>NC_090207.1:26473503-27733855 GCF_033026475.1 Channa argus
CTCTCACGCGTACACACGCACACATTAGGTGTACACACCTTTCCTTACCTCCAACCTAACAGCATGTCCGCCTTCATTTGGATTAGCCCCTATCAGGCGTCCATAACTGCTGCAAACCGCAGTCACAGCTGTGTCCTACCTGCTGCTGGGTGCAGGAGAAGACAACTGTGCACTGAGAGTCAAATTCATTTGAATGCTGAACGTGCTAACTGACTAACAAATGTTAGTTGACAAGTGCAGTGACAGGACGGGACCGGGGTCACACCTGGTAGGACAGAATTCATTTAGGGTCACTGAAGTTTGTCTTATTGTCTTTGTTTCGCATCATTAGAACTAATTTGGTTGTGTCTATTATTTGCTTCTGGAGGTGTGTGTGTGTGTGTGTGTGTGGGGGGGGGGGGGTGCGTGCGCGCGCGCGCGAGCGCACTTAGGCAGCTGGACTCGCTGAGAACAGAGTTCGGAATGTTTTTATTTGGAGGTGGTCAGTCAGGCTCAGGGAGGTCGTAAAAGGTGAACTTTTGAACTTGGAGAAGGCCCTGAAGATACTAGATTTTTAGTCTGCGTGCGCTGCACAGGGTGGGAACGATAAAAGGAAAAGCGACATTAAGACATGATTGTTCACAGCTGGTTGATTTTTCCATATCTGTCTCGAGAGGAGACTGGTTTGGCTGTTGAGGCAGTATGATGGGAATCATGGCTACAAACCACCTCACTGTCAATCTGCACAGTTCTTTATTATTCCGTCCTATATTCCACGCTGACCAGTTCCAGCCCAAACCGCTGGACCTATGTCCCACAATGCCTTGCAGCATTGTCTGTCCTGGGCGCCAGTGGCTCACCGTGCCCCCATGAGTGACTGACATTTCCAAGATTAAAATTCCTTTAACTCTCCCTGCTCTGAGCACACTCACCATATGTGGACTCTGAGATGGTCTGCTCGACTTCTTTATATCTAGAAAACACATCATCGTTCTGTAATGTTGGCATTTTCACAGATCATTTATGAAAAAACAACTTAAATATTTAGATTAAAAACTGTAATCACAGATGTTCATGAAATTAATTGTTAAATTGCATCCATTTGTAGGACAGAACATGAATTTTGATAAATATTATTGCTTTAAGTCATTCACTGGTTCTTCTGAAGATGAACTTTTAAATTAATGTCTGACATTTAATTTATTCATTTAATGTAATCATATTAATTGAGTTTTGATTTTCCAAAAAATAAATGTAACATTTTTCTGGTTTAAAATAGAATTTTATATATAAGGAGTAATAAACAAATACCTAAACAATACAAATCCAGACACAAAGGGATAAATGATAAAAACTCTTTAACCCTGGATGTTGTTTTATTTTCAAATTGTCAATTTGCAGTTTCAGATATTTCTTATTCAAGCTAATCCTAAACTGATCAAAGATGACTCGCCAATTTACTCAGTTGGTAAGGCAGTTGTCCACAGGTCCACAGAGTCAGTGGTTTGATCCCTGGTCCTGGCTTCGTGTTAAAGTGTCCTTGGGCATAAACTGAACCCCAAGTTGCTCCCATTGGGTTAGGTGAGAACTTTTTATGGTGTGTGTGTGTGAAGCAACATTGTAAACCGCTTCGATAAAAAGCGTGTTTGTTTTTTTGTTTTTTTTGTCTTACGTGGCAGTGAAATGCGAAAGTTTTGGAAAGCACTGAAAATGTGATGAGCATGGACAAATCTTTTTCACTGACACTAGAAGCTCAAGTCATGATTTGCTTATTCAACATTTTTAGCAGCTTTAGAGAAAAAAAAAAAAACGATATTACTGATGCTAAACTTGTTCACTTGTCTCTGTCAGTTCACATTGTTGCATAGAAACAAAGCGGTGAAGCCTCCTTCCTGCCTCAGGATGACATAACCACATTTGAAGAACAAACTCACTTTCCATTGACCTTTGAATTGACCAGGAATTTGGCTCTTGTGTTAATGTAATTGAATTCAGAGGAAGAAGGAGGAAGACAGGCTGGATGGAGTGGTTAACTATTTGTGTGGATCGGTGTTTGGGCCTCTGGTTTGCAAGCTGGCACGGTGGGGACATTTGGCTTAAAGAAAGTGCTTTGTCAGCCCCTGTCCTTTTTTTAAGGAGGTGGTGGTGGTGACGAGGGGGTGTCCTGTCCCTTGGGACAGGATAAAGGGGACGGCTGGCAGTGGGTGGAGCAGAGACAGGATGCAAAAAACCCCTGCTGTGATGCTTAAATGATAAGCCAGGAGGAGTACAGTAGAAGAGGGGGAGGGGTGCTGCTGCTGGTGAGTCAGGAAAGGAGGGGGGCAAGGCAGATGTGATCCATCATATTGTGCTTTCTTCTTCTTAACTTGCCTCCCTCCTCAATCAGGTTGTTGACATAAATGTTTAATATTGTTAGAACATCTCCACAATATATAATTATTTTTCACAATGGGCCGAAACAATCAATTATTTAAGTAATCTACAGGCTTTAGTCTGTGAAAAATCGGAAATAATTAAAAAAAGGCCACGTTTTCAAATGTCTTGTTTAGGCCAGAGTATTCAGTAGCATATTCTTGCCTGGAACCATGAGAATGACACATTCTTTATAACATAATCCATTTGAACTATTTGTGTTTTAATATATAAAATTTGTGGTGAAGAACGACTCACAGTACAGAGCCTGGTTTGTAGACCTAAATAAATTTCACAGGTATTTGAAGAAATTCCAGTTACTCCATTCCTTTTTAGAATTAATGGAATTCTTGAAATCCATGCATTTTTGTTTCCAGCTTAAAGGATTCTTGAATTAAAAATTTGATCCAGAATGAAGCTAAATCCATTATAAGACTGTCAAGGCCTGATGCTGATCAAACATGTTCTACAGTATCACGGGCAATTTAGTATGAAATGTTAAAATGACAAGTGACACAAGATCAGACACTGTTCTCCGGTTGCATAGATATTTTTTCCT
Organism: Channa argus; assembly: GCF_033026475.1. Lineage (NCBI taxonomy): Eukaryota > Metazoa > Chordata > Actinopteri > Anabantiformes > Channidae > Channa > Channa argus. The sequence continues at coordinate 26,476,454 of NC_090207.1, forward strand.
AAACAAAATACACTAGACTCTCAGGGATAACAGAGAAGAAACCTACATCTTAAGACATTCCAGATTCAAGAAGATAATTCTCCTCTCAAGCTAATTTGCATTTCAAACAAAGTGATTTATCTCCCAGCATGTTCCACAGCAGATGTTTTTTTTTTTTTTTTTAAAGCATTTGAAAGACTTAATTTTGATGAATGATAGAATGTGAAAGCGTGTCACCACAAGGAGGGCCTCTAGTTACTGGAAATGCAATTTAACACTGGTATAGACTGGAACTCTGGATTTTGTCAGCACTAATAAAAATAGGCTAATAAGTAATTCTCCAGTTTTTATCTGCAGTGTTTCATTATAAAGGTGGCTAGAGAAGGCAGTTTTATTATTTTCTTACCACCTTCTAACCAAATTTAATAAGAACATCAAATCTAAATGCATTAAAGAAAAGTCAGGCATTATTAATTAGCATATTATATTTTTTTTAAAGCACATTTTAGATGCATGCACTACTTTTACGTGAGTAAAGATTATGTGTTACTTCTACCTATAGTGGAGTACTTTGTTAATAGATTTCTGTACTTTAACTACCTCTGATAACTTGTCCTTTTGAAATATCAAGTCATGATACTGTTCCTGGTTGTTGTTAATATGTATAATTGTCCTTCAATCTTGCCTTGTGGACTGTGGGCTAAACTTGGTTGTTGTAGCTGTTGTGTTCAGCCAGTGCAGATTTGTGGTTTAATATCCAGTTCTCTTTTAGATTTATGTCCAGGAGTTGTCATTATATGAGCTGTTTTTGATTAAAACACTTGCAAGGTGACTTTTATTTGTGCACAGTTAGAAAAAATAGTTTCAGGAAGAACCATCTGGTATTTAGAACAAACCGTTGTACAGTAGATATTAGGGAGGAAGCATTAAATGTTTAAAAAGTGGGGTAAATAAAAGGTGAGGACCTTGTAGGGAACAATGTGTGTGTGATCAGAGTTGCGGCAGCATGGGGGGGGCACCCTTGTCACTGAGGGCATACAGATGACATTTTCAGATCATCCCATTCTGTTGACCTATTAGCACAACATTGAGTCACACTGCAAAGTCAGCACAACCACATTATCATACAAAGACCCTCTATCCTCACAGTCTGAGTCAGTAATTTAGTTACTGTTAGATTCTACAGTCCATGGTTATTAGTAATTTACCAATAAACTCAGTATTGATAATCTGCATGCTGTTCTCAGATAATGGGATTTTTGTACCTGTTTAAAATAAATTTGCCTAATTATTCTGATTCTAATGCAGTGTTGCTTCAAATGCTGCTGCAGGAACCTGAAGAGATCGGAGACAAATTATACTGAATGAATGAATACATTTTTCTCAAAGTTCTGAAATCATTAAATGTGGTCAGCACACATGCAGGTGTTTAAGAACACAGGCTAAAGATGGCAACATTTTTAAAGCATCTGGTCTGATAACTGGCAGTTTTCTTACAGAGACACAAAGATAAAAAATACATTTTTAATTTTTGTATTTAACTAACTTTAGTTTCTCAATTTTTAATTAATTTTTTAATTTCAACAAATAAACAAATGCAGAGTCTCTTATTTTTAGCATGTGACTGTAAATCAACTCTATTTCATTATTTTTATTTTTGCAAATTGTATCATCAATGTAGAGCTGCATCTGAGTTACAGGTGATTTATTTTTTTTTAACTCTAATTGCATCTACAAATGTATTAATAATGTGCAAATGTATTTGTAATATTTATTAATAAATAACAAAAAGCCCAAATCAGATCATGACATGGTCCCTTAACCACCAGTGTTGGATTTGTATTTATTTTTTTAAAGTAGTGTTAATTTTACAGAAGTAGCCTGTTTAAAAACTGTTACAAACACTAAATCTTTGCATAGTGAACTGAAAATATTTGTAATAAAAATCCCAAAGTGAAGGAAAGAGAATTTGTGCAAATTATAACAATGTCAATTTAGGTAACAGATTCTATTGAATTACATTAAATTTAAATTCTACAGCCAAATATCTTAATAACAAATTTCCTTCAGTGGGTCTTATAATTTGTACAACCTGTATAACAACAATCCACTGCTATAACCCTGCCCCCCATCAAAAAAAGACTGAAAACCATAAACCCCATCCCTCATAATGATGAATATTTTCAAGGTTAATTAATGACTAAATGTGTGAACACAGTTTTACTAGAACATGTCAAACTTGTTTTTAATTTTTTTTTTTTTCGAGCAGAAGTCTAAAGAACTTATCACGTGTGCAGAGGTGAATGTAAGTACTGTTCTCATTTTCTTTAGAATGTATCAAATCAGTCAGTAATAACTGATTTGATAACCCTGTTTTAGCTTCAAAAGCATTCCGAATGCCTTATTTGTTCTGACTCTGAGCTCTGCTCTCGTCACCACCCAGCTCAGAGCTCTTCCCTGAGGCTGTGCTTGTGACTTTTTGTTGTTGTTGTTGTGTGTGAACTGTGATGGACACATGGGGGGAGGTGGCAGTGAGCGCTATGGGAACAGTGACCAGGGTCAGCGGGATGTTGCTCTTGAAGCATTAATGGCCCACTCTCTGCTGACCTCCACGTAACCCAGCAAAGTATTTACAGCCTCCACTTGATCCATGAGCTACAGGCTGTGGTGGCAATGAAGCTCTCTGAGATGATTGCTAGCTTGATCCTGGCACAGCTGCTAATGAGCTGCAGGGGAGGATGAGAGGTGAAAGCAGTTTGCTGCCATAAACCAGATTTTGAGGGGAAATGTGTGACTGTAAGTATGGGGGGACAGTTGGTACAGTGAAGTTGGTGATATGCAGGCCATGCTTTTGTCAGGCCTCTGTGATATTCAACACATAGCCTAGCCAGAGGCCATAAACGTCTTCAATTTGAGTTTGAATTTGGGTGGAGGATGAGTTTACAGGCAGCTGTAAAACACTGAACTTGGTATGTAGGGGCAGGATGGCTTTCCTGTGAAAGTACAGCACTGAAGGATGCAGTTGTTTTGGGTTAATAAAAAAAGCTGTTTAAAAACCCTGTGCATCCTATGGGGATGGACATGTTCTCCTTTTAGCAGTCATAACTGTTAGCTGTCACTAATGTTTGAATTAAAAATAAAAGCGAAATTCACAGGTTATTTGACTGGTTTGTTAAATGCAGAGGCGTCTTTGCACTGACAAGACAAAAGCAGAATCCTTTCACCCTCAGTGGGTCACAGACAAAACTAACCACTAGGCACCACAGTCATTTCACGGTCAACAGAAAAGGCCCACAGAGCTGTGCACATTGATTCTTTTAGCAGAAATCTGCTAAACAGTTACTGTTGTCATGACCTCAACACACACATGTGCACACACATGTAAGCACGCAAACATTCCCTGATTGCTCACTTATCTTAAGTTTGGTATCTTTCAACATTTTTCCAGTTAGTAAGATCAAAAAGTGTGTAAATGTAAGAAAATAATTTTCCCTCAGCCCAAGGTGACATCAACAATCCAAAAGCCAAAGATATTAATTTTACTATTATTGGTATAAAGACACAGTGTAAAATATGGAAATACAATATTATAAACTAGTATATTTAAGTTAATATTATATATGCTAATATTTGGATGATATTTAATTTATCATTGTTTTACAAAGTAATAGCAAATTGTATTAGTACTAGCCTATTGCAGTAAAATGGTTATTACTTGCATTGAAAAACAGAAAACTGAAAAATTTGAGGAAAAACCCAACATAAAAGCCCTGATTTAGTCATCATTCATTGTTTAGTCACTTTACATTAATGTTCCTAACAGCTTCATCTATAAATGACCACGACTGTGCTGGGGAAGCCATATCTGTGATATCTGCTATACGTGATGGTTAGTTGAGTTAAGGACAAAGGAACCAGTGTGTTGTAATAGAATCTACTGATGATGAAAAGTGAAGATTTCATCGTTGAGCTCCATTAATATCTACAATAGGCTCGGTCTGTTTTTGCATGGCAAAGCATTACAGACTGTAAAAGATAGGACAGTGACTGAAAATCTAAACCATTTACTGTAGGACACTTACATTTTTATCAACTATATTACTGCTTGATTTACATTAAACCTGTGCATTTAACTAGAAACGTTAAAAACCGGTTGCCGGTCTGAGCTGCAGTTTGCAAAAGCTTGCAGAGTTTAGAATTCACATTGAGAGCAGCATTGAATTCTTTAAAGCTGTATCCCTGTTGGCAAATGGTCTCAATCAATAGACTGATAATGATGCTGTTAGTGTCCTTATATTTTTCCTCTTATTCATGTTGCTTGGATCTGGTCTTTTTACATTTACATTTAGCCAATTAGTAGACGCTTTTATCCCAAGCGGCTTACAAGCGAGGTACAAGGCAAGCAAAAAGCTAAGTCAAGGAGAAAACCTCCTATCAGAAGAAGGATTTACGTTTCATGAGATGAAAGAGCAGAAAGGAAGTTTTTATTTTTTGTTTAATAGGTTTAAGTGCATAGGAAAGTGCGGAAGAGTTCTGTTTTCAGCATTTTTTTTTTTTTAATATTTGGAGTGAGTTTACTGAACATGTAGAGTTTAGTAGCTTGTCCCGCCGTAGTGGCATCATTGAGCTGAAGAATTTTGCTTGGTGTCTTCTGTGCGGTGGTGGGAAAACCAGACATTGTTCATTGGTGGAGCGGACGGGAAGGATATTAGACCTGAATGAGGGAGTAAAGGTAAGAAGGAGCCGTTGATTTGACCACCCTGTTGGCAAGAGACAGAGCTTTGAACCTGATGCGAGCAGCTACATCCAGTGTAGAGACCTTTTTATTCTCAGATCTTATCTGTGTGTTAGGGTCTGCTGCTGGCTGGAGACATTTCCCTTTATGTTCTTCCTCTCTGCATCTTTTCTTATCAACACGGGTTCCCTTTGGTGGTGACTAAAAATGTTATTTCTTTATTCGGACAACCTGAAATTAACAGATTGTGCCGTCTGACCTACGGTTCACTTTAGTTTTATGCTGTTTCCTGGTAAATTTTATTTCAGATAGTAGTTCGTTTTTCTTTGTGTTTGTTTCAGGATAACAACCCTGGTGATGTTCAGACTCCTGCCACAAGTTGTGAGGGAAAGTAATCAGGCTGGTCATTGAGGGAAAAGACAAACATTTGAGTTTACAGGAAAGCGGTCTAAAAGAAGCTAAGGTATTGTGTCATTGCAGGTCCCCAGAAAAAGTGTTGACATGAATGTCTTGCACAGAAGTTACTTAAACAAAAGCTTTTGTCATTAACCCTGTTACTGTAAATGCCCTTGTTTCATTGTGTTTGAACATTGAATGTTGTTCTTTTTTTTGTATTCCCTGCATTTGTGTGCATCATTTTGCCACTTTACCAATTTCTGTACTTTCTTAGTGGCAAAAGAGACTAGACAGAAAATGTGCATGACAGATTTTAAAAAGAATTGATTCCTTACATGGATGAGCTAACTGAACAGCCCAATTACAGACCCAGGGGCTCCTGGGCCAGCGAAGTGCTGTGTTACACATAGCAGTTCCTGTGCATGTTTTTTTTTTCTTGAATAAGCTCAATTTAAATACGTTTTCACATAATTTATCCATGATTTGACCAGTTTTCACCACGATGGTGTGCCAGGGTTTTACTCTGGTCAGCATACGTCAAACAAGGTTAGGAGATACAGGTAAGTCTGAGCTGAGATCACCAAGAAGTCAGCTAAATGTGAGAACCACTGTGGCTCCACAGGGAGATGCTCTGACTTTGCTTACTTAAATTTTGTAAGATGATGATTGATCAGATGCCTGCGATAGACTGGAGTTTGCCCAGTGCAGTACGCTCATTGCCTCTGTGAGGTAGTAAAGCTCTGACCCCTGGTATGATGAAAGGAAAGTTGCTCCTTTGAACGTGTCATCTGGGGGTGAAGGAGCCCCCGCCATTCTGGCCACAGCATGACCCTCTGCCCTGCTGCCCACTGGGATTAGCTCAGATAAAGACATACATTCATTAGGTTAACATAACACACACTGATGACTGCACTATGAAAAAGACTCAAGGGTCATAAAAAGTGGCCTTCACCCCATTGTTTGACTCTAAAGGCTGCATTGTAGCCTCTTTAGAGGGTTAACTTTGCTCTATGAGTGAGTGATCAAATTAACTTAAATATTGTCAATGATTAATCATATTTTCCCAAAGAAGGAAATGTATGCTGTAAAATGTCTGCAAATCTATGCTGTTATACTATCTTTGGTATACATGTCACATTAGCTCATTAAAATGACTGATAGGAGCTACATTTATTTTCTACCTAACATAAACACTGTCCCCTGATTTGCACTGGATATCTGTACCGTGGTAAAAGGAGGCTTGGTTATAAATTACTAGCTGAGGCTCAACCGTCATTTTTGTTTTCTTTTTTGCAGTTTATTGCCTGTTTATATTAACTTTTGTTTCACATTGCGCATTTATAAAAACAAGGCTCTGCTCCGCTCCATGTGCTACAGTGCCATTCTAATGTACTACATATGATTGGTGTCCTGTAGGGTGACGGCCCAAACCTAAAGGATGTTCATATGCACCCACCAATAAAAACCAATAGTCAGCACTGTCCTAGTGTACTCTCTGCTTGTTGAGTCAGTGCTGTTTGCTTTTATAAACTGGATTTAATATTGAACCCCAAACGGCATAGAAAAAAATGAATTGTGACCCGTTTAGCTTTTGATATAGTTTGAATTACATTTTGTGAAGAACCGAGCTGGATTCAGGACATGTTTAGCTCAGCTTTGCAAAGCGTAGCTGTTTTAACCTAAAACAGAAACGGATTGGTTTTTTTTTTGCTGCTCAGTGACATTGGTACCAAATGTGTGAACTTCTCTGAAATGAAAAGTGACCTGCATTGTAAATCAAGTAGTTGTACAACATAAGTTATTTTACCACAAATTGTGAGCTCCATGTGACCTTGTGCACGGATTTAAATAACAGAACCAGTTCAGTGCTTTCTTGTCAAACTAACCACGTCTTTACTTTGTCCAATGATATGATATTATGACTTTTTTTATTATTAAAACCTACTATTTAATTTCTTGCACTCTGTGTATTATACACCATTAGAAATCTGAGCCCAATCTGTTTGTTATGATGGATTCAGCAGAGCAATTTTGCAGAATATAAGAGCCTAGATTATATGTATTATGGTACTTGCAATAAAGTCCTAGAATCCCCCCACCATATAGTATATAAATTCCTTCAGTTCATCCAGCATGTCAAGACTAAACCAACAGACCATCCTTAGTGTAGATCTCCTTGATACAGTTACCCTTTCTAGAGCTCTAAATATTCCCAAAAGTGCTGTAAAATGAGAAAAATCTAGAATCTCCAATACTCTTCCTAGAACTGCTCCTCTGACCAAACTGAGCAACTGGGCGAGAAAGACCTTAGTCAGGCAAGTGACCAAGAACTGTGGTCTGTGAACTTGAGTGGTGCCAGGAGGCAGCACCATGGGGCGGTGCGCCTTGTCAGCCAGAAGCAGCGGGGAGGACAGAGTGGACTTTGTGCTGTGCTGTGTAACACAGCAAGGTCAAGGGTCAGGTGTAGAGGTCAAATGGATGACCACTTAGCAGCCTGCGTAGCCAACACTCAAGTTCCTTCACAATCTGTCATAAGCAATACTCACCACGCTTTTAAGAGAGTCTGACCCTGACTAGAGTAGAAGACAGACCGCTATCACTGTGCGTCAGGTTTAAGGTGGATCCCATTCAGTTGTTCAATCTGACATACATTAAGTAGAGAATAGCTACTTGATCCAACTTCTAAAGGTTCTGGTTGAAGTCTATTAAGTTTAGAAGCTTAAACTATTCATATAGATGTTAGGAGTAACAAGGTGATTGTTCTGGAATTGACATGACAGGATTTTGCCAGAGCGAAGATATAGCTGCAGGAGTTTCTGGTACTTGAGGTGCATCGGCATTACAGAATGGTATCTCTGCATCTTCCTTCACATACAATCTTAATACAATAAATTACAAGAGTTGATGTTCATTAGTGAACAGCTAAAGTTCAACATGCTGCTGTCTACCACATTTAGAATTTTAACCAATAAATATAGTGGTCAGCTGTTCGCTCAATGTTAAGAGTTTAGAGCATTATTTTTGGTTGGCAAAGGTGTGTGAACCCAAATTTTTTGCATTCAAACTCCTAATTTTTACTCTCCTATGCATCAGCTTTCCATGCTCTACAGAACTTGGCTGTGAAGGACGATTTTCCCTTTTGTGCGGACATTTGACTGTTGTCATGTTTGCATGTGTTTCCTTTTTGGCCAGAACTCTGTAACCCATTTGCTGAGGTCTAATTAGATGTTATGCAGCAGAGTTAACCTGTTAAAGAATATTTAATAATTAAAAATAATCTCGCTCGTTCATTAGTGAGGATTATTTTTGGTCCGTATGGAGATTGTTTTTATCGCCCAGCTCTACTCTCCAGTTTAGTAGATCGTTCACATTCACTGGAGGCAACATTGACCCCATAAAATAACAATAAGGCTTTAATAGTAAAAGCTAGATACAGCAGCAGCCCTGCTGTAGCCAGGTGGTTGCATAACAGTTGCACCCTCTCCACTTGGTTATAACCCCATCTGCTCCTTTAGGGCTGTCTGAGACAAACTGAAACTCCTTGCTTTCATGCATGGTTGTCCTTGCTGGAGGATGGGGGATCGAGTGGTGCCCAAAGGGTAAAACCGTTGTCTCTGGTCTGACCTCAGCTAGCACAGGATTCATTATGTCCTGCTGCAGAGTGAAAACAATGGTCCTTCTGTGGCTGCTGCTTCCTCTCATCCATCTTACAGTTGTAAGGAGTGATTGATTAATGGATTGATTGAACAGAGAGCTGACGTTCTATAACCAACAACTATATTGTTGTAATCTCACCAGCCATTTCCCATGTGTGCTGTTGTTACTGTACTAGACGAAGCTTCTGAGCTTCATTCGTGTTCATTCACTGCCCAGTAAGAAATCCATTAGACATGAAGTGGTGCCAGCAGAACATCCAAAGTTTCATGTTTCTCAGCAGTTTCATATCAGCAGGGTTGTGTGATATGAATACAATTTTGTATCTCTAATCAGTTAATTTCATATGCCGATGATGGATGGATGGATGCCTATGTCTTGCTCCAGGGGGAATTGTTGGGTTCTCTTTATACATCTTTATAATCTTGACTTTATTCTGTAAAGTGCCCTGAGATGACTTTGTTGTGAATTGGCGCTATATAAATAAAATTGAATTGAATGGATAGATTTTTTTTTTTCTTTTCTGTAAATCCAACAAAAGTGCCACTTGGGAAGGTGACTTATGTACCTCCTCCATTGTTACTTTCTACTTTTTTCTTCTTTTCTGAATTCAACTTTTCCTGGATTTAGTTTTTTCTTTTTTATTCTCATTCTTTTTTTCTCCTTTTGTTCGTATTTATCTCTCTTCAGCGTTTGCGGCTTTAAACATGCGAACGCCTCCGTTCTCTGCAGCTTCTGAGCGGTCGGCTTCACAGCTCTCCCACGTAATTTCCTCGGAAATTGCCTTTTCTAGTTACAATTTGAAATAAATACTTGACCAAAATGTACGTATTCATATTTGATTTTTTTTCTGCTTAGACTCTAGGTGCAAATTGTCAATTACCATGTGAAAGAACAGTTTTGCGGCTTTTGTAAGTAGATCATTATTGTTTTATGTGATTCTTGAGTAGGTTGTAGTTATGTTTCTCTGATGTGGGTACAACTGTGATGATGACAGAATGGAGCACTCCACTATTTTTTATTTTTTTTCTCCAAGTGACGAAAAGGGCGTTTTCATAGCTGGGCATAACCTCTGTAAAGTGCCCCCAGAATGGAGCTTTGTAATGATTCTTCATTTGATCTGCACAAGTAAGTTAATGTTTCGTTTGGCTTACTGTTGTCTACACCTCCTCATTTTATGAATTACTCTGGTCTTTGTCTGTTTTTTTTTTTTTGTTGTAGTATAAGTCTCAAACATTTTATTTTGAAATTGTGAAATTAATATTTGTTTCAAATACTTTTTAATTAAATTTTTTTTTTCACTCACCTGCCATCATTTGCCTGTGGTTGAAATATATAATAGTATATTTAATACTGTTAGCACCATAAAAAAAATTCCATTTGATTCCATTTGGATATTGGATGAGGGCAGATTTCTCACACACAAAAATATCCAAATCTGGACAGAATATCCAAAACAATTCTTACATAGCAAATACAATAACATCCTTGCATAAATTAAGTATTTTCTCCAGAGACCGAATAATTTTTTTTAAATTTCAAACCAGGTAGCAGTGATAAATACACATTGATCATTGTTTTAATATAATATAACAGGTTATTTGATGTAAAAATACCTATAGAAACATTTCTTGTGTCTGTATTACCAGGAGGCTGTTGCTCACTCAATGAAGGACAGAGAACATCCTGTTAGTGGGTTTATTCACAGTAACTGTGAGGCTCAGTTGGTAATTCAAAGGTTCAAAGAAACCATGTGACCTCACTAAGACTTTAGTGGTGGCATGGCCAATAGCCAGATTACTCAGGCAGATGAAACCAGTCTTGAAACTGGTTCCTCTACCCAACGTCTCTGTCACCCTTCCCTATCTCTATCCAGGTGCTTTAAATCAGAACTTCTCATGTGAGTGAGGGTGTCTGTGTGGGATATAGTGCTGAGATAAGTGGGGCTGGAAGGTACAGAGCCCCACTTACTCAGATAACAGGCCACCGATGCCCTTCGTTGGCCACGTGGAATCCCGGCCATCTGGAACACGAGTGGGGACAGTGATGGACTGTGATAGGGGCTGCATACATTTTTGGGAGGGATTTCTTGGCAGTGCTAATGGTTTCAGGGTTGGCCTCAGGACTGTAGAGGGAGGGGGATTAGTGTACATTCAATATCTTTAGCATGTAAATCTTCAAGCCTCTACATTGTGGGAGATCCAACCATATTTTACTTTCTAGCAAAGAATATGTGTTTATTTTTGTGTGTGTGTTGTAATAACAATACAGTATATAGACCTTTTTCACACTTCTGCATTTCTAAACCCGAATCTGCCGAAATCGGGCTGCTTAGCTTGCGGTGTAAGTAATTTCATATGGACAATGGCATAATCGGAGCTTTTGTGGCGTCCCTGAATGTTCGTGTTTGCTGCGAAAACAGCCATACTCATCTCCAAAAGATCCACAACTTAATAGAAAATGGGTTCAGGTGATTAGGAGAGATGAAGGCGGAAGGTGCTAATAGGTAGCATGTAGGTTTGTAGTCGGCACTTCACTATGGAGGATTACATTAAAGCAGATAGCTTATAAACCGAGTTGTCGCTTTTCGTGGAACAACTTTGTTGCACTACAGAAAAGGGAGAATGTCTTCACAAGGGCTGGTAAACATTTAGCTGCCGAACAAACAGTCTCCTCCTCTTCGGATGCTAGTGTTGAAGCTGCCAGTCTCTGCTGGACTACGATTATGTTTCACACCCACCCGCATGTGAGAAATGATGAATAACGTTAGTTGTAATGTAATATAAATGGCTTGTATTGCAGAATTTGTAACTCATTTTCAGTCTGTTTTGTTGGCTCTAATGTAAAGCTAACAAACTTAGCCTGCAAGGTAAAGCTAATAAGCTTTTCATATTCTTAAAGCCAATGCTTACAACAGTAATTCCCTTTACATGTGTAGGGTACCACATACCACCTCAAATATCAGTAAACTGACACCTTAAATTGGGTATCATTTATTAAGCATGTCACATATATTAAATAGAAAATATTCTGACATGTTTTTGAAATACAGCAACCTGGCTAAATTTCCCGCTTTTTAAAGGTTTATGCTCGTATACTAAATACAGTAATTGTATTCATTGACAGAGAAGTTGAAAAGACTACTGCAATCCATTGTTACTGTGTTACTGCGTTATACAGCGTGAAGTGGAAATAGAAGTACACATTCTCTACTTCCATTTTTTTTTTGTGAAAAAGTTCTATTGAGTCTAGATATCTTTTGACCACGGTGTTGTCTTAAAATGCAGTCTGTTACTGCTTGTTTTAACCAGACTATAGCAGTTTTTTTATTTTTTAAATTGGATGTTTTGTAATGTTGGAGGTTCCTGTCCTTTTTGTATAGAGAAAAGGATGAGCAGCAGGTTTGCAGGCTATTAAGAGGCAGAGTTAATCAAGCATCTACGGATAAAATTTGCTCATTTGGGATGATTTCCTGAATCAAGTTTTATTTTGAACAACTTTGTCTTTAGTCTTAATGATTTTACAGGGAATGTCAAGTTCTTTTGAGCCATTTTTTTTTTTTAATCCAAGTTCTTGTAATAATAGTTATCACTATATGCCAAGTCAAATCTGTTGCAGACTAACTCTCACGAAAAATGCATTTCAAAAGTATGAGACACTGAAATAGCTGTAATTTACTTAATATTGCAAATATTTTAACTTGATAATAATTGAGGTACTAGCTCAAAAATGTTTCGTTTAACTGAAACTATTGGAACAATATGAATCAAAGTATTGACTAGGATCCTTTAGACTGAAGACACTTTACTCCAGGAAACTTCTGGTTTTTGTAGTTAGGGGTACTTAAAGCCACATAAATTGACCAACTTCATTATCGAACAATCTGTTGGTAGTCTCCTTGATTAATGGATCAGTATAAACAGTGTAGCCTGAACAGAATTTTGCCTAATAATTGACCAAACCATGGGCTACACTGTCTGATCATTAAAAAGTTCTGAAAGTAGACAATTCCTCAAATGCTGCGTGAATGGATACCTGTTCTCTGGTGTCTCTGTACTCAAGAACAGGCCTCTTTGTCCCTTTAATAAAAACAGTTGCATACAGCAGCTTTTACTTCAATAAAAAAAAAAAGAGAAGAAAAAAGTTATGAGATGCTGAATGGTGAAGACAATGAGGACTGTAAACCCTACATAACCCTACTGTAAGCTGTAAAACTATATTTCTCCCTTGGGCCCCAGTCATCATTACCTTTATCACATTCATAATTGGGTCTATGGTTGTTAATTATTGGCTCATCATTAAATAATATTTGACGGATGCACATGCACAGCTGGAAAAAGCAGCTGAAACACTTTAGACACAGCATTTGGCTTAAAAATGTCCGGACATATTAAAAAAACTCCAACACGTTTTGTTACACATAAAGTGATGTAAACATTTTTGCTTTGTAAGTTAAACTATTAATTGATAAAAGCAGTGTATTATATAGTTAATTATTTTACCATTGATTAGTAGCTGTGCTTGTCGCATTGATTAATGCAATACTCCTGTTGTAAATGACAAATCTTTTGGGCATTGGACAGGTGGTCGGATGAATAAAATCACATTTTTAGACGAACTGATCAGTTATTTAAACATAATTAAATAATAAATGAATGATATAAATGTCAGCTCTAGTATTTGTTTAGCTGTGGCGGCTGCTGGTGGCCAGATGAATCATTAGGCCAAATCTTCAGGGTTCAGAATTTGCTTGAACCAGTGGTTAAATCCCCCATGTAAAGTGAAAAGTCTTTATTCACTTACAAATACTGTATTCTGGGTCCAGTTGTTAGAGCTGTGAGATGGTGTGATAGAGGGCTGATACAGCACTGAGCCACTTGTGTTTAACTCCATATTGAGCATGCATAGCATGTCTTCATCTACAAGGAGACGAGGCGGTATGCTATTTTGTTCAGAAGCTGATTACGGCGGAGGTTGAAATGGTTTTCGAGGTGAAAGGTTAAAGATGCAGCCTTTCTTTGTCAAGATACAATGGACCACAGCAGAGAAGGCTCCGGCTCTATTGGTGGCTGCTGGAAGCCTTTCCAGCCTCGGGCCATAATGGTCAATAAGTCATGAGGATTAGCAACAGAGACCACACACTGGAGAGCTCCATTCTTCTCCACCACAGTTCCATTATCAGCAAACACTGCAGCCTTAGAGCATGGACTGAAACAGGACTTTATCCCGAACCCAGCAATATTACTGTTACGGGTTGACCAGAAAGCAAATTACACATTGATGTGTAGGAGGACTAATTAATCAGTAGCCAGATCAGGAGTCTTGTTACAGACATTAGCTTTCTTTTAAAAAGGTTTTTCCAAATGAGCTGTATCAGTTTAGATTTTAAACATTATTCTATTATCCATGCCAGACAAAGCATCTCATGAATTTGGAGACTAGAAATTTGTCAATTAAAGTGGAAATAATGTTGGCACAGCACTAATCTGACACTCATGATGTTCATATAATGTATACTTGTGTCAATGGAAATGCATGTCTGCATGATGGAGAACCATTTCCAACATTTTTTGGTGAAGTCACTAGAATTATAAGCTTTACTTTAAATATACCATTTTTTGACCTGTTAGTCATTTGTACTTCCACGGCAATTCAGTGGAGTAAAATGGGCTTTGAAAAGTGGCATAATAAACTCATCATTACTTGCGTTTTTGCTTGTTTTGTACCTCGCTTGTAAGTCACTATAGAAAAAAGTGTCTGCTAAATGTAAATTATTATCATCATCAATGTCTCTTTTCAGCAACCCTTTCGCTCTGGATAGTCCACAGTCCACACTATAATTGGTAAAGCTTCTTTTAATAGAAAGTTGTTCCATTTAACTATCACAATGACGTCTGTGGATAGTGAACAACATTTGACACCTGAACCAGATCCTGTGATGGTCTGTAGAAAGAAACCATTTGAGCATTCTTCAAACTGCTGCCACCGATTTACAGCAGCTACTTAAATAGTTTAGCCATGCTTGCACAATACCTGAAAACTGAGTACCACAGATACTACTCTGGAGAGAAGCAATCCACCAAGTGGAAAGTAAATAGGAGACCTGAACTCAAGACTCGTCATTAATAAAGCCAGGGATCTTAGACTTGTCTTTTTTCTCTATTTCTCGAATTTTTCTTACTCGTGACTGACTGGCTTGATACCACTTCAGTGTGGCAATGATACCTTTTAATAATCTGCACTAAGCTTTAGATAGTAATGTGAAGAAAAACGGGTTTCAACATATAAAACAATGGCATGGTATCAAACAGAAGGTATTCTTATCTTCAAAAGAGCTGTTCATTTGTAATTATTTTGTGCATCTCTTGCTAAAGCTGCCTCTGTATCACTGAGATGTTAGGTTGTGGGGGGTGGTCACAAAATGCTCAACTGCATGTGTGTTTGTGTTGTACATCAATAAAAGTGTGTGTTCGTTTAGGAGAGGCTGAGGCACGTGTGCACTAGAACAGAGCCTGTGTGTGTTGGTGTATGCTCCGGGGAGAACATATGCCGATGTTGACTATGGGGCAGGGGTGGAGGTACTAGGAGGTGGGGGGGCAGCTGGCGTGTGTCGGGTCAAGGGTCTACAGCTGCTGATAGCAAGGTGGTACACTGACACAGATAGGGGATCTGACGCGCCGACAGCCCGCAGTGTGCATCCCTCTTGAATTTGAATGATGGAGTTCATGGAGCTCTGTGTAAGTGAGAAGTGGATGCAGTGTCTCCAGACACCAGCTGCACAGATGGCCAAGCTGCTGATGGAGACAAAATGGGGGAAAAGTGGGCACAAAATAAAGCTCAAACAGCAAGTTGGTAACCAATCTGAAGCCAACAGATTGTTGTGGGGTGATAGTTAGACCCATATGGTAGTCAGATGATACATCAGGCTCTGTATTAAAAATCACATTTATCCTGTCAGTGTGGTCACCTCTAAATTACGATTGGCTCTGTTTTTACAGTAAATATACTAAACTGCTTTGAAAAGGGGGTCATATTACACAAGTGTACCTGTTGCATTCAAAACAGCAGATCGGGAGACAGCCTTTGTTAGATTTGGCAAAAATCTGTTACGCTGTACTATAACAATGTAGAAATGAATCTGTTTTTCTTTAAAATGTGGTTTAGGGTAAGTAATTCTGAACAAGAGCATATGTTAGGTCATTGTATTGTTTTAGTTGGTACTAAATGCAACAAGTGCACGCACACCTACAACTAGATACACACCTACGGCTACATACACTCCTACAAACACACACACTTTGAGGCAGTACCCTCTATTCGACTTTATCACTTTTTTGATTCAAGCTCACCTTTATTTTTCAGCACTTGCAGTAGATTTGGATGCAACAACCTCAGACAGTGATCGTCTTAGCTGTCGTCCACTTTTTTCAGCCATTGTCCATGTGTGCTTTGTGGTAGGAAATGATTTTCAATTAAAACGATTATTTGTGTTTACATCACAACAACTTATGTGGTACAAAACTATTTACTCCTGCTTTTGTGCAAAACACTGGGGAATTGCCTTGCATGGTTTTAGCATCAATTTTTGCAGACAATCTACTTCTGGATTTTCTGCACAATAACAGTGATTCACTGATATCTGCTAACTAGAGTATATAGAGGATCATGGCCATTTGATTTATCCTGAATGGTCTTCAGTGGACCTATCATTTGCTTTTTTTTCACAGGTTGTACATTAAGAAACTAAATGCCATTTAATGTTAGCACACTCTCATCCACAGCTGTATTGCACTATATGCATGTCATTTTGGAACGGTACTGTACTGACTGTACTAAAGTAGTGACAGTACTTTCTGCTCTGAGAGGCTTTATCTTTTGACAGACAGGATGATGTTTAGAGGAATATTGGATGTAGCTAAAAGCCTCTTTGTCAGGGCTAGAAATTGGTTGTCCTGAGCAATCTGTTTAAGAAACACCTCCAGTAGATTTATGGTCCTTCAGGTCTTAAAATACCCATCGGTTTGGAGGTAAATGAGTGACTCTTGACTCTACACATACTTTCTGTACTGGTCTTTATTTTCCAGTCTTTTGCTGGTGAGTCCTTCATCAGCAATTGTGGCAATGAGAAGTCATAAGTTAGAACCCCCCAACTAATCATATCACTGCAGGTGGATTCGTGTTATTTCAGAGTTTTTCATCAGTCTGCAGGTGAAAACATGCTCAGACACAAACAGAAAAATATGTGGTGGAAGTGCAGTGTGTATGTTTGAAGATAGATTTTGTGTGGACCTCTTGGATCTTGTTTCTTCACATTTTTCACATTCACACTCTGCTTTGTCCTTAAATTCTCATGTTAGATGTGATTGCTGCTCGAAGCATAAAGCTTAATTCATATGACTTGCTGACACCATGTTATTTTGGAATATTTAATTATCTAATCTGCTATCTGTATATGTTGGCAACTTTTTATCCCAAAAAATGAACATAGTATACACAATACACATAGAATAGTTAAACATCTATATAGTTTACAGGACATCCTCCTCCCACTTCTGGATAATGATGTTGCTGCATTTTTCTTGATGTTATCTTGCCCCAGTTTTACAAATGTAAATGCATGTACAAATATTCTTTTCAAATAACAGAAATCCTGAGTCTTATTGGTACCTGTGTCTTTTAAGCATAATTTATTCTGGCTACAGTGTTTAAGGAATTCATTCAATAAAGCATAATTTTGTCAACATAATAACCTTATGTCTTTAGCACCATGAGTGTTGTCCCTCTCTCTGTCACTCTCTCTTTCTAAAAATACATCTAACACCATCTCCCTTCCCCCCCCCCAGGGTTTTACAGCAACCATCCAATGGAGTCTGAACAGAACGACAACATGGGTGAGTTAAAATATACAAAGATTTATTTTCAAATGTGAGCTATGGATAATGCTCAGTTTGCTCTCTGAATTTCAGAATCAGAAATAGGTTTCTTGCCAATTTCACTGGTTCTCATGTCCACTGAGGCAAATTCCTTTGCCTGGGTTGAGACAACAAGTAGTTATAATGTACAAATTGTAAAGGGGGAAAAAGGCAAAGGCACAAAAAGTCAGGTATATTCTAAGACTTCCAATGTAAAAAGAAAGCAGCATTGATTTACATTCATGTGATGTGGTAGTAGGCCAGAACATGTGTCATTTGGGGGACCTGGGCCTTGCTGGAAATGTCTTTTCACTGTATTCTTCAGTCTTCTAAATCACAAGATCGAGAGCTCCATCTAGTGGTTGAATGGTGGGTGGTTCTCTTAAAATATGAGATTTTCCAGTCAAACCCACCAGAGGGTAGTATAAACCATTAACACTGGTTTGCTGTTCTCTAGTTGATGGGGGGATGGTGTAACATCAGTGCTTATCAGTAGAAAATGAGCTACAGACCGGTGATTAGTAGAATTTATTTATTTATTTTTTTTATATCTCTGTAGAAAGGAAATAATTTCTTTTACAGTGTAGTTGTTGTGCAGAAATGAAAGTACACACTTGTCATGCCATCATCAGATGTGTCCTTGTGTGATGGATGAAACACGAACAAAAAGTGTGAGATGTAAAAATGTCAAATCTCTTGAGTACTGGACCTGAGCAAGCCAGCAGTAAAGAGCCAGAGGTGAGGCGGTGGTCCAATGTTAAGGTCCAGGTTCATGCGAAGTTCACTTGGGACTCCCTTGGCTGCCATTGCAGCTCCAGGTGGCACCGTGAAGGGGTCAGAGGTCAGACACAGTTCACAAACTGCTGACCTTGCCATGACTCTGTGCTGCCCTTATTGTGTGCGGCTCTCCTCCAAGCCAGGGCATTCTCATCACCCCTCTATAAACCTGCAACAGGGGAAAGGAGGAGGGGAGGTGGTCACTAGGAAATGGATGGAAGGCAGAGAGCAACTATTAAACCTGTGCAAGCACGCACTGAATAGCCTGCATTGTTGTGTGCTGTAGGAAGAGGCGTGGATTTATGAGGCAGGGCCGGATTGGGGTGTAAACCTGGCGAGGTGGGCTCTCAGCCTGCAGCCACTCTCTCTTACTGTTGGCCCTATTTTGCTCCCAGAATGCCTCGGTGTATGCACTGGGCAAGGTTGAGGTGGGGGTCACGGAGGTTTGAAGCAGGGC
Source organism: Channa argus (assembly GCF_033026475.1). NCBI lineage: Eukaryota > Metazoa > Chordata > Actinopteri > Anabantiformes > Channidae > Channa > Channa argus. The sequence continues at coordinate 26,495,364 of NC_090207.1, forward strand.
TCCTCTGGCTTGTAAATGCTCTGACAGGGGTGGGAATTCAGAGACCCCCATTCAGTGACCAAAAACCCCAGGTCAGGGGCCAAATAGCTGCTTTAGCAACAGCTGTTTTCAACACTATCCCTCTACATCCAGTCCTAATGTCAACTCAAATATTTTAGATGGAAAAAAATTAGTTTTTCTTGAGCTTTCTGCACATCACCATCTTCATGAACCGGCAGGTGGCGATTTTATTTTGGAATCTGTGCTTCACAGGTTTGGAAGCTGGTTACACATACTTTGGATCAACAATATAGATTTTTAAAGGCTATTCCTAAATTGTAAAGGCCTTTCTTCTGTTTCAATTAAGAATTTAAAAAAATAACTGGAGCAAGTCTTAAAAAATAAAATAAAAAATAAAATAAAAGAAATTAAAAAAAATCAGTCCCTCGATGATTTTGGTGGATTGTTGTGGCTTAAAATATCTGATTTGGTTACAGCTTTTCTACAAACTTGCGATGTATGTTGCACAGTTTTACGATTTAAATTGCAGGGTTGTGCAGAATTCACAGAAAATAGTTTGAAATAATTGTTGCAATTGCAACATCACAGAATCCTGGAGGGACAGACTTACCCTTTTATATTAGAATCAGTTTTCTAACTTGTGTACAGGACATCATTCCACCTCTGGTCACCTCTGTGCTGGACTGGCTATGTCAGTGATGTTCAAACTGTTCCCTGGCCCCAATCCTGAACTCACTCACATTAGATCAGCTGACCAGTGGTTGCATAGTGGTTCACTAGTGGGGTTATCAGAGTTCTTTGGTAACTACTTTTGTTCTACGGTTAATCATTAGCAGTTTGGGATGGCACTTTCTATACCCATTATTTCCTCTGACTGGTCTCACAAACTGCCACTAGATGCTATAATCATATTCACTTCAGTAAATGGATTAGAGCAGGTGTGGAAATTAAGCTTAAATGATAAATATTATATACTGTGTGTGTATATAGACTAGAATGTCTAGATTTAATGTCCAGCTATATAATCAATGTGGGTGATTGTGATCATTCCTAAGTAACCACAGAATACTTGACTTTGAAAGTAATGTCTGTTTAGTTTGGGTTTTAGTGTGATCATGAAACCCACCTCACAAATGTGCAGCAGCCCGGTCTCATGCAATATTACACCTACTAGACCATAAGGGGGCAGTAGATCCATTAACGACCTCCATGTGATGCGTGTATGGTCCCACGTGCCACCTGGACCCAGTGAACTCAACCCCCATATGGAAGTACTTGGCTGGAACCCAGCACATGCCTTTCCTTTGTCCTCACATAACTGTGCTAACTTCATGCGCCTGTGTCCAAAAGTCATTCAAGACCACTGGATTTTCAGTTTCCAACACAGCAAAGCAGTTAAACACTTGACGCCACCTCAGACCCCTCTGTTTCTCCCTTTTGTGGTCTTTATTTTGCTTTTAAGTGTGCTGACTGTTAACCTGAGGGCTGCATGTGACTTGAAGTCAATGTATAGATGAGCAGATAAGAAAGGAAAGGCTAGTAGTAGCCGGTTTCTTTAACCATTTGTTTTCCCCCTAACTCCAGACATTGTCACTCGGAACACGATGTGAGTGCTTGGTAGCTGCTGACCCCTATGCTTATCATTTTAGCTTTTAATAATTCATGATTAGCCTAGATTTGATTCACTGTCCCTTTTTTTTCTTTCTCTTGTGTGATGCAACTCGCATTGGCATTAGACTCAGGGTCAGCCTGCGGAGTGTTTCCAGGTCAGGGAGAAGTGGGTCATGCTGTTCCCAGTGTCACAGCCTATAACTTCAGTGTGTGACGACAAAGCCGAACTCCACAGGGATAAACAAGCAGACTTTTGTGTGGCCCTGATATATGAAAAAAGGGTTCATCCCCCACATGCAGAAATACCAATTTACTCAAAGCTGCGGCAAACCTGTGCTGACGTTTAATTTATTCACATATTTCTATGTAGATTAATCCCTCATTTAAAGTCACTAATGTTTCACTACTTCACAGCCTTAAAAATCTACAGCCTTTAAGAAGCTTATATTCATAGTGTCTACAGAAATGCGAAGTACTGAAATACAAATGTACACCCCAATTTTTAGAAAAGTTGGGACACTGTAAAAAAGAGTGCACTGGTTTCGAAATAGATTATTTCAATTTTGATTGTACTACATATTTGCAAATTTTTAATTTGGACAGGAAGATTGGAAAAGTTGCACGATTCTAAAAAATCTGCTTGGGGAAAATCTCAGAACTACTGAGGTCAATTGGCAATAAAAAAAAAAAAAAATCACATTGCCAGCAACAACTTGGTTGGTTGCCAAACATCTTTATTGTTATGTGACCAATGCGTTTCGGCCCGTAGCCTTCACCAGGGTGTGCAAGCGTTGCCGGTGGTTTGATCTTTTCAGTTTGTGTCCCCCAACCATGCACCTTGACAGCAGGTGGGGTTGTGCCAGAGGTTCTTCTTTTTTGTTATTTGGCTACAGGTCGGTATTTGATAAAAATAACCCCAGAGAAGCTGAATCTTTCAGAAGGATGGGGCAAGGTTTATCACCCTGTGGTTAGTTATGAGAACATAAAATTTGGGAATTCCTGTCCATCCTCCCGTTCATCTGTTCACACAGGACAAGGGAACACAGTATAAGCACATGTGTGAGGGTGCCATTAATGATAATGATGATGTATACAAATTTGGGAGCAACATATGCTGCCATCCAGATGACGTATTTCAGGGAAGGTCTTGCCTATTTCAGCAAAATATTGTAAAACACCCCAGCTCGGTAGTAATTGTCCAGGTGCAAACTGCAGTCGAGACCTGTGACCTACTATAAACATTTAGAGCATTATGAGGTAATGTTAGTTTATTCATTCATTCATTCACTTATTCAATAAATAAGACAAAGGAGACCTTTGAACTGTTAAGCAGCTGAAATTCAACAATGAGAAACATAGTGTTAAACCTTTTGGGATGGGTTACTGGCATCAAATCCAAGGTTATTAAATGTATTTAAAAAAAAAAAACAATCAAATTTGTAACAAATGTGTTTGAAATGAATAGCAAATATTGCATTCTCTTTATATTTGCATTTCATACAGAATACTAACCTATATGGAATTGAGGATTGTACTATACCAGACCAAATATAAAGTAAATAAAACTTTTCTGAGAATTGGCCTTGTATGGCATTCAAGGTAGATCATCATCATCATCATCATCGTCATCATCATCATCAGAGTGTAAGATGGTGTTCATTTGCTCTTCAGATGTAATCAGATCAAGAACAAGAAGCGACCAGGGCTGCTTCTCATTGTCCCCTCTGACACTTATCCACTGTAAATAAAGTGTTTGGGCTCTGCCCTGGTCGGAAAATGTGTTTGAACACTCGCAGCATGCTAACATAACCTTTCAGGGCAATTACTGCAAGATTATTTCCATATGTCTGCATTTCTGCCAATTACATACTTAAATAGGGTTACAAGGCTGGTTAATTTTCCAAGAAATGTGGGCACAGATCGTTTTATTTTTAGAAAAAGTTTTGAAGTGGATTGATTTAAACTGGTGCCCAATTGGATCTGTTTCACCTTTTTGTTACATTTATTTACACAAATTTTAGGCAAATGACCTGTAATAACAGAAGGTTCAGCTTTCACAGCAGGATGTATGTTTTTAAAAAATGTCCTTGACACAAGTTTCCTCTGGCCTTGGAATTCTGGGAACATCGTGGAGTTTGTGGAGGTGCTGTAGATGTGCAACACTTGGTTATTTTAGATCAGGGGATATGAGAATAACCTAAGAATGCTGGCTTTGTGGAACATAGCTGACAGGGTTTTACAGCCTGTTTCACACATTTGTCATAGCTGAGGATTTTTCAAGCGAAGGGGAAGACATTAACAAAAAAGGACAATTTGGAACTCGCGGAAACATTTTTATATATATATATATATATATATATATATATATATATATATATATATATATATATATATATATATATATATATATATATATATATATAATTTTATAGCAGAGTGTTTGCGTTTGCAACCTCTGAAATGTGGTAGGCATATTTGAAAGATCTGAAGAACAACCCATATTTTTGCTGATATTTGGTTTTTCATAGTTTTATTCAAATCCACATAGCCAATAAACCTGAGGCTACAATCTAGGTTGATTAGGTAATTCATCACAGGCAGCCCCATGTCTGCAAGCTACAATATGTTACTGACAGGAGGTCAGTGTGCACTAATACAGTAGCTGCGCATCCACAGCTGATAAGTTTAACGTAATTTATTTTATGTTTTTTATGTCGTGCTAATGTTCCCTTTAGCATGAACCGTGCGAGCCGGGGATCAAGCTACTTAGAGCTGTACCTTATCATATCATAAATATTAAGTAATTCCATGATTAAAAAATCGTCATCGATGTTGACCGTGTAGTTTGTAGCTCTCTCTGTCATTGGAAAGGCTTCAGCAGCAAATCAGATGTGAATTAAACGTCTGTCATTGACAAGTGTTGTAAGAAACTTGAATCAACAAGAGGTGGCAGCCTATTTTTTTACATCACCGCAATCAGCAGCAGAAATAACTTCTAGCTAAGAAGGGATTTGGCATCTTTAAGTATAGATCAATAACTCATATAGTGATCATTTTTAATATAAAGTCGGTGATTCCAATCTTTATATTTGGCCATGGAGATTATTTTGAATGTATTAATCCAGATTTTGAGATTCCTGCCCCCACCGTGTGGAGATGGATTCACTTTTGTTTATGGTGCTGTCAGCAGTTAAAAAAAACAAAAAAAAAACAGAAACAACTCTCTTGTTCCATAAACAAGTGTCCTTGTTCTCTGGATAATCCACATACCTTAGTTTTCATTGGAATTACATTCTGTGGAAATAATCCCTGGCAGACAATTGTTTACATAGTTTATAATTTTGTTTGTTTATTAAAATCAATTCCATTTACCTGCACAATATTGAAAATCTCAGAGCCTTCTCTCAAAAACTGGACTGGTCAATGCAACATTTTCTTTATTGCTAATAGGGCCAGGCAATGTAAAAAATAAAAACACAAACTAATTCAGTCGATATTAATAAATATTATGATATAATGCAAGTCTTTCTACTTTACTTCAAGATGACAACCTTTTTGAATACATTTCTGAATCAGTTGTTGTGTTAACATCCATTATCTTCTCCTTAAATTTGTTTTTAAAATGGTGAAACAATTTTTGATTAACATTTTCACCCTCTGCTGGGTCTTTTATTTATTTAGTTAGTTAGTTCCCCCTATTTTGGACACAATTTAGAAATCACAAATGTCTGATCACGATATAACACATCTTTATCATGGGGAGAAATTATCACAGTATACTATACAATAGTTACCAGTGTTTTATTTATTAATTTTTTTGTCCTTTTGGTTTAGCCGTAAGTTCAGGGTCGCCACAGGGGATCATTAATCCACATTTTGATGTTGCACAGTTTTCACGCTGGATGCCCCTTTTGTCACAACCTTCCCCACTTTCGAGCAGCTTGGGATAAGGATGGGCTTTAGGGAGTTCAGCATCATCAAAACCGACTTAAAGCAGCACTAAAAACCTTTTTAAATAATGCACTAAAGGAAACAATTTTAAAAATGTGAACATCATTGACAAGACATTTTACACAATGGCATCACTACACTGCTCCGTTTGCTTGCTTTAACCAGCACTAAGCCAGCTCGTAGAGCCCAAAGAGCTGTGTTCATGCAAACTTTGCTTTACCTCCGTTTCCATCAGTTGCTCTTGTATGTCCCCGTAATTGGTTGGCTACTGAGGTGTTTGAACCGCAGTCTGCATTCATTGATCAGTGAGTTATTCTCACGTAAACCCACCGACAGCAATGAATGTTTATTGCAGCCTTAAGAGGAAACGCCTCTTGTGTTTCATGGTGTTTTGATGAAATGTGTCCCAGAGATTCCAACCTACTGAAACCTGAATACTGAAACTTTGATCTGGAGTCAGTGCACAGTGTTTCGTTATGGGTTGTTTCCAGAGGATGGTGTGTGCATGCGCTGTGGCATCCCTCAGGGTACAGTCAACGGTCGATGGTTTAGGTTAGAGCTCAAACTCACCGACAGCGTTGAATGTTCACTGTGGGCACCAAGAATAACAAACACTGGTTTGTTTGATTATTGGCAATTAGACATAATCACATGCATAACATGTTCATAATGTAACTCAAGCTACCTAATTTATTTTCATACTGCTTTTTGTCACCACGGTTTGACTCTGTGCAAGTGGAAAATTAAAGAAACACTCTCCTGTCCCTCGTTTGTTGTTTCCTATCTAAGCCACATATATTTCAAATGTTTGCAATTCAATTCTACACATGTATTTTGAGTGTTTGTTTTCCTATATCAGACCAGTCAGTGTTTTTATAGGTTAATCTCAGTTGTGAGCAGAAGGTTAAAACAATGAAAAGTGCTACCACCACAAGATGTGCTAGATGTAGCTGCATGCTGTCAGTATCACAGTACCACTGTGTGTCTGTGTTTCTCTTGGCCTGTGTGGAGCAACTCCATACCAAAACGTGTTGCCACCCATGGCCGCATGGAAGTTCGAAAGATGTTGAGAAGCCAGCAGGAGTGGGAAGAGACGGTGATGCAAACGCTTAGGTTTCCAAAAATAGCGCTGCAGATGTGGTGAACCCCATCAACGTTGTCATCATCCTCACCTTCTGCAGAACTACTAGCAGATCTTTTATCGTCCTCTGTGGATCCGGCGCATGTCTCACCTTCAGCCTGCAGCAAAAAGAACAAAAAGAAAGTGATGCGGGGGGGAGATCAGCCAAGGCATGAATAAAAGGACAGAAGACAACTTTAGTCTGGCATGTGGAAGGAGGCGAATTGGTACAAGTGTGATCAGAGAACACTGCTGTGCCCCACAGCTTAAACTAGTGCACTGCAGTGTTGAGCTAGTTAGAGATTACTGTTCCCTTTACCCTGCGCTGAACCTCAGCTACTGCTCTGGGAGTTCGCCTTCCTGTGTTCGCTTCTTTGAGGTTGGAAAATCATGCAGTCATGTTTTATTAATGCTCTCTCTGTCTGTCTGTGTCTGCCTTTCTGTCTCTCTCTCCCATTCTCCTTGCTTCCATGCAAACACAAAAGAAGAGATTTGGAACACTGTATTTTGTTGGTTCTGCATCGTCTTTTCATGTTGAATTTTTGATTTATTTATTTATTTATTTTTTTGATTAGAAGGGTTTTGATTTGAAGAGGTACTGAAACCTGTTAGGGAGGTAGTGAATATATGATGCAACACACTATAGAGAGATTTGTTACATTTCTGCAGCATTTGTGCTCCTTTTGGTCGATCAGAGAAAAATGGACAGTACAGGCTCTGCAGAGTTCTCTACACATGACTTTTAGAATGAAGCCACGTTCTCCTGCTTTCTGCATAATGAATGATTACGTCGAGGTGCAGAGGCACAATTCACCTTCCCCTGCTCCTCTGTGGCAGAGACATTACCACAAAATAATCATAAACGTTCTTAATTTCAGAAATTTTAATGAACATTAGAGAAGTGGTCTAAAATTTTCTTTAATTTTGATATTTGCAATTTTTCTCTTGAAGTTCCTAACAGCCGGTAGATGCCCCTTTTGGACTTCTTTGCTTTTCAAAGAATGATTCCTCCCACATTCTCCCATTTATTGTCTGTGTTTCCACTCGCAGACAAGGTGGGAAGTAATAGGTTTTTCAGTCCCTCTGGCTTGGGCTTCAGTGGCTTTCCCCTCTGGCACTTGCACTGTTTGGCTGCCAGCCACAGAGGCCTTTTTCATTCTAAAATATCCCCCCCGCCCCGCCCCCCTTTTCTTTTTTTTTTTCCCCATCTGACTTGACTTCCGCTCTCCCTTCACATGGGAGAACCTATGGGAAATGTATGTTAACTCACTGCACGCACGCTGACTTATTCACTGGTTTTGAGGCGTGGCTGTACTTCCGCATCAGGGTTCTTGATTATAGCGCTGCTAGCGTGGCCCCCAGAAATTTTTGCATAACTGACAAACTTGCAAAAGTATAGCGTGTAAAAATAGCTGGGTGAGCATGAGAGGCTGACAGAGCCACAGTGAACAGTGCAACAGTGTGACTGAACTAGTGTGAACCCAGCGTCGTCAGCACATTCCAGCGGTTGGACAATGAGAAGCACACTGTGTACTCTGTCGTGTTGCCTGCATAGCTGCTTGGTCTGCAGCCAACAGGCAGTGCTGCCCGAATCAAGGCAGACGCAATACAGATCCACAGAATTCAGCAAAATTCCAATCTGTCACACATGTCATACATGCTGTTTTAGGAGAGCATTGATTGAACAAAGCATTTGAAACTATTTGTTGTGTGAAAATTGAGGTTAGAGGTAAGATGTGACTACAGAGTAGGTCCTAGCTTACACAGTTACCAGAGTGCTCTGTGTGTGTTTGTCTTTGGTCAGAATGAACCCTTGCGAAAGGTCAAAGGATGTAAATGCTGGCTAACATGTGAAGATTTGGTTCATATAGGAATGTATGCTTAGGCTAGAGCCCCAGGAAGTAGTTTTTAGTGTTGTGCACACTGTTTCTCTCTGTTAGAGTTTACGTCGGACAGCTAGGCTCAGTTAAGCTTCTTGTTAAATCTGGAAATTTCTTGCCAGGAACTGAAAATGTTGAGTCAGGAACTGATCTGGGAGTCCCTGGATTGGAAGGTGAACGTATTCAGCAATTCAAAACCTGACATTCCACTGGATCGACGTTATAAAATCACCTCCTGTTTCCTATCACGAAAACATTTTCTTTCACTTTTCATTTTACTTTGTGTCATTTAACAGTATCTGACAGGCTTCGACAAGTTGGGCACAGAGTAACAGAATACGATAAGGAAATGTGTAGCTTCCATTCATTGGACAAAACTTTATTATCTGTTGCGTCTGACAGTACAAACGGTTTGCCACAGTTAACCTGATACTCCCAGCATGACTCAGATTCCTGTTTAAAAATACTCCGGCTGAGAGCCTGCCAGCATATGCTGTCACATACTTTCCCATCATGCCTCTTGAAAATTATTCTAATACAATCAGCTGGCACTGCGAGACATCTAATGGATGAGAAGATTGAATCGCTTAAATCACTCATGCTGTGAGCCATCGTCTTCGTGGCCACACTCAATCACATTCAACAAATATATGCCTTAATTGCTCTGTCAGTTGTGAAATAGACTTTAAGTTAGCCTGGACATTTTAATATCTGCTTGAATTAAGAAGTTCAAAATAAGATTTGGTGGTGCAGTGAGGTCAGGCAGTGTTATATTTAGCTGTTACTCTGCTGTGTATTTTGTCACATATTTGGGTTTGATAAACACAAGTGACTAATTATGGCCTAGAAAAGACAGAGAGAGAGAGAATTATAGGACTGGATTGCTCACTTTTAGTGGCGCTAGACTGCTATAGGTTACTTTATAGAAGACTTTCTGACTAGAAACAACTTTAATTAAAGTGGAGGATTTTAACGGTATTCTATGCAATTAGTGGTGATATATTAGAAGTTTATCACTTCTCATAATGATCATTTTAGTGGTAAAATATCACCAATCTGGTTCTAGAGAGAGAACATTTCTTTAGGAAAGCTTTATTTGACATTTTAAAGTAGGAAAACCAAAATCATGCCTAGGAAAAAGCAGATAACATGAATTCTAACTGGGGTTGTAGCATTTCAGTAAAGAGTTCTCAGTTCTCTGCATTTTAACTTCCCAGAACCTTTATTTCTATCAGACAAACCCTGTCTTCTGACAAGCAGTTGAATATATACTATTCATGTCTTGTAAGGCCTTTGCTTGGAAATTTACATCTTTAAAATGATTTGTTACCACTGACGAGCTATACTGGATGAAGTACAGGCAGCAATGTCCAGACCGGCTCTTCTCCAGCATATGGAGTCCTTCAGGCAGAGGGCCAAGACTTTTCAAAAACACCCTTGCTTGCACGTGCCATGGATGATCCTGCCAAGACTCCAGGGGTTTCATTTGCAACTTTGGTTGAGCCAGTGCCCATCTCTGCTGCCAGCTCCGCAGTGTTAGCCCATGACTCTTGGTGACGGTGACGTGCTGTTTTCTCCAACACGCCACCCTCACTGCTTTTGACCTACCTTTTCCCTCCATCTTCTCTTGCAGGAGCCAATATTCTCACCCTTCTTGGCGCTAATTAGCATGCCTGTCTGTTTGCCCTGTGTTGCTCTCGGTCTCTCTGCTGTGCACCTTTTGAACCCAACGCTGATGCACTTGATCACGTCGTGTCAGTCTGGCTCTAGTTGACTTATCGACTCCTGCAACATGCCTGAGAGAACGGCACCGTATATCACATTGCTCTTTCTTCTCCAAAGAGTTGTCGGCTCATTTCAATCATGAGCACTAAGGCTGATGAATATGTATCCTAGCTTCTTTTTGCAGCAGGTTTGAAGATCTCTAACAAAGCGAGATGAGAGAGCCCTTTGTTGTTGTCTTCTGGATGTAACCGTGACATTTCTCTGGAGCCTGCTGCCACTTTTTATCTTCCACAGACTTATGTCCCCAGGTCAGACACACAGCCCCCCCTTTTTTTTTTTTTTTTTTTTTTTTTTTTATAATGCAATTGTCAAAGCCCACACCTAAAATCTTTGCTCCAACTAAAACTATAATTCATTTTTAATCATTATTATTAATTTTTTTTTCCTAATTGAGGCATTAAACCACATCATATCTTGCCAAACAGAATCAAAGGATACTCAAAAGATTTTACAATGCTTCTTTATGGCACATAGTGCATAGTGGAAGCGTTGGCGAGCGTATGAGCGTTTTCCACGTCTGCCCGGTGCACAAACTCACTGCAGAAATAAACTGCAGGGAGCCAGGCCATCACTATGATCATCCCCACCATCTTAAAATAACCTCTTTCTCCTACACCCACCTCGCACACAAAGCAGGGCAGCCCAGACCGAAAATTTTAGCATTAGCGGAGAGCAGGCAAGCAGACGACTGAAAATCACAGGTGGCAAGTCTGATTTCACATTTCCGTTATCAGCACAAACCAGCAGGATGAGCCAGCATGGGGATGGCCTGGACACCGATCAACCTTTATTTCCCCCAGATGCTGCCTGTGTCACCTTATGGCAGAGTTGGTTTCTCCAAATCATGTTGCTGATGTGCTTAGCAAAACCGAGAACTAGCAGCTTGTTGTTGCCTTGAAAATGAATCCCAGCCCCCAATTTGAAGCAACATACACACAAAATAGAAGGGATGCAAAGTACAACATTTTAAATGTTGAATTTCTCCACTTTGGCATTTGTCTAGTGATTTAAATGGCACCTAACTAAATCACAGGCATCTATTCTTAACTTCAGGGAAAATCAGATACCCTGGTACTATTGTTTGCTTCTTGCTACACCTGGTAGATGAAACAATTAAACTAGGTCATTGTCATCCTTCCATGTTTTGTCTACAGTGCCATTTGTTCTTATACAGCACCATTATAGTTTGTGCATGACAAACGTTACAAAGCATCCTATTTCATCCCAAAGGGGGACTGTTACGTTGCACCACCAGCAACACTGTGTCACTTAGTACGCTGAACTATGCTTTGTGCTCTGTTGACCACCTCTGTTTGGCCTAAGCCAAGGTTACACTGGTCTTTGTGTCCTGTTGTATTTATGAAAGACATTCGGTCATTGACTCAATGGTTAATAGGAACACGTGAAGCTCGTGGATGATATTTATAGAGATTCATAAATACACGATCCTCAATGGAGGATGTTTAAGTCTAGCATTGCGACGTTTTGAATCGGCTGATCCTCCGCATAGCAGTTTGACGACGATGCAGCAGAGTTGTTGAGGCTAGTGCTTTGGAGAGTTGCTCAGAGACTTAACCCTCCTACCCAGCACCTTCCTCCTCTCTAGCAGAGGAAAATCTCTGCTGAATTCATGTCTCCTTTCAGATTTCTAAGAGGCATTAAACCTTTCTGGATTAAAGAAGGTAATCTGACAGGCAGAAGATTGTATTAGCCTGAGTGTTGGCAGAGCTTTTAATTTCTCCTCTTTTTTTATTTCCCCCTCTCAGCCTGTCTCTCCTGCTGACCTGCTAGATGGTATTATTGTGTTTTTCTTTTGAATTACAGCAAAAACATCCACATCTTCCCCACCATTCACTCTTCTCTCCCTCTCACATCTCTATCCCCCTCTTTCCATATCTCTTTGCTGCGTTCTAGCTCTCTCTGACTCTTCCAGCAGTGACAGCATACTTGTGTGTGTGTGTGTGTGTGTGTGAACTCATGATTTATCATTTGCTAATCCATGCTGATTATGGAGCTTTCCACACAGCCCTTATCTATTGCTGAGCCTGCTTTTCACTCCATAGCTGCCAATTATCTTTTAGGCAGCCTGCAAACAGACCTGTCTCCATCAGCCAGCTGCAGAACCACCACTGAGGCCTCTTATGCTTTATATACGCAAGCATGCGTGAATAGGCGAACCAATGACAGGCTGTCTGGCGCATGTATTTTTGGTCCAAGGACTTATTAACATGTCTGATTGAAAGATCAAATTCAAAATTGCAGTTAGAAAGTGTCCTTTCACCAAAAGCTTAATCTCCCATTTAGCATCACTTGCACAGGCTCATGTGGTTAAGGAAGATGGTTGGTAGGTTAGGATCAATCTATGCATTATGAACCTTAAAACAGATGAGGATCATTTTATTACATGCAGCTTTTGGCTATAACTTTGGCACAATGGATGTAATGTGTGGATGCTCTCTCAAAATCCTTTACTTACTGGACTTGACATCCTTAAGCTTGGATATTAATATATTAGCGTCAAGGTCAACATTCTGCTAATGTGCCAGACCTGACACCCACACAGTCAGGACTGAGAGAAGTGATCGTAATGCCTCAGTGTGACTCACCCTACACTTTCTGTAGCCAGGCAGCAGGATGGGCAAAGTTGGCCTATGACTGCATGAGAGTATAGGAACTGAGGCCTTGCCTGCGGGGAGGGTATGTACAGATCACGGCAAGCTCAGCTGATGTGGCGTCCAATTATCATTGTAATGGGAAGTGACGTGCACATCAGAGCAATGTGGGTCAGAGCGCCAGACGACCAGCCCGCGGCCTGTATGTGCTCCGCCTGTCTAATCTGCTGTAGCCCAACAAGACGAGAGTCTCTAATCGACCCTGATATTCACTGAGCACACATTACCATGTCCACTCATGCTCTGGAACACACATGTACCAAAAAGATGGAGATTCAAACATAGCTGCTTTTTGTGAGAAGAGTTGACTTTTGTAGTAAGCCACTGGATCATTATTTCATTTTAAATGAAGTGACGGACCAGCAAAGTGAACCCTTCTCATGCTCTTTTGGTCAAGCATGGCTAAAGTCACAGAAAATAACTGGTGTCCTCTTTTTTTTTTTTTCTTTTTTTTTTTGTTTGTCAGAAAAATTACATTTCAACGAATGCATGGTTAATCCAGACTTGTTGGAAACAATGGCAGAAGGCCAAATACTTTATATGCTGGAGTCTGTGGTCTCCCTGCGGTGCCACATTGACTAAGATGTGATATTTCACTGGGTGAAAATGGGTCAGATGGATGCAGAGGTTAATAGGATTCCTATGACATGGTCATGGGCTGATGTCTGAAGGGAGGAAGAGGAAGAGACAGCCTGGGGAGGAGGGAGGGGGCTGCAGGCCTTGTGGTTGGAGGGGAAAAAAAGTGCAAACTTTTGCAAGTGTTTGCTTAGCACCTGTGTATGGACCTAACAACTCCATTGTAGCCAGAGGGAAGTGACACATGGGGGCCTTAAAGTATTCTGACATTTTCTGCTCAGACAGGTTTTTTTACGGCTGGGAAACGGGCCCAGAGGAGTTCAGCCTGTGCGAATCTGCCTCTGCTTCATCAAAGGCAGTAATTTCCTGTTCATTTCAGGCACCCATCCCCCAACCGAGAGCGCTTGTCTGTTAATCCCACCCCAGCAATTCCCCCCCCCACCCCCGGGTGTCCTGCCCGCCTGTGCTTCAGCTTGCTACACTACAGGGCTTGGGACTGGAAGGCTACGCGCTTTGTGTCAGCAGGCTCGCTAACAAATCCTCATTGTGGGAGTGGTGATGGGGGGGGGGGGGGGCATCGCTGTCTGGTTTCTATTCAAATCCAGGTATACACAGAGGGGTGTAGCAGAGGGGTGTAGAGGGGTTTATAGAACTCCAGCCCTGGGAATAAAGCCCTCACAGACCTTAGCTGAGTACAGGGCAGTCTGGCCTGTGGTGTGGGGTCACAGGAACTGCTTATACAACAGCTGTCTTCTCTGAACTGATAAGATGACATTAGCTGATCAACAAATATACTGGACTTTACAAAAACTCTCAAGGTATCTAAAATGCTTCATAGCTATTTTAGAGACAAAATAACTCAAGTTCATCCTAACAGAGTCCAAGAGTCATCATTTTGTACTGTGGCTGTAATCCTTTAACAATCAGCAAAGTTTTTCACTCACTATTTTATGTTTTTATCTCTTTTAGTTTTTGCACATTCTGGAAACACAATCATCTTAGCGGCTGTATGTAGGCTAAAGTGCAAAGTTGAAAGGTTATGTTTGCTAAAAAGCCTCCGTTGGCTGGTCTTATGGAGTGTATGGCTTTAGTCGAAAGCGATTACCAGTGATGAAGGGTGAGATGTGTAACTGGGTAACAAGACTCTACATGTACAGGCATTTCATGACTTCCACTCTGCTTGTAGTCTCTGAGCTTCACGTTTGCTACATGCGCACACTCTGACCTTTTTTCCACTTTTTTAAATGAATATTTACTATTATCTGAATTTGTGGCCTGAAGCAAAGACAGCTGCATGTAGCTTGAAACTGCAGCCTTCACTCCTCATCACCAGTACTAAGGTAAAATCTAGAATCAATTTGTGTGTTTTTTTTTTCCGTTTGGCTTGGTGTTAAGCCATTGTGCCGTCTGTTAACGCGTTTTCCTGAAGGGTGGACTACAGCACCAGCTGCTGTGTATATCTGTGATCCAGGGCAATGTTATTTCTCGCTCGTTGCTACTCTCTAACAAACTCAGCTTATTTTTTGCTGTGGATTAAGACCTTTGGACAACGGCAGACCAGGCCAAAAATAAAGTGACAGCCACCATTTCCTGTCACTAAATACATTCCAAAGCTAGTGGACAAACGCCCCCCTACACTCCCCACTTCGCAAGCTGGCGGGGAAAACAAGCAAAAAGGAAAAAAGGGAATAGAAAAAAACAACATCTGTGAAAATGACAGTTTGCCATATTCTTCCTCTTTTGTTTCTGTATTTTTTAGCAACCCCAGACATTTACATTTTTTAAGCTATATGTCCCTTGCTTCATCCTGAGCCAGTTACTGACATCAGCTTTTAAATTTTTTTATTTTAGACAGTCTTTTAAAAAAGGAACTTGCCAAAATTTCTGCACACACAGCGCAAAGATTTTCTCAGATGATGCAAGAGAAATTATTTTTAGCCCATTAAACCGATGCCCTAACTGCCCGATGATTTCATTTTTTTTCTTTTCTTCTTGACCTAAAAATCATGCCAAGCTTTCCAAAACAAAGTGAGGTGCAAGGTGAGCACTCCGAGAGGTCGCCATAGAGCAAAGCATGGTCTCCCTTAACCCTGACCGCAACTCTAACCCTCACCCGAATGCAAAAGGCGGGGTTTCCCCTCCCCTCGAGGAGCGGGAGCAGCAGCTGGCTGACCTGTCCCTCCACTGCAGCCTCTAATGGCTGACCTGCCCTGTCTGGACAGCTCTGCTCGCTTTTGTCTAATGTCTGGCTTAGTTCCTCACAGTAAAACATCACGACTAGCTACCACGATCCGCATTCCAACAGAAAAAGCTTTAGAAAAAAACACACACAGAAGGACAGACGGACAAGTATACACACTTTTCATGCTTGGCACACTTTGTCCAGCGCACACAATCTCTCGGTCTCCTTCTCCCTCGCACATATATATCATTTTTCAAAACTCTTCTACACACAGAGCCTCTATTTCCTTCCACACAAAAGTACACAGAGCAAATAAATCTGTCTTTGTCTGTCTGCTATGAAAAAAAAAATAAAAATACATAATGCTACACATTAGTATTTCTTCAAACAAAATAGTTTTTCAATGGAATTGTGAATGGAGTTGTCATGAGTCATGCACTGGTTTGGGAAAACAAGTGGGAAAGGCAGGTGTTTAGAAAAGTTGGAAATAAAATGCCTCAAGGAAGGATGAGCAGTTCAAATACTTACCTTGAGTGTGGCCAAAAGTTCGGCAGCGCCAATCTGTGACAAGACGGTGGAGGGGGGGGCGGGAATCAAACACAGGAGAATGAGCAGCTTCCACATTTGGGGAGAAACCTCATAGACAAGCTGAAAAGTTGCTGCTGGAATGGGTTGAACGGGTTCCTCTCTTCGTCTGTCTGCCTGTCTCTCGCTGTTTCTCTCCCAGACAGAGACACACACTCACACACACACACACTCACACACACTCCTGACAAACAGTCCTTCAGTGTGATCTCCCTGCCTCTAGTGGGAACTCAGCCAGTAGTTTACAAATACAAATGCCTTACAAATCTCTCTCTTTCTTTCTCTCGCTCTCGCTCTCCCTCTTTCTCCTTCCGTGCTTCTACATAGATACACAAGCACACGCGTTCTCTCTCTCTCTCTCTCTCTCTCTCTCTCTCTCTCTCTCTCTCTCTCTCTCGTTCTCTCTCTCTCTCTCTCGTTCTCTCTCTCTCTCTCTCGTTCTCTCTCTCTCTCTCACCCACCCCCAAATGCCTGACTGCAACGCATGTTATTGAGCTGTTCCACATTTTCTTGCATGCACTATATATGAGGCAGTTGACAGACAGCAGCACATAGTCATGTGTAGAACGAGGGCTGCTGTGATTGGCTGAAGGAATGGAAGCTGGGGGGTGAGTGCTGCTGTGATTGGTCAGAGCACAGACTATTCAAATTAGAAGGGTTCTCTATTGAATGGCCGTCTCTCTGGGTGGAGTTTGGATGACGTTGCTGGGGGGACATCCTGAGAGTTTTGTGCCTTCATTGGAGTTTGTACTGCTGTGACTGCACAATATGGAGGAATTATACTGTACCACTTAATAACATTATTGTTAGTCTTTGTAATATTGTGCGTAAGTCTTTGTAATACTGATTGAGTAGAAAATTGCTCAAAACCTTACGTTAATGTGTAGAGATGCTCTTAAGTCAGACTTGCAGAACTGCACTGGCAGCATTGATGTTGCAAGGCTCTTCAGTCTGACTAATCTGAAAACTGAAAGTATATATTCTTTAATATATAATTGAGAGCTGGATCTGAACTGTCTGAATTAAAAGAAATTGGAAAGTAACTTAGGTTTGATATATACTTGCTTTAAACTGTTAGGGCGGCTGTAAGGCAGTGGTCCACGGACCACAGGGTCAGTGGTTTGATCTCCGGTCCCGGCTATGTGTCGAAGTGTCTCTGGGCAAGACACTGAGCCCCTAACAGCCCATTCCCATCCCCAGCTGTGCAGTGTCGGTCCAAGCCCGGCAGAAATTGGGGAGGGTTGTGTCAAGAAGGCCATCCAGCCAAATCAACATGCGGACAATGATCCGCTGTGGCAACCCTGAACTCACGGGATAAGACGAAAGGACAGAAAGATAAAAACTTTCTTTAAACTATGTTTAGGAGTTGTCATTATCACATTTACACAATATGGAGCTCTTGTGTAGCCTGAATTCACTTGGAACGTTGGTCGTATACGTGGTCAGAAATTAACAATACGAGATGAAAGATGCAATTCTGTGTATTGCAAATGGGCCATTATCAAATGAGCTATGCATCAGCTTCAAATCACAAGGGGTTTTGGGGGAAAACTTACTGAACCAGTCTACAACCAGCAGCAACTATATGCCCTAAATTATTTTGCTGTTTTCAAAATATTTACATGTTGCCATTGGCTTTTGTTTTTGTGGAGAAGTGGAAGAGGAACAGATACTATTAGATAATTAGGCCCAAGTCTGCCCCTGTGGCTAACTTTTTAAATCCTTCAGACATGTACAAACGATGCAAGAAAATATGTGAACAATGATGCGGGCGGTGTTACCCTTGTCGGCACATTCAAGGGGGTATGTGTAGGTTTCCACCAGCCTCTTTGTGCTAGTTTCAGTAGAGAACATGAGGAAGCATTGAAGTAAAGATGAAATTAGTGTTCTTAAGAGAAATCTACATGAAACTGTTCACAAAAGATTTAAAGTACATTAGTGAAATTTTGAAGCAGTGACCTCAAACAGGGTTATTGTATTAAAAATATGATGTATTACTGTTACAAAGTCTTTTTTTTTTTTTTTTTGAAATTATCATCACAAATATAGTAAAACAAACATGTGTGTCTTCCTTCCCCTTAAATGATGACGGCATTGCAAGGCCTGGAGTGCTGCCAAGTTCTTTCATTCACACCTGATTAGATCACTCTGACCTGGATAATGTGCAGTACTTCAAACCTGCCAACGTTCTGCAACATAAGCTGTTTATTTTGTCTTAACCAAATATGGTTACACCACCAATTGTCTCCCAGTTAGAATGAATTGACAATAAAGCAGATACCTGAATCGCAGCCTTACTTACCGTTTAGACCAGTGCAGATGAAAGTGCTGGAGATTGTGGGGTTCTAAGAAGCCTGATGCGTCACTACTATGGGAGTAGTGAAGAACCTGGACGCAACTTCTGGAGTCAGCATTCTCTGTGATAAAACACAATAAAATACATATAAATCCACTGTGTTACCTAATCTCCTGCTATTAACTGAATTATTTCTGTTAAAGATACGGGGGGGCTTCCTATTGGTTTTTCTGGCAAATGTCTGTCACAGCTTTCCACTGAACCGCTAGCTAGCCTTGCATAATCCCGAGTAAAAAGATACTCTAGGTGTGTGTTAATGGGTGAGTAGAATATTTCTAGGTATTTTAAATGTTTTATCTCATTCTTATGCAATAAAAATGAGCTTTATTGCTATGTTTATAAAAGTACATATCCTCTAAGTTTATCAAGTTCTATGAAGTCAGTATATATTAAATGGCATTTAACTCTATGGCTTTTGGCTCGTCCCTTCAGGGGTCACCACAGCATAATGTGTTCCGCACGTTGATTTTTACGCTACATGCCCATCCTGCCCTGCCACTAGACGGGCCCCCCCCCCATAAAGCCAAACTAAGCCTGCTATTAATTGTCGTACATTTTCCTGAATGTGTTTCTGTTTGAGATTTGAGGCTAAAAGCCTCCTGAATCTATTTGACACTGTTTCTTTAAGGAAAGAAAGTTCTAACATACTAGTTAAGAGTTTGTTGATGAAAGCTACAATTTCACAGTAATTTATTTATTTAATGGTTGTGGCTCAAATTGCATCTCATCCCGTTATACCCAAAACTGTTTTTACATTAACATGTTTTTCTGTATCGAACGTAGCATCTTGGTGAAGAATCAGCAAATTTTACTGGCGGGCCTCTCTCTAAAATACCTCTTTGTTGTGCTAATGTGCTCTCTGTGATAGCATCTCCATCCATAACCTTCTGTACAGATAACCTGGAGGGGGTGGAGCAGTGTATGTAGGGCCCTGTGAGTTTGATAGTGGGGGTAGAATGGGGTGTTGTTGCAGAATGTCCTGCAGCTGTGCCTACGATGACAAGCCTGTCCTCAACCTGCCCTGTGCCAGACTAAACATAACGCACTTCTTCACCTGCAGGACTCCCTGCCTCACTTCAATTTCACATGTAACTTTAGCTTAGGGATCTCAGCAGTATGCTTCTGCGTTTAAAGATGTAGTTAAGGCAGCAATGGGTTCTTGTTTCGCTGTTGAATTGTAGGTTGGCTGCTGGCCAATGTGCACTGGTCTGAGTTGATGCACTGATCCAGGTTTTTGTGCCCATAGCAATTCAAAGGGAGTCATGCTTGATCTTTCTGGGCCACATTGAAACTAGGTCACTGTGCTGTTCTGTCAGTTGTGCCTGTTGGGGTGTGTGTGTGGAATAAAAGACTAAAATAGGGCTTTTACATAAGGATGCGTTGGGTTCCCCAGATACGCAGTATTGCCATTGCAGAGATTCTCTAAAACTGAAGCACAACCCCCCCACCCCCCACCCCCCCATTCTCTACGATGCCACACTGGGAGAGAGATAGAAAGAAACAGAGGGAGAGATGAAATTCTCATCTTTGGTTGAGATCCCTAAGAATGCTTGGGAAGGCAGGATCTTATTATCACAGCAAATTTGCAATGTGCAGAGTGGAGGAGATTAGATGCGTCTTGCCTTTGAAGTGTATTTTCCAACCATTGTGCGATGGCAAATTCCATCAAGTGTTGGAGCGAACCATGATAAGAGGCATGGGTTACGAATGCTGCAGCATTAAAAGCCCATCATTTGAGCAATAAGATGAAACACTCTCAAACCCCTGCTAAATGAAAAATATTTCCCCTTATTTCAGAACTGTCATTCACAACTGTGTTCTGGAAAAGCCACAGATACTAAAATAACAAGTTGCAATGGATGGCTTGGATAAATAAATCAATACGTCCAAAACAGATTATACGTTTTATTTAAATGATGGCATATGGACTTTTTTTAAATGGTCCTTCTGTATTTCTTCTAATCAGCATTATCACGGTCCGCTGACACTGGTTCAGAGGTAAATACTAGATATGATGGATAGATATGAGTTGATTCTGGTTTAATCCACCTGCTGCAAAAGTTTGGTATGAAAACAGAAAGCAGTAGTGCTTTTTGTTATTTTTTTGTCATGCGGAATTTAGTTGCAAACAACATTGAAAAGGCTCATATCTCCAAGACTGACATGGGGATGCTGGTGGACTTTAATCAGGTCATTTCCTCAGTTATTTAACCTTCACTTTTAGTGATGTACTTTCTCAGGGGCTGGGTGTCAGGACAAGACCAGCTGGGTTAGTGTGAGTGTGAACAGGAACATTACTGATGTGACCAAACCAATCCCAGTGCCCCCCTCGCAGGATTCTAGGAGGCCAGAGACCTAACTGATGTCGGAACTTCTGTGACTACTAAAGAAGAAAAGGGGCTCCAAAGGATTCAAGGAACCACATCAGAACACTCATTTCAGAAGTGTGTACTATTAAGACCAGCCAGACCAGACCAAAAATTTGCTCAGAATCCCAGACTACTAGGCCGCACATTAGCAGTTTGTTAGGCCGACTTGAGTTGAATGCCTCAGAGGTTGTCAATTCCAAGTTCTACTCTGCGTTTACTGGAAAAAGTCACAAACAGGTCTTCAAACCTAAGACCAATTTATATTTATCCGTTAATACATGTAAATATCAATGTGGACCTAGGCAGTAAAAAGGAATTATGGGTAACTGTAGGTAGCAGAGGTTCGCAGAGGCCCCGGCGTGCAGACGTCCCAAATCTCAACAATGCGTTGTGCAGGGATGTGTGTCAACCGAGCTGAATGGATAATGTCGGGAGTGAAGCTCGAAACTAGAACAAAACTGGAAAATAGAAGAATAGAAAAGCAGAACAACACGCACAATGGTTTACACTTTTTAGATTTTCAAGCTGATTTTATACAATATTGATATGTTGTTTAAGATATTCTATCATTGTACTGCTGCTTTACTCAGCCATTAGTGTATTTTTTTGTTTACACTTTGTTTTGATAAAAGGCTGTACTTTTATTAGAAGCAACACACACACACGTCTTCAGTATTTTATGATGTGTGTTCAACCTATGACTTTTTGTTTCCAAAAAAGAAAAAATTGTAAAAGGGGAACAAGAAAAGGCTGCTTTTCATAGCATACTATGCTTCACATGGGACACAAATTATTTGGCTCATGAAAATTAAAATAGTTCCACAATTTACCACTTGGTCGGCAAAGGAAAGCACATGGTAGTTCTCCCTGAAATTAAATGTGAGGATTCACAATTTGACAATGTGAATCCTCACATTTAATTTCTGTTTTCAGATTTCATTTTCAGCTAATTGGGGTTTGTTAAACACATTGGTGTCCCCTTGTGGACACGTACCGTGCAAGTATAAAAGAAACGTGCAAACTTATTTGAGCATAAGTCAGGTTCGAAGTAGGGATCCAAAAAAAAAAAACACTTTCCAGTCTTTGTCTCCTACCTTTCCCTTCTCCTCCTCTTCATTCCTCTTCTCCTTCTGCTACAGCTGAGTCCGGATTGGCTTGTCTGCTTTGCTTAAAGCTTATCTCAGGGGATAAATGTAGGAATGATGTACAGTGTTTCTTCAATTAAGTAGCCTTAATACAGTTCCTGCATCATTAAAGGCTTCATGAAGTGTTTTATGTATTTATATATGAAGGCTTAATGTCGCCACGGTGACAGCAGAGTGAGTGAATCTCCCAGGTGTTTCCACCTCTGCTTCCATATGTGTGCATATGGAAGCGTCGCTCCATCCTTCTGTGTACTTGTTGATGTGGAACTCTAGCAGTGCTGTATGCACGTTTGCAAGGGCCCTGACAGAATAATTCATTTGATGCTTTGATAAGCGATAATGTATCCAGTAAGGTATAATTTATATGCCCTAGATCTCTTTAAAGAGTCTGTGACTTCCACAACATGTCCCACTACCTCTGTGGATACCCCTCTTCTTCTTTCCCCCTCTCTCGGCCTGGTTGAAGTGGGGCCATTTATTATTTAAATTCCTCCATAATTCATCTCTTCCCCACCAACACACCCTCTGTTACCCATTTCTCATCTAGTGCAAATTAGCATGAGCTGTGTATCTTTACATCTGACAACAGAACGCAGAGAGCAAGCAAGTGGAAAGAGATGGCACGGTCAGGCCAAGATTGTTTGGTACTGATTTCTCCAGTCCTCTCCATGATTTGATGCTGTGTGACATATTGAGTTTAATTTGTAGCCTAAAGAACAAAACAGCTGCGGCCTATTTTGTTTAGCTGTTGTTCGTGTGATGTCACCATTTCTGCCTCGTAAGGCAGCCTCGCTCTCGGCAGTCAGTGTGAGATGTCAGGAGCATTTTACTAAGCTGCTGATGAGGAGGGTTGGGGCTGTGTGGCCTGTAGATTTATCTGATAACTTAACTGAGGCGGTGCAGTTCTTAGATCGTGTAGTACTTGAATTCAAACATGTATCATGTGTATGTGACCTTGAATAATATTGCAATATTTTTCAACATATATCCACATTAAAACATTTTCATTCATATTACTTATTGGTTTCTGTTACAGCGGCTTTAAACATGCATGGTAAAAGGGGGGAAATCACAACCAAGTTAAATTTTAGCAAAGCAATATTTCTTCAAACTAGACCAACATTAGCAGCTGTGGGACAAATAAATGTACTGGGTTTACATACATACAGTGGTTTTGTTTATCCCATTTTTTTTTTTTTTTTTTTTTTTTTTTTTTTTAGGGCCTCTTCTGACCTTGAGTTGGATTTGGATTGATTTTTAAACTTAAGTCATTTCAAACATTTTTTCAGTTCAACTTCTTAAGGCTACATTTTTCATGTTTCTGTAGTTTTTAATTGATTGTGGCACAGGGACTGTGGTGTGATCGATTTCCAAGGATATCCTGGATGGGCACTACTTCCTGTACCCTTGGTTATTTTGTGTTTGCATACATTGGATCATTAATAAGCAATATTTATTCCATGGAAATTAGTATTTAAAAATAAAATAAAAATGTAGTGTTTCTCACAGTGAAGCTGCATGGCCAGGGACCAACTGCAATCCCTTCAGCACCAGAGGACCATGGACCACTGGTTGAAACCCTTTGTTGTAGCAGCCTAAATTGTCTCCTCCTCCCTTGATTCACTACCTGAATATAAAAATGCCTCAGTTTTAAAAATCTGTAAGAGCATCAAGCTGGACTCAAACGAGCAGTGTGGATCCTGTAGAGTTGCTCTGAAGCCAAGTTAAAATAGAACCAACTTAAAAACTGAATAGTTTAAAACCGCTATGTAAATTTCCTTGTGGTGTAAAAAGTAAGAAACCTACCAAAATAATAATGCACACTCAGTTAGTACAAATGTTCTTCCATTATCAGAAGCCAAACAAAATGGTAAAGGGGTGTGTTTTTAAAAAGTTATAGATAAATACAAAAATTATATTGAGGCGGAAGTTTAATTACTAAAGAATTAAGTTTCATTTTTATGTAGAGGAATATTTGTACTTGCTCAATATTATGTTGAGAAAAAAACATACTCTTTTAGACACAAATGTTTTTTTATTTATTTTTGGCTACTTAGCAGTTAGCCTTGGCTTCATAATGAGAGGTTTTTACCATAGACATATGAAAACAGTTGGCAGTGGGTTATTCAAGATCAACCTGACTTTAAGATTATTATTATTTTTAATGTTATTTTTTTTATTAAAAAAAGGTGCAGCATTTTGTGTTTTTTTTCTTTTGGTTTTTTTTTCACTTTAATTACATTTACTTTGTGTGCAGACAACTCAGAGGTGGAAAAATAAAGAAAATATGGTTTAATAGAACAAATATTTTTAAAGTCAAATTTTATCAGCCAGGGAAGAAACAGCCCTGATAAAGTATTCACACATACAGATTCAAAAGCCCAGCCCATGATAGTTGCAACTACTGAAGATGGGATCAGAATAATTATGCCAACGAACTGAATGTTGCACTGCAACATCAGATATTTAGTTGGACATAAATACACTGTCTGGGAATATATTATTGATATGTGCTGTGTGAAGGTATGTTTTGACTTATTATTTACTAGGTTTATTACAAACAGATCCCCATGGAATGAATAGAAAATGAAACCCAGTTGCAAATATGCTACCTACAAAATGCATCTGCAGTATAGATGGTAGTATCTATTTTTACTATTATACTGTATTTAAATATTTTTACATAGTATCTACAGTACTCAAACATGAACATGATTAGGTTAAACTACTGTTAACTAATATCATCACCTATGTATAACAGTGGCAATGACCAAGTAATATCTTGTGCTCATGCTCACAGATAAAACTTCCAAAGTACAAAGAAATAATCTGATACCATGTAGTGATTTGTCTGCACTAAGTGCAACACTGCACTGGGTTCACTGTGCATATCTGCTCCTTCCTGCATAGTAGGTTTCAACATGTCAGGTCAAGTTTTCCAAGTTGGCCTTTAGACATAACATTACCAGAGAAGGAAGTTAGGACCACAGTGCTCAAACATGTCCTGACAATCCAGCTCTGTCTGTTACATATACTGATAAAATGTTTTGTTTATTTGTTGTTGGTTGTTTTACAAATGAAATCAATAAAAGTAATCTAGGTAACAGATTACATGAAGTTTAAATCTGATGAAGCACTGTAGTGCTGTTTGAAGTTTATATAGATAGAATCTATAATGCAATTTAGTTTTTCATGTTTTCTTTTTTCAAAGGACCAACTTGTTTTTATTTACCTCTCAACTTTGCATTGTCATTATGAAAAAAAACTTGCACGGTGATGAACACTGCAGTTTTTCTGAATAATGTTTGTCTAAAAAGTTGTCCAGAATGTCGGTTAGACCTTCTCTTCCATCCTTTGGCATTATCTACTCAGACTTTCCAGATTGTGCTCCTTCTCTTGTATTAGCTTTGTTAGTCTTCCTGGACTCAGACTTCTGACTCACCCAGGCTCATTCTCCTGCTATACAGCACATTTGTTAACAAGAACAATAACGATTTACTTCCTTAAGCCTTGATGTAAGCGCCTGAATTTATAGTTATGCTAAGAATTTCAAAACAATATCAAGGTTCAATTGTTAGCATGAGCATATACAATATAAAAATGGTTTGGGGCCTGCACCTTTCAGAACTCTAGCAGCACAATGGAGAAAAAAAAAGGAAACAAAAAACCAATAATTTCCAGGAGGAAACTCCAGGTCATTTCCCAGGCTTCTTCTGTATCATCACAAACCAGTATGTGCTTGTGCTGATTGTATTGTGTGATTTACGCATGGATACAAGCTTTCGGCTGCGGCCTAGAAGCATGTCACGTTCCTGCTTTCTACCTGCTGCAGTGAGGAATGTTCCTGGGCAAACCTGCCTCAGCGCTGTTTTCAAATAATTCTCAGTATGTGCTTTAATCCGCTTGAAGTGTAAGATGAGTGGGGTTTAATGCATTAGGACGTTTTACACTGTGTCAGCTATCTGCTACTCATAGACACTATAGCAGGAGAGGGAAAATGTCATATGGGTGTTTTTTCCATATTTTGTATTTGCTCTATAGTGGAGGATTTAAGGTATTATGACACAGTTTTTGTCAGTACATTTTTATTTTGATACTCTTAGTTGACCATAGCTGTACTGTGATATCATATAAAATAATTTAAATCTTAGTGTGCATACACCTGATAGGCTTTATTATAAATTTGAACTAATAAACACTTGATATCTTATAGTGATTATTTTTGTGGTTAATCACCTTGTTAGAGAACAGTATGTTATGCAATTAGTACTGAAAAATTGAACAGTTGGACATGTGCATTTAAAAGTTTTGAAAATGTAATTGCGTTCAAATGACGGGGGCGACTGTAGCTTAGTTGGTAAAGGCAGTCATCTGCGGACCAAAGGGTCAGTGGTTCGATCCCCGGCCCTGGCTATATGGGCAAGACACTGAACCCCCCATCACCATTCCCCTCCCCAGCTGTTCAGTGCTGGTCCAAGCCCAGTAGAAATTGGGGAGGGTTGCGTCTGGAAGGACATCCGGCGTAAAAACTGTGCCAAATCCACATGTGGACAATGATCCGCTGTGGCGACCCTGAACTCGCAGGATAAGCCGAAAGGACAAAAAAAAAAAAAATTCAGCTTAATTAGCATTAATACAGTAACTGTATTAATGCTACTGTATAAAACCTTATGTGTAGCATATTTTAGGAAACATACATTATAACATGTTATTGGGCCTCTTTTTGTCAAAAGTTTTCTACATTAGAAAAAGCACCACCACACACAAAGTGTCATAAAAGCAGAGTAAACAAACAGAATTGCATTGATAAATTGAATATTTTAGTCCTTATTCTATATGCAGATTGGAAGATTTCAGGCTCTAAATGTGGCGAATTACAGCTATTCCTGGATTTAGGTACAGTGTTAGAAAATGTTAGGGTTTTGAAATATTGAAAATGCCAGTGATAATTGCTGTAGCATTTGGTATTTTTTTTTTATTTTTTCCCCTTCCGTTCTTTAGTATTTGCTGTCTGCCTCCTCTATATTACAGCTAAAGTATTGCTGTTGAAAATGCATGATGGCATGCTGTATAGCATGTACAGTATCTGGCCCCGGCCACTGTGTTCAGCATCATGTCTTACATGTCTTCTTACCATTTTGTGTTTTGTTTTGGCTTGTCCCTTCAGGGGTCACCACAGTGGAAGGTGTTCCCCATGTTGATTAGGCTTTTTTTTTTTTTTTTTTTTTTTTAATGCCGGTTGCCCTTCTTGCCACAACCCTCCCATTTTATCCAGTCACGAACACTTGACCAGTTATGCCTGCTGTCTGGTTTGTGTCCTGGCTGACTCAGGAGGTGGGATTTCCTCTTTCTTTTATGAAATTCATCTTTGCAATTTAAAAATGTGCCTTATTTGATGAGCTATCTGTGATGGGAAAAACATTTACCTCCCTGCTCCCACTAAAGTCAGACTAAGTGAGCGTGTGTATCAGCTACAGCTCTTAGTGTATTGCATTTAAATGTTTCATTTATAACATTTTATTTTAAGAGATCCATAGTCTCATTGATAAAATAATCAGTAAATGAATCGACAATGAAAGTAAACTGTTGCAGTTGGTGTTGGGGAAGGAAAAACAGTGATGTGTACATAAAATATAATGTTTGGAAATTATTTCTCATGTGTCACAATCTCAGTGCCCTCCTGGAGATTCAGGTAAGACTAAGCCAGTGTTACCTCATTGTCTCCAAACTAAAACCAGTGCAACTGGCCTCTCCTAGTGTCCCTGCCTCACTGATTAGAGGTCTGCACAGGGCGTAATGACAGAATTGTGCTCCTGTCAGTTCCTGCTGCTCAGAGTGGGCTAATAGTCACGTTAGCCCACGCAGCATGTCATTAGATCTCCACCCGTAGCCCAATGAGGGGCAAGTCTGTCATTTCAAGCCTAAATCACAGGGCAGGCAGGCCGGAGATCACAGTTGCACCGGTGCTCTGAAGCTTCAGCGTTTCCACCCACTCTTCTTTGCAACACTTAATATGCACCAAATTACACATACTGTATTAACATGGAGGAATTACTGCGACATGAGCTAAAGGAGACAAATGGAAGTCAAAGAGAGACACTTTGATGGGTTGTTGATACCGCATCCTTGCATCAAATCATAATTTGAAACACACTGCTCATTTCTGACTGAGATTGGATGATTCATGGTTATCACTTGGATGATTAGCAGGCTTGCATAGCATCTATCAGAGCTTGGGCTAATCTACTTTGATTATTACCCTCTAAGCTTTCATTCCATGCTGGGCTTCTCGAGTGCAGAGAGATGACAAATTACACTGATCGTATTTGTATTAATCTATCTGTGCTTACTTGTCAAACTGATAATTGCATTGCCCATACTTCAGATCGCCCCCTCAAAAATGCATTTGCAGTTTTCCTGCAGCCTTACGCATGCACACCTTTGTACAAATTTAAAGTACAGGTTCACACTTTTCTAAATCTGTCTTAAAGAACAGTCAGGGGTCCATATGAACACTAAACACTGAGTTTTTACTTGCTATAATCCTTCCTCCTGTTCATGCTGGCTATGGAGCGATTGCTTCTTCAAGCCATTTCAATGAAAGTGAGCGCAAAAATGTATTCAAATCTTTATCTACAGCTAAATGAAGGCTTCAGCAGGCAAAGTGTATTAAATGGAGTAGACGTCTTCCAATTTGTATAAAATACGCATCTACTGATGGAATTTTCTTTTTCCAGCATTTATATGGAATGTTTTAAGACACAATGTGATACTCCAGTTCAAGTCCTTTCAAAGCACAGTTAACACCTACAGTGCATACAGAAAGTAAAAGGGTAAATGTTCTGCACTTATATAGCGCTTTTCTACCTATTGGCACTCAAAGCCCTTTACACTGGTTCTTATTCACCCGTGAAGCTGGCCAACACTCACCGGGAGCAGCTAAGTTGGGGTTCATCGTCTGGCTCAAGGACACTTTTGAGCGTAGGAGCCGGGGATTGAAACTGTGAGATTGGTGGACAACCGCTGTACCTCCCTGCCCCTCCCAAAATTGATCAAATTCATTATTTGACTCACAATTCTACAAACAATACCCCATAATGACAATGTGAAAGAAGTTTGTTCAAAATCTTTGCATGTGTATTAATAATAAAAAATTTAAAAATCACTCAAAATTGAGATCTGGTGGATCCTCTTTCCACTGCTCATCCTTGATGTTTCTACAACTTGATTGGATTCTACCTGTGGGAAATTCAGTTGATTAGCCATGATTAGGAAAAGCATACACCCAACAGTTAACAGTGCATGTCAGACAAACAAACCAAAACCAAGTCCTGTAGACCTGTAGAACTGTAGACCTCTGAGACAGTTCTGCAGCATTGAAGGTCCCCATGAGCACAGTGGCCTCATCATCCGTAAACGGAAGAAGTTTGGAGCCACCAGGGACTATTCCTAGAGCGGGCCGGCCGGCGATCGAGAGAGAAGGGCCTTGACCAAAAACCAGATGGTCACTGTGAAAGAGCTCCAGCATTTCTCCATGGAGATGGAACCTTCTAGAAGAACAACCATCTCTGCAGCAACCCCACGGCCTGTATGGTAGAGTGGCCAGACACAAAACCACTCCTCAGTAAAAGTCACCTGACAGCCCGCCTGAAGGACTCTCAGACCATGAAAAACAAAGATTGAACTCTTTGGCATTCAGGCAAAGTGTCATGTCTGGAGGAAACAAGACACCGCTCACCACCTGGAGAATACTACTGGGGATGTTTTTCAGTGGCAAGCATTGGGAGACTGGTCACGATCGAGGGAAAGATGAATGCAGCAATCTTGCAGACATCCTTGATGGAAAAACTGTTTCAGAGAGCTCAGGACCTCCGACTGGGGCAACTGTTCATCAACAGGACAACGACCCTAAGCACATAGCCAAGATAAGAAAGAAGTGGCTACAGGAATCCTCTGTGAAAGTCCTTGAGTGGCGCAGCCAGAGCCCAGACTTGAACCCGATTTAAAATCTCTGGAGAGATTTTAATCCATTTTGAAATAAGGCTATAATAATAACAATGTGGAAAGAGTTGAGTGCTGAATACTTTCTGGATGCATTGTATCTTATATTTGTTTGAACTGTAGTCAAATGTCATTAGGCCAACAAAATCAAACAAATTGTTCTGTTCCATGTTTCCAGCCCTCAAATGTATTTGATGACATTAACAGATAATCAGTGTGGACAGAGTGGCAAAAGCTATGAACAGAAACCTCATCTCGAAGCGGGTTAGATTAGATTCAGATGTTCCGTTTTTCACCCTTCGCCCTGGCTCGCTCTGCCTTATGTACTTGGTGGTGTCCTACCCGATGTCATCCACACCAATAAATCAGAAATACTGCTGTTTTTGATTCGAGCACATGTGATATTGTTGTCCTAAAGATGGTAACATTTTTTCAGAGTGGAATGCATTAACAAGTGGACAGGATTTGGCATAAAAATTAGCAGCCTGTATGAAGCATCTGTTACATGTATAGTATGCATGTCGTGTCAAAATCATTTTACCCCATTTCTCTACACAATAAAAACATATTCGTCATGGTGGGCATTTAATATGAACTGCAACTTGCCCTGCAGCTGAAACTTCATGGGAAATAAGCTGAGCATGATATATTTAACAAATCTAAAGGCCTGTGGCTCTATAAGCAGATAAGAAGTGGATCTGTTTTTGATCCACATGAACCAGATCTTAGTAAAGCTGTTGGTCGATCCTTGAGTCAGGAGGACGAGCTGATAATTATGAGCAAGCGTGACTGTCTAATACAATTCAGTTGCATCTTTACTCAGCACCATGACCTTCTCTGCAGAGATTTGTGTCTGCCTAACTTTGCCCTTTAGTCGGGCATGTTGTGTAAGTGAAGGGGGCACGACGCGAATAACGTTAGTATTTGCGCAGCCCCCTGTGCTGAGTGGAGAGCTAACTGGAGCAGGAGAATGGTGCTGTTCAGCGAGGTTCACGGCTGTTATTCCTACAGGCCATGAGCGTGAAAGGAGCTAATGCCATCTGACAGTTCTGGAGCAAGAAGAGGAGGGCTGGACAGAAAAGGAGGAGAGAGAAGAGAGCAGAGGGGTGTTAGGAGATAGAGGGGATGGGGGTAGGAGTATATTGAGGGGGTGTTGGATGAGAGAAATATAGGGGATAAGCTAGATATGGACAAAGCAGGGATGAGGGATATAGGAGGGGAAGGTCTAAAGAGGCAATACTGTTGGGACCTCTATTGTTACACGCTGTAGAAAATGGCCTCTGCGAGCCATTGCAGTTTAATCAGGATGACATAATAAAAGTGCACATCTTCCAACATTTTGTAGAAATCCACAGATGAAGTCCAATCTTTAGAGCCTGGAGTTAAAGGTTGGAAATCTCAAATTCTATCAAATACTTATGAGGCTGCAGCATATCCAGAGTCCTGTGTGTGTGTGTGTGTGTGTGTGTGCGTGTGCACAGTGGGACAGAGCCACTCATAGCTGCCATTTTGAAAAATGGCTTTGAGGGAATTCGAGTAATGCTCTCAAAGCATCATAGGGGTACACACACACACACACACACACACACACACACACACACACACACACACACACACACACACACACACACACACACACAGTGTCTATCCAACATTTGAGGGAGGACGACTGGCCATGGTGGTATAAGAACATTTACATTTTCGCTGTCTTTGAATTGTAAAATCAGTTGCCGTGCTTCCGTAATGACAGACAAAAGACAGGGCAGGAGGAGGGGCAGTGAAGAGGTAGAAAGCAGACAGATGGAGGGAAGAGGGAGTGGGAAGTGAGGTGGGATCCCACTGTAATTTGACAGGCTCCAGTACCACTCGGGCTTCACAGCAGTTCTTTTGAAGGAGGCGTAGGAGACACCCTGCTGTCAACCTAACCTGTCATTACTGACATGGCACAGACACAGAGATGCTACGTCTTGTTGTCGCATCCTTCTCTACAGTGCACCTGGAAATGCAAGATCCATGGCTGCAGACGGAGTGCAATCTTCTGATGACGTTATTTCACATTCAGGGTCGCTACGGGTCTTAAAATGTCCTAAATTCTTTTTACTAACCAAAAATTCCATCTTGCACATGCACAGCAATAAACACAAAATCCGAGGCTGCTAGCACATTGTACGAGCACTCGTTTTTGTAGAATTTCATCCCTGCTTCTGAACCATGTTTAACCCCCCCCCCCGCCCCCCCCCGGGTGCTATGCAGAACTTAAAACAAACCTACCCGTCGGCTGTAAACAAGGCAGGGTCTGCTGTCATGTAGCACAGAGTTGATCAGAGTTACCTGGAAAGAATTGAGATTTTAATCGTAAATTGTGTCCTGTCAAATGAAAGATCAGAAAGTAGGCAGTTGGGTTATCACGTTGTCAGTAGCCCCCACAGCTGTGAACCTGTATCCACACTACTTTACCTTCTTAAACAACCACAGCTACTGTAATTAACACTGTGCATGTTTGAGTTGCATTACTACTTTTTTCAAAGAGAAAAGTTTAATATTTTAGAGTTGGTTTTTTCCCACTGACTTACTCCCCTATAAGAGAATTTTGTACATCTTGAAGTTAAATGCATCAGTTGGGTTCACTGTGATGGTAAAAATAAAGAGGGTCTATGAAGGTCTGTGTGCTATTGTAAACAATTCTATGCCGTAATAGTAATTTTATTCTACATAAATAGGCTGTATAGATATGTTATAGGTAACAAAACCATTTATATCATTTTATAATTTTCATTTACTGATCAGTAAACTGTTTTAAACTTTAATTTAAGAGACAGACAGTTGGGAAAACCCATCTTTTCCCAACTTCCGTTAGCTGCTGTATGATGTATGATGTATGTATCATGCACCCAACCGGCATGAAGATGTCGGTTGGGTGCATGAGCTTCGGGGTGGGGTCTCCACTGGGACACTATATTTTAAAACCTGATTTGCCTGCATCCTTTTGATGTCTGTGAGGAGTTTCCATCACATTATTTGAATAAATGTAGAGCTAATTTTATGAACATTGGGACACCGATTTAGACTTTGCTTATAAACTACAGTCACATTGAGCCATGTTTATCATGTCCTCTAAATAGATGTGTAACAACACCCACGTGGTGGATACAAAGCTCTAGTTTGATCCAGAATAGTCAGCTACAATTGTAAGAGAACCCACCTCTGTTAGCAGAAACCAAACAACATCAAAGATGGGTTTTTGGCAGAAGATAAGACGATTAGGACTCTGAGCCCCCTCAGCACCCTCATTATTAAAACTGCTGGCCCACATCTATAGATTGGCTGCTCCTGGCTCTCAGGCCACACACTGCTTCGCTTTGTTCAGCCTGTTGGTATTTGTGAGTGAACAAGTCAGTTTATGCTGCTGACATGTCAGGCTCTTTGTCTGTAGACTTAGAAAATCTCAAGCTCAGTGATTGTATGACACCGCCCTCTGGTGGGGACGTGTGTTACTGCCACAGCCCATAAGCATCACAGGTCGTTAAACAATTTGCTGGTAAAACAGCTAATACACTGCACATCTCTCTGCTGTGTTACATAATAGTATCAGGAAGTCGTAGGGGGCCTGACGCATTTTATAAAAAAAAAAGACAAG
The DNA here is from genome assembly GCF_033026475.1 of Channa argus. Lineage (NCBI taxonomy): Eukaryota > Metazoa > Chordata > Actinopteri > Anabantiformes > Channidae > Channa > Channa argus. The sequence continues at coordinate 26,529,234 of NC_090207.1, forward strand.
TTTTAGGGTTGTGCTTATGAGGTATATTATAGATATTTATACATGGTCAAAATATCTATATTCATATACAAATTACGAATTTTGCTAACCTACATTAGCAAAATGTGTACAGAAAAATTACAAACTAATAATAAATTAGCTGTATTTTGTAACTTTGAAATCACAGTTAATAATATTAATGAAGTTAAATTGTCTTATTTTTGTCACTAAAATTCAAAACTGATTTCATAGTTATACCACAAAACCACCATTATGTAATGCAGTTATGTAATTGTGTGAGTGTACATAACAATCCCATTTCTAGGTTTGTATGGAGCAAGTCCTGCAATATTAAAACCCATAGAGAACCTACCCTGTCTCTGACCAACAGAACAATTTTTGGAAATGGTGCCCCCTCATAGAGTGGCAGGCTACTGTTGACATTTTACCCTTTTTTATTTTATTTTTTTGCACCAGACTTTATACAGTGGTGCCAATCTGACGGTCAGTTTCATATTTTTATTAATCACCACCTTAAACAAACAAAAACACTGAGCGTAATGCACAAAGACCTGAGGGGCTGGTTAGGTTGAGGTTAAGCACTAAATAAACATAGTTAGGTGTCATGCTCTTCTTAATTTTACTGATTCATCATGTAATATATATCAAATGATCCACATCATTTGTGACAGCAAACTGTTTGCTAAAGCTTCTGCACATTGTCCCATGGTTATACTTAGATCTTTGTCATTACTTGTACAAATAACCAGTCTGGTCATACAGTATTTTACAGGAAGACAGTCACTTTGTATGCAGGACTCTTGCTGAAAACAAAAATTGAACACAGAATAACATGACCTACACATTCTCTGTTGGGAACTGTTGGAAAAACAGTGAGGTAGGGGTGAGTCTCCCCTTCTTGTGACATACCGTAGTTTCACTTTGCAAACATGGCCAACTCCAGCTTCAGAAACTGACACAGATTAGTACTTTCATGCGAGGGTTACATATAAATAGATTTTGGGACCAGTATCTTTGACTATTTTAAGCATTGTTATTTTGTAAAAGAAAAGCATTTTCTCCAGACAAAAAGCACTGGATTGGTGGGCATCTACATCATTAACTCCTACATTACAAGTTTAGTGAATAACTTACTTTTAGATGCTCCGGTCTTTTTTTCTCTGCATTTCATTTAAATAGGAATATGCTCACCTACCTTCAGCATGGTTCTGTCAGAGTTTTCTTCCAAAGGGAGTGTTTTTTTTTTCTTTAATCTTACCTTGCTATGCCTTGAAATCATTCTTGTCATGAACTGATGCTATTTAAATAAATAAAATATTAATTCAACAGTTAAAATATAGATGCAACTGCTCATCTACATTCTTTATGGCTGAAAACGCTAGTTGTATTGCCAGTTATTTTTAGTTAACTAACTCTAAAACACACTGCGTCCTTGATTGAAAATGCCCAAATGATACCATGATAATATCATATTTCAACCATGCATACGATATGCAGAGAGATTTAGTAAAGTTGCATTTATGTAAATGACTGGTGGCATCTAACCTGAAACAATAAAATTACATAAATGTACCCTGTGCAAATGTCAATACAATTTTGAAACCCAGCTAAATTATACCCTAGTTTCTGCAACTATAATAGAACTTGATATGATAAAATGTCAGTGTCTGTTTTCTTTCCAAATCCTCGCAGCCCACGAGCTTTGTCTTAGGGCAGCTGTGTTATATTCATAGTGTTATATTCAACCACGGTATCCACACAGACCAATTTCTCCACAAAGTGCTTTGCAGCAATAAGACATTTGTTTTTAGCAAAAAGTAAGAAATGATCCTGGGAGCTCATGTGCATGTGACAGGTTTACGGGTATTAAAGACCTGAAATTAAAATAGCTCATCCCAGAATAACTAGAGTTCCAAATCAATTGCTAAAAAATTGGTGAACTCAAAAACGCTAAAAGGCCTGTGGCTGAATTATTTCCCTGGTGAACAAAATTCCCTGCAGAGGGTCAGATTAAAAAAAAAAGCCGTCCAAGAAGTAGGTGTGTCTGTGTCAACGTCCACCTATCGGGACTCAAAGCGCTTTTCCAGGCTTCTCATTCACCCATTCACCCTCATGATCATACATACACTCGCACACCAATGGGGGAGCTGCTATGAAGCTGGCCGACGCTCACTGGGAACAACTAAGTTGGTGTTCAGTGTCTTAAAAGACATGTTGCTCTCAGTAAAACCAAACTGAACTACTTTTTGTTTTCTTGAGCTCTGCCTTTTTAAAAGGACAAAGTAATAGTCTTTAATATATATGGTGAAACCAATTATATAGTTTAAAGGATCTATTCGTAAAAATGAAGTAACTATTTAGATAAAATGAAAATGAAAAATGGGAAGAGCCTTCAGTTTGTGCCCTTTTGAATTTGTAATTTAATTGCTTTTGTCACCTCCATTTTGTTAGTTGAACAGTCAATCACCGCTGAGGCTGCCACCGATTCATCATGCTGAATCAGCTCTAAGGCCACCAACAAGGGTCTGACTACTTCCGATGGATGTTTCACAGCCCTGGCATTGAAGGGTTTCTGGGAATATCTAAGTGGTGGGGATCCCATGTGGATTCAGGCTATATCTCTGTGTACTTTCAGATTAGAGGACCCAAAAGGACCTTTTTCAAAGAAGAAACGTGTTCGTATGTATTAGCTGATCGGTCGGATATTGACTAAATACAGTTCGGAGAGGGCTATGATCATGTTTGGTCAATTTAATCAAACTTACTTTGTTAGTAAGTTTGACCTTATATTTTTAGCGCCGTGAGATCTGCACTGACACCAGTGATCTCAGCAGGCCACTGTCCTCCTCTTGAGACCAACGTCTGGTCTATGTTCCCAGGGAAACAAAAGCCAGTGCAGCAGTAAAAATGGAAACTTTGATCGAGGCATTTATGCAACAAAATATCAACCCTGTTTAGTTTTAGAAGATTATAAACTTATAAATTTGATGAAATTTCATGATGCAGAGGTACCAGCGATGACAGACAGATGTGTGCCTTCATTCTTGAGGTGGCAAATGACCTTATTTCAGTAGTGTACCTCTGGCTCATGGTTAGTGTTTTAAAAGCTTTCATTATTTTGTAAGATAAATGCTGTTGTCAGAGTTAGAAATTGTATGTTAGCGCCAAAGGACATTTAAGCTTAACCATTTTATTAAATGTTAAAGTCTGCAAACTCACCATAAAATCAATAAAAGAATACAGAAATGAATTCCTACTAGCAGTGCAAATGCAAAGAGAGGAAAAAAACCTCTTAAGGGAAAAATGTCTGTGAATGCCAAGGGCCTAGAACCTTTTGGTCCCAAATAACTAGAACACTGTATCTTGTCTGCCCTGGGGACAACTTGGGGGAGGAGGACTTAGAAAACACTGTCAGGATAACGTGTTGACTACGTTGCTGAATGTGCTGCCGCTCTTAACTGATATGTAGTGTAGAACCCTGATATTTAAATATAGTGACATTAGTTGAGTCATTTTTACTTTATTAGTGAAAACTAAAATTAAAAAAAAAAAGTCCAGTCTTCCTTAGAAAGTCAAGTAATTTGTGGAGACAACAGATTTCTGAGAGAAATGGCATTTTAAGTAGGTTGATGCAACACATTTTATTACTCTATAGCCTCTATAGTCTGTGTGCAGCTGATCCCTACCTAAAATAGGGGTATTCCTAGTGGCTGTGTTACATAAAGTACATACCATATAGGCAGTAGTGATATGTTTTCCTCTGCAGAATGATGCTGAATATCTGAAAATGCTTTGAAAAGCTTAGGTTTATTTATTTATTTATTTGTAGCTGCTTTGACACTAAGGAAAATGGTACATGCTTAATTTAGGGGAATTCACAATCCACTTGAGCAGTTGAAGAACAAGAGCAATTTGGCCTTTTCCTCTTTCTCTGTGATGCCCTTTGTCTGAAAGTGAAGAGGTTTGTGGCAGTGTCCAAGGGGGGGGGAGGGGAACTCAAACAATAGAAATGCCATTTGTTACTGAAATGTTTAGGGAAATGCAGGGAAAGGCATTTCAGCTAACAATTTTGGGTTTGCAGTGTGTAAGAAGCAGGAAAGTTAAGGTAAATGCAAGGACAAATGTGCTGTATTAGTATGCTCAGCTTGCCTGGTGCGGATTTAACATTACTTGAACCACACTCCACTCTTTTAGAGGAACTGTTGAAACCTAATTTGCATAGCTCTGAGCTATCTGTAATCCTCACGAAACCTGCATGTCTATTATTTACAGAGGAAAGCCTGTAAATTAGAGCCTAGACAGAACAAGGTTGTTTTTTTGGCCAGGCCATAATTGAGCGACTTTTCTAGCCAATATATTTTATAAATAAAAACAATAAGTTCATTGAGCATATTTACAACTTTAAAATTCTGTTATTAAAGAATTGAGTGGCAAAATGTCTAAGTCAATTCTCTCTGGTGTAAAAGTACTATATAAAAGACCTAGAACCCATAATTTACATGTATTTATTTCTGCAGTTTGTTAATTTTTAGCCAGTAAAGTAGCAGTGCAAATATAGCTGTGATAAATCAATTGATAGCCAAAGTCTAAAATTATATAAGTTTGGGTTTATCAGCTTCTCAGTCAGCCTATGCAGTGCAGGGTTACCCATAACATGCTTCTTTGCATAAAGTCTGGAGATGCTAAGAAGTCAATGCAGAGCTGCACAGAAACCTTAACAGACAATTTGGCAGGTTCTTCAAAAACTCAAATGTATATAAATTTAAATGTGCACTTAAGTAAATGTGCAAGTACTTAGCTAAAACCAGTGGATTTAAGTGTCACCATGCAATTCAAGTTATCAGTGATGATCAGCCCATGGTTTAGTAGGTCACCTACTAGCAACTGGCATTGCTTTTATGAGAGATATGTGGAAATGGCATTAAATGAGATATGGGTGGGTGGGTGAGGGGGAAAAAAACACAGGACTTTGAAATTTGAGTCATTAGTTCGTGTCGGGTTTGACATTGTTGGTTTGTGTATTAAAGCCTATCCACAATGTTTACCTGCAATTTCAGTGTAAGGGCATTCACACCTAATCCTAAAACTTGCATCACAACAATGCACATTCAGGTCGTCCAAATGTTCTGATCAGTATCCAAATGGTGGAGTGGGAGGGGAATGGATGAAATACATTTGTGCGAAATTTTCTGATCGCCTTCAATAATTAAAAATAAACTTTAATTTCTGATGAACCATGTGTACTAGCTGAATGGGCAACTTTTTTTTTTTTGGGACCCATCCCTGTGTAATTTTAGAGGAAATCCGAGCTATGAAGTTGAAGAAATGTATTAGTATGGAAGTGTCTGATGGGCGGACCAACCTGTAACAGGTAAGGTTGGGTGAGTGTAGCTCAGTTTTTGTTCCCAAATTGACCGGCCAACAACCTTTGACTGACTCTATTCAGAATATGAACCTTTAGATGTAAAAGACCTACAATTACAACAACTTGCCCTGGTCCCTTCGATAAGCCTTTGCTTTCACACAGTGACATATGGCAGCAGACTCTTGTTGTATTAGTGCAAAGTAAACTGGGAGTCAGGGAGGCTCCCTTTGATCACACCAACAGGTTACACGTGTCTTCATATTTCTACCTGCATACCAAGCTGCCGGGCGTGACAGCTACATAGCTGTTTCTGGTAACCCTCCCCAGCCCGGCAGCATGTCTTAGTTTTCTCTCTGTATACATTCACAGCTATGGCTCTGGTGTTCCCTTTGAATGTCAAAAGCTTCTTATATGTGACTTTGTTCAGGAGGTTCAGGTCATTAGCATTCACATGGGGGGTTGGGCCCTTTGGGGCAGGGGGGGAAGAGGGTGGAGGGAGGGGGGGGTGCTGTTGCTGTTAGAGGTTAGGATCAGGTAAAGAGGAGGCTGCTGCATACAGAGCATTACAGTACAGGACTGGATGCTTCTCTCTCTGTTGTCCCCTAAGCCAAGCCACTGAAGGGGATGAAAGAAGAGAAGCCACTAGATGGTAAGATATTTCTGTAGCTCTCACAGGTTTGAGGCTGGAAGTTTCAGGATTACTTAAACCCTTCATCAGTGTGTGGAACTGGAATAAGTACATGTGTGTATATATACAGTTCAGACATAGTCCTTCTATTGTCATAGTGATTGATTACTTACTAGTTCTTTTTTTAAAGCAGTAAATGTCTTGACATTGCTTATTGTGTTTTAACGAACAGGGAAAAAAATCAAATAAATTGAGTTAATAGCAAAAGGAAAAGAACCTAAAACCAGGTTCTCTGGTGTTAGAATGCCAATTTTCCTGATATTAGCCATCTCTTATCAACGTGATGGTTGCTCTGCTTTTAAGATGTTATTGAATGACTCACAGTAGGGGAATGCAGAGACAACATGGAAAAAAAAAAAAAAGAGGACCAGTTAGACCAGGACATGTGGTTGTATTCGATGTGATTTAGACATTTATTGCGCTGCCTAATGATTAGTTATCAAAATATCTCAGTCTTGTGGACCAAGTAAAAAAATTTAAAATAAAAAGAAATTAAAGATGTTTTTGCTATTGGCAACTCGTAACAAGTGTTAGAAACCTAATATTACAATGGCTAATGGAATACAGTTTCTTATGTTACTGCATATTTTATTGTGGGGATTCATGTTTGAGCACTGTAGCATGTGCAGTGCTGGCTAGAAATGTTAATAGGGTTTTATATGCACAGGAACAGTTATACAGTGTACAATATACAGTATCTGACAATGCAGAACAACATCCAGTTATTATGACTACAGTATTATTAAAATTGGTTATGGGTGTTTTAGACTATCACATCTCTTGGTTAAGGTTATGGAAAGTTTCAGAGCCTTTACATGGACATAAGTAACCAGGTTACAGTCACATTTCTCAGAAAAGCTGTTTTCTTAAGTGGCAGGTAAACGGGAAAGCTGGTTTTCTGAAATCGGGGTATGGGATTAGGGAACCCTGGTTTCCCCATGTAGATTTCTGTCAGATTGCAGATTTCTGTGCCATGTAACCAGGTTTCTAATTGGCTTTCTCCAACTGCACGTGTGTGTGTGTAACAAAAGGCTGCAGACAGGAAAACACAGCTGAGTGAATGCATGATTGAAAATGGGGATCATTAACGATGCTCCGTCAATTTTAAAGCAAATTCTGCAAACATTCCGACAGAAAACGTAACTAACACAAAGTGTCTTGTAGAAGTCTAAATAAGTCACTTTCCCTGCAGACTTTCTGACCACAGGGTCAGTCGGCCAGCTGTGCAGTGCCGGTCCAAGCCCAGTAGAAATTTGGGGAGTGTTACGTCAGGAAGGGAATTCGGCGTAACAACTATGCCAAATCAACACGCGGACAATGATCCGCTGTGGCGACCCTGAACTCACGCGATAAACCGAAAGGACAAAAAAAAAGGCACTTCCTGTGTGGATCAACTGTGCATCTCTCCCCTTTTTTCCCTTCTCTTACCCTGTGCTGTCATTCTGCTGCAACATGAACACACACAAAAAGAAAAGTTGGAAAACTGCATTTTCTGTCACTATACAGTTCAAATGCGTGTGGCAGACTTCCAATATAAGTCAGAGGTGGAGGATCAATGTGGTTACTCTTCGAATGCACATAAACACAGATTTCTAGTAACAAGGTTTCACACTTAACAGATTACTGATTGCAAGTAAACGCATTAATAATGGTCTGGCTTAAAAGCGACAACTTAAAGGTTTAGTTACTTTTAAACAAGCCCACTATCTTTCTCTAACCTTTTCTAAGCGATGAGACTCCGGAGTTGAACTTGTACAACAGTTGTGAATTCTGTTAGCCCACCTTCATTGTGACTCTGTTGTCATTGCATCTCTACTTATACACTCACTCATTATGTTTCCTATAAGAAGGTTATCATCTTAGCAGTTCAGCTGCATACAGGTTGAATAATTTTTAGGGCCATCTCATTGCCTTTCCAAAATTTTAGCTTTAAACTTCTTCCATGTTGCACTAAATGCTTCAATTAGTTAATGTCTGTATATTTTGGGAGCGTGAACCTGTGTTGTTGCCTGAACATGCACTTTGGTGCATGTCCCACAGGCATGAGGCCTAAAAAGGGTGTGGTGGGGAGTAGTATTGTTCAATGGCAGTGAAAATAGGACTATCAGTTCCACTCAGATAACCCATAGCTATCATTGGACCTCAAGCCAAGCCGTGACCCCAGGGCTGAACTCTGCGGTCATGTGACCAAGCAGTAAAGTGACCAGTGTTGCTGCTCAGCTCTGCCTGTGGTCAGTGAGGGGCAGACTGTCGAGGAAAGAGGTTGCTGGGAGAGAGAGAACAGAGTGTGAGAAAGAGTGAGTGATGAGGCAACCGGGCCCAGTGTTTTCTCTTTAGCCCAATCCATGCTTGAATGGGGTCCAGGCAGACTGGGAGGAGCATGAAATGGATACATGGGAAGGTAAGAGAGGCTATCGGAGGTGGTTACTGCATTTGTAAATGGGAGAGGAGCTCTGTGTGTGATCAACCAGGGAATGTGTTTTAACTGCTCTCTGGTGACTCTAGTGTTTGCTGATTTCTAACACTTTGTGATCGATTAAGGAGGCTGGTTTCTGTGTTACACTGGTATGTTGCTCAACATCACTTTCTTCAGCGTATTTGAAAAATAATGAATAATGAATTTCCTTGAAATGAATATGAATGGATTTTAAAACAAAAAGAAAAAGAAGCCCAGTCCGTTGCAGATATCTACTGCTCTCAGGATCCTCTCTGCAGCTGCAACAAGCATTGCTCTGAGATATGTTACATGTGATGGGATTAACCCTTTGTACTGGCAAAGTTAACGGTTTTCAGACTAGCTTTAATGAGCATATCATATTCCAGCTTCTCACAGCCTCTCCCGTAATCGATATCTTCAAGTACTTTGTTTTTGTTGCGCAATGATGTATCTCAGTAGTGGTGGGGTGTAGCACAGTGTGCCTCCACTCGCATTGATCTTTGGTATGTGGCTAAGGTTTTGTACACAGTCAGCAGTGTTGATATGATGGCGAATCATTGTGCTGACCAGTCATTACCAGCACAAACTGGAGAGTACGTCTACATATTGCTATTTCTTCACCTTCCTTTGCTTCTCTCTTGTTTGTCTACTACAATACTGTTTAGATTAATGGTTTATATCTTTCCTTGAACTTTATTGACTATGCTCTTCCAAATTTTCTTATAGCTGGTTGTTCTTTAAATACTTCATTTGGCTTTTAAAGTGAATTGAGTACTCAAGTGTAATTTAACTCTACACCCCAAGCAGTATAGCCAGCCTCTCACTAACCCACTGCTCCCTTTTTTTTTCTATTGTATTCCAACAATTTTAACTGTAATCTTTTCTCAAGCTTAAAACATAGTGCTTAACTCGCTGTGTATTGATTATACAGTTCATTCAAATCATTTGCTGCTTAATTTACTAATCCGCAACAGGAAATCTGTGTGTGTGGGATGGGGAACAAAGTAGTCAAAGGCGGCAAAGAAATTTCTGGTGGTACGTCCTTCATTTGATATTTTCCTTCAAGGCCTTTGGTGTGTAGCATGTGGAGGAACCATGTTACTGTATCTGTCCCCTCCCCCCTTATGTTAATCCCTTAGCCAGCAGCCATGTTGGTTGTGTTCCTGCTGAAGGAAGGTTAACTCCACACTCATGCTGTTGCAAATTAACACATCACATTTATTCTGTAGGATATAAGAAGAATTTTAGAAAAGGTGTATATTTATCTTTGGTGAGGAACAAGCTGAAACAAAGAACGAGAGGTAAACAGAGCATGAGGGGATGTTTGTGTAAATGCAGATGTAGGGGGCAGAAGCTGTGTGAAGATCATTAGTAACAGTGGGGGTGGTCAGGAACTCCCATGACTCAGTAATGCTGCCTATAAATAGCCAATAACAGCAGCTGCTCATTCCAGTCCTTCATGTTCCCTTTTTCTTAATTTCACTGAAACATATCCATTTCCACAGCCCTGTCCTTGTCAAACCAAACCATCAAGTCCATCATGTTGCCGATCTTTGTCTTGTAAGGGTGTGTTGTTTCATCTGCTGCTGCACCCTTCCCCCCAGCACAAACATGCGTACACACACACACACACACACACACACACACACACACACACACACACACACACACACACACACACACACACACACACACACACACACACACACACACACACAGGATTAAACTTCTAATTGCTATTTGCGTCATGTCTTAATGCTTTCACACTATTGTGTTATGTTTTTTTTTTGGTGGTTTTATTTTTTTTTTTATCTATATAGGAAATATCAGTGGGAGTTTATGCTCCTGGCCCTTTGGGAAGTTCCCCTTTCCTTGTTAATACAGTGGAGCCTCGACATTCATTAACAGCACTTTTGTATGAGACTGTATCGTAAAACCTGGCTGTAAAAGTCACCACATGGTTCATATCAGCTTGTTCTGGCTGTTTTTTTTTTTTTTAAAAAGTAGTTCAGGGCCAGAACTAGTTTGTATTGCATATTGAAGCAGATGTTTTATGTTCTGTAGCCACAATGAAAAGAACAACAGGACACTGGCAAATGCAGTGATGGTTAACATTTGTGATTGATATATAGCTTTACCTGTATTGTTAAGGCAAAAGAGCATATTCTGTTTTAAACATTTAAGGCACAGAATGAATAACTTGATCATATAAAACCTATTAAAAGCAAAACGGCATTTACACAGTGAACAAGCATTTCTATACCATTTAAATCATAGGGAACTACATTTTTATCCATTTACAAATTTAGATTTGCAGCCTTTTATTAAATGAAAATTCTTAATTTTGCCAAATAAACTATTGAATTAAAGGTGTGGGTTCTGAATAAAAGGTGCTGGTCATAGAACCTGTTGCACTATGAATAAATTGCTTAAAAACAAGTGAGCTCTTTTAAAATGGTAAAGCCCAGCAGTCCAAATAAATGAATGCAACAATTATCTTCATAGTTCATTGACAATTTTTATTTTCAGTTTTCTATGAATAAAACTCTTTAAATTACCTTTTCTGGTGCAAATAGAGTTGTGATAGTGAGGCAGGGGGGGGGGGGGGGGAGCGGGTGGGTGCCTGCAAGCAGAATGGTACAGCAGATTCCTTCAACCCCCGCTCCCTGTCTCAGCTGGGCATGATTGTGATGGAAGGCCTTAGACAAAACCTGAAGAGAAAACCCCTTCAGTAGCAGGTCTTGTCCTCAAAAGGCTGCTTTCCTCTTTACATCAGCTTTTGTTGCGTGGGATATGGACAATAGGGAGATACATCACTGTTCTCAGCATGATGACACTCAGAGGGGCAAAGAGATGGTGATATTTGGGTACTGTTTAAATGCACAACTTCCTGTAGCAGAGCATGGAAAAGCAAACTTAAAAGCAACAGGCTGCATGGGGGTTTTTGGATTTGGTTCATCATATTAACGATTTCATCATAAAAAAAAACTAAAATGCCTCTGTTTCTTTTGTGTTACAAGAAACAGTCATTCCTCATAGCTACACATGAAGTACATCTGACTCAATCATCTTTGGGAAACAAGAGTGTTGTTTGTCTATGCCACTGACTGGGGCTTAAAATGCTCAAGTTGCATTTCCTGGCTTGTGCTAAAGTTTGGAATGAAAACTAGGCTGACCCCCGAGAAACAATGCAGCCTTCAATAGGCCTTTTGGGTGGAGGGGGTGAACGAGTATAGGGGTGATACATTATCAGGAGTTCCAGCACCAGAGAGGGAGAGAGAGAAAAGTTCTATGAAGTCATCCTTTATCATTACCCGAGGAGAATGAGATTCATTATCTTGGGATAAAATCATAGATATTTGCTTTACTGATTACTTGCATGTCAAATGTCATTCAAAATAAAAAAAAAAATAATAATTATTAATCTATCTGTTTCAGATTTTGCTATCACATAGTTAAGCAAGAACCATTGAAAACTGTAAAATCCATACACCATGATAAAATAATAAGCACATTATGTAGATACTTCCACAAATTAATTTGACGTTTTTTGAATTCGAAATTTCCCATATTGAAACGTCTCAGTTCTCAGTAACACTGGCTTTGAACGTGTGTAGCCTCCAAGCTTCCCAAGCTCAGATAACCCTGATCATGTCAGCAGGCAATGACGTCATTAAGGTTATTTTCTCAAATGTGATAAAGTACCTCCAGAGTTACAGAAGCCCTTATGGAACTGATTTCCACGTGTAAAATAGTAAAATTCTCCCTTTTTAAAAAGGTTCACTTTGGTAATGTTTTCTAAATGTATAATATTTTTATCTATCCCTAACCAGACTTTAAAACTAATAATGAACTGTCTCTACTCATGATTAGTGTCTGTAACTTCATCTTATTATTATTTTTTACAGTCAGTAAACTGCACATGCTGTTGTGCGAATTCAGAGCATTTGTGAAAAATTTCTCCGCCATGCATTTTGGAGTGGTGTGTCTGGCTGAGTAGTTTTAGTGTCTGTATGGGGAATTTAGAAAATGACTGAAGTTTTCCTTTAGACCTCTTTGGTTTAATTAGTAAAGTCAAAAACCATTTAAATACACAGAAAATGTCTATTATGGAAGAGCATCAGTAAAAAAATTCCAAAATACATTTAAAAAATGACTTAAAATGGCTTTTTTCCCCAGTAATCTGGAAAAGTGAGTTCTAAGAATTTTTTTTTGTCAATGTATTAAGCTTATCACTTAGATCTTCATAATGTTAATAGAAAATACAATATGTTTGCAGTTACATTCCTTCCAAAATGTATTTGCATTTATAATTTGCTTGTATAGAAATGTAGTTGTAGGAGTTGGTTGTTTGTCCATAGGCTTCAGTAATCACCATTACACCAAATGCACATCTGAGAAATATTTTTTTTTTCTGTAAATCTGTGTCTTTAAATCCGCTTCAGCTAGTTTCTTGGAAGATATGTTGAAATGAATTTCCTTCCACTTCTATTGTATTTGTGTGGGGACCAAAATCTCATGGACAAATTTCTGTAAACTTACCACTTGGGATATTAGGAAAAAGAAGTCTTTTAGTAATTTGTGTAAATTCATCCTTAGTACAGGATGTCAATGTTACACAAAATTTCTACTTTTACCACATTTTATTGTGTCCTGTTTTTGTATATCTACCCCGCACTGAGTTTAGATTTGTGTTCTAACAAAAGCGTTATGCTGAATGATAGCATTGTTACCAGGCTCAGGGTCAAACATGCCGCAGACAAAGTGAAATCCTTAAGAATACTTAAAGCAGCAGCTGGAGGAGGAGTAATAGGACATGACACACAGGGATAACGTGTGTGTATAGGTGTGAATCCGTCAGTTTATATGGTGGCCATGCACTTGAAAGACAGGGTGATAGATTTGGCAAATAAGCATGAGTGACGACAACTAAGAGCCATTGTGTTTTTTTCCTTATTGAAGGAAGTCGGCTTTTTCACATAGGGTGGCCAGTGAAATATATGGTTTTAATGTGGTGTTCTGAAGGAGCACATGGTCTGACAAATGGCTGTCTGAGGAGGTGATGATCCATATTTGATCTCTCTCTAATGTTGGATGATGTTAAGCTCCAGACTTAGTTCCTAAGATTAGATATAAAGTTTTAGCTGAAAGTTCATTTGTGCTTTTGTGAGGAGAATGGTTAAAAGTAAAAAAGTTTGTTGGGTCCTTTTTTTCCCCCCTCAGGCTTCACGGAGGCATCCCACAGCTTTATTCTAAAGGTTTAGCAGCTGAAAAGCTCTTTATTCAGACTTTAGGTAAATTTGTGCTGAACGGCCCCTCAGTTCACCCTTGACAACAGTGTTTTTTGTGTCAGATAAACTGAAATGTCTAAAGGACTCTTGAATGTGAATACAGAGAACTTGAATAGTAATACATGCAGTTTGAATCGGTTTGTGTCAGTATACTTTGAACTAGTATGTTGTAGAATTTTATAAAGAGCTGAAGCATTTAGTCAAATAATCTGCCATTTAAAAAAAAAAAATATTTCTTGTGAAAGAAGTACTCAAAAGTTTCTCAATCCACATCATTGGAATATATTATTTGATTATATTTACTAATGTATTAATGTTTCCGTTACAATGATGTTGAAGCTGAAAATGATGCCACCTTGCTTTACAATTATAAAAGTATAAAATGAAGTAGTTTAGGTATAAGTGATTAATAATAGTAAATGTCACATCGAGGATTAATAAATTCCCGTGATTATACTGTAGTTTTATTAATCTGAAAACCACAACCACAAAGATGCGTAAAAGTACAATTCTAACCTCTGTAATGGAAAGAAGTCAAAGTATGAAGTAGTAGATAATAAAAATACTCCGGTTATGTAGAAAAGGTAAATGGGTGGCAGTATCGCAGTTGGAGTAGCTGCCTACTGACCATAGGGTCCGAGGTTCGCGCCCCACAGTTCCCAACCACATGTGGAAGGTTTCCCGAGCAAGACACTGGACCCCCAATAGCCCATTTCTCCATCCGTAGCTGAGCAGTGCCGGTTCCAAACTCGGCAGAAATTGGAGAGGGCCGCATCAGGAAGAGCATCCGGGGTTAAATAAAGAAATAAATAAATTTGTTCCAAATCAACATGTGGACTAATGATCCGCTGTGGCAACCCTGAATGTACAGGATAAGCCAAAAAGATAACTTTTCTTCTTTTTTTTTTTGAAATGTTAAAATTGTACTTAAAACACCTAGTAAATGTACTTAAATACTTGCCACCTCTGGCAATTAATTATTGCCATTGTTACTTTATATATGTATAATAATTTTGCTTTTCTGTAAATATGGTCTTAGAGTAACTATCATTTTGGAGCAGACATTGTCTTTTCCACCTTAGTAGTATAAGTAGGCTGTTTTATACAAAATATGTAATCACATAATGGCTTTTGAAAATATATAGAGTATTAAACAGGAGTCATACGTGGGATAGCTGCGTTTATCACAAGTCTTTAGGTCACACTGTGGGCTTCTTAAGAAATTCTCAGCTGTTTGAAAAAGGGTTAACGGCATAGGGAGGGTATTCCACTCACTACAAGCACTTGTTCCTTCCACAATCGACTTAACCCCTCTGTCATCTAGAGTTAATCACCAAAATAGTTAAATTCTAATCCCAGGATGGGCTCACCGTTTGATGCCCTATTGTCTCTGTACAGTATGGCTGCCCCTGCAGTCTCCTGCAAGCAGCAAACTTAAACCTCACACCATTTAAATGTTAATCTGTCTCTGGGCTTTAGATGTCCTCTATTTATTATCTGGGAGAGGCTTTATGCCTCCCCCACCGCCTTCTAATTACCTTTAGTACATGAACCCCATGAAAACCCCCTTTCTCTGGGAGGCTTAGCTCTCAGTTCAGTCACATGCCTCTGATGAGCTGCCCCTTGAAATTAGACACACACAAAAGCTTAATTCTGCTCATTTGAATATTAAAGATTATGTTACTGTGGCCTGTTTATTGTCAAAACATGGAGCCTTGTAATCAGTGATGGGTGACTAGGTTAACCATTGACAGCAGCCACAATATCAGGTTTCCTGTGGTCACGTCTCATGAGGTTCACAGTATCAGCTGTGTGCCTTTGACTCCTCAGCTGCTGTATCCATACTCTTCAACAGTTGTCTTTTGATTGTTGGGTTTTCTTGTTTTTCTAGCATTTATAATGTTTCGATCAGGTTCATTGCCATATTGAAATGGTTTAGTGCTGATTCTGCTTTTATAGAACTTCTAAATAAAGCTCTTTATAACATTATTTTGACAATTGCTTATTGATGCATTCATAAAGTCAATCATTCAACACAACATCAGTAATCAGCAGTTTTGACAGTCGATTAAATATTTGGTTCATGTGTCAATGAAAATGAGCGTGTCACATTAAAACCGCTTCCAGCTGTTGGCAAAAACAGTGACCTGCAAACAATTTGAGGTCAAAATCTTGGATCGGTGATTTATAGATGAACAACAGGCCAAATGGAAATAACTTATTTTAAAAATACTGAAGCTTGATCTGATTATGAATGTAGAATGAACATTTTAGAGAGACCTTATTGACTAGATCTGGTCCTGGGTCTTTATTTTTTTTAAGCATCTCAGAGGAAATATGCTGTAAGTTAATTTAGGACCAAACACTCTTGGTCTTTTACTGAGACTACTCCCAGGAAAGTGTGAGGTCACTGTTTTACAACACTTAGGTGGAAAGTTAACATATGTGTTCTAGTTTTAGAAACTAAAAACGGAAATAATTCCGAGCTAAAAACATTTTGCCCATAGACAAAAACCCAGAAGGTAGCACAATAATTAAAAGCATTACTATTATATTTCATAGCATTTCAACCTCAGCAGTACATTTATTGGAAAGCCACCGTGATGGGATTGATGAGGATAAATCTGCTTGCCTGACTCCATTTTAAGCTTTTCAGCAACAGAAATCCGTAGGATGGTAACTGTCCCATCTTGTTGTCATGCAGATTTTTGCATTGATCACAGGTCCAGTAAATGCCCAGGCTCTATAATCACTTTTATACAGTATCTAGTTCATTATGTCCAAGTGAACTAAATCATGCTGCTGCACAGTGACCAACCACCTGGTTACATTCCATTGGTATATGTGAGCATGCTGGAGGACGGAAAGCCAAGCCTGCCTCAGAAAACTGCTAAAGCTAATCCAACTTCTTTGTCCTTCCACATAAAGCAGTTTGACTGCTTTTAATAGTAAAATGCAGCAGCACTGCCGCCACATGTTTGGGTACAGACATAACAGCATTTCAACCAGAGCTCTATTTTCAGTGTACACACTGCATCAAGCCAGTTTTCGATTTAAATACTCTGCAGGCCGTTTTAGGAAAGCTCCAGTTTAGTAGGCTGTATGAAAGCGAAAAGTTGAAAGGATCATTATTTCACTGAGTGTCATTTTATGACCTTTCTCACGCTTATTGGTGGCACCAGTTTTCCACATCAAAGTCTGTGTCCCTGGATGGTGGAGTACTACGACATAAATGAAGAACGTACTGTAAATCTGTCTGTGTCTGCAGACAGAGGTGTGATAAATTGCCTCAATTAATGTCACTTGAATCAGTGTTAGTTGTTTGCCAAGTGAAAAAAACATTTGGGTGTGGAAGTTACATACATTATGTAACTACTGATATTAAAACAGTTTTCTCTACTCTAGTCCTTTGTCTCTCTCCAGCTGTTAGCAAGAACAGTGAAGTGTGTGTGTGTGTGCTTGTGTAAGAGCAAGGCTTTTTCTGAGGGTTTGGTTATGTGTGTTAATTGGCCTGATTTTAAGATTTTAAGCTTCTTTCCGGTTGAACAAACGTTGATCTTTGTTGCATCTTTAAAATTTTTTTGCTGCCCAAATGTCCCCTTCATTGTCAGCAAGACACCAACCTGCCTTGTAAACCACACAGTTATCAACCATATTTTGTAATATACCTTGACACTACATCCAGGCTATAAATCCTATCCTTCTCCTGTTCTGAGCCCCTAATGATTCGTTCACATGTTCCAAATTACCGGCCTCACTTTTTCCTGTCCTAACTCTTCGCATTTCACAGCGGTCAATAAAAAGTGCGTGCTCTTTCAAGAAACATGGTGGAGTTGGATGAATAGATAGCTACAATAGATAGATGAAGGTGTTATGTACCATCTCTCAGCTGAATACTGAGAGATGTCAGAGCACTTGATTGGACATTATTAGTCACCAACTGTAAGATCAGTAAGATGGTATTTAAAGAAAACAATGTTGTGGTTAGACGGATAGAACATCCTGAGCTACATGTCACAAAACCACAAACTGAAAGTAATATGCCTCAGGCCTCCTCCTTGATAAAGTCCTCTCCCTGTGTTACCACAGTTGTTAAGAGCAGAGAAAGGAGAGACTGTAAACAAATCAGTCATGTCGTTTTATCTTACTGCTTCCTACCCATCAGAGCTTCTACATAAAAAATACACGAGATGTCTTGGCTCTCCAGCCTGATGCCTGTTACACCTCCACTTTCAGAAAATGAAAGTTGGAGCTTACAATCCTTTGGATTATCCAGAGCCCGGCCTACGCTTAAGCCATAACTGCCCCCATGATGTCGATTAAAAGCTTTTGCCTTCAGCAAGGTTTTTGCACCCACTCTTTTTTTTTTTTTTTTTTTTTTTTTTCTTCAAGTGTGCATGAATTAGTGCAAAAGGAGTAGATGGAATAACTCTAAAACCTTCCCTTTTCTGTCCCCCCACCCCCTGCAGATGATGCAGCTGACCAGCGTACTTGTCTCATTTGTGGAGATCGTGCCACAGGCCTGCACTATGGCATCATCTCCTGCGAAGGCTGCAAGGGCTTCTTCAAGCGCAGTATCTGCAACAAGCGCGTGTACCGCTGCAGCCGTGACAAAAACTGCGAGATGTCACGCAAGCAGCGCAACCGCTGCCAGTACTGTCGCCTGCTCAAGTGTCTGCAAATGGGAATGAACCGCAAAGGTAAATGTAGACTCGTTGCTCTAATATGATTCCAGGTTCTATTGTATTCAACACAAAAAAAGTAAATCTACTAAATACGACCTTTTGTCAAGTAATGCAGAAGCCTTCTATTGATGTTTTGACACACACACACGTTTTACACTCTAGACAAATATTTTGAGTGAAAAAAACATTGTCATAACTATGAACACTGAAGATATTTAAATTCAATAAACTAACCTAAGGTCAGTTTTGACTTTAACTTTAACTGGTTATTTGTATTATCAACTCATCTGCTTCTTTTCTTGTCAATATAAAGTTGTCCTTTTAGAATTTTTTTAGTCTAAGAAAACGTTCTTTAATCAGGTATTCAGTTCGATATGTTGAAGTGTCTCTGGGCAAGACACTGAACACCAACATAGTTGCTCCTGGTAAACACTCTACTCAACTTTAGGTATTTCTATACACCACAGTCTAAACACAGGCGCCAAATAAAGAGAAAACTGAAAGAGACCTCTATCAGATGCTACTAAGGAGGCGGCACTGCATAGTACATTTGAGTAATTAAATCCATATAAAACTTAATGGTCCAGCTATCACGGTCACCAGGTCTCAACTCAGTTTAACAATGGAGATTTTAGACCAACATGTTAGACAGTGCTCTCCACCATGATTAACTAGTATCTTTTAAAAGAGTGGTGTTCTATCCCTACTTGAACATTGGCTTTATTTTTTGTGTCTACAAATTGAAAATTAGATTGATATCAATAATTTAACCAAGAAAGAAGACACGTGCATTATTTTTATCATCATGGTAACATTTTATTATGAGAAAATATTTTATTCCATGGGAAGATTTTATAAAGACGACATCTCTACTTATTTCTCGAATTACCTGTCTAGGGACTATTTATTAACATTCCTCAGCCTCTAAAACTGAAACGAATTAAATTACAATTTGCCATTATAAAAAGCACATTACTTGGCAAGAGGGAATTGTCCCATGCGAAACCTGACCTATGTTAAGTGGCCTGTTTGTTTTGGCCACCTTTAAATTGGTAAAGCGTTTCTGTCTGTGCTGCTGTGAAGGCTGAAATACATTAGCTATACCAGTCGATCTTTGTAGTTACAGTTCTTCTAGGATGCTTAGACATTCGTACAGTTCACTGTCCAGTAAGCAGCAGGTCCTCAGATTCTTAGGCATATGTTGCCCCCTGCTGGATACACATCACAACTGACCTTTCAGTGCTCCTCTAGCTTTATAGGGTCATTCAATAGGATTTATCTCTAAAATATTTTCATCAAGCCTAGCTTGCATTGAAACATCAAATACTTATTCTTAATGCCCAGTTCTTAACAAACCATTCTTCAGGAGCAGAGAAAAACAAGTCTGCTTGCCAACAAAAACAGGAAATGCTATAATTAGAACTGAGGAGAAGAATCATCACATCGAAATGATTCTGTGAGGCAAGCAGTGTGGGATTGTTTGCAGCCACTAGGTAGAGCTATGATACAGTTCATAGATCATGTTTTGTTAATGGGTGAAATGTAGATGAATTCTTTCTCTTTATCACCTAGCAATCAGGGAGGATGGGATGCCAGGAGGAAGGAACAAGAGCATCGGGCCTGTTCAGGTAAATCATTGACTTCATATTTCATAATCACCTCACCACAAGTGTTGTTTCTGTGACCCCTAGTGACCCCTCCCAGCTTCCATTCACTTTATATACATTATCTTAGCTCAGTTCCAGAGGTGTATTGAAAGCATAGAGCATTCACTTAAATAACACAGTGCTTGGGGATGTTGTAAAGATTTGAGAGTAGGGATACTCATGAATGAGCCCTGACCCTGGGCATAGCATGAGTCTAATCTTTTAGCTCCGATTATTCCTTATTCAGAGACAAAATGGTCCGGCAAATGTGTGACATGAGGCCGAGTATCACGGAGCCACTATCCAGGGGAAGGATGTGGTCAATTTATTCCAGCTCAATTCAACAAGTCAAAAAATAAAAACAGAAAGCATGCCTCCATTAAAAAGATGGCTTTATTTCTAAACCCTAATGAAAGGAGGACCTCTCTATCATTAATATGGCATGAATTGCTTTTTCAGTATATATGCTGAATTGATAGAAATGAAAGGAAATTGACCTCAGCCACAGATACAAGGAACCACATTTTGTGGCATGCTAATGCTTTTCAAAACCGCTTTTGCCTGTGTTTCCTCCCAGCATGGACCTGCAAAGATTCTATTATTTTAAGCTTGTGTGTCTCTTAGTCAATCATATTTGCACACATGCACGCAGGCACATGCCTGTTTGTCTCCTTTATTTCTTCCTCTAGCTCCCCGTTTCCATTGTGTGATTGCGTCCTTGCTCCTCAGCATTTTAGTGAAAAGCAGCACAGAGCTCATCAATGTTCGTCAATTGAACTGAAACACAGTGATTTGGTACTTGGCGCAGAAAACAACCCTAACCCTGGTGTGTGTGTGTGTGTGTGTATGTGTGTCTGCACTATAGATAACAGAGGAGGAGATAGAGCGAATCATGTCAGGGCAGGAGTTCAAGGAGGACGCCCCGGAGCACACCTGGGGCAACAACGGTGACAGCGACCACAGCTCCCCTAGCAATGGAGCCTCAGAGGGCAACCAGCCATCGCCCGCCTCCACTCTGTCATCCAAGTGAGTTGTTCATCTCATCCTCTCAGCCGTGATGCGCCAGTCCTCGGCCCATCATTGAGATAACGAGCCGGCCCTGACAGTCTAACACCTCATTCCCGTCTAAACCAGACTTTAGTTAAGTTATTCATCAGCTGAAGAATGCATGAATATGCAGCTCCTCAGGCTCGGTGATGATAGCAAGCACAAAGAACTTACGCCACTATCTGCTGTTCTTGCTAAGGAGACGAGCGCATTGTCTGTCTGCACTCATCAAGGACAAATATTGTCTAGGTACTCGCATGACGGTATTTATTTTAGTCTCATTTTGCATAAACATTAGGTTTATCTCAACCGCCTGGGAGCTATTCAGAGGAATACTTGTTTTATCAAATTAAATCTGAGCAGAAATGAACAACAACAACAGAATGGCCGAGCAGCCTAAGCTTTGGCATGTGAGTGCAACGTTTTTGCTATAAGTTTATGAATTATTTTGCTAAAAGTTGTAATAAAAAGACCAGTTTGTAGCTTAGCATATCACAAACACAGGAAGCAGAGGCAAGCTGCTCTCCTTGGTCTGTCCCGGAGACACACATGTAACAACATTTTATCGTACTGTAGGTCAGATGGGAAACAAGTGTATTTCTCAAAATGTCAGACTAACAAAGTGTGATTAATCTTTGACCCCTGTGTATCTAGTCGCTCTGTGGAGATGAATGGCTACACAGCAGCCCTCAGGGACCAGTACATCAACACCTCCATGTCCACACACTACCAGCTCCTGCCTCACCTGTTCAGCTATGCCGCCCAGTCTGGCCTGTTGGCCCCCCAGCCCCGCAGCCTCTACCCACAGTCCCACTCACTAGTGCTGCAGCTGGTGGCTGCTGAAGACCTGGCCCCCCTGGCCACACCTATGCTCATAGAAGACGGGTGAGATGATCAGAACATTGTGTAGATTCTTTCTTGGCATATGAAACACTATCATGTGATTGGAGATTAAACCACCGCACCACAAACAGCAACCACAGGCTTGAAATCTTATGTTTTTGTTAGACTATAGTGTTCCCATAATTTGTAGTTTGAGAGTTTCTTTTAAATAATGCTGTTGTATTTATTTATTTGACTAAAATGCTTCAAAAATTACATTTTTAATAAATGCGATTTTTTTTTTTTTTTTTTTTTTTTTTTTCACAAATACCAACAGAAGCACCTTTGATTTCAGCCTGATTACTGCTATTTTATCTCAGTCAGTGACTCACCCCACAAAGAATTAAGAACATTTTGCTGAAGGCTACAATGATAGGAGACTGGGCTCCATTTTAAAACTGTGGAATATGTAAAAAGATTCTTTCACTATATGTGTAATATGCAGCTCTTCGTGACAGGAATTAAAAATGTGTGATGACACAATCCTAATGATATTTTTAGCTTAGATAAGTTAAACACTGTTTATGGAAAAGGCTGTTAGTGAGGCTGTGCATAAACTACTGCCCAGGCACCATTTGCAGGTGTAAAAGTGCTCAACGGAATTATTATTTTTATTGACCCAGAAATCTTAAGCACAGTAGCCTTTGGGCAAAGCTAAAGAGTGAAGCCACTTATCTAAACTGTGTTTAGTGCATTTAAAGAAGTTCTAGGTGTGTAAGTTGTTACACAGTATTTGATCAACTATTTACATTTAGTCATTTGGCAGATGCTTTCATCCAAGGCAACTTACGAGTGAGGTACAAAGCAAGCAAAAACTCTTAAATCAAGAACAAAACATTAAAGCAAAGTGTGAGAATAAATGTGTCTATTTTGCGATGCAAAGGCAAGATAGAACTTTTTGTGCATAGGAAGGAACGGTTACATCTTCAACATGTTTTTGAATATTGGGTGTAAAAGCTGCTGAGCATGCAGAGTTTGCTCGCTTGTTTCACCATTGTGGGACCACTGAGCTGAGACAACGTTCATTAGCAGAGTGTGGTTGGAGGGTGGCATTGTAGAACTGAATAAAGAAGTTTATGGAAAATTTCAGGTCAAAGTCACAGCTTTGAAACTGATAAAGGTAGCTACTAGAAGCCAGCGCAGAGATGTGTCCTTTTGGGATGGTCAAAAATGAAACCTGCTGCTGTATTCCGGATCATTTGGAGGGATTTGATTTTGCTTTCTGTTACCCCTGACAGCAGGGCACTGTAGTAGTCAATATGAGATATGACCAGTGCCCACACAATGAGTTGGGTTGCATATTTTGAAAAGTAGGGTCTGATCTTTCTGGTGTTGTAGAGGGCAAATCTTGATGTCCTAGAGATAAAGGAGATAGTTAGTAAAGCTCAGTTGATTGTCAATGATGATCCCCAGATTTGTGGCATTCTGACAAAGAGCAATCACTAAAGATCCTAAAGTGATGCTATGTTGTATTGAAGGACTGGCTGAGAAGACTAGAACTTCTGACAAGTGGTGTGAAGATATCTCTGTCTCATCCAAGTGGAGATGTCAAAGAGACAAATACATTCAAGTTATCTGTTGGAAAGGACATCGGCATGGCAATTAAAAGAAAATGTAAGTGGATTATAGAACTTGAGGATGTAGTACAGATGGATCCAAAAAAAAAAGGACCAAGAACTGAGCCCTGCGGCATACTAGTGGAGAAGCAGTGGGAGTTACAAACTTGCCACTGCCAACACACCTTAAAGGTTCATCCAGATAGGGGAGGGGAGACCTCTGTCGGGCCAGAGCTGTGCCAGAGATGGCCAAGTCAGAGGTTCGGCACAAGAGAATGAAGTGGTGAGAGGTGTATTATTGATTTGTGTAATGGCTTGGATTGGTGTTGGTGCAGATGCTTGTAGGAGAGTGGAGGGGATGGGATCCAGAAAACAGGTGGTGGGATGGTTAGAGAGGAGGAATGTGGATGTGTCGTCCTCAGAGGAGGACACAAGTGTTAGCAGGGTGTCTACACCTGGTGGATGTTGTGGGTTCAGGAGTTGTGGAGGTCAGGGTAGAAAACTGCTGAGGATTGAGAGACATGGGGTTTTGATTGAAAATTACTTAATGGGGAGGAAATATGGGAAGGTCCAAGGAGAAAGACAATGAGCTGAATAAGGAAGTGGTCCAATAAATGTAAAGGAGTGACTGAGATGTCATCTGTGCTGCAGGTGCAAATGAGATCTAGGTGGTTGCCAGCTTTTTGGGTTGGGGGGGTGGGGACAAAGAGAAATGTAGAGATGTCAGCAGTCTGAGGATTGTCCAGGTGGATGTTAATGTCCCGTCGGATGATGAGGACGACGTCAACCCTGCAGCCCTACAGGCTCCACCCATTAGTTGTTTGACCTTCAGAAATTACTTTCTACAAACGGGGACATTTTCGGGGTTGGAACTGTAAACAACTCTTTCGAGTTATTGGAATTTATTTCCTCAATTGAAAATAGATTTCATGTCAGAGAAGCAGTTGTGGTTTATACAATAAGACATGGTTTACATGATATACACTGTAGTTTTAGTCTGTGCCTTTGTTGTCTTTTGCATCCCAGGTACAAAGTGACACAGGTGGAGCTGTTTGCCCTTCTCTGTCGTCTGGCAGACGAGCTGCTTTTCCGTCAGATTTCCTGGATCAAGAAACTTCCGTTCTTCTGCGAGCTCTCCATAGAGGACTACACCTGCCTGCTCAGCTCCACATGGCAGGAGCTCATCCTGCTATCCTGCCTCACCATCTACAGTGCCCAGATCTTCGGAGATCTGGCTGACATCACTGCCAAGTACACACCGTCTGATGATGAGCTGCAAGGGTGAGTGACAGCAAGCTAATGAAGAAAGAAGTGTAAGACAGCTTGGTTGGAAATGCCAGGGTTGTTTTATTACCCAGTGATGGGCAAAATTATGAAAAACAAAGTGATAGTTCTTAAATACGACACTAAAAACATTAACTCAGACGAGCGTAAAATATAGAGTCTTGAGATAAATTTCTTGTAGGTTTTTGGTCATTTTTGGACATTCTGCATCTTTTTTTTTTGGTCCTGTGCTGTTTTAAGCCAGGTGTTGGCTTGTTGAGTTGCATCATCTACCTGACATGAGCAGACCAAAGAGGTAGCTAACCATTATTTTAAGCTTCTCTATTTACATACATATCAACTGCTTTGGGCTTGTCCCTTTCATGGTCGCCACAGCAGAAGGTTTTCCGCACAAGTTTTTACGTCGGATGCCCTTCCTGCAGCAACCCTCCCATTTTGTCTTGGCTTGTCATCGGCACCAAGGTCCCCCTTGGTGGCTCGGTAGGGCCACACCTGGTGCGATGGGATTCAAACCCGGGCCTTCTGTATCCCAACCCAATGCTCTACCACTGAGCCACCAGGCTGAGTTAATCTGTTTATATGGAAGAATGATAATAATAATATTATAATATTTCCTTCTACCTCTCTTTTTCAGAGCCATGAACATGCACAAGATGATAAGTTTTAAATGTAAATTCTGTGGGTGTCTCTAATTCAATATTTCACCAAGAAGGAAAGTGCATATCAGGAATTAAATGTTCCCTTTTGTAACAACAATCTACAAAGTCGAGACTTTCCACCCTGTGAGCTCAGTATCTGTTAAAGGTTTTATATTTGTCTGTTGTTGTTGTTGGATGAAGGCCAGCGAAGTGGTCCATGAATGGGAGGACTCTTTAGGACAGAGCTGTGGCTAGCACCGTCTGGCATGTGTAATACATGCCTGTCCCATCCTAGGTAGAAAAAGAGGAGTGGGAGGCTGGTTTTGTGTAAATCAGACCAGAGTAATCTGACCTTATGACACACTTTCTCCTAATGTACGAGTTTGTTGCACTGCTTCTGTCAACTTGCCAGGAGTTTAGGAAAAAATATATAGTTTGTGTGAGCCAGAAAGACTGACATTGTATTAGGTAAGTTTATGCGTCTGATTTGCTGCTCCATTTTAAATCTAAAGCACTGTCTGTCTTCTGTTTGTAGACTAGAAAATGACACTGACTCTAGCCACCAAGAACATTATTTCAGCATAACCGACAAGTCTGTGTCTGATTCCTTAGTTTCAGTGAGGATGGGATGGAAGTCATGGAGAGGTTGATATATCTGTTTCGCAAGTTTCACCAGTTGAAGATCAGTAATGAGGAGTATGCTTGTATGAAAGCCATTAACTTCCTAAACCAAGGTAAGAGTACAAGTTTATATGCAATTACTGACTCTGAGCTCTTCTGGTCCCTTTGATAGTCACGTGATTCATTTGTGTCTTTCAGATATCAGAGGACTGTCCAACATCTCCCAGCTCGAGCAGCTGAACAAGCGCTACTGGTATGTGTGTCAGGACTACACTGAGTACAAGTATCCCCACCAGCCCAAACGCTTCCCTGAGATCATGATGTGTTTGCCTGAGATTCGCTGCATTGCAGGTAAGGCCTCTAAATACTATGGAGCACAGTGGTTAGCATTGGTATTCTAGCTATCTGTCCATTAACTTAATTAGTTATCCCTCTAAGGGCTGTGCTGGAGCCTATGCCAGCTGTAAATAGTAAATGGTCTGCACTTAAATAGTGCTTTTCTACCTATTGGTACACAAAGGGCTTTACACCGCTCTCACAATCACACACACGCTCACACACCGATGGGGGAGCTGCTGTGCAGCTGGCCAACACTCACCAGGAACAACTAAGTTGGGGTTCAGTGTCTTGCTCAGGGACACTTCGACATGTGACCGGAGGAGCCGGGGATCGAACGGACTACTGGGAGCGAGGCAGCATAAATCCTTGATACGTTGGTGGTCTATCAGGGCTGTGCACATAGAGTGAGACAACCATTGACACTCATTCACACCTAAAGTGTTTAGATCCGTTAATTAACTTAACATACGTGTCTGTGGACTGTGGGAGAAAACCCACACAAACACGAGGAGAACGAGAAAACAAAGTGTGAGTGCAAGTGGATAAAGAACAAGCAGTGTAAAGTGCTTCGGGTGCTGATTACGTAGAACAGCGTTATATAAATGCAGACCATTTACCATTTAGCCTACCTGTAGTTATCCATCCATTGTGGTTCCAGCTGCCAAGGACCATTTTCCTTACAACTTAACCATAATCAGCTTTATTGACAAATTCACAGCACGTCTATGTAAAGTAGACCCATATAAGTTAGTTATAAGCTATATAACCGTTATGTGTTGTTTGTGCTTTCAGGTAAGCTGGTGAATGTCCCTCTGGAGCAGCTCCCCCTGTTGTTCAAAGCAGTGTTGCACTCCTGCAAATCCACCCTGACCAGCTACAGGGCCAGCCTGCCGCCTTGCGTGACCACGTCCTCCGGAAACTAGAATCCCCCAGGAACCCGCGAGTCGAGGGACTGGTCTCCCCTCTTGTGAATGTGACAAGCAGCTAGTTTGTTTTTTTTGTACCTTTTTTCTTTATATATTTATTACACGACAGAGCTGAATGTATGCTGATTCACACTGTGCACATGCTTCTGTACAAAACAAATGCTCATAGATGCATTGATCTTTGGAGTTTACAAGTGTGTATCCAATTTTCTCAATGTGTCAGTGTTGCCATTGTTAGAGCTAGACTTTAAAAGAGTTTATTTTATTCAGCCGAGGGCGGAAAGACACGTAATAGGTGTTTTGAGACTACCTCAGGAAGATGTTATTGTCAGGTACCTTTTCTTGCGGTTTTAAAGAAGAGTTGCCCAGTCTAAAACCAAATCCCTGTGTTGCTTCGGCATCTCAATCAAAGACTGAATATTCAAAGGAACTATATAAATCAAAGATTAAAAAAAAAAAAAAAATGTGTTCTGTTACACTGAAATTGCGAAATGAATTAGCAAAATGAGCTCAGACGTCCTGCTTATGGGAGTCGGTCTTGTCATTTTTAACATTCCGTGAATTAGGTTGTTGTGGGATCCTCATTGAAAAAGGAGCATACGGGTATTTTTTACAATCATAGACTGGGGATTTAAGGCTTAATTGCAAGGGAAGGGGTGAATAACTAGGTTTGCTTTTTGATTTAAATTTTTTTTTAATTGACCAAAGTGTTATGCAATGCTTTTTTCGAACACCCATTGATGGGTAGGGAGCCGACAGCTCTATTTAAAGATTTCTTATTAGTGAAGGATCAGAATAAGAAATGAATCAGTCTGTGTCCTAGGGGAGACCCCTCTGCTTGACGGTATGTTGCCAGATTCCATTCTAAATGCTGCTAAACATGCACATTCTTGTGCACAGATATGCATAGAGCAGGCGTGACTCCTAATCTCTTCTGCCTTCAGTGCCACAAACTTGGCGTAGCTGTTCTTGTTAACACATTAGAGCTGAAATTTGAGGTCCACACTGTTGATGTTTGTTAAAGTGGCACAAACCAAAATCACATGATATTTAGTCAGTGTTCATAACTGCCAGTTAATTTAAAGGCGGTGTACAGCACTAGCGTCTGTTAGGTCATCCAGCCTCACATTAGTTGGGAAGAACCAGCAAGTTCTTTGGGCTAGTTTTAGAAGAACTGGTAGTTCATTAGCAAAACATTGGCAGTCCTGCAATTGTTAGCAATATCAGTTCAGATACAACAAGTGTTGGACGGTACTATATATGAGACACAAATAAGACGGTGCTGATAAACAGTATGTTACTACAGCTTTCACACTTTTGATGCACAGATCTGCCATCTTAGATTTCAAGGTCGGGGTTGGTAAGGTTCATTTGACTTTCCAAGTTGGAAACTTGGAAACTTCATGGGATGTTTTCGTTCAAATTTCTGACTAGGAACTCAGGAATTCCAACTTCCCAGTTCAAATGGAACAACCCTTTTGACTGTTTTCAGGTTTTGCCAGGTCCAATCAAAGTTTTGCACAGACCCAAGGACTAGTACCAGTTTAAAGTAGACCGGACTTTCATCTAAGGTGCATTAGCGTGTGATATGTTCAAGTCTGGTCCTCTGGGCTTCCGTGGGTACGGTTGGCCCAAAAACCAACAAGAGAAATTTATTTCATGAACTGACTTCAAGTTTGTCATCTAACAGCAATCTGACCGGCAGTCACTTTAACCTACAGTGTAGTGGATTCATTGTGATTGATCTGAGCCATGTCTCAATGAATCCAGGCTTAGAGAACTTAAGTGACCCACCTCTGGTTTGCATACCCTCTGTGGCAGATACGCACATTGTTGAGACAAAAAAAGCCATAGAAAATGGTATTTATTTTTGAAGTATTAGATGATCATTTCAAACTACTTGAAGTGTCTTCTTGATTGAGTTGTTAGCTGTTTCCTGATGTACGAACAATTTTGAAATGCAGACAAAATGCAGTCCTCACAACGACTCTTTTTTTTGCACACGACAGTGAGGTTCAGCGACCTTGACACTCGAGCTCGGCCACTGCCCACCCAGTGTGTTCCTCTCTCCCAGGTCCCTGCTGGCCTGGATCTTAACAGGGTAAAGTGAGTGTTATGTATTGCATTCAGGAGCTCCTCAGTGACCATACTGATGTACTTGGAGTATTGGTAGACATAGGTTGCAGGACATTGTAGGTCCTCTGTAGAAAGTGTTTTTCTTCTTTTCCACTTTATTTCTCTCAAACCCCCCCCCCCCCCCCCCCCCAAAAAAAAAACCCCTCTTCATTCAGTGAATGTGGATGTAGTATGAAGGCGAACACATTTTTCTCCTCAATGGAGCAAGAAGCATTGGCATCTTCAGAATGCTGTGGCTTCGCTCTCCTGTGTGCAGCCTTAAAAACTCCTCCAGTCCAATGCAGTGTTTCTCACTTATCCTCTTTTTATCCTTTGATTTTTATACATTACTGTAATTATCGTGAATGTTGTTGTTTTTACCATATCTTTTTTTTTTTGTTTGTTTGTTTGTTTGGATTTAAGACCACCCCTACTATTTTCTAACCTTTTGAAAAATGAATTCATTCCCTTGTTCACCGTCATTTATGAAAAAAGTATTATCAGTATTGTCAACATATAATGTGGGTGATGTCAACCCAGATATTATGTATTTGAATCTTTTTACAATGCAAATGTGATGATCCTGTTCTACCACCAGTGTTCAAAGTGCAGCTGAGTTGGGTGTGTGGAAATGACGTGGCCTCAATAAATTCTATTCTATGGAAGATTAGAGTGACCATAAAATTTATGAGTTAAGACTTTTATTCATCTGATAATATTTTTCTTATTATTCTAACTTTAAACTAACAATGTGGACCTTTTTTTTTTTTTTATGCAGAATTCTGACACTTGAAGTTATGAGTTTACTCATAACTCAAATGTTTATGGTGGTCATGTTCTTCCATTCCATTTTCTCCGTAAAGGAAAAAATAATTTATTTCACAGGCTTTTGAGGTTAAAGGTCATTTTATCTAAATAAAAAAAAAAAAGAAAACATTCTTTTGTAATGAACTGGCTTTTCAAACCACATAATCTCAGGGATAGATAGTTTTAAGATACAAAAGTCTGAATGATGTGATACTAAGAATCTGCAATGAAGAAAATATATATTAGTCAGGTTTTGGTGTCAGAATGTATGGATCAAGGGCTTTTTATTTTCTCTAGGGCTGCTATTTTTGCACTGATCAACAATCCCACCTGTCTGTACACAGGCAGTCAACTGGAGTAGGATGCAGAGATTGTACCAGAAAAAGTTTCAGGGTGGCCTGTTCATTTTAGAGTCACTTCCGGAATGCACCTCGCAGACTGCTGAGTTCAGACAGTGGAAGAGGATCTGAATGGGGATTTTTCTTTTTTTCTTTTTATTTATCTTGTAGCAACAAATGACAGAACAAGCCTCTGCTAACCAACTTTACAAACTTCACCTTACCTTCAAACTTACCTTACTGCCACTAGTCTGACAACTATTGTATTTTAATACGTGTGCTAAACATGTGTGTTCTTTTTTCCTATACTTTTTTTTTTTTTTTTTACAGACAAGGACAATGTCATTTGCATTTCTGTATTGAAACTACCTCTATTTGTTTTCATGTTAATTTCAAATAGGTCATTTTTTTTTTGTCTTATTTATTGGTTTCATTGCACCAATGTTCTGTTATTTTATGTCTCTTAGTTGAGTCTCAGCTTTATGAAACATGCCGTCTCCTGTTTCTTCATTATCTTTTTGTAGAATGCAGAAACATGTTGCCTCACATTCCTCTCTACCTCAGACTTGCTCGCTGTTAGCAGCTTTTATTTTTTCTGTAAAGTAAGGTACACAACAAACACAAACCCTTGTTTCAATGATCCCCTCCTTACTTTTTTTTTATTGGTTAGTTTTTTCATTAGCATCTTCTTATTTCACTTCTGGCCTGTTTATGATAATCCATCACCAAAGATGGCAGAATTCTAATGACAATGTCAGCGTACTGATTAGGCATTCGTGCTGCCGTTAACCAGTGCTTTATTTTCCTCCGTGTTATCCTGTATATGGCTGATAGTGTGTATGCTGTATTTACCACATCACATTGAGTGTGTGTGTGTGTGTGTGTGTGTGTGTGCGCGTGTTGTTTTTATCCATTGTACTCTGTAAGTGGTGTTCATAAGCGAGGCGATTCAAGGTAACGGGGAGTTGATATCTGACTCTGTCACTGATGTTTGTGATCGATTATCAGTTGGAGAATGTAGTGCTGGTCAAACTGACATCTCCTTGTGTTTACATGCTTTTGCTCACTCATGTGACCCTGATGCTGTGGCATGTGACCACACTCAGACTAATGCAGTGTTTATCAATGGGTTTGGACACACATGGCTTTTTAATAAACAGCCTAACTTAATGAATTGGTAAATCAGGGGGAAACTAAGGTTCTGTCTTTAAAGAATAACTATGGTTATTTTCTAAATTAACTGTTTTTAACAATCCCCATAAAGACGCTAAATCGACAACGAATCGCCTCTGCTGACGTTTAGTGTCTTGGTCTTCTGTTGTAACCATCAACGGTTTCCTGGATGTCAGTCATAAAAATTGATAGCATCATCATAACTAATAGGAATAGCTAAAAAGAAAAATCTAAATGTTTGCCAGTATCTGCAAATCGACATAAGTGTCCATCCTTAGTGTTGTAACACTGTCAGAACCCTGTTGTAAAGGAGCACAAAATGACAAGAGTGTTGGTGTAAAGTAAGAGAGTAGAAAGATCTCAACATATCTCAGGGAAGAAATAGATTTCTACACTGTTATCACCTATTTTTTAGACAATTGAAACGCCTTTAAATTTTCCTCTTCAGAAATCTCTTGTCTGCTCTTGTTGCTTTAACTACCTGTGAACAATGTGATCCATTACGTGTTAAGAGCATGTTTAGAATGTGTTAGGGCTTGAAACCAAATAAATGTGAAAGTTATGCAACTGTACACAGACTGTCCTTCATGTTTTCTTTGACTTTTCTATGCTGAGGTAAGATGAAGCTGATGTGATAAAAATCTGTTCCGTGATACAGAGCTTATTTAGGGATTACAAGACAAAGGGTGTCCAGCTAAAAGCTGCATGGAACAAAGTTTGGACGGACTTGTCCCTGACCTGTTGTTAATCGCGAGAACCCTCCAATGTAAAATACTGTCTGTAAAATAAAGACTAAGTAGGTTTAAGCCTGTAGGTCAGTGATCTGTTTTAAATAGGCGAAATCCACTGATTTACTGCAAGTCAAAAGATTGTTTTTATCTTTGTCAGTTGGTCACCGCATGCACAATATTCTAAACCAATGAACTGTTTTTATTGAATACATTACATACGATTATGCTATAATTCTTTAGCATTCACTATTGCCCAACACCAGTACACTGTATATTCTATTTAACCCTCAGATCTATTGTCCATTTGTAAATCTGTTTGTGAAATGTCTCTTTTATGAGGTGGATTTACGCCAGGTTGTACAACTTTTTTTTTCCTTCACATCTCAAAGCATTTAGTTTCTGCCATGTGATTGGCTGATTAGACATTTGTGTTAATGAGCAGTTGGAACAGATGTACCTAATAAAGTGAGTGTATATGATTTTGACGGTAAAACATTTCTCAAAATGCTAATTATCAGTCACAACTGTTCAATGGCCTAAACCAAAAGATCCAGTCGGCACCACACACACACACACACACACAGGTCATCTTGTCAGTGAGTGACGGTTGTCAGCAGGGCTGCTGATTGCATCATGAGTTTGGAGCAGGCTGGATGTCCAGGAGGCATCGGTTTATCTCCTCAAGGCTGACTGAGGGGGGTTTAACTGCCCCCACCCAGAATGAGGCTCTAATCAGATCAGAGCCAGTCAAGGCTGTGGATCCCCCCAGGCACAACATCACTGAAGGGCGTGGGGGTGGGGGATGCTCAGAAGATGGATTTGGTACATGATTACATAAGAGTGCAGGACCTGAGCCTCGCTATCTGCTGGGTGATAGCCATCTCACACGTTACGATGCGTGTGAAGGATGCTGTTTCTGGGTTACCTTGGCACACGGCATCAGTCGCTGCCCTTCACTCATGCCAACTACTGCGGTGGTGTTATCAGTACCAAAAGTCCAACATCCTCATTCTTTTTGATTTACCACTCAGATGTTTCAGACACAGTGATAAGACTCCTGGCCTGGGCCTCCAGTTGAAAGTAGGACCACTGCTCTCATTACAGTTATGGATGCTTGTACCTAACAGAGCAATATGAGCCAGTAACCATCACCGAGAGCAAGTGGCTATGTGTGTGGCCTTGGTGGAGAACATGTGGCAGTATTAAAAACATTGTGCAAATAACCAGTCATATATTAACATGTAATTATGGGGATTTTTTTCAGAAAACAAAGTCTCCCAACCAAAAAATACTAATCTGCTCGACCAGTCTGTCACAACTCGTCCAATGATTTTTCGCCATTCGTTTTGTCGTGTCCACGAACATCCCTGCCTCTTCAGTCCCTGCAGCCCCTGCTACCACCCTGTTTCTTTTATATTCGTGCCAGATGTTGCCTTTTTGATGAATGACTGCCTTTGCCTGAATTACTTTCAATTCTCTGGTAACTGACTTCTCCTTTTTCCTGATACTGTCACTCCATGGGTTTTGATAGGTCACTGTTGATTCAACCTAAGATATTTTTCAGACACCAGATCCCAGCAAGAATATAAGTGAGAAGAACCATAATGTGCCCTTAAGATTTACAGTGGTTTAGCATAAAAGCTTCATCCGATGTTATTTGGTATTGGCTCTATATTTATATATTATAATTCAGAGGTGCTTTTGAGCAGCTCCAAATCGTCCACATTCAGATCGCAAACCTTCTGTCTTTAACATGTAGTAATAAAAGCTGCAGTCCCTCTTCAGTGTGCTACCACTAATACAGCATTTAAAAATTTGTGTCTTTATTTTCAAAAGCCTACACTCTTCATTTTGAGCTCCGTGCAGAGGCTTGTAAGGTCAGTTAATTTCAGTCCAATGTGAAAACAACTCCGCAAACATGGCTGCATGAGTGTTATTGTAGTTTCAGCTTTTTTCGTTTTCTTCTACCACAAAATTATTACTTTCGGTTCGGATGTCACTTTGTTTTAGTTTTATTTTAGTCAGAAATATTTTAATTAATAGTTTTAGTTTTTATTGCTAGTTTTAAACATGTACAACATATATTAAATCTACAAATAATATACAAATCTCCTAGTTTTACCAGACCGTTTATTTTTTTACAGTTTATAAAATAATTTTATTTGTCATTGTCTTTTTTGGTTTTAGTTATAGTGAAACATATCTGTTTCAAAGTTATTTTAGTCTTATAGTTTATAGTCTTTATAATTTTTATATTAACTATAGTTATAGCTACAACTGTAGTTGTAATATAAATGTCAGTTTTTACATTTTTTGCTTTAGTTCTAGTTTTAGTATCAGCTAAGCTTCACTAAGTACAATCAAAAGATTTTTTCCACTCCTGAGGTGGCATCTTGCAAATTTTCCATAATTTCAAACTTTCTTGACCCTAAATAACTTAATTTTTTTTCATGATTAATTTAAAATATATTTATATTTATTGATAGAACAAATTGATAGAAAAAATGCTTGAAAAAGAAGTGTTTTAAATTCAGGGTCATTCACAAAAAAGGCCAAATATCGTCCACAGACAACACCCGTGCACAGTTGCTTCTAAGAGGTGAACTATGAGCATATGCTGCTTTTAATGACATTTTTGATCCAAGGTTTTATGCAGTTTTTTTGTTCTTTGGTAATAATTTTCCACATGGTGTGAATACAGACACCCACTGTGTCAATATTCCTGTTTGTTACTTTAACGGACGCCTTTATTTCAGTTAATGAAACGTACTGCGTCATGCGTGTCTCACAAAGTGAACAGTTCTGACCTCAAATCTGGGCAGCGCCAAAAAAACACACAGAGTTGATTCAGGCGCTTGTGTTGTTTTTAGAATATTTTCTACAACATGATGAAAAGACACCACAATGCTCATGTTATTAAAGCTGCATTGTCTTTATGTTTGACTTTACTTAGCTGATATGTGATGTTGAAGGACTGTAGCTGTTGAAATTAAGTTATATTTTGGATTGTAATATAAATTCTGAAATGTTTTTCTATAATCAGATCATGTGAAAGGCCTCCAACACACCACCTGCACAGTACTCATTTGGCATTATTGTTGCCCAGCCGGTGTTCGATCCTTTTTTTTTAAACGGAAGTTATCGTGCTGACTCAGGTTTTAAACACCCATTAAATTCAACATTCGCTGATGATACTATAGCGTGTGCTGAGAAAACTCTGTCCCTCTTTCTGCCAAGCGAAAAACATATTTTGTTGTGGCCTACTGTATTTACGTCAGTCAGGACACATGTCAAGGCTGGAACTGTCTGTGCAGCTCTGCCTAAACTCTTCCACTTTGGCTTCTCTTGGCTCATGTTAGCAGAGCGTGTGCTGCACCACACTCCTAAAGCGTGCCTTCACCAGGTGTGGTCTGCCTCCCTCCACTCTCCAACCCCCCCCCCCCCCCCCCCCCCCCCCCCCAGCCTCTCATCTTGTTCCCCTTGACCCTGACACACTGTGAGCTACACTCTGATAACCGGACATCAGCCAAGCTATTCCTCACCTCTCACCAACTGACACACTTTAAGGGGGGATAACCTTGGTCCCTCACATCTCTCTGATGCTTCTTCTGCCATTTCCACCATGCTCCACAGTGCTTGCTCCCCCTGCATCTCAGTGTCTCCTTCCAGAGTTTTTTAATGGGCAATACAGAACAACAAAATACAAATTAATGTCCACTTTGCACTGATCACAAGCTGAAACAATAATTATCCAACTCATAAATACTTTTTCAATAGCATTTTAAACAGTAAAATGTTATAGGATTTCTTTATTTCTACAAATTATTCCCTAAAGATGATCAGATTTTCACGTGTTCATCTATTTGAGTGGCAGGAGTATGTAAACTTCTAGAACTGTCAGTTCATATGAATCGAAATTGTGATTCAAAAGTTTGAATCAGGTGTGAGGAAGGCCCTGCTAATTTAAAGAAGAGAAGAAAAGGCAGAATGGGAAATGTTCTGCACTTATATAGCACTTTTCTACCTATTGCTACTCAAAGCATTTTACACTGCTTCTTATTCACCCATTCACACTCACAATCACACACACACTCAATCACAGGTGGGGGAGCTGCTGTGCAGCTGGTCAACGCTCACCGGGAGCAACTAAGTTGGGGTTCAGTGTCTTGCTCAAGGACACTTCAGCATGTGACCAAAGGAGCCGGGGATCAAACCAACAGACAGTTGGATTGGTCGACCACCACTCTACCTCCTGCACCAAAGACGCCCCAATGACCTTCTATTGAAAGTTATCGATTTACAGTATATAATGCTGGACAAATGTCCGCAAGAAAGTGGATCTTGGTGGCTGTGTGGATCCGTCTATATATCACCTCTGACAAAGTCACCGAAGCCTCTCAGATCAGCAAAACTTGCCATCATGCAACACATGGCTTTTAATTCAACATTCATCCAACCACATTAAAATGGAGCTGTCCTTATATGACCTATCGCATTAACTGGACTGACTAAACATTTATCACATTTATGTGAGTTATGCATAGGTCGATTCCTGTGAATGACAGGGAGCAGTGTTTACTGCATTAACGATTACCGGGTTCTAGGTTCTCGAGAAATTACTGTGCCTACTTAGTGATGGCATAATGAGTGGGGGCAGGTGGACCAACACATGCCCCTGATTGCACTGGATTTATTTGCATAGATTGGTGAGTACATTTTGTCAAAAGACATGAATTCAATTGATTTTAATCAAGTTCTCATTCTGCCACTGTGGTTTGTAGGTAAATGCATTTAGAATTACCTTTCTGTCCTCAATGTTTTGCTCATTCTTCAGTCTGATGTCCGTGGTTTTTCTAAAAGCTTCTTTTATGACAGCTAATTACCAAGCAGCGTGCTGCAGCCTTGAAAATGACTGTGATTCTGGCATAAATCTACACTTGAACATCTGGTGTCCAGATAATAAAATCGCTCCTCACAACTCTCCTAGTGCAATAAATTCATGGTTATCATAAATAGTTATAAGACTGTCAATTATCTGGTGAGGAAAACAGATTCAAGGAAAACACAGAGAATCAGTTTAGTTTCCATCTTCAGTTATTATAAAATATGTAATAAACTTTTAAATGTCCTGTCCTAATTCTCTGAACAAAAAGGGAGTGTGGGTCAAGGATTATTTAAATGGAGTTTGGAAAGGAGTTTGGCAGAGTTTATGGCAATAGCTGTGCAGATATCAGCAAACTAGCATTTTTTTCTGATTGTAAACATTAATATAAACAGGTGCTAAAACTTTTCTTGGACTTGTGCCGTGCAACTTTCTAAATGGATGCAAATCTGTTTTTTCTACATTACTTTACACTGATGATGGCAGAGCTGTCAAGCAAGAATCAGTTTGTTAGCATATTCTTTGTTTTTTTATGAAAGCAGAGCATAATAAAAACACGGCCCACCAGGAACCCTCTCAATTCTTGTTATTACTCCCCCACTCCCCAAGGGAAGACAAATAGAAATAATAATTACATTAGAATGGCAAATCCTAAACCTAACATAAGAACATTGCACATTCAGCAAGTAAAAAAGTTCTTTTACCATGAAAAGTAACAAAAATGTTGAAAGTGTAAAAAATGGGAAATGCTCTGCACTTATAAAGCGCATTTCTACCTATTGGCACCCAAAGCACTTTACACTACTTCTTATTCACCCATTCACACCCTCACACACCCCAGGCCCTTAGGGGCCGGAGGAGCTGGGGATCGAACCAACAACCCTGTGACTGGTGGACGACTGCTTTACCTCCTGCACCACATTTGTGTCAAAAAATCAAAAAAGCAAAATTACATTGGTGCAAAAAATTTTAATCCCCCTTAATGAAAAAAATCTACTTTAATGGATTTCTGACAAAACATTTGTAGGAACTAAATGTGTAAAACATCTCGTGCTGATGAATTAAAAAAAATGTAAAAAACTACTTTTTTACCATTTCAACTCGTTGCACGTGTCTTTTTTATTTATAATTTTTTTTGGCAAAACATGTACCCCCAAGCTTTATTTCCAAAATCATAAATTCATAAGTTCAAAACCATAAATGTGCACATTTAATTAATTTATTTTGAAATGATTTACAGTCTTGTATTTTGTTTTTATCTTACATCATACGTTTTTTTACATGGTGTTTGTAAAATGATAATTGTAGCTGTTATGTCATCCTGTATGATCTCTGTAAACCATATGTAAAATAAACATTTTTTTTGGTCCTTTCGTCTTATCCTCTGAGTTCAGGGTTGCCACAGAAGATCATTGGTCTGCATGTTGATTTGGCAGTTTTTACACCAGCTGCCCTTCCCTATGCAACCCTCCCCAATTTCTACCAGGCTTGACCTGTCACTGCAATGCTGGGGATGGGAATGGGGTTCAGTGACTTGCCCAGAGACACTTTGACAGGACTGGGGGACTGGGGATTGAACCACTGACCCTTTGGACTGTGGACATCTGACTTACCAACTGAGCTACAGCTGCCCCATCCATATATAAATTACATACTTTATTTAATTCACTGTAAGATTTTTTAGGGTTTTAACTGACTGTGGCGCAGGAAGGTAGAGCGGTGTCCACCCTCTCGCAGTTGTTGGTTCAATCCCCGGCTCCTCCGGTCACATGCCGAAGTGTCCTTGAGCAAGACATGAACCCCAACTTAGTTGCTCCCGGTGAGTGTTGGCCAGCTGCATAGCAGCTCCCCCATCGGCATGTGATTGTGAGTGTAAATGGGTGAAAAAGAAGCAGTGTAAAGTGCTTTAAGTGCCAACAGGTAGAAAAGTGCTGTATCAGTGCAGAGCATTTACCATTTACCATGTATTTTGTTCTGATTCTACTGCATAATAAATCTTGTGAAAGGAGACATATTTTTTAAAGGAGATAAATAATGAAAAACTTATTTGAAAGACAAGTGTTCCTGTTAAATTTCTAACCAGCGGCTCATAATAACCAAAACCTATAACTTCAGAAAGACAGGTTTCAGCTGAATAGTATGTGATAGATTCCCTAAAAACTCAAACCTACCAGTTTAACATCTTAAAAGTTGTCAACCAGTCATTAGCCTGGTTTAGCAGCTGCTGAAAGCTGATGTGTTTCCTCTCTCAGTGAATCAATAGACCTACATTGACCCTGAGTTACAGAACAAACAAGAATTTGTTTTTCTCGTTTCAGTCATAGAGTTGCATTAATTCCTTAGTTGCTTCATAATCAGTACATTTAACAGAAGTGAGCACCAGCTAATGGTTTCACGTGATTTCAGAGAAACCAAGAGGATCATTCAAGAGCAGCGGCCCACTGTGATGGATTACTATACAGGAGATATATTTAAGAGCGAGCAAGGTTGCAATTGAATTTAGCCTTAACTAACAGTGTTCTCCTATTGTTGGCTGAACACAAAAGCCAAGTTCTGAAAGGAGCACTGTCAAGAATAGGAGCTGTTCAAAATCAGGAACCTTGCCAAGGGCAAGAAGTGGTGGTGATTTATTATACACTCTCTCACACACCCCCTGTACTGCAACCCCCACCCGTACAGCTCGTAGGCCCCCGTGTCTCACAATATTATTTTTTATTCAGATATTAGATATTTGAATGCTTCCTACATCCATTAATCACATTTAGATTAGAGATGTCAGAGGAAGTTTTTATCATGATTATTTCATTTAAGTTTTTAAGAAAGAACTTCTCTACACTTATTGAATTTAAAGTTACAGTATGCAACATCTGAATATGTTTTTAATAGTGATATGCTCCATGCTGTCATCGCCCACAGTGACATGTAGATTCTACCTGTTTAGTGTTTTGCCAACAAAGTGAATCCTTTAAGTCTCTAGCTGTCACTCCAGAGTTCCTTTTACCTCATCCCCACTTCTGGGGAGTAGCTACGGTACCAAATTGTCTCCATTTATGGACAATATGTCTCAAGGTGGCCTGGTGGATCAATGCGCATTGGGTTGGGATGCAGAAGCCTGCAGGATCAAATCCCACCCCACCAGGTGGCCCTGCCCAGC
Organism: Channa argus; assembly: GCF_033026475.1. Lineage (NCBI taxonomy): Eukaryota > Metazoa > Chordata > Actinopteri > Anabantiformes > Channidae > Channa > Channa argus. Next base: position 26,569,839 of record NC_090207.1, read on the forward strand.
CATCAAAGGCCACCTTTGTGCCGGTCCCGACCCCGGACAAAATGGGAGGGTTGCGGCAGAAAGGGCATCCGCCATAAAAAAAACTCATGCCAAATCAAAGTGTGGAACATGTTGTGCTGTGGCGATCCTCTGAAGGGAAAAGGCAAAAACCGTTGATTATGGACAATATGTCTTTCTGTGGACTGATGAACATCCAAAGTATGTGAGATTACTCTGTAACCTTTTCCAGCTACATGCAAATCAACAACTCTTGACTGTTGTTGATCGAGCGGTGCCATTACTTTTTCCCTCATCACTTTGATGGTGATGGTGGTTCAATAAAGACATGTAAGATAATGACTGAGGTTGTGACTTTGGTGAAGATCGGATCCCATTTCATTTCACATTTCCAATTTTTGCAGAAAACCAGGAAATTGCAGGGATAGTAGATAGAATATGCTGTACAGGTCCGTCTTCATTTTGATTTTATTTCCTCTTTGTGTCTTTCACCGTGAAGACATCCTCTTCGTGCTCAGAGGTTCTTGCACTAATCCCCGTGAACACTTCATCAGCAGACACATTTCTCTTTCTGCCTACTGTGCTTCCAGAGCCACAGGTTCTACCACCCAACACCGGTGATGGACCTCACAACGCTCTTGAATATCGTTGACTACCTGGATTCTAATGTTTCTTTGACAGCTTGTATTGTTCATGTCTACAAATATCCACTACATTGTCTGAATTTGTAAAAACTTGCCGTTCAATAATAAAACAATCAGTCAGTGGTTCAAATGTACCAGCAGGGGGCATGGGTCAATCAGACAAGTTAATGGCAGTGATTTATTATCCTCTTCAGTCACTCTTTGTAGTGCTATGCTAATTCAGGGCTGTGGATACGCTGAATTCATTTTCCTCAGAATGTTTCTATAGGGATCAGATAGATAGATTAGTTTTTTGTTTGTTCTGACCTTGTAGAATGACACTGCGGAAAACCCCTGCCACGTCTGCTTTCTCTCACTGCTATTGTAGTCGTTCTATTTAATTTCCCTTTTTTAAGTGGTTTGTTGTGGTTGTGCCCAGGATTGGTCAAGGACAGACACGAGGACACCAAATACATGCCCTTCAGCACAAATTCTCAGTCATTCTTCTTTTCTTGTTGTGGAACATGAAGCTTTGGTGCTCTCACCTTTTCACTCAGCTCTCCTCTGGGGTATAGATTAACCAATTAGCTAAATATAAAGGTTGTGACTGTATCACATGTGGAAAACATGCCTTTCTGTAGGAATTGAAAATCTCTCCCATTTGTAATCATTACTGGTATTAAGAAATGTTTTCAGTTATATGAGGCAAATGAAAATGATCAACCACAACATTAAAACGTTGTGGCTGATCCACCATAACCATAGCATTAACACCGTTGAGGTATTGTTGTGGCTGATTGGTTTATATGGGAGGTTATTACTGTAAAAATCTTTATGTTGAGACAAAACCTTGATTTTATGCTTTGTTCAAATGCTTAATATTTTGTTAGTTATGCAATAGGCCCTTATACTGCAGAGATTAACCAATCGATTTTAATTCGATTCAGAGAGCTGGGTGCCTGGCGCTGTTGCCTCACAGCAAGAAGGTCCCGGTCCAGCTGGTGGGGGCTATGAACTGTGAAATGTGCACAGAAATTTGCAACATCCGCACTTACTTAATACATAAATATGCAGTGAGGTAAATTGTGATTTGTCTGCCCAATGAGAGGTGATTTAAGGGATTTAAGAAACTGTTTGATGTCCAACTGTTGAGTTAGAGGTTTGATTTTATTCCTATGTGAAGTAAAACTCTTTCATTTTTAACGACCTTTTCATATCAAACTACACAAGTATAACAACTAAGCAGCTGTAAAACTGAGCGGACACTAGCAGCTATGGTAATGTTATGATGGACAGAGGACAGCTCCTACACAGCAAACTGTGGGTATGTCTCAAAGATTGTTTCTCTATCGCCGCTCACCATGAAATTCATTCTGGTCCTCCATGTTGAAGGATGCCCCAAAGCCCTTTATGTTGCTCTGGGGATCGAGGACCAAAGAGGAATGTACGAGGAGCGATATTAGCTCATCTAAAATCCTCTATGGAACCAACACACGGCTTTACTGGAAACCTGTTGGTGATTGAAGTTGCAGCTCATCAGATCCATGTGAAAACACATCACAACACCAGCACAGTTTTATTACTGAGTTATACACAACAATAGAACCTATTTAACTCTTGCAAGCAATATTTGGATCTTTTCGGGTTAAATGTTGGTGTTTTGTGACTGTTTATCTGATTGACAAAGGAACCACCAGTAAATTTCTATATTTATTAGAAAGATTTTTCTCCAAAAGATCTTATTTTCTACTATTAATATTATTGTCATGGACAGGAAGAGAGTTTTGCCGAATATTCAGTCACTTGAGTCTGAAAATCCCTGAGAGTCAGGTAGAAATACAGCTTCCATCCATCCATTCATAATTTAAACTGCTTATCCTGTTCAATGTCACAGGAAGGCTGGAGCCCATCCCAGCTGTCACTGGACGGGTCTCCAGTCTATCTCAGGGCCAACACAGAAAGACATACACAGACAGACAACCATTTACACTCACATCTAACCCTTCATCTGATCATCTGTTGTTGTTTTGTGGTACACTTTGTATGTATAATGACAAATAAAGCACTTTACCCTTACATTCACACCTATGGGCAATTTAGAGTCAACAGTTTACCCAACATCCATGTCTTTGAACTTTGTGACGTAACCTGCTGAGGATTCGAACATTCTAGCTGTGAGGTGCTAACCATTCCACCAACATGCTGCCCTACTCACAGAAAATGAAAAAATATTAATGCTTGCTAAAAAACAAATACAATTAAATGAAATATATAGTCAGACTTTAGTCTGTTTGTGTCTCATCTCTAATCACAATGTTAATGTAAAACCTCACAAGGGACTAAGATGCAAAGAAAAGACGCAAGTGATGGCTGGAAAAGACTTAGTTTCAGTGGACAGTAAAGCAGCAACCTGTTTTTACTTAGTGGGTTTTCTTTCTTTACTGGATCTTTTGTGATACAATTCTGTACATATGAGCTCATCACACAGACGGACTCTAATGAATTAAATTAGTGGATTTAACATTTCAAATGAAACCTTGGAACATGACGCTTTCCAGCATAATCCTGTAAAAAAAGACAGATTACATTTCTGTTGACTTCTGCCACCTATTGTGCATAATCTGATGTGGTCCACTCTGCTGCTCTCTTCCTCTTTCTGCTACAGATTCTCTGTTCTTGGACAAAACAAAGACTTGAAGCTTCCATCAGCGTTTAGAAATTATGACAGATTTTTCCTTTTTGCAACTATGGCCTCAACAGCTGATGCTATAGCTTACCAGGTGAGTGCATCACGTGTGAAATATATATTGTGAGGTTGGAAATTTTTGCTAGGAAAATTTTGATCAGTTGGATCATCGGTGCAAATTGTGAGATTAATTGTAAGAGATCCAATCTAAAATTCGTTATTCTCTTTGAACACATATGTTGACAGTATGTTGATGCTTGTTCCTTGCTGACAGGTGCAGACAAAATGATTTACCCCTTATTGCAAATTAGATGTATTGGAAAATTTCACAAACTTTCAGCTGTTTGCAATGAACAAATCGAACAAGAACAATTTAAAAAGCTCAACACAACACATTTTACAAGTGTGCAACCTTTTCAAAATGTATTATCAAAGTGTCTTTAAAATGTATTAATAGCAGATTACAGACTTTGGTAAATGTTGAAACTATGCACTTATATAGTGCATAGTTTCTACCTGTTGGCACTCAAAGTGCTTTACACTGCTTCTTACACTGCTTCTTATTCACCCATTCACACTCACAATCACACACCAATGGGGGAGCTGCTATGCAGATGGCCAACACTCACCGGGAGCAACTAAGTTGGGGTTCAGTGTCTTGTTCAAGGAACTTAGGAGCCGGGACCGGGATTGAACCAACAACTGCGAGATTGGTGGACAACCGCTCTACCTTCCTGCACCACAGTCGCCCCTTTGCTGTTCTTACCTGGTGCAAATGTGATGCATAGCCAGATACCAGCTTCTGGCGGTTTCCTGAGGAATCTTAGCCATATCCACAAGGCAAGGCTCCTGTTGAATTTGGAGACTACAGTAGTATTTAAATGTTTTGTGTTGACTTTGGAGGAACCACTTGTAGCATTAGATGTGTTGAGCTAAATTGTTTTTTTTTTTATTTGTTCATTGCAAACAGCTGAAAGTTTGTAGATTTTTTTGTTAATAATTTTCAAATGGGGTTAAATACTTTCAAGTGCAATTGTATCAGTTCTATCCTGCAAGAATTCCTTTCCATTCAATTCAACTTTATTTATAAAGCACCAATTCACAACATATTCATCTCAAGGCACGAAAAAGTCAAGACTATAAAGATGTATAGAGAGAACGCAATTCCCCCTTGAGCAAGCCCTAGGCAACAGTGGAGAGGAAAAACTCCCTTTAACAGAAGAAACCTCCAGTAGAACCAGGCTCAGGGTGGACGGCCATCTGCCTTGACCGGTTGGGGTGAATGGAAAGTGAAGAGAGAAACGAAAAAGAGCAACAAAAGCAACAATAAAACATCGGGCAGGTTGCTAGGACCAGTAGCTGCCCGTTGGAAAACACACAGCTTCAAAGCCGGGGGACACCTGCAGAAAGGGACAGAGAGAGGGAGACTGAGAAGGACAAAGACAACTAAGGGAGAAAACACACATAGTTAATGACAACTGTGGGGTGAGAGGAGAGGAGAGAGGGTCAAGAGGAGAAAAGGAGCTCAGTGCATTGGGGGCTGGGTCCCCCAGAAGTTTAACCCTATAGCAGCATAACTATAACTAAGTATAAGTTTTTTTAAGGAGAAGGTTTTAAGCCTAGACTTAAAAGTAGAGAGGGTGTCTGCTTCTCGAATTTGAACTGGGAGCTGGTTCCACAGCAGAGGAGCTTGATAGCTAAAGGCTTTGCCTCCCATTCTACCTCTGGAAATTCTGGGAACCACAAGTAGGCCTGCATTCTGAGAATGAAGTGGTCTACTGGGATGATATGGTGCTATGAGGTCTTTTATATATGATGGAGCCTGACCATGCAGAGCTTTATATGTAAGAAGCAGCGTTTTAAATTCTATTCTAGATTTAATGGGAAGCCAGTGAAGAGAAGCTAGTGAAGGTGAAATATGATCTCTCTTGCTAGTTCCAGTCAGCACTCTTGCTGCAGCATTTTGGATTAATTGCAGGCTCTGTAGGGAGTTAGTGGGGCATCCAAAAAGTAGGGAATTACAGTAGTCCAACCTAGAAGTAACAAATGCATGGACTAGTTTTCGGCATCACTTTGAGACAGGATGGTCCTAATTTTGGCAATGTTCCGTAGGTGGAAGAAGGCTGTTCTAGAGATTTGTTTTATATGTGAGTTAAAGGATAGATCCTGATCAAAAATAACTCCAAGGTTCCTTGCAGTAGTACTGGAGGCCAGACTTATGCCATCTAGAGTAACAATATGGTTGGACATCATATCTCTGAGATTTTTGGGCCCAAATATTATGACTTTAGTTTTGTCTGAGTTTAAAAGTGAAACATTGTGGGACATCCAGGCATTTATGTCTTGTAGGCTTGAAGCTTTATTAACTGATTATTTTCATCTGGTTCCATAGATAAATATAGCTGTGTATCATCAGCATAGCAATGGAAATTTTCTAATAATGTTGCCTAAAGGAGACATATATAAAGTAAAAAGTATTGGTCCTAACACAGAGCCTTGTGAAACTCCATAACTAACCTCCGTGTATATGGAGGATTCATCATTAACATGAAAATTCAAATTGAAATCAATCAGACAGACAAGATTTAAACCAACCTAGTGCAGTTGCTTTAATCCAATTTCATGTTCCAGTCTCTGTAATAAAATGTTATGATCAATGGTATCAAATGCAGCACTAAGATCTAACAGAACATGTATAGAGATTCAGTCCAGTATCTGAGGCCATGAGAAGATCGTTGGTGACTTTTACCAGTGCTGTTTCTGTACTATGATGAACTCTGAATCCTGACTGAAAGTCTTCATACAAATTATTCCTATGAAGGTGATCACATAATTGTTTTGCAAGTACTTTTTCAATTATTTTAGAAAATAAAGGGGAGATTAGATATTGGTCTGTAATTGGCTAAAACACCTAAAAGACAAAAACCTTTAGTGGTTTAATTACAGCTACCTTATAGGCCTGTGGTACATATCCTGTTCCTAAAGATAGATTGATGATATCTAATACAAGCATATCTATTAAGGGTAAAGCTTCCTTGAGCAGTTGAGTTGGAATAGGGTCTAGCAGACAGGTTGTTAGTTTAGATGATGTAATAATTGAAGTTAGCTCAGAGTGATCTATGGATAAAAAGCAGTCTAACAGGGAGTGGGGCCTTATCGATTATTCTAGCACTTCTGTATGTGAAGAACTATCTGTAATATTTGGGGGGAGGATCTGGTGAATTCTTTCTCTAATAGCTACAATTTTATTCATAAAGAAAGTCATGAAGTCATTGTTGTTCAGAGTTAAGGGAAAACTAGGCTCAACAGAACTATGGCTCTTAGTCAGCCTGGCTACGGTGCTGAACAGAAACCGGGGGTTGTTTTTTTCTTCTATTAATGATGAATAATATACTGTTCTGGCATCACAGAGCTTTTTTGTGCATTTTTAAACCGTTTTTCCAGGCTAAACGAGATTCTTCTAAATTTCTGGAACGACACTTCCTTTCTAACTGTCGTGTTGCTTGTTTTAAGTTGTGTGTTTGCGAACAATTTTTCAGAGGGGCAACACTATCGACTATTGAACGTAGTGAGGCTGCAGAATTGTCAACATAATAATCTACTTGTGCAGGAGTAACATTAAGGAGGCTACTTTCCATTGTATTGACATATGGTGAAGCAAATGATGAAAGAATAATTTCTTTAAATTTGTTGAGAAAGGTGGGGCGGCTATAGCTCAGTTGGTAAAGGCAGTTGCTTACGGACCACAGGATGAGTGGTTCGATCCCTGGCCCTGGCTATATGTCGAAGTGTCCCTGGGCAAGACACTGAACCCCTAACAGCCCATTCCCCTGTGCAGTGCCGGTTCAAGCCTGGTAGAAATTGGGGAGGGTTGCGCCAGGAAGGGCATCCGACGTAAAAACCGTGCCAAATCAACACGCGGACAATGATCTGCTGTGGCGACCCTGAACTCACAGGATAAGCTGAAAGGAGAGTAGTAACTGGCTAAAACACCTGGGTCAATGCAGGGTTTTTTATTTAGTGGTTTAATTACAGCTACCTTATAGGCCTGTGGTACATAGCCAGTTTGTAAAGATAGATTGATGATATCTAATACAAACGTATCTATTAAGGGTTAAGCTTCCTTGAGCAGCTTAGTTGGAATAGGGTCTAGCAGACAGGTTGTTGGTTTAGATGAGGTAATAATTGAAGTTAACTCAGAGAGATCTATGGGTAAAAAGCAGTCTAACAGGGAGTGGGGCCTTATCCATGATTCTAGCACTGCTGTACATGAAGATGTATCTGTAATATTTGGGGGGAGGATCTGGTGAATTCTTTCTCTTATAGCTACAATTGTAACTCATGAAGAAAGTCATAAAGTCATTGCTGCTCAAAGTTAATGGAATACTAGGCTCAACAGAACTATGGCTCTTAGTCAGCCTGAATACAGTGCTGAAAAGAAACCGGAGGTTATTCTTCTATTAGGATGAATAATATGCTGTTGTGGCATTACGCAGAACTTTTTTGTAAATTTTAAAACTGTTTTTCCAGGCTAAACGGGATTCTTCTAAATTAGTGGAACACCGCTTTCATGTTGCCTGCTTTAGGTTCCATATTTTTGAACTATACCATGGAGATCACCTCTTCTGGTTTACTGCCTTCTTTTTCAGACGGGCAACACTATCAAGTATTGTACGTAGTGAGGCTGCAGATTTATCAGCAAGATAATCGACTTGTACAGTAGTCAAGTTAAGGTGGCTACTCTCCATTGTATTAACACATGGTGAAGATTCATTTCCTTACATTTGTTCACAGCATTTTCACTTAAGCACCTGCTGTAATTTTTTCTAACTGCTTTATAGTTCATTATTGTTGAAATGTTGTCAGAAAATGGTCAGGCAAAAAAGAATTAGGAGAAAATGCTGAAAACAAGACCAAGGTGTGTTTAGTTTTTGCTGAGTGACGGGAGTAAAACTAACAAAAACAGTATAGATTATATTTTAAAAAATGAGACAAATTTACAATACAAGACTAAAAGTAAATCATTTACCTAAATTGAGTTGCAATGAGATGAATGAATGCAATGCAAAGCTACTGTCTACAGCACAGATAAGGAAAGTGAAAAACAAACAGCAGTCCTCATTCAAATGTCTTCCGCATTGAATTCTCGTCCACCCTGTCTTCCTCCCACGACAGTCTTTGTCTCTAAACTCCTCCATTCCTGCTTCTAAATTCAACTTAGAGCAAGCTCATGTAGTGTGTCTTAGAAAAACCTACTATTTGCGATCATGTGACTATGACGATGCGCAGAATTCAGATGGAGCACAGAAAGTCAAAACCAGAATGAATAAGTAGGAGGAAATTCTATACAAAGCTATAAACAATATGTCAGACATAATCCTTATATTATGAAGAGAAGCAACTTTTCAACTAAATTAAATGACTTGACTGCTTGTAAGGCCCCAGTATTGTACCTGCTCATACAGACTCCTTCTACCCAAGTGTAGAGGCAGGCTTACTCGTGTCCAGTGGTTGGAAGATTATCCACTCCAGAGATCGTTGTATGACAAGGACTGAACATGTATTCAATTCCACGTTTCCCAGCTCAGTCGATAACAGAGTAATTCTACAGTACACGTTTATGAATGGTAATTTCATAAACACGTTCACAAATCAATTCCACCGAACAAGGTAAGAAACCATGTGCCTCCACAGATACACACTGAACCTTTCACTCCCCACTACCTTATAGTCCATTTCTGTCTTTTAGCTCTAATAGCTGTACCTTGTATGTTCTTACCAAAAGCTGAGCTGCCGGTCTTCTGACAAACTTTCTATATGCATAGTTTCTATGACAACATGTAAACAATCTTAAAAGGTAAACTTCAAAGGGCATCTTAAAAGGTAAACTTCAAAGGCAGTTATTAGACATCATAAATGACATCTGTACACTTATACAGAAGAATGCAAATAAACATAAGAATTACAGTGCATTACCAAGCTGCTGAATATTGATTGTTATTTGTATTTGTTACGGTGAGTTTCTTTTCTTTTATTACCCAGTGGAATAATCTAGCACTGGTTCAATCACATCATTTAGATTTCCCACATTTTCTTACGTTTTTCTCATTTTTGCATAACTCTGGGCCAGACTACAGTGTCATGAATGTCAAACTCTGTCAATGAGAAAGGAGCAGTTGATTGTAGGGCAGACGAACCAACAAAACAATCAGCTAAAAGAGGCTAAAAACCTTAGCAAGAGCTTTTATACCAATCTAACGTTGCTGCAATCTTTACAGAGCAGAAGCAAGGTGATAAACAAGGAATCAACACACTTAGTATCTGAAATCATAATTATTATCTTCAAATTCTGCACAACATAGAAACTCCTTCTGTTGCTTTCACCCAGAGCGATTCCAGCATTATCTTTTTTTTTATCCACAAAGATCCTGCCACCCCAACAGTAAACGGTTGAGAATGGGGGTGGGCAAAATGAACAAAATATAAATGATGAAGTCAAAACATGAGCTAGGCCTTAGTCCTTCCCCTTTATTTATTGTGCAAATATATCTTGGAGACAGAGACAGAGCTTGTCTGATGCTGGGCTCTGCTGACCTGTAGCCACAGCACACTTGCAAAACAAAATCGTGCCAGAGACAAACAGCAGATAGGCCATATTTCTTGGCCCCTGTGACAGGGTGCCGGGCTCAGCAGGGACCTCCCTTTTTCAGTCATTCTGCCTTGTTTTCTGGCCTGTGCTCCCTAATGGTCGGACGAGCAGACACAGGCTAATCGAGGCCTTTGCAGTGACTCAGGGAGGTCAGGGGTGAAATAGATTGATAGAGAGAACGTATCTCCCTGTATGCACCTTCTGCTGAGCAAACTGTTTAACGGTTCACATGTGATGTACAAGTATTTTCAACTTTGACAGGGACGGGGCGCGAGATCACACAGCTTAATCATACTTAAGTTAAGCTGTGATAAATCTTACTAAAAATATGTAATAGTGGAGACTTGAAGGACTGCTTATTAGGGTTTTTATATTTTATTATTATATAAAGGTACAATTTAACTCCCTTCCAACAATAACAGAAGTGCTGGATGACTGAGAAGGTTCACAGGTTCAATAAGGTGATCTGTCTGTCAGCTTATAAAAATTCATCTTTAAATTTTTTCACTATGTTTAATTTACAAATGACAAGATAGACTTTAGAATCTTTAGAAAAGTGATTGTTGGACTGGTTTTTCACCCCAAACTATATGAATATAATATTTTTTGTAGAAAAACAAGACAGGACAATGATTGGTTTGGAAATGTTTTAATCGAAAATCGAAAGTCTCTTACAAGTGAAGAACACACACCAAGGGAAATTTAGAGTTCAATGTTACTGTGTGTCGCAGGACACTTTGACACTTTTCTTAGCTATTACAATTAGCATTGCTATAATCTAATCATTGCATCTGTCAGTAAAGCAATTTGCTCAACAATTGTTTTAAAATGTGCTGTAGAAATAAACGGACTGGGAGTTGAATCTCTGACCCTGTGGTTGATGGACGACTGCTCTACCAATTGAGCCGCAGCTATTCATGCTAAGATTATGAGAAAGAGTAGCGTGCAGATACAGAAAACTTGACTTTCCTGCTGAGCCTAAACCCAGCTGACCGCCCAGAGGGTGACAGTAGAGCAAATGGATGTGAGAGTTTTGTGTTAATTTCAGTTTTGTGAGTGTTTCCCCTCTCTAAAATGTGGCCTACAGTTGAGGACCCTCAGCTTTGTTCAGGCTTCCAAACAATGACCCTCAGAAGCCTGGCGGATCCTCGGCAGCCACCCACCACTTCCTGTCTCAGCTAACAATAGACAGTTTGACATCTCAGAGCACTTACCAAGCAAAATGCCCTGTCAGAGTCAATTATTATTAATGCCAAAGAAATGTACAGTATATGCTACATTCAGTGTGCATGTACACATGCTAAGATAAATTTAGAAATCTGCAGTGAGAAACAGCATGCAATGATCACTGTCCAGTGTAAAAATAACCTGACAAGCACAAAATATATATCCAGTCTATAAGATTGTAACGACATATTTCTGTGCTAGGACATGATAAAAAAATTGTACTGTAACAGAATATCTAATGACACTTAATATTGTTTACTGTTATTATTCTTGCCATTTGTTTATTCCTCTTCTTATTATTATTATGTTAATTATTATTATTAATACTAGTAGTAGTAGTAGTAGTATATACATTTTCTTGTTTAAAAGTATGATTCTGAAGGCTGAGAAGTGTTTTTTCCCCCCAAAAACATTATTAATTTCCTGCTTCTTGTGCATATTAAATGTGACACCTCCATCAGCACCACTCTTTTTCTGTCCAAACGATTGCACAGTGGAGCATCCGTCACGTGACCCATCCCCCACCAATAGCAGCGAGGCACTGAACTTTTGCGATAAGGGAAGCACAGTAAAGAGCGAGCGGACTCACCGAATTTCACTCTGAGCTCTTCGATGGTCACACGTAGTACTGGCTCTATACCTTAACCAGCATTTCTATAGATAGTGTCCGTCCGGATTTGTATTCCTATTTATTTCGTTCCCCTCAGCAGCCCCGCAAGGCTGCAGCATCACCTACAGTAGCTTCAGGTTTTAATTGTCAGACAGTTATCACTGACTGGCTGCTCTCTGCTGTTCAGATGCTGGGAGACAAGGCTCACGGTAAGTCTGTCCACTATCCTGTCTTTTGAATTTATAACTTGCAGATAGAACGATACAACCCGTTACCTGTCTTCTTAATTTATTTAAACAGCAAAGCTGAAGCAACAACCCAACTTAGAACAAAATGGCCATTTTTAAACTAGGCGTAAAGCAAAACAATGAAAAATAGAAATTTTAAATTATAAACTTAAGTGATATTAATATAATATTTTAATTAATTATTATTCAGTGGTAATATTTTACCAAATGCAAATAAATCTAATGGAAAATTAGTTTGACTGTAGTGGCAGCAATACATAGCCTGGGAAATTAATTAAAAACATTGTAGTTATGTATAATATAATCTATTAAAAGCCAATTATTAATAACTAAGCCTATAAGCCTAAAACATGCCTAAGAATAAATTTAGTAATGTAACAAATACGTGTGCAATATAATAGTAATAGTATAATAATAATAATAATAAATGTTCACATTTAGTGTTTTTTCCTGTGGTGCCAAAGACACGCGAACCCTTGTAGCGTGCGTGCCCCCCGGACTGGTTGACTTGCGCGTGACGCCTCAGTTTCGCGGCCTAAACATCTGCAGCTGATCGCTCACGTCTTCATCTCTTCCTGTCACCAAATGGCGTCGACTACAAACACAGCCCACGATTATTTTACAGCACATCGAACCAAAACCAGCGTTTTCAGGGTTTCGTTGAGAAAAAAAAAAAAAAAAAGAAAGAATGTTTATTTCACCACAGAATATGTTACACGATAAATACAACGAAGTGAGTTAAGAATCATTTAACAGCAGCGTTTGCTGATTTCACATGTCACCTGTCAGGTGGGTTTGCTCAATCGGAAATAAGAGGCCTACGTCACGTGTGTTGGCGGGGGAAGTCGATGAAGGCTTAAAAACATTAACTTTACTTTAGTCATAATTTACTTTAAAGAATAGTTTTTCTCCCCTAATGTAGGCTAATGTCATAAATTCACATTGTAAAGACGGGTATGTTAGGTAAATAGTTTTGAAATGGTGGGGATAAAAATACACATATCAAGGTGTGTGGGAGTAGTCCATGGTTAAACGTATGACTTTTTAATTTATGATTTTGTAGTTAGCTATATTTGTACCCATTTCTGCCTCTGGGTTTTTCAGCGTTATCAGTACAAACAGTATCAACACCTTTTGACATTTCTTGGAACACTTGTGATGTGAAACTAAAGGTTTATTTTAAAAGGACTATGCAAATATACATCAAAACAAGACAACACAACCATCATCATCAATATTTTGAAACATTAATATTAATATTCTAGTCAGTTTTAGTCAACTGTTCTATAAGCTATAACGCGTGCATTAAGCATGGCATAAAGTATAGATTATAAATCTATTAATTAGGTTTTAATTCGATCAATAAACTGAAAATAAACAAATTACCAGTTTTTGTGGAATGTCTGGAGCCATTTAAAATGAAGTTATTCTGTAAATAACATTTAATTATTACCACTGTAATTAAAAAAAACAATAAATTAATTTAAGTAACCGAAGAAAACACATTTTATACAGTGGTTAAACATTTTTTAAAATAAAGGCAACTATATAATTCACGTGAAATGCTATATTTATGTAATCGAAAATGCACGGCATGTTAAATGTCTTCCTGTAATTTACTAGTTTTCTTTATTGGATTTCTTAATATTTTGCCGATGTTTCAACTGTACACTTATTAGTGCGACGTTGTCCTTGGTGGGTGCATGGCTGCGTGGATCTGTGTGCGTATGAACCAGGTGTGACTTTGAAGGTTATGGAATACACATATGATGACGACCTGGAAGAGCTGTGCCCTGTGTGTGGAGACAAGGTGTCTGGATACCACTACGGTCTACTCACCTGCGAGAGCTGCAAGGTAAAACGCCCATGAAATCAAATAAAGACGCTGTTGCATTTTTAGTCAAAATGTTACAGTTTAAAATCCAACTACTAGTTACTGATATTAAAAAAAAAAAAATTGGCCACCAAACGGACATTGGGTTATTTATTGTCAACTTAAAATGATCACGTGCACAAAACTGATGACCGAATTATGCTGCCTGTAAAGATTTTCGTTTTCGTTTAGATACAAAAGTAACAACCGAAAGAAAAAAACAAACAAAATTTCACATAGCTAATTTATAGAAGCCCTGTACGATTTCATCCCCAAAATAATAACCACAGATTACGGATTGAAGAGAATTATTAATTTCGATTATCTTATCGAATTCTGAGCATTGTACGGACGATTTTTATCTCGTTGTATTTTGCATCCTAATAAGTTAAACACTGTGTCCTCCATTTTTCAGGGCTTCTTCAAGAGGACAGTGCAAAACAACAAGAGATACACATGTGCAGAGAATCAAGAGTGTAAAATAGACAAGACCCAGAGAAAAAGATGTCCTTTCTGCCGCTTCCAAAAATGCCTCAACGTCGGGATGCGGCTAGAAGGTACATATATCTTGAATAAAAGCTTAGAGGGGATATATTTATAATGATTCCAATGAAATAACTACACTTATTTTATGTATGTATGCTTGATATTTTTTGAATTATTTAAAATAGCATATCAAAAATAAAAGTTTTTAAAATTTAAAAAGTCCATACAGTACAACCGCAGAAGTAAGTTGATGTGCTGTTCTGACACCTGTCAATTATGTGCAAAAATTAATCAGCCAGTGTTATTAATGTTGGTGGTGGATTAGTGGATAACTATTACATTAAATTGTGTTTCAAAAATGTGTGGGCTGATGGCTCTCACGTTGTTTCCTACACACATGGGATGAACTAATTCCCAGACAGCAATGCAGGAAAGCACCTGCTTCCGTAGAAGAAAAAAGGACAAATTCTTGACTCACTGATAAAACCCCGGAGACTCCCTTATTTTAAATCAAAAGCTCTATTTAGGCTACAACAAGGAGTGAAACTGCACAGGCTCTGAGGACTCTTCTCAACCCTAAAAAGGCAAGCAACAATGACAATAAGTGTTATTTACTCTGCAGTAGGAAATGGAAAAGTGCAAAAGTGCAAGTTATGATTTTACTTCTAATGCTGCAGTTCAACCTGCATTAATTAGTTTTGCTTGGGGATCTTGGCAGTGGAGGAGAATTCAGTAAAGCAGTTGTCTCATCTGTAAATCTGCTTTCCACCTCTTGTCTTGTCTTGTGTCTTGTGTGACAGCGGTACGAGCAGACCGCATGCGTGGGGGGAGGAACAAATTTGGCCCCATGTACAAAAGAGACAGGGCCTTGAAACAGCAGAAGAAGGCTTTGATACGATCCAACGGGTTCAAGCTGGAGAGCACAGCTCCTCCGCCGGCCTCTCCTCTGCAGACTGACTATGGCTTTACTGGCACCCTGCACACCCTGCCCACCATCTCCAAAAGTCTCCTCCCATCCACGCCAAGTTCCATCACCCCTACAGACTATGAGGCTAACCTCTATGGACCCCCATCCCTGGGCATGGCCATGCAGTCCCACATGCCCCTGACCACCCAGTACCAGTACACAGCCTTCTCTAGTAGGGCGATTAAAGCTGAGTGTCCAGACTATACCAGCTCCACTGACTCCCTGACAGGATACCCCTACCCAGACATGTACCCCTCAGCCTCGCCGCAGCCACCCAGCCTGCCACCACTTGTGCTGGAGCTCTTGCAGTGCGATCCTGACGAAGTTGTGGTGCAGAATAAGATCATTGCTCATCTGCAGCAAGAGCAGAGCAGCCGCGGCCGGCTGGACAAACCAAGCACCTTCAGCCTCATGTGTCGCATGGCAGACCAGACTCTTTTCTCTATAGTGGAGTGGGCTCGCAGCTGCATCTTCTTTAAGGAGCTCAGGGTGAGTACCAAACCCTTTAACCCATCCTCTTCTTTAAACATTCAAACACTCTAAATAGTGGAAATGCTAACACTGCATTATGCATACTCCACGTATACTGTATGGAAAACACATATACTAGACCCAGTTTTGGGTCATTAAAATTCAAATCTGCTTGTGTTTATTAAGAATGAATTCAACTCCCACCCCTGAATTTCTCTGTTTACATGTGTCAACTCAGAAGTGACCATCCATCAATAAAACAATTTTTATATAACACTTTAGAAAGAACATAAAGAGAATATGTTAGAGAAGACAATCAAAAATAACCCTCTCCTTGAATCTCACATTCACATTTTTATTCATTCATTTATTCACATTTTTTCACCTTCCTGATTTATTAATACTTAAACACAAGTTAGCTACAAGATTAACATCCCAGGGCTCTTTAACCACAGACCAGCCATGAGTGCTGTGCTGTCCAACACAACATTAACATAACCAGGTGCTGTTAATGTTGTTAGTGTGTATCCGAAGTAGTTACAGACAAAACTTTGTTCATCTGTGATACTGGTAAAATAAATGTTCTTCCTTTACAGAAATGCTTTTTAAGTTATTTTCTTTGCCAGTAACAACATGATTTATTGATAGCCAATAAAATAACAACACCATGGTTATATACACATTTACTTTGCTAAGAGAAGAATATTTGTTTTTGAGACGAGGTGTGTTTATGTTATTTTTCAGTCTAAAAAAATACAAGAAAATACATTGAAAGCTGATGAAGACGACTCACTGAAGTCAACTTTTGTTTTTTTTTAAGTTATAAAAGCCAGCTTTTCTGAAGGGTTCTTCTGATTTGATATTAGCCGGATTAAATGGACTCTAGCAAATCATTGTAGGTAGATTTTTCATGGAAGTGGCTAAATGTACACAAAAAGAAATGACCCTTCTTCATCATCAGTCCCTCGAGGACTTTACTGACTTTTTTAAATGTGGCAGCCTGAAAAACCTGATTTTACGACATTTTTAAATAATTGTGATGCGTGTCCCTGTGTTTTTATGATATTTTAAATTGTTAACTAATTGTTGCAATCAGGACAATTACTGATATACTGGAGCTCAATGCAATGTTTATGTCGACATGATGAAGAATGGAAACTTAACATAGTTAAGACTCAGTCAAAATTTGAAATTTTTTAGTTTTAGAAGCCTGGTTAAATACAAGTAATTATTCAAGGCTCATGCCTCTAGTTCCTTGATGCTGAACAGACCACACACACACACACACACACACACACACACACACACCTCTGAGGATAATGATTTAGACATGGTGAGATTATTTCCTGTCTTGTGGTCAAATGTACTTCATTTACTCAGCTATTACTCCTTCACATTCTATATTTGTTAACATTTACTCTCGGGATGTCCAGAGTTTTGGGCGTGTGGTCACTAAGAGCTGCCCTGCAGTACACCAGGATAATTTACAGAAAAATTAATTAGCAACAGAACAAAATGATGTATACATTTAAACAAGTGTATACAAGTGAGGTGCAAAACCACACATTTAAATCAGAGAGAAGATACTGAAAGCAAAGTGCCATCAGAAGAAATGTTGCATTTGTGAGAAAGAGAACTTTTTTGTTTGTTGATTTTTCATAAGAATTTTAAAAACCCACAAATCTTGGCCAATAAATGCCCCCCCCCCGCAAAAAAATGGATTATAAAATATATTAAAAAAACAAACACACAAACAAAACATTTATATGAAGAGAGAATTTATTTACTATGTTATATTGATATGCTCACACTACAGCATTAATACAAAGAACTATGTGTGAGATCGTCTTGGCATCAAGTGATGCTGTGAGGCAGTGATCTGTTGAATAAATTAAACGCCATATAAAATGATACATTTTATAATAAAATAACTTGGGATGATTTCAGTGATTTCAAAGTATTTAATCTGCTCCCACTGTCCAAATACCAAACCTACTGCAACAAAAGGGAACGGAATTCTTACTACGTGAGAACATCAGGAAGACTCTGTCTTGTTGTTTCTTTTTTACCTTCCCTGTCTCAGAAACAAAGAGCACATTGTAGTAACATGTCAGTTTGTTGCTTCTTCTGAGACTAACAATGACAAGGTGTCTTTACGCTGCCAGTGTTGCAGTGCTTGGCTAAACTGCTTCTCTGTGTTATCAGTATAGGGGAAAAGTACCGATGCTGCAGCTTTCACCACCGTGGAGTTAATACATAAAACTATTCATTGCAACCAGATCCTAGCCAAAATTAATAGATTCCTACTATGTTTAAAAGCTCATTTCATAGTCCATTTGTTTCCAATTTCACACTAATGTTTCACATTTTCTGTCATCAGTACCATTGCAACTGTTAAACCAAACTACTCCAACTAATATTTGACTCTTGCAACCTTATAATCACATAGTTCAACTCCTTTCGATTAATGCATCTTGTTTGATAGTTAGCATAATTACTAATGAATAGTGTAAATCACATGTCCTGATAGCCATTCTTTTCTTTTACTCACTAGACAAGTATAGATTAGACAGATGCTTTGAGTTTTTTAATTATGTGATGAAGAGATTGCTGAAAAGAAAACTTAAGCAGCTGGATTCAAGGTGATAAGGCCTTATTCTATATTCAACCAAGACTGTGTGCTGTGAGTATCAAAACATTACCAGTGAAAATGTGGAAACATGCTTTAACTGTTGTATGTGGACAATGTGTTGAAAAACGTTATATTGTAGGAAAACAAATGAAAATGTATTTTCAATTTTTTTTTCATATTCAGGACAATAATTTTAAAACTTGGCAGAGCCGTTTATTTAGAAAAGTATTATCGTTCTGCTGCACATTGGTATGTATACACCCTATAATATAACACACATTATCTAAAAGACAATAGTATTTCATATGTGGTTTTAACAAGGCAAATATTCAGAATGTCAGAACTGTTTCAGCTCTGATAGACATGACTGAAGATTTCACTTTGCACAAGTTTTGTATGAAGGAAATACAAATGAATGAAACTGATATGGCATATTAACCGAAGTAACATAGTTAGGATAGATATCTACAATGAAATTTTACATTCTGTCTTTCAGAAATTAGAGGAATCTTTGCATTGCAGTAGGAGGGAGACAAATATGAAAAAGAGTCACACAAAAAAAGAGTCACATGCACAGTTGCAATATTTTTCCACCACCACCATAATATATGTGCAGTGTTCTCAGCTTCATGGGATACATTTCTGTTGACAATCAGACTATTTGTATGTACAGCGGACAGCTACTATGAACAGTGAGAACAAAGCTGTGCATGTTTTTCGATGAAATCCTCCCAGAAAGAGCTGATTCCCTGGGCTGGATAATTACATTCCATGAGGACGATAACGGGGGAATGTCAGCTCTCCACCACAGCTACGTGCTGTGGCAGATTATATTGGTATTAAATTGTGACCAGATCCTGAAAGGTGGCCTTGTCATGTGCACAACCTTCCATTCATCTGTTGAATATGGAAAATGTTGATGAGGAAGTTCTCACAATCAACCAAATAAATGTTAAAATACTAGAGGCAGAATACTGGAAATAATCACATCCAAGATGATTTTGTACGTTTTTGCCTAAAGGTTGATCACTGTGAATGCAGATGACGTGATATACAAAACAGAATCACTTCATTTTACGGGAAGCTCACTAAAATAAAACTTTTTGGATTTTTGATTTGGAGTCTTCAGTTTTTCCCTGTGTCATTCCATCCTTGATGAAAATGTTGGGCATTTTCTGCTCTTTATGCACAATTATTGCATTATTCCCTGTTTTATTGTGCCATATCTATTAGCATGAGATTTAGGCCACCAATGGATTCGATTTTGAGTGTCAGGGTGTCTAAAGCAATCCCAGTTTTGTTACAAAATGGGTTGCTTTGCCCAAAAGAGATTTTAAAGGGTGACACCAGTATGATTTCCCAGACTTTACCGCTGATAGTCTGTTAGTAGTAGAAGCATATGGTACTGTAGTTAGCACATTTACTGTACTTAGCTATAATTTTGAAGATTGTTGTACTTTATTGGACTATTTGAAAGCTGATATAAGGTAATGGTTATAAAGCTTTCTTAAAAATCTGTAAGAGTAGTAAAACTGGAGCTTTCACCCTATAACCCTATGATATAATATAATATAATATAATATAATATAGTCTATAAACTAGAAATCTCATTGGTAATTCAGACTCCTGACTTCTGATGTTTCATCTCTGAACCAGGATTACAATACACACTTTTTATTTTCTGTGACAATGCCAACAATTTTTCTTTCATGGCTATGAGGTAAACTGTGGCTCTCACAGGTAGAGAATGACACTTGAGAGATGTATAATCTGATGCATCAGTTTAACTGAGTTTCATGCTGTAACAAGGACGGACAGAAACAGTGGAAATCCACATGGAAAATAAAATAAAGCCATTCTCCCCATTTTTCTTTTCTTTTTTTATTTTTTCTTTTTGGCTGCAGTTGAGTGCCCAACTCCCCTTCGAGAGGAAATGCAGGAGGTCGCAGGGACCTCTTGCTTCCTTAACCCCTTCCTTTATCAGTGTACAGCACCCCCTCCCCATCCCACCGCCACCACCCCCAACTTCACCAGTCCAGATAAATGTGTGGCCAACCAGATTGGTCCTTTTTTGGCAAATGAGAGCAGTACAGTTTTATTCAGATGAACGGTTATTCTGTCAGCTATGTGTTAGATGAATGTGTGTTTGGGCCTATTAGCAGCTGCAGCTGCAGGATTACTGACTCCTGTGTCCTTCACTTAATAGACAATATTGCATTGGGTGGAGAAGGGAGGGTCGATATGAAAACACAGACACCCATCCCCCAGAATATAGCAGATGGGGGGTTAGGAAGATTTGAGCAAGGAAGGTGAGACTACAACTAAAAAAGAGGATACAGCACCATAGAGACAATTTTCAAACGATTTCAATTTGATCAGGATTTTCAGTATTGACATATCAAAGAAAAAGAAAAAGCATCAATATAAATACTGTATGATATTAAAAGAGTGGCTTGGCTTACAAAAATGTTGTTTTTGTCTCTTTATCTGCTTCTCCTCCCTGTCTGTCTATGTTTCCTGAAGGTGGGGGATCAAATGAAGCTACTCCATAACTGCTGGTCTGAGCTTCTTGTCCTGGATCACATTTTCAGACAAGTGCAGCATGGAAAGGAAGACAGTATCCTGCTGGTAACTGGCCAGGAGGTAACAACTCCCTTGCACAACTTCCCATCAACACAATGCCCAGTTGGCTTCATTCACTTATGCTTCACTTTATTCAAAATATGGTTCAAGAAGGTCTTTAGACTTGTGTCGTTACAGTGTGGAATCCAATGTCCTGTTTTTAGTTGATCTATCAAAGGGACATAACTTATAGTAACGGTGCCAATTTTCAGTCCAAAACTCAAACACATCTTTACATTTGGTTCTTTTGATGCTAAAACTACATGTAGGGTATAATGTTTAATACAGAATGTGTTTTATCCGCTTTACAATTGATAAAAGTAAAATTATTTAATGATACATCTATTCACTGCACGGAATATATTAAATTAATAAGGTGATAGGTTCTCTATACTACTGTAGTTCCGCAATGAAACTTATAGCACTGCTGGTTAAATGCTTTGAATGAAAAAAATCATGAACTAATTTCAACATTATGTGAGCAACGTTTACAATGCATTACAATGTCATACTGAACGAAGCTCCCCAAGCTCAACAGTCTGTGTACAAGGTATTACTCACATTATGGGGACTGAAATCTGACTACACTTGTGGGGACGAGATGCTGATCTCCCTGAGAAAATGATTGAATTTCACTGTGATGACTTAATGGTTTTGGGTATTTTTTGGGTTATTTTAAGGTGAGGGGAAGGGTTAAGGTTAAGCATGTAGGGGATGTGGTTAGAGTGGGGCTAAGTGTACAGCAAATGAATGTAAGTCAGTGTAATGACATTTAAAGTCACGGTTACCAGTGTGTGTGTGTGTGTGTGTGTGTGTGTGTGTGTGTGTGTGTGTGTGTGTGTGTGTATGTGTGTGTGTGTGTGTGTGCGCGATTGTGTGTGGGTGAGTGTGCATGTGTGTATGTGTTTAGAATGCAATAAATCTGCCTACTTAATATTAGAGAAACACTGATTGATTAATTAATTTTCTGTTATTATTGTGGCGTGCATTTTCAAA
Source organism: Channa argus (assembly GCF_033026475.1). NCBI lineage: Eukaryota > Metazoa > Chordata > Actinopteri > Anabantiformes > Channidae > Channa > Channa argus. Next base: position 26,591,926 of record NC_090207.1, read on the forward strand.
TTGCCAACTCAAATGAGTTTACATCTTGTAAACTAATATAAACTAGTGCATTATATTAAGACATCGATGGTTCTAATGTTTTGGCCACCCCTGTTTAAAACGACTGAGGGGGCCAAAACTTTAGAACCACCTCTTCTTATATTGCACTACAGTACAGCTCCAACCTCCACTATGACCTCAATAATAAACAGAGAGTGGAATTATGACCTTTCTGATAATTTCAACATAAAAACGTAGAAATTATAAGATTGTTCAAAGTAGAATTCATGGCAGAGCTGCTGTATTAGATTGCAATACATTATACAGATGTAGTTTCTGTATATTTATTTAACCTCTATTTACAACACCAAACATTTACTGCATTTGCTGCAAAGAAAACAATAATATCTGCATATGACAAGCTAAGCTACCTAATATCTAATTTTATTGTTTACATACAATGCAATTATGAGTTTTGTTGCAAAATAAAAAGTAATACATATCCTACAGAAAACCAAAATCAAATACATACAAAATGGAATCATCACAACCATCTGAAAGTCTTTTTGAAAACAACTAAGGTTGGAATCTTGAAACTTTAAGGAGCTTAGAAAAGTAACCAGAGCCTCTTTTGTGCAGGTCGAGGTGTCATCCATCCTGTCCCAAGCTGAGGCAACTCTGTCGAATCTGGTCCAGAGAGGTCAGGAACTGGCGGCGAGGCTGCGGGCGCTGCAGGTCGACCGCAGAGAGATCGCCTGTCTAAAATTCCTATTGCTGTTCAACCCCAGTGAGTCAACCTCATACTCAGGCCTCATCACTATGAGGTGAAGTGTTGAATGTGAAAAATAGTCAGGACTTCTGTCGGTGGTCACAATCAGGCAAAACGATACTTCAAGAAAAGAGACACTGTCAACTTATGCCTGATTTATTGTGATGGTTATCGTGAAGTGGGCTGTCAGGCTAAAACTAAAACAGGAAAAGCAATTATTATTTCATATTTGAGTAGCAGTTTTTCATCCTTGATCTATCTGCAAAACAAAATGTGTTGAAATGTGCCTGAGCCTACATGTTTAGCCTGTGTATTTTTAGAATAATAGCATGTTTTATTACAAAAATCTATCAACTTTGTGCTGCTGCAGGGCCATACTGATGCTGTCTTTTGGCGGAATTTGAATAGCAACACTGACATTTTAATGAAAAATGTCACAATTGCAGATTATCTGCAGTTCCTATTTATCTTTAAGGTAACAAGTTTTTTCTAACTGGTCTGTTTCTCTCCAACAAATTCACGTAATTAAATTTCTAGGGTTGACAAAAGCTAATATTAACAAAGACTTCCTCCTCCATTGTCCACTAATGGTATTCAAAAGAAACGTAATGGATGGGTCTATCACTCGATGGCAGAACTGACATTCATGAAGCAGCTTCTGCAAATGGAGAGAGCATAGATGTGGCTTGTCCAGATTCCCAGAAATGTTTGCTGTTTAGCGCTGGCAAAGCAGGGAACAAAGAGCTTTTGAATGGGGAGAGCACTTGTCATAGGCAGAAAATATTTGCTGTCTTTGCTGGCGGCTCCTTTGCTCGCGTTCTCGCTCTCCCTCATCTTCAGAGTCAGGTTTGTCGGGGGTAATTTAATTGCCCTTAAGCAGTTTGAAAAGATGTTTCAGAACATTGATTCAAAACATTTAATTACTGTGTGAATGGATTCTCTAAGATGGGCTCAGCTGATACTGAATGCCAGTCCACTTGAGGGCTTGACTATTGTCTCACATACACACATACTCACATATAACACACACACACACACACACACGTAGCAGCCCACACTTGATGCATTCACTTTATTTCATACATACAGCATAGACCCTGTACTAAATATATAGAAAACCTAGTAATGTAGCTAACTTGAATGTGTTCTTCCTGATATTTTATACTTTAACATTCATCTGCATTTTAATACACTAGAATTAAACAATTACACACTACAATAAACTAAAGGGATTTATCTTAACAGAAATAGTTTATTTAAACTTTAGCTTTAAGCAGGTTGGCAGTTTTTTGCAAATTTTAGGATAATTTAAAAAACTCTTGTAGAAAATGATCCATGATTATGATAAACTCTTTCAGCTTTTTTGTGCGGTTTTTAAAAGCAACTTATGCTTCACCTCAGCATATGATATTTGCTCTGTTTTTATGATAAAGTTCAGTTCAATGGTCAAAATGGGACCAAATTATTATTACTGCTATTTCTACTACGTCACAGAGTCCAGAATCAACTATTACAAGCGGCACTGTAAAAAAAAAAAAAAGTAATCAAAACTTTTTTTAGTACATTAATACTTTTAGAAAATTATTATTGATCTTACGGGGTTTCATGTAAACAACGTATGTGGAGCAGTTGCGTAAAATAACAGCAAATTCTACATTTAAATAAATCTTGTTTTTGTTAATATGATCAAATAATATTAATTTTTTCGTGAAAAGTATTTGTACCTTCAAATTCTCCCATCTCATTGATTCATTCAAACATTCACTATACAATAAAGAAGGTTGATAGTTATGAGATTGAGATTGAGATTATACAGATCCATGGAAAAAAGGTGCTTTGTCCTTTTTAAGATGTGACTTTTAACACAATAGAATATAGTATTTGTAGTATATCAACTAATTTAAGCTGTTTTTGTATTGTAATAACAGGTGATGGAGAGTTTACTGCCTTGACTCCCTCTGCTTCATGTCAGTGGACAAAAATTTCCCCCTGTTACTCACGATCCTCCCCACAATCTTCCCTTGTGTGTGTGTGTGTGTGTGTGAATCCAGACGTGAAGCTGCTGGAGAACCAGGCCTTTGTCGAGGGCGTCCAGGAGCAAGTGAACGGGGCGCTGTTGGAGTATACCCTGTCCACCTACCCTCAGTTCCACGAGAAGTTCAGTCAGCTGGTAGTGCGGCTGCCGGAGCTGCGCTCCCTCAGCACGCAGGCTGAAGACTACCTGTGCTACATGCATCTGAGTGGGGAGGTGCCCTGCAACAACCTGCTCATTGAGATGCTGCATGCCAAACGAGCATGTGTGTGAGAGTCATACACAGGGTTCTCTGTGTGCAACATGTGTTGTTTGTCGAAGTGAGAGTGTGCGTTAATGTGTATAAGCACATGTGAGGGACAGAACACTCAGTAACTACAACATTAATACCACCAAGTGGCTTTATTGTTGTGGCAGATCAGTGTAGGAGGGAGACGCAAAGCTATGTTATAAAGATCCATCTGTTCATCCTTTTTTTTTTTTTTTTTTACATTAACTTGTTATGTCCTGGAGAGTTACATTAATGTCACAGTCAGAAACCAGATTTTCCACCCTGTTTTCAAAAATCTAATGTAGGTCTGCCCATAGACTTTACATCATATCCTCTTTGACGACAAGAATTCAGTGTCACCATATTTTGGCCTGCAAAAATATAAAAATGAAGGGTCTCCCGTGGTAAACAGCTATTTAAAGCATGATGTTGAGATGTCTCTCCATAGCTGCTCACTGCGTCATTTGGTGAGATGCACGGTTAAATTTCTTCCCAATGTCACTGCAAAACCACTTCCAACGCTATTTTGACAGGAATCGTAATAATGAAAGCTGGTGCTCATGGGCTTATGTTGAACTGTCACATTACAGAAAAGAAATGTTTGTTTGGAAACATCTGCTAAATCCTCACTGGATGAGCTAACGTGCCTTTTTTTAAAGAAGGATCTTGTTGAAATGAAGTGTTAAAACGAATAATTTTTCATCCAAATGTCTGATGCGACTATAAGATTCCGAGATCAGCAACACTGATCCAAAATTATTATTATTTTTAGATTAAAACAGGGTAACGCAACACACTGGGGTGTTGTCAGACTAGACTAGCACTACTCATATCTCTGCACTTCTTTCAGTCACCAACCTTGCGGACTAACATAAATGAAATGTTTAGTATAGTTTTGTTTTAGATGTTAATATATTGATATATGAAAGCCAGTAGTGTTACCATAAAAGGGATATAGAGGCAGATAAGAAAGCGAGAGGGAAACAAACAATGAAAGTAAAAAAAACTAAATAAATTAGAAAGTTTGTTAAGACTGGACTCAGTGTTCACAGCAATGCTGTGTGAGTAAAATCACAGAGATGGAGAACAAACACACATCGATTTGCAAATGGTTACGAAGAGATGAATGACAAGGATGACATTTTTTCTTTTTAAGTGAACATGTGAAATGCAAAAGGAAGCATGTGTTTGGCCTTCAGTTTTTACCAAGGAGCCAGCAGAAACGACATAGGGATGGGGAAAAGGTGGATGAAAACATATGGTTTCTTCATAGAATTTTTTTTTATCATTTATGGATCAATGTTTTCAGAAAACAAAAGACTTTCAAAAAAGGAAGGTGCCATTTTCACACAAATGTATCACTTTTTAACAAACTGTACTGCGGGATCATACTGATGTTTTGCACTGACGGTGCTGCAGAGATTTTTTAGTTCGTACGATAAACGTTATTACTCCCAATCATAAATTATGTTAAAAAGATACTCATCCAATAAAAAGACCAAGACCAACAGTTTTAGCCCATCTGTGTCCTACCCTGTGTGTGTGTCCCTCAACCCCAAACCTACTAGCTCCTGCCGAAGACTTACAATAAATCATTACATCCTAGTTATTATTATGTAACAAACTATTTTTTTAAAACTGAAACGTTTTTAACATCCTGTCCTTGTGCTCTAGTAGAGTGTGCTTTGGCCTGTTAATGAGACATTAATTTCTGGGTGGATGTTTGTTTAGCTTTATCATCACCAATCAGGAGAGTAACAAAACCATACTACTCACATTGTTACATTGTTGTTCCATTTTTTTTTTTTTTTTTATACATAATGACTATTTCACTGTATGGTCCCTATAAATAATTAAACGTATTATTTAATTTTCAATTTTGTTTTTGTTTGAGTGTAATTATCACTGGTCCCGAAAAGGTCCACTGATAGGAATAACTGACATATTGCCGCACATTATATAGATTTAAACCACAAATCTCTGGAACAGCCAGTGGGTAACATCACAGATGTTATCAGCCCGACATATGATCGAACACCTACTGCAAACTAAAGCTCTCAAACCCAGTACTGTGCTCTTGTAGCAGTCAGTGTTTATCTGTGGCACTAACTGTGCTAAAAACATAAAAATATATATTTTGTAAGAGTCCTGGAATCCCACGTGCATGAATCCCTTGTAAAATCAAATAACTCAGCAGTGATGACAGTGATATTCAATATCACTGTCCGCAGGACAAACAAAGACACATATTAAAGCTCTTTAATACTGTGGACTTTCTGACTGTGGACATTTAAACATTCCTTGTTTGTCGATTGATGTGGCAGAGTCAGCCATTTCACTCCATCTCCTTTAACCTCATGTCAGCCTAAAACACACACACACCCTTTGGTTTTCCAGTTGAAACAGCGGTGTGTTATCACTATGTACAGTATATTTATGTTGTGAAGTGAATAACTACTCTAAGATGAAGATTTCAACTCCAAGATAATTCTCTGCTTTATCTTGAGGTCTATTTGCTACTGTAGTTGAATTAATTCTCTTGATATTGCTTTTGTTCGCGGTCCACAATTTTTTTCTTTCTGTGAATTGGCAGTTTGTCCTGTCTTCAAACGTGCTTTTCTCCAAAAATATAAGTGACATTTTGTTTTCTTTAAATATATTTTATTGTAATAGCATACACCAATAAAATTCAATGAAGGAAAGCTCGACTGGTGTGTCAGCTTTTATTGCATAACATTCATCACTTGTGCACAAATTATGCAGAGCTCAAACTGTATATTCAAGATTCAATGCAGCAGTCAGAGTGTGGCTGTTGTTTAGCCTTGTCTTTACAAATGTCATTCTCATCAGTTACATACAACATTAAACAGCAGTTATAGAAACACATCAAACAGACACTGTGGCAGATGTTGGAAGAACAGCATGATTATCGTAATTTCAGTTTTCTTTTTTTTAAGCAGCATCAGCATCAGCAGCTACAGTATAATTTTTAGCAGGTCAGGTTATCTACCAGCCCTGCAGTCAGACATACAGCATGACCTAACAGACTAAATACAGGGAGAAATATCCATGTCCACAGTGTCTGAAGACAAAAGCATCTTGACACCAGATACTGAAGGTAGGTATGAGAGTGATTAGAGTTTTTAGACGTTGGCCTTTGTCAGATCTTGTTAATGCAAACATCTGGGTTTCATGCTCACAGTATCACACTGCTCCCAACTTGCTGAGCTGCCAAGATGTGGCACTATCAAATACTTAAGTAATAATTTATTTACAACAGGAAGACTAAAAACAAACTCTCCAGCAAGACATTATTAAACTTGTCAGTCTATGCTGAAAAGTGGACTAAATAAAACTAAGAAACTATGTAAAGCTATGTCCACTAAAGATCAGGATGAAAGAGTAAGAAAAAAGTCATAGCAATTATAGGGTAACTTGTCTGTGTCTGACTGATGTGTTTTTAATAATTTTAACCATTTTATCAAAGGAATATAGGACTGCACACTGTCAGATGTTATATGTGAGAAGACAGAGCTCATTGTTGGTTTTAGTTTCTGTACGTGGAAAGTTAATAGTACAATTCATGTAGAAAATTACTGAAGTTATTGTTTAAAGTTACATATGCATGTACATGCAAATGAGATCAGTTTTAGTACATGGTATTTTATGGATATGAAATCTCAGACAATGCAATTCTTAGTCAAAACTGAATTGTGGTTCGGGGGTCCCTTTTAAGGCTGCCGTGTCACAGTAGACCTTCTCCAGCTTAAAGCTACAGTATACAAGTTTGTACTGGCACCACTTCCGACATGTAAAAAACAACTTTTAAGCGAGGCTTATTTATTTTAATTCAATATTTTCAGAAGGATTGTGGTGTTGCGTATATAAAGAGTAAACCACAGCTGGTTCAGAACAGCGTAAATTGATTCTACTGATAGTTTAAGTTCCACATTGTAGCTAAAAATGTGAATTCCAAATAAAAAAAAAATAAAAAAAATCATTACTTCACTACTACTTATTCCAAAGCTGAGGAGCTCCAGTGTCAGTCAGAACCAGTTACATAACACAAAACTTTTACAATATTATCCATTTTGTTGGTGAAAATAGCAAAATCAACAATGTGTTAAATGAGTGAGTAGAAGAGTGGCAGGTCTGAAAACAGTTGCATCGTGAAGACAGGTGGAATTCATATTACTGTCATCTTCTTCCACACTCTCGATCTTCTGTGCACTTCTTCTGTGCGTGCGTCAGCAGCACGTTGACCGTCAGGGTCTATTTGCAGTTCAACAAGCTGTGACGAAGTAAAGTGAAAGGCATTAGCTACAGCTCCCTGCTCAATCTGATGTTTTTTGCATTACAGGAGAGCCAGTGTGTTCGTGTACAAAAGAGGAAAGAAGAAGTGCGGGAAATGAAAGGCAGAGTGAGAGAGAGCAGGTGTTGGAGTGGTTAATGGCTGATAGCGTGAATAGCCAACGTTGTCCGTTCCTGATTAGGGGAATGAACTTCTCCTTTGTCTCGGCGGTCAACAATAAACACCCAGCCGCACTCTAAACACCATCCCTTACGCGTCCCTCGCAGACGCCTAAATATTTAATGAGTCTATTCCAAACTTCCTTCTCTCTGCTGCCAGGCAATTTAGGGCTATTGACAGTGACTTAACCCTGTGGAAACATGGGGACCATCTGTTGTGACCGCCTTGCACATTCAGATCCACAAAAGACAGCACAGCAGTTTTCACAGAGGCCTACCACAGCACACTGTGCAGGTAAGTGGAGACAAGCGAAGACAAATCAAACCGGTTTCAATGTTTCTTTTGCAGTTCATTCTTTGCATCATTGGGACTCTTCCTCACATGCACTGTGTTATCACCGGCTGTGCACTCCTCACACCTCTCTCCCTTCAGGGATTAAGGGGCACATATTGTTTAGTCTCAACTCATTATAGATGATGTTTTCTACCAATTCTAGGAGCTTATAAATTATTTTCATGACTGAAAAAAAATGACAACTATTCCGCAAAGTGGAAAATCCGAACATCAACTACTCTACACTGCTGATATACAGAAATATCTGAGTCATTCAGTCGACTCAAATGAGGAATTTCAACGAGCATAAATGCAAATATATATTTTTTTCTCTTTGTCCTCAATGTTGTTTTAAAGTACTACATATGTGTGTAATTTAAAGGCAGACAAAGAGAGAGCAGGTGGAGCTCAATGCATTCCTAACACTGAATGGCTGAAGGTACATAGGACACAGGTGGATGCTGGGATGTGAAATGTACGTGCTGCCAACAATTATACCTGTTAGCTATTAAAAGTGTGTAGGAGATGGCATTGACCGAGCTCATTTCAGAACGTGTGAATACATTTAATGATTTGCAATCAAAGCTCTATTTCACATCAGCAGTGAGAAATCAGTGCTGGGTCACACACCCCTGACAGTACAGAGCAGCCACCACAAATCCGAGACCCAGGGCTTAGGTTTTTTTACTTGAAAATATAGTGCTGAGAACATCTTCAGTGTCAGCACAATATATGACTACTTGGGATTTAATTGGATAGTTGGATAGTTCAAACTAGTTCATTGTCCTCATGGTTTGGTTAACTTTTATAAATAGAAAAATCCAAGTGAACCTAAATGCATCATAAGAAGACAGATGAGACTCCTTAGTAAACAAAGCTGGAGCGATAATAATAAAAAAAGAAAACACAGGGGAGGTGAATATTCCTAAGCTGAGTTAAAAATTTGTGAACAACTGCACATTTGGTATTTGTTGATAGACGTGGTGATCATCTGGACAATCTGCACTGCAAACAGCACGCTTTGGCTAAACAGCTAGTTGACAACTCATATCAATTCCAAAGTTTAAAACATTGTTGGATATTTGTTGCATATATGTTTATATATCTAGCTGATCACATTTTCACCAAAACACAAATAATTCTAGGTGATCCTCATCTGAGTGCAATTGCTGTGTTTAGACCAGAGCAAACAAAACCTCACAAAGGGTGAAAATAGTTAAACCAGACTAAAGGAGGTAGGTTTGAAAATTCATTTAGTTACCAATTGATTAAAATTCTGTTCTGTTGTTGTAACATTAAAAAAGCGAATGGGATGATTTACAATCATTTAAAACCTATTTTGACAGTACTAAGTACTAATACTGAGAGAACTGAGTGGGCAAAATTCTAGTTCAATTACTTAATAAAATAAAGGTAATTTCATCAAATGTGGTTTATAATATCAGAAATGCTTGCACACAAAGGATAAGGCCATTACTGAATGGCTGGGATTGAATCCAGGTGCTAAACTGATCTGTCCACAGTCCACCTCTGTCATGCACTGAAACATATTTGGTGTATTATGGGGTGAAAATATGACAAAGGAGGCCCTGAACTGTTGGAAGCCCACAGGGAGCAAGAATGGGAAAACCTGTCTCCTTAGAGTGTTGTTAAAAGAAGAGCCCAGTGGTCCCAACTATTTTCAAACCTGTTGCAGGCATCAAATTCTAGATAAGCAAATACTTTCCAAGATACACATTTTCTTCCAGATTGTAGTAGTTTTGTAGTACCTTTTTATTTTTACACCCTTCTCTGCATATATTAACTATTATTCTAAGTTTAAAGACAAAAACTCCTGATGAGCACTGTACAGACTCTCTGTGTTAGGACCAATACTTTTTACTTTATATATGTCTCCTTTATTTTTTTATTATCAGAAAACATTATCTATGGAACCAGATGAAAATAATCAGTTAATCGGGCTTCAAGCATGTCTACAAGACATAAAGGCCTGGATGTCCCATAATTGTTTACTTCTAAACTCAGACAAAACTGAAGTCATAGTATTTGGGCCCAAAAGTCTCAGAGATATGATGTCCAACCATATTGTTACACTAGATGGCATAAGTCTGGCCTCCAGTACTACTGCAAGGAACCTTGGAGTTATTTTTGATCAGGATCTGTCCTTTACCTCACATATAAAACAAATCTCTAGAGCAGCCTTCTTCCACCTACGGAACATTGCCAAAATTAGAGCATCATGTCTCAAAATGATGCCAAAAAACTAGTCCATGCATTCGTTACTTCTAGGTTGGACTACTGTGCTGACATTAGCAAGAGAGATCATATTTCACCTTCACTAGCTTCTCTCCATTGGCTTCCCATAAAATCTAGAATAGAATTTAAAACCCTGCTTCTTACATATAAAGCTCTAAATGGTCAAGCTCCATCATATATAGAAGACCTCATAGCACCATATCATCCCAGTGGACCACTTTGATCTCAGGATGCAGGCCTACTTGTGGTTCCCAGAATTTCCAAAGGTAGACATGGAGGCAGAGCCTTTAGGTATCAAGCTCCTCTCCTGTGGAACCAGCTCCCAGTTCAGATTCGGGAAGCAGACACCCTCTCTACTTTAAGTCTAGGCTCAAACCTTCCTCTTTGTTAAAGCTTATAGTTAGTTATAGTTATGCTGGTATAGGCTTAGACTGCTGGGGGACCCACCCCCTGTTGCACTGAGCTCCTTTCCTCTCTCCTCTGCTCTCACCCCACAATTACCACCACTGTATGACATTAAGTTTGTGTGTTTATGCTCCTGTAGTTGTCTTTCTCCTTTTGTTGCTCTTTTCTTTTCTCTCTCCACTTTCCACTCACCCCCCACCCCGAGCCTGTTTCTGTTTCTTCCATTAAAGGGAGTTTGTCTCGCCACTGTTGCCTAGGGCTTGTTCAAGGGGGAATTGCTGGGTTTTTTCTATACATCTTTATTATCTTGACTTTTTTCTTTAAAGTGTCTTGAGATGAATTTGTTGTGAATTCGCGTTATATACGTAAATAAAGTTGAATTGAATTAAATTGAATTACCTGATGGTCGGAACGCAGTGAGCTGCACCACCTATTAAAATAAGAGACATACATAGCATTCAGTCATATTCAGTCGGTTTGCTGTCTGACAATACACTGGACACTGACAATGCACACAAGTTACTTACTTGGTTACCTGAAGCTGGTTTCAAAGAGAAACTCACAAAGCTCTCCTTTCTGAAACTCTCTGAAAGACAACATTTGTATTTAAAGATGGTGCTTTATTTGTTTATGCAAAGACAAAGATGTACAGGCAACACAAAAAGAAAACTTTATAGAAAAAAACAATAAAAAGACAAAAGAGTTGTCAGTATGAATGGCTTTGGTTCTTTCGGTTTGCAGATTGTCTTTATTTGCCCTTCTGCTCAGGAACAATCAGGATAATTGAACAATCAGCCTTGTCTCTGTGGGACAGACTGCTTCCGATGGCAGAAACTGAATGAAATCTTCAACTTGATGTCTGTTCAGAATTACTCACTTATATCAGTCATAAAAATCACGGCTGAAAACGTGGTTCCAGCACTGATGAGCATGTACATGTAAAACATGAAAGATAGATTCTGTAGTTTTGGTGGTATTTTTATTTTAAACCCCATTAATCTGCAAGAAAGGCCAAACATCACTAGCTTGTTCTTTCAATACATTATTTAATATAACAGGGATTTAATCTAAAATGTGGGAGGAAAAATATTTAAGGTGAGAACTAGAACTATAGGTCATTGCATCTGTGATGTAACATTAATTCTGTTTCCCGTACCGAACGTGAACAGATAGCTGCAGAGACTATGAAACGATTCACTCTCCTTGGAGATTTTTTCTAGACATTTCCACAGAAAAAGACAAATTCCTGCAAAATAATCTGACTTAACCAAAACTATAAAATTAAACATAAACAACTGCCGCCCACTTCAAGTCAGTATTTCTTAGGTGCCCCTTTGATAGCGGTTCCAGCATAGACTCTGTGTGGATAGAGCTCAGTCAGCTTGGAACATCTGGACACTGCATACTGAGGCAAACTGGTGATTTAGTAGATGTGAAGTATTATGGTCCCAGGTCTCTCTTGCAAAGCTGATTTCCTGATTACATAAAGTGTAACGAGCTAATTAACTATAGCACAAAGTACTTCTTCTTTGCTCACAATACGGAACATGCAATGCCATGCAATTCATATTTTGCAGAATTTTTCTAAAACTATGGCAGACATTGTCCACGTGTAGCCACCAGACAAGCCAACATGCGTCTGTGGCCTGTTTAAAAATACACAGGTCACTGAAATTCTCTCAACCATGTTGAAATATTTTAGAAGGTATTTTCCATGATGTTTCCAAAATCTTACATATTTCTGCTGTGTCACACTTTGGTTTAACCTCAGTTCAGCCCTTTAGTAAAGAAGGGCAAACAGAATATGCCTGTTTACTTCCCACATCAGCTGACGGTTACTGGACACAGCTTACCATTCTTAATGACCAGTGACGTGGAAGTGGAGCTGGGGGGTCCAGAGGTCTCACTGGTTTCTGGGCTAGAGGGGATTGGAGGACCGTGACCCCAGGAAGTAACTGGGGTCCTCTGGGAAGGCAAAAAGCTGGTTGGCTGGGAACAATTCTAAAAATACATCAGAGTTTAATTAAAAGTGTCTCACAATATGTGTACTGGTCAACCACACTACTGCTGTCCTAAAAAACACCGACAGTAAGGCAGTAAGTCAGAATTCCAATAAACCCACATTTGTAAGAAGAATTACTTTTGTGTCCTGATGGAGCTGAATACTGCTGTGTGCTCTTTACTCACTCACCGTGAAAGATAAGGCCTTTCTCTTTTCTTTGATCCTCTTTATGGCATTCCTCACCTAAATGAGAAACAGCGTTTACACCCACTCACATACAGCACAAAGATACATTCTGATATTGTGCTGCAGTGGCAACAGACGGCAGCATTGACAATGGGCTGAATGCCTTCTTACCTCACTGTTGTAAACAGCATACACTAAGAAGATGTACAGGCCCTGTGCAGAGGAGACAGGCACAGTAGAATGTGAGATGGAAAGTGGAAAATCCATTCATACAGCTTTTATTGACAATATAGATCTTCATCAAGTCCTTTTAGTGCCCCACTCTGCCAACTCAGTCAAATCACGCTTTTCTCTTTCCCAACAAAAAGAGAAGCACAAATTGCAAAATACCTTTTCATGCTCGCTGTCTGTGTGGTTTTCTATGCCCTTTTGGCACAAACTTCAGTCAGGTTCAGCAGGGCGTGGTGCTCCAATCTCATCTCAACTTAACTAAAAGTGAATCTTTTGAAGTGGGGATTCAAAAGTGTGTAAAACAGTGAGAGTATTGCCATCACAAAGAAGGACAAGATGTGCTAATCTTTAAATGTTGGGTTGCACATTTGAGTCCATCTCTCCTGCCGGGCACTCATAGTGATGCACTTGGAGAAAAGAGAGTTTGGGACGAGGACTGACAATCTCCTCGGATGAAGTAAACCAAACCAAAGTAAACCCACAACACTGACCTCAACTGAAGGTCATCAGAGAGATACTGTAAATTTGTGGGAGGGGTAGCAAATCTGCAACCAGCTTATTTCATTCTTGAAAAATGTTGATTGATGATTGTTATATACAGTTTTCAGAGCTACAGTACGACCTACTAAAAGCTACGGTCATTATAGTCGGGTTAATGACCATTAGTTTGGTATGGACCATGTTGCGTGCACTCATCTTGCTATTTATGTGGGGATCCTTTGTCAGGGCGGCCTCAGATGCACACTGTGGGATATTTCAAACATTCAACACAGACTTTTGCTTGTCTGGAGAACAAACATAGACTTGCATGAGTCTCATAGAGAAAAAAGTCTCATAGGAAGGTGGAAGGGGTGTTGGACAAGACAAGACACAGGAGACCATGTTTTGACTCTACTGCGAGACATTGTTTAAAACAGCATGAAACATGCGGTTACTATAATGCAGTTTAGTAACCATGTACTGTATGAAAAGTTGTTCACACAGCATCAAATGTTCTGCACTTATATAGCACTTTTCTACCTATTGGCTCTCAAAGCACTTTACACTGCTTCTCATTCACCCATTCACACTCACAATCACACACACACTCATACACCAGTAGGGGTGTACACTCACCAGGAGCAACTAAGTTTGGGTTCAGTTTCTTGCTCAGGGGCACATTTGACCAGAGGCACCAGGGATTGAACCAACAACTGTGAGATTGGTGGAAAACCACTCTACCTTCCTGCCCCACAGTCGCCCCAGTCTCCTATACTTACGCCAAAGTGTGCTTGTAGCGCCAATATCAGACATCATTGTTTTAATGGCATCAAATAGTGGTGCTCCTGGAGAATCGAGCAGACGGTTCGTAAGAGATCTGATGCTAAACAGACGCCCGAAGTTCACCACCAGTCTGTTCTCGTTTTTAGTCAATTTTCCCAACTCAGCAACACACCCGCTGAGAAACCAACTCTGGTAATTGGCAGCTCTATAGTCAGAAACCTGAACTTGAAAAGACTCCAGCGGCCGTAGTCAAATGTCTCCCTGGGGCCAGAGCGGGCGACGTTGAATCATATTTGAAACTCCTGGCTAAAGATAAACGTAAATAGAGTAAGATTAATATTCACGTGGGAGTTAATGACGCCCGATTAGTAACTTTGCCAAAACAATGTCGGACTCTGTAAATTTCCCTGGACCCCTGCCAAATTTGACCAGTGACGACATGTACAGCCGCTTGTCGTCATTCAACCGCTGGCTGTCTAAGTGGTGTCCAGCAAATAATGTGGGCTACATAGACAATTGGAAACGTTTTTGGGGAAAACCTAGGCTGATTAGAAGAGATGGCATCCATCCTACTTTAGATGGGGCAGCTTTCTTATCAAGAAATATGGCTGTTTTTTTTAGACAACCAAAAGTATGACAATCCAGAGTTGAGCCAAGGATGCAGAGATCCAGTCCTACATGTCTCTCTGCAGTGTCCTTACAACCGTCACCCCCCCACAACTCCCACATACCTATAGAGACTGTGTCTGTTCCCCGACCAACTAAATTACATAAACTAAAAATGACAACAAGAGGAGTTAATCATAATAACTTAATAAAAGTTAAGACTACTCCTCTATAAGGATAAAACCCCAAAACTATTAAATGTGGATTATTAAATTTCAGATCTCTCTCTTCTAAATCTCTGTTAGTAAATGACTTAATAAATGATCATCGATTCAATTTATTTTGTCTCACTGAAACTTGGTTGCAGCAGGAAGAATATGTCAGTTTAAATGAGTCAACCCCCCCCAAGTCATATTAATTATCATGTTCCTAGAAGCACAGGCCGAGGTGGAGGAGTAGCAGCAATCTTCCATTCTAGCTTATCAATAATTCCTAGACCTAAACATAGTTATAACTCATTTGAGAGCCTTACTGGAAAACTCAAAAACCACTATTATTTGTTATCGTGTACCGTCCTCCAGTTCTTTATTCAGAGTTTTTGATTGAATTTTCTGATTTTCTATCTGATTTAGTGCTTAGTACAGATAAAGTCATTATAGTGGGTGACTTTAACATCCATGTAGATGCTGACAGTAACTGCCTGAGCACTGCGTTTAATTCATTATTAGATTCAATTGGTTTTTCCCAAAATGTAAATAAACCCACTCACTGTTTTAGTCACACGTTAGACCTCGTCCTTACATATGGAATTGAAACGGATAATTTAACAATATTTCCTCACAACTCTCTTCTGTCTGACCATTTTCTAATAACATTTGAATTAGTAGTTAGGAAAAAATTCCACTATGGCAGGTGGTTAAGTGAAAAAGCTGTCAACAAATTTAAAGAAATTATTCTTTCATCATTTGCTTCACAGTATGTCAATACAATGAAAAGTAGCCTCCTTAATGTTACTCCTGAACAAGTAGATTATTATGTTGACAATTCTGCAGCCTCACTACGTATAATACTCGATAGTGTTGCCCCTCTAAAAAAGAAGGCAGTAAACCAGCAGAGGTGATCTCCATGGTATAAACAAACACACAACTTAAAACAGGCAACACGAAAGTTAGAAGAATCTCATTTAGCCTAGAAAAATAGTTAAGAAATGCACAAAAAAGCTCTCTGTGATGCCAGAACAGCATATTATTCATCATTAATAGAAGAAAAAAACAACCCCCGGTTTCTGTTCAGCACTGTAGCCAGGCTGACTAAGAGCCATAGTTCTGTTGAGCCTAGTTTTCCCTTAACTCTGAACAACAATGACTTCATGACTTTCTTTATGAATAAAACTGTAGCTATTAGAGAAAGAATTCACCAGATCCTCCCCCCAAATATTACAGATAGTTCTTCACATACAGAAGTGCTAGAAAAATCGATAAGGCCCCACTCCCTGTTAGACTGCTTTTTACCCATAGATCTCTCTGAGCTAACTTCAATTATTACCTCATCTAAACCAACAACCTGTCTGCTAGACCCTATTCCAACTAGACTGGTTTACCCTTAATAGATATGTTTGTATTAGATATCATCAATCTATCTTTAGGAACAGGCTATGTACCACAGGCCTATAAGGTAGCTGTAATTAAACCACTACTTAAAGGTTTTTGTCTTTTAGGTGTTTTAGCCAATTAAAGACCAATATCTAATCTCCCCTTTATTTCTAAAATAATTGAAAAAGTAGTTACAAAACAATTATGTGATCACCTTCATAGGAATAATTTGTATGAAGACTTTCAGTCAGGATTCAGAGTTCATCATAGCACAGAAACAGCACTGGTAAAAGTCACCAACGATCTTCTCATGGCCTCAGATACTGGACTCATCTCTATACTTGTTCTGTTAGATCTTAGTGCTGCATTTGATACCGTTGATCATAACATTTTATTACAGAGACTGGAACATGAAATTTGGATTAAAGGAACTGCACTAGGTTGGTTTAAATATTATCTGTCTGATAGATTTCAATTTGTTCATGTTAATGATGAATCCTCCATGTACACAAAGGTTAGCTATGGATTTCCACAAGGCTCTGTGTTAGGACCAATACTTTTTACTTTATATATGTCTCCTTTAGGCAACATTATTAGAAAACACACCATACATTTCCACTGCTATTCTGATGATACCCAGCTATATTTATCTATGGACCTAGATGAAAATAATCAGTTAATAAAGCTTCAAGCCTACAAGACATAAAGGCCTGGATGTCCCACAATTTTTTACTTTTAAACTCAGACAAAACTGAAGTCATAGTATTTGGGCCCAAAAATCTCAGAAATATGATGTCCAACCATATTGTTACTCTAGATGGCATAAGTCTGGCCTCCAGTACTACTGCAAGGAACCTTGGAGTTATTTTTGACCAGGATTTGTCCTTTATCTCACATATAAAACAAATCTCTAGAACAGCCTTCTTCCACCTACGGAACATTGCCAAAATTAGGGGCATCCTGTCTCAAAGTGATGCAGAAAAACTGGTCCATGCATTTGTTACCTCTAGGTTGGACTACTGTAATTCCCTACTTTCAGGATGCCCCAGTAACTCCCTAAAGAGCCTGCGATTAATCCAAAATGCTGCAGCAAGAGTGCTGACTGGAAATAGCAAGAGAGATCATATTTCACCTTCACTAGCTTCTCTGCATTGGCTTCCCATTAAATCTAGAATAGAATTTAAAACCCTGCTTCTTACATATAAAGCTCTGAATGGTCAGGCTCCATCATATATAGAAGACCTCATAGCACCATATCATCCCAGTAGACCACGTTGATCTCAGAATGCAGGCCTACTTGTGGTTCCCAGAATTTCCAAAGGTAGAATGGGAGGTAGAGCCTTTGGCTATCAAGCTCCTCTCCTGTGGAACCAGCTCCCAGTTCAGATTCGGGAAGCAGACACCCTCTCTACTTTTAAGTCTAGGCTTAAAACCTTCCTTTTTAATAAAGCATATAGTTAGTTATAGTTATGCTGCTATATGCTTAGACTGCTGGGGGACCCACCCCCCGATGCACTGAGCTTTTTTCCTCCTATCTTCTCTCCTCTTTCCCCGCAATTGTCACCACTGTATGTCATTAACTCTGTGGGTTTTCTCCCGTAGTTGTCTTTGTCCATCTCTGTCCCTCTCTCTGTCCCTTTCTGCAGGTGTCCCTGGCTTTGAAGCTGTGTGTCTTCCAGCTTGCAGGTACTGGTCCTACCAATCTGCCCGATGTTTTGTTGTTGCTTTTTGTTGCTCTGTTCTTTTCTCTCTTCACTTTCCACTCACCCCAACCGGTCGAGGCAGATGGCTGCCCACCCTGAGCCTGGTTCTGCTGGAGGTTTCTTCCATTAAAGGGAGTTTTTCCTCTCCACTGTTGCCTATGGCTTGATCCAGGGGGAATTGTTGGGTTCTCTTCAGACATGTTTATAATCTTGACTTAATTCTGTAAAGTCCTTGAGATGTCTTGTGAATTAGTGCTATATAAATAAAGTTGAATTGAATTGTACTTTAATATTAGGTTAGTTTCAGAGATTCACAATAACAGTTTTTCTTTGTTCATATCAATAATTTAACTAGATAACCATAAAAACATTAAATCCCTCATTATAATACATTAACATTAACACATTAAGTTAGGGCTAGGTACTAAATAAAGATGGTTAGAGTTAGCAGAAAAGTTCAATTAGACTTTATTTATACTGCCAATTCATAACAAAGTGATCTCAAGGCACTTTACATAAAAAAGTCAAGACTATACAGATATATAAACCCAACAAATCCCCCTTGAACAAGCCTATAGGCAACAGTGCAGTGGAAAAACTTCCTTTAACTGAAGAAACCTCCAGAAGAACCAGGCTCAGGGTGACCGGCCATCTGCCTTGACTGGTTGGGGTAAGTGGAAAGTGGAGAGAGAAAAGAAAAGAGCAACAAGAAGCAACAACAAAACACTGGGCAGGTTGGTAGGACCAGTGGCTGTGCACTGGAAAGCTCGAAGTTGTGGTTTGTCTTAAAAATTAGTACTTCCTTAGTGCCATATCGCATGTCACATGATGTGCATCAGTCCAGTGTCATCTCTGTTTGACACTGTGTGAATGTTTTATGTTTTTTGACCTGTCCGACTACCTCAAATGTTTAAGGGTCTAAATACTAAATATATTGCCTGATACAAATGACCTACAACATCATATTTGTACAACATCATACTTGTGAGGACAGTCTCTATTCCAAAAACCACTCACTAAATATAAAGTGACACACTGATTACAATGTACACAGTGGTGATAAGAAAGACTAAGAGGGGAGGAGCTGATTGGCTTCTGTTGCTGAGTCGTCAGATTACACTCGAGAAAACAGAGATGGCAGGAATTCAGGGCCTACTGTCTGCCAGTTTGGAGCAGATGGGGTGGGGCCTACTGAGACACAGTGTTCTGATTACCTTAGGGCGATTATGGTGATAATCAATGTGAGTATAGTATCAGATACAGGGGGGAAGGAACATACTGAAGGACATTTTAGGACACATTCATCTAACTGTGACTGCTCAGATTCTCTTCTCTAGATATTTATGAATGTTTTCTGAGCTAAAGGCAAACTTCCTGTGCTTCATGTGCCTCTGTGGTGGCTTCTCATCAAATGTTGTGTCTTTCTCTGGGGAAACAACTTTGTTTAATCTTAATTTTGTTAATGCTGAAGTTGTATCAGGCTTCAGTTTATGTTGCAGAGAACTGTGGTTTTATTAAAAAATTTTAACAGCATGAGAAAAAACAAATCTGTTCTTTTTTTTTGATGAGCATCAGTCTAAACCTCACAAACGGTGGGTATGTCCTTTTGCATTCGACACACTTTCTATATTTCTGCGTTAGAGGAACAGAGGCTTTCAGTCAGTATAGACCATTATAGAAAATATTTGTGAGAACATGTTTACATTTCGTTGCACAATGTTCCAGTAGCTAATTACAACATAGCAAAAAAAACATTTCTACTTTAAATGCACATATAAATGTTTATATTTAAATGTTGCACATATTCCCTTTATGCATTAATCAAAGTTCAGATTAACAAATGTTTATTAGTGCATGACATATGTACATGGTAAATGATCTGCACTTATAAAGCACTTTTCTACGCTTTACACTGCTTCTATTCACCCATTCACTCTCACAATCACACACACTCACACACCGATGGGAGAGCTGCTATGCAGCTGGCCAACACTCACAGGAGCAACTAAGTCATAACAGCATTAAATTTGTTTTTGCTGTCATCTCAAGACATGTAGGTTTAAGATTCAAAGTTAAATATGAATTCTGAATTCTATTCTATTCCTTCTATTCTGAATTTTGCTATTGTTTTATAGTATTTAAATTTAGATATGTTAAACACAGCACATTTTGTGTCAGATGACCCAAACTTAGTTAAAAGTTAAACACTGACTGACTTGCCCAAGGTATGTCATGTGAGATGCAAAAAAAAAAAATTATGAGTTTATTATGAGCTGTATTATTTGTTTAAAAGCATAAATGAGTATGAAACCCAAATAGCTGACTATGGGAGAAAGCACAACTCTACAGAGTTGAACACTTCATGAGCAAACATACTGTAAAGAGGTTGTTCCATGAGATGCAAACTCTTCATCAACAGTAAGAATAAGAAAAAGATTATAAACTGATGAGACCAAGATGAAACTCAAAAGAAATGGAAAGATTAAAGGGTGGAGGAAGAAATAATCAGCTAAGGTTATAAGTGCATAGCTGCTTCTGGAAAAGGATCAATGATCTTTATTGATGACATAACTCATCACTTATAAGTATGTACAGGAAATTTTTTAAATTTAACTTTACCCTAAATTGTAAGGCAAACATTCTAAACTTCAATCTCATAGTCATCTTTTATTCTGAAACCTCATTGTCTGCAATGTACAGCAGAAAAAAAAAGATTTGGGCTTGTCAGATTTGGGCTTGAGGACTGTATGTTGAATTTCAATGGAAATTATTCTATATTTTCAATTCCTGTGTCCATTTAGTTTTTCAGAGGGAACTTCTGTTTAATGAGATACAAACTGAGCAGATCCGTAAAATAGAGTTTATTTTATTGAAATAGTGTATATTTCATTTCTAACAATATTTTTCTTTTTAAGGAAATGTCCCAGTCCCTTCTTGTTAAAGCGTTTCTTGCAACATAGCTCTCAGGAGAATTGGTCTGATCCTAAAGCTCCCTATACTGGTTGATACACAAACTGTAATTTGCAAACTAAAGCAGATGTGGAAGCTTTAATGACAAATGTTATCAGAATCTGAGGCCACAAGTTATTATGTTACTCTTCAGCCCTGTTTTAATCTACTAGGCCCCGTTTTCTTGTCACTCTCTTTCTTGCTCTCTGTTGATCTATAAGAATATTTTTCTTTTCTGGGCAGTTGGTTTTTTTTTTTTACTGTTTACTGTAATGTATTAAGAAGGAAACAGGCTGGCTCAGTGTTATCCTCCTACCTACATGAGGAAGAACTCCTACTGTAGTGTTATCTGCCCTCAGCTGGACACTGGCAGTAAATCTAAATTAACTAGCAGCTCTCTGGGGGTCACCCAGGGGCTAGCTCATTTTGATTAATTGATTAAAAGACCAGGGAAGAAAATAGTAGGGGGTGGATGGGAAGAGAAAAGACATAAGGAGAACGATATGAATAGGTAGAAACACCAGAACAGTAAATGGAAAAGTGGGAAGTAGAGGAAGTGTGAGAGAAGGAGTGGAAGTGAAAGCTGTGTTATCATGGGAGAGAACTGGAGGAAGATGTGGTATGACCTGACATTCAAAGAACTCACTGTGGTCTCTCACACACACACGCACACACGTGCACAAACACACACATACACAATAAAATGACTGAATAGAAAACATATGAGCATGTAGAGCTGCACATTCTGTGTTTGCATTAGAGGAAGAGAAAGCGCAAGACCTAGGACCACATACTGTATGTACAGAGGGGGAAAAAAGCAGGCTTTGCATTTTCGCATCAATCTGGCTCATCGCAGATGGTTTATCTGAAAGATATGTCTAATTAGAAGTTACAAGAAAAGTGCAAGTTGTACTGGAGTTATTATTGCAGTTTTTTAATTAAGACTATGCCGACAAACAAAAAAGCCTGCTGACTTGTGATCTGGGCATAAAAGGAATACAGCCAGTGCTTAGAGATCTTCACCAGGCGTGGCCCCCCCCCCAGCCACCAAGGGGCACCCTGGTGCCGGTCCCGAGCCATGAGAAAATGGGAGGATTGTGGCAGGAAGGGCATTCGGTGTACAAACTCCAAAATCAACGGAATCAACACTTCTCGCTGTGGGAAGCCCTGAAGGGACAAACCGAAACCTGTCCTTTTTTTTTGACCAAGTCACCTTACAGACAGTTTGAAGTCATTTTGCAATACAATAAAAACAAATCTAAAGGGTCCATTATCTGTAATCGTTTATCCTGTGTAAGCTTTTTGGGGGGCTGGAGCCTATCCCAGTTGTCAAAGGGCAAAAGGCAACGGTCCACCCTTGACAGGTCTCCAGTCTGTCTCATACACAGACAGACGACCATTCACACTCATATTCACAGCTATAGGTAAGTTTAGAGTCACCAATTATCCTGCCATGTATGTCTTTGGACTGTGGGAGGAAACTGGAGGAAACTGAGACAAGCATGGGGAGAACATGCGAACTTCAAACAGAAAGGCTGCAGACCAAAAGTGGGCGACTGTGGTGCGGAAGGTCGAGCATGTCGAAGTGTCTTTAGGCAAGTCACTTAACCCCAAATGAGTTTCCCCCAGTGAGTGTTGGCCAGCTGCATAGCAGCTCCCCCATCGGTGTGTGAGTGTGTCTGTGCTTGTGAGTGCGAATGAGTGAATGAGAAGCAGTGTAAACTGCTTTAAGTACCAATAGGTAGAAAAGCGCTATTTAAGTGCAACATTTTCCGACAAGGACGCAAATCCACGACATTCTAGCTGTGAGACAGCAGCGCTTAGTTTTTTTATCAGGTGAACTTTATCTCTAAATAAGGCTGTTTCTCTCTGCTGGTGACCTGGGGAAAGTTATTCATACCTTCATTTCATCCTGTCTGGATTACAGTAACTCATTATTCTGCGTTCTATTAAACTGCACTAAACTGCAGCTGGAGCCACAGAAAGAGACCACATTACCTTAGTTGAAGCATCCCCTCACTGGCTTCCCACTGCTCATCCAGCTCAATCAGCTAAAAAGACCCCTTTAAAACTACCTTATAACTGATTTGTATGATTCTATATCTTTTGATGTATCAATTATGGAGTTTTACTTTTTTATTATAGAATCGTACCGTCTCTCATGTTCTTTTTCAAAGCACTGTACAGTAACTATATTAAAACTTCTCTGGAAATAAAGTTATTATTATTGTATTTTTAAAGGAAGGGCCTTGGGCATTTCTAAGTCAATCATTCTGTCCATTCAACACCTCAAAATACGATTTAGTATTAGTCTTGCTGCTTGAGCGTAAGTCTGATTTTGTCTCCTGCATCTAGCGTAATATGCCATCAGGTCAAAACCAAAACTTTTATCTGTGTGTCAAATAATAATGAAATTTACTGACAAATGCTCT
Source organism: Channa argus (assembly GCF_033026475.1). NCBI lineage: Eukaryota > Metazoa > Chordata > Actinopteri > Anabantiformes > Channidae > Channa > Channa argus. The sequence goes on from NC_090207.1 coordinate 26,615,406, forward strand.
GTGCTGTTTGTTACAGCACGTATAAGCAAAAGGTTATGAAACAGAGAAAGAGACAAATTGTGACCTCTTTGGCTTTCCACAAATTCATCTTATCTAACTAGTAAGAAATTCTTGCCATGCGATGCACTAGAATGCATGACAAAACTGGATGTATTATGTACTACTGTCAATTGTATGTTCTGAGGTGGGTTAGTAATTTACACAAATTTAATGAAAAGAAGGCTGTTGCATTGTACTATATGCTACTTATCTACTCAACCTACAAAACCTCTGCATTCATAAATATAATACCATTATAATAGCAGGTCCAGTGGTGGAAGACGTACTCAGGTCTTCATTACAGTGAAGAAAATGTCTGTTACCAGTGTTCTGCATTCATGTCTTTACTTAAATAAAAGTGCAAAGGTACCAAAAGTAAAAATACTCATAATTGCTTATTGTAAAATAGTCTATTTAACTATTTCACTGTATGTACTAACATGACGTTAATCCATCATCATTATTATTGCTGATTAGATTTTGAAATATTGTGAAACTGCACAAAAGTGAAGCTGTGGTAAGTAAAATGATTTGGAAATGCTCAAAGGACTGATCCACTGAGAGGAGCAGTGAACAGAAACAACCCAATGTCAGGAGCTGCACTTGTGTTGTGGTACCTGTTTTTGTCAATACAAACCAAAGATCATAACAGTTTATGCTGTGTTCAAACGCAATATGATTGTTTCGAAAACAGGAAAGGAATTAATCAAAAAGGAAAAGCATAAATTGAAGAAAACGGGTAGAGGAATTCTGTTTACACTGGGTTTCTGCGGGTTAAGTTACTGTGGCTAATTAAACTGAAGGCAAACACACTTAAGAACTTGTCTGGAACAACTGGAAAACTATAGCTAAAACCCTCAAATTCAAATGTTCATGTGCCAAAACAAAGTGGACAGTAGATTTTGTAACCTAGCACTTTGTCCATAAAAAAAAAAAAAAAGCAGAGAAGATAACTTTATTAAAAAAAAATTCTATTTTGAAAAGATGATCCAAAAGGCAGCAGCTCGCCTCATTTTTAATCAGCCAAAAAAGACTCATGTGACACCACTTTTTAGATCTCTACACTGGCTTCCTGTAGCTGCTCGCATCCGGTTCAAAGCTCTGTCTCTTGTGGTGGTCCCAGCACCGCACAGAAGACACGAAGCAAGACGTTTTAGGGCAATGATCCCACGATGGTGGAACGAGCTACCAAACTCTGCACGCTCAGCAGAATCTCTCCCAATATTAAAAAAAACTGCTGAAAACTGCACTTAAATCTCTTTTAAACAATAAAAAAATTAATTAAATAAAAAAATAATTAAAAAAAAATTCCTTTCTACTCTTTCTCGCACTTGCATCTCGTGAACTGATGGGACTTTGCTTTGATGTTTTCTGCTTGACTTAGATCTTTGCTGCCTTGTACCGCACTTGTAAGTCGCTTTGGATAAAAGCATCTGCTAAATGACTAAATGTAAAATGTAAACGTAATAACCAAATCTTTGAGACCGACTGACAGAGACTGGGTCATAAGACTTAAGACTACAAACACACCAAACGATAACGCCGACTGAGCCTGACTGGCATTGACAAAGAAAACACCTTCCAAATTTGAGACCAAACTACCATCCTTACATTCATTCAGTTCAATTCAATTCAACTTTATTTATATAGCGCCAATTCACAACAAGGTCATCTCAGGGCACTTTACAGAATAAAGTCAAGATTATAAAGATATATAAAGAGAACCCAACAATTCCCCCTGGAGCAAGCCATAGGCAACAGTGGAGAGGAAAAACTCCCTTTAACGGAAGAACCAGGCTCAGGGTGGACGGCCATCTGCCTCGACCGGTTGGGGTGAGTGGAAAGGGGAGAGAGAAAAGAACAGAGCAATTCATCCATCCACTTTTTTTAATCGCTTATGTTGGAGCCTATTCCAGCTGTCATGTCAGGGCTGACATGGAGAGACAATTCCCAATAAATTTTACACTTCAAGACATTTTTTTTGTCCTCCAGTTCACCTAAATATATTAATTTTTCTCCTCTACCCTGCGGAAACCCATATAAGCACTAGAACATGCGGGGCCCACACAGAAAAGCCCCCCACTAGAGACCACCTACATAGCTGAGAAGGCAGCAACTTTTACCTCACTCCTATCTTGCTGCCTGCACATTTTTTATCAACTGCAAATTATAGAAATCAAAATACATTTTCTCGACTGAGACAAATCATACATATTTTTTTTGTCCTTTCTGCTTATCCCAAGAGTTCAGGGTCGCCACAGCGGATCATTGTCCGCATGTTGATTTGGCACAGTTTTTACGCCGGATGCCCTTCCTGACGCAACCCTCCCCAATTTCTACCGGGCTTGGACCGGCACTGCACAGCTGGGGAGGGGAATGGGCTGTTAGGGGTTTACCACTTGCTTATAATCAAAACGCTTGCTCATTTTGATTATAAGCAAAATGAGCTTATGCTGACTCAGGCTGCTTCTGTGATGTAAGCTCCTAACCATCAAATCCAAATCATATTACATGTCTTTGTTTACCTGGAAAGCGTTGAGAGTAATGAAGACATAGGCAACAACTACAGACAGATGGACCAGCACTCCACACACCCAGGTCAGACCCAGCACTGGCAGCAGGATGAGAACTGGACGCATCACAGCCCTGCAAACACACACAGAATGTACATTGTAAATGGTAAATGGCTGCTTATATAGTGGTTTACAACATTGCTTCTCATTCACACACACACATACCTATGGCAGTGGCTGCCACGCAAGGTGCTAACCTAACTCACTGGGAGCAACTTGAGGTTCGACACGTAGCAAGGAGGGAATGGGAATCGAACCACCGACCGTGTGGTTCGTGGACAGCTGCCTTACCAACGGAGCTACAGCCATATGCATGAATCCTAAAGGTTAATAAACTACTGTAAAGTGTATGTGCATTGATTGCACAAACAAAATCTCAAATACAGATGTACAGATGTCTGACAATTATGTCTCAAGCTGAAACAGAACTTCACACAGCACTGTGTGAGAGAAGGATCAAGCAAAGTGGAGTTTTCAAGGTATTTTGATGACATTTTCTTCTTGAATATTTCCTCCTTGAATCCTTCAGCTATAGATTTTTCTGTCTACCACCGTCATACTCCTGTTCCTTTGCAATCATCTTTCAATGATCCTGGCGCTTATACGGCCAATAACCATTTCATGGGGCAAGGCAGAAAAGGTTGCCTTTGTTCAAACCACTATTGTTGTCACACTGCTGCACCTGGGTAGAGAGATTGAATTTTCAAACTGCACTGTGTCTGCAAGGACAAAGCCAGTGCTCACTTTCCTCTCTTCCCTTTTATTTTTGAAAGTCATTTTCCCTCTAACCTCCTGAATTCACACAACACTCTCGGGCTGGCACATGCATCTACTTTCAGTCTGTTTGTGAGGGAATGAAGAGATGCAGCGTGAGGAGAATGCTGTTGTGTTAAAATTTGATCAGGCTAAAACAAAATGTGCAATATAAAATTCTGAAGGTTGGGCTGAAGGATGACTAAACTAACCATAGTCAATCCTCAATAATAAGATTAATAACAGCTACTATTTCTACTGTACTGATCTGTGAATTAACAGCTTGTACCTGCAGACTACAACTGTACCTATCATTCAAACCGCATAGACATCTTATAATGTATTTACATAAAATCTGTTGATATAGCGGAAGAACAAAATGGGAAAGATTAGATGCATTTATGCAAAACATATATGACTGGACAAACCAGCTGATGAGGGTTCACCTAAATGAAAAACAAGCTACATTCTGAGTCTAATTACAGATTATTTCTTTAAATTTGTCCAAGATTTGAGAGTTTCGCTTTCAATGCATATTAATACATTTTGCCAGAAATCATTCTGCTGCAAGATAGTTGCATGCAGAATATGTGGTTGTGCAGCTGGAATTTTGCATTTATTACTATGCTGTTGCAGAATTACTAGAAATGTGTCTACTATCATCCTGTAACCATAGCAACAGAAAGAGACTTGACATAATAAAACGGGAACTAATGTTTGATCCTCAGCATCTTGACTGGCAGTTATATCATATGTATGTAAGATGAAGCAGTATGGTTTTAGTAATAAAGAAACATTTGGCAATAACAAAGCAGCTCTTCTAAAAAGATCATCAATGAACTGTTCTTACGTAAAAGATATTGTGTGTGTCTGTTCAAAGCCTGATTACATTACACTCCTCTCCAAAAGTTTTAAATGTAAGGAAAATTTGCTTTTATTTGATGATTTTAAGACCTTGACATGTTAAACATCATGGAACAGAAGAGCTTTTAGATCCCTAAATCAAAATTTAAAGTGCGCAAAACTATAATAAATTAAGTAAATTGATGTACAAATCTAAACAGTGTCTAACTGTAGCCTCCCTAAGTTGTTTGGTTGAACAATGTTTTATTTCTTCAGTCGGGGCAGGTTCCTGCGTTTGTCATCACCAGTTCATTTGATGGGTTCCTTTGGTGAGTTGACAGTGTGTTTTAAATTACTGTCTTACTGCATGATTATGCTCCTCACAATTAGTTTTGATGAATTTCTCTGAAAAGTACGGACAAATTGTTTCTGTTCACCACCTGGACTTCTTCTGGCCTCTGGTGAAACCATCTCTGGATCCCCTCCAGTTTGCTTATCAGCCTCAGCTGGGGGTGGAGAATGCTCTCATCTACCTGCTACACCGCATCTACACCCACCTAGACAAGCCTGTAGGGTCTGTAAGGATTTTGTTCTTTGACTTCTCTAGTGCTTTTAACATAATCCAGCCTGTCCTGCTGTGGGAGAAATTAAAGAACATGCTTGTTGACACCCCCATGGTTTGCTGAATTTTGCATTCCCTCACTGACCGACCCCAGTAAATGTGTCTGCAGAACTTTGTGTCCGACATTGTGACCTGCAGCACAGGTGCTCCTCGAGGGACATTTCTATCTCCCTTTCTCTTCACCCTCTATACCTCTGACTTCAGGTACAACTCAGAATCCTGCCAGCTTCAGAAGTTTTCTGATGACTCTGCGGTTTTTGGATGTGTCCAGGGTCTAGAAATCATGGAGTATCTATCAGTAGGGAACAGTTTGATTAACTAGTGTGAGCATAATCATCTCCAGCTCAACATCAGTAAAACAAAGGAACTTGTGGTGGACATTAGGAAGACCGGGAATCCTGAAAATCCTCTCTCCATAGGGGAGAATGGATGGAAGTAGTTTTGGAGTACAAATACCTGCGCGTCCACCTGGACCGGTCAGTTTATGCACAATTAATATAGAGGAAAACGCAGAGTAGGCTGTATTTTTTACTAAGGGGACTAAGGTTCTTCAACATCGGTAGCATTGTGCTGCAGATGTTTTATGAGTCCGTGGCAGCCAGCTCCATCTTCAAGGCTGTGATTTGTTGGGGGAGCAATATGAAGGTGGCAGACAGTAACAGACTAGATGAACTAATGAGGAGGGCTGGTTCTGTTCTGGGGGAGAAGCTGGACCCTCTGCATGTTTTGGCTGAGAGGAGAATGTTGTCCAAACTCCTCTCGATCATCGACAATCCCTCTCACCCACTACACTGTGTGCTGTGCACAGAAGAGCACTTTCAGCCAGAGATCTGTATGGTTTGGATCATAAGCAGATCTTTTCTTCCTTCACACTTTGAACTTTCCATTTCTTTGGTAAAGGTATTTTGTTTCATCAGTCCATAAAACATTTGTGGATTTTATCCGTATGTTTTTTGCTAATTCCAACCCGACTTTCCAGTTCTTATAGCTGGTGAGGGGTTTTCATTTTGTGGTATGGCCTCTGCATTTCTGCTAATGACGTGAAGTTCATGCACATCCAGGTTTTACCTTTGACCTTGTCCCTTGCACAGAGATTCCTCCTGATTCTCTAAATCTTGTGAAGACAGTGCGATGTAGAGGGTGGGATCTATGTGAAACTGAGAAGTCTTCCCAATTTTTCTGAAATTGTTTCAAAATTTTTCGCAGATTGGGGAACCTCTGCCCATATTTACAGTCAAGAGGCTCTGCCTGTCTGAAATGATTCTTTTATATCCAGTCATGTTATTGACCTGTTGCCAATTTACCTAGTTAGTTTTCAAATGCTCCTCCATTTGGTTTTATTTGCTTTTCCAGACTTTATATTTTTAGATGTGTCTTTTTTAGAATTGGGGTTGTAACTGAATCAAAAACCATGTTGAATTTGTTTAGACACCATGAAAATAGCAGCGTTTCTGTAATATGTTGTGATGTGGTAAACTAACAGATGTCCATTTAGAAATACCAAAACTAAAAATAGGTTCCTGGGCCAGTCATGGATGTGTTTTCAACAAGGTCCTTTAACAAAAGTAAAAAATGTCCACGAGTTACAAAAAGGCCTTCAAATAGTCATCAGTATTTAGGCAGGCTTAGTGAATGGCAGAATGTTTAAAACGCACTCTTGCTCTAAATGTGATAGTTTAAACACTGATCGTGTAAAATGTTTAGAACATGGAACACAGGTTGGACCCTGGCTGTAGCTCAGTTGGTAAGGCAGTCATCCACGAATGACAGGGTCAGAGGTTCCATTCCATCTCCCTCCTGGCTTACTTGTCAAATTGTCTTTGGGCAAGACACTGAACCTCAAGTTGCTCCTGGTTGGATAAGTTGAGGTCCTTGCATGCCAGCCACCGCCATTTGTGTGGGGATGGTTGAACTTTGTAAGGTGCTTTGGATAAAAGTACTATATAAGTACGCATCTTTTTATCCTACAACCTATCTATAACTATAAACTAACTTCTTAGTTAGTTTTAGGACTGCACTGATAGCCAAATGGTTACACAGCTTTCTGAATACAGTACTGCAGCGTCTCAGGTTCACATCGGACCAGGTACCTTTGCGCCACGTCATTTCCTGTCCATCTCCTTTGTTTTCTGTAATTTCATCACTTAAAAAGAACTTTAAATAAAGGCTCAGGTTGCCAAAAAACTGTTGCTTAAATAAAGATTCTAGTATTATCTCCCCACAAGGAAGGTTAGACCCCATAACTTGAGTTTTTTAACCCATTCCCATAAACAGTCATGCACATTTAGTACCCCCTTTTTTAATTTGGTGTTTTTTGTGTAAAAAAAATGAAACTCCCCTGATTATCACGGGTCTTATTATTAGACAAACTTACCTCAGATGAAAAATAATATAAAGCTTTTTTTGATTTGTCATTATTCATTTAACAAAAATGAAGCCATAAAGTCAAAAACATGTGGGTAACACTAAGTACCACTTTACTGCTTCCATAAGATTTAAGTGGGGAAGTTGCAACAAGGTGCTGTCTTAATTAACTGTCATTCAGCAGGTCTGCAGACATCTATAAAAGCAGACGTTTGGCAGTTTGCTGGTCTGGAGCATTCACGTGCGTGTTAGCACAATGCCAAAAGGGGAAGACATGAGCAATTGTCTTAGAGAAGCAATTGCATCTGAACAAAGCACATGACTTCTGGAAGATAGTTCTATGTACAAATGAGACCAAAATGGAGCTGTTTGACCTAATGCCCAGAGCCATGTTGGTAAAAACCAAAGACAGCATTTTAGCAGAAACTCTTCATACCCACTGTCAAGCTCAGTGGTGGAGAGATGATTTGGGCTTGTTTTGCAAAGTGACCCAGTTCTTTACTGGGGCATTTTGCAGTCATTGAGTCAATCATGAACTGTCGATACCAGAGGATTATGAGGATACAGGCAAATGTGAAGTCATCTGTCTGAAAGCTAAACCTTGGCTCATATTAAGTCATGAACAGGACAATGATCCAAAGCAGAGCAGTAACACATCATCAGAATGGCTGAAAGATAAAAGAATCCAGGTTTTGGAATGACCTAGTCAAAGTCCAGAGCAGATGCTCAACAACCCTAATCAACTAAAGCAGTGTTGTAAAGAAGAATGGACCAAAATTTCTGATTAAGTCACACAGGAAACAATTACTTCAAGTTACTGCTGTTAAAGGTGGATCTACAATCTACTGAATCATAGTGGCACCATGTTTTTTTTGGCTTCATTTTTTTAAAATGTTCTTTTAAGGTTGTATTTGCCTAATACCAAGACAGACAATCAGATGATTTTATTATGTTTTTACCCAAAAAACATAGAATTAAAAGGGTGTATTACCTTTTCCACATGACTATACTATTCGTTTTAGTTTTGGGCAAACTCACAGACATATCGCTACTGTAGAACCTAACGCTAACCATCATAATTAAAAACCTAACTCTAGATCTGATTCTCACCTTAACCCTGAAAACAAGTCTTAAATCTCAGAAAGCCTACTAAAGTTGTGAAGACCGGCGACGATGTCCTCACAAGTGGTATCAAACTCAAATTTGTCCACATAATGTAACACATGCACACACAGACAGGCTCATAGTTTTGTTGGGACCAGGTGTTAGACTGATAAGCCCTTACTACTCCCACAGCAGACTCCCATCTCTCACACTGTCTCTATTGACTGTTCTGTAGCTGGCTCGACCAAAAAGGAAACAAGTATGAATGTCGATGAGAGAGAGTGAATGTGAGAGAGCGTGGGCTCATAAAAGAATATGAGAAAAAAAGTATAAAAGAGAACAGACAAAACAGGAGCGGAAGAGAGAGAGAGAGAGAGAGAGAGAGAGAGACAGAGAGACAGAGAGTGAGAGGGAAAGAAAGAAGGAGAGCAGCTCACCAGGTGAGGTCAAAGGTCTGCATCTTCGACGCTGAGCTTGGACTGAGCATCTTAGCTCGACGATGAGCACTGGAAACTGTCACCATGACAACCCGACACAGTACAACTGCATTGACCTGCAGGCAGAGGACAATAGCATCAACATGGCCTCCAGCAAACAGTAGAGTTGCTGCTGCAGATCCACTTGGCCTCTAGCTTACATGTAGAGGAGGGGACATTTACCCTTCTGCAGAAAACCAGTGAACAGTATTTAGTGATGTACATTATTTCATTAATAAAATGGAAAAAAGTAATGTCTCAGTCTTCATCTCTGTGGCATTTCCTGTGCACGTTGTAATGTAAATGAACCCTGCTATGTTCTTATGTAGGATTTCTAATGTAATGTATTCTGTGCACTGTATCCTTGAGGTGTAGCAAAAAATGTTAAATGCATTTCCATCATCATAATAGAGCACTGAAGACAGGTTTTGAACATGTTATTTCCATTCATGCTGGGGTACCTAACATTCTTCTTCTCTGCCTTTTGGTAGTGTACCGATGTGTTTCTTGGCATGCTGCATCCACCCCTGCAGATTGAATGGCGTAGGATCCAAGCATCGGTGTTCAGGCAGGTGCAAGTGCAGGTGTGTCCTTGTGTTTGCGATGGTTACTGACACACTCAATAAAACATCTCAATAGTGCTACTAGTGGTCAGGCACATACACTGTCAAGCTACCAGCAAACATCATCTTGCCTTTCTTTTCAATTATTAATAAGTAATTTAAAAGATGTTCAAACTTCATTACAAACACAAAAACAAAAGTAATATTTTTGACGTTTTCTAAATTTGCAGAGTCATGGGCTGGGTTTTCCTGACATAGGCAGATACAAAATTCTAAATTCTGTCAATTGTATATTTTATGTCAATTGTATATTTTATTAATAATTAATAATTTGGTGACGCAAGGACGGTGAGCTAAAAACAATTTTAGTAGGAGGCATTAATTGTTAACAGGGGTTGGAGCAATTTTAACCTACATCACTTGAACTATTCTGTCACTGATAGAATTAGTAGGTAGTTTGTTTACATTATGTAGGTTACGTATACATTAATCAGAAATTTGAATGAAGCTGAGTTTTAGAGAGAGGTTAGTGTAGGACAATTTCATGGAGTTATGGAGAAAAATGTTATTTACTGTCTGTGGGTTTCACCCTTTGTGCCAAGTAACTCCTTGACTTTGTGATTACAATACAAGGTTGTCTGAGTACTCTTTAACGCAGTTGCAATATTGGTAAAAAAAATTAATCTGTGTACATTAATTGAGCGCATAGTACTTTAAACAAGCAAACATGAAACAATGAAATGAATGAAGATAACTGTATTACCCATTAAATGCTGTGAGTTACTGTGAGAAGGCAGAGGAGGCAGATGATCTCTTTCCACACACAGACACGCACACACACACACACGCACACTGTGTGTGTGACTGTGGTTCATAGAGTGGTCGTCCACCAGTTCCCCAGTTGTTGGTTCAATCCTCAGCGCATCCGGTCACATGTCCTTGAGCAAGACACTGAACCCCAACTTAGTTGCTCCCGGTGAGTGTTTGCCAGCTGCATAGCAGCTTCCCCCATCGGTGTGTGATTGTGAGTGTGAATGGGTGAATAAGAAGCAGTGTAAAGCACCTGCCAATAGGTGCTAATAGGTAGAAAAGCGCTATATAAGTGCAGACCATTTACCATTTACACACACACACACACACACACACACACACACACACACACACACACACACACACACACACAGGTTACTTACCGCCAAGACAAATATAACAGGTCCCACAAAAGCCCAGATCGTGTCAGTCGTCACGCTGAGCCAGCAGTGATCATCTGCTCTATACTTCTCCATTGATATTGCCAATGTTACACCAACTATCAGAACAGGGAGTCCTGAAAAACAATTTGGTAAACACAAATGAACTGAAGTGTTTTGCTGTGATGACAACAAGAACAACAAAAAAAAGACATTTTATGGAAGACCAACTACTGCGAAGTTTGCTCAACAGAATATTTTGTCTGTTCTGTTCTCTGGGTCTATTTAGTCTGAAGGGGAACATTCAGAACATCTACATAGAAAGCTGAGAGGAATACCTGAATATTGAGTGTCTGTGGTCCTTATTCACACACTGTTCTCAGCTCCTCATTCGACATAACACAATATCACAGATGGATTAGGGAACGTGAACAGTAGCAGCTGCAGAATGTTTTTTTTTTTCTCATCTAGGTTAAGGTTGACATTACATAATGTGTACATGTATGTGCTGCAGTAAAGTCAAAGTACTTTTGGAAAATGTGGTCTTAGGTTATGGAAACAATTATAAATGTGCTGTTATATATTTCTAAGGTCATTTAAATTCATATTTTTGTTTTTATTGTTGGAACTTAGTTAGGAAATGATGGGTTGATTTAATACATTTCTACAGTTCACTCAACTCATTAAATTAAGTTGATTCAGAAAAAACCCAACTGCCATGACTGATTATGGAAACTTTTTATAATATTATAATATATTTTTTTATGTGTACAATAATGAAAACAATGTTGAGGAAGATTAGAGATTAATTTTGTCCTTAAATGTTCTTCTATTTCTAAAAGAGCACTCAAATGAAGTGCACACTTGACAAAAAAAGTCAGACTTGACATAAAATTTTAAGGCAGCCTTTTTGGGTCATATTTCTAAATTACAAATGAATTATAAATGACAGGAAACTTACATTTTAAGTACGTTAACTAGCTTAAGTGGAGTTTTTTATATTTATTATATTAGTTTCAGTACAGGTTTTCCTTCCTTATCTCTGCAATAATAACCACTGTACTGATTATGAATCCCGAGATCATACATTGAAAGATCATTATTATAAAGTACTACTGACATCTAGTTCTGTTAACTGGCAATGTGACAATGTTATTTTTTTATAAATTTATTTAGTGAGACAATGCTAACATCTACAATAAGAGGAGATAGATTATTTTTTATCTGTGTTTACTTATTTGTTGTTGTTTTTTTTGTAGAAATAACTTGACTTAATGGCTTCCCGTGTCCAAGTGATATGCTGCCGACAATATCCAGACTTTTTCCTGCGAGTCCATAGTGCAATATCCATATTATGTGCGTGAGCGTGTAGCACACTGCTCTATCCTGAATTGTCAGGAGGATTTAAAGCGAGTGAATGAGCTTCATGTGTTGATGACTGCATTGTAATAACACAACGTCAGGAGAAACAAGCCTCACACAATGTCCGGGGTTATTATGTGAAACATGCTGGGTGCAGATTATGGTAAGCAGAGATCCGGTTACCTGGTAGGCACGTTGTGCTTAGATTATATTTCCTTATTCTGCCTTTTTTAATATGTGGACTTATGTATGTTTGACAAAACAATCTTAAAACCTAATAAGTCTGGCACAACTAAAATACCTTTCTGCTCTGTAACCACAAGTATAAAGCTGGTAGATCGTATTATTCTGCCACAGCTCAGCAGAACAGAAACATTTGTCACTGAAATGCTATAGCTTTGATAGATTCAAATTTACTCTGGCTTATTAAATGCTGACAAGTCCGAGGTCAATCTTCAAGTGCATTTTTTACCACAAAACTAGCGCTGTAACTCATGGCCTCTATTTTCGTAGTGGCCATATTTGTTAAGTAAAAACATTTGTGGAAAACTTTTAGCAAACAAGATTGTCATTTTTACTTGAATAAGGAAATGGTGTGCGGATGTTTTGCTGCAGGGCAATTGTGTGTAGGGTGATTGTGACAAAAAGCCTGACACCTACTTTGTTATGAGATGACTACTTATACTTGAAGATTTTTGCTGTTAGAATCCAAATTTAGAAGAAATTTGGTCATGAATTAGTAATAATTTGGACATAAAGTCCAATTTGACAAGCCACTGAAAGAAGAGTTTACCCCAGCCAATGACGTAGTAGAGCTTCATTCTGCGATCCTCACTAATGTTGACAGACACAACTTTGCTCCAAAGCAGCAGGCCCTCCACCAGCATCCAGGAGAAGGAAGCCATGAAGAAGAGATGTAGTAGGGCAGTGACCACCAAGCATGCTGCCTACAGGATTAAACAGTGGAACAGTAGGAAAAAACATATTAGCATTGTATTACCATAAATCATTTCAGAACCTGGTGCTTTCATAGTTCACTGTGTAGTCAATTAGTTTAACAACTTAAGAATAACATTTCTCAGGAAAAAACTATAAAGAAATGTGACGTTTTTTCATCTACAGTAATCTTGAGAAATCTCTCTACACCAGAGAGAAGGCAAAAAAACAACAAAACTAAATCCTAAATGGTCAAACCATATTCTGAATGTATTAGCAGGACTCCACAGTAAAAGAGTCCAGATGTTAAACTGACAGTAGGCAGGTCAGTTTAACATCTGGACGTCCAGACTTATCGCCCACTGAAAATATTTGGTGCAATATGAAGCAAGAAAGGAGGCCCTGAACTGAATCTTGATTTCAAAATGCAAGTATTTGGTCTCCTCAGGTCCCAAACATAGAGTGAGTTGAAATTTTACATTTCTCAGTTTTAACATTTGATATGTTGTCATAGTTTATTTTACTCAAATATCATTTCAAATCATTTGCAAATCAATGCAGTCCTATTTCCAGTTCATCAGCATCAAATTATTTTTTGGAAAAGTCTTTGTGGTTTTACATGTAGACCTTACAATGAATCTGTCTATCTAGGCCTGGTAGTTCTATGGGATGCAGAAGTTGCAGGTTCAAATCCCAGCATCAAAATTAGTCGGACCCAGATAATAAGGCAGGACAGGTAAAGGCAATGGAATGCAGTAGTTTATTATGTTATGGAACAACAGTGGAAATGTGAATCAGTCGGACTGGTAGGACAGACAGTAGGTCCAATGATGTAAAAATCCAAGAAGGAGGATCAGAAGGTTCCAAGGAGAACTCGAATGCAGGGGCCAGATAAAAACAAACAACTCACCACAAGACAGATGAAACTTAAGAGGGAAAAAACGTGATGATGCTAATTAGACAGCGCAGCAGAGACAGAGGGAGATCAGGGTGGAGAGCAGAGATAGTGGTGATTGCCAGGCCAACACAGACCAGAGTCAAAGCCCTGACACCCACCCTACCCACCACGTGTGTCCCTGAGCAAGACACTGGTGCCCCCCGTGGCCGCCCACTGCTCCCTTCAGGGGGTGGGTAAAATGCAGATAAAGAATTTCATTGTAACATGTATGTGTAATATGTATACGTGCTCACCTCATTGGCAGACGCCCATTGACTGCACATCAGCAGCAGCTCAGCAATACCCAGAGCAACAATCAGGTTCTTATGGACAGTGGTGCGGTCTGATTTTGGTACACTGCAAAGGTAGATATACCAAAACCCACACACACACACACACACACACACACACAGAAATAATTGCACACAAACAAACATCGGATGAAATATGTGAGTGAAGATTTCCCAGCAGTTTTTCAAAAATCATTCACTGAGGTGCTGTTCACATATTTTCAGAGCACAATGTTCTGTTTTTTTTTTTTTCCCTTGGTTTATTGATGTGAATCTGCCAGAGTTTATGAAATGCTTTTCACCCTCCGTGCTTTACAGAGTGCACTCTGTGACTTTTGTGACTCACCCCACAGCGATGAAGAGGATGAAGGTGAAGAGGAGGCCACACAGAGACACTCCACAGCCGATGAACGTCAGCACCTGCAGAGCTTTTTCGTTCTCTGGACTCATCTGATAGAGACACACACAAACACACACAAGCACGCACGCACACACACACACACACACACACATGCAGAGTGTGAGCCGTAAATAGCAGCACATATTGTAGATGAAAGCTTACACAAAATACACAGGGATAACTGAAGAGAAAAATGTTACCTGGACTTCATAAACCTGCAGCAGCAATGCAAAATTGGTGGTGTGGTTGCAGTAGCACACAGTGTATCCATATTGTTTGGACACTACCTCACAGCCTTTGGTATTCCACCACCCACCAGCCTCAGGACTAGTTAGACACAAACAGCTCATACTTACAGATCTACATACACAAAGGAATGCCAAGAATGAAAATATTTTCCTATCTAAAAGTTTTGCAGCATGTATCACATTTTTTAGATGAAACAGGTAAGATAACTGTGGTAATACAGAGGAATCTGAGACCTCGAAATTGCCCACGCCTTTTCAGAATGCTCATTGGTACTTACGTGAGATCAAAATCCCAGAAAGCACACACTGGGTCATACACAGTACCAGTGGGATTCTGTAGCAATTAAAATAAAAATTTATCATGAATATCATATAAACAAACTCATAAAATAAGAACTGCAATCTGTCATTTGTAAGTTCTCTTGAACCTTTACTTATCAAAAAAAAAAAAAAAAAAAAAAACAGAGAAAAGCTTTTCACTTGACCAAATGTATTTCATTTTGCAAATATAAGCAAATTCAAAGTTTGGTGCCTGCAACACACTAAAAAAGCCAGGACAGAGACATGACACATATTTTCCGTTAGAATATTTGTCCATTTTTGCTGGATAGGAGACTTCAGAACTGAACTATCCACCAAGGAAAAGACATTGCATTCATAGCAACAGACGTCTCTGTAAAAATCCCAATATACACTTTGTGGCAAATGTACTTACACCCAAATACTAGTTACTAGCGATGTGGGCCCTGATGAAACCCCCATACCATCACAGAAACTGGCATTTGTACCTTTGACTAATAGTCTGCAGAGGTGGAAAAGTAATTGGTTTGGATGTCTCAAGTGAGTCTTGTGTCCCGACTACTGTCCCGGGCCAAGTCCAAGTCCTAAACCTATGACTTCTGAGTCATAAACGAGTTGCTGCTCAACTGGCCAAATAACTGGCATTTTAGATTTCTGTACACAGTAAATAAGTAAAGTAAATAAATACAGATCAGAAACACAGATTGGAAATTACTAATAATCCCTACTTTTTTTAAAATTATTCTTTTATTTTTATTATTATTTTTGTGGCAACTGTGACTGACCTGCAAATTGCAGAGTCAGTGGTTGTATCCCTGCCTCCTTCAACTGTCATTGTATGACCCCAGTTTAGGCAGTTAAGTAGAAGAGTGTAAAAATAAGTAAAAATAAAACACAAATTATCAGTGACAAAAATCAGGGATTTTAGCATTTTATAAAATTTGTATTTCCTTTTCCTGAATTTGTCTAAAGATGTGAGCATCTGTATCAAAACAAACAAAAAAAAAAATTAAAAAGATCCACTGTTGTATTTGTATCTGTATTGTTGTTGATTGAGAGGGCAGAAGTACTGCAGTGTTACAGTGAAGCATAATTACTGATCACGGCCAAAGAACTAGAACTAGACTGAGATGAACAGCAGGAAAAATAAAATGTTGATTAAATGTTTATCTGGCACATGAATAACATCTATACTTTGCATTTTACACATTGCATTTCACAAGGTAATCGATCCAAAAACAGGAGGCCTGATTCACAAAAAGTAAGTTTTGCATTTTGAAGAACTAAAGATGTCTTTGTAAACAGTACAGGTAAGAGTTCTTCAACACGCTGATTTCATCTAAATTACTGAAATTTGATCCACTATAGCATTGTGAATTTGAAATAGGTCATTTTAATTCAAAAAGAAAATACAAATTGCTTAAAACTATTTGAAGATTTATTTCCTAGGCAATGGTGCTATGGTGGCCTGAGAGCTCAAAGCACTGCAATTTGAGAAACAAATGCAAATACACAAAAAAAAAAACCTCACCAATTTGAAAACACAGGCGCAGCATTTATGAAACGCGTTGCAACAATGGAAACATATTGCTTTGACAGTTGTCTACAATGGCCCTGGGGGACACGAAAAAGTTACAGATATTTAGGTTTGCAAATGTATTTTTAGTTGCTCCTGAAGCCATTTCCGTTGTGTTGGGGCTTTTGCAGTGACTTTTTTCATTTGGTTGTGTTGTGGCTTTTTGGCAGCACATTTCTTAATGCTGTGCATGTGTTGTCAAAGTGGTAAAGTTGTTTTTGTTTTTTCTTGTGTTTTATCTATTTGCATGTGTTTTCTCAAATTGCAGTGCTTTGAGTTCCCATGGCCACCGTGCAGTCCCTTACTTGATGCATCAACAGGTGCACAAATAAATAAGTACCACCTTTTTTTGGGACGATTATTGATAGTAGAGTACATGTCTCAGTACACTAGTGATAGCAAACTTCCAAGTTTTGTATGACAGCATTTTCAGCGATCTGAAAATTAATGTGTTACAGTGTGTTGTATCTCTCAATATTGGCGCTGCTGTCGCCTTTTCCTCTGGTTGTTGAAGTTTGGTCTTCTAGAGGGAAGAAGTTCAAAAACTGTCACACTTAGTTGTGACCTTTTACTACGTGTGTTTTCTTCTCCTATTGAAGCGATCGTAATTTTTTTTATTCATTTATTTTCTCCCTACTAGTCCCCACAATAAAATCCGCTAAAATTTAACCCCCCTCTTGCCTCTTCCTTACTTGGGTCCTTAAATACTGAATATTAAATCTGTGACATGTTTGGGTAGAGGGAGCAGAGAAAGTTGTCTCAAGTCAAAGGGCTAAAGACCAACTTAAGTCATAAGTCACTTGTATTAAAACTCTAAGTTGAGCTGCAAGTCCTTTTTATTAGGTCTAAATCTTCAAATTTATGACTCGAGTAAATGGTTTGCATTTATATAGTGCTTTTCTACCTCTTGGTACTCAAAGCCCTTTACACTGCTTTTCATTCACACTCACAATCACACACGGATGGTGGAGCTGCTATGTAGCTGGCCAGGAATCCAACTATGGAATTGATGGACGACCGCTCAGACTCCTGCGCCACTCTAGTCCTCACTAGTCCCCACCTCTGGCAGTCTGTGATGTCTGTATGTATATTTTTTGTCTCTGACACAGAACCAGAAACATGTTTTCTTTAAAACAAGCTAAAATGTGGCCTCCTCCTGACCAGAACATGTTTTCAGTGTCTTTTGGTCCGTCTAACGTGAGTTTGGGTCAAGGGAACTCTGCTGTGTTTCTGCACAAAACCGATGTGTTGAGTTTTAGGTTGCATTATGAACACAGAGGCAGACTGTTAAGTAAGGTTTTCCAAAGTACTTCAAAGCCCATTTGTTTTGATTTTATTCATTTACACTATTGAATGTTATTAAACCAGATAAATTCCATTGAGGTTAGTAACCTCCTTTTTTTAAGGGCGATCTGGCCAAAATGACAGCGTATACCTAAATTCATCCCAGTATGAAGATGGCTGCTATTTCAATACTGCCTGAATGTTTAAAGGCCATGCATATTCAGCAGTTGTCTTGATGTCCCAGAGTCCCCAAATCTTTTCCCAATGTCATGAGCTGTAGATGGTGGAAGCCCTTTGTTTGGCCTCTTTCCCACTAATTTAAGTGCGTTGTAGACAACCTCTAAATTTGCTTATATTTATAACGTACAAGCTGGTCAAATTCAAACAAATAAGATTTTTATTGCATTTAAAAGTCACAATTTTTCTGAATATTGGGCTTGTAATTAAGAACAAAAGATGGCACTGCAGTATTTAAAGCTTGCAAACCTGTACTCTGTGCTGGAGCTGGAAGCGAACTGCCATACTAACGGGCTGGTCATCTCCCAGCACTGTGGTGGATATGACAGAAGAGCCCAGGATGGTCCCTAAATACCTGGGTATAAAAATGAATACATTAATTATAAGAGTGGACACAAGGAGTAAGCCACAAACTTGAACGGAAGAATATCTACAATATGTTGTACTCCAGAAAATAGAAAAGAAATCACAAATTAGCAAGTTAAATAGTTAAAATGTTTATACTTACATTTTCTGAATGTTCTTACTTAGAATAACTGGAAAAAAGTTCTCATGAGTACAAATACCCCTAACCTTCACTTGTCACTTCTAAACTCAGTTTACTGCTATTATTACTGGGCAGAACTTATGAGCCACTGTCAAAGCATAGACGATAACATGTCAAACACCTGTGGAATAAAAAAATAAAAAATAAGTGTAGCTGCATGGCATTAATATCCATTCGTCCATTGTCTGTAACCACTTATCCTGTTTAGGATTGCAGGGCAGGTTCCAGCCTGGACAGGTCTCCAGTCTATTTCAGGGCCAACCAGACAAGGTGTCACCAGTTAACCTAACATGCATGTCTTTGGACTGTGGGAGGAAACTAGAGTACTCACAAGCACAGTGAGAACACGCAAACTCCACACAGATTGGACACAGTCGGCCAAATCACTCCACCACCGTGCTACACTGGCATTAATGTTAGCTCATTAATAAGACTGACTGTCACAGATTCGTTTGTTAGTCTAATAGGCTTCATCTTGGAACTCTCAAAGAATCAGTGAAATCCTAAAACCAAATTTTCAGGGAAAAATGCAAAAAAAAAAAAAAAGTTCATTCAGTCAATCCTGACCCCACAAGTTGTTTAATTAGCTTTTTCACATCGTGCATTATTAAAGAAAAAAAAAAAAAAAAAAACGTGCCATAGCGTGACATGAAAACAAAAAGCATTTCTGCTCCCCTTGGGCTTGTGTTTTACCTTTGGGTGCCGTCAGTGACTGTGGGAACCATGGTGATGTTCTCCTTGGGACTGAAAAGAGACTGCAGAGAGCCGTACCATGTGTTGACCAGCGTGACCTTATGGAATCCTGCACATTCAACATAGCAGCAAAACGAAGTCCAAATAAAACAATATTAATAGGAAAATCACTTATTTTTTTAGATGAAAACCCAACAATGTGCCTCCCTCTGCACTTGAATACAAGACCTTGGCAATGGAGGTGGGTTAATGCATACTATACATTCAACTTTAATGCTAGTGCATTGTCCACTGCATTCACTTGCAAGACTTGGGTAAATAAAATAGTTCTTCTCTTCTGTAAGTGGAAGTGGAAAAACTTGATTGGTTCATGCAGCATACACCTACCGTTGTTATGGAGATCCTGTATCTTCTGATGTGGGACTGAAATACAGTCAAGATTGGTGCTTTTATCTGTCTCAGGCCCACAGAAGCTTGATACTCTGAAACTCTCCTGTAGCCTCTGCTGCTGCACATTCAGTTCTTTAAAGAGTAGCAAGATAAAGCACATTAAGATGCTGCACAATTTCTCACCTGAAAGAATCTCATGAAAATTATGTCAAGGTATTAAGACATAATGCCAATTTTGAAGCGGTAGATATTTTTTTACAAAACACATTTATGTATTGTTGCATTTCAAATTAAAAAAAAATCACACTAACTTAAATATGTGTTTTCTTGTTTCTGTTGCATGGTGCTGTCTGGCTTCTGTGTGCTGTTCACCTGACATTAATAACCACACTATAAAAACGACAATAGTTTGAATTTCAATCAGAATTGATTACCTGAGCTGAAACAGAGTTACCATAGCAACTTCTGCATATTTGCCAGATAGATTGTAAGATTGTTGCCTGTGCATTATTTTATCTCAGCAATCTACTTGACAATCAGCACCACCACACCACGATGTAGCAAAAGACACTAACATATACTGCATTGAGTTAGAATGCAGGTTTAGCCAGATAGTTTTTGAATTGTAATGGATGTGTTTAAAACAATAGGTATTACTGTACTGTTCCAACAGTGTTAGAGAAGCCAGTTCAAAGCTTTCAGTAGGTAGGTGGTGCAATGGACTCAAAGTGCAGTGCCTGAAGCTGTATATTTCTGCAATTCATGTACATATTTGCACAGAAACACTATGCATTCTTACTATATCTACACTGATCAGGCACAGCATTAACACATAATTTTAATGTTGATGTGGACAGAGGTCAACATAGGAAAAATGTAAAGCTTTTCATAATTGACAGGTACGTTGCAATTTGCTCTGTCTTGAGCTGTGTAGGCACAGACAGGTCAGGGTACGCATCCTGACCCCTGTCCACCACAACATTGAAACCACCAGGTGGTTTACACCTACAATACCAGGTTATTAAGACAAATGAAATAAGTAAAAACTTCAAAAGGGTACTTGAATGTTGGAGGTCAGCGTTATGATTGGGCTGTGACCAGTAAAACCCAAGTGATTAAAATGATTACTGCTGTACGGCATTGTAAATGTAAAGATGTTTTTCATCTTTGTACTACGGTTTTTGTTTTTTCACTCCTTATATATTGCTAATCTGATTAATTTATTATTTTAATACAGTATATTTTTGTAGTGAATGGAAATATACCATTGTAACTCCTGATTGAGCAAATCTAACCTTATCTAATCTAATCTTAATAACAGAGGAGTGTTTGGTGCTGTGTTCTTAGATTTGCGTAAAGCATTTGATACATTCAACCATGATGTTCGTCTTTCAAAACTTTCGACAGTGCATTTTTCTAGCATGCTGGCATGGATGTCTTAAATAGAATGCAGTGTTTTAATAAATAAATGATTCACAGCTGCTAACATGAAGTGTATAATGTGAGTTCCTCAAGGATCAGTGTAAGGACCACTGCTGATTCATTTGTATGGTATGTATATTATGATCTTCTACAACATTCCAATTATTACACAGTTGTGTGAGCATTGGCCAGCTGCATAGCAGCTCCCTCAGCGGTGTGTGAGTGTGTGTTAAGTGTAAAGCAATTTGAGTACCAATAGGTAGAAAAAAGCTATATGAGTGCAGACAATTTAAACAATCATGTCTTAGTTTGAAGATCAACATGAAAAAAGAAATGTGATCCTCATCAGGAGTGGAAAGATTTATTTATTTATTATTTTTTCCCTTTCGGCTTATCCCGTGAGTTCAGTGTTGCCACAGCGGATCATTGTCCACTTGTTGATTTGGCAGTTTTTTCGTCAGATGCCCTTCCTGACACAAGCCTCCCCAATTTCTACCCGGCTTGGACAATTGTCTTTACCAACTGAGCTACAATCACCCAAGGAGTGGAAGTAGTAAACTAAATATCTTGATACTATAACGGAGCCACGTCTTTAGAAAACATGTTAAAAGATTCTTTCCCGTGTCTCATGGTATTACATGAGCTCAAGCTGGAGAAACAGTTATTAAAGAGTCTTGATTAGGTTTTTGTTTGTTTGTGCTATTGTTCTGTCAATTTAACTCTGCTTTTTTAAGGGACCTGCCAAAAGGACTGTTGGTGGTAAGAAATCAGGTAATACAGGTTATTTGGGAACCAGATGCTGGGTCCCAAATTTACATATATTTAATGTGTGTGTGGTGTGTGGGTGTGTGTGTGTGTGTGTGTGTGTGTGTGTGTGCGTGTGTGTGAGGGGGAGACTCACTGATATTGGGGCTGTGAATAGTCAGATGATCAGTCTCTGCCATCAAACGAGAGCTCAGGCTTGTCACCATCCGATCAATACTCTTCACCACATCCATGGGGCCGTTCACCACCTAAAAATTATGGAAAACCAGCATCGAAGAAGCACTCAGCCAGTTGGCCATGCTCACCACAACTGCCAAAGCTAAAGGAGTTCATTTCAAAATGACCATTCACAACAAGTAAATGCTTTCAGTGCTTTTAACTGTTTGCCAGCGTCTATGCACAATTTGGCTGAAGAGGGCGCACAAAGTTCAATAGATAGGCCTGTGATGCACGGTATTATGTGGATTTAGCCACTGTTAGTTCTGAAACCCTCAGTCTGAACTCGGCATGCTCATCTAAGGGATAAGCCTTGAAGACAGAGCTGGGGGCAGACTGAGGGAGGTTTGTGGATGAGTACAGCCACAGTATTTCAGAATGCTGCTCATTCACTGAGTCTGGGATGAGGTGGCCTTGGAGCGCTGAGAGGCTTGGGGGGTGGGTGGTGGTGGATGAGGGGTGGGCAAAGGAGGTAAGTGGTGAGGGAAACACAACACTTAAAAGGCAACCTCTATACAGATCTATACACTCCACACACATAATGGTGCAGAGGCAGATGTGCCAGAAACATAAAATGATAATAGAAGTGGAGACAACACAGGAGCATGGCTTCCTTTCTCAAACATGTCAGAATTAAAACATTGGTGATTGGATACTTGAGCAATGTGCTAATTGATACATATAGAGGCATGTACAGTATTTGTCTTTCTCTGTTCTGTTATTTCTGTGGTACTTGCATCATTCCAATGCTGACAAGCTCCTCTAAGTTTATCCATGGAAGCATGCTGGCCTCTAGTGCTGTGGAGCTGACATAGCAGTTGTTATCAGTCTATCTGTCTCTTTTTAACTGAAATGCAAAGCAACATGAAATGTGATATGGATTAAAACTAGTATTATTTTGATATTGCTGTATTTCTGATTACAGCAATGCAGGGAGAGTTTCTAGATAGGTACTGTCAGAGATCTTTCTGTGTGAGATTATTGTTATAATTGAACATGCAAAAGGAAACTTTGTTGTCTTGGTTACCACCAACACATCCCTGCTGGTAAATCTGGAATTGCATATTTTAAACAATAGAGTATGATGATGATCATGCAAGATGAGGAAGAATATTTGCAGTGTCAATGTCTGCCACTCCAGTTCATAGCAAGATGTGTTTGTTTAACATTTGTTAAACTTCAAATACATTCAGTTTAACTTACTAAAATATATTTTTTAGTAAGTTTATTCATACACACAACACAATGTGTTTTACAATAAAACACTGAGAAAAGGTAATAGAAAATTTTCAAAAACATAATACAATGATTGTAAAAGTCAAACAAAAGCACATTGAAACAAGTGGGCGTTGAGCTGCATTTTCAAAACAGTATCTACAGGTCTTAGATATATTGGGAGAGAATAACAATTGCAGTCTCCTTTTGTCTTGAGCCTAGATTGGGAGACTTAGGTTAGGTTAGATTCAGCAAGCCCTGATTAGATAGATTACATATGATTGGATATCTCCCCCTGCTGCTTCAAACTTGCCAGAAAAGCATAAACATGGGAGAAGCAAGCATAAACTAAACAGATTTGCAAACCTCTTAAATATCTCCCTTTGAAAAACCCCTCACAGTGCAGAGCTACAGTAAAGTGGATACAGTTAGTGGTTCTATGATTTGTGTTACCTCTTTGATGGCCTGCCACTTGAGGGCGTTGTCTTTACTGATGACACTGTCGGCCACATTGATGAAGTGCTGGCTCAGCTCCTGGATGCTGTCATGGCTTGCGTTGGCGGCATCAGAGAGTGGCTGTGCGGGGATATCAGCTGCCAGAGACAGCAGCTGGATGAGAGACACCATGTCTGTTGGCTGCAGTCCCTCCTGCTGGGTGTTCTCCAAGGCCTGAACTGAGATATCTAGCAGGGCGGACACCTCAGCTAGGTTGTTCTCGCCTGATGGCTCCTGTCCAAACACTAGCTGTTCATTCAAAACCAGGTTTAATTTCTCTCTTATTATGAACATAAGGGTTATAATATTTCAATACTTCATAGGGTACCATTGACAGCCAATGAAACTGCTCCAGGTCTTAATTCGACATTAAAGCACTAGAAGAGGCCTTTTATACATACTTTCAGGTTGGATTTCTGTTGAGATTTCCCTCACAACAGTCATGAGGGGCAGTTGTTTTAATATCCCATATGAATCGGGATAGGCCTTCAAAACTAGTACATGTCATAAGAGCCAAATGAGCTGTCTCATAAACTAAAAAACAAACTATAAACATGGGGACATGTCTGGAACATTTCCGTTAGACTTTGCTAAAATTGTGGCTTGCAATCACTTCCCCTTAGTTAACAGTACTTAACAGTTTTTCCATTTTGTAATGTTGCAGCCTAATACTATGGTTGTTCTAATTCCTTACTATTCCCATTCATTTACACTAAAGACCCCATAATGATAAAGTGAAACGGTTAAAAGGCCACATTTACAGCCTTGAGTCTTTTTAGGTATAATGCGACAAGCTTTGCACACCTGGATTGGGGAATTTTCTGCCATTCTTCTTTGCTAATCCTCTCCGGGTCAATCAGCTTGGATGGGGACGATCATTTTCAGTTGTCTACAGAGATGTTCAATAGTGTATAAGTCAGGGCTCTGGCTGGGCCACTCTTGGACATTCACAGAGTTGTCCCTGTGTTGCCTTGGCCGTGTGCTTAGGATCATTGTTATATTGGAAGGTGAACCTTCGGCCAAGTCTGAGGTCTCTGTACTTTACTACATTCAGGTTTTCCTCATCCCTTACCAGTATCCCAGTCCCTGCTACTGAAAAACACTCCCACACTATGATGCTGCCACCACCATGGTTCACTGTAGGGATGGTATCGGGCAGGTGACAAGCAAACACAAGCAAAAACTTTTAAGGCCCAACAGTTCAATCTTGTTCCTTACAGTCTCAGAGTTCTTCAGATGTTTTTTTGCAAATTCCACGTGGGCTTTTGTGTGTTTGGAGGGTGGAGAGGCTTCTGTCTAACCATTCGTAAAGCCCAGATCAGTGGAGGGCTGCAGAGATGTTTGTCCTTCTGGAACTTTGTCCTATCTCGACATAGGATCTCTGGAGCTCAGTGACAATCAGGTTCTTGGTCACCTCTTTTGCTAAGGCCATTCACTCCTGATTGCTCATTTTGGCTAGGTGCTCTTGAAAGAGTCCTGGTTGTGCCAAACTTCTTCCATTTGAGAATTATGGAGGGCACTGTGTTCTTGGGAACCTGCAGTGCAGCAGATTTTTTTTTTTTGTAGCCCTCCCCTGATCTGTGACTTGTAATAATACTGTTTCTGAGCTCTGTGGGCACTTCCTTTGACCTCATGTTCTGATACAGTATGCCTGTGAGGCCTTCTATAGAGAGGTGTGTGCCTTTCCAAATCAGGTCTAATTAATTTAATTTACCACAGGTATCAGTCAAGCAACACCTCAGCAACGATCAGAAAAAATGGGAGAACCTGAGCTAAATTTCAAGTGTTATTGCAAAGGGTCTGAATACTTATGAACTTATGATATTTCATATTTTATTTTTAATATATTTACAGCCATTTCTAAAATTTTGTGTTCACTTTTTTACCATAATTCATTATGGAATACTAGTATGTAGATTAAGAAAATACAATTGAAACAATTTTAATATCAGGGTGCAACATAACAAACGAAAAAAAGAATGCTCTGTAGGTCATAATTTTATTATGAAACTAAAACTAATATAAAATATTTATATAGCTTTGTTAAAGAAGTAGAACCAGAAATCAGAGGCTAAAAGAAGGTAAAAGACTTTACATACCTGAGTTTTGTTGGAAAGCTTCATCAGATGGTTCATAAAGGCAGTAGACTGTGAACTATGAGAATCCTGCATCTGCTTCAACTTCAGGTAACGCTCTGTGCCAAAAACATTAGAGTGGATGATGTAAGGCAAAAATATTTACATTTATATTAGTTGTATCAGTCACTCTAAAAACCACAAAAGTAACCACAATATCACTATTTCCAGAATGAAACACAAACAACATTCATTTCTTTTTCTCATTCTTGTCAAAGACCCATCATTTATCCATTTGACTGTGCATTGCAGAATTTGAGGTTTATATTTGTTGATGACCACTGTCCACAGAAACTTTCTGTCCTGAAAAAGTTCTGGTAAAAGGACACGTGGACCAAGAAAACCAAGAAGAATTTATACCATAGTATGAAGGAAAGACGAACCTTGAAAATCTTCGGTGACGATAGAAATGGGGATGGTAGAAGCAAAATTATTTAATATATGAAAAGATATATTAGGATACACACATATATATATATATATAGGATAATTTAAGTAATTTTTTCTAAATTAATGGTATTTTTTATCACCATACAGACACCAAAACCAACAATGAGTCTTCTCCTCCCTCTTCAGTGTCTGTCAGTCTGCAGCCAGGATCAGCTTATCTGTCTGTACTGTAGACCATCGTTGTTTTCCAAAACTGATCAAAACACATCTGTCAGACACTCTGCTTTACTGGGTGGCATGTTTATTAATTTGTTGTGTTAAAAACCAAATATTGTACACATTATGGGCACAGATGTGTAATAAACTCCACACTTGTGACAATAAAGTTCTCTCCAATAAAATTATTAAGATCAGTTAACGTGGGTAGATGCTCTTCATTACTGGTTTTAGTGTCTGTATGGAGATTGTGGGAAACCTACTTTAACAAAGATTGCAAAGGTAAGATTGCAGAGCATGACCTAAGAACAACAATTAGAAATAGAGGCTATAAATTGCATCCATTGTATACGAAAGATATTTAACAGATTAGCAAATATTTACATAATGGTATTGTGTCCCAAACATTGTGGTGTACTGAAATTGGGGAAATTAGATACAAATCCCACTTTGTGGAAAAACAGCAATGGTCAAACTGTTTTGGGACGATCATCGCTGATGCTGAACTGTATGGTTAGTGATTAGGTGAAGGGGTTTCTGTTTTTTCTGTTTGGATTTGTTCCATTAATTTAATAACCCCATGTAGGCTAAACTATACACTTACACCACAGTCAAAATATCCAGAGTGTATAACTAGTAAAAATAGTGAATATTAAGAATTTGCATGCGAGGCTCACCTCTGCTGCTCTTGCAGACGAATGGCAGTGTATCTGCGCAGTCTGTCAGGCCGAACAGTGGGAGCTGGTCTGACCAGCTGTGCAGTGTCCTGCAGCCCTGCAGCGCCATCCTCTGTTGCCCTGCTGCGTACACATTCATAAGATCGCACAGACATACACAAAGTGACACACAAAAACATTTAAGTCAGCTTGAGCATGTTTAAAGGTCCTCACTTGTCAAAGAATCTGAACATTAACAAGCTAAAGTTGAGATTTAATTCAAAAGAACAATGGCAATAACAACATCAAGGGCTCATTGATAGTCAGAGTATAGATGAAAGATACTGCAATAAATAAACCATCAACATTTGAACATCCTATTGTGATTGTTTGTTTGTAATTGTACCTTATAAAATCTTATTAATCTTATGAAAGGAAATAAAACCTGTTAATTGAAGTTACAGGTCATCACAGCATATTGCTCTTTTCGTTACTATCCTACCCCCACACTGCAGAAGCTTTGGGAATCCCCTCAATTCATCCCACTCTCGTTACTTTGCTGCCTTGCTTTCTTCTTCTCCAGCCCTTCATTTTGTCTGTTTAGTAATCAGAATGTGCTTCTAGAAGTATCTGAGACTGTTCACTTTCATAATGTCTAGATATACAGACCCCTTTGTCTGTTTAGAATCACTATGGCACCAGGACACAGGAAACATAGAGAAACATCTTAAAACACAAAGCTACTCTGGCTGAGGATGTGAGGCTGTCCCAAACAGAATATTATACATGGAAATGAATAAATAAGGACACAATTATAACAAGAAAATATAAAGAAAGTAGGTATGAAATGCACACATTTTGATATTACATGTAGGCTGAAAAGTCAAAGTCTAAATGATGCTTTATCTCCTGTGTGATGGTTGGAGCCTTTATTTGTTATTTTTTTTTGCTTCATGATACAAATATTTTTAATGGGTGACTGGTCTGGATATCAGGCAGTTCAGTTTAGCATCCACACTCTCTTACTACTGAGACATGATGCTTACCAAAGCAAGGCCCTCCTTGAAAAACAAAGAGGCACGTAAGGCAAGTAACTATTGACAGAATAGGTTTATTTCAAGCACTAATCATATTTGAACCACCAGTTCCTTCCCACGAGGTAGACTACAGTCCACTTGTGGCAAATTGAACTAATCTGAAATAGTTTATAAAGGCACAGCTTTTGTATATGGTCCCACAATTCATGCTGCCTATCAGGACAAAAACAAGCCCAACGAATTCTCTGTAAACCTCCACAAATCCATTCTGTGGTGAGCCACAGATCAGGACAAAGGAATAACACTATTTGTACAGCTTTTGGTGTTCTTAGCAGCACTCAGTAAGGGTGACTGGTAAGAATCGAGACGAGAATGAATGCAGCCAAATACAGAGATGTTCTTCAAAAAAACCAAGACTTAAATGCCACTGAACATCTGTTGGGAGACCTGGAAATGGCAGTTCACAGACACTTCATATCTAATCTGATGGCGCTGAAGAGGATCTTTCTAGAAGACTGGGATAAACTACCCAAATCCAGGTGTTAGGAGCTGGTGGAGACTAAACATTAACTGTCATTACTGCCAAAGATCTTATAAAGTATTGACTCATGTTAAATTGTTTCATGGCAGTAATGTGACATACGGGAAAAATCTGTCCCAATTCCAAAAAAGTGGGAAAGATGTGAAAACGTATTAATTTCTTTTCAACTTTATTTATTTATATAGCGCCAATTCACAACAATGTCATGTCAAGGCACTTTACAGAATAAAGAGAAAACCCAACAAATCCCCCTTGAGCAAGCCCTAGAGAAAAGCGGAGAGGAAAAACTCCCTTTAATGGAAGAAACGTAAATACGCAAATAAAAACAGAATGCAATAATTTGCATATCTCATCAATCCATATTTTATTCAGAATAGAACATAGACAACATATCGGATGTTAAGAACTGAGATATTTTACCATTTCATCGAAAATATTGGCTCATTTTGAATTTGATGGCAGCAACACATCTCAAAAAAGCTGGAAGAGGGGCAAAAAATGACTGGAAAAGTAACTACCACAAATCCAAAACAAATGGAGGAGGATTTGACAACTAATGGGGTTAATTGGCAACAGGTCAGTGACATGACTGGGTATAATGTAAAGATGGGCAGAGGTTCCTCAATCTGCGGCAAACTGCACCAAGAAATTGTGGAGCAATTTCAGAAAAATGTTCGTCCACGTAAAATTGCAAAGACTTTGAAGATCCCACCATCTACATTATAAAATATTATCAAAAGATTCAGAGAATCAGGAGGAATCTCTGTGTGTAAGGGACAAGGCTGAAAGCCAAAACTGGATGCGCATGATTTTTGGGCTCTCAGGCAGCACTGTAATAAAAACAGAATTCTCTACTTGACATCACTGCATGGGCTCATGTTCTACCTATCCAGACATCTCTTTCGGGTAAGGCAATGCTAAACCACATACTACATCCATAGCTTCAAAGAAGAACGGACAAAGGCCCAGGACTGTTGAGCAGCTAGAATCCTGCATCAGACAAGAATGAATGAACATTCCTCTCCTAGACTCCAGCAACTCCTCTTGCTTTAAACAACAGAAGGGGTAGGGGTTGATCTGGGTGTGTCAATGACAATGAAATATGATGTGGTATCTGCAGTTGGAGAAATGGTGCTTAGGTTTAAAAAGTGTATTTGAAAAGCTCTTGATTGTACAGTTTCATTATTCCAGGTTTCATCTTTGATCATGACACTGTCAAAAGTCAGTAGCACAAATACATGGTTCACATTACAAAATAATCCACCTGGACTGAATAACTTCTACATAAATAGCCAATGCAGTGCTTAAGTCATTGTGTTGCTTTACAGAAAAGCTTAACTCCCTTTCTCCTGGTCTTAACCTTATTGCCACATAAGTCCCTCCACATTCAGGCACTGGGAGGTAGAATGTTGATGAATTAAATGCTGAATAGAAAGATGTTAGCCCTGAGCTATACAGATATGAAATCTTACCTGGGCAAAACACAAGGGCTTGCATCTCTTTGACCATTGGGTGACTGCTAAGGTTGTCTGGGTTCCAACTGAAAACCACTTCCTGGGTCATGGGTGAACAAGCACTGAGAGCACTGATGTGCTTCATTTCCAAAGACGTATTCCAAATATTTAAGTCAGTGATATTTCCAAAAAATGGCTCTGTAAAATTCCCTCCAAAGGAGTCTTGGTCCTGACCCAGAATGAATATCCCATCTCCGTGGATATCCTGGGAAGTGTCTGTGACTGAACCCGTGTCCTTTGTGTCCCCATCTACATAGATAGCCCAATGGCCAATGCTGCGGCGCCACGTGACACAGATGTGATGCCATGCTCCATCATTGGGAAAGAATGCCTTATATGGAAGATGCTTCCCATGGATGATGAGTGCCAAAAGGATCCGTCCGTGAATGTCCAGTTGGCCCCGCAGCTGAAACTCATTAGTAAAGACAGGTGCAGCGTAGGAGAAGATAGTGGACACTTCATTCCACTCTGGGTCCCACTGAACTCGAACACACACACTGACAGTTGACAGGGCTGGGAAGAACATGTTGACACGAGCAAAACCCTCACGGGATTCCTTGGGGAAATTTAGAACTGGGAAATGTACATCTGAATAAGAGCAAAAGAACAAGTCAGATGGTACAGTGCAGTTTGGTTTTGTATATCTTTTCTGTATCATTTATTTCACTTACACTGCTTGGTAAGGGCAATAGACTTGGAGGATGCTTTGCTTTGGTCCTTGACCCAGACAGGTGGATGAAGTCCAGACTGCCGAAGCAGCTCGAACGCTCCTTCCTGGTCCTCCAAAAGGTCCAAGGTGACAAGGGAACTGAACTGGCCTCTACAGAAGCTTTCAGCCCTGGAATATGCCATTGAGTCATTGAAGAGCTGGAAAGCTGAGTGTGACGTTAGATGGATCAGTCTGGATTGTCCTTGTGAGTCATACAGGGAAAGAAAGCACAACACAAGCAAAATATCATGAAAAACATATAGTAGAGCACCAATCAATAGACCGAGTGAAGCTAAGAAAGGCCAGTGTATGAAACCCTGAGCCACTAAAATGTCCATGTATTTTTTTGCTTCTCACCATGTGAGTCCCCCAATCTGTGTGGTCCACTATGTGTTGGCTCACTCTCACATACCATCTACAGGAGAAAAGGTCACATTTACTTTAAAAACAGCATCCAACAGTGGGCGTCATCCATTAAAAAAAAAAAAAAAAAAAAAAAAAAAGGAAAACACATATTTCTCAAAACAAAGTAATTATTAGAATTCCAAGTTAACGTAACACAATTTAAAAATGAAACTGGAAAAAAATCTTTTCGTTGTTTTTTAGAATTACATTATTACCACAAAAGCGAAGAGTATCAGTCCAGTTTGTAGGACTCCGGTCATCTCTGAGCCAGTGTAGACTCCACTTAGAATAAACCACTCTGCTTATTTAGAAGACAATAATTCCACTGGATCCAGATGTACTTCTCTATAGAAAAACAGAATTCACATTTTCCTCAAAAACAGCAGAGACCTTCTTTGGCCAGAGTGGGAACAACACATGTTCCACATGTGTGGAACAATCAAACCCAAATCAAGTCCAACCTCCTCATCCAGGTCTTCAGCCACAAAGTCTAGCATATCGGGCCGTTTCTGTTCTCCTTACTGGGAGAGAGCCAGCAATCCCAGTGTGCCTGTCCAAGAGTCCCAGTCTGTCTCTTGCCTCCCCCCAGACCCCTAACCCCTCCCTCCCTAGTACCCTGAAGCCATCTGCTTTTGTCATGCAAATAGAGTCATTTTTTAAAAGAACCCTACTTACGCAAGCAGTGTCAAGCATTTGGCACTGAGAGTTCATCAAGAGCAGCAGGGCAACGGACATTTTTACCAAGTAGCTCTTATTTATGCCCTCTATAGGACTCTCTAAAGTTGATTGGAACATCCCCTTTACTGTTAGTAAAAGATTAGTACCACTTGTGTAAAGCATGAAGCTTGTCTGTTTGAATGGCTTTTCTTTGTATGGCTTTAACATTAAATGCATCTGCATTCACAAGACAACAACCTCCCGCATTAGACAATGTATTTTTTCATTAACAGATTAATGGGTAATTAATTGTATAGGTCAAAGATTTAAACTATGTCAGAATTTAAACTTTGAGCACGCAAACCCAATTGCTCACTGAAATAAACGAAGGACATCTTTTCATCAAAAGGAATCACTCATTTCTTCTCAGTTCAGTTTTGATTATTACTGATATTTTCAATTTAGATTTATTGGTAGACTTTTTCGCAAAGATTTGATTTGTCCATTGTGTGAACCAACTAACAATCTGTGTGTTGCAGGAACAGTTTCTGTTGTAAACAGCGCCGTGTTAGAGAACTAAGGTAACACGACTACAGAAGTAGGAGTCAATAATTCTCTATGACTTTTGTAGAAAGAAATCTCTTTCATTCCTTGGCAGATTAAAGATGATTAAATATAGGAGGTGTACACAAGGACCAGATGTTTCACAACACTACATGTGCACTTTTAATGAAACAGAAAATGAAGAACAAAATGCCAGATACGGTCAATAACTCCTGTTTATTTTAGTTTTTACTAACAGCTATATTACATTTGAGACAAACTGTGCAGTGAAGCCCTGACATCCCTTATGCACAGAGTCCAGTGATCTGGAGAAAAACGATAGAGACAAAGCCAGCCATTAGTATTCGTCTGAGAGGTCCACTCACGTGTGAAAAACTGGACACGATGCCACCGAAACACATGCTCCATCACTCTCCCTGTTGCTGTCTTCTGCTTTCATCTTTGTTCATTTATCTGAACAGCAGCTTTTTTCCTTCAGTCACCCTGAAGTCGCCAAGCAGTGAGAGCACATTCACTTCAATGTTTGATGTCAAATATCTACTTATTCTATCTTTATTAAGTTTCTGCATAGGACATTCAGAAAAGAAAGGACAGTATGTTGAAATGTATGAAAAAAATGTTTTCTTACTTCAGTGTAAAATAGATAACAGGTTTTCCTACAGAACGAGTATGTTCATTATTTTTCACATCTGTATTATATATATGTATATATAATTGCATTGCTATATATTTAAAATTACTAAATCCTTTGCATTGTTGTTATCTCCTATGGAGAGTGAACCGACCTTCTGCTCTTCTCTCGCTGTAGATCTTCACTTACTTTCTCCTCTAACGGTGGAATACATAATAAAATAAAAAAAAATGAAACCTTTTTTGAGTCTTTTTTGAGTTTAAAGTGTTGGTTCACCTATACAAGAGCAGAAAATTAAATTGACTTGAATTCTTACATTTGTGGGGAAAATAAACTGCCTGAATTTGACTTCTCTGAACTGAGTTGAATTGAACTGACCTATATTTCAACCAAGTCAACTACTGAGAAACACCAGTAGTGGATGATATGTTTTTTATAGTTAGTATTTTCTGTTGGATTTTGAGTAAAACTGTGCTTTATTTTTTGTGATGTCACGGCATCAGTGCAAATTCCTTTCAATGTGACTAATTCTATAAATGGTGTTAAAGCAGGTTGCATGATGTACTTTACTTCACATGTATAGGGCTCAACAGTGTGAGTGATGGAGTAGGAATGCTGACTGATGAGTAAGAGCAGATGTTAAGTTAAAGGTTCTCTGCTGTCCACTCTTTATCTAATGAAACTCTCTAACTTCTTCACACACAGTCATCTTCTTTACATTGTACAGTGTATCACTGGCCAAACGCATGGTAATAGTTAATCAACTAGAGCCTTCAGTGCACCTGACTTAGTCACACATGATCTATTTCTTTCACACCAGTGAGAAGAGGGTATGGACAATTAAAGGAAACCTAATAAAATGTGAAAGAGAAAGGAGACGGGGGGTAGAATGGAGGAATCAGGGTAAGGCTAGGGGGGAGATTAGGAAGTTCATATGAAGCAGGGTAGAGAGTTAAGGGATATGTGGGGGGGAGGGGTTCATGCTGGTCTAGTCCAGGAGCAGGAACTCTTTTTGAAGTTTTTGTTCTTTTTTTCTTCTTTTTTCCTTCCATGAACTCTAAACATAAAGATAACATTTTGGTTCACGTCCAAACATCTGATATGGGTTATTGGAATCAGAAGAAGGGGCTGAATCAGCAGCTTACCTGAAGGTGGATCTTTTCCTTTGTGAGCGCTGGATTTCCTCTTTTCCTCTTTGCCTCCTGCTGTTTGAACGCTTTTTGTAGAGGCCACGTATCTGATGGTCCAATAATTACTTCACTCCAGAGATTGTTGTATGATGAACATTGAATATTTATTGTATTTGTTTCTCAACTTAGCCGATAACGGACCAATTCTACAATACAAGTTTACAAACAGTAATTTCACAAACACATTCACAAAACAGTTTCATCGAACAAGTTTCTTAAAGTATGGCTAAATCCACAGAACGGTAAGAAACCCCAGTAACTCCACAGCTACACACTGAACCTTTCACTCACGCAGATATTCCTTAGCCCAACGTTTCCCAAAGAGATATATACTTGTCTCCATCTACAGCGGATGTAAAGATCATCTTTCTGAAAAATTCCTGGAGGTATGGATGGTTAGGTTTTTAAGAGAAGAAGGTGATTTAGTGTCAGTGCCTCCGAGTCATTTGGATCATTGAAAGGTGTAGTTATTGGCCGACTGTTTATAATGGCTTCCACTTCACAGAGTAATGTCAGCAGACCCTCCTCATCCAAAAGCTGCTCTTTCAAAGTGATGAAAGTAGCACCAAGTACTTTCCTAATGGAACGGATTCAATGATGCCTAAATAGACAAGACATGGTTGCGACCATCATGGCCTATCCTTTCATGGATGACCTCCAGTATAAGCTGAGATACTCGATGATCTTTGGCCAGATTAGCAGGGTGTTGGATTCTTCAGGCATAGCAGCTTGGCTGATCCTTCCAACTGCACAAAGAATTCCATCTCTAAGCAATGGAATAAGTCTATGGATGTGGCTGCTCAATTTCACTGGTTCTTCCTTTAGCAGAGCTGACACTTCCTCCTGAGTTAGGTTTTTCAGACAGATGTGTGTTGTCATCTGCACGTCGCCTGAGAGCATAGCTAGTCCAGAATACTATGGCCACAGGCTCCTGACAAAACCTAGTCAGAACACCAATTATTGTACTAGTAAGATTTGGTCCTTGAAGGAACTGCTCATTTAATTAAAGTTCCCTGATAAGAAGCACCACAGTTAAACAGCACACAAAGCTTATACGTTTTAGGGTGATACACTCCACGATGAGGAATGTACCATACATTTCCATCACTGCGGCCAAAGTCTGGAACCTTCACTGCATCTCCACTGCAAGGCAATATAATCTAAATTAAAGAAGATTAAAGTATAATGTCCAAATCCTTTAATAGAAGATTACTGCAGTAGTCTTCATTTACCTTTCTAGCAGATTCCAGGTGACTTACTTTCAACTCTGTTACCATATTACTGTTACTATATTACTAGTTATTTTGTTTTTCCCCCATAGTTGTAAGGAGAAAGTTAACCTGTTGGTGCTTTTTTCTTATCAATACAACCTTCCAGACAAAACAGATGAGTCGATCCGAGCAGCTTTTTGATGATTTATTGGCATCAGACAAAAGCTGTTCACTTTTCCATCATAATGTCCTTTAACTGAGCTTCTCTCAATTATTGACAGGGAACTAATCACCTTTGTCCTTTGTTATCGTAATATACAGTCAAAACCTGTTTTGTGCCAACTCAACAACTTTTGCCGTTCTCCATTCTTTTTCCTTTCTTATTTGCCTCCTAGCCTTCAGTGCGCATGTGCCGCCGCCCAGGCCCACATGATCAATTTACCATAAACAGATGGCACAATTACGATTTACTATAGTGAAATGATTAACCACAAAATAAAAATAACTTGCTTAACTATGTCAGTCATCCATTAAATTAAGTATCTTGCTCTCTTGTTTCACAAGCTGGTCCAACTTGACCTTTCTCGCGTCTATCTGAGTTTGCAAAGCGTTCTCCAAGGCCTTTAACTGTTGATTTTTATTCCATTTAGCTGGATCAATTTCTCTTTCCAGTATTCGCTGAGGAGTAATCCACATGTTTAGTCCGTGTAGAGAAGGTTTCTTACTAATGTAGAGGCGATCTTACTCGTACCTGATGGTCCAACAATTACTTCACTCCAGAGATCGTTGTATGCCGAAAATGTATAGCATTTAATTTTTTTCTTAACTTAAATGATAACGTACTAATGCTGCAGTACAAGTTAACGAACAATAATTTCACAAACACGTTCACAAAACAGATTCAACGAGCAAGTTTCTAGAAGTATGGCTAAATCCACAGAACTATAAGAAACCGTGTGCCTCCACAGCTACACACTGAACCTTGCGGTGCCCAATATCTTGTAGTCATTTCATTTGCTCCAGTTACCGTCTCTCTTGTAGTCCCTGTCTGATCCTTTCAGCAAAACTGGACAAATACTTAAAAGGTAAACTGCAAAGGCAAACATCAAACCCATATGATGTCACTAATGGCATCATCACTACACCTATACATATACTTCTTAATCCAATTGACCTTACAATACACAACACCAGCAAAAAACAGAGGAAACCCTTGTAGGCTCTTACACCTTATTTTGGTCAGCAGCATCTCCTCCATCTCCATTTTTTTGTCACTGTGCTTTTTCTCTGTCAAATGTCATAGAGTTTGAAAAATTCCAATCTGGACTGGATCTTTTTGTGTGAGAGCTCTTTGTGTCTTTCTTGTTTTTTCTCCTTTCATTTTCACTGAGCTCCTTAAATGTCCATGCCTGCTCTGAAAGCTCCTTCCTGAAGCTTTCTTCTTTTTCAGCCAGCAGTGTTTCTAGTTTTCCTCCAGAGCAACACAGCTCAGTTGGCTCGCTTCCAGAGCTGACTGTGTTTCGTTGAGCTCAGCCAAAGTGTCCCAAGTGGGCCTGGGTGTGAGCTTGTCTTTTTTCTTGACGGCTCTGCTGATCTCTTTGTCTTTGTTGGTGAGTAGCGCTTCCAGACTAGAGACTTTTATCCTCCATGTCTCTTCTACATATACAAACTGATGAAATGAAGCCCTCACATGCTCTCTTTCCTCCTTTTGAGCACAGAGACTCTGCTGGAGACAGAAAGATTACTGAAGGCGTCTGCTGAGGACAGGCCCATGGGTCCCCTAAATAAGAGACTCTGTACAAAGTGACTGATGACACACACTGTGACAACAGAAATACACAAATCAACCTCATGGACAAATACAAGTAACAATTTACCAAAGTTACAACAAGGAGAAACCAAAATGA
Source organism: Channa argus (assembly GCF_033026475.1). Classification (NCBI taxonomy): domain Eukaryota; kingdom Metazoa; phylum Chordata; class Actinopteri; order Anabantiformes; family Channidae; genus Channa; species Channa argus. The sequence goes on from NC_090207.1 coordinate 26,653,009, forward strand.
TTTAAAAGAGAGGAATGGTTTTAAGGTAACAAAAAATAACAGATGGAAAATAATTAAACAGAGATCCAACACTATCACAAAGACACTGAAAACAATCTTAAAACTAAAAATAAACCACCTAATTTAGATCCAAAATCAATGAAAATACAAGATATCCAAATATCTAACAAGAGATGCAAAATTATCACAATTAGACAAAAAAGGCACAAAATATAATTTAAAATAGGTCAAGAGTTGCCAAACGACTACAATTTGAGATTTTTATCTGTCTCTTTTACTTGTCTGTGCTCAAGGACCCATTTTTTGATAATTTTTTTGTATTTGTGGAACAAATCACACCATGTTCAGTGTATCACTAAAGTCAAACTTCTTTTATTCAACTAATAAGATTAAATTAATTTAACATCATAACATAGTTGCTCTGTGAGGTTGTAGTTTGAATCTAGAGTTGCTCTGAAGCTGGAGCTGTTTTTCAGTTGTGTTGAACACATGTTTCAGAGCTACAAGTAAAGGTTATATTGGTGAGAAAATGACTCACACAAACATTTAACACATTAAACATCAGACATGGGTGACAGGCTTAGAAAACTAATATCACATCTATTGGTTTTAAAGCATATGTGTGGAATGAAAGAACAACTCAGATAAAAAGGAAAAGGACAAATATAATTCAAGTTTTTTTTTTATCTTGTAAAGTGAAAAACTAAAGTCCCTTAAATTTCTGCCTGAGTTCAAAATTAAACTTAACTTAAATTAAAACTCTTCCAAAACTATTTTAAAACCTGAACTTACCAGTACCACTGCTAGTGCTGCGGGAAAAAAATTATATCTTCACAAAGGGTATAATTTTCTACAGAGATGTTCACCTTTTGTCTTTAAGGATGCGGTTTGCACTGCTGTTACATTTTATTTCACAGATTGGTGTTTCTGATATTTTGTCCACCATATTTTTGTCATTATTATTATTATTATTAATATTATTAATGGAGTTAGAAGAATAATGAAACGTCCTAACCTTACTTAAAAGGGAATTATTGTTACTGTCGTATTAAATGAGTTTAATTTCATTAGTTGTACTGTCCGAGACATGTTTAGGCATTTCTGTGACAATGATTTGGACGCACTGGTGGACGTAACATGTTCCTTTATTGCCTTTTAAAGAACATGATAATCCCATGTAAGCAAGTTAGAATTTATCTTACATGTAAACCGTGAAATCCAGCATCCAAAGAAATAAACTGTATTGTAAAGAGGAAACTCTTTGCATTTGGCAGATAAAACCTCATACACACACAAAAAAACAAAACTAAAAACTCTTTAAAAGAAAGATTATTTATTTAACAAAAATGAAGGAAAAATAAATCGATAAACATGTAGGCAATAATAAGTACCCCCTTACTGCTTCCATAGAATTTAAGAGGGGCAGTTGCGGTTGCCACTAATCATCAACCATTGCTCAACAATTTGGGGTTTAATGTTCTGCAGTGGGAAAGATCATTCAGAAGTGGAAAGCATTCATGACAGTTTCCAATCTTCCCAGGCAACATGTCCCAGAAGTGGACGTCCCAGCGTGGTCACCCCAAGTTCAGACTGCAATGCTCAGACAAAGTCAACGACAGTTCAATTAGAATTAGAGTGAACAAGTACAGTTTGTTTGAAGTGTTGCCAGGAGGAAGTCTCTTCCATTTAAAAAGAACATGACTGCACATGACTGACTGACATGACAGTCTAAAGTGAACTTTTTTGGCCTTGATGCCCAGAGCCATTTTGGCGAAAACCAAATACAGCTTATCAGCAGAAACACCTCTTAACCACTGTCAAGCTCAGTGGTGTGGAGGTGATGATTTGGGGTGTTGAGCACCTTACAGTCATTGAGTCAACCATGAACTCCTCTCGATATATTACTTATTTAAAAATACTTATTTAAAAATACACACAATAAGTTAGCGTGCTCTGCCGTGTTTAAACCTCCAACTCAGCCTGACTGCAAACAAAACACACAGAACGAGATGCCACTTCGTTGTGTCACTGCAGTAAAGCCATGTGAGGGCCGCATATAAAACGTAACCACCACATAAAAGACCAGCACCTGGTCTTTATTAGGTTGTGTATCTTAATACAAAATTCCTTTTAATTTCATGGGACAATGTCTGAAGACATGTACAGTACATTGTCTATATTTATTGTTCATGTGGTAAAGACCAGGTGACTTGTTGGGCCCTTTCTGTCTGAAGCTGGCATGTTCTCCTTTTACCCCTCTGGGTATTGTTATGCGACTCTGAAACTTCAGCCTCATTCACTTTTCTGCACTATATATAACACTATCATGAAACACAAGCAAAAGTAATTGATTTACAAGCACAACTGCAAAACAAACCTGGAGAATAGCTCAAACATATGATAAACACACAAGACAAATCATGGTGCCGTGATAAATGCCTATCAACCTTGGTTCCCCACATGCAAGAAACCCCATAAAGAGATTCAACACAATCCAGGCCCTGCTATGAGGGGCTGCATCCTAAAATGTAAATCTCAGTTGTTTCACTCACTGAGGATCTACAGCAGAAAGTTAGAGCGTGAGCACACCACAGGCTAGTACCACCACACATCACGTACAACAGCAGCAAGAGACCAACTCCTTGCTATGACATGTATAGAAACACACATATGAACAATTTAAAGGGTGAATGCAGTGTCTAGCCCTTCAGCATAATTTCCTAGCCACTACTACTACTTAATTAACTGAGACGTGTTTGGGACATGGAGATCATGCTTCTGTCAATTCAATCAAGTATATTCAGTAAATTTAATGAAAAGGATGAAAGAGAGACCCTCAGCCAGCCCCTACACAGACGGCCTCAGACCAGTCCATCTTCCGCCTGCAGGGGAAAATCACAATATCTTATATCCACATTCTGATCAAAGATGCTCCTGAAGTGATGTAAAGACATGTTTTATTTAGTTGAGAAAATGCAAAGACCTACTTTATTTAATATGTAAAAAATGATTCTTCTGTTACTTTTTTTAATGGTACAGGTCTTAAAGACAATACAAAAAGAAAAGCTCTTTGTGTGCTTTTGTGGTTTTGTAAAAATACAACATCATTCATCATCATTAATCATCAAACATTAATCATCATTATCATAAGATCACTATTAGGATGTTTTATGGTACCTCCCACCAGAATGTACTAGTGTTCCACCGTGCTAATCCCACCATGGTACTGCAAATGAGAGTTGTCCTGTCCAACATGCTGCACAGGCACAAATAATCTGGGACAACAAGGTTTCCCAGCGACAAACTGCCAAGACATGTTGGAACTGTGTCTGCCTTTAGACCCTCAGCAGAATCCCTCATTGTAGCAGATGAGGCTTCACCCCATTCACAGTGCTTCCCTGGTTTGTGATCAGTGTCAAACAGTTGGATGCTTTAGTTAAATACTTCTATATCAGAAAAGTACATTTTTTTTAAAACACAGGGAAGGAAACATTTCAGCTTTGAGCTTCTCAGAAATGTACTCTGTCCCAAGTTTTGCGTGTGTCAAACAGCAGGTGATAGTCTGAAGCCTCTCACTGGAGAAACTCTGCTGATTGTATGTACAGGAGGCACAACATGGTGTCTTGTTTACAGGACACTGGAGCCATGCATCCAAAAAAAGAAAGACGCTGTAGCAGTCGACTGATAGAAATCTCGAGACAGACCAGCATGCTCCATGCACAAGCTCGTGCACATCATTTGGACTTTGTACTAGGGGGCTCACAGGATAAACTCCTGGTTATCTCCGGAGTGTTTTACTCAAAGATTTGCATCATCACATAGACCAACTCCAGGGTTTAGAGTACTTCTAAGAAGTGGGGGTACCAAGCGCTGCTTATTTACTTTATAAGATAAATGCTGTCACCTTTTTGAAGCCTCAGCAAGTTGCACCTCTAAAGAAGTTGCCTGTTCTGTTCTTAGATTGTACTTACAAAAAGTGGATTAAACATGTAAACAAGAAGCGTCCAAATGTACAAATGATTTTCAAAAAACACAAGACTATCAATAGATAACTTTTAAATATACAAAATGTAGAGATGCTTTGATTTCACATATGAAATGAACAGGTGAAATGTGACATATTCATACTTCCATAGGAATTTTTAGTGAGTGTGGCTGATTAGGCCCTTTTCAGGTTTAACTTGTGCAATGCTACAAGGCATTTCTGTTAAGTCCATCCAGTGCTCTGCAAAACTAAAAAGAAAGTTCTTAATTTCAATCAAACCCAGTCTGTGCATGTCCACACAACAATTAGATTGGTCTAACCCAGCTGCAAGAAATAACACTGGGACAATTTGAAATATTGAAAACTAATACAGAAAACTAATATGAGAATCAGCTGATGGTTTAGCTTTTTATACCACAAATGTACTGTATCTGTTTTGTTGTTTTCAACTGCAACAGGCTGTATTCAGAGACGAAGTTCTAAAATCCACTGTAAAGTGTAGAACCTTTACAGTAAGTCTTAATAAAGCCAACTACATATATCGGAATTAAAAAATACATTTTGTTTTCTTAGACCCTAAGCCAACTCAAGAACTCTATCCAAAAAAAAAAAACTGAATTGTGAACCTCAACACCAGCTCTGGTGTTGCAAACTCGCAAAGTCATAAACCCAACAGCTGGTGAAAACAAGCAGGTGCTGAAGTGGGTCAACTACAATCCAATGAATGAACTGGGTCATAAAAACAGTGGTAGTCAACAGAAATACAGAACAAGAGATGCCCCATGCATTCCCAAGCAACACGCTTAGCACAACAGGCTCAAACATCCCTGACCTACTTTACTCCTTTCAACCTGTGGGTGATGTCTCTTCTGAAAATATGCAAGGATAAAGTCTAAATTTCCCCTTTGTGTCCTGGGTCTGCCTGCATTTATTGTGTACTGTGCACTTAAATGCTTAGGTGCATGAGTGCACACTCTCTTATTATTTATACAGACATGATATTCGCACATCTGCAGGCTAGAGTGAAACTAAGCTAGTTCTGTGTGTGTGTGTGTGTGCGTGTGCGTGTGTGTGTGTTTATTCATGCAGACTTTTTTCATTCTGTTGGCACTGAGCTTAATGTGCAAACGGTTGTTCAGAGTTGTTATACTGCCTCCAAGTCAACCCTGTGTTTTGCACACTGCAGATCAGCGTCTGACTGAGCATTCGGGAGAGGGCATTCACCTCTTTGGTGGATGCTTCAACACAGTCAGCCACATAATTCTAACATCTAACCCATGTATTTGACCACATGGAAACAATAAAGTCCTTAACGATGCTTGTGTGTGATGAATAGTGCTCTTTTATTTCCCAGTGTTTTGGAGTGATCTGTTCTGCTTTTTGCCCGAAGTCAACAAACACCTTTGGTCAAATCTCCCCTAATCAAAAGACTTGGCCATCGTAGGCAGAAGCTCTCAAAAGAAGCCAGGCTAATTGACCTCCTCCCTTTGCCCACTTCCCTCCAGTGTAGTGCCACCCAGTGTATTTCCATGACAACCTGGTGATTGTAAGAGTGGTATGGAAACGTCAAACACTTGGTGGGCTCGAATCGTTGAACACAAAAGACCAGTGACCTAAATGTGGAGTGCGGAGGAAGGCTTTTCCCAGAAGTGCAAGACTTGTAAAGCATTAGAAGATGGGACAGAAACAAACTAACAATTCACTCACTTAGCTGTTTTTATCCCACCCAGGGGTGATGTTGACTCATCTAGCATAAACACACGCACACACGCACGCACACACACACACGAACACACACACACACACACACAAACATATATGAATAACATCTTAAGCTCACAGAGCACTAACATGGAATTGGAGCAGCTGTGACTGGGGAAACTCATATTCTTGTCATTGTTATTGTAATTCTTGTTATTATTCATGTTTTAATGTACTATCGTTTCCGTTAATTTTCTGGAGTTAATCCTAAATTACACCGTCCCATACAGTAAGACACTGCCATTTTTGATTTATTTAACCTGCACAAAACTGCACTGTCTATATAACTTACTAGGCTGAGTAGATGCGTGTCTGTAAATCTGTGGACAGAAAATGGCGAATGGTCTGTTGTAAGCAAACATTCCTGGCTGGTCAGCAAGCAGGGGCCACATTTGTCTGTCCTAATCTGGCAGTAGCAGATAGTCTTTATGGCCACCCCTTGGCCATCCATCAGACCTGCTACTGAGGACCGAGCTGACAGCAGCAGGGGTCACAACATTGCCATGGAGACTGCCTTTAAAAGCAGCCTTATAAACAATAAATGGTGTTGGCCTGGCACAAAGAGAAAGACAGAGGGAGAAAGCGACAACCCAGTCCAGTGTTGGCCATGTCTTCTTGAGCCCACCCCTCTCTCTGGAGGGACAGTTCATCCAGAACAGCACATGGTTCATTTGCCAATACAGCATTTGGTTAAAAACCGTAGAGTTACAGTTTTCCACCAGCGACAGTGGTGGTGATGTGTTGACTCAATATATATGTTTCCTTTTGTAGGGAATTGACAAGAGCTATTAATTCTCTTTGTGGCCAGTGTGGCTAAGACAAAATTGTATAATGGCACATGCTAAGTTCATACTGATTGAAATGAAAACAGAAGGCAGAATTATGAAATATTATAGACTATGTTTCCTCAGTTTGATTTGTTTATTTTGGCGTCTGGCATTATGGACTATATAATTTTAAAACCTTTAAATCCTTAATTATAGTGAATAATCTGAAACTAGATCTAGTACGGTGAACACATGATGGTAGTGTAATCATATTTGTTTGAGTCCCTGTATCAATGTGAATTTCTGTTTTTTTTCTTTTGTTTTTTCTTTTTTCTTTCTGCCATTATCCTTTCTGTCACTTTTTTCTTGATACAATATGTATGTATTCTTTTCTTTTCTAGGTAGTTATCCCTGCTGAACATAACACAACTGATTCTTGATTGAACAGGAGCTCATAATCATAACTCATATTCCTAAGTAATTGTTTTTGTTTTGTCAGAATGGAATCAATAATAACCTATTAATACTGTTTTAAATTCCAGTCATGATCTGTTGCTTTGGGGTTTAGACTGGACAGATATATATAGGCAGATATTCACTGTAGATTGAGATGTTTATGATGGTTATCTGATAAACATAGGAATCATTTAGAGCAGTATTTTTTTCTAAAATAATAATGGAATCCACCATTGTACTGAATGTGAGTTCTAGAGAACTAAATGTGGCTAAGCTGGCTGTAAATATCTATAAAATATCTATAAATAAAAGTAAATATCTCATCTCACTGACTTGTCACAAAATTGTCATTTCTCAACATGATCAATGAAACACATTTTGCTTGCTGTATATATTACTCCTGTTTATACTACATAATAAAACTTTATGATGTGATTTATTTGTAACTGATTAGGAAAATAATTTACAGCCCTTGTTTGCAAAGAAATGTATTGTGGATTATCTGATGTGACTGTCCAATTCCTTCTGTTTCGGACAGCATCTAATGTTTCTTTTAAAATAAGAGTAAATTAATGATAAAAGCTAAAACTAAAAGAATAGCAATAATAATCAAACTCAACAACAATAACTATAATCTTCATCATTACATAGTCTCAGTAACATAATTTATACATAAGTGTGACTGACCATCAGCAGCTCTCTTATGAGCTTCTCTTGAAAGTGGCAAAAAGCTGGTGTTAACATGAGACTCTCAATCAGGCTTTACAATGCTCACTCCTAAATATAATGGTAAAGGTCTACACTCACATAAATAGCACCTTTCTACCTTATTTGTACCTAAGCTCTTTAAAGGTGCTTTTTATTCATAAATTCACACACAGATGGAAGTGGTAGCTGTCATGCAAGGTGGTAGACTGACCCACTGCCCTCACTCTTTGTTCTCTACCACTTTATGTACAGCCCTTCAGGTAGTCAAAGTTACTGACTTCACATCAAGTGAAAAACATTGTTAACTCATTATAATTGGTACCCAGAAGTTGACATTTAGTCCCCAAAATTGGTGTTGTGGAAGCAGAAATCCAGCGTAAGGATTTTAGCCACTTTGACGAGAGGCAATTCTTAAAGCTTGGTCATAAAGTCAGAGCAACTCCAGAACCGCAGCCCTTGTAGAATGTTCCCGGTCTGCAGGTGGACCTAGCGTACCATAAGTTGTTCAAGAAAAGAAAAACAGGAAACCTTTCTATTGGGACCCCTAAATTTTTTCAGCAATTTGAACAACAGGTACCTGATCAGACCAGCCAGAGGAGCCAGCCTACGCTCCCTACTTGCGTCAATGACCTTTGCCCACCCATGACCCTGCTACATTGAAGCTTGTTGCGTATGGGGCTGTGTAGCCGCAAACTGGTACAATGTAATAGAAGGTGAACTAGTCTGAGGAATCATCTTTTACATTATGTGGATGCACTATGGGAAGAATATAAGCCACTAGTGTGATGCTTGAGCCAATGTTCTTCAGGGAAACCTTGAGTCCATTTATGTAGATGTTACTTTGACAGATACTGTGCCACTTATCTAAACAGTGTTGGTCAAGTACAAACCTTCATGGAAACACCCTGATGGCAGTGGCCTCTTTCAGCAAGACAATACATGGTGCCCGCATCTGTGAATTGCACTCGAAGAACAAGTTCCATGGTGGCTTGCAATTTTCAGGACTTCAGAGATCTGCTACTGACAGTAGCAGTAGTGCCAGATACCATAGAATACCTTCTACAAAGGGGGACCTACTCAATGTTAGGTGGGTGGTCACAATGTTATCGCTAATCAGTCAGAGTGTGGCATTTGTTGTCTGATGGCGTCTTGTACTCGCTGCTCATTTATACTGACACGAAAATAAAAGGAAATAAAAACTATTTGATAACTTAACTACAAATCTAATCTCGGCATTATATAATGTATGTTATATTAAATAATTATTTCCACTACTATGTCTTTGCGAAAAATATAAAAAAGACTTATTTCTGTACTTCTTTTAGAAAAAATATAAAAAACCTTGATTCCCAAAGTTACATTATTGTACTATATTAAGCATATTGTAGCTTAAAGCGTTTTTTTTTTTTCCCTTTGAGCTTTTTAGTTGTATGAAGAGCACTGAGGCTTGAAGAGAAGGATTTGTCATATGCTAACAGTGGGAAGCCAGTCACCTATTCTTTATTAACTGTGTAGATAAAATTGTGTTTCTGGGTAAAATATAGGACATGAGAAAGTTGTAGTTGCATGACCTAAAAGTTGTGAGAAAAATGTCTGAGATTCATTTATCTGCCTAATGACCTTTCTGTTTATAGATAGAAATTATATGGGAGACTAGAGACTATTACATTATGGCAAATTATACCGAATACCTAATGTCAGCAGTTTTTTAATTTAAGTTTGTTTATATATGTGTGTATATATATATATATATATATATATATATATATATGTATGTATGTATGTATGTATGTATGTATGTATGTATGTATGTATGTATGTATATATATATGTATGTATGTATGTATGTATGTATGTATGTATGTATGTATGTATGTATGTATGTATATATATATATATATATATATAGTGTAATATGTAATGTATATAATGTATATAGTGTCACACTTAGAACAGATATTTTATTTAAATTTTGTTTTCAGAACGAATAAATGCTGCAGAATGACAGTGGTGTGCATCAAGTAAATTTAAACAAGTGCTAAACTTAAAGCTAACATTTTTTTGTAGAAATATGCTGTATATAATCAAGAAGTGTTATTTAAGACCTATAATATTCATTAAACCACCTAGAAGCAGGCAGAGATGCCTACTGAAGTTAAAGAACAAGCTCCACACTATTCAATAACAAAAGTCAGGGGGGACGACAATTAATACGTGAGGCTTCTGGATTACTACTCCTCATGCACTCCTAGTATGAATATTTCAGTTTTATGAAACTTTAATATTCTACTTCACTACATGTTTTGACTAAAATAATAATTAATAATAAATAATTGTCTTATTTTAGGTCTGAATATTTCTTTCATCAGTGAGTGTATCTTCAGTGTTAGGCATTAAAAAAACAACTAAATACACAATAGGTAAAAATGTTTTAAACAAAATAATGTAAAAGAAATACAATGTGTCACACATCCCAAATCCAAAAAAGTGGTATTTATTAATTGTTTGTGTATTTAAAAGTATTTACTTTCACAGAAAATTAAGCAACTTGACGGATGTCCTTTCTGCATGTTTTTGACAATGATCGCATAGGTTGAAAGTACTGCTTTTCCCACAAAATATTAAATATAATGATTTTTTTTACCTCAATTACTTTTGAACCTAAATGATAGGAACTACAATTTCAAAAGGCTACATCTCAGACCTAGTTCTCTGAGTATTTGTGTGAACCTACTTGAAATAAAGCTGCACATAAATTTAGTATTTACAGTTTTATTCCAAGAGAACCAGGGTTGAGAACCACTGGTCTACACTCTTACATGGCCTCGGAAATCATCTGCCTGCGGTGTCCCTTCATTTTTGCACACTGACACCATGTGGCAACATGCTGAATAGCTTTGCAACAGCAGATCATGTTATGAAACTCTTCTGGTTCATTTCACCCTCAGTAATTGCTAATATCAAGAGGTCACACAACAACAACACCTACAATTTAACTGTTTATTCACTGACATGATTTAAATTGTATTGTCTTGTTTTAATTTTGTATTATAATTAATGCTCAATTACATTATTATGCCACTGCAGGGTTCTCAATCCTAAATACATGGATTCTAGAGAGACAAATGGTTGCAATAGAGCAGACTAATAGTGGGTTATTGTTGGACCATTCATGGAGGGCTCATAGACCTGAAGAGACTCCCCACCAGAGATGCTGCTCCCACCTCAGGAATGGTATTTCTGCAGTGTAGTGTTCACTAGACATAATGCTTGGAGCGCTTCTCAAATTTAGTCTCATCAAACCACAGAATCTTTGTTCTCGTGCTCTCAGAGTCCTTTAATTGTTGTTTCACAAACTCTACACATGCTGTGGCTTCTGTCTGACCACCCTAACATAAAGGTCAGATTAATGGAAAGTTGCTGAGATGTCTTCTTCCAGGTTCTCCCATCTCTGCAGAAAACTTGTTTGTTTGTTTGTTTAGAGCCAAATGTCCTTGGTCACCTTCTTAACCAAGATTGTTATCTTGCCTAGTTCTCACTTTGGTTTAGTGAACAGTTCTAGGAAAGTCCTGGTTCCAGACGTTTTCCATGTCACCATTATTGAGGCCACTGTGTTTTTTGGAACAAATAAAGCTTCACAAATATTTTTTTTATCACTTTTGTTGATCTGTGCTTCACCAATAAATACTATTGAGGAGTTCCTTACTTTTCATGACCTGGTTTTTGTCATGTGATGTGGATTTTATGTACAGTAGTTTTGGACACACCTTAAAGATGCACCTGATCCCAATTAGAACCACAAAACAGGATCTGACTACTTTTGCAAAGGGAAGAATTCTTTTTAGCTTTTTATTTCCAGTAAATTAGCAGAAAGCCTTAGGAATTTGTTTAACTAGTGTGTAAAACTCTTTATATCCGGACAAGGATCTTAAATTGTGTTCTGAAAGCGAGAGCCAGCAAAGGTTACAGAGAACTCTAGTGATTATAATTATTATTATTTCTAAATCTAGTCAGAACTTGAATGAGTCATAATATATGAGTAGTTGGAATGCCCATGACCAGAATTATAATAGTCCAGTCTACCCATGACAACGACACACTTGTGTCTGAATCAAACTGGAAAACCAAAATTGACAGTTATTTTTCATTTGGCAGAAGGTCTTAGTAATAACATTATTTTGAAAAACCATGAGGTTTTTAGTGAAGTGGACCTCATGTTCATTCTTTTCCTTTAATAGGTATGCGCTAGCTTTCCTCATCTGTCTTTCAGTGTCTGTGTCTCTCTTTTACAACCACACACACATATGCGCACATGCATGCGTGCACACACACACACACACACAAAAAAACATATACATTTATAGTCTCACCATTCTAGCAAGGCTTTGCCATCTGTGCCTTGTGTTTGTTATACTTGAACAGCATAGCAAGTAATATGTTTACTGTGTATTAAACCACTGCACATTAATAAATGGCCATGTTGTTATTGCTGTATTATTAAAACCATCCGCTGCGAAGAAAGATTTTAACACCTGCTTTATACTGTTACTTCATTGTTTTTGTTTTTTTATAAATTAATCACCATTTCTCTATTGTAACTGTTTCATTCAACATGTTTACACTGAGAAACTTCTTGAATCTTATTTTTAATGCATGGTTGAGGTGTCAAGCTCTGCACTTGTGTAAAAATAAAATGATTTCTCCATTTATTTGGATGCCTGGCAACAATTAAACAATGGCCCTGTGTATGTGTTTCCTTTAATGATTGACATGTGAGGAATTGTTGAGAACTGTTCTTTATATTTAAAAAATAAAAGAACGTGATAAGTATGCATATTTCTTTTTTTTTTTTTTGATGATTGTCTGCTCACTTTTTGGCAAAAAATGAGAACACTTTGAACCTTGTGAGTTACTCAAAGGGAACATGTTTCTTACTCTACTTAATAATGTGTAAAGTTGGTGTTGTATATTCACCATGCCAAGAACACGTCTACAACTCCAGTATGTTACACTTCAGGTGCTAATGCTTTGACTGTGCCATTGACTGTTAGGCCTTTTGCCAGAGGCAGATCAGCTTTCTCTTCAGTTTTTAAAATAAAGCTCTCAAACCTTAGACAGTTTTAATTTAATCTATTTTTCTCTGCTGTATTTCACCCATGTCCAGACTTTTAATTTCATTTCAGTAAGAAACAGCACCAGGTCCCAGAGTTACAGTACACAACTAGAACTACATCCAACAACCTTAACGAGTATTATTAGTAGTTATGGCTTAGTTGTTTGAGTCCCAATGTTATGTTTCCCTAATAATATGATGGATGCTGTAACATCTTGTTATACATAGAGTGAGAACTTTTTCCACAAATAAAAGCCTTATTTTAAAAAGGAATGAAATTCATTCTTTTCCTTAAAATTCTACAAACAATACCCCATAATAACAATGTGAAAGAAGTTTGTTTAAAACCTTTGCAAATTTATTTTAAAAAAAAAACAACTAACAAATAAATCATATGTATATAATACTTTGTTGGAGCAGCATTAGCACCAATTACAGCATCAAGTCTTTTTGAGTATGATGCTACAAGCAGGGCAGACCTATTTTCGGGGCAGTTTCTACCATTCTTCTTTGTACCGTTGATGTTGTTTGTCTGTACCGTTTTCAGATCTCTCCAAAGAGGTTCAATCAGGGACAAAGGTGGGCTCTGACTGGGCCAAACATTATGCAAAGACTTTAAACAAACATATTAAGCTAAGTATTAATGCTTATGTTTTAATACTGATACATTTCTAGATCAACAACTACTGGCAGAGCACAAAGAAAAAGAGCCACAGCTCTGCAGGACAGAGATTAGGGTTGCAGTGTAAGACAAGTGGCAGGCAAGGTCAGGGGCTACAGATACACTCTGTAGCCTTGAGTCTTCAATTATATAAAATACCTAAATATATTGTTATTATCTATTATAATAATATATAATTATATTATATAATTTACTTTCTCATTGTTTGCTGTGTTTTGTGTTGCTTCAGAGTGGCAGCAAAGGGGGAGAGAGGAAAGTAATGGAAGAGACAGAGCTGTACAAACTATCAGGTGAAAAGTGGTTAAATTTAACTAAACAGTAGTAAAATTTTTTTTGGGACATTATGTAGACTTTGATTTAACAACAAGTTTGGCATCAATCTGTTAATGATCTCATTCAGCTTTTAACTGCCCCGTCTGCACACACTGCTAAAGAAAGTTGATTGAAAAATGTGTACAGAAATCTGTTTTCTCTGGTAGAAATCTACTGTACCTAGAACAGAAACAGACACTTTCACAAAATGGAAGCTGTCGGGTAATTGTAGAAAACTGTTGTTGGTCACTTTAACAAGGTGATCTAGAGAAATTATTTGATTTTATTAACTTACTAGCTGAATGTGTTGTTAACATCACTGATGATCATTATTTGGATTGTCACCTCAAACATAATAATTCCTAAAATTAGGTCTATTTTATCTTGATTTGAAAGATGCCAGAGCGAATATAATGTGAAACAAACAGCAGAAGTAATTTAGAAAGCAACTGCACAAGTTCTGTGTATTCTGAAATAAACTGCAGAAATAGCAATTCCGCAATTTGCATCCCCGTCATCTTAATCCACATAAAAGCTCTTTTTCTGTTTTTCCATCATACAGTGCCAGCTTTCATTGGATAAGTGGTTAGAATAATGGATAGATGAAATTCACTCGGTCTTTTCTCTTCAGCACACGGTCAGGGCTGTGACACACCAAGTCGAAGTCAAACAACTTGTGCCAATGCAGACCAGCTGCTACACTAGGTTTGCCTGGCTGACAAGTGATGTTTTAACTTACTGCAAAGACGAGAGCTGACGAGCACACAGAGCTGCACATTCTAGGCTCGTGTTGGAGGAAGAGAAATCAGAAGACCTGGCACAGCATATGTTGAAACTGTAAAAAAAAAAAAGCAGCTCCAGCTTAGCATCTTCACACCACTCTCACTCACCACAGATGGTTTACAACTACTTGAAATCGAGGATATGTGTGATAAGAAATTACAAATTCTTCTCTTGTATGGACTGGGTCAGCCAACAACCAATCAGAGCACTGTCTTTTACCGCTTGGCCAAAACAAACTGACAAAAATTCCACAACGTGCAGAAAATCTGCTGATAGAGTTCTGACTGGCAGTGCAGGACACACTGCATTGATTAGGCCCATGGATGCTCCCCGATGGCCCTAAGCTGGCCGACAGCAGACTGTCCACCTGGTGTATCACGGCCTCTAGGGTTTGAAGGTGAGAGTGAGGAAGCAGAGTGCCACTGCCCCTTTAAACAACCTGACAAGCTCCATCTTTTTAGCATTTCAGTTGTTGTTCTATTCATGTATAAGGAGGTTAGTTCAGCTGGAAAAGTGTAACTGATTTCAAATTGATCCACGATAATAATGTCACAATGATGGTTATCAGACTCATTTAATCCCACGTTTGATTAACCATCAGTGATGTTTGTAAATTAATGTGAGATTAGGTAAAACTTCTGAGTCACACAAGGCAAGTCTTCATGTAAAAGATAATGGAAAAAGATGCAAAGAATTCGAAGAATCAATACACATCTGAACAGACAAAGTTTTTACAATGCAGAAATCTACACTGGATTAGTGGAAGTTTAATGTTTTGTCTCAAACCCCTAAGATAAAACAATCAAAATTAAAATATTAAACAAGCAAAATTAAAAATGTGCACAGAAACGAAAAATGCCAATCAGAAAAGAAAATCAGGGAACATATTTTCATATGCATAGTTTTAAGTATTAAAGTATTCATGTATTAAATTTAAATATTTATTGTGCTGTTTTGACATAAATCTATTCTATTTTTTTCTATACAATTTTTTTAAATATCAGAATTTATATATATTTTAAATACACAACCCTTTTTTAATTCCCTCCAGATACATTTTACTGCTAGATAGAAATTCAGAGAGAAATTTGTAGGTTGTAGGGATGTGTATGAAATGTCTTTTGTATGTATGTCATTGTTTGGATTGGGCACAGATTTTTTCTAATAGTTTTATGGGAGATTCAGTTATTTTGTGATTAATTTGACCGCACCTAATCACATTGGTATGTTTTAGGGTATACATGCTTACAGTAAAGATCTCTCTTCAACCACTGGGTGGTGCACTGGTGTAAGACTTGACAGTGTACTACAGCCTGTATGTACACATACTCTGAGTGTGTAAATGTGGGTATTCGCCCAGGAGAAGCTGTCAAAACATCCGTCCCAGTTGTCCCTGTGTGTCTCTGCTGATCAGAGAGCAGACAGGTTTCCTGTCCCGTTTTACCTGAAGTCACCTGCAGCCAGCCTCCGTAGAGATGAGAAAGGAGGAGGCAATTACAGAAGTAAGCAACACAAAACAGATGTGCAATTATGAGAACAGAGGTTTGCACTTAGCCCGTTTATTGCCCCAGCGTATTCGCTCAATCCATAGCAGCCAAATCCACAAACAGCTAATTAAGTCCTCATCACACCTAGAGTGCCACAAGCACTGGTCGTCACAAATACAAGCCAGAGTCAAATCCCCTACTCAGCATAACACATTTTTGATTTACAAACGTCACACTAATGGTTTTTTAGAGACCTATGAGCTAAATGCACAACCTGCTTTTACTAGGCCACCACCAAGAAATGTAAGGATGACCTGGAATCTCCAGAACTAAAAATCTCCCTGAACATTGGTCTTACTGTCCAGCCACTGTAGTCCAGATAAGAGTTTAGTTAATAAAAATGTTTAAAGGCCCCTTAAAAGTTTGTCAGTTTCAGCAACAATATGCCCTGAACATCATCACATTTTTATGTCCAAATAAAATGCATTACATATTTGCTTACTTACTAAGGACTAAACTCCAATTTTACATATTTGTGTGTTAGCCTCTAGTGTTTTCACTTCATCATTTGAAGAGGAAATTAGAGTGGTGTTTCCGTCAAAGGGATAAAAATCAGCTGTAAGTCAGGGAGGCCCTGTCTGAACTAAAGAAGAGACATTTGGGTCTGATCTTGACAGCACAGGCTTGTAGAGGTGTGTCCAGGCTCAAACAAAGAAGATTTCTGAAGAGCCCAGAAGGAGAGTTGCTGATGATCCCCAGGCTGGAAAGGGAGACAAAATTATTTTTAAAGAGTTTGGGCTTGACTGTAAAGCACGGGGTGAATGTATGGAGCAAAAGTGTGGAATAATCCAGAAAGCCAAAACTAAAGACTTCCCTTCCCTTGGCTAATATATTTGTAGACTGAATATTCATACAGATATTAAAGATCCAAATGACTTAAATAAATGGTGCTTTACACTAAAACTGACACCTCCTTTATCTTATCCCAATGTAAATGCCAAGTTGTCAGCTATTTTAGACTTTAGAAAAAATGTCTGGCAATCTGTTCTACATTTGGTCAACTTGGTCGTTTTCTAAATTAATCGTATTGTCCACAGTCATTGTTCAACTGTTACGGCCAACATTGAATCTTCTCTGCTCACATTTGTTAGTTGCTAGCCTGAAGTCTACAGTGTAGCGGCGTGTCTGGCTGATGTGTTTTTAATAGTTTCTGGACAACAACGGAGGTTTATGGCATCAACAAACGAGCAAATTCTGCAGGCTGACAACTAATTAAACGTGAGTAGAGAAGATTCAGCCTTGGCTTTAGCATCTGTACAGTGATTGTGGACAATATGAATAATTTAGAAAATGACCAAAGTTATTCTTTAAGACTAAGCAAGATGCTTAAGATGTGACTGCTAGTGCTGCTGGCTATTTATACCCTGACACTCTTGCACTTTCCCCTCTCTTTTGACTTATGCATGCCCCCGCTGACTGATAAAAAACACAGAGGCCATGCAGAATGAGGTGTGCCTGTGCTGATGAGGGAGAGATTGAAGGACCCACATGCGTTTCCAGTGTCTCTCTGGGCTTCTGAGGAGATCTGCTGCTTACTCAGGAGTGAAAGCCTCAAATTAAAGTGTTTGTGCTGACAAAGGACAAATGGGATTTTTCTTTCACGCAAACGGTGCAGGATTGTGTTGGCTTGCTCAAAGTGTCAGAGAAAAAAATCTCTCCTGGTCGACACCACTAATGAAACATGTGCATGAAATTAAGGCCTGCATTTTTGCTGCCGATGTCTAGGTTCTACATGTGTAAAAAAGTGAAAAGAGGAGGAGAGAAAAGAAAGAGATGAGGCAAGATTCAAGAAGAGAGCAAACAGAGAAAGAGATGCTGCTCCTCTCTCATGTGAATAGATATGTCTTTTGTACCCTTGAAGTAGGAGTAAATTGAATATTCATGAGTGAGTATGAATAAGTGCTCTGTCAGCGAGTAGTGTCACTGATAGATGAGGGGTGGACTTGCACACAGCTCCATTGGCCATCCACGGTCCTCCTTGAAGAGCCACAGAGGTGGGGGCATCAGGTACAGAAAAGGGTTGCCCAGGTAAAAGACAGAAAAGAAAGGTTAACTTCAATCCGAGCATACATTGAACCCGTCCTTTAGGAAACCATGCCACAGGGAGCTAAGGCCAGTGTTAACTTGACAGTTTAAAGCTTTACTGACTGGGCAGCTGGACTGGGGATCACTGTAGCTGGGGGAGAAAAAAAGGGCCAAAAAAGACTGATGGAGGGGAAAGATTCTTTTCCTTTTACGCACGGCTGAATTGAAGTCTGGGGTTCTCTCCTCTGATTCCTGTTTTCCAGCCAGTGACTCCATGGTCCAGAAACCCCCTCTAATTTTCTCTGACAAGTTCTCACAGTTGCTTCTCAATCCCCAGTGTCTACCTCCTCCTCTTCCCCCTCTATGAAAGAGGGAGGCTGACACACACACACCCACTCACACACACACACACACACACACACACACACACAGAAACGGATAATTTCACCGCTGATATTTTGATATGATAATTTTATTCATGATGCCACTTCTCGGCCGCTGTGCAGCTCATCTGTACAAGTGTAAATGAGGAGTGTTCCAAATGTAAAATGTTCTGCTGAGGGGGATCAATGGGGCTCTGTAGCCAAAACAAGGCAATATACAAAGTGAGTTGTGTTCCAGTAGGCAGACTGGCCTGGCCCACACTGACTCCAGTCAGCGCGCCTGGCTCTACCAACATACACCAGATGGCCTCATCCTCAGGCAGAAAGAGGGAGAGAGGGAGAGAGACAAACACAAAGAGAGGATGAGAGAGAGAAAGCGCTGGTGCATTACATGTCCCAGAGGTTTTGGGCTCAGTCAAAGTTATATCCAACACTGGGTCTGGATGCTAGTGGAGCTTGTTTAATGTTAAGACTAACTAACTGGAAAAGCCTAAATCCCATAATACTGACTTAATAGATGACCCTATTTCTCTTGGACTTTCTGTCTGAAATTTGTCAAGTAAAACAGACTATTACTACTCAGATGTTTAGTTAATTCAAATAATAATACCACACTGTATATATACAGTATGCCCATTAAAATTGTCCCTTAAGTACAATAAATACAGTATTTCAGCCATGAGTCACCCAATGACAATTGGCATCAGCTCCTGCACTATACTACAACCCTTAGGAGGATAAGAGGTTAAGATAATAGATACATAGATTGGTGAAAAAGTACAATATTTCCCTCTGAAAATTATCAGAGTCAAATTCTAGTAAAATGGAAAAACTCAAAATTATTACTCCTTAGCATTAGCAAGTAGAACCCTTTAATGTAATATAGTATGTCGGTGAGAATGTAAATGGATGGAAAATGCTAAATTTAACATTTTAAAGCTGCATTTCAAAGATCAAGTATTGCATTTCCATATTGTTTCAGGATAGAAGAAAAGAGACAGATGAAAAAAAACTAAAACAAAAAACATATAAAAACAAAATCAAAGCGACAGAGGCTACAGAGTAACTCTCACTTTTTTTTCTAATATGGCTCAAAAACTGGATTCTACATTTCCCATTATTCATCTTGACAATTTTTCATTACAGCTTATTAAACATCTCTTTAGAGTCCTCATTTGTAACATTCCAACCTTTCTGTTAAACATTTTTCGCAAGATGAAATAACCCTGTTGATAGGAATTATTATGTTAAACTACACTAGGGAAGACTCAACTTTATGCAAAAAGCTTCTGAGAGAGGAACAGACAGACAACAGCCAGTTTTTATCATCCTCATTCCAGTAGCAAAGAAAGCACAGAGTTGTTTACCACTCTACTCCATCATGGCAAGAAACCTTAAGCTGCAATGTAAATGTGGGAAAAGGTGTTCACAATTCTCACTAAAAGACCCAATGGGTTCCCAGAACATAAAATAGAACGACTGTGGAAAGAATTTGCAAAAACAATTTATTGTTGGTGTGTCAGGCAGTAGCAGTGTCCAAAAGAAAATATGACCACTCATTCCCCTCCCAAATATTTGTCATGACCACTAATCCCATGCCGAAAAAAAAAGAAAAAAACAAAACCAAACTGGCCCAAGCAATATCCACTGTTAAACAGACATAACGGAACATACTAAACATTTTCCAAACAGTTTCTTCTTGGTTTTTTGTGTTAAACAGTGACGTAAACACAACAACAGGCAGCAAATTGGTGGCTGCCATCTCTTACAACAGTGGCAGCTCAAACTGTTCCAACATAGCGGTTTGGATGGGTTCAGGCACAAAGGCACACAGAGTTTAAGTTAGTAACATTTCATGGTTTGGGTTAAAATCACTCTTTCCTTAACTTTATGTATGTTGCATCACATAATGTACAAATTGTTGTGTACACAATGTCATCGGGGTTATAATAACAATATAAAGTTGAGACTAGAGACGACTCTTGTCTCCTGTCCTCTGCTTTGTTGACCCAACAATATCCCCCTACCTCCTCTTAAATATTCACTACAGCTGCTAGATGTTGTCCAGCTGTAAAATGTCTCTGTTTGTTGTTTTATGCTAATTGTAAGCAACCTATAATGTTCAGAATACAGACTAAATCTAAATGCTAAATCTAACTTAAATTCTATGTGCACCAGAGCATGAGTGTTGTGAGATGTACGCCGGATGCCCTTCCTGACGCAACCCCTCCCCAATTTCTACTGGGCTTGGACCGGCACTGCACAGCTGGGCAGGGGAATGGGTTGTTAGCGGTTCAGTGTCCTGCCCAGAAACACTTCGACATGTAGCCGGGACCGGGTATCAAACTACTGACTCTGTGGTTTTAATGCTACACACAACAGAAAGCACACGAAAGAAAAGAAAAAAAACAAACTTGCAAATGTTTTTTAAAGTGTGCAAAAGTGCCAAAAGAATGTGAGACTACTTGGAGATGTAAAATCGAACGTCATCTTCCATCTCCACCATCTAAGGCCATAATACAGATGGCCCAGTGGCCCCTCCTCGCCTCCCACTGCTCTTTGTTTTCATTCCGCTCTTTTGGTGATAATGTATTGTCTACAGGGTGTGTAATGATCCTCGAGAGCAGCTGTATACCACTAACAGGCACTTCTGTCAAACACATCACCATCGCTGTGCTCATTGATTTGTGTGCCTTTAAAATGGGCTCTTTCCTCCGTGCTGGGTGCAGCCGTAATTGCATCTTGCTTAAATGATTCAAATAAGGCGGTCTGTTGCTCTTACCTCCACTTCCCCTCCCTCCACTGTCACTGTCACCCTCACTTATTTCATTACAGATTCAACAGACTTGATAAAACAGCAGGGGTACCCCATTCCACAGCGCTTAGCCAGCCCGGCCGAGACAAAGAAGTGGTCAAGCGGGGCAACAAATCTCACCAAATGGAGCGTTTGCTCTTTGTGCAGCCTAGTTATGGAAAACTGATAGCAGTATCCAGAATACTGAATAGGTATAATAAATGCTGAAAAAGGGGGATTCTTCTCCTAATTGGGAGAGGCGGGGTGAATGGAAGCACCGGCATTCCCTATTTTGTACCTGAAAATGAGTTGTGTGAAATACTCTAATAGCCTGTACACAGTTTAAAGGGGCAGTGCGACACACACCCCACCTGCACACTCTCTTCTCAAAGCCATCTCATTCTGTCTTTGGGCTGACAGATAAACATGTTCTCTGCTGGCTAATTGCTCTACCTGTTTCTACCCAGTCTCAAGTGACAGGCTAGCTGTGTCTGCGTAAAGCCTCAGATCTTCCAGACCCAGTAATGCTGGAGTAAAACACTCAAATACACAGCCAAAGTGAGGCCAAAGAACTTCTGAAGGAGAAAGTGGATGATTATGTACCTTGAAGCGCACTGTGCAACTTTCCAAATGAGCAGCGAAGTTTGCGGCTAAAAGAGACAGCTGTCGGATAGGCGTTGATGGATTAACTAACGTGACAAGTGCACCAGGAAATATGACAGCATCTGTCTAATGATATCAACATCAACAAGAGAGAAAAAAAGAGAGACAGACAATTTAAAAGATTACCCAAGGAATTCACGTCTTAGCATAGCAAGTCCTCTCCCTCTCACAATCAAATAAAGATGTTCAAAATCAATATGTTGCCATATATATCAATACACATGTGCTGCGGGTCCCAAAAGTATTCCATGGAAGTACCTTTGTCTGAATGGACTGCAAGTGGTCATAAAAGATGCAGGCCCTCAGCTGGACACTGACTCCCTCCAGTCAGATGAATAATAGTACAAAGGGCTGCTAAATCATTGAGACAGCTGCTCTGCTCTGTCCAGACTGCACCGGTCCAGTGCAACATCGCTAACAGATCAATGAGGAGGCATCGCGGCCCACTATCCTCCAGATGAATCTTCGGCTCGCTTTCTGAGGGAGCAGTCAGAACTCAGGAGGACTTTCAACTCAGCGTCTCTGCGAAAATGTCTGATTAGTTGGAAGCATCAAAAACCGAATTTGCATAATAAAAGTGAGATACTGTTTCATTGAATCTAAAACTGTGGAATTCTTAGAAGTTAAAGGCGAAGAGCCGGATTTGTCCTTTTACACATGAGAGGGTAGACTAGTGGACAAACTGTCCTCTTTTCTCAGACGATGATCATCTTCAAGGGGGGAGTGGCTGTCTAGCACTGCGTGTCTCACACTGTTGGAGAAGTGATCTAAATATGAGACAAGGTCATTGCAAAGCGAATTCAAATAGATGTTAGCTAAGTGAGCTGGCTGTAGCTGGGAGAGTGAGCGAGAGAAAGCATGTTGTTTAAGTAAAACCCTCAAGAACATTATGATTTATTTAAGTGAGGAGAAAATATGAATAATGTATTGGCTATACGGAGCATGAATCTCTTTTGTACTAATTGTCAGGAAGGCTTGCATCTAGTGTGTGAGGGGTGGAGGGGCTGGAAGACCCAGAGATCACAGGGGCGCTGCGGCTCAAAGCCGCTGGTCCTACAGCCACAGCCATTGACTTGCAAATGAGCTCAAGGAGGCTAATTAATGGGGGGGCTAATGAAAGCAGTGGTTGGGCTCAAGTGAAGAAATAATGTGGGACCCCCATTTCACTTTCCCCCTTCTTTTCTGACTTTTTCACTCTCTCTCTCCTTCCAGTTCTCCAGCTTGTTCACCCTCTCTCTTCCCACACGATGGCTCGTGCCATTGAAGTTGATTGTAGAACACATCAATATGTGAACAAAGTTGTTGGCAGTGGGGGGCAGTGGTGCTGGTGATGGAGGTGGGGGGTGTTACTAGAATTAGCATTCATTTGAAGAGACCCCCCCCGCCTTCTTCGGCTCAGTTATTTATTCTGTAGCTTTTGGCACATTTTCTGGTTCTCCACTCTCAAGAGAAGAAGATGGAGGGAGATGGAGCAGGGTGTTTAAGATTTGTGACAGGATGTAATGGTAACTTTTCCACTTTTTCTTTCTGCCCTCTCGTCCATGTTGTGATGGTTTGACTGAGGGTACATTCTGGATCAGTTGCTTTGGCCTGCAGTTGTCTTTGCTTACTTAGAAACAGTGTGACTCTTCTCAATGCCAGTGGATCTGTTAGCTACCACATAGAGACATTAGTTCTTATAAACTGTGTCTTTACTTTATGATATAGTTATCTGACCCTAATTCATGCTTCCCCTGAGATGTAATGAAGTTGGCAAAGCCATTCTAATCCTATGTCTGTGTCAAGTTCTGATTGTGTTTTATTGTGAGACCAGTTTTTGGGAGAGCCTAACATCACCAACAGTTGTTGGTTCAATCCCCGGCTCCATGTCGAAGTGTCCTTGAGCAACACACTGAACCCCAACTTAGTTGCTGGACAACTTAGTATGTTGGCCAGCTGCATAGCAGCTCCCCCATTGTTTTGTGTGTGTGAATGGGTGAATAAGAAGCATTGTAAAGTGCTTTGAGTGGCAATAAGTAGAAAAGTCCTATATAAGTTCAGACCATTTATCTATTCAGACTTGAGTAAAGCCAATGTGCATCAGTACAACATGTCAATCTTTAGTCAAATTAATTTACTATTAGACGTAACTCTACACAGAGGGCAAACACGGACAATAAAGTGCTGCTTCAAGCTGCTAGCAGTTGGATGAAGGCGGCTAAAACATGAAGTCCGCTGAACCAGGCCAAGAAAATAACTTTAAATGCCCACTGAGTTTTTGTAATTTCCATTGTATCAGTAGTACATGTGGTAATTCAGTCATACTCAACAGATTACTATAAAATGTTAAGTGGCAAAGGATATTAAATACAGGACCACTAGAAAGAGATAGCAACTCATTCAGCTAGACAGAATCCGTAGTTACTTACTCTAATATTGGGTTTGTAACATATAGAAAGTAGTGACAGTTGGCTTTTTCAGTTAAAGCTGATTCCTTAACTGTTATGTAAATCGGAAAGCTGGTGTAAACACATAGCCAGGTTTCTAACTCACTTTCTCCAACAGCATATGTGCATAACAAAAAGGTCCAGACAGGACAGTGAAAGGCTGAATGAAAGAGGGATCATTAATGTATCCAAAATTCCAAAGTTGGACTGAAAATTACACAGAAAATGCCTCATAGAAATCTAAACATGTGACTTTCCAATGTTGATGTTTTTATCCAGTTTGCATGTATCAGCTATGTGTCTCCTCCCTCTCTTTTCCACTCTGCCTCTCCATTCTGCAGAGACACTAAAATTTGAAAAAAAGGAACTCAGCTCAGTCACTATACAGTTAAATTCTGTGAGGCATGCTTCCAAAGATGGACGAGAAATCAGTTTACTCTTCCGTTGCATTTATACGTGGATTCCAGTAACCTGTTTTTTTTAAGTGCATGTAAATGAAAGATGAAAGATAGAGTTAATGTTAGTTCGAATTTTAACCAAAATTACCCTGAGCTTTCCTTAAACCTATACCTGACGAAGGTCACCTACTGAATTGACAAGAACTGATAAAGGTTCATCATGTTGCGATTTCCTGATCTTCCGGATCAGGTGGATAAAAGGTAATTGAACCAGATTAAATTACTGCTACCTCTAGTACTATACAGTATATACTGTTGATTTCATCGTCTCTCCTGTTACGAACTTTGACACACCAGGACCATCAGCCAACTTCAGGGCGTAGGGAGCATCTGTCAACATTGTCTTGGTGTATCCCACACCGTTGATGCCAGACAAGTGTGACATGCAGCAGTTGATCTCTGCGCTAGTTGATGTCACTGATGTCGGCCAAATGTGTTACAGCCCTAATATAATCACTAAAATTACTATTTCCAGTGCAAATTCTTCTATTAACACTGTGAAACATGCGTCTTACTTTTATTATGTTGTATTAATTTTTATGATTACTTTTGCTTTGGTTCTTTAAGCTTGACTGGAACTGTTCCATCTACAGTACTCTTACTTCATATAATAGGTTTCATAGATAAAAGTTGATAGCACCTGTTTTTAAAAGAAGTGCATTTTTTAAGATAATATAATAGATAATAATACAGCTTTTGGCATGTATTTCGGTTCTTTATCCTCAGGAGGACAGATGGAGGAAGAGTTGCAGAGAGAGCATGGTATTTCAGTTGCATGATGGGATATAACGCTAGCTCATTCGCTTCTTCTCTCCTGTTTGCACTGGAGACGGAGTTAGGCAGTGGCAAATAGAGAAGTCAACACCCCCAGCCCTCTCTCTTCTTCTTACTGTGGTGGTTGTAGGGTGGTGGCACATGCTTGTATCAGATGCTCTGCCCTGCAGTTGTGTTTTGTTTCTTTGAAGCAGTGTGACTCCTCTCAGCCACCCTAGTAGCCCCCGGCACTGCCACTGTCTGCGAAATCCTGATGCATGGAGCCATGGAGCTGTTTGAAGTAGGGAGAGACAGCTTTTTCGGTTCAACCCCTGCTGAATGCACACATATATTGACGCATACACATGAATACTCACACAGAAACATGCTAAAGTTGAATGCAGCTCCCTTTACTACTGCAATTCAGCCAAATCAAAGTTTTGGTGAGTAGGGTGTAAGGCCACCAAATGTTAATTTATTTAGAAATGCTGGTAAATAACAGAATATACCAAAGTCGCTCAGGAAGTGACCACAAAGATTAATAGTTTATTCATTTATACAATGCTTTGAAAAAGTATTTGCTCCCTCCTTCATTGCACATGAATGAACCGTGATTAACCATGGCTGAGTTAAATTAATTTGCATTTAACCTACCTGATCAAGTGTAAAGAAATTCAATAACAGATGAGAAAAGTAATTGACATGTATCCCTCTGGAAGGGGTTACAAAGCTGTTTGTTAGGCTCGGGGGGTCTGGCAAAATACGGTGAAAGCCATTATCCACAAATGGGGAAAACTTGGAACAGTGGTGAACCTTTCGAGGATTGGCCAGTCGACCAAAAAGAATCTGATGTCAACCTTGTTTTATAAAAGTTGTGTTTTTGTACAGCTAAACTGCAACTACAAAGACCTAAATAAGACAATTCACATTATGAAAAGTTGCAAATACTTAATATATTATTACAATCGCACACTTTTTTTGCCAAAATATCAATTCTTGTTTTACTGAACACTGTGTCAAACCATTTTAAGATTTTGGTTAGACTCTTACAGGACGTGGTTGAGGTGAGGTTGAGGCCTGTGGTCAGGCTTAATAGAGAAATACTTTCTTTTGACCCTTGACAAAGTACTTAATAATAATTAAGTACTTTATATATAAATATAAAATAATTTTACTAATTTCCATTTGAGAATTTTTTGTACTACTCATTATTGAAAAATGTAATAATATGTAAAATGTTAGGATATATGCAGTTAGCAACTAGCTGGGTAAGACAGAAAGAGCTGGTTAAGAGTTGTTGGAATGAAATAAAACTGGACACGTTTATACAAGTACAAACAAAACTACAATAAAATTAAAATATTTCAGTGTTGGGTCAGATACTGTACACTGCTTCACTGTGCAGTGTTCAGTATCTGCTTCCACCTCTGACTGTTGGCCTCTCCGGTGGTTCCCCTCTTCACAGCCTCTTCTGGTCCCTGGTTTACTGCATCATTGGTAAGATAGAGACCCCAGCCCTGCTTCCACGCAAGTCCTCCTTCCTATCCCCAGGTATGTGAACCTCTTCCACCTTCTGCCTCCCAACCCCTCTTGCCCCATCTTCACCATCAGGGAACTGGTGGAAAGATAGATGGCTAAGCACAGGATAGCCCCCCAGACAGGCTGATTTATAGCACCTCCTTTCCATCTAGGCAGAGTGGAGGCCCCCAGGGGCCCCGCCTGGAGAGCGCCAGGGACAGTAGCTGTCTGAGACCTGACGGCCCTGGACTCCCAGTCCACTGTGATGCCAAGTACCAAACGGCCACCCCAGAATGGTCGCCATTCGTCATACGGGCAGCCAGGGATCCACCTTAAAGGGACAGAGACACAGAACCACAGACAGAAGGAACAATGAGACTCCCTTCCTCCTCCCTTGCCTCTGCCCACAGACATTGATCTCCACTCGAACAATTTATTATATCACCTATGCTAAGGCTACTGTCGGGGGAATAGTAAGAGACACCTCCATGCTTTTGTTTAACCGTCTGTGCAATAGTTATAAATATAACACATCACAGGCAGTTGAGAGCAACCTTTTCTGTGCTGTATTAAGAGATTATGGATACTTTCTACTTTATTTTGACACACCTCTGAGCCTATGCGGTGCTGAGACAATGTGATGTTCTTTCATGTACTGTAAAAATTATGTGAATAAAATGTATAATGCAGTCAGCGTTTAACTTACCAACCACTGATCTTTACCTTAGGCGAGTGCTGTGAGTGTGTAAACCTAACCATAACTAAGTATTACTGCTAGAATAACATTATAATCACAAACACTGGGTATTGTGCTACATTTGAGGCATTTGAAATTTTGAATAAGCCGAAACTTAAAACGCGTGACTTGATAAGAATTGATTTTAATACAGAAAACTGTCAAATGTAATCTGCCCAAAAGGAAAAGATGTCTTTGTTCCAAGTTAAGATGCAGCATTTAACTTTTATCAAATGAATTTTGTTTTATATTGTTCTTTGGATTATAATTACAAGAGTATCTTGTTTGGAAATACAAAGGAGATTATTTTAGTATGTGAGATGAATATACGGTATTGTTAAATACTTTTTCTGAGTATTGTTATAATACTAAGTCTTGTATTGAGTATTAGATATTTATCAATTGTTCTTTGTATTTTTTTAAAGTTAATCTACTGGAACCTGTTTTGTGTGTGTAGTAATATGGTAAATGATTTGTACTTATATAGCAATTTTCTACCTATTGGCACTCAAAGCATTTTACACTGCTTCTTATTCACCCATTCACACTCACACTATGCAGCTTGCCAACACTCACCAGGAGCATCTAAGGTGGGATCAGTGTCTTGCTCAAGGACACTTCAACATGTGACTGGAGGAGCTGGGGATTGAACCAACAACTGTGAGATTGGTGAACAACCACTCTACCTTCCTGCGCCACAGTCGCCCCTATGGCATTCATGCTGTTTTTGTGTAAAAGACATAAGTTGCTTGTAAGTATCAGTTATTATGTTGTTTACTTTACTTTTTAACAGACAGTGAAAAAAACAGGGCTCTGTACATCATTTTAACACCACACGGTGCTTAAATGATGCTTCAATATGACGATATTGGTGGGAGGCATGTATTGGCCTGAGATAGAATTCACACATAAAATAATGCAAAATACAAATGAAGACAAATCAGTTTGTACGGACTGATGAGGTTCTATAATGGACAGTTATACAAATAATACATTTTTTATAGATTAATAGCAATAGTTCCAGGTCTGGCAAAGCCACTGGCCCATGCTTTGGCCCAGCTTGCAGGGCATCTGCGCTGTAAAGTGTGGCCAAGACTCTGCAGCTACAAATTCACCTGCCAGGCTGGAAAATGATGGGGCAGCTGACAGAAGGCTTCTCAAGGTGGGGGAGCAACAGCTTAAAATGGCCTGGTAGTTACAAGTAGCACTGGACTACTATACTGAGTAGATATGTTCCCTAAATTCAAAGGCAGTCAGTGTTTATACACCAGATATTATTATTGTTTTCTACTTTTTATTTGGTTGTGTATTTATTGTCCCGCTCTGTGACTTCAGAGTCACTCCCGGCAAATACACTGTAAATGTCCCACATTTAAAGAGCTAATGTTATGCATAACAATTACACTGGAAGTCCGCCCATTAGCAATCCCTGTTTTTGGTGAATGTGACGCAAACACCGATTTCAAACACTCACCAATCCAAGCATTGTCCAAGCACCAAATAACCTAATCTGCATGCTTGCACATTGTGGGAGGACACCCACACAGGAGCTGGACGATAATGCAGAACCTTCATGCTGTACTCGGTTTGACATGTTATTTTGCATATACACTGATAAACCACAACATTAATACCATCTGGTGGCATTAATCTAGTGCTGGACAGACATCAACAGGGAAACTGACAGATATGCAGGTTCACAGCTCCATACACAGCAGGTTGTGATGTACTGCGTGTTCTGAACTGTTGATCATGGTCAGAATGATCTTTTCACATGCTGACCTCTGTTCAGCACAACATTAAAACCACAAGGGGGTATAATAATATGGCTTATTGATGTATTTGATGCAAATTGATGCATATTAATTATATTGTTGTGTCCTACTTCAGCATCAAAATTTGTATGGGACATAACTTGAATCATTACATGGGAAACTCGGCATTGCATTTTCTACAACTCAGATTTTTATCCCTATATCAAATGAAGCAATTGATCAGTGTCATTTACCGTTATTTTAATTAAAATCATTAGACTTTCACAGCAGATCGTTAACGTTGGTGAGAGACTGCCGCCAGGTTTCATGGAAAAATACTTCACATACAACATATTTAATAAGTGCTTTAAGTTAAGGCTGCCTAAACCCAAGTACGCACAAAACTCTGGATTCCAAAATAAACTCATACACACCAAAACATAATGATGTTTTAGTTGCATAAGAGTTAATCATTTAGTAGACAGGGTTGATCTGGCAGCTGCTTTATTCCTGTTTTTAACTAAGGGTTTCATATCTAACACGAGACATCAAGAGAAGAACCAGTGTTGAATTACCTGTGTTTTAGTCGCCACCAACTCGATATACAATAATCTGATGAAAATCTGACGACAACATTTACCTGTTGCTAGAAATTAAAGCTGAGACGCTTAGTGATGATTCTCTGTGGATGACCATACTGTACGTGTTTACCCCTTCACATTACAACTCAGAACCTTTAGCTTGAAACAAATGGATGTGGTAGTGGGGTTATGAGCCACGGACTGAGGCTGGAAGAGAAGAAAGTCACTGCCCCAGGTGTCACCAGGCAGAACTTAAAAAATAGACTTTATAGATTATATAATCCAATATGATTTAGCTGCTGTAGTATATTGACAGGGATATGGTGCGAAGTCGAATCAAAAGCCCTTCCAAAAACAACAGAACATTGGAACAGACAATCAAAACATAAGATGAATCCTCCATGGAGCAGTCAAACAAGTTCCGTCTACTCAGCGAAGCTATTTCTCTCGTTATTTGCTCTTTTTGATTCTCGTCACCATTGTAACTTTTTCATGAATCTCTGCGGGCCATTAGTGAGCACACAGACGAACATTGACAATAGGAAAAAGACAATTCAGGAAGGATCAGTGTTACTGTGCTCTGTGTTATCAGTGCTTTTGAAAGTGTTATTTCAATTAAAAATCAGATAAACTGCTGATTAATTCAGCACACTTCCCAATTACAGCTCAAAGGGGCCTCCTGGAGGCTGCAATGCCCCAAAGATGGCAGATGCCGCGCACACATTCAGGCATATTTCATACGGCTATGAAATATTGAGTTGGTGTGTGGTGTTGTGGTACCGCTGGGTGTCTATGTTGTTGGAGCTGTATGTAAATCTGGCTGTGACACCCCTGTCTGTGGCAGGAGACTGATATGTAGGACATATTGGGAGATACTGTGGGAAAAATGATGCAATCTGAAGCTAAGATGCTCCAGACAAGTCTCATCTCACTTTCTGCTCGCTACAGCAGAGCAATGCTAGTGTAACGTTGGAGGCAAATTAATGTGACTGTAGGCATTGTGACAAGATATGCATTCACGTGGGTAAAAGTTCAAGTAAGAAAATACATTGCACGACACATCACGAAACACGTGACATCACCATGCAAACAAATACTGGTTCATGTGGGGTTTTTTTAGAAGACAGGTTTTTTATTTCTCAAATTCATTTTCTGCTTTACTGTGAAAGCTTTCATCTGGCTTACATAACAAACAGATGGTTCATGAAATATGTAATTCAGAACTGGTCTTTTCCGTTTTTTTGTTTTTTTTTGTAACTTATCATTGTGCCTTGGGCATTTAAAACTGAGTTTGATTGAAGTTTTATTAAAACACAAACATTTCTGTGTGATTTTTGTCAGTGTTTTAGAAATTAGTCTGTGATTATACGTTCATTAGCCTTTAAAGCCATAAAGACACTTTTCCCTTTTCCTTTCTTTATTTTTAAAGATAACTTTAAGTTTTCTTCTTAAGATAAGTTATTCATCTTTTCTTTTCATCTCGACTGCTAAAAATCTATAAAATAATTAATATCATATGTTCACTTCGCATGATACATGGCACCTATTTACTCCATTAGACCTCAGAAACAATTCTGATTATTATATCCAGTCAGGCAGCATTAGGAGATAAATAAAACGAACACTCTGATCTGACACAATTTTAAGTCTCATGTTAATGTCTGCAGTAGCAAGTTGTATATTATATATTATGTTACATAATGTAAAGACTTATTGAAGAGTATAAAGTTCATTATTAAAAAAAAAAATCATTTTATTTGCAGGCCTGTAAGCATAGTTGTTGCCTTATTTGCCCCCCGAAAGGGCAACATAACCTGCAAGATACATTTATATTATAAATACAATAATATTTTAAATTATGATTTTTTAACACATACTAAAATCCCTTACCATCACATTCCACACAACTAACTGCTTCAAATTCTTTGTGTAAATAATACTAACATCTATTTTATGAATTATAGTAGTTATTAGTAGTCTTGCATGCGTTATTGTGATATTTTGTGGTGCTGTTAATGTTCAGTAAATATATCAGCACAGACAGGTCACACATCAATGACCTATAACATTAACCAAGAAAGAGGAAAAATGTCCTGAGCCTCAGAAGAAGAAATATTGCATTTCTCTTATATATATTATATAACATAGCATGTTTTCTAACACATTACCACACACACAACCTCACAAATGTGTTTCCATGTGTGGTTTTCTTTCTCTCCCTGTGCTTCTAAGTTTCCAGATGCTGTGCGCAGAGTTGCATGATTTTTCTTTTTACTAAGTTGAATATTAGAGAGGCTTTAACTTTCGGGAGTGTCAACCTATCCTGATGATAGCTTCTTATACTGCAAGATTCATGGCGAGCGTTGCCAGCGTTCCTTCCCTTAGTGTGTCCATAACTCATTTGAGTGTAAGAGCAAACAAACTGCTGTAACAGCTCTCTGGACAGGAGTTTGCCTGGTCCAGTTATATGATGCTGCTCTTCTCTCGCTGTGCCGCCTCCCAAACGGGCCTGCGGCACTTTGTAACCACCACTTTATGTCCCAAAAGACGCCAGACCAATAGTTGCTGAAATCCGATGTGACCATAACACATAAATCATCTTTTAAGCACTGAGAAGAGCAGGTGCGGGCATAAACAGTGTCGACGCTGCTTTCTCAATGATGTAAATAATTTATCAAACCTACACACACACTGAAACACACACACACACACACACACACACACACAGCACTGTTTATTCCATCCCAGTAAGTGTGTAATCCTCAGACGCCATTTTAGTGGAGGGCCTGTCAAGACATATGCACACACATGCGCAGACACACACGCACACACACATGGTCAGTGTTTTAGAGGCGGCCCTGTCTGTCGCCGTAATGAATCCCACTGTGATCTCTCTGGCAGTTGTGGTCATCATTCTCTGACCGAAGCACACACACACACACACCCATGCACGCACACACACACACACACACAAGATGCATGCACGTGCATACTCCTCCTCAACACACACATACAGACACACAAACACAGAGGTCCTGCTGACTGTCTGCTCATTCATCATGCGACCCCTCATGGAGTTGCTTGTGGGAGTCTGGGGATGCAATAGAGATGGAAGGACTCTAGGAGGAGGAGAAGGAGGAGGTGTGGGCTGTAGAGGTGTGGGGTTTTGGAGGGTTGGTAAGGGTGTCGGATGGAATGGGGGGGTCTAAGAGTGTGGGTGAGAGAAAGGGATGTGAGTAGACACATGTGTCTGTACAGGTGAGGCATACTGTCTTGTAGAAGAAGCCGGAAGAAACAAGAAAGCTCATAGCTTTGTATCTGAAGAATGACTTACAGGCAGAATAGCAAAGGGAGGCAGCAGGAATTTGGGGTGAGCACCCATGGGAACACACACCTACAAGCAACCCTGGATCTTATTTCAACTTTCCAGCAAAAGATGCTCACCTCCACATAGGTTTTAATCACGCTTAATTATGGGCGTGCAGAGTCCTGCAAAGAATAATCCCTCTCTTAACTCCTCGCCATTATGATGACGAGTGTTTCCTCTCCCTTCACCCGCCAGCAGCTAGATGTTGGCTTCCCCAGGAGCGTTAAGTGCATATCTAAATAGTTGATGAGCACTAAGCTGTTGGGGGAAAGTGTCGCCGGCGGCGCCTCATTGAATGCCGCCTCAAAGGCGCCCAGTGGGACTGCTTTAAACAACCTGGCATCCCGCTGCTCGGCAACCTGGGAAAAGAGATGGTTCCGAGCCCGGCAGGTTCTTAACCTCCACAATCTTTTAAGATAATTATCAGAAGAGACAACTGTGTTTATTCCATTCAAACGATGAACATAAAGTACAGATGAAGGAGACATATTGCGGCAACATTCTAAGAAAAACTTTAAAGAAGGAATCTCCCTCTGACTTTCTTATACTGTTTC
Organism: Channa argus; assembly: GCF_033026475.1. NCBI lineage: Eukaryota > Metazoa > Chordata > Actinopteri > Anabantiformes > Channidae > Channa > Channa argus. The sequence goes on from NC_090207.1 coordinate 26,687,135, forward strand.
AGTATAGTGTGATATTTAAATTTAACTGTTGTGGGTCACTTTGTTTTCAACCAGGTTTAACAACCTCGGGTAGTGATTTCCTACATGTCCCAGATTACCCTTTGGCAGCCATCAAAACAAGGGATGACACAAGTCCATCAGGACCTGGGGAAATCTCTCAAAGTGAAAAATGGCGACACTTGTCTGAACCAGACGGCACAAAAGCACCTGCAATCGAAACCCATGTGTATGTAGCAGTGTCTCTCCTGTCTCTGGGAGAGAAGAAATGACTTACTTACTTTACCTAGAGATACAGGAAAACCTTATTATGGGTAAATGTTTGTCCAATGTTTCCAATGTACTTGCTAGATCCTGCTTTGCTTTTATTAACCTCCACTAATGTGTCACCATATGATATCTCAATAGCTTCTAACTGTTTAGAAGAGTCTTCAGGTTGGTGCATTCAGGTTATTTAAATACAAATTTCAAATGTTCTATACCAAAAAGACAACAAGCCAGAAATTAGAGACATGATGGAATTGATGCATTCAGATACTTTTGGGGCTATTGTCCTTTAGTTAATATTTCTACTGTATGTTGCTTTCACTTGTACTTCACTACATTCTGGCCTCTTTAATCTCTCAAGCCTCACGTTTCAGGACTTCTTACAAGCATATGAATGCATGAATGCAATGATAGCATAACTTTCATAAAAATGTACCAAATGTTCATTGTTATACTGTATATCAGAAGGAGATGTCAAGTTGATTTTCACGCCATAGTGAAAGGTAAAAGGACGAGCAGCTGCCCGAATCTTCTTCTGCAAAAATAAAGGAATGGTCCTTTAACTGTAGTTGTGTTCTTTCCTTCATCTGTTTGCCATCAAGTAGCTTTCCTGGTTCAGTTGCTGAAAGCTGAAATGGAGCATCCTCAGTTTCACTACTGTGGTGACATTCCAAATCTACTCTTTCCAGCTGCTCTTACTGCTGTCTATGCGTGTGTGTGTACTGCATGTGTGTATGTGTACGTTTGCATGAGTGTGCGTTACGTGTGCTTCATCCTACTCCAGAGAGCTGAGAGTTGATGCCCACACTGTGGCAGTGCAGAGATGGAGGAGCTGGCTTGTCCAGAATTGATGTCTCTTGAAGGCGTTTTGTTGTTGCTCACCCTTGCACCCTAGGGACCATTAAGCTGAAAATAATTGGCTCTGGATCTCCTCCCTTCATCGATCCTTTAGAGTCAGTGAACTCTCTGAGACACAAGCGCCAGCGTGTTCATAGACAGAGAAAGAAATGTACACGCACGGGAAGAGTGTGTAAGAGAAAAGGGAAAGAGAAAGAAAGGCAGGCACACAAGGGTTTAAACACCAGCAGTCAGCAGCTCAATATAAGGGAGCACATGGCCTTAGAATAGCATTCGCTTGCTCTCAGCTGAAGTTAAATCAAGTGAATTTCTTCATCTATGAAGATGTATTTGTTTTCATACTTGGAACGAAGCACGAACAGTGGCCTTAACACTTATGCACCCTCATTTACCTCATTTATGTGACCATCACACTGGCCTAATGTATTCTATCACAAGCAGAGCAGACACTGGCCGGTGGCCAACAGAGGGAGCCCAAGCTATTCCACAGACATGAAGCCGAGATGAAGACAGACACATACCAATCTGAACAAGCATTTTGACATTGCTCAGCCTGAAACCGCTCTTAATATTTAGCAGCTGCTAATAGACTCCACTGATATCAGATACTGTTTATTATATTTTATTTTCGTATTGGATTACATGTGTTTTCCTGGAACACCTTAGAACATTTTGAGATACTGTAGAAAACAACACTTACAATACAACAACGCTTTGAAAAGTTCGTGATTTTCGTTGACTTTGAGGCAACATGAGCTAAAGACACAATACGAACACCCTGTACAGCTGCTAAAGGTGTGTGCCAACAAACAGACTATACACACCCAGCAAACACAGAGCAACATCTTCCTGATGAATCTATTCCGATATTACCGCATCTCCATCAGCTCATTAAGAAAAAAAAAAGTCTGTCTCTTCAAGTTGCTAAACACATTTATCAGAAGTTCTTACTTTCAAATCAGCTGCTTTACTTTTCCTGTTGCTGCTAGTTGGCATGTAAACAGAAGATTAAAATAAAAGAGGCTTAAAAGCGCTATAGAAATGAGTGGTAATTATCTGTAGGTTTCAGTGCAAAAAGTGATCATCGATTTCATTTGGGCTTGAACAGTGAACAAATAGCTTATTTATCTTATCGTATTTCAATTTTATTTAAATCCGCTACGTATCATTTTAGACCACTTCGTACTGTAGCAGTGAGCAAAGCGACAACAGCATTAACACTTTTGGCAAAAGCAAAATTAAACTGTTGCATTTTTACACAAATGAAGCTCTGCAGCCATATTGGGTTCGCACAACTCCAAGCTAATTGGCCCATTTACTGGATCTATTTTAGCAACTGTATTCTGGACTCAGGTCACTTGAAAAACACATGACCCAGGTTTGCTTCTGTGTTTTTCACCCCATCACACATGCGTATTAGTGTTTCACCCATTAGCCTCACTTGCTGGTTCCTGCTATGCCTCCAAACTTTGGAACAGAAACATTTTTGGAATATATAATCTCCATGGATTTTAATCAGGGGTCACTGTTGCTAAGATGATGATTTGATTGCAATACCACACATGGCCACATGGTCAGAATGGCATCAAGGTTAAGTGGCTGCGCTATAACCTTAAGTCATAATTAAAATATTCATGTGTAAAAATTTAGTGTCCCAGTTCGAGCTTACAAATATCATCCCTCAGTAATGAGAATGTCTCCGTATGAAAGTTTCTTACGGATCATTTCTAGGAAGTATTTCAAAAGAACATTATAAACAATAGTGGTGGCCTGCCAGACCTAGCTATGCTGGGCACTGCCAAAGGTTTGGAATGGATGCACTGAACCCACACCCCCACTCCCACCCCACCCCACCCCATCCCATTTTTGATTCTCTGTTTTTCTTCTGTAGTTCTCTCCCTACCTTCGCCCTTAACTTTATACCTCTTTATAGATATACAGAGTTGAAATTATAATCAAGAAATTATGTTTTTGTTTTAGGAGATTTGCTTCTCTTTCGTAACCGCTCGCCAAACATATTTCTTTAAAACGTAAAGAAATGTGGTTGTAGCAGAATGCAGGCTGATTTACAATTATCCTGATTTACTAACACTGCAGAATAAAAAGATTGAAATTGACCAGTGTTCACATGTCATGAATGTGATAATAAGTAAGAACAACTAATGCTGCTCAAACAGTATTAGTGAGGACGAATGTCTGGAGATCTGCGGAGGACATTGGTCATTGGTCACCAACAGAATATGCTGAAGCCCTTATCTGCAGCAACATTAGAATATGTTAATATGTGTATGTCATATGTATACAGAGTTCAATATTCGACTGTATTTCCCTTTAGGTCTGTTCCTGTCTTCAACACTTCCTGAGAAAGATGCTAAGTGGGCAGGTAGTGTGAGGTGGCCTTAGTTGAGTAAAAATATAGGATGTAAAAAAAGATGCATTATAGATACCACACAAAACAATGACGAACCAAAACAATTAGCTTAAACATGCAGCTCTGCATCATAGACTTTAGCACTGTTTTTTTATTTTTTTTTTTTTGCTGTGGCTAGAGGGGACTCAAGTCCTGTAGGACTCCAGTCAGACTCGAGTCATGAATTTGATGACTTTACATTCAACTTGATAGATCGTGAAAGACTCAGCTTCGAAAGTAACATCGGTGACTCATGACTTTTGCTCTTCAACTTTAGATGACCTGCTTTCCTCTATCCGCCCAAATATAAAATCATATTTATAAAATGCCATTTGTGTGCAGCCAATCAGCTGAGACACTAAATTAATCAGACGCCAATGCTGCAGTGGTAAAGTGCAAGGTGTGTTTCTCAGTCCATAAGCACAACATACAATACAAACAGTCTTCAAACCTCATCTCTCTGAAAGACCAAACCTTTCTGCAGTCATTTGAATCTGCCGAAATTTTATTTTATTTTTAATGCCACAGCAGCATAAAGAGTGTGATGCGGAAACATTTAGTTAGCATTTTTTAGTTTTTTCCCGTGATCAATAAAACACGCTCTATAACATTTAAGGGTTATAAACGTCATACCAATAGGCAGCTTAGTCATTTAAATACTCAATACTATGATCTATGCCAACTCCACCAAAATCCACCAAAAATCCAAAAGCAACATCCATTAAGTTTGGGACATAAACATTTTTACCAGATGGCTGGAAATCTTGTCACTGTTACAGCTTCACGTCCTTAACTATCAATAATCATTTAAAACACCAGTGCTACCCGCAGGTTTCTCTGAACTATTAAGGGATCTTCTGCTTTTTGCTGCTATCTGTAACAACAAAAAAACAGCAAACAGCAAAGTATTTTTTATATTAAAATTACCTCTTTAAATGTATAATGTCATAGTGTGGGCATCATTTCATTAGATGTAACTGTAAAAGAAGGATCCTTCCTGTATCTTCCTTATTATTTAGTTTTAATACAGCCTTACTGTCCTTGTGTTAAGCAGTGTTTTAAGTATTAGTACACTGGGTTCTTTATTTGGGTCAATTAGCTTGTTTAGTATGTGTAAAAGACTACAGATATTATATTTGCCAGAATCACATTTAATTAGCATTTTACGTGTTCTGCTGTTCATCAGTCTCGTGCTTCACTGTAACACTGTGGTATATTATGTTCTTTTCAATGAACATAATATACAGATGCAAGTACAACATGGAACGTTTTGGTCATTTTAGCAGTTAATAGAAATGCTTACACAGAGACAAGTTCAATAAATGTTTCAAAACTAAAAACTTCATAAATTGCCATAACCCAAGCTTACTCACAGCAGATATTTGTTTTCCTCAATCTTTTTTCAAACGGACTACACTTTTCCCAAAACTGGGATTCAGCATCTCAAAGACATTCTGACAGAAGGAGCTGGGGATCTAAATATGGACAAACACATCTACTAATTTAGCCACATAACATTAACCATGATTTTAAGATAAGTCAAGAAATAAATTTTGTCATGACTTGGGACTTAACTCTGGACTTCTTTGTGTTGAACCCGCACTTGAATTGGAACTATGTCGTCAAGACATGAAATGACTTTGTCCCATCTTTGATGATTGCTTTATGTAGACATGATTAGTAATGTGTAATTATCAATGTAATTTAGGGATAAAAATAGTTTGAGCCCACAATTATATGTAGCTCCTTCTTGACTTGTTGCAAAGTATGTCTGTGAAATTCTTGGAACAAGGTTTCAAACAAGAGCTTGAGCAGCAAAAGCCCACATTCATCTTCTGCTACCTCCTTCAATCTTCATATAGTCAGGTCTGGATTTAATTAAATCTATATCCATCTGTCTTAATCATTTGTGTGGTTGCTGGAGGAGCTGGAAGAATCTACGGGGCCAGTGCTCCTGTCATCAATACAAGCAGATGAAGGCCATGCTCGGTGAAGAATTGATGGCCACTGAGGAAACAACAGGGGGTGTTCATCTTCAGTATCACTCACTCTCTCTCTGGCCTTTGCAATGCAGAGTAGTTCATCACCATGAATATGGAATATATTTGCATGCCCTGTCCATCCATAATGTGACACCATGGTAATTAGATCTCTTCATATTCATACTTCAGAGATGACATGAATAACAATCCCCTGTCCCCACCACTGGAAATAGGTCATGGATAATTGAATTTGTTTATCGTATTTTCTCCCATTAAGAGTAATCAGATAAGTAGTGGGGTACGGCCTCGTGACAGAGTCCTCCACCACTGATGAACCATCACATTAATTGAAGCTAATGGGCAGAGCAGAGAGCGACGAGGTGAGAGAGAGTGAATGAGGGAGACTGCATGGATGAGTGCATTGAATGAGTGGCAGAGGGAGGGCAGACTTTGTCCACGTTGTTCTCCCAGGCCAGGATGGGAGGGCAGTGTATGCACGGGGGCAAGCTGGATAATCAAACACAAAAATGCCCCACATAAAATATTTAGTGAGATTAACGCTTTGCAAGCTCAAGTGTGCTTTCAAGTGTGCTGGTTTCAAGTCTGGGCTCTCAAAACACCCCAGTGCCACTGTGTATCATCCTAGTTCATGTGACTCTCATGAAAAAATTAAAAGACTTATGTTTAGCAGAATATCAGGAGACAAGCAACAATTGTTGAGTGAATGAGCGGGATTCTGACATTTCCAGTTTAACAGGGTAATTAGACAGTTCGAACTCAGTGGTTCCCAACCCTGCTTGTTTTTCAACTACATCTTTAACCAGCTGGTGGGGGCGGCTACAGCTCAGTTGGTAAGGCAGTTGTCCACGGACCACAGGGTCAGTGGTTCCATCCCCGGTCTAACAGGACACGGGAATAAAGTCAACAAAGAAAATGGGTTATATTTACCCAAATAGAACATAAACAAAGAAATTTTATTTTACTAACAAAATGTGGGCCCTAAAAGAGGTCAACGAAAGATGGCTAAACTTAAACTATCAAACTGAAACTACAAAGCAAGTTCTAATCATAAGAGAGAAAAAACTGTCCTAATCTGAGTGACACATACATACATACTGTATATACTGGCTGGCCAAACCAATATGACACACAAGGGGTGGACATAACTGTAGCTAGACAAATTGTAAACAAACTCTAGAGAACAGTTTAGTAACATTATTACTTAAATATGCAAAAGCAATAACGAAATAATGAACCAAATAAAGTTTAATAACCTATAACATCTAAAGAAACATGTTCCCCATATTTTCCCCTCCCTGCATCAAACGGGGTACTTGGTGCAGTCCAGGACCAGCAGGAAGTATTTAAAGTTGATAAGGGCCTCAATCCAATCTATTATTTGGATGGCCCACACCCCTGGACCAGAATGGTAACTCAAGAAAAAGAGAAATTAAGTTAATACAACTTAAACTTAATAACAAGAAACTAAACTTAGGGTAAAAGGTAAGTGAAAATATTACCAAACAAACTTAGGGTGTGGCCATCACATGTAAATGGTCTGCACTTATATAGCACTTTTCTACCTATTGGCACTCAAAGCGCTTTACACTGCTTCTTATTCACCCATTCACACACACTGGTGGGGGAGCTGCTATGCAGCTGGCAAAAACTCAACAGGAGCAACTAAGTTGGGGTTCAGTGTCTTGCTCAAGGACATGTGACCAGAGGAGCCAGGGATTGAACCAACAACTGCGAGATTGGTGGACAACCACTCTACCTTCCTGCGCCACAGTGGCCCCAGATGTCAAATGTCAAAGTGTCTCTGGACGATACATTGAACCCCACCCCCCCCCCCCCCCCGCCGTTAGAAATTGGGGAGGGTTGCGGGGTTGTGTCAGAAAGGGCATTTGGCGTAATGATCTGCAAAAGTTATTCGCTGTGGCGACCCTGAACTCACTGGATAAGCTGAAAGGACACAAATTTTTTATAAATAAATAAAAATATTTAACCAGCAAGTGGCCTACCTCCTGCTGATTACATGGATAAGGTATGTCAGTCAGAAGGTGGAACATACCATTATAGATGAAGGTGGGGTTGAGGAATGTTCTAACTGAGAAATTTGATGTGTGCAGGGGTGAATATAAAAAAGTACACTAGGTTGAAATGAAATATCGCAGCAGTGATCTAGAGGCAAAAAATAATAATTTAACACAACAAGTAAATGCGGATAAATTCAGTCCAAAAAGGTCAGAGCAGTATTACTCACTGTAAGCTTACAATTAGCTTTTAATTAGTAATAGTTACTAAATTAAAAAATGTATCTGTGGCCAATAGTTTTGCTAAAGTTTAATTTTTTTGTAGACCTGATAATTTAGCAAACCTTTGTTCACTAGTTTGACTCCATCCAGAAATGTTACTATTCTGGATGTGTTAATTTCAGAGCTGATTGTGCTGCTGTGTAGGTGTATACAGGATAAGAATCAGCTTTTTAATACACCCTAATTGAAAACACTGGCTTGTTAGGTTTTTGGTGCGTATGTTAATTTAAGGGAGCAAGAGAAACTCAGATGTTGTTTCAGTGATTATGACAAACACAACACGCCTGTTAGTTGAACATAACACACCCTAACCCACCATTTAATTAGGTACACATGCTCAACGGCTCGTTAATTCAAACATGTAATCAGCCAACCACATGACAACAATGCAATACATTTAGGCATGTAGATCTGCTGAAGTTCAAAAGGTAAATGTAATTTAAGTGACTTTAAACGTGTCTGAGTATTTGAGAAACTGCTGATCTACTGCAATTTACCATGCACAACAATTTCTAGTGTTCACAGAGAAAAAAAAATCGAGTGAGCGGCAGTTCGTTGGGTGAACATTATTCGTCAATGGTCAGAGTAAAATGGCCTAACTGGTTTGAACTGATAGAGAGGCAACTTAAATAACCACTTGTTACAATGCAGAAGAGCGTCTCTGAAAGCAAAATGCAATAACCCCTTGAAGCACACAGCTACAGCAGCAGAAGACCACACCAGGTGCTACTCCTGTCAGCTAAGAACAGGAAACTGAGAGTACAATACAAGGTTTACCAAAATGACTTCAACTCAATTCAACTTTATTTATCTAGCACCAATTCACAACAAAGTCATCTCAAGGCAATGTTAGACAATGATGATTGGAAAACAGTTGCCTGGTCTGATAAGTCTTAATGTATGCGGTGACATTCAGATAGGTGGGTCAGAATTTGACGGAAAAAACACGAAAGCATTGATCCATCCTGCTTTGTATTCAAACTAGTGACAGGGTTTACATCTCTGAGTGTGTGTATAGGTGTGTGGTTCCTTTATAGCAGGTCTGTGGTTATTTTATAGCGGTTTTTAGCACTTTCTTTTACATGATTTAATTATAATTAATTTTGGATTGCTGCTAGTAGCAAAAGTTATGTTCTTGTGCGGCACTTAAGAGGCTGCATCCTTCATTCTGGAGCCAGCTTGCTGAATCAGTCACCTTATCTTAAATTTTACAGACTGCACTACCAAACTCTGTTTAGGATAAAATTGAGGAGCACCTCACCACCGAATGTCACTCAGTCAAATCACATTTATTGCTACACGGTAAGTATAGAAGCAGAGCAAAACTATGAAAATTGAGAAAGATTGCTATTAATCTATTAGCTCCAAGGGACCCAAAGAGGTTCCCACTGCACCTACCATGTTACTGCCATAATCAGCACTCAGCTAATCATATTAGCACACTTAAATCATAAAAAAAAGATTATTAAAAAATAAAAATCTACGCAATGAAGAACATTCTAATTAATTTTATTAAAAGGTTATTAAGAAGGACAAGTCAGGGAATGGATTAAAAAACATTTCCAAGTCACTCAATGTATCTTGTAATACGATTAAATAATGTATTAACAAATGGACTAATGGTGGAGTAAGTAACCGCAGATTGTTCCGTCCAAAAAGGTGAGAGTTTTATTACTCGCTGTAAGCTTACAATTAGCTTTTACTAGCAATAGTTACTAAATTTAAAACATATCTGTGTCCAATAGTTTTGATAAACTTACATTTTTGTGTAGACCTGACAATCTAGCACACCTTGGTTCACTTGTTTGACTGTGCTCATCCTCTAAATCATAATGACCGTGCAAGAAGAAGCAGTTTTACTGCTTACATAAGCTTCCTACAATATGGGGCGGCATGGTGACTCAATGTGGTACTGGTCCTTAGCCTAAATAAATGGGACGGTTGCAGCAGGAAGGGCATCCCGCGTAAAAACTCATGCCAAATAAACTTGCGACCCCTGAAGGGACAAGCTGAAAGCCATTGATAGAAGCTTTATACATATGAGCTCATATAAAATCTTTAAGCAAGCACAACAAAGGACAAAAGCCAGGACATAGAGAAACTAAACCTTTGGTACAACTTGCTCCAAATCCAAAGCAATGATTCAGAACTAAAGATGGAATGTGAAAAAAGCCCCAAGAGAAATAAGCCTAAATGTGCCTGATGAAGCTCAAGAGCTGGCAAAATCCCACAGTGCACCACTGCAGCTACCTGCCAAAGCCAGGCAGAGGAATTCTGCCGTCATAACAAGACTTGACGGGATCTGGGGAAGCAGCAACACTCACAACAATCAATAGGCCAGCCTCAGAGGAAGAGCATAGGGGGAGCCAGACTTCACAACCAATCTCCTCTGAATACATTAGAGCGCCTCACTTCCACCCTCACTCTAACATGGCTTCATCTAAGTGAGAGAAGCGCTAAAGAGGTAGAGCGTGGTGACAAGTCGTATGAAGAGAGGTAAACTACTGACAGAGAGAGTCCTTTGTGCATCTGATCTATGGAGAGAGCTGGAGCTCCACTCCTTTACTCACAGTAGGCTCTGCAATGCTTCCTGGTGGCTCTGTCACTTCCCCTCAGGCTTTGTCTGTGTGTCTCCGTGTGTGCTCCTATGCTTGTGAAAAACCCATTTACACTTGGAGAGGAGGAGGTTTTGGCTAGGCCTCAAATTTTCTTGGATCCAAAGGAAAAGGTAGCCAGAGAACTGAGGAGGCCAGGTAAACATTACTTTGTCTTATTAAAATGAGAAATAACTTCTTTAAACTTAAAGACTACATGTGTAATTTGTAACAGCCCCTCACAGTGTTTTCTCATCTGACACCTTTATCTGTAAACATGCTATAAATGATAGAACCACCTAGCGTTGCACAGAATATCATGTAAACCACTCCTTCATGTTGGCCGTGCATATACATGCCAACATGTCATTAAGGTACCGGCTGACCTACATTTCTCCCTCTCTCACGCAGACAGTAATGTTCTCCACAACGCAGGAAGAGAACTTTTACAATAAACTACATTAACTAAACTAAATTAACTTTGTGTTTTTATCCAAATTAGTTGGAAATGATGGTCTCACACACTTTGGCCACGGTTGCATGTCAGCGGATATCTGGCTCAATGACCCAGGTAGTGTTTGAAGGTTGCATTTATCATTAGCTTGTCAAACACAGCCCCTGTAGGCGCTTCTTTAAATTTGTGACGTACAACATCTGTTCCTGACGCACATTCTCTAATTATGAAATCTAAATGTTTCTAACCACCGATGTGACTTTACTGTTTCACTTTTTCAATCTCTTGTGATTGACAGGTTTATATCTGCTGAGGTAATTTTTACTAGAGTTAGCAGCAATGCAGTTAAACTTCTCTAATGGTGGCATGTAAAGCCTGCTGAGAACATTATCGTAGCGTAAAAAGAACTTTAATTGCAGCATTGCAACTGGAAAATAGTGATTGTTGAATTGCAATTTCGTTTTGAAGACAACAAGCAGTTACAGATAATGAATGGATTGAGATGGTGTATATTTTATAATTAATGGTATCACTTGTGATCCATATGAATATAATTCTCTGACCTACAATCAGAGAAACTGACTCTCTGGAGCAGAATACAGATCCAGTTTGGCAAGGCCTTATACACGATATTGCCAAAAGTATTCGCTCACCCATCCAAATAAATGAATTCAGGTGCACAAAGCAAGGTCCATAAAGACATGGATGAGTGAGTTTGGTGGGGAAGAACTTGACTGGCCTGCACAGAGTCCTGACCTCAACCCGACAGAACACCTTTGGGATGAATTAGAGCGAAGACTGCGAGCACTGTGTATTATGTATTTCATAAACACACTTCCCAGAAGAGTTGAAGCTGTTATAGCTGCAAAGGGCCGACGTCATATTAAACCCTATGGATTAAGAATGGGATGTCACTAAAGTCCATATGGGTCTAAAGGCAGGTGAGCGAATACTTTTGGCAATATAGTGTATCTGTTACCTACAATTACATCTTTATAAAACCTCTATCTGACTTCACCTGTGTGTATCTTTCTCAGAGCTGTGATACACAGAATGACAAATGCAAGAAATCATAAAAAAACAGCAATTCAGTACCAAAATTTCAATCGATTACGTTCCCTTATTTTAAGGCATCAGGGCTCTGAAATCCTACTTATTTTACACACTGCTTGCACAGAGCGTATGGTTGTTTAAATATATGAGGACTATTAATTAACAGTATATCTTGTTGGATAACTAGCTACCTATATTTTGTAACTGCACTCCTGGTTATTGCACTTCAAAGACATAAATGAATGTTTTCAAATATGACAATGAGAAAAAAAGGTTACTTTTTATTTACAGTATGTGCAACTTGAGTTCACAGTATACAGTTAGTATAATCAGCCTGCAGACAACTTCTGCATGACTACACATCATGCGACTGTGGCGCAGGAAGGTAGAGCGGTTGGCCACCAATCTCACAGTTGTTGGTTCAATCCCCGGCTCCTCCGGTCACATTTCGAAGTGTCCTTGAGCAAGACACTGAACCCCAACTTAGTTGCTCCTGGTGAGTGTTGGCCAGCTGCATAGCAGCTCCCCTATCGGTGTGTGAGTGTGTGTGTGAATGGATAAATAAGATGCAGTGTAAAGTGCTTTGAGTGCCAATAGGTAGAAAAGTGCTATATGAGTGCAGACCATTTACATCATCTGCCTGTTATTTTATAACCACATTTTTGATGTAAATTGATAATTGGTTAATTGTTCTTTTGTTTTCTTCTTCTTTTTTTGGAACTACAGGTTGTTCCTGTAGATGAAATTCTACCCTTATGTTGCCGAAGTTAAATAGGATGAGATGAACTCTTTTGATTAGCCATTATCAGACTGCCATAAACAAAAATGTTGAATCTGAATAGCATAATAACGGCCTTAACAATTAGGGATTTGTCAGGCAAATGTTTCAGTTTCATAAGACACAAGTGCAAGATAAAACAAATGGTAAATTTTTTGTTTGTTCGGTTAAGTGTATGAACATCTCCAAAGAGTTCTGTATTCAAGAGTCGTTTGAATACTGGGAGTGAAGCTGCTGAGTGTGCAGATTTAGGTAGTTCATCCCAACAATCTGAACAGGAGTGTGATGTGGCCTTTTGGATAATCTGGGGGGATTTAACTGTGCATACTGTTTGCCCTGTCAGCAGGGCATTGCAGTAGTTGAGATGGGAGTTGACCAGTGCCTGCACAAGGAGTTGGGTTGCATATTAAGACAAAGGTAATGTCTTTTCTTTTCTGATGAAGGGAAATGGAGGAAATGTGGTCAGTATAGCTTAGTTGGTTGTCAGTGCTGACACTCAGATTTCTGACTTCTTTTAAGAAGAGATTGAACTGAAGATGTCTCTCTTTCATCCAAGCAGAAATATCAGAGAGATAGGCAGAAGTGCATCATGAAAAAGTGGAGTCATCCAGTAAAAAGGAAAGGAAGTCGTCAAAAGCCTGTGTGTCATCAGGGTATAGAGCTACAGGGCTGTTCTTAGTTTGAAATCATTTTGTAGTGTCAGATAAAAAATGCAAGAAAAGAAGACTTGTAGAATATAGAAATGTATTTTATTAGAAGCAATGCTGCAACCAATGCCATACTTAACAGCTTGAACATCAACCTGCCCAGGGACCAGAGTATATTGTCCCTTTGAGAAATTATCCCTTGGGCTACATCTGACACACTTTTGTTGTTTAATATTATTTTCATTATTTATATCTCCTGTTCCTTTTTGCTTTCTTTACTCATCTCCTTAGTTCTGATTGTTTTCACCTGTTCCCCTGTTTATTTCAACTCCGTTCTCCCCACAGCTCACTTACCAGTCATGCCACATGCTCTGCCTGCTGATTCATTGGACTTTAGTTCCTCTCGTTTTTCCTGCGTTTTGGTCTTCTCTTTGGTTCTGTCCAGATATCCCTGTTTGTCAGTTTCTGATTTACTATTTGTTTTTGGATGTTTGTCTCCGTTAGTCTGTTTTTGTTTCAGGCATTAGGTTTGGTTATTTTTTGTCCAGGTCAATTTGTTTCTGTTCATACACTTTAGTTAGTTATTACTATTATTCGTTTTTCTATCATTCCTGTTTTCTCTTTTAGGCACTGATCCCCTGTTTGTTTATTGTTGCCTCGGTTAGTGAGTGTTTTCCTTTCCTCCGTTTTAGGTTCGTGTTGTGTTCGTTAATAAAATCTTTTTTCATTTCTCCTCCCCTCGCCGTCTCCTTAATTGGGTCTTAACAAAACACTAATTGTTACATAAAACCTGTGAAGTCAGTCTAGGCATTTAGAGAACCTACTAAATAAATAATTAATAAAGGAATCTATCTTAGTTTGTGTAAAGTCAGATTTGTTGCAGCTATGCGTCTTTGCTTAGTGATGTATGTACAGTGACCTCCCTGTAGCACGGTGGTACAGACTTACGTAGGTTGCTGTCCATGACATAGAAGCCAGCGGGTCCCCAGCAGAGTTGTCTCATCCCGTCACCCCAGTGTGACCTCTCCTAAGTAATTGCCCCTGTCATTCTGTCACCCCACTCTGTCCCCACCCAAACAACATCATCACCATGACAATGAATAGGTTGATGCTACTAATCACTGGCTGCCCTGTGGATGTCATGTCTCCCTGTTTCTCCTTCATATCACCTCCCTGCATTTAAAAGCCTCTGTGTTCTGCATCCTCACAGCAGCTCCTCTAGTTTATATTTGCATAATTTTTACTCACTAATTGTAGTAGAGTATGGCTGTGTGTTGGACAGTTATGGCTGTTGGAGGTGATTTTAATGGGGGAAACACCAGATAACAGTGGTGCCCCCTCGCCCCGGTTTGTGGCCAAGCCTCATTAGGGTGATCACGGAGTGCCACTCAGAGAGGACTGCAGCTGGGGTGAGAGGGCACAACACAGCACACTTATTTATCTAGGATGAGTGTCATGGAAATATTTCATTACGGTTTGCCGCTCTCCAAAAACTTTGTCATACACTAATGATGTTGTAATTGTAAGGTATGTGTAATGTTGCACAGATTCTATTTGCACCCTCTGAAAATAGACACTGGACAATCTCATTCTTCTTGTACATACTTAATAATAATAATACCTTATTCATATCCTTGCAATGATTTGCCTGCCCTATTTAGATTTACATTATGCTTTAATCAGAGACCAAGCATGAGCACACTGGCCAACTTCTTCTGAGGCGGCCTAATAGTTTCAGGCTTCAACAACAAATGTGGTAAAAAAAAAAACTAACTGAATATTTATTGAGCTCACAGGTAAAACACGGGTAGTTTAAATGCAGCAGCACTTATGCTAAATATAATTCTGTTGCTGCTTGATTGTAACACCAGCACACAAACTTATGGGTGTTATCTTTTTTAATAAATATGCCAAGGTGTACTCACATTTATTGAATATGACTAACACCTGCTGTTGTTTGAAACTGTAAAGTCTGTGCTTCTGGATCATGTTTAGATATGGCTTCTTTTTTGACCTATAAAGTTTTAGCCGGCAATGGCAAATGGCACCGTGGATTGTGTTCATCGACAATGTTTTCTGGAAGTATTCTTGAGCCCATGTTGTGATTTCCATGACAGTAGCTTTCCTGTATGTGATGCAGTGCCGTCTAAGGGCCAGAAGATCACGGGCATCCAATATGGTTTTCCGGCCTTGACCCTTACGCACAGAGATTGTTCCAGATTCTCGGAATCTTTGGATGATATTATCCACTGTAGAGGATGATAACTTCAAACTCTCCTTTCTGATATTGCTCCACTATTGTTTGCCGCAGTATTGGGGGAATTGATGATCCTCTGCCCATCTTGACTTCTTAGAGACACTGCCACTCTGAGAGGCTCTTTTTATACCGAGTCATGTTGCCAATTGACCTAATAAGGTGCAAATTGGTCCTCCAGCTGTCCCTTAACTTTACCTGTCTCTTATTGCTACCTGTCCCAACTTTTTTGGAATGTGTAGCTCTCATGAAATCCAAAATGAGGCAATATTTGGCAATGCATTTCAAAATGTCTCACTTTCAACATTTGATATGTTATCTATATTCTATTGTGAATATAAAATAAGTTTATGAGATTTGTAAATTATTGCATTCCTTTTTTATTCACAATTTTTTACAGTGTGCTTTTTTGGAATCGGGTTTGTAGAAGGGAAATACAGTAAATAAGCAAATACTTTTTGGTAACAGTGTTTGTCATGATCTCATCAGTCCTTGGGATCTTTTGCTGTGTGGTGTGGGAACCACTGGATGCCCTTCATTGACAGAGTGCAGTGGGTGGGAGGGATTGTCCTGTATCAGAAGGGCAGGCAGGTGCTGTTGAGTTGACCACTCTAAAGGTAAGAGTCAGATCTTTAAACCCCATGCAAGCAGCTACTGGAAGTCATTGCAGAGATGTGAAAAGTTGTGTGAGTGTCCAAAGTGGCTGTTCAAAAATGATATGTGTTTTACTGCATTTTAAGTGTGAATGTTTGTAGCCCTGTCAGCATAGCATTTTAGTAGTCGAGACAAAAAAGTTGAGACCAGTGCCAATCCAATGAGTTGCATAATTAGATAGGTGGGACCCTTATTCTTGGTCCAAAAATGCACATTAAACAAGAGAGTGGAAGATTATTAGATCAAAGTAGAAGGAAGTGTCAGTGAATCGTGTAGTCTTCTGTCTGTGACTGCTCTGGTTTGTCTGTGTGTCTAAACAGAGAGACTGAAGTGAATATGATAACGATAAATGACCATGATACTGAATAGGAAATTCTTGGATGGAGTCTTGAACTTGCACAACTTCCTCTCAGCACTCCGGAGCATGGTGCAGGTTTAAGAGACCTGAGGTTGCAGTGGAAATTAAAACTGGGGTTATTGGAGATCTAAAGAGAAGAAGGAGGATTTGAAGATCTAAAGAGAAAGACAGTGAACTTAATGAAGAACTGATCTGATAAATGCAGAGAAGTGACTGAGATGTTGTCTGTGGTGCAGTTCTGGGTGAGAATGAGGTCCAGGTGATTGCCAGCTGTGTGGGTTGAAGGAATGGGGACCAGTTTCAGATCAAATGTGTTTACATGGGTAACGATGTCAGCAACCTGGGAGAGTGAAGCTGGAGTGGCTGTGCTCTTTGGGGCGATTCAAGTTTCTGTAAGTGCCAGTAGCTGATCGACTGAGTGTGTAGTGAAAGCTGCAATGAAACCTTTCTCGTTGACTGCAAACTAGCACTACCACAGAGCAAGAGAAAGAAAGACATGGGTAGAAAAGGGTAGGTGGAGGGTGTTCTGGTGGCGAAGGCAATTGTGGAGGAGAGAAGGGATCTGCTGAAAACCCATTTACACTGTTACAAATTACACTGTTTTTTTGGAATATGCTTGAAAGGAAAAGGAAAAGAGAAGGTGAAGGAAGCACACCAGACATATAGAGGGAGTACAAAAAAGAGAGGAGTTGCATTTGCAATTTATATTTTTAATTTTGAACCGTCCTTATCAAAATCTACTGAAGCAGATGCAGAAATGAGCAAAATGTACAGAGCATGGCTTCCTGTGTACAGTGAAGAGTGCAGTGTGTACTACATGCAGACATACTCAAAGACAAAAGTGTTGATCATTCGCTGTACTTTGAAAAGAAGACAAAACAGAGAGAGATGTGCTGTAGGAAAAGAGTCTGGCCTTTCAAAATCAAGGATCTGGACAATTCTTGTAAACCCCTTCTGGTTCATACATTCATAATAGCTGACTTTAAATCTCCAATAGCTGTAGCTTGTAGCTCCTATAGTTGTGTCTTTTTTTTTTTCAAAAGACAGAGCTGAACTACCTCTGGTGTAACAAACTTTTCAACTAATTAAAAAACCTATAAGGCAAACGTCAAAGGCAAACTTAAAAGGCAGCTATATGATGTCATTGATGACATCATCAGCAAACATACGCTTCTTAATCGAACTAACCTTATAATACACAATATAAACCAAAACAGAGGAAACCTTGGTTGGCTCATAAAATAGGTATTTAGTGATACTTTCGATTGATTGTGGTCCAAATCTTGAAATCTTGTTTGTTGTTGTCCAAAAATGATTAAAAATACATCAGGTAGATGCACCACTCCACATGTATTTTATTCCAGAATACTTAGTGGAAATAAAACAAAGAAAGTTCCCCAGTTGCTCTAAATCAAGATAATTTCACCAGAGATCCCACAGATCACTGACTTACTTCAGACGACTTTACAAATCTATGGTTATTTATTTGGGGGAAGTTGTTTCTCAAATGAGTGTTTGTGTTGCAGACTAATGACCACGTGCCAAAATACCATTACTTTAAAAATGTCGAGTTATCTTTTGATCATACTGACTTAATTCCATGGTTCTTCACCTCTTGTCTGCAAAGCGATAATGCTATATCATACTTTACAAAATGTTGGAATTAATTAGTGAGGAAATGGCCAAATTATCCAAGTTATAAGTGCAAACTAATCCATAGTTGTATATTTTTTTTAATTCAATTTCAACTCATTCATAACTCTCTACTACTACTGTGTGATTATTATAATGTATGTATCTCTAAAACTGTGTCTGAGTCTAAAAAGGCTTAACTCTGTTTAAGGTGTATTCACACCGTAAACAGTTACATATATGTCTTTGACATAGAAGGAAAGGGAAGCACACCACACACACCAAACTGATTTATTAAAAAGGAGCAGTGGTGATAGTAGTGGGGTGGGGGGTAAAATCGATGGCCATTCCCCCAACCTCAGTCAGTGGAGAGTTAAAACGCTGTTAAACTCCAGCCGTGCGGACGCTCTCCCTAACCAAGCAGCCTCACTCTCATTGATTTTTTATTTAGCTTCCAGCAGTGATATGTCTTCCAATGCACACAGAACACACAGTGCCTCCACAGCTTGTCAGCACATAAATCAGGCCCTGTTGAGCTCGGCTTGCCTAGTGTGCAGAGAACAGTCTGTTAACAGAATTAAACTCTTACTTAGTCTCGCTTCTTGAAAGGAGAGTGCAGAGCCACAAAATGATGGTCTGACAGTAAATATGCGTGACCCTTCAACTTGAAATGAGTTTCTTTAAATGTTTGCACATAGTTAGAAGATAATTGATAAGTGGAATAATAATAGCCATTCTCCATTAACAATAATTACAATTTGTTAAATGTAACATTCTTTTAAAAATGGATATTGCTGCAATAGGAGAAGTACAGAGAATAATGACAAAGCCACAAATGAAATTTCTAGACTACATACTATTGAAAATACAATATAGCTTAAAGTTGACAGTTTCAAATAATTTTTTTTTACTCAGGAAATTATACATATTTTTTGTCAACATAATATTTAATGTGCATTCTGCTAAAATAAATGTTAGTCAGTCAAATTTAATTTTCATATAACTATTAATATAACTTTTTTATACACTTCCTGACCGTTTTTGTTACTTCTGCTGATAAAAAAAAACATTTATATTTGCAGCATTAGTATTATGTTAGGGTTAGGGTCAAGTTGCATCCCCCTACATACAATTTCACTGTGAGAGGATGCAGAACAATCCCTAAAACTAACATATTAACCACATCATTCAGTGACAGCACCAGATCTACACCATCTCAAACACCAGACCACAGGTTGCACTGATGAAGACTTAGACACCAGCCTCTTTGTATCAGTATTAGTTGCCACCTATTCAGCTCCTGTCTTGTGTCACTTGCGGTGAAAATCATGGTCTATGTCACATTAAAATTAAGATATAAATAAAAGTGTATTTAAAATACAAAACTGTGATTTCCATTAAGAGAAATGGGAATTATCCAAAAGAATCATATTAATAAGATGAAAAAAAGAGGAAATATAGAGAAAAAAAACTCAGAGGGTTGATGGGTAATGCTAGCAGGAAGTGAGGTTAGCTACAGAAAACAGCAAATTGATCCAGTGGAGCAGCTGCTGTAGAAAATACTGACGAGACGTTTAAGCTGCTGTTTGAGTGTTTTTTGATAACTGAGGAAAAAAAGAGTTAAAAGTGCTAAAACTATTGCAAACTATATTGTGTATCTATAGGCTCCTGATTTCCAGTATGAACAACTTGGTATTTAATTTACAGTTGACTTATATCTGTTAAAAGTTTAGGTGGAGGCTGAAAATCTCAGAAAACTTGACAGCATTGTCTCAAGCAGCAGTCTTTATATTTAGATTCATGTTTCAAAATCAGTATTGCTCAAAACTTTCATCATGGAGCCATGTTAAAAGAAATTTTGATACTAAATATATTTCTGCACTAAAATACACAGATCTAGTCTAAAAAACAGTATTTCTCCGAAGCTATTGAACACAAAGAGTTAAATACAACAAATGTGCAAACAAATAAAACCATCAAGGGAAAAATGAAATACAACTGTAACCTTATGCAGCCCTGAAATTTTTTACTGCACTCCCAAAGGAGAAAGTGTAGATCTGTCCCTGCCCTGTAGGCGAGTGTCTGAGTTTACTGGAAGCCAGTAGAAAGATGAACGTAAGGTGTCTTTCTTTCAAAAATTAGTCAGGATGCTACATTTTGGAGGAGTAAGCTTAAGTGTCAAAAAAACCTACTATATCTACAATTTTGAGTGCTCAAGCCCTTAAGCATGCTGTGTGCAGCAGGAGATACAAAGAAGCTATAATGATGATGATTGGATGGATGATTATTAGTTTTCACACAATCAAGACATTGTTGTTAGTCTGGTATTAGTATCGAGGTCATGTGAATTGGCTCAAGTTGTTTCTTATTGTTTAGTCAGCCTGGCCGCACATCATGGCCACTAGTGGTGCTGAAGCAAACTGAAGGTAATTGTGCATTAAATAAAGTTATTTTCAATAAAACGAATAATAAATAAAACTGTTAGAAAACGTAATGGCTAGTCTAAACATGCTGATAATAAATAATGTAAAATGAATTATTATTGGTATTATTAGTTTATTTATATTAATTTATGATATGTATTTGTTTATTTATAAATGAATAACTCCTTCATGTTTAGCTAGACATCAGTGACGAGTTGCACTGCAAGCTGCATAGCACTTTCATTTCTGATTCATTGTATTGTGAAACAAGAGTGGGCATCAACAGCAATCACTTAAAATTGGAGCTATTTGCCCAAAAAGTGGCTAAATGCACTCACCGTCCACCCCAGAGACCAATTTACAGTTCAGTTCCTAGAGCGGTGCTACTGGCTTCATCCATCATAATGGCCTGTGCTTGTAGGCAGGGCTAGACTTGCTCACCAGCCACTGCATCTAGTGGTTTACCAAGGTTAGTAGCCATTTCGATTTTTTACTGGCCACATTGTTTTTTGTTGTATGAAATTAGGCTACATTTGAAATGATTTGATTTGACTATGGTATGCTAAAAATTACTTGATTGTACAGACTTAAAACCATTTGAAAGGCAAATGATAAATGTAGATATCCACATTAATAATGCATAAAATGTATAACACTACAGGTCATTATCAAACATTTACCACTGCACGTCCTACAGTGGGTGCGGCACATCATTTTTTTGGCCAGATCAAATACCGGCTATTCTGTGCAGGTACTGCTCATTGGAGTTGTAGTGTCGCAGTGTCACTTAGTTTATTATTTCAGATGTCTTTTTAGGAGGCAACAATTAAAAAAAATATTGGGGCTTTCATACATTTTAATTGCATGACTTGCATGACCATAGTTATTCACCATATATTATCACAAATTCATCACATGTTTTGTCTGATTAATTTTTATTGCAAAGGGTCATTTTACAAGTTTAGTACTTGGATCATTATTTCATTACTACAACAGAAATGTTGCATAGACTTAGTAAGATTAGTCGTGATATTAATATGTAGTTAAGATTTGAAGATTAAAGAAAGGTACAGCTGACAGACGGAGGGTGGCTGCTTTAGTGTGACATTTTCGGTTAGAGTAACATTTAGGCAGTTATTTTGTTGGCAATGGTTTTAGTGCATTCAGAGCAATTAGTGATTTGTTAACTACGTCTCTATGTTAACATGTATTAACATGTGTTAACATGTGTAGTTATTAGCAGTGGATGAAGAAGTTTTTCCTGCATGTTTATACTTGGTCGATGGGTAAAGGGACATCTATGGCTTTTTACTGTGTGAGTTGAAATTACATGTGACGTTACACTAATAAATACACATTGTCAGTGTATCTCATCTGAGCTGGGCTCTGTCTCCCCTTTTCCCTCAGAGGGCTGCAGCTCCACTGTGTGTGTGTGTGTGTGTGTGTGGGTGTGTGAGGAGCTCACACCCACTCTCTGTGAGACAGACAGCAGACAGAGGAGAAACAGGAGCATGTACACCACAACTATAACTTGACATCCACTAATCTCACTCAGTCCACTCTTGCAAAGTGCAAATCCTGAGAATGTATATTACTCATCACAACAGAACCTGCTGTAAGAAGAAAACAATTGTGACATTAAAGAGAATTTGCGACAGCCCTGAATAATATACAAAAATGTATCCCACCAACGTGATTAGTGGGTATGACTGTGTTATCTGCCACTGCTGAAATCCACCCACATTTGCAGAGTTGGCAGGTGTTAATGTCAAGCCGTGTTTGCAGTTGGGAAGACAGTGAGTTTCAGCACTCTGACTTTAGGGCCCCATTCACATATAGGCAATAGATGTGGTACATGGACACTTAACTATATATATATAGGTTTAAAAATATCCACAATATACATGAAGACAAGTCAACTTTGACGCAGTTGAATATGTAGTGTCTCAGAGTAATTACTCTCAGGTTGTTTTAGCCAGAAGTTGTCATATCAGTTACATTGCTAAATAAATGTCACATTTTCCATGATGTGGCTCTGGTACCCACAGCCTCATAGGCTCTATCAAAGCGGAACATCAGTTGTTTTTTCATTCCTCTATTAGTGACAGAAAGCTTTGACACTGTTTGCATAGGATGATTAGTGTCCTCTTTATGTTGCGTGCTGTAAAGTAATCTGACTCAGTGCTGTTAAAAATTTGAATAATAAAAAAGAATGTTGAATCCAATCTGATGGAACATGATGGAAATGACCTGGAGTGGTCACACAGCTTGGAGTAGAGTCACTGCTCCTTTATATCAAAAGCCAGTGAAGTGGATCTCGCATCTTGTAAGAATGACCCAGAAAACACTGGAGAGATTATATATCTCATCTGGCCTGGTAAAGTCTTGGAATCCTGCCGGAGGAGCTGGAAATTGTTGCTTTGTAGAGGGACATCTGAAAGACCTCACTAAACCTGCTGCTACCATGACCTGAGTCTTACAAAGCAGAAAGTAATGGATTGGTGAATGGATTATGTTTGTTTAGATGTCTGGCTGCTACATCTTGAACGAACTTAAGTTCCTTATGTTCAAGGAATCTGAGTAACAGATTTCTCACTTCAAATCTCTTTTTGTACTGTTGCCTTCAGGAAGACGGTACAGATAGATTAGAATGAGGACAAATGGATTTAGTTTTTAGTTTTTACCCAGGTGCAATAATCGCACTAAATGTTGCAAGTACAAACTGAGGACTGAGTACATGTCTATCATGCAATAAGGGGTCGTAGCAATATTGAATGTACAGGTTTGCGTGGATTTTTTTGGATGTTTTTTGCATTATTTCTTGATAGCTGCTTTATTTAGTTATAGCTGTTTTAATGTTGTTTTTTTTACAGTAGTTATAATAATCGAATGGATCAGGCACTGTTTAGGAAGACTTTTTCAATTTCATTGTAAATATTACAATGACACAAAGTTTCTATTGTATTCTAAGAGTATTCTTTATTATACTCTTTCCTAATTCATCCCATTTGTTTAGTTCTTTCCCTTTTACACACCTAAATCAGAAATGTTCGTAATATGGTAAATATGTTTTGATATAAGAAGCAGACATACTGTGTACTGAGATCTCAAATACCTGTCCTAAATAATAGCACTAAATACAGTATTTATTATTACATATGATCATTACTTGTTTGCCAATTAAAGAAGGATTTTTGTTTCCTTAGTCATAATGGTTTACAGGAGATGAAAGGGGAAAAGACAGATCAGATGCTGTTAATTGCAGCTCTCCTATTCCTCTGGCCTTGAATTCATGCACAATACGCCAAGCTCCACTGCATTATAATCCTTTCACACAAATATAATCATGTCTAATTTCATTGGATAAAAATAAAGCTTTGAGATCTCTTAAGATGCTCAGGGCAATGCAAAGGCACAAAGGCAGAACCTGTACACGTGGTGTCAGATTTCACAGTGCAGTCAGTTAAGGTAAAAATATTGAATGGTAAATGTTCAGCAGTTATATAGCACTGTTGTACCTATTAGTACTCGAAGCACTTTACACTAGTTCTTATTCACCTATTCGCAGTCAAAATCACACACTGATGGGGGAAGCTGCCATGCAGCTGGCCAACACTTAACAGGAGCAACAAAGTTGGGGTTCAGTGTCTTGCTCACACTTTGACATTTGTTAGGAGGAGCTGGGTATTGAACCAACAACTGTGGGATTAGAAGATGACCACTACCTTCTGCGCCACAGTCGCTCTTAAGTAATGCTTTTATGAATTAAGTCGCATCCTCAAATTACACTTAACATACAGGGTGAGTTTACTCTGCAGGTGGGTAAATTTGTGTAGCCTTTCTAAAATTACATTTTGTTGTTAGCTGGTGATTAGTGTGTTCCCATTCGCATATTTTGGGCCTGCTACCAATCAAATACCTTTAATCTAGGTTTTGGGCAATGCTCCAATCCAATAATATTGAGAAATTGAATCATGTCAACTGGACTTCTTTGTTCTCAGTTGGAAATGTTTCACTACTCATCCAAGTAGCTTCTTTTATCTGAGGAAGTTGGCTAGGGGATCCAATTATGTCCCTGCGCATTCTTCTCAGCCTACCTCCCAGACAAAGCAGTCCCTGATGGACTTTGTCCCCTAAACAAGATACTCTCGTCGTACTAAGTGCAAATAGAAGTGGTTCTAATGTTTTGGCCACCTCAATATGTACACAGCATAATAAAGGTGACTGTGTCTCACAAACACTGATGAACGATTTAAAATAGTACAATAATATATATACCTTTCAAACTCACTATAATGCACTTGGGAAAGACAGACATGTGGCATAAAGTAGTTTCCATCACCAATATGTCTCTTGCGTTTGTGGTATAAGCTGCAGCAGCTGGAATTTGTAGTAAAATACTAAGTAAAGCTGAACTTCGATAACACATTACATGGTATAAGTTTGATGTGCTACAGGGCTTTAAGAATTCGAACAAAACAAAATTTGCTTAAGCCATCAGGTGATTTTTTTTCTTTTGCTTTAAGCAAGACATTATGAAATAATGCTTAGTATCGGCACTCTGCACCATTATAATAAATTTAAATCTAATGTAATGTAATGTAATGTAATCTAGTCTAATCTAACTAAAACACCCAATCTTGGACTTTGAAAACCAATGCCAAGATGCCTTTAAGCTGTTCTGGCAGCACATGGTGACCTAACAAATTACTAAGACTTTCCGTTAGTTTTTCAGTGGATGTCTGCGCTCATGTCAACTGATAAACTAAAATGTTTAGAGATGTATCTGAAAACTATGTTTTATTCTATGTAGAGATTCCATTTAATTTAAGGCCTAGTCATCAGCAAAAGTGGATAGCAACACTGAGAGAGTAAATGCGGAAAATTAACCTTAAAATACATGCAGATGAAGTGTGTATAATCAATATGAGCACGAAGCCCATAACACTTTCTCTACTAATGACTCACTTTTGTGGTACTTAGGCTGTTCTACTTGGTGGAGGGTCATATGTTGGTGGAGTCCGAGCTAGAGTGTAAGCTCCTGTCACCCCGGCAATTGCTAATGGAAGTACCAGCACCCCCTCCCCTACCTCCCCCGCCCTTCAGAGCAAGGGCACTGTTAGCACACATTTCAAGTCTAGGATGGAACAAGAAGGACATTCTAGCAGAAGAAAAGAAGGGGGAAAAGGACCGACAGCCCATTTGCATACGCCTGTGATCCTAATATATACAGGTTGCCAACCTTCGAGGTCGGAGTTCAGCCTGGTTGCCAGGGTAACTGGGTTGTTCTCCCCATCACTAGCTCGTTAAAGAGCTGCGGGAATAGGAATAGGTCCGCCAACTGTCCTCATTGTGCCGTGGCCATGTCTGTGCGCGACCCCAACAAATAATGAGGACCTCCGCCATGATGCCCACGCATGCACACACACACACACACATGCACAACACACACCTTATATGACAAGCAGCAACATGCACAAACAACACACAAACACACACACAGACCAACACTGACCCACAAGGCAACTAAATGTACAGTATATACACAGATCCTGTACATGCACCTGTTCCACCATAAAACCACTGAAACATACAAACCCACACACAAACACGGCAAACCAACAAGACAAATAAGCATACGAATATGCATAGACACATGCACAAATACAACTTGCAGCCTAGTGACACATGCACTCCATAATAGCCCAGCAGTATCTTGTGACTAACTGAAAAAGTATTATTCAACAACTTATATTTAAACCTTTAACCCTCCCAAAAAACAATCTAACAGCGTGAGTGTTGCACCTCTCTGTGGCTTTCTCAGGATCAATTAGCATGTTTCTGTGCAGCTGAGCGTTTCCTCTGGTGGGCTGAGGTAAATAAGGAGATGGAAATGAGGTCCACCGCTCTAATCCAGCCAGGGTGCAGGTCTCACAGTAATCCCCCCAAGTACTGCTTGGCCTGGGGCATGCAGAGGGGTAATCCAGCCCCCTGGGACCTCATCCACCAGCCTGCTCACACACACACGCACACATACACACACGCAGACTCACACATATACACATACAGAGCAGTGAGAAAAAAAGAGCCAGAAAGAAAGAAGAGAAACAGCAAAAGCACTCACTGGCTGAAAATGCTAAACTAGGGTGACACATCCATATAGCGATGTCTAAAATTCCAATAGCAATTCCTCCAAATCTTTGCAATATGTCAATTTAGATGGGCTCAATAAAAAAAAGTCTCATCTGTGATTTAATTGCATCTTTAAAGAAGAGTTTCCATTTTGGTGCATGTGTTTTTACCAAATATTGCATATTTTTTGTAAAATAAAAAAATAAAAACACATTTATTATGGCCATTTAGATGATTTTTGTCCATTACATAAGAGCATCATGTTGTATGAGTGGGGCTGAAACCATATGTATGCTCAATGTTTAGTAACGGGATTTCACAAAATATCAAAAACACCTTCGATGTACTTAAATGCGGAATCGCCAATCAGAGCCTGAAAAAGTGCCTGACACAACAAAAGGTGGATGTTACACCATTTGAGATAAAGATGTGTAATTTAAGGGTCATTGTGCTGCTGATAAAATCTGGGTCATTGTTTACAAGGCCAGTGGTGCCACAGCTGTAATAGAGGATTCCCTCATTTGAGGTTGTACCACCTCTGTCTCTACACGTGTAAAATCTATTAAAACCCAATATGCATGAAGAAGGATTTGACAAAAAAAAAAAAAAAAAGGTGCCAGATCCTAAATTATCCAATGAGAATCTGCAAAGAGCAGTAGATTTTTTTCTTCCTGTTATAATTGGGGACACATGTTGTTGAGTATTCATGCATTAGATGTTAAGACCTGAGACAAACATACACATTTTGTTGTCATTTTTCTTGAAAGCTTTGTGGTGGGGGTTCGTGTCATATAATAATACGGAAAGTAAATATTGAAATTATAAAGAAAATGTCCAAAACTTTACAAATTGTGTTGAAAGAAGTTTTATTATTATATATTTAACCCAAAAGCATTAGTCTCAAGACTTACTAGAACCTAACATATCATATCAGTTAAGCCCTATTTTTTATCATTTCTAGTGCTCAACAAAAAGGATTTTTGTATGTAGTGTATTCTAACATCATGGACTACATTAACAGTGAGGACTTTGTGGTTAATTTTAAAATGTTGGGGTTTTCCTGCTTTTCTCTGTTAAAATGAAGCATATAGTCACTTCCCTATTCAACCATGAGTGATGCATCATGGACTTTGTTGCACACAGTGATGGGACTGGTCTAACAGTCCCAACTGCTTCTGTATGAGACTATGAAATAAAACCATTTTCTTTCTTATCCAGTAAAAGCAATTTCTTTTTTGCACATTTGTTGAACCGCAAGTGCAAAAATACCTGGAAATGTTTAATCAGCTGATAAAAAATGAAAACGATTTATTTTGCAAATAATACATTACAATATATTAACCAGTCAAAGACAAGTTCAGAATTGATTTTAATGACACAATATTTTACTGTTGACAGTAGATACTGATTGTTTTGTCCCACGCTGAGTTAGAAACTAAAATTTTATTAAAACCAGTAAGCAAACAGGAGAACAGCAATAGAAGAAAGAGACACACATCACCATGTTTCTAAGGACACAGACAGACACATACATTTACACCCGTGAGCACAGATAAATCTCAATTAAAAACAGTAGCTTTGGAGTAATTGATGACGTGTCTTTGTGTTGATTGTACAGTAGTTCTCTCTGTTTTATATTCATTGACCCAGTCTGACCTTAGGGAGCTGACAGTTGGACCTGTCTGTTTTCCACAGAGGCTGGAGGTACAGTGGGCAGGCCTGCGGGGCAAACCCATAGCAGGAGGTGAATGATGTGGCTGCGTGAAGTCTGGCTTAACCTGTGTGCATTAGCCAGCAGTATGAGAGAGCAAGAAGGTATGTGCTTCAAGGCAGTGTAAACAAACACTATAAAAATTTCCATATGGCTCTCACAGGGCCAGCATGCTATCTGTCTGCTAAAGCACCTCAACAGCATCCAGCAGCACAACAACAGCATGTGACACACACACAAATATTTATGGTGCTTTTCCTCATGTGGGCATGCTGATCACATACAAGCACCTTTTATTGACTTTTGTACAACAGCCAAAACGCTGCTCAACATCAAAAGAATAATTCATTTTTGAAGGGAATTTAACCAACTCCTTTCCACCTTTAGAGGCTAATTAGTACCTGTTGTGCAATGAGGCTTGACAGCATGCAAATGTTTCACATAATTAACACAAATAGCATTAGGCAACTGCATGACACCTGGCTGCATGAGGTGCAACTATCCTGTGAAAAACTGATCAGAAGTGTGTCATGTTGACACGGGCCTGTGTTGTATTGCATTACTGTAACCAATTCCCAAACTGTGGAATCAAGACAGGAACGGATCACATTGACTTTTGTCTGACATGCCGTGGGTGAGTGAGCATGTGTACAGATTTGTCTGGCTGCTGAACAAAGTGTGTGACAAAGTGTGATGTACATTGTGTGCTTTTGTGTGTGCCTATGTTTGAGGTCCGCAGAGAGGTGGTGTGACTGCGCTGACATGTGTCCGACAGCGCGCCTCGCTCCTGGGCCTCTCTTTCACTCTCCGCTGGCCTGGCTCCCATGAGCTCCATGCATAATGCAGCAGGCCAGAGATACCACCCCGCATGATAATGTGCCTGCACATGCCTGCTGTGTCTATGTGTGTTGTGAATGACAGCAGGGGAGACCGAGCCGGCGCGGCTGCTCAGCGGAACAGTACATGTGTGTATGTATAGTCAGCATGTAATCTACAATAGCATGCACTTCTACACTGTTGCAATGCTTTTATTTATCACACAGTACAGATAAGCTAAGGAACACAGACATATAAAAAAATACAGAGTAAAAGCTGTATGTGTTTCTATGTATTCATAAACACAACGTAGACACCTTTTTATAATATTTCCATGAAACTTTGTCTCTCTGTGCATCTCACATAAGGATGTGTTTGTGTGTTCTTCTTCCTTCCAACTAGGTAATACAAATACCTAGAAAACCTGAAAGTATTTATGTAATGAAAGACATATCAGACCCTACTGTGTTGTTACTTGAAACCTTGAACCTGTTTTCTAAAAGCTGCACTACAGTATTGTAAAATAATCCAGTTGCACCACAACTTGAAAGCCTTCGAAGCACGATCTGATTTTGTAGATAAGGGGAATTCCCTTAAACACGAGACAAAAATAAACGTAATCATGGCGGTTTTGTGGAAAATTATTCAATCTTCATTCAAGTATTTGCGTGGCACAAATATATGAACGGAGTAACTCGTGTGACCACATTTTGCAACAGTAACTTCAACTAAATACTTACAGTACTTGTTCATTAGACCTGCACTTCTCTTGATGAAAGTTTAGTCCAGTACTTATTATAGAACAGCTTCAACTCAGGAATTCTATTTTATTTTTTTTGGTTTTGGATTTTCCTGTTGGATCTATCTATCTATCTACTACACTTTCATGAGCAACTGAGCTACAAATGTTAAAATGAGTACATTAATGGAACTGCACCATTGTATTTGTATGTACGTGTCGGATACAATATTGCCAGCTCAACCTTAGCTCCCCGATCACCATCTTACCATATCATCCCTTTGCCATTAGATCTGATGAAATATGGCGCCTTCTCTAAGAAACAATTATCCCAGCAATAAAGGCTACAGACACAGAGAAAAAACAAATAAGACCTGCTCTACTCCACATCCAGTCATAGTGACTGTGTTCATTACAGCTATATATAGCTGTGCTGCTTGTGGCCTTCATTAGGCCTCTCGTTTTGAAGTAGTAAAGGGCATTGTGGCTCCTCCATGCTGCCCTTTTACTCGGTGGCACCATGGAGCTATATGCAAAGGAGGTCCCTGACTCTGCTAATAAAGGTCTTCATTTGGGCTGGAGGAGAGATGAGCTGCCAGGCTTGATTCACGCTGTAATTGTTGTGGCATCATTATGGAAAGTTCCTTATGCATAGCTTGGGATATATTAATTCTTGGTAAAGGGGTCAGATATGCATAAGCCAAACGAGTTGAAGGGTATTCTACCCCAATTGACTCCATGTTTCAAGTCTGGCTGACATGTCCTCAGTGGAGGATTTGACATCCGAGGTACTAAGTAAGCTGGCAGAGTGCCCCTGGCATCAGGGCACCCAGATGGACGTGGCTTGACCATGATCAAAGCTCAGACACTGTCCTCCATCACCCTGAAGGACACATCCGCAGGAAGCTGATCTCCTCTTTTCCCCCTACCCTGCACCCACTTTCTTGTCTGCCTCAAAACAGAAAAACACCATTTTTTCTGGAAATGTACACCAAAACAACATCAAAAATCAGATAAAAAAGCCAGTGAAAAAGTAGGGTAGACTGCGTGTTTCAGAGATATCAATAGTCTGGTATTGTCTCAGGCATGAAGAGGAGGAGGAGGAGCAGATCAGAGAGCTGTGCCCAGTGAGGGCTCAGTCTGCTGGGGGCAACGCTTCTGGCAAACCCCCTTACCCCTGCTCTGACCTGGAGGATGCCCTGGCCGCTGCATGCTCCAGACACAGTGGGCAGAGAAGCCGAGTTGAATACCAACCAGCTGCCGGCTTTTCAGGAAGCTACGCACAACAGCAGTGGAAAACAATAGAGCAGTGCGAATGTGGACATTTTTAATGCTTTCAAACAACACGAGAATGACATTATTTCAATTCAAGATAGACGATGCAAAAGTGGCTGGTAAAGCAGACAAGCTTATTCCTAACTGTTTAAATTCACTAGTATTCAGCTGGTGGTTGGTGGCAGCATCACACTCTGCACATGGTGTGAATGATATGGTACAAGCTACTTCCTTGCGTCGACATACTGAGTAGTTCCTCATAATATGGCATGTCAGTCATACACAGTGAGGCCAGGCGAATGGCAGTGACAGCTCTGTACCCAGATGTCTGACTGACTAGTCCCATTATTAGCATGGGCCTGTGCTCTTTTAACAAGAGTGCTCAGCTCGTTCATGCCACAGACCTCTCTGCTCCTCCACCTTACCACCCCTGCCCCAGGGAACCCCAGAGCAGCCAGTAGGCCCGTGACCTGTGGTTCACACTTACTGAAATGCCACATGGCTCCAGAGACCTTTGACCAAAAC
Organism: Channa argus; assembly: GCF_033026475.1. NCBI lineage: Eukaryota > Metazoa > Chordata > Actinopteri > Anabantiformes > Channidae > Channa > Channa argus. Next base: position 26,719,012 of record NC_090207.1, read on the forward strand.
TGACTTGTATAAGGAATTAATCTCTAGCTTACTGTCTGGTTTGCTAGGTCACCAGATCCAGAGCCAGAGGTATTAACAATCTTACTTACAGTGAGGCAGCCGAGAGGGTCTCAGACTTCAAACATGGGATCAACCATCTATATCACTGCAGTTGAATGAAAACCCAACACAGCACTTTATATGCATGTTGACGGTGAAGCTTTGCGACTACTTAATGGACTTAAAAGGTTTTATTTTACCAAGTAATAGTGCGGATTTTCTTTGTTCTGCACTCTAAGCACTGTATAGAGCTTTCACGCATGATCAGTGGCAATAATGGCGGGGGCGACTGTGGCGCAGGAAGGTAGAGCGGTTGGCCACCAATCTCACAGTTGTTGGTTCAATCCCCGGCTCCTCCGATCACATGTCAAAGTGTCCTTGAGCAAGACACTGAACCCCAACTTAGTTGCTCCTGGTGAGTGTTGGCCAGCTGCATAGCAGCTCCCCCATCGGTGTATGAATGTGTGTGTGATTGTGAGTGTGAATGGGTAAATAAGAAGCAGTGTAAAGCGCTTTGAGTGCCAATAGGTAGAAAAGCGCTATATAAGTGCAGAACATTTACCATAGTGTGATCCCATGGTGAGAACAAAAACTCTCGGTACTACTTGGATTTTATGATTTGCCACAATTCTCAAGCTTTTACCGGACTTCGTGGGCTTCCTGCCACCACTGCTGGTATAAACCCACATTATTGTGCTTCTGTACACCTCCATCCAGTGTGCAAAGTTCATTACCACAAGTGGTTTGTAAAAATGTCAAGGATCCCAAATTTTGATGAAGAAAAAGTTAGCTTGGTCTGGAACATTTTACTATACTGCAGCAAAGGTAAGTAAGGAAAGTTTGCCAACTATGTATAGGGGAGGGGGGAGGACATTTTTGCTATGGAGAAAAGTGCTACATTTACTTGCACTTAAGTAACCGGGGTACTCAGAGAAATCAGCTTTCCCAGGTAATAAGGGAACAGTGTTTACATCCACTTAAGAAACCTGGTTACTGGAAATCACCGTAAACAGTACATGCAGCAGCAGATTTCTCCTTCACCTCTGACACAGCTGATCCACAGCAGGAACTAAAATTTAAAAAATCCACAGGGGAAAGTGATTTATTTAGACGTCCATGAGGCTCTTTGTGTTAGTTGAAATTTTTTTGGACTTTCGGCAGACTTTGTTTTAATAACGAGGCGGCATCACGTTGCTGATGCTCTCTACTTTCATTCATTCTGTCACTCAGCTGTGTGTTCCTGTCTGCATCCTTTTGTTAGACGCGGGCACAAATAGAAAAGTTGGCTGATTAGAAACCTGGTTACATGTATACATGGGAAAGAAATCTGTATTCTTCTAAATCTGACTGAAAAAAAACAGGTTTCCCATTTACATGACAATCAGCTTTCCTCACACAGACTGTAACCTGGTTACTTAACTTTATGTAAATGCACTTAATGACAGCAGACAGAGAAGCTGTCGCATACAATGTTTGTACTTAGTGTTTTCTAACATCATGGACTACATTAACTTGGAGGACTGTGTGGTTAGTTATAAAATGTTGGAGTTTTCCTCCTTATTCAACCCTGTGTTATGCATAATGGACTTTGTTGCACACAGTGATGGGACTGGTCTAACAGAGAGTCACGTATTCAAGAGTAAAAATATCTGACTAGTCAAAAACAATTAAAGGGGAACGTTTGCATATTTAGCAGTGGAAAGAACTATGTTAGGCAGCCCAAATAGTCTAATGCAAAATGTTTTGACATGTAGATTTTATGCTTTCTGTTTCAGAAGTGTGCTGCTTGTGTATCAGACTGTGCAGTAAAACCATTTTCTTTCTTATCCAGTAAAAGCAATTTCTTTTTTGCACATTTGTTGAACCGCAAGTGCAAAAATAACTGGAAATGTTTAATCAGCTGATAAAAAATGAAAACGATTTATTTTGCAAATAATACATTACAATATATTAACCAGACAAAGACAAGTTCAGAATCAATTTTAATGAAATAATATTTTACTTTTGACAGTAGATACTGATTGTTTTGTCCCACACTGAGTTAGAAACTAACGTTTTATTAAAACCAGTAAGCAAACGGGAGAACAGCAATAGAAGAAAGAGACACAAAACCAGAAATATAAAATATTACTGCAGCAATTACTGATGCAAAAGAAAACTGAGTAAACATACTGCAGTGGATCAACTGTGCCTGAATAGTGTAAACAGTGACTTTGAGTAGCTACAGTACTTTGCTACATATCTGTAGTAAGGCCAGCAAACAAACAAATCAGGCACTTTTCAAACACATTTCTGTGTTTGTGTGTATAAAATCATACTTATTATAGATTTAGATATGAAACTGTAAGTTTCCCTACCTGTGCCAAACAAACACCAACCCCACGAAATCTTGACATAGCCACTGACCATTTCTGTTGGTTGCATATCCCCAGCAGTGTGTATTACCATACAGTACAGTGATACCATGTAGTGCATTCACCGTTACTGCAGCATCGTTCTTCCTACTGTGTTGATGTAATTTTTACATCTGCTTTTTGTACATTAATCTGTTCTGCCTTAAAACCTTGGGGAGAGACTTCAGGTCTTTCTGGATAGTAGTAGTGAGTGTTATTGCTTTTTTGTGCAGTTTGAACTGGGCTGAAGTGTTCATATGAATGTCGCAGTGTGCCGCTGAAAGATGACAGGGTAACTGCTGCTGCAAAGCACATCGAAAATAACTGATATGTACTGATAAGATATGGTTGGACAGAATATTTCTGAGAATTTTAGATCCAAATACTATGAATTCAGTTTTCTCTGAGTTTAGAAGTAGGAAATTCTAAGACAGCCATGTAGTCATGCTTGAAGCTTGATAAATTGATTTTTTTCATCTGATTCCATAGATAGATATAACTTCATGTCATCAGTGGCAATGGGAATTTATGGAGTGTTGCTTAAAGGAGTCATGTATAAAGTAAAAAGTATTGCTCCACAGAACCTTGTAGGACTCCATTGCTAACGTTTGTGTCGGTAGAAGATTCATCATTAACATGAACAAATTGGAATCTATCTCATAAATAAGATTTAAACAAACCTAGTTCTTTTAATCCCAATTTAATGATCCAGTCTCTGTAATAAAATGTTGTGATCAATTGTGTCGAATGCAGCCGTATAGAGATTAGCCCATTATCTGAAGCCAAGAGAAGAATTTTGGTGACTTTTAACCAGTGCTGTTTCTGTACTGTGATGAACTCTAAATCCTGGTTGTGTACTTGCTTTGCTACTACTTTTTCAAGGATTTTAGAAAGAAAGTGGATATGGCATATTGGTCCGTAACTGGCTAAAACTCTTTTTTAAGAAGCGGTTTGATTACAGCTACCTACTGGGCCTTTGGTACATAGCCTGTTTATAAAGATAGATCAATGATTTTTAATATAACATGTCTATTAAGGGTAAAGCTTCCTCGAGCAGTCTAGTTGGAATATGGTGTAGCAGACTGGTTGTTGGTTTAGTTGAGGTGATAATTGAAGTTCTATGGGTAAAAAGCAAAGGGATTGGGGGCTTATTGATGATTGTAGAACTTTGTATTTACTATATTACTGTCATTATCAACCAATAGTTATGTTCGGATTTGTCTGCTTATTGAGTTATTAAAAGCAAGACATATAGGAAAACAGAAACATGTATTAAACAAAATATTTAGAAAATGGGTAAACACAAGACTTTGAGACAAGAAGCCCACATGTGTGACCCATTTCACATTGTTAGGCAAAGTTGTTACTGTAGTTACTGTGGTTTGTGTATTTTAATCCACCCCATAGTTATTTGGTCAAAAACTGTTGCAACATTTCATTGTATAATATTACCTAATACTGACCATTGAATGGCATGATAGCATCTGAAGAAGGTGACAACTGATGTCAAGTGCAATCAAGTCCAATCAGTTTGGTTGTCTCTTTAAATACAAATGCATCTGATCCACTTTGAGGGACTGCATTTATTGTAGATTGAATTAATGGGACTTTGGGCCCTGGAGCTAAGTCTGCATTTAATATTGGCCTTTAAAACCTCAGATTGCTCAGTTTTGGCTTTAATAAAGACAAAGATATCACTTAATGAATAAGGGAAAGAGATCGGACATTTTATATTCAGAAAATATCTATTTGAACTTGAACACAACTTGATTCTGGAGAAACCAGTGAATATCTGTTAATTTTTGACATGGAAACAGCAGCTTAAATCCAAAACTATCTTCAAACCCCCTGTTAGCCAAACTCTCTGTTGCACCTCTCTATTACCACATCAACTAACTTCACCCTCTGTTTCCCCTCCCACGTTGCCCCGACCTCAACTCCCCGGCGTAGCCCATCTCAGAAGGAGAGCGTCCCACTCCAGCGGACATCAGTGAACTCCTCCACCCCATCCCCTTCCTCTACACCTCACTCCCTCCCTCGTTCCTCCTCCCTTCTCTCCAGCTCCCACTTCTGCCTCACCAGCCGGCTGCATCGATTTCATGTTTGGGCTGCCCACATTGATTTTTATGCAGGTTCATGGATCATACTGCTGCTTCCTCCATCTCAGTAGTACAGTGGGAGGCAAGGAAAATCGTCTTTGGCAGTTGCTGCAAAGAGATGCAGCAAAAGGCCCCCGCAGCCCCACCCCATCACCCGATCATTCACCTCTAGCACCACTCACCCACATGGGGGCGACTGTGGCGCAGAAGGTAGAGTGCTCGTCCACCAATTCCACAGCTGTTGGTTCGATCCCTGGCTCCTCTGGTCAAGTGCCAAAGTGTCCTTGAGCAAGACACTGAACCCCAACTTAGTTGTTCACGGTGAGAGTTGGCCATCTTCACAGCAGCTCCCCCATCAGTGTGAATGGGTGAATGAGAAGCAGTGTAAATTGCTTTGAGTACCAATAGGTAGCAAAGTGTTATATAAGTGCAGACTATTTACCATTTATTCCCCTCCCCCCACAAACCTTTTTCCTTTTCCTCCCAGATCTGTGTACAAATCTATTTTAGCAATGTTCAAATTTTAATTTAAGCCTTAATTTAAAAAATCATTACCACAGTGTGAAGAGTAAACCAGCATCAGTAAGAATACAGTTCATTTATATTTATATTGATGAATTATTATTATTTTTGTCCTTTCGTCTTATCCCGTGAGTATTAATCCCGTATTAATATTGATCAATAACTAATAAAATTATTTCAGTGTAACAATACTATGTTTCTTGAATTAAAACAAAACATTTAATGGCTTATTATTAATTACTGTATGTGTTCAAATATTTGTCATCAATTCAAAGTCTGACATTGTTACCTGTCATAACTTTACTACTGGTGAAAATGTTTTAATAATTAACCCAAGAGACACCCCCGCCCCCACTTCAGTGCTCCTTCAGTTATCTACACCTCCCAACATGGATCAGTATTGTTGTCTTAGAAAAGTAGTGAAACATTTGAAACTGAGAGCAAAGTAATTCAAACCAGACAAACCGCAAACATTTGCAAACTAAGGCGGCCACACACTTAACGACTGTACCACCATGAATCAATGTGGTTCAGTCGAACTTGGTTTTGGTCAGTGCCAGCGATATAGTCATTGAGTGTGTGCTGTGTGATTCTAGTCATTAGTCTTAAGACGCAGTCTCTGGCAGATTGTTTTAAACATGTTTAATATTTATGACAACCATAGTATCCGTGACCAATGACGTCACAAATGAAGCACACCTGCATTAACTACAGCTTAACCTGGACATAGTGTATTTTATAAAATTATTATTCGAACTTCATTTCCTCAGTGGACTCTACAGTCCACATTGTCCTCGCCTTTACATCCATGATTATGCAGTTTTTTCATCTTTTCACACAAATTGTTAAATTAAACAGTGCTGATTGCTGCTATATTTGCTTTGGCACAAGAACACGCAAGAATTTCCCACGCTTGTGGGATTTGGGGGGTGTGCCTATCTCCAGAACATCAATTTCTTCGCAACCAGTTGAGTGCGTTGCCCCGAGTTTATTCAGTCATCAGGTGTGTACTATTTCCACACTTTCGGAGACTAGAAATCTGTGATAGTTGGTGAAAATAGCCCTTATGTGTGAACTGCCCAGTCTGTGCTAGTCTTTAAGGATGTCCTCAGCTTTGGCCGTATGTCCATTAACAAGTTCATCTTCATGCCATCATCTTTTTCTCTAATTCTCCTTTTCTGCTTTAAATTTTTCATTTGTTTTTGCCTCTTGTTGTTTGGACCTGAGAACCTACTTTCCGGTTCCTGTCCATTATCAGCAGACTCTCTACAAACAGTACTTAACAGTCAGTGTCAGGAAGGTCTGTGTTAGACAGATTGGAATGCTACAAGAACTATCTAACCCATGACCCATGGTTATTCTTCCTAATAGAACTGGCCAAAACATTGTGGTCTAAGTAACATCCAGTAATTTGTGCTGACATGGTTTAATTTCATTTCACTGCAACATCATAATCAGAATGTACAGAAAGGGTTCTTGAGATACTATACACCTTCAGCCATGACGAATATCATGTCTCCTTCTGCTCATTACAACCAAGCAGTAATAACTTTGACACGATGCGAATGTGAATTAAGTTTGATAGATAATACTGCATACATACATACTGCAGGGTAAAATGTGACAGGGACACTTTTAAAAATCTAAAATTCAGTGCTATTTTTTCCAAATGTTAACGGGTAATGTTTAGTAGGTGTATATTTGCATTGCAGTATATAATCTATACTTTGGTGTCATGGTTTAACGCAATTATTCTGGTTTTGGGAGCATAATAAAATGTATTAACCAGTTGTGTTTGTCCACAATCCCGACTGTCCCTCTGGGGGCCTACACGCTGGCACATGGGAATAACTTCTCCCAATCCTTACTGCTGGCTTTACAAATTTGTAAGTGTAGGAGTGTGAAGCGGTGACCTGCGAAAGTGGCATAAATGTCACACACTTCATTTGTGCGGGAGTAAAAAGCCCGGCTGTCTGGGGAGCCATCGATCTGACAAGTTATTACAGAGGAGAAGAGGCAGAAGGAGGCCGTCAGGAGCATGACACTGACAACAGCCGGGTTTCCCCCTCTCTCTCCTCTTACTCTTTCACCATCTCTCTCTACATATCAAAATGCTCTCTCCCACTTACCCTGTCTCCTCTCCCTTCTTTTGCTCTCCACTTCTGTCGTTCCACTTGCTTTCCACTTCTCTTTCTGCCTCCAAACTTTGACACCCACTTGCTCTTTCTCTCTCCACCTCACTCTAGCTCTGTCTCAACCTCTCTGTCCTTTCAACTCTCACTCTATAGTTTCTTCACTACCAGCTATTCTCTTTTCATCTCCCTTTCCCTTTTTTCTCCTCCTCTTTCCTGTACTATCTTTACTTCTCTATCTGTCCACTCTTCCTGTATATCATCACCTTTAGTTTTATTGCCTTGAACATTTTTTAACCACATTATCTGCACCCCCGCTTTCAGAGGTAAAAGTAAAGGACATGAAATGTGATTCTGTTACAGCACAGCTAAGATCCTGTTCTCTCTAACAGAAATGGTACACAAAAGGAGGAAAAATGCACTATGTAAGTAAAATCAGTTTCATTAGACAGGTCCTTTTAGCGAAACGTTAGTATGAAAATAAGAATTGATAATATTTATGTTGAACTTTTTTGTCTGTTATGTTATGTTCATCCTAAACACATACACTCTTTCTCTAACTATTGAAATAAAGAAGTGTTTTTTAACTAGAATCTAGAAATGCTTGCAATTTTATTGCATTTTTTTGCAAAATGTCATGCTAAACCAGTGCAGTGAGATTCGGGGTGGTCTGCCAGTAGAATCAAACCTTTTTGGCTTTTTAAATGTACATGTGATTGATCATTTAAAAATGCCAGCGTAGCTGGATTTACACACACATATATTTCTAAAATAAATATCACCACAGTTCAGCAGCTGGGAATATACTGACTGCCTAATCACACTGAACCCCAACTTAGGTGCTCCGGTAAATGTTGGCCAGCTGCATAGCAGCTCCCCCATCGGTGTATGAGTGTTTGTGATTGTGAATGGGTGGATAAGAAGCAGTGTAAAGCGCTTTGAGTACCAATAGGTAGAAAAACACTATATAAGTGCAGAACATAAATGCAGACCATTTACCATTTAATCTAAAGGTAGAATGGGAGGCAGAGCCTTTAGTTATCAAGCTCCTCTCCAGTGGAACCAGCTCCCAGTTCAGATTCGGGAAGCAGCCACCCTCTCTACTTTTATGTCTAGACTTAAAACATTCGTCTTTAATAAAGCTTATAGTTATAGTTATGCTGCTATAGGCTTAGACTGCTGGGGGACCCATCCCCCGCATGCACTGAGCTCGTTTCCTCCTCTGGTCCCTCTCTCTTCTCCTCTCACCTCACAGTTGTCACCATTGTATAACATTAACTCTGTTTTCTCCTGTAGTTATCGTTCTCCATCTCTGTTTCCCTCTCTTTGTCCCTTTCTGCAGGTGTCCCCGGCTATACATCTTTATAGTCTTGACTTTATTCTGTAAAGTGCCTTGAGATGACTTTGTTGTGAATTGGTGCTATATAAATAAAGTTGAATTGACTGTCAGGTAGATTTAAACTGTGGACCTTCTAGCTTTGAGGTGGCAGCGCTTAAAATATGTACATGCAGACAGTTATACGGCATGTGTACTGGCTCCATGAAAGCAATCCCCTCCTGCAGACCACAGACTGAAGGAGGGGACAGAAAAAAGGTGTGACAGACGGTCACACCTTTGTTCTCTCCCCTCATATTTATTAGCAGATGTTGGCTGATGCCACCTATTGTTTGGTCAACACAACTTGTAAATATGAGATATTTAAAACACGCTTTGCTGAGCCAACTTTTTAAAATGATAGAGAAGCTCTGTCCTTTCTAGAATGAACTGTCCTCCAACTCTTCAAGGTGTAAGTTTTGCTACCACCACACTTATTCTGTTTGTAGATTCACATTAGCAGCATGTATGGAACCTTATGATCACACAACTGAAAGATCAACGGATTTTGGCTTGTCTCTTCAGGGGTCGCCACAGCAGAGCATGTTCCGCATGTTGATTTGGCATGAGTTTTTACGCGGGCTGCCCTGTCTGCTGCATCTTCCCCATTTTTATCTGGGCTCTGGACCAGCACAAGGGTTGCCCTTGGTGGCTCGGTAGTCCCACACCTGGCGGGGTGGGATTTGAGCCTGTTTCTTTCTGCATCCCAAACCAGTGCTCTGCCACTGAGCCACGAGCGTTGATTTCAGAACCTTCCTCCCAGTAAGTTGACTTTAAAGGCCAGCATGATGAAACGTGCTTTCTGACACTTTTGAGTGCAAAAGTCTTTCCAATTTTCTATTACTTTTCTTGCTTTTTTATAATTTTTAGACCTGTAGAGCTTTAGAGCTATACAGGTAAACTGCTTACATGTATAGCCTATGCACCTGCTGCTTTGGACAGAAATGGAACTCACACACAAATGTAAATGATCCAGTTACAGTCTAATTACAACAAGAAGACAGTAAATTGCGACTGTGGCGCAGGAAGGTAGAGCGGTTGGCCACCAATCTCACAGTTGTTGGTTCAATCCCCGGCTCCTCCGGTCACATGTCGAAGTGTCCTTGAGCAAGACGCTGAACCCCAACTTAGTTGCTCCCGGTGAGTGTTGGCCAGCTGCATAGCAGCTCCCCCATCGGTGTATGAATGTGTGTGTGATTGTGAGTGTGATTGGGTAAATAAGAAGCAGTGTAAAGCGCTTTGAGTGCCAATAGGTAGAAAAGCGCTATATAAGTGCAGACCATTTAAGTGCAGACCATTTAAATGTCCAATCCAATCCAATATCCTGCGTTAGCTTACTGATTAAAATCTGTTGCAAAACATTTGACTTAAGGCACTTAAAAAAAAACAATATCACCCAAAAACTATCAAAGTCTTGTCCATGTAATTATTGGTATAGGTCTATCTCTGGGTTTTGTTACACTTTTCCCCACAGTGATGTCTTGTTTACAGTGTTGTGTGTGAGCAGTCACTTACACGAAGCTCAAAGCAATAGACTTCACAATGAACCAATAAAAACCCTTCAACTCACAATGGTGGGACCACAATGAACTACCAAACTCTGCAATCCCAGCAGCATTATTAACAAAATCGAAAAAGCTTTTAAAGATGAACTCTTCCACATCTTCCTTTGCACTTAAACAAAAAACAAAACAAAGCAAAAAAAGTCTTCCTATTTGTCTTATGTTGTCCAGCGTCTCGTATAACTGAAACATTTTCTCTCATTGTACCTTGCTTTAATGCCTTTTTCCTTAGATTTCTTGTTTGCTTTGTATCTCACTCATAGCTGAATTGAATGTAAATTAAATGGGGTCTTCGATGTTTGTCAATGCATTTCTTAATGTCAGCTACAACAAATTTAGGGCACGGCAAGAAAGCTCAGTCAACTAAAACATTGAGCTAAAGGTACTGTGTGTGGCAATAGATCTTGGTTATTCTGTTTACAAGAGGTGATTAGTAATAACTGCAAGGCCCAGTTTTGCAGGTCCATCCATTCAACCACTTGACAGAAGTGCAATGATATTTAGACAAAGTGGACAGAAAGATCAGTGGTCAGCTATGATTACGTCTAAATTGTAAATGTGGGGATATTGACAGTGTGAGAAAGTGACAGACAAGATGACAGAGCTCCACACAGAGCAGCAACCTTTTAGTTATCACCACCCTCACATAGCTGACCTGAATGTATATTAGGGTGTGTGCTCCAACTTGTCAGTTAGATTGCTGATCTGATAAACAACACTAATCACTTATTGGGGAATTTGATATTTTAATGGATAATTGTCAAATTTTTAGAAGGGTTAGCTTAACCCTAAAACAACCCACCGTTTCCTACCAAACAACAACAGACTCTTTCCGGCTTTGGTTCTAACTCTTTACAAAAAGCACTATAACATTAGAACACTGGCAATCATTGTAATGTTAACTATTGCTTTAGTTAAGAAAACATGCACATCTTAATAAGCCCACTTTAGTTTGAGCTTTACCACAATAGAGATAGTGACTGATTAATGTCACTTTATCACAGTGATTTGTAAAATTATTAGTTAACTACATGTAGCTATAGTGGTGTTTATCTGGATGGAATATGTTTCATAGCAGCAGAGTATCACCTGTGGGAAAACATGCACAACGTCCTTCACATGAAAGTTCATACTATCACACTAGCATGAAAAGTGTTCTATTTTCTGACAGTGACCTTGCCTGCAGGTGAACAACATTATGCTTCTTTGGCAAAGGAAGACATTCTCACAAATCTGCTGGAATCAGACGCACTTAACAAGATGAGTGGATGACACAGTCGCCTCACACAATGTTTTACAATGCAAGCCAACACACTCCAGAAAATAAGACATGATCTAATCTCATCAGTATCCCACCGACACTCGGCAGCAAAGGTACTTGAAAATTGCCTCTTTAATAAACTTTGAATGTAGTGCTTCCAGAATAAATACATTAGTTGACAGGAGAAAAAAGAAATTTTAGGCCCTCTGATAATAACTTGTTTTGTAAGATATATTTGAATTACTTGGGATCTCAAGCTGTGAGACCCTCATCTTAACAGAAGGACAATTTTGACGACCGCTCTACCTTCCTTCACCAAAGACGTCCCGTGTGGGTGTGTGTGACTCAGGTCACACAGTTACTGCTGGCTCAAGTCCCCACCACCCTTATAGGGTGTATTTGGACAGAAAGTCCATTTTGCCTGTTAAATATATAGAGTAACATGAGGACTTAAATGTTTGATTAAGGCAATGGGAATCATCTACTACTATCAGTCGCCAAGCTACATGCTGTTATAATGACAAATGTCTTATAACATCAAAGTAAATTAATATCTTGCAATATCAAGAAACTGTTCTCACTGTATCTCATAAAACCAACAAATTGTTGTATGTCAGATAAAAAGTATTCTTAAACTTAGAAAATTACAGTAGTAGCAAATAGCTTTTTCTCTTTTTCCACTCTCAGTGGTCAATCAGCAGCCAGAAACAATTTCATGAAAATGTGAGTCAAACAGTCATTTCCATTTTTTACCCTGGTCAGCTACTACTACTTGATTTTTGTTTAAGTTAACTTTAAACTTAACTTGACTATTTACAAGAGCCTTTATTAAAATCATTTGAAATTAGAACTAGATTTAGCTGCATATTGATGTGAAATCCAATCATGGACCACCTGATGATACACCTATAGCTATATAGTTCTGATTTTATAGTTATTTGTTTTTATTTAATGCAAATTAGAATGTGGCATCTTCCAACTTGTCTGCAGTACTGCTGATGCTGCACCACTCCCACTTTCAATTTAACTTTGTGTCCGAAAGTGGGGTTATTTGTAAAAAGGGGATCTTTTAGCTACACTTGACCACTTAGAGTTTATAGATCTCTTCTTTTGTTATTCATTCTGTTTATTCAAGCTCATGTATGAGCAGTTGTTGGTGGAGTCACTGTAAAGTGAGGCTCTTCATTCATCTCAGTTGCAGCGTGGTTGGCAGCTCCTCAGATCTGGCTGACCTGTACATCCAGCTGTCAGACAAACAGGTAGGAGGAACAGATGAGGTGTGGGGGTTACGGCCCCAGACAGATGAATAGCCCTCTTGATTGATGCTGGCCTTTGTGCACATCGCAGTGCTGCTGCTGTTCTGACATGAGTCTGTTGCACAGTAATGTGTGATCAGAAGAAAAGGGCACCAGCAGCTCTGATCATCATTCTACCCAACTCCCCCATCACCACCTCCCAACTTTTATGCCAAGATCAGTTTGACAGAATCAGATTTGACACCAAATACACACTTGACTAAATCAGTTGAGCATGGTATGAGAGGAGAGTAAGGTGGGAGGGGGAGAGACAAACACCTATGTGTTAAAGATAGGACAAGGCAGTTCACTTGCTAACTCACTGTCAACTTACTGATGGAGCCACCAGCATTGTTAGCTGCATGAGTACTTGACCTTTTCTGATATAACATATGCTAATTGGGGTTTGACTGGTACTATTAAAGATATCATACCAATGCAGGCTTTTTTGACTAAGTTAGAATTTGCATGATAACAGATTAGACAGAGAGGTGGTATCAAATTGTAATGTGGCATTTACAATCCTTATTTAAACATTTATTAAAGGAATTAATAGTAGTAACGAAGTGTTCTTTAACACACGTGTCGTGAACATTTATAATTTTTAATAGAAACTCCTAAACACTTTCCAATACAAACTCCTAAACACTGTGCACAAAAGTCCTTCTGCTAATAACCACTGAAGCTCAGTGTGAATTTGATGGCAGAAACACATTTTAAAAAAGTTGGAAGTGGGGCAACAAAGGGTGGAAGAGTAACTGCCGTAAATCAAAAATGGAGGAGCATTTGACAACTAATTAGGTTAATTGGCAACAGGTCAGTAACATGACTGGGCATAAAAGGAGCATTTCAGAGAGGCAGAGCCTCTCGAATGTAATGATGTGCAGAGGTTCACCAATCTGCAACAAACTGCGCCAAAAAAATCTGGAACAATTTCAGAAAAATGTTCCTCAATGTAAAATTGCAATGACTTTATAGATGCCAACCTCCACAATATATCATATCATCAAAAAATTCAGAGAATCAGGAGGAATCTCTGTGCCGGACAAGGCCAAAGGCCAAAACTGGATGCATGTGCTCTTTGGCCCTTCAGGTGGCATTAATAACAGGCATGATTCTCTACTGGAAATCACTGCATGGGCTCAGAAAAACTTACAGAAATCACTGTCTGTGAACCCAGTTCACTGTGAAATCCACAAATGTTAGTTAAAGCTGTATCATGCAAAGAAGAAGCCATATGTGAACACAGTCCAGAAACCCTGCCATGCTTTCAGGCCCAAACCTCATTTAAAATGGTCTGAGGCAAAATGGAAAACTGTTCTTTTTGGAAACCATGGACACCGTGTCCTGTGGACCAAAAAGGAGAGGGACCATCCAGTTCGTTGTCAGCGGACAGTTCAAAAGCCTGCATCTCTGATGGTATGGGGGTGCATTACTGCCTATGGCACAGGCAGCTTACACATCTGGAAAGGCAATATGAATGCTAAAAAGTACATAGAGGTTTTAGAGCCACATATGCTCCCATCCAGACAATGTCTCTTTCAGAGAAGGCCTTGCATATTTAAGCAAGACAACGCAAAACCACATACTGCATTATCACAACAGCATGGCTTTGTGGGAGAATGGTAAATGGTCTGCACTCATATAGTGCTTTTCTACCTATTAGCACTCAAAGCACTTTACACTGCTTCTTATTCACCCATTCACACTCACAATCACACACACACTCATACACCGATGGGGGAGCTGCTATGCAGCTGGCCAACACTCACCAGGAGCAACTGACTGGAGGAGAAGGGATTGAATCAACAACTGTGAGATTGGTGGACAACCACTCTACCTTCCTGCGCCACAGTCGCCCCTGTCTGGTTGCTGACTTTTCACTAATAGAAAACATTTGGCACACCATGAAAGAAAAATCTGGCAACAAAGCCCCAGGACTGTTAAGCAGCTAGAATCCTGCACCAGACAAGAATGGGACACCATTCCTCTCCTAAAACTCTATAAAGTGGTCCCCTCACTTCCAAGCCATTTACATACAGTTGTTAAAAGAAGAGGGGGTGCTACACAATGGTAAACATCACCCTGTTCCAACTTTTTTGAGATGTGTTGCCATCAAATTCAAAAGTATTTTTTCCTGAAATTGTAAAATTTCTCAGTTTCAACATCCAATATGTTGTTTATATTCTATTGTGAATTAAATATGGGTTGGTGAGATTTGCAAATCATTGCATTGTCTTTTTGTGTACATTTTACACATCCCCCCAACGTTTTCAGAATTGGGGTTGTAAAAAGAATCATCATTTAGGAAAGCCAATGCATGTGAACCAACTGGATTCAAATTTGCCAATCAGTGAAGCTTCAGCACCTGGACAGATAACAAGAAAGAAAAAAAAACAAGAGACAGAAAACCCACAGTGCCACCTACCCTGGCACGTAACTCTCCCACCTATTAAAACCACAAGTAAGGTTTGGAATAGTAGCATTTTAGCGCTTCTAATTACTAATATGGGACAGAGCATCCGTTATGACTAATTTTCAAAACATAGTTTTGAAAACTGACCAATCAACGGAGAAGCCATTGGTTGTGATTATACATCCTGGATAGGAGCACTAGGGGGTTGTGATCAGTGAAAATTTACACTGGTTTAGTACTTGACCCCACGTAAACTTCAAAGTACTGCAAAGCCCATAGAAAAGCAAGTGTTTCCTTCTCAAAACTGGAGTATTGGAGTTGATGTGGACCAAACTTGCAAGAGAAATAACTTACAGGATGGTCAATGCCCTGATTGTCCTCCTGCAGAAGAATTGCTCCACTGTGCTGGCATCTACTTCAAGATTAAATGGCAAAGAAAAATTAGCTTGTTAACCAGGAGTGCTACAGAGAATTCTTTTGAGGTTCTCAAAAGCTTGTTGACCCTCATCAGACCATACAAAAGACTATAAAGCGCTGGTTAAGGCAGTGAGAGGGGCAGCAACAGAAGTAAACTTTTTACAGAAACGTCTGTAATATCGGTCAACAGTAGGGAATTGGCACAGCTGCCTCCTGGTGGTTGGGAGAGTAAATTGCACAATGGCAGAGATCTTAGCATCTCCAGGACACACCTTCCCTTGCCCAACCTGCTGACCAAGATAAAGAATGGTACCCCTACCAAAGTCACAGTGTTTAGGATCCATTTCCTAGATGGGTGAATACTTCTCTCAAGATAGACACGTGAGTTATGCAGTCTGCAGTTGGGGATATATCCCAATATCTGGTTAATTAATCTTTGAAAAGTAGCAGGGGCATTACACAAGCCAAAGGGCATAACTGTATATTAAAGATAGTGGTCAGGAGTTAAAAGGCAGAGACCTCAGATGTTTATGTTGTTAAAGGTATTTGCCAATACCCCTTCAGCACGTCAAGCTTAGTAATATATGTATTGTATATATCTCAACAACCACATAGTTGATCCATAATTCATGGACAAAACTACTCCACAACTAAGTTTCACAGTATTGTCCTGAGAAGTCACTAATATGTGATAGATGTAAGTCTGCAGAAGACATCCCTAGACAGCCTGGTGTGGTGCTTCAAGCTGGAAGGATTCTGATGAGGAAGTCTTCAATGTCCTTTCTAAATGTACTAGTTTAATGGTAGAATCTAATCATTGTCCTCATCATTGAGCAAATGAAACTACCCCTAACACAGTTCCACACCTTTAGACTCAAAACATCAAAAAAGCTTCTACTCCAACACTGGAAAATGCCCTTTCAGTACAGCACTTGATAAACAACCTGTCAGCTGACACACACTCAGATATTTTATGAAGGAAAGACTGTTGGCCTGTCCAGAGATTTGGGGCCTGTCCGCTGTGACTCTGGTGATCATCGCTATCTTCTCCCCACTCTGATCTCCCTCTGTCTCTCTCAACCCACTGTGCTGTCTAATCAGCACCAATTCTCTACATCTGTTGCATCTCCTTTATAAGCCCTGGTTACCTGCTCCTCTCTGCCAGATTGTGTTGCTGTTCCCCCAGAAATCTAGTTACCTGTTATATCCCCCGTGAGCTCAGATTTTCTCCTTTTCCACTGACTTTTGAGCCTTTTGTTTATTTTTTTCACTAGCCGCTGCACGAGAGTCTCCCCTGGAGAACTTCTGCTCTACTCTGCCTGCCTGCAAGTCCTCGTAGTAACTGACTTTTGCCAAATACTGTTATTTGGATATTGTTGAACTTTGAACTATTAATTAGAAGCGGACTGTTTTATTCATCTGACGTTTTTTCTCTTTGGGAACTTACTTGTTACTTATGCAAATACATACTAATAAAAATACAAATGACAAATAAGGGAGAAAGATATTCATGAAAGATAAGATAATGCAGGTCACTCTCGACACTCTTCTCAGTATTTTTTTCAGTAATAGCTGTATAAATATGGAAACCACAGTATTTAAGATACAAATAATTTTGATGCACACTCAACAAGATAATAGTTGGTAGTTTTGCATATAATTTTGTTTTTTTTCTCTAAATCACATTTTCAAATGCATGTCTGCCAACCAACAATAAATGTTTGAGATACATTAGTATTTTTAGGCAAGGCTGTGTAACATTAAATACATTTTGTCTTCTACACAAATACTTGGCAATCAGCACCCAAAATACTTTATAATTTAATATTGGGTTTAGTGAACTGGATGGGTTAGGGTTATGATAAAACAATGTGGGTATTTCTAAGAATAACTACAGTAGACTGTTGTGGAGCCCTCGCAGAGTAAAACCCTTGAGGTAATTAGTGCTGCTTAGGCATAAAAGGGTGTACCCAAACAATGTAGGGGAAGAAAAAGTGACTTAGTTCTCAACAGCTCAAGTACCCACTGATGGCAACACTTCAGTTTTAAGAACAGGCCCTGATGAGGATCAGCCAATCCTCACATATTTTTCTCTCATATTTACCAAAAGAAACACAGTTTCATACAGTGTGCAGTAACTGCAGTGTGGTCCCTGCAACACGCATACACAATGTGCTCGAAAGCTCAAAGGCAGTAATGTAATTTATAAAAAAGGGTGATAAAGGTGTGACATAAAATCATCTTGATTGGGTGCTACATTACCTTATCTTTCAGCGCAATATGCACAATCCACATGTTGTTTGCTCAAAGGGTTATTGTAAATTTATATGCACAGCTATGTTGCTGGGTGTGGACACAAAAAAGCAAGCCTGCTAGCTAAGCTAACAATTTGACTTCTGGTGACTCCAGCAAAGTTGGAAAGTTCACTCTCAATATTATTATTTCTCTTTTGTTAGCTGGTTTTCGTTGTTTTTATACTGAATCATGTCCTACTTGCAACAGAGTGATAGTCGGGGTCCTCTTAGTAATGTCTAGGACTGGTAGTGTCATTGCACTGTCAATGGTGTACATAGTTTAAATTTTGTTAGCCCTCAGGGGCCCATTACTGGGCTGGGGCCCCAAGCAGTTGTTTGCCCTGCCTTGCCTCCTGGTATGGAGCACCTCTGTAAGTAGCACCCACAGTTGTGGCAAACTAGTAAACAGAATTGTAGATTTTGTTAATATTATTTTTAAGGGTAGTAGGTTTATTTGGACCCAAAACACTGAGTAGTGCAGTGGAGATTTCTTTTAAAATTTTTATTTGATTAGGGAATTAGAGGGGGTGGTGACAAATGGTGTAGGGCTTGGAGTTGCAGTGCAGAATCAGAGTCTCTAATTATTTCTGTGTATGAGATATAGCAGTCAGAGCGAGGTAACAGAGCTAAATTGACTGACCTCTGGTGTATAGTGATAGTCTTACTTGAGAAAGGGGAAGTGCTTGTTGGTGAGAGCGCAGTCTGGTGGTTCACAGACCGAAACGAGGGGATCCTGGGGTGATAGATTGGCAGGTGTCCAAAGGGGCGGAGAATCAGTACGTGAGGAGGCAGGAGAGACAGTGCTTGGAGGGAAAAGAACGTTAGATTAGCATAACCGAAAGTAGAGGTGGTGAGGTTAGGCAAAGGATGCAAAATCAACAATTATTAGAAAAAAATTTTTTTGAATCCAGAGTCAACAGTGAACAAGCAGAAAATATCCCAGTATGAAAATGAAAAACACGAACAGGGAGAACTGAAGTGAAATGAATGATTTTAAATAAGTTTTCTAATTAACACACTCATAAATACACTCCAGATGTTTGCATTACGAAAATATATCTGAACAGAATTTATAATGATATTTGTCAGTTAGTGCAAAAAAGGGCTCTTCCATTGAAAAAAATCAACACTGTTAAGTTCAATATCACACTTGGTCGATCACATCTATCTATTAAAACTAGTGTGTTTCTACAAAATCCCAAAACAGCTATTATGACCCCAGTTTTCAAGTCTAGTGCACCTGATGAACTTTGTAATTATAGACCTATTTCAATTGTACCAGTAATCTCAAGGTTCTTGAAAAACAATCTGGATTTTGACCAAAGTATTCAAGAGAAAAGGCTATGTACATGCCATTTTACAGAAACCATAAAAAGTAATCTGGATTTGTGATATAGTGGGAACAGCAATTTTAGCATTTGATACTATCAATAATAATAAATAATAAATACATTTGAAAAAAAAAATCTAAACAGGTTTTTAGACCGCACTCAAAGCGCTTTACACTGCTTAGCACTCATGATGCAGCAACTAAGTTGGGGTTCAGTGTGTTGCTCAAGGACACTTCGACACGTAAGCGGAGAAGCAGGGGATCGAATGAACAACAGCTAGATTAGTGGATGAATGCTCAAGCTTCCTGCGCCACAGTTCCCCTGTACACAGCTGCACCGCAAGGTACAATATCGGGTCCTTGTCACACCTGAGTGTATTCAATTGAAGCGGAGCTAGAGAGAGAGAGAGAGACGGAACCAAGTAATAGGGAAGGTAAGTCGCAGCACAGGTAGGAACAGGTGTAGGTGATTGGAGGGGGAGAATGGCTGGAGGAGCTTGGAGTCATGGTGCAGGAGGGAGCAATTGAGCGGTGAGTTGCTGGAGGAGGGCAGATAGAAGCCAGGGGGCAAGGAGCCGTGGAGACGAGGAGCTGAAAAAGGAAAACTGGGCAAAGCAGGGTGACCGGAGGTTCTTGGGGTTACTGAGACGATCTGGCGATTTGGTATATGGTATAAAGCGGTATATGAACAGCTGTCATCAAGGTGAGTGATTACGTGCAGGTGTGGCTGCCACTGCAGCTCCAGGTGCGCTAAAAGCACAAAGACACGCACACACATACACAAAAACAGACAGGGAGTGGGGGAAAGGAAAATGTGGGAGCGGGTGCTGTGACAGTCCTTTGCTTTTCTGTTTATATTTAAATGACAAATTTATGCAGATGACACAATCATTTATGAAACAGCAAAAACATCTTATCGGGCTGCAGAGCTCTTAAGAAGGTGGTCAGTGTTTTCAGGTGGCTGAATGATAACGTTTTATGATACCAAAAACGGTCTCAATGTGTTTGTCATTAAATAAAGAAGTGCTGGAAGTTCATCAAGACAAATTTAAATTGTTTTCATACTGTTTGTATATCTATTCAAGCACCTCACATGCTGTGATTTTATTGCAGATGTCTTATTGTCTTATCATCTGAGACCTGGCCTTTCAATCAAGCCTGTGAATTAATTATGCAAACAAGCCAATGGATCAGAAACTTATGAAATGGCACATTTGTAAATTCTTCAAAAGCATAGTTTACTGTTTTTTCATAACTTCTTGAAGTTTTCTTTCACAAGAAAAATATTCGAGTGTATAAATGACCTTGTCCCTGATGTAGTCTGTCAGCTGATACAGAAACATGAAAATGAAGGTGTGAAGACCGAAGGGGCGGGAATTGGGAACTGTAGATTTCATAGGCAAAGAACTACGTTCAGAAATCTCAGAAATCTTTTTCAGTCTGAGGTTCACAATTATGGAACACTTTAATGCTTAAATATCTTTAGATTTAAAATCACAATCAGAACTCACGATTTTCACTTCAAAGCTGAAACAATGGCAGAAGCTATAACAGTGAACAGATTTTTTTGGTTTGCTGGATACACCTTCATTGTTTCCAAAAATGTAACACATATAATCCAAAAGTCAGCAATATCAAACCAAAACTATACATGACCCTTACTTCTAGAGTTAAATTAGAAATGTTCATTTGATGGCATATAGGTGCATTGCAAACTCACTCAAGTGTAATGGAAAGTTTGATATTGACACTGTTGGTGATCGCACTAATCCCATCTGTCAGAGGACGCCCACTATGGCCTGTGTGTTTATCACTCCTGTCCACTGAGCATGTTGGACCTAATGTTGGGTGACACTCAGACACCCTGGCTGATGTGTTTTGGCAGTGTGAAGATCCCAGCTGTGTTTTTACATATGCAATGACCCAGATTTGCATCCCTCCTCACACTCCATCAACACTGATTAGTGGACAACAGTTAAAAGAACGCCAGTCCACTTTGTCCCTATGACCACAACAACCTCTGTGTGTAAGTGTGCGTCACATGTATGTGAGTAAGTTTCACTTAATAATTTGCAGAGGACAGAAAGAAGGTACATGGTTCATGCTGGACAAAGAGAAGGGTTTATAACATATCGACCTTTTAGAGTTTTGTCATTGTCGCTATGGTAAGCTGTTAGGCCTGTTGAAAAAAGTTTTAGTGGAGAAGTGGCAAATGAAAAATATTTATTTTGGAGTTTAGGTGAACTGACC
The DNA here is from genome assembly GCF_033026475.1 of Channa argus. Taxonomy (NCBI): domain Eukaryota; kingdom Metazoa; phylum Chordata; class Actinopteri; order Anabantiformes; family Channidae; genus Channa; species Channa argus. Next base: position 26,740,397 of record NC_090207.1, read on the forward strand.
CCTCAAGATAAGTAATTCTAATTACTGCCCTCTGTGTGATTAGTTAGGCATGAGGAGCCCTTCCCGCTGAAAGAACACTTTTTACCACATCTTTGTAACATTTATAAAGATCTCATTACATATTTTTTTCTTAGAGTTTAATTCTTTTATATTTATTTTTGATACGTTTTTAATTTATGTTTGTTGTGTGTAATCCTTTTATGTCAACTGCACAATGTGGTATGAAATAGTCTAGGGTCCACCAATGCCTTAAAATCACGTGCTGTTGTTTAATATGTGCCTTGGATAAAAGATATAGTATTATAGCTATATTAAAGCGTTAAAATTAAGCATGTAGTATCTTGCTTTACCAATAATACCTGCATTTAGGAACGACAGGAAGATAGAGCGGTTGTTGACCAATCTCGCAGTTGTTGATTCAATCCCTGGTTCCTTGTCTCACTTCGAAGTCTCCTTGAGCAAGACACTGAACCCCAAGTGTAAAGCGCTTTGAGTGGCAATAGGTAGAAAAGCGCTATATAAGTGCAGAACATGAACCTCAGGCGTAGAATGAGTTTTCCTAAAATCCTTCTGAGGAAGAATAACCATAGTTTGTAGACGTTTCTCCTATACTTTTGAAAAAAAAAATTGTGAAACTGAGGTCTATAATCAGTAAATATTTGAGGCTCATCAGCTTTAAAGCTTGGGGTTTATCTTTATTAACATTTAATTAACAACTTGCACTGGGTTAACCTGTCAACTACTGAATGGTTGCTACTAACAGTATAGAGAGGGACTCACACTGCTAAATGCTGTGGAGGGAGCTAAATAGCACAATGGCACATGTGCACATCCACAGCTGAGTGTGTGTCGCTGGTGCAGAGGAGGGGGCGCATGCAAAGGGGCAAAGACGCATCTAGATTACTGCTTGTCATTAGCAGCATATGTTGTCATTCATTAACTAATTGCACTTTATTATGATGTAATTACAGCGTCTACAGTGTGTGATGACAAAAACTAAACTGTGGCTCTCCAGCCAGAGACACCCCTGCACTCCATGCAGTAATTGCCCTCTTGGCTTTGATGAATAAGGAGATGATTAACCTTAATTCCCAAACAGCATCAGGGCATTAGCAGTGAATGAATTACGGGGAAGTGGATGTGACTAAGCAACTTAATATGGTAAATTGGTTGAGCATCTGAAGTGGTTGCAGTGATGCTTTATTAGCTCAAGGCCTTTTCTCCCTCTGCTACTGATTCCAGGCCTGAGCCTCTTCAATCAGGCTCTGGCTGTGAGTTGAGATGCCGACTGTCCCTGTGCACTGCAAAAATGATCATCCACTTCATCCAGGTAAAGACTTAGCCACTACCTCACATGGGGGGAGGCCAATTATGTAATCTAGATAAATTTATCCTGAGCACATGGCACACAGACTGGGAGCTATCTGACCTAATACCCAGCTTGTCACAAAAAGTATAGTGAAATGAGAGCTGAATGGATGCCATAGAGTTCTATCCCCAACATTCCACGCCATGTTCACTTTTAATAGGCGAGGGATTTCACCTCCCACTCTTTTTATGTACCCACTGCCCAGGAGGAGAAGCTGTTTTTTGGCTGCATAAGCAAAATGTAGATTACAAGAACAAAAACTCCACTTGCATGGCAGTAAATATGATGACAATGCAAGCTTGTCTTTTGCCGACAAAGTAGTGATCCTTGTTTTTTTGATGAAGCAGTAAAAACAAGCCACTACAAGAGCATCGCCAGCTGTGTGGTTAAGGATACAAACACTCTAGCCACTCTTGCCCCACCTCCCCTCTGCACTGCTTGCAGCGATGGAGAAACAACAGGGCTGAAGAGGAACTGGAGAGGGAAAAGGAATGACAACCCGTGTGTAAGTGATTTACAGCGGAAATGACCTTGAAAAGGGTTCTAATTGTATATTACAAAAAAAAAAAAGCTCTGAATATTGTGTGTGTGGGCACTTTGCACTGAATTGTATGTGTGGACATCTTTTATCCTAAAGATGTGAGGGACTAATTTTGCTTACCAGAACCCTTTTTGCTTATCAACAGAAAATAAGGAAAATATGGATCTTAGCTCATTATGGTGTTGTTTATGTTTACCCAAGTAACCCATTAAACCTAGGAGAGAGCCGCCTTTAACTGTGAGCATGTTAGCCATGTGGTCTCAGTCATTGGAGGAGGCTGTTCATTACTCTTTAATGTGCTGAATAAACATTTCACATGTTCACTGTTCCCCACCATTGTTCATATTGTTGTGAATGCAGCATTTTCTTATTGTTAGAAGACTGCAACAGATATGCTGTGCCGTACTTTGTACATGCAAACTACCAAACCATAGGGTACTAGGGGTGAAAGAGGGGCGGGGGGTTAATGCACTCCATACACAATACACCTATGGTTCCTATGTTTTTTGTTTAGTGTAGAACATAATAAAAATCATGTGATCGTAGTAGGTCTAAGTATTACAACCTCGGACAAACAACATAACTTATTTCACCGTGCAATTGTTATTAAACAAAAATGAATTATATAATGGTAACCTTATTGTTGTCAGAGCTTATTATTCCTTATATTATCATACTGATGTATGCTTTCTCTCAGTCCAATAAAAAGCATGACTATGTAGCCTGATCCCTCCTAGAACCCAGCAGTGGCAAAGAGTTGCACTGATCTATGACCAGTACGAATCCGCACAGATCCTCCTCAGTCTGAGGTTTCTCAGTTGGTAGGAGCCTTCTTTCCAGCAACCGAGGCCTAGGTTTCCATGGAGAAATATTGGCCACTTAGCATTTATGTCCTCCAAGACACTTAATAATGGTTCGTCTTTTAGCAGCTTGGTGTTTATGTCTCTCTATGTTGACCCTGAGACAGACTGGACACCTGTTCTCTCGTCAAATGACAGCTAGGATAGGCTCCAGCCCCCCTGGAGCCCTCTACAGGATAGATGAATGGATAGATGGATGGTACCTTCCCTGTGTGACAATCCACATCCCGTGACTAAATGACCACTTTTGATTTCTTTCCATTAATATAGTAAGTTGTATTAATTTAATTTGTCTTTTTCTTGAGTTACGGTTCTGCTGGTCTGGCCTGTTGGCCATCTAAATAAGTATTGGATTGAGGCCCTTATGATATTTAAATACCTTCTACTGGGCCCGGACTCTACCAAGTACCCCGTTTGATGCAGGAAGGGGGAAATATGGGGAAAATATTTCTTTAGTAGTTATACGGCATTAAAATTTATTTGCTACATTATTTTGTTATTGCTTTTGGATCATGTTAGTAAACTGTTTGTCTAGTGTGTGTTTAGAATTTGCTAAGTTATAGTAATGTCTACCAGTAATGTCTGTGTGTCATGTTGGTTTGGCCAGCCAGTATATATGTTCAGGTTTGTCTCTGTTTGTGGTTAGAACTTGTGCTGTCGTTTTAGTTTGAGTTTAGCTTTATTTGTTGGCTTCTTTTAGGGCCCACATTTTGATAGTAATACAAATTTCTTTGTAAATGTTACATTATTCCCGTGTCCTTTGTCTACCTGCTCAGTCCCTGACACTGGCTTTACCTTACAAGCGCCATGGTCAAGGCCCAGTAAACAGATGGTTTTCGGTGTGTCCTCCTTCAAGATAAGTTACAGTTTAGGCATTTGTCTTTGTGGTGTCTTCGGATTTCACCCTAGCTGACAGATGCAGTTGTTGAGCCCAGGTTTTGGTACAGTAATATACTTGTCATTATCACAGAGATACGTAGGTTTAATAAACCTTAGTTACGGACAAAACTGATTATATACTGTATGAACTCCCCAGCTGTACTACCCGGTCAAGGCTGATGCTCACCCACCCTGAGCCTAGTTCTGCTGGAGGTTTCTTCTGTTAAAAGGCTTGTTTCCTCTCCACTGTTGCCTGAGCTTGCTTAAGGGGGATTTGTTGGGTTATGCATTTTGTAAATTTGCCTAAAGATTATTTTTTTGTGAATTCATACTATGAAGTGGAACTGAATTGAACTGTAATATCAATTTTTTGAGGAGACATTGAACATCTCAGTTTGTGGACAAAAATAATTTATCTATGGACAGAGATTGGCTAGTGTCTCTGGGCAAGACACTGAACCCCTAACAACCCCTTCCCCTCCAAAGCTGTGCAGTGCCGGTCCAAGCCCAGTAGAAATTGTGGAGGGTTGTGTCCGGAAGGGCATCCGGCGTAAAAACTGCCAAATCAACATGCAGACAATGATCCGCTCCGCAACCCTGAACTCATGGGATAAGCCGAAAGGACAAGAAGATTAAGGGTAAAGACAACATCATGGCAGATGCTCTCTCCCAAGCACCTATATAATGTTTAATATTGCATTATTTGTAACACCTTTTGCTTTGTACGCTGATTCGAGTTCTTTGTTGAACTGTCAATGTATTGCAGCTGTTGTAGTAAGGTTCTCTTGGGGGGGGGGGGGGGGGGGGGTGTCATGGCCTCAGACAGATCTGGGTTCTCTCTTGCCCATTAGAAGTCGGCTGTGTTTTCCGATCTTCCAGGAAGTTAGAGGGTAGAGCTGAAAATTAGAGATGCAGTACACCTGTGTTAGTTGGGTTAAGATCCCTATACAGGAGGCCTCAAAGATCGTCTCATGTCCTCTTCTCATGAGCTTGCATGCTGAATTCAGTCTTTGTTTTGTCTTACATCTACAAACACAGTCACATTGACTTGCTTACAAACATAATCTGTGTCTTTATGTATTCAATTAACACATTAAAATAATTATGCGTGGTCTCCCACCTTTGTCACATCCTGTCCAGCCAGGTTCGGACAAAATGTTCTTATCACTTGAAAAGAACTTGTGTGGCATTACAGGGAGACCCCCATTGGGTAAACAAAGCGTGAAACAGCCTAATTAGTGATTCTATATTCAAAAAACTGTATTTGATGGCTTTAAGTATTAATGCTATTATTTCAGTTCAAATACATAAGGAGATTCAGCATAATCAGAGCTAGATGTAATCAGACATTTGTCGTCTGATAGTAATTTCACTGCTCTTTTACCGGGATTATAACATGTTATTCCAACCTGTTTTATGTCTGTTACCAAATTCCTTGAACTCTGCCAGTATATTATCATGATTATTCCACATAGAATGTAGGGCAAAACTATCAAAATAAGGCCCAGAGTGTATAAAACAGGAATTTTCCGCGTCAGTGTCAGTTTTGGTCTTCAGGACCATTGAAAATCATTGAAACGTTCTATTCCATACAGGTTACAGACTTCATTTTAAAAACACCAGTGCAATTCAGATCAGGGGACAACACATCAAATATGCATAGATGGCAGGGAGCAGTGAGAAGTGAGGGACACTGAGTCATTGGTATTCCAGCGACTCGTGCAGTCAAAGGTGGCGGGGTGGGGGAAGGGGGTGGGGCGACTCAGAATCAGCCTTGCAGACCCAGGGCAGCTTATTGGGATAGAGAAGGAGCCCAGTCACTGGGCTTAGACAGGCTCAGTGCAGGGCTCAACTCATCACACGCCTGTCAGACAGACACCTGCCGCAGTGAGAGCAGTTACACACACACACACACACACACACACCTGCCTTCATACACAAACTCTTTAGCCTATTCTTAAAAGCAGCAGTGTTTACGATGCAAGATTTTTAGGAGGAACTTCATTCCGTTGCTCTTAGTGTCTGTTCCATCATTTACAGAATTCCTTAACTGAAAATAAGTGTGAAAGAAGTGAAACCACTATATATGAAAATGTTCAAGGCTTTGTATTTTTTTTCCCGAAATTTTCATGAGTTTGACACAAATAAGTTCAAAATAGTATATGTTCTTATATGTAAACACACTTAATTCCAACCAAACAATAACCAAAAACATTGGATTACGTGGTTTGGTTGGGATTAGACACAAACACATCATAAGTGATTTTAGCACTGGTTGCAGGCCACTGTGGTGCAGGAGATAGAACAGTTGTCCACTAATCCCACAGTTGTTGGTTTAATTCCAAGCTTCTCTGATCACAAGACAAGACACTGAACCTCAACTTAGTTGCTCACACGTTGAGTGTTGGCCAGCTGCAAAACAGTTCACCCATAAGTGTATTTGCGAATGGGTGAGTGAGAAGATTTGTGAAGTGCTTTGTTGAATCATGTGCCTCCATCTAACTCTATCCTCTGCATCCTCTTCTCTCACACCGACTAACTTCATGTCCTCTCTCATTACATCCATAAATCTCCTCTTTGGTCTTCTAGACCTCCTGCCTGGCAGCTCCAACCTCAGCATCCTTCTACTGATATATTCACAGTTTCTTCTCTGGACATGTCCAAACCACCTCAATCTGGCCTCTAACTTTATCTTCAAAACATCTAACATGAGCTGTCCCTCTGATGTACTCATTCCTGATCCTGTCCATCCTCGTCACTCCCAAAGAGAACCTCAACATCTTAAGCTCTGCTACCTCCAGCTCTGCCTCCTGTCTTTTCTTCAGTGCCACTGTCTCTAAGTCGAACAACATCGCTGGTCTCACCACCGTCTTGAACATCTTTCCTTTCATTCTTGCTGATACTCTTTTATCACACAACACACCTGACACTTTTCTCCACCTGTTCCAACCTGCTTGCACTCGCCTCTTCACCTCTTTTCCACACTCTCCGTTGCTCTGAACCGTTGATCCTAAGTACTTAAAGTCCTGCACCTTCTTCACCTCTGCTCCCTGTAACCTCACCGTTCCACCTGGGTCCCTCTCATTGACACACACGTATTCTGTCTTGCTGGGGCCAAGCTTCATTCCTCTGTTTTCAATCTCTAGATATTCTTCTACCTGCCTGATGCTCTCAAATCACAATGTCATCAAATCACATATCAGAATATCATCTGCAAACATCATAGTCCATGGAGATTCCTGTCTAACCTCATTTGTCAGCCTGTCCATCACCAGAGCAAACAAGAAGGGGCTCAGAGCTGATCCTTGATGCAGATCCACCTCCACCTTGAACTCCTCTGTCACACCTACAGCACCTCACCACAGTCTTGCAGCTCTCATACATGTCCTGCACCACCAACATACTTATCTGCTGCTCCAGACGTCCTCATACAATACCACAGCTCCTCTCTCTGCACTCTGTCATACGCTTTTTCTAAATCTACGAAGACACAATGCAACTCACTATGACCCTCTCTGTACTTCTCCATCAGCATCCTCGAAGCAAATACTCCATCTGTTGTTCTCTTTCTAGGCATGAAACCATATTGCTGCTCACAAATGTTCACCTCTGCCCTTAGCCGAGCTTCCACTACTCTTTCCTACAACTTCATTGTTTGGCTCATCAGCTTTATTCCTCTGTAGTTGCCACAGCTCTGCACATCTCCCTTATTCTTAAAAATGGGCACCAGTACACTTCTCCTCCAGTCCTCAGCATCCTCTCACTCTCCAAGATCTTGTTAAACAAACTAGTCAAAAACTCTACTGCCACCTCTCCTAGACACTTCCATACCTCCACAGGTATGTCATCAGGACCAACTGCCTTTCCACTCTTCATCCTCTTCAACGTCCTCCTCACTTCACTCTTACTAATCTTTGCTACTTCCTGCTTCACAACAGTCACCTCTTCTACTCTTCGTTCCCTTTCATTTTCCTCGTTCATCAACTCTTCAAAGTTCTCCTTCCATCTTCCCATCACACTCCTGGCACCTGTCAATACATTTCCATCCTTATCTTTAATCACACTAACCTGCTGCACATCCTTCCCATCTCTATCTCTTTTTCTGGCCAAGCTGTACAAATCCACCTCTCCCTCTTTAGTGTCCAACCTAACATACAAGTCCTCATATGCTCTTTGTTTGGCCTTTGCCACCTCTACCTTCACCTTATGCTGTATCTCCCTGTACTCCTGTCTACTCTCTTCAGTCCTCTCAGTGTCCCACTTCTTCTTAGCTAACGTCTTTCTCTGTATTCACTCCTGAACTTCCTTGTTCCACCACCAAGTCTCCTTGTCCACTTTTCTCCTTCCGAGTACCCTCCTACCTGTCTCCCTGATCACATTAGCTGTAGTGGTCCAGTCATCTGGGAGCACTTCCTGACCACCCGCCTGTCTCAGCTCCTCCCTGAAAACTACACGACATTCTGCCTTTTTCAACTTCCACCACTTTGTCCTCTGCTCTGCCTTTTGTCCTTTTCATCTTCCTCACCACCAGAGTTATTTTACTAACCACCATCCTGTGTTGTCTGGCTACACTCTCCCCTACCAATACTTTAAAGTCACTGATCTCTTTCAGATTACAACTTCTGCACAAGATGTCGTCCACCTGAGTGCTTCTCCCTCCGCTCTTATATGTCACCCTATGTTCCTGCCTCTTCTGAAAGAAAGTGTTTACTACAGCCATTTCCATCCTCTTTGCAAAGTCAACCACCATCTGTCCTTCTGCATTCCTGTCCTGAAGACCAAACCTGCCCATCACAGTCTCATCACCTCTGTTCCCTTCACCCAGATGCCCATTGAAATCTGCACCAATCACCACTCTCTCACCTCTGGGGATGCTCTGCATCACTTCATCTAACTCACTCCAGAATTTCTCCTTGTCTTCTAACTCACATTCTACCTGTGGGGCATAACCACTCAAAACATTGAACATCACCCCTTCAATTTCCAGCTTCAGACTCATCAACCTGTCTGATATTCTTTTCACCTCTAGAACATTCCCCACAAACTCCTTATTCAGGATAACTCCTACTCCATTTCTCTTCCTATCTGACCCATGGTAGAACAACTTGAAGCCTGCTCCTAAGCTTCTAGCCTTGCTACCTTTCCACCTGGTCTCCTGGACACACAGTATGTCCACCTTCCTTCCATCATGTCAACCAACTCTCTAGCCTTCCCTGTCATAGTCCCATAGTTAACCCGGGCCCTGAATGATCCGGTATGAAAGTCATTGTCATGATTCGCATTTTTAATTTGGCACGTGTTTTACGTCGGATGCCCTTCCTGACACAACCCTCTGCATTTATCCAGACTTGGGACTGGCACAAGAAGACACTGGCTTGTGCCCCCTTGCGGTTGCATTTGTAGAAAAACTAAATTAGATTTTTTTAAATGTTTTATTTTCTTGCTGAAGTAGAGCTTTTTATATATTGTTATATTGTTAAACGTGCTGCATAGGTGTAATATGCAAGTGAAAACCCTTCAAATGTTTCAGGATTAATTTTTCAGAGTCTAGTGTGATGAACATGGGATCTTTGTGACCTGAAATCATCACTATGATAATTAGTGATGTCGTATGGTTACAAGGAAGCTCTTATTTTCCTGTCCTTTGAATGGCTTTTTCAAATGAAAGTGACGCATCATGAATCAAGGGTTGTTCTTCCACATCTTCTTCTTCAGCTGCCTTCTCCTTTTCTACTCTTACACCTTGTGGACATCTGAAAAAAATCCTTAAAAAAAATGAAATTGTATTATGGCATTAGCAAAGAAAGCACTGGGACTACTATCACCTGCATTACCTTTGTAGCATTTTACTGCACACTCCAATAGTATCCAGTCCTTTAAAACATTTGAACTGGAATTGTGTTTAAGTCTGAAATAGTTTATTGAAATATATTGTCTTTGTTGTTACTGGGAATTGAAAAATGACGCTAAGATACCAAAGACCTTGTTTCTCTTTTTCTCATTTTGGGGGTATTTTAGGTAATGTCATCAACTTTCAAGTTGATAGAGGATCATTTAGTGGTTCTGCTGTGGTGTTAAAGTTGTGTGAGGTCATTTTTAATACAAAAAACATTTAAACATAATTATTGTCGGCAGATCAAGTGCTAGAAGTGTGAGCTGCAAGGGTCAACAGTATACAATATTTGGGTCAAAGTAATAAGCGGGATCTAAGTAATAAGGAATGTGTACAGTGCCATTATTAAAAGTATATGCATAAACTGATGCCTACTGTAGTCCACACTACACAGTCTATTTGTGGTGAAGTAAAGCAAGAATGAACAAGCTTCAGGAGCATTCAGTTTGAAAGCTCCTAAGATTGAATAGTTATAATCACATTTGTGACTAATGTTTCTACTCTATGCTATTTCTGCTCTATGCTATAATCCTGAAAACCTACTAACTGGGCCTATAACAAATGATAAAAATATTTTCTACCTCTAATGTGCACAGCGCTCTATGCACAGTGATGAGCATGTTGATATGTGGTAAATTGGGTGATATTTACTGTATCAGATGTGACATTTGCAAGTGTGTGGATGTGTTTAGTTTGTTCAGCAGTTGCAATTTTCTTTGAAACTGATTGTGTTCACTAAAGCATTAAGGGCATTTTCACACCCGTCAGTCCAAACCAAGGTCCAGGTTTTTTTGTAATTTGGATACTATACATTTTATCTGTGGTCTTGTGGTTTCACATTGTCATTCTATAAGTGCACAAAAGAAGCTTGTATTCCTACATCCTCTAATCACTGGCTACATGGGCTGCATCTCTCATACATGTCAATGGTGTATTTGTGTGCATTTGTTGGTTTATAGTCAATTTGCTGGGTAGCCTTTACCTTATGAAAGATAAAGGAAAATGAACAAATGTTTTCAAGAATTCTAAGCAATCAAGGTGTCTTTATTTCTCCCTCTGATCAAATTGAAATGATGTCCTCCTCCTTCTGTTTGCTTTCCTGATGTAAGGGGTGATGATAGCCTGTGTCAACTTCCTGTAACTGGTAAGAGTTGGACCTTATACCTATCTAGTTTAAACCAGATTTAGGTACGTCTGGTTTAAACTAGGTAGGTATTAAAGCAACCTACAAAGTGTGTAATCATCCCCAGTGAAACATTCATTTGCATTACTGTAAATTGCAAATAAATTGTAATTTCTGAGCAATGTGTAAAACCACTTTGAATTTCATTACCCCCAAATCCCATTAGGTAACTTTAATAAAGAAGTAATGCTTCTCTGCTGCTGCTCTTTTTTCTGTGTTTTTACATTAAAATGCTGCTTAATGCAGCCTTAATGATGCTTCCACCAACTTGGTTCCACATCCATGTTGTTGGTATGTGCACACTACAGCAGATCGCTGTCAGAGCGGCATTCTGCCTGTAAGAGACGCTGCCACAGCCAAGTGCACACAGCTTGCTTGTGTCACATTCAATTATGGCTCCTCGACTTTCCGTGAGACAGTAATTGAGCTGGGGGCAGTCTCTCTATTTAAAACCACAGGAGTTCTGCAGTTCACATTGTCCCCTGAAAGCTCCATCTCTGCTGATTTTCCACCAGCGGAAGCCTCCCTGTGGGACTTGGTGGGGGTATTGCAGAGATAGGGTAAGCAGGGTTGGGTTGGGTTGGGGTGCTTCAGGCGCTGTTAGGGCAGTCTGAAACAGACAAGCATACAATTCACCCAACAGCCTGCCACCCACTAACCTCACAAGATGACTCAATCTATTGACTGATTTGGTGTTAAAATTGAAAGTGAGCAAACTCTAAGTTTTGGTAATAATGCCTTCTTGCACAGGAAAAGGCCCACAACTATATGAAGTAGTTGTAAGTAGGTCGCAGTAATGCATGAAATGTACAACTTTGTTTTCTCTTACTAAGATGTTTGGACTTTTTTCATTATCAGATTTTGTATTCGTCAAATAGTTCTTGGAGCTCAGCAATAAGTGTGTTAAGACTGTCATCACCTCATTAGAAATGAAGGTCAATAACAGACAGCAAGGAGGACGTGTACTTTATCAGTCTGACTTTATTGCAAGAGGCCTATATTTATGTTACATCAGAGATGCAATAATGTTCAGCTTTTTATAAATCATAACTACAGTCTCTGTGAATTTAAACTTAAAACTGTTGCTCTAACAATATTTTTCCATCAGTCTTGCAGAAAACAAAAGTTTTAGAAACATATATGTTTTTATACATCTGTACCAATGTGTTCCAACTTAAATAACCAAATAGTTACATTTTTCCTCTGATATCATCCTGTATGACTACAGGTTTACTGGATGTTTGCCATCATTGTTACTATACCAGCAGCAGCGTACCAGACCCTTGTTGACATGACATGATTGAGTATTATACATGCAGTTAAGGTGATGGTTTGGCTACTGTAGGTTTAACCACAAATACAACCTGTTCAGGTTTACGGTAAACATGAACCGGTTTAAAGGGTAGGAAGATAGGTTCCTGGACTTTTGTCTATATACTTTGTTGTAATACTAATGATGAATTTAAGGTTATGAACTAATGATAAACAGTGACTGAAATGGGAACAAAACATTTGCTGTTTCAAGGTCCTGTGTTTTGTTGCTCCATCCCTATTTTGTTTCTTTGTACAGAATGACTTCTAACCTCCTCCTCTGAACAAGTCATAGTTTCTTGAGTTGCCAGAGGTTGTCTAACATTAAAATATACTTGTGGGTCATAATAACCTGCTGGCATATTTGATAGACCGGATTGTTTTCCTAGGTGAGGACAGTCTCAGAAAGCAATTAGCTTCTCTAGCAAATACAGAGTGAACAAAATGCAGCAATAATAAATAAAAACACTGACCTGTCCTGCTTTCACAACTGCGGACAGAAACTTTTTTGCTGAAAGTCTTTGCTGATTAAATCTATATAATCAACACAATTACAACAGAAAAATGCCACAAATCTGAATGTCAGGGCCCCATTTGCTGAACCTAAGGATGAGGTTTGTTTGAAACAGCAAGGGCCTCATCAGCCAATATAATGACTCCCTCTCTGCTGCTCTGACACTTGAAAGATGAAAAGCAGAGATCCAAATCACATTAACAAGACCTGACTTATTCATATTTAGGCTGATTTCAGCTCATAATCTCTCAGCTCAGATGTTCACTGGACTTATTAATACATGAAAGAAAAGGCCTAAGTCTATAAATCTGACATAAAATTTTAAACACTACTGCATATCTTGTCTTTCATCTGTTTTAAAGGAACTACCCTTTTCTGGTGGATTAAAACATGGCTGCCAATGAGCGCAAGTTAAATGACCAGCGTCGGTTAAAGACCACCCTCCATGTTGATGAAACCCATAGCCTGCTGTACATGCTGCTCTTTATAGTGCAAATCCACAGACATACTGATAATTGAAATGATTTGCTTGACATTTTGCCCTTTTAGGTGAAAGAATGTGGAGACAAGGTGGGTGTTGGGTGTGCATGTGTGTGTGTATCTGTCTCTCTGTGTTTCACTACCAATCTATCCATCTACCAATCTATCTATCATTATAGTTGACAAGGAAGGTCTGGTACCCCAACTGCTGTTTCAGTTTGTTTTTAAAGTAACACCTGGTGAAACCATGGGACTAGTGCCACATTTATAGAGATGCCTTTCAGCCAAGCATCAGAGCAAAGCCTCTACAAAAAGGTTCTGTCACTCGACTGGCATCGTAGTTGACTGATAGAAATGTCATCACCGAGCCCGTTCATTCACTTTAAATGCTCCTGATAATTTGGGACAGAATACTAGGGGTATTGAACTAGGGGGCTCAAAGGATACAGTCCAGACAATGTTGGCAGCATCTTACTCTTGAATTTGTGTTGTCACGTGCACCACCTCTGGAAAATGTCTAGACAATGTTGGGATTTCAGTGCATGTGTGAAATGGGCTTAGGGCTGCTTTATTAAGTGAGGCTGCAATAGGTTATTACTGGGGCCATTGACAAACTAAGTTTAGCTTAGAGGACTTTCTTGGTGGCAGGATACTAGTGACTCCACTCTGTCAGCTGGAGTTTCAACCTACACACAACCCTATCCAGCATAGGCAGCATATTTTAGCTAATGGATTAATAAAAAATTTAAGCCATTTTGGTTTCAGCGCTGTGGTTGAGAGTCAGCTTCCAACTGTCTTGGTCTGCAGTTTGTAGAGCAACATATTGTTGTCTATACAATAAGGTCCATTAGAGCTTTTTCTAATCTGCAACCACAGCCATTACTATCGCCATCAGTATCAGAAATTGTGCTCTTTCTGTTTTGCTGTGTATGTCTCTCAGCCCTGAGATAGTCTGGAGACCTGTCCAGGGTGGACCCTGTCTCTCACCCAGTGACAACTGGGATAGGCTCCAGGGTTAGGGTCTAAATATTGCTGATGGTGTGGGACACACAAAATCTAGGGTGACAAATGCTTTCAGGGATTCTGACAATTGGCCCAACGGTCGTCTTAGTGTGTCATGGACTTATATGCACTGCCATTAAATTAGGTCAGTTTTATCTAACACTATGTACAAATTTTTGTACATTCAATACTTGACTTTTGACAATATATCTGCAACACTATTGAATTCAAAGCGTCAGCTCAGCTTTGTTCTAGTTAGATTAAGAATGATAGGATGCTTACATTGGCTCTGAGATAGACCTGTTACCTGTCCAGTAGTGATGGGTGATACCAGTGATTTCAGATTCGATCCGATACCAAGTAATACCTTTGCTAGTATCGCGATATCGATCCGATCCGATATCCAGAGTGTTATGTTAATTCTGTCATCTGATCACGATGAAACACAATCACGTGAGCCCTTACAGGCAATAATTAAAAACATTAAAACGACAGCAAAATCATTGTTCAACCTATTGGCATTTTTAACATTTTCATTATTTCAAATAAAACATGCTGTTGCATGTTAATACGTTCTGACTTATCTCCATGACAACAGCATGACACTTTCTTTATCAGGTGAACAGTTTATGTCACTTGATATCCATGACTCGCCCTCATCTACATGTATGTCTTATATACCCATCTGTATTTCCTTCCCTTTGTTTAAAACCAATTATGGATTAGACACATTTTGCCTGTTTCTACAATTCTCTTGAAACAGAACGTTCGTAGCGAAATAGTCCGTGAATAAAAATGATACATTTCTGTGTTTGGAGGCGGAGCCGAGCACGTGTCGAAGAAGTTTAGTTGAAGATTGTGGATCATGGGGCGGATCGGCGGAAGGAAAAGTAGTTCCTATGCGGTGGATCACAAATAATATACAAATTGATGTAGAAGGAGCAGAAAACATTCAGATATGACTGCAGAGAAAATCTGAATAAATAAACAGAAAATATCGATATTTTAACTTGAGAATCGATTATCAAATTGGCCGTCAAAATCAAAATATCGATTTTTTTGGTATCGATCCGCCCATCACTACTGTCCAGGCTTGTACCCACCTCTTCCCCAATGACAGCTGGTATAGGCTCCAGCCCCCTAAGACCATGAACAGGATAAACAGTTACAGATACTGTATGGATGGATGAATGTCTGCATTTGGCAACACAAAAATGTCTTCATCCATATTTAGGATTAGAAAGATTAATACATTTGTTACTTTATGGTATGTGCAAACATGTCAGAAATGAGGCTTTCACAGGCCAAACTTACACAGGGCCTCAAACCTACTATGCAGTAATTCTGATGCTAAAAAGTAACTATATAATAATTCATTACTAATTAATTGTTATATTGTTCAGATGTGTCATTATCAGTGTACAGATGTGGAATTTGGAAAAAAAAAAATCCACTAGCAGAAAACTTTCCACTAGCAAAATGATAGCTTCATGAAAGCTGTTGTATTTCAGCTTTTCAAAAGTACATTTCCACATCATTTTATGTAAATAAGATGATATAGGAAAGGGTGATGTACTAAGTATAAAAAGTCAAATTCCATTTGTCTGCTTCTTGCTTGTCTTGCTTCTTGCTCAGAAAGGGGATATCTCTCCATTCCTATCATCTAGTTTGAATTCATTGGCAGCTTGTAAAAGTAGCCTTTCAAAGTATCTCCTTGCTGAGTCTTGAAACCCAAAAACAAAGAGTAGAACCACTAGTTTAAAACAAACCACTGGAAACAAAAGAGCAACTTCTGAATTTAAAATTTTACTCCTGTTTTGTACCAAATGTGACCACACCACAGAGAAGTGGAATGCTTAAAACCTAGAAATTACTGTGATCATTTTGAAGCAGAACTTGCCTCCTGGACATGCATGGTTTAGCACTTGTTTTGTAATTGATCATGACAGACACTGTGAAATGTGAGCAGGAACAACATGCTCTTTGAGAACTTTAACAGCCTGGTATCCAAA
The DNA here is from genome assembly GCF_033026475.1 of Channa argus. Taxonomy (NCBI): domain Eukaryota; kingdom Metazoa; phylum Chordata; class Actinopteri; order Anabantiformes; family Channidae; genus Channa; species Channa argus. The sequence continues at coordinate 26,756,441 of NC_090207.1, forward strand.
GTTAAAAGCTATGTGTCCAGGGTTAAAAGTTGGCTAAGCTCTCTCCGTCTAAAACCAGCACTCTGCCAAAAATCTGTCTTGGGTCAGGTCTCCCATCTAGAGTGTGGGCTGTGTTAGTGCACAAAGTCAAGGTTTTACTCACTGAGTCTGCCAGTCAGGGCCTCAGGCCTTGGCACTCCTGTTAGCTGCTGGCTGCAAGTAACCCCTCCTCCTCCTCCTTCTGTTATTTGAGAGTGCATGGCGAGGATCTGGCAGAGTAGAAGGACTCCGGCCTTGCAGAATTTGCTCCTTTCTCTTAGTGTTTGCCGCATGCCCCTCCAGAACTTCGTCCTCTGCTCTCCTACTATACCTCGCATCTCCTCAGTTAAAATAATGCTAATGCAGAGGTCAGCAAACCAGCACATGGTTTTCGGAGGCCAACAGCTCCCGAGGAGATGCTTTTGATTTTCAACTCCATTGAGCTGCACTTATTCAATATTTACTCTCCAAGACCTCTGCATTAATTTTACACTATACTTCTAAGAGGGCCTATCTGAAAAAACCCTACAAAGGGCCTTATACAGCACTCCTAACATCCCCTCCCAAACACACACACCCTTAAACCTCACTCTCGATGCACTCTACTGAAGGCTTCATTCTTGGCTCATCTCTGAATCTTTCCTATTCACCAGTGGGAAGGCCAATCCTTGGCTAGTTATTGTTGGTGTTCTGTTCTATCATTATCACTAACCTTGACTCCTGGCTGCTTGCTGTAATCACGTGGAGCCACCAGGGAGGAAGTCTGGCCTGGGGTGAATTATTAATTAGCAAGACCGGTCCTCCCCCTCAGCACTCCCTGGGAGAGAAGGGGAGCTGTGTGTGCACTCCACACAGGCGGTAAGGGTTACCCACCATGCAGATGGTATTAACACACCTATCAAGGTAAGAGGGATCAGCACTCTGGGCTACTTGTGGAATTGTTAAGCAACACAAAATCAATAACCAACAGTGCATCGCTTCCTGCCATGCACAATATGTGCCTCCTACTCTCCATCACTGTAAAAGACTGTATAGCATGATGGGGGTGGGGGTATGTTCATTAAGATTAACTTCACAGGCTTCCTCACTGGGGACATGCTGGAGGTTGATGAATTCCAGTTTTCAGCTAATGATCAACTTCTATATGAACTGAAAAACAAAGCAAAGCTTCCTAATACTTGTTATCCTTTGCTGACCTTTCTACACCTTGCCCCAAGCGCACGCGCGCACACACACACACACACACACATTTCTAATATATCATATGAAGTTGACACATGATACCTTGTACAATAACAACACACCCACATAATATGACAGGAGGCTGGAATACCGATGTTGTTACCTTACAGTATGTTTCTGACAACCTTGTTTCACTTGTTCATCGGATCCCCCGGGGTCATCCATTTCCCAGCACCCCTGACTTTTCCCCCTAAAAAAGCGAAGACTACGGGGACTGGGACCTATGCTTTGATCTTCACACAACTCCCTTAAATCACAGAGAGGAAGCAGGGATTTTCTCCAAAGGGTGTCTCTGTGCTCCTATTCCCCAAGAGGACTGAGCCAAGTCATCTATGAAAGTAAGTGAATTGCAGAGCAAAACAGTGCTCCTCAGGGTGCAGTAACAGATACTCCACTAGTCACAATGTTGATGAAAAATGTATCAGTCTACCTTCAGCTACTGTACCTGATGAAGTCACATATCAGTGAAATAATGTGAAAATGACAAATTTCTGTGGAAGCTTAATTGTCAAAGTTAATTATAACTGTCAGTGGTTCCCATGTGTCATGGAAGAAATGACAATATCTGGTCACATACACCTCGAGTGCAATCAATAAAGATGCTTTGACATCCAGGATATCTTTTAGGGTTTTATTGTCTTGCAAGAGGGAAGTACATCAACACAATTCTCCATTCAATGTAGTTCTAAACTTCATATGTCACATATTTGTTTTGTAACCTTCTGTTACTAGGCAGAAGACTCTCCACCCTCAGCCTACTGCTCCCAGCCCTTTTCCCCTTTCATGGTGACCTTTTCCCTTTTCACCACTTTCAGAAATACACGTGAGCATGGAGTGACTCTGGGTCACTACAGTGTGGGATAGTATCTTGTTAGACAATAACTGACCCTGAAGCAGTTCTGCAAACACTTCAAGACAAAACATGTATATAAGAAGTTTGTTATGCCCTTCAAAACATACTTCATAAGTACAATAAGTACAATTTACCATTGCAACTAGACAAAACACAAGCATTAAAATGTAACCGTACCTGATTTTCCATCACACTATGTTATTTATTTAATCACCAGTGTGCTAAGTGAGCGATTCTGAATTAATTTACAGTTATCTAAATGTATTATGAGTTGCATATACTCTGTCAAGGGACTGAGCTGGTTTAAAGGTTTAAAAGATGACATGAACCATATTTTGTGGTGCTGAATAATACTGTGCAAAATATTAGTGTTACTGTCACAAAAGATGATCACTGCAAACATGTCACGAAGAACAAAGACAGTGTTGGGCTTTATGTTAGGGCTGCACCATATTGTATCATCAAAAATACATTAATAATTCCTCCCCATAATTTGAATTTGTCATATCATGATATTACTAATATGGTTGTGTGTTTGTTGTGTTGTAACTTGGGCTTCTCACATTTGCCTACAAACACAAACACAAGTATGGGATAAGTCTGCGCTTATCTTTTGAATAAGTACAAGGAAGATTCATTTCCGAAAATAAAACGTCCTCTGTCATAGGGAAATGACTTACATGTGAAAAAAATATCTGTGATTTGCAATTTTTTTATGGTAAAATGTAATATTGTCATTCATTTTTTTACTGTGGGCAGAACAGCGGTGGAGATTTTAGTGCTGCCAACTCACAGCTAGAAGGCTTTGGGTTCGATTCCTCAGTTGACTGTGGCCTTTTTGTGGGGAGTGGGCTTGCATGGGTTTCCTCCCACAGTCCAAAGACATGCATGTTATGTTAATTGGAGACTCTTAATTGCCTTTGAGCGGCAATGTCTTTATGTATTTGTCCTAAGAGAGACTGTCTAGGGTGTACCTTACCTCCTGCCCAATAGGGGGTCCAGCCGCTCCACAACCCCACACAGGATAAGCAGGTACAGATAATAGATGGATGGATTCTGTTACTGCAAACGCATAGTAGAATATCTGTTACATGGCTTAAGTTTTCACCATTGCCAGAGGAAGCAACTTTTTAATCAACCAATCTTTGTTAAGCAAGCTCCTGATTCTTACAGATCATTTAATCACAGCGCTGGAGTAGAAGCTGTTTTCTGTCTTTTACACCAGTCGAAGCCATGCTTGCTTTCCTCTCTGTTTCACTACTTTGACTCTAACAACAGAATTTACTGCTTCTGCATTCGGTATTTATCAGACCACAGAGGTTGTGGTGAGCAGGACATGATTAAGGTTTAAACAAGGTTTGAAGAAGATCTTAAAAATTAACCTTTTTTGATCAAATATTTTGGGTAAGACCAGGGTAAAGAAGATTGACTCAGAAATTTGGGACACTAAATGAAACACAAGATTCTTATGCCAACTTTACACAATCTAAGACAAGTCAAGAATCATGCTCCAGTTCTTGTTTCAAAATGAACTGTCCATGTTAACGTGTGATAAGCTGTTATGTTATCTTAAAGATAAGTTATCTTATCTTAAGTTATTTCATCGTGGGCTACAGTTTTGTGTCTAAACTATAGTAAATAGCATTCAACTTAGGATAAATCTATAATACACCAGTTATTTTGTTACAATCTTCTGGAGTAAGCTTTGCTTTAGGTTTTTCTCTGTTTCTCTCTTTAATTTTCACAAAGACTGACACTATTCATAATCTAATGGAAACTCGGGCAAGTTTCTCAGGTGTTCATTCTGCCATTCAAACAGAATTTATCTTAGTAATTAGGGTGTTTTTTTGTAATAGTTTTCAATCAGAGTGAAGGGTTATTCTTGCCTCTATGCTAATATGGACCACCTCAGAAGCTGTGACCTCTCCACTCTCTGTCTCATGTACCAATACAGATTTCTGTTTCTGTGTCCAAATGATCTGAGAACAGCTTCCCACCTTCAATCAGAACCAGAACTTCCACCTTTTGAAAAGCAAACTTTATATATATATATATATATATATATATATATATATATATATATATATATATACTGTACATACAAAGTATGTGTGTGTGTGTGTGTGTGTGTGTGTGTGTGTGTGTGCGTGTGATATGTAAGAATATACAATATTTTGTTACAATTGCGTGTGTACTTTTTCACTTTTACTTAAGTAAAACAGTTTTACTGAGTGCAGAATGTTGGTACTGGTGTCACCTCTGCACATGATGCCCTAACTTTCAGTTATTGCTAAGTATCAACATGCTAACAAAAACGTTTGTTAGTGAAATGTGTTCTGAACGTTGATTTGGCATGAATTTTTATGCCAGATGCCCTTCTTGGGCGACTGTGGCGCAGGAAGGTAGAGTGGTTGTCCACCAATCTCAAAATTGTTGGTTCAATCCTTGGCTCCTCTGTTCCTATGATGAAGTGTACTTGAGCAAGACACTGAACCCCAACTTAGTTGCTGCCAGTGAGTGTTGGCCAGCTGCATAGCAGCTCCCCCATTGGTGTATGAGTGTGTGTGATTGTGAGTGTGAATGGGTGAATAATTGGCTTCCCATTAAATCTAGAATAGAGTTTAAAACCCTGCTTCTTACATATAAAGCTCTGAACATTCAGGCTCCATCATATATAGAAGACCTCATAGCACCATATCATCCCAGTAGACCACTTCGCTCTCAGAATGCAGGCCTACTTGTGGTTCCCAGAATTTCCAGAGGTAGAATGGGAGGTAGAGCCTTTAGCTATCAAGCTCCTCTCCTGTGGAACCAGCTCCCAGTTCAGATTTGGGAAGCAGACACCCTCTCTACTTTTAAGTCTAGGCTTAAAACCTTGCTTTTTAATAAAGCATATAGTTAGTTATAGTTATGCTGCCATAGGCTTAGACTGCTGGGGGACCCACCCCCCGATGCACTGAGCACCTTTCCTCCTCTTGACCATCTCTCCTCTCTTCTCACCCCGCAATTGTCACCACTGTATGTCATTAACTCTGTGTGTTCTCTCCCGTAGTTGTCTTTGTCCTTCTCTGTCCCCCCCTCTCTCTCCCTTTCTGCAGGTGTCCCCGGCTTTTTCCTAGAGTTTTTACTCTCGACTGTTGCCTATGGCTTGCTCCAGGTTAAATTGTTGGGTTCTCTCTATACATCTTTGTATTCTTGACTTTATTCTGTAAAGTGCCCTAAGATGACTTTGTTGTGAATTGGCGCTATACAAATAAAGTTGAATTGAATTGAATTGAATAAGACGCAGTGAAAAGCGCTTTGAGTGCCAATAGCTAGAAAAGCGCTATATAAGTGCAGACCATTTACTATTTACCTTCTTGCTACAACCCTCCAATTCTAGAGACTGGCACCAAGGTGACCCTTGGTGGCTGGGCTGGGCCACACCTTGTGAGGTAAGATTTAAACCTGCAGCCTTCGGCATCCTAACCCAATGCTCTATCACTGAGTCACCAGGCCCCCTCACCCACATATTAACCCATTTGGGTAAATATAATGTATGAGCTAATATGTTACACCTCAAATTGAACAATGTGTCCATGACTCTATCTTGTACTAATGTTACTGAGGGACTGAAGATCGACATGAAATGAGACTTTCGATAACCTACAGTAGTATATTAAGTTAGTTACTTGATTGGCTCTGTTTCTACAGTCCTTACACACTAACAAGTTTAAAAATGTAATTGTATTATTAGCTTACAAATGTCTTGCAACTCATGGCACAAACTGCATCTACATGCAAAAAGTTAATTTTATGTCCCACAGTGGGGAAATTACTATGTTACAGCAGCAAAATGTGCAAATGTGGGTATAATTATTAATTACTGAAAATAGTAAAACAGGTTTTTTGGGACACTTTTGGATTGTTGTAATTTCCCAACATCTCAAAATCAACTTGGTGTCCTAGTACTGTTTTCTGTCATTTTAAGGGTCCGACACCTTTTTTTTCTTGTTTCTTGTGTCAGATGGAAGTTTTCCAGGATCGTCTTCTTGTGAAATAAGTACACACACAGCCTTGTGGGTATTCATGTTAAGGTTAAATTTTAGAACACATTTGTTTTGATCCCTTGTCCTTTAGTGAGCCATTGAAACTGTACTGAAACTAGACGATTGACAGGAACAATCCCTCTTTGTTGCATGTTCAAAATGCTTAGCCTGCTTAGAGTGTGGTTGTTTGTTACAGGCACATTGTCATGAGGAGATTTTGAACAATGCCAAGTTTGATATTAGCAATCAAGCTTTCTATAATAGGTTTCTAATGCAAGGTGACACTACATAAGCAAAATCGAAGTAAAAGAAGGTTTGAAAGAAATGCCACATATACCCATGCAGATATGAGCAAGTTAGGTTGCCATGACTTTTAGTACGTGACGGACTTCTAACTTCTGGTTAGAGGTAGCTAAGTAATGTATTTACCTGGCTTAGTTTCACCTTATTTCTGCTCAGTTGATAAATCATTGTACATTTTTGAATCACTAAACAAATGGAAGGTCTGACATCGGGCTAATAAGCTTAAAGCCTGCTTTTATGTTCAAAATACTGATTTGGGGTTAAAAATGCTCAACAAACCCCTCAGGCAAGATGTTATTACTAACTGTAGCCCATAAAAACGGTCCTTTTTCCTTGATGTTCCTTATATACTTTATTCCTATCGTCTATTCCAGCTACCATTTGCATTTTCTTTTATCTACCATCTTTTTCTGATCTATCCCAAAATTATTTTCGTCTTGTCCAGCAGATCATCACACTTCGCCACATCCCAGGGGTTTGCTGTTTATTTGAATCCTCGAACTGCATTTTCAGCCTCTGCCTTTGATGAGAAAAACTGCCTTTATGAGGGTAATTCATCACCTTTATAAACGTGTTCTTCTGCAGAGGCTGAGTGTATCTGTAAAGAAATATGTCTCAAAAATTAAGAAAGTAAGGATGGCTGCGGAGGACAGTCCGCAGGGAGTCATTTGTGGTCCTACTGTAGCTATGCAATGTTGTGGTGGCGCAATAAAACACAGGGGTTTTAAGGGTTTCAAAGTGGTCATCCTGCTCTTGCTTCTGTCAGCCATAAATTGAGAATAAACACAGCTATATATGGGGCACCCATAAATGCCTTCATAATTCATACCTTTGGGGAGAAACTCAGGTACAATAAGTTGTTTCTGTGATGCAATGTTTTCATGCGAATAATGTATCTACAACCCTTCACCCTGCTTCTGTTCCTGTGCTCCCTTCCCCTTAGCTAATAGCTGAACAGGCCATTATTGAACAATAAAGGGACAAATAACATGTTGGAGATGATTAGGCTCATGGGTAAATAAAGTCTATAGGTTTGACAACCCCTCATATAGATATATTCATGTTCATCTCCTCATCCAGGGGACAAAATAATTACCTTCTGGTTGTGTCTTTTCACAAATCACAAAATCTTTTGGCCCCTTTGTGTAACACTTGATGTATTTTATCTCAGCATGTTGACATAGAATTAGGCTTTCTTTGGTTAATCCTACAGCTAAAACCTTTCCTACTTGGACTCCCGACATGATTTTGGTCTCTGTGTACCCCCATGGACGGTGGCATGACTGGCATATGGCAGAGCCTTAAAATACAACAATACAAACATAAGGCCTACATAACTCTGCGGATTTGATCCTCGTGAGCCAACAGAAGAGAGAGTCGTTAAAGACATAATACACCTCAGAAAAGAGAATCCAAGAGAGCTGGGTGCCAGATTTCTGATCAAAGCACCTTTTGATGTTTGCACAGGAGGTTCATGGTGTGTGTGTGTGTGTGTGTGTGTGTGTGTGTGTGTTTGTGTTTGTGTGTGTGTGTGTGTGTGTGTGTATGTGTGAAAGAGGCAGAGAGTAGGAGGCAGACTGAGATAGTTTGTGTGTTTTCTCTTGATATCTGCCTGGGTGTCTGTTTTTGTCAGTGTAACATTCACTGAGCAAATATCCAGTGTTACAGAGAAATAATGTCCATTAAACTTTAGATGTATAGATAAGTGCCAAGCCTATGGATGTGTGCTGATAACACAATCTTTATTAATAATTCACCTTTATAAGTATTTTTACTGTGTACGTATTCTATTGGTATTTTATTGGTATTGTGATCAGGAAATTTCATCTTGGATCATTCAAACAATCATTTTCTAATATATTTAACCCAAACATTATTTAATGCTATATTTTATAGTCCTGATGCTCTAAGACATATCAGCGTAAGCCCTCATACTTTTGATCTGTGTAAGAAGGAAATTTTCTTTTGTGTTCCCTACAACATCTGTGACTTATCTTTAGGACTGAGAGGAAGCTTAAATCCAACAGTATGTGTCATATAACCATCCTCTGACTGATATGATGTTTTGGAAACTATATGAGAAACATTGCCAGTGGTTGAAATCATGGCAACAAACACTTATACTTTAAAATATCTCTAGCAAAACAAATTAGCAGTAATCCCTGTTTGCTGAATTGTGAAAATACTATATCTCTGCTATTGGAAGTGTCAAGCACAAACTAGAAAAACCTTAATTGCACTGTCATGACTAAGTTGGTAGTTCTGTGGAAAAAACTAATCTCCAAGTGCAAATGCATTAGTATATAAACAAGATTTGTGTGTTCTGGTTGCAAAATAATAGTCAGGACTTGACATCAATTACATCTGACATCAAATCCCCTTTTTTAAAATAAAAGGTAATGGGTTTGACCATATGAAAGGAGATCCAACAAGAACCAGTTCTGACAAACTATAAGTATAAAATATTATTTTTGTGAATATTCAACCCATACAAAATGATCATACTTAAAATAACCAAGAATATTGCTAAGTATTTAGAACAATAGAATAATTCATTCAAATTCATTCAGTTTTCCCAATATGTATATAGACTTACCAATTGTTTCCCAGTTTGAATGTGCTCGGAAACATAGTTTGGTTCTTAAACAGAAATCCACCTCAGTTTTTTTTCCACAAATCCAGTCTAAGTTCATTAAAGTTTGTAAAAGCTACACAAATCTACCTCAAAAGTCTGGTTTCAGTATTTTTCACTTTTAAAACAAAAACCAAAATCAACCCACACTGTTAATAATTGTTCCAGTATTTTATAAGCAGTTGGTGTATATATACACACACATACCTATTTGGTATAGTAGGTCATGGGTTTGATTCCTGGATATGGCGTGGTCAATATCCAGTGTTAGCCCTTAATGCTACCTGCCTACCTCCTGGCTAATGAGAAAAATAAGAGTTACACTGGCTCGGACGTCGCCCGGGTCAACAAGGTCTGTATTAGGTGTTGGGGAACCAGGGCAACCTGTGCTACTGGAACTGAAACAAAACATTCATGGACAATAGATGAGAATGGGGAGTTATTGGAATGCTACTATACAACTAACCCTACTGAGAGGGGTTATATGCAGAGGATGTGGAACCTATGGGTACTTTAAAACCCAACATCTAGACTAACACAGAAACAACTAGCAGCTCAGTGTTCTAATATCTGCAAGAAATACCTGCTATAAGAACTAGAGATTGACAAGGTACAACACAAATTCTACGGCAAGGGGGAGAGGGGGAGACAGGTCATCATCATCATAACAATCGGAGATTGGGTTCCAAGCCATAATAACAACAGACGAGCTTAATGCAAGAGCAGCTGACCTGACACTGAAGATCATGGCTCAGATGGACACCTGGAACCTCCGTGGCTTGTTACCAAGAATAAGTGAAGAGTCTATTAGAGAACGCAGCACTACAAACAATCCCAACTACAACCATCACAGAGAGTAACAAGCTGATATACACCACAGCAACCATAATCCTTGAGGTGCTTGGCTATAAGCTCAACATAAGCCATAAGGTGCAGTATCTTCCATGGAAAGGGAGGTTGGAGGCTAAGATCAAGGCAACACGGAAAGATGATGAAGTACTCCAAAAACCTTCCAAAAACCTGCCTCTTCACCACATGGAAGCTCTTGTCAGGCATCATAGTGGCTAAGATGAGCAAGCCTATAGATCAATACATGAGCAGAGCACCAGAAAAGAAAATCACCAGCTATTGGTAGATAAAGGAGACACTTGAGACTGCAAGACCAGACATACCAACCTGTGCACTGCCTGGATTAACTACAAGAAAACCTATGATGCAATGCTTCCCTCATGGATCCTGGAACTCAATGGGCAAATGGAAAACAGCCCTAGAGGCCAACTTCAAGCCAATATAACAAGGAGATGCTCTTACCCTGCCGCTCTTCTGCATAGGCCTGAAACCCTTCTGCCAGATCATCACCAAGAGTGGTTATAGATATTGAGTGAGGAATGGAGCCACCTCCTCTACATAGATGACATCAAGCTGTATGCCAGGAGTGAATGAAACATTGACTCACTGATCCATATCACCTGGACATACAGCCAGGACATTGGAAAGTCTTTCGGACTGGATAAGCTTGGTCGTAGTCAGAACTGAGGGTTTGATTGTGAGATTGTACTACCAGAAGGGAAGCTAACGGATATTGATGATAGCTGCAAGTATCTTGGCATCCCACAGGCAAATGGTAAACAACTATAGTTTGTACATCAATGGTACAAACTATTATTAAAAGACTAAAAGAATCCAGATAAATATCTTTATACTATGAACAAGGTTATAAACCAGTACTGCATTGCTGTGATCCTTGGGCCCTCAGGGACCACTGCATTAAAACAAGACATGATATGTTAGTAAAAATAACTGCATAGGCCCAGGACAACCTCTTAAACCTTTGGCAGTGATCACATTTTGTTGCTGCATCCACAAATGTAACTTAAAAGTCTGCCATGCAATGAAAGAACCATATACATATAATCAAAATATGATCAATGATGACGCTTCAGGACGATCACGTTTTGACACCACATGAACAACTTTATACACATACGAAAACTGCTTCAGGTATAGGGAAAACAACTTCAGCTTAAGGTTAAAAGTTGACAATGGCACACTTGGCGCACTAGAGTCTACCCCCGGTCTCCTGTGGTAAAGTCTGGTGTCTTGTTGTACTACCACCATGTCCATCACCATGTTCTGTGTGTTTTAATGTACAATCATACAGATACAATACAGCAGCATATGCTTACACCCAGACTACATCTTTTGCGGGAACAGCCTTTTTTCTTTCAGCAACACAATGCCAAACCACATTCTGCATGTTTCACAATAGCATGGCTCAGTAGTAAAAGAGTCCAGCTGCTAAACTGGTCTGCCTGCAGTCCAAACTGTGAAGAGTTATACAACAATACAAGAAATTTACAACAAAGAAGGACCTGAACTGTTAGGCATCTGAAATCCTAAAACAAACAAGAAAAAATGTTGCTTTTAAAAATAAAGCAGCTGCCCTTCTCTTCTGTGGAACATGACCCCGTCCCATCTGTTTTAAAACACAGTGCTAGCACTAATCTTAAAAGGAGCATATACTGTATATAAAAAATAAATAAATACATTTCTCAGATAAAACACTTGCTTTGTTTCCTTTTACTATTTATATTAAATATAGATGCATTGGTATTGAGGTTTGAAAGTTTGTAACTCTCTGTGAAAATGTCTTGAATTATTACAGTCCTTCAGACCTGGAAAAGTACCCTCTGTGGTGCTTGTGTTTAATGGCCCGAGAGAGGATATTGCCCCCTACCTCTGTGAGAGGAGCTCTTCTGAGTCAAGTGACTTTGATTGGCTGCCCCTGGAGCCCGATGCTTCTCTGGCATGGGAATGGAAGGCAGAGGCCCTTGTGAGGTGAGGAGAGGGATTTGTGTGTGGCCTGTTGTTCCCAGTTTCTCTTCCGGTGCGGCAAAGACCCAGGGCCTCCCAATGTGCAGAACACTGAACAATACAACCTAGTTCCACCATTCTATCTTGAACAAAGGAGATGTTCTGAAGTCCTATCCAAACTGTTGATGTTGTCTCCCTGATGTCTTAATTTGTCTTGATAAACTGGAAAACACCTTTATTTCCAACACCTTTATTTCCATTTTACACATCGAAACAGGTTTGAGGAGTCAATCAGTGTTGTCACAAAGGTCAAAAATGCTCGTACTCTGAGACTTTTTTAATATCAGAAATTAAAAATTTGGGTTGATACAAACCAAATCGCACAGATCAGCCATGGGTTAAAATTTCTATAAGACATCTTTATTTCCCTTTTCATGTATCACAAATAAAACACTGGCCATATAAACTGAAACAGCTCATTTGTATCTTTTTTTATGTATAAATGTCACTTAGTAAACATGTGCATCATTATCCATTCATTGGGACGTATTGTTTGTTTACTGTGGCCCCATTTCCAGAGACCCCAAAAGCATGCTGGTGGAGTTGGAAGCCCTGAACAAAGGCCTTTCTTCCCCACCCGCCTGGGCCTCAGAAATGCTCACCACTCAGCCGGCACAGAGCTTTTCACCAGGCTTTTGGCCGTCCATGAGTGACAGTTGAATCACTAAGAACCTTTCCCAAGTACAGGAGCTAGGGTGAATACACTGTAAAAAAATATCTCTGCAAATCTCAAATACAGAGATTAATCAGAAGTATTTTGGGAAATCTACAGTCAAAGTGTTGTACTTAGTGATCTTTGTGAGAGGTAAAAAGAAGTCAGATGGTTGAAGAGAAAGAATTGACACACAAGACTAGCAAGAATGTCGAATTTCTCAAGTGTTAAGCTGAGAAAGATTTGTCAGCCAATGCAGTTATAATATCTAAATGTAATGGAACTTACTGTAATGGCTACAGAGACCTTTAACAGTGTCTTTCTGTTAAAGTTCACGCAAGAGTCATGGAACAATATCAGGACTACCTATGTGGTGAAGCAATAAAACTGGAACCAAATCCACCTGCGCATGTGAAAGTGATTAGAACCTATGATATTAAAGTGTAGTATGTCAAGTCATTCATCAATACTCTCAAATGGATGACTCTAACAAAATCATTTGATGAATAATAAAACCAGGAAGTTTGAATCACATTTAATGGCTAGAGTGGTGCAAGTGGTACAACAGCTAACATGCTAGCTGAATTTCCATTATAATTGAACTGTGTCTGTGGTATTTAAAAACACTTAATATCAGGTAAAAGAAAAGGTTATTTAAAGTTGTTATTATATTGATTGTGATTTTTTTGTTTGTTTGCTTGTCAGAGGCATGAAAAAGCACCGCTTTGTTGCATCCTTTAGGCACCCGTTTGCATTGCAGATCCAAGCTTTCAGTATGGGAATGTATTGATGTGACGGACTATGTTGCAATGCGATACAACTTTTGATCAAATTAAGTGCTAATCTCATTAGAGTTAATAGTACAAAGATTTTATCAGGAAAAGATTATAGTATGGTTTAAAGCATGCTGTGTCTGAAATGATGTTACATTTTTGCTAACATTAGACAAGTTCTCTAAGTGTCCAAATGTAACCATATAAATGTTGAATACCTCTGTAGTCAGAAAAAATGAATGTTGTACTGTAGGATCAGACATAATGTATAAAAAGTTTTATTGATGTACACACTGAGCTTCCCTTTAACACCACCATCTGGATAATCTGGAAATTTAAAGAAAATGTAGCTGTTCTTTCCTATACTGACTGATTGTGATGGGTAATGAACTATAACCTTTTGGTGCTGCTACAGAATTTTCAATTTTTTGTCTTGTTTCTAATATTACTATGAAAACTGCTAAGCAATCCATATTTTCCTCTTTGCATGGGACAACACTATTGTCTTACTATTAGAGCTGTCAAGCTATTAAAACATATTTACATGTCCTATGATTAATTAATCTAAATTGAATGTATACATTAACTTTTGCTGTGAATGTATTTGAATGAAGTTTCGCAGATGAGTGAATCAATGAATAACTGACACACTTTAAAGATTAACATCTTATTAAAGTTTAGAGCATCATTTTCAGTGTCCATATGCAATAATGGTCATAAGAAATCAGACAAATGCTAAGAAAATAAATTTAAAAATGTCTCAGCATTCTATCAGTTTCTCAGGGACCACAAACTACAGTTTCTTATTTCTCTTTTAACTTATCCCATAAGTTCTGAGTCGTCACAGTGGCTCATGTGGTCCACACACTGATTTGGCACAGTAGGATGCAACCCCCTCAATTTTTACTGGGCTGAGGACCAGTGCTCAGATGTGCGCTGGCTTGCACAACCTCCGTGGCTGAACATGGGTAGTGTGGGGGTTCAATGTCTTGCCTAGGGACACTTTGACATATGACCAGAGGGAGTTGGGCTGCAGACCGCTGACCCTACCGTCAATAGGTGGCCACTCTAATGAGCCACTGTCGCCCCCTCACCACTGAACACAATTATTTTTCTGATTAATTATTGGAAATAAACAACTTATTCTGATTGTGCTTGTACAAACAGTAGCCGATGAATAAATCTGACAAAATCAAAGTTTTACAGTGTGTGGATGAGTGCTGTTGTATAAAAGAGAAGGCCCAGCTGCATTGCAGGGAGGTCTGTCTATTGTCTGCGCCACATAAAGGCAGGACGAGCCTGGGACGAGGCTTTACAACTCAGCCCGACAAGCTGCTGCAGAGCACACACACTCACTGACCATGTCATTGATGCATCAAAAGACATAGTGTGATGCTCTTCACGTAAATGAGACAAAGACACACACACACACACACACACATATACACACACACTTTCACATTTTCAAATAAACAAGCAAAAATATTAACTCCCACAATACTCTTCTTCACATCTACACTATCATTAATGCTACATGTAACTTTGGCCATTAGTAATGTTGCATTTATGGATTCCATTTTTTTTTTCAATGTCTTCAAACCGTAAGGATTCATCACTCTCTTTCTTCAAGAACACTTTTACAATAGCTGTTTTGAACACTCTGCCCAGGCGGAAGAAGGCTATGACACAGGTGCATATTCATCCTATCAGGTGGGGCTCATGTTGATTTCTTAGTAAAGGGAGAACTGCCAATCATCCATTGAACAGTCTTGTTGGAATGACTCCCCTCCCAAACAAATGACTATTGAGTCTAGCCTGAGCACAATGAATGAAATGAAACCTTTAGTTCTCCACTAAGTTGACCCTACATGGGTTGAGAAAGTGTGGCCGTGCTTTAGAAACCCTGTGGCATTGCATAAATGGACATAAAATCTTTGATTCAGCTTTTACCAACATGAAAGAAGATGTCGAAAGACTAAAAAAAGGATATGAACAAAAGAAAAGTGCAATAGAAGAAAAACCAGCGGGTGTTGACGAAAATGTTTTTTCAACTTGTGAACACAAACTTTTCATTTGTGCTCTTGTATTTTGTCATAGGTTCACCAACCCTTGTCCCCTAAAAAGTATGAATCCTATGAATCAGAAATTAAAGTTAAAACATATGTGGGGAAAACAACTTCAGGGTAATGTTACGTTATTAAACATCTACAGTTAAGGTTAGTAACAAAAACTTAGTGTAAGGATAAGTTAGAAGACAAAAAGTGACAAGGGGACATACGTGCTTCCTTATGTTAGTAACCACGTGGGCAACATTGTGAAACAATCATCAATAAAGCCCACAACATCTGGCATTAGAGTCAAACCCTAGTGTCCCCTGAAAAAGTCTTGTCTTGTACGTTCCACCAACCCCATCCGCTTCCCTATGAGACTTTTTCTCTACTTATATTACGTCATCAATTTTGTCGTCAAAGTGCCGCATTTTAACGCCTCAGGATCGAGACTGGGATGGTATTTAACAGTAACTTTCCTTATATACAATCCTTCTGCATCGGATGCAAATTTAACCCAAAACTAAAATAACAACAATTTACATTCAGCTAGTACAAATATTCTTTTATCATCAGAAGAACCACCATGGTCAAGGAGTTTATTAAAAAAAGGTTTAGTAAAGTTAGAGTAAAATACTGAAAATTATATTACTGCAAAGGTTTGTATCTATATCGTGACCTTAATTTCTGATGAAGGATTCACCATTTTTCGGGGACAAGGGTTGGTGAACCTATGACTACAAGAGCACAAATAACATGTAAAAAATGTAATATTTGATGATCTGTTTGAACTGTATACAACATTTTATCATTATTAACAACAGTATATATATACTGTTGTTGCCCTTCCTGTTGTATACAGTTATCCATCATCAAATATTAAATTTTTCCACTTTTGAACTCAAACACACACACACACCTCTACGTTTATATCATTCATCCTTTTTTTGGTTTGTTTTCACTCTTGTCACATTATTGTTTCTCCTCTCACAAAGCTCAGGTGATGCATGCAGCATGTATCCTGTGCCCTGCTTTCTGACCTGAATGTACACACAATGGATCAGCTTGCTGCTAATAGTGTGAGAGCCTGTGCCTGTGGCCTTTACAGTGTGCACAGAATAAAGTTCAAGTGTCAGTAGTTCAACTGATTTATAATGGTGAACAGGCTGTGATTAAGTGCTGATGTCATGGGATTCCTCACCACTCATTTTGGGAATCAAGTAGTTTGTATCCAAACAAGAAAAATGGGCCACTGGCTGGTTGTAACCTTTCTTGTGTGCATGTTCCCTCCAATCACATGCCACTGCTCCTTGGTTGCATGAGCTGCCTTTATTTATAGGCATGCTCTTTCTGTGTATGTGTTTTTGCATTGTGTACACACTGTGTGCTTGTATTATGTAGAAAGAAAACACATTCATTTTCTTTTCATTGTGTTTTTTGCATTAACTTTGCACAGAACACAAAAACCTTTTTGTACGCAGAAAATTTACCAAACCAATAGCTTTAATTACAAACCCAATTTTCCAAAAAGTGGGGACTTTTTCTATAATGCATTAAAAACTACAATTTGTTAACTTTGTTAAAATTGTTAACTCGCCAAAATCTATTTGTATCTGACAAAAGTACAAAGATTTTCCAGGATTTCACTTGAACTTATTGAATTTAGTACATACACAGTATGAGCACATTAAAAGTATGTGAAAGGTTCATCAAGAAAACACTTTTTCCCTTCACATTCCTGTCTCCTCCTCTCTTCCAATCACTCTCTGCAATGGTGTCCATGTTTCGTTCAATTATTACCTGTCAAAGTTTTAAATATGCCTCTCTATCCACTTCTGTCACCTGTCATTTCTATGCTGCATGACTCAACCCTCCTCCACCCCAGCAAGTTCCTGTTCACAGGATCAGTATTCCATGGTCCCTCCATTAAGCTCCATGACTTCTCCATCACTTGACCCTCCATTACACACATCACGATAAACCGTCCTTCATCCCTGCTTCTCCTCGCCTCCTCCCGGGGCATTATATGCTACATCTGTCCCTGCTTTGCTTGTGTCTTTATTTCTAATTTACCATCACTACCAATGCCTATAGAGTTGAGTGCATGATGGGGTCTAGCTGCCAAAGCAAATGGTCTGCACTTATATGGCGCTTTTCTACCTATTGTCACTCAAAGCGCTTTACAGTGCTTCTCATTGACCCATTCACACTCACAATCACACACACACATATACACCGATGGGGGAGCTGCTAGTCAGCTGGACAACACTCAACACACTAAGTTGGGGTTCAGTGTCTTGCTCATGGACACGTAAACATGTGACTGGAGGAGCCAGGGATCACATATATGCATTTATACACACTGATGAAGGGTGAGAACCTGGTGTCTGTTATTTCTGAAAACAAATAAAGCTGAAACAGAACCAGATTCAGGTTGGACAGGCCACCTCAACCTGCTGGGATGATAGGTTGAAGTAAAGTCAATGAAAACACTAAAAATCTTTTTATTGCTCTTTTTTTAAATAGTTTCTTTCAGAAAGTTGACAAATTAATGTAAAATAAAAACAACAGTACTAAATTTAGAAATGAATCCAAAAAAAAAAAAAAAAAAAATGCTAGAGTCATCAGTTTTCAGTGCTTTTTAAATATTCACCAAAACACTATCTAAAAATTAAAATGCAAGCAAACGAAATTCTAATCCTGCCTGGTCCCTTCATCTACCAGAAGCAAGTTTGCATTTTTTAAAGCATCTGAACTTTTTGACTATTAGAATATGATTATTCAAACTTTGATATTTGCTATTACTGTACACAAAGCATCAAATGTGCAAAGTTGATTATAGAGCAGCATTAAAACCACAAAGCTGAAAAAAAAACTTTTTTTTTCAAATCTATTTTACTCTCTAATAAATCAAATGTGCAAAAGGTGCTTTTATGCTATATTTATAGTTGTAGAGTTGTATACTCACCCTTCCAAAGTCAGTGCAGGGTGATGATCAAACAGAAGAAAAAAGGGACATAGAAGCTGCATTTTTAGTATTTATACTCTGATGAGAAGTGTTTGAATCTCATGCTTCCGTTTTTATTGTTACATTAATAATTAGCCACCAGTCTCTACAGCATAGGACCAAGCTTATCTAAACCAGTCAATGTACAGGTAAGGGCACAGTTTGCATCTTGATCAAGTTTCTTTTCTTTTCCATATTTTAAAACATATCAATCACACAAACCTTTGCATGTAACATTTATAAAGTGGATGTGCGTAACAGAGAATCCAAAACCTTTTTAGGAAGCTCGTCCTCTGGACTACTTCAAGTTGTTCAGTTGTGATATGATGTACTGTAGACCACAAAATTTCACACTGAAATTCTAAAAAGGAATAATACCAATTCAATAACAAATGAAAATTCTACAGTGGGAAATGTTGCTACTGACACAAATGTTTTTTACTGAGAATTTATTACCTATGGTCTGTTCTACAGACTTGAGACTGGAGGAGGACAATAACTACAAAGTACTGTACACAAGTAGGATCTCCGGTCCCGGCTATATGTCGAAGTGTCTCTGGGCAAGACACTGAACCCCCAACAGCCCATTCCCACCCCCAGCTGTGTGGTGCCAGTCCAAGCCCGGTAGAAATTGAGGAGGGTTGCATCAGGAAGGGCATCCGGCGTAAAGACTGTGCCAAATTAAAATGCGGACAATGATCTGCTGTGGCGACTCACGGGAAAAGCCGAAAGAAAAAAAAAAAAATACAATTTTTACAAAGTACAAAGTATTTCTACTTGAGTATGTCAATTTTCTCCTACTTTATGCTTAACTACATTTACATGACATTGTACTTTTCCTCCACTACATTTATTTGTTGACTAAAGTTACTTTTCAGAATCAGATGAGTAATAACAATTCTCCATAAACATTAGACTTTATTCATAAACTATAATCATGAACCTATAATCATATGAAATTAACATCAAACCACTGTACAAGGTTGTTAAAATCAACCTTACCATTACCATCTGCAACATTACAGTCATGTCATTATTGCATCAATAATTATATTCCAATAATACCTTTGCACACTGAAAAGTTTGGAATTTATTAGCTTATGCTTTTATACTTCTACTTAGTATTTAACATTTTAAGTAACTGATATTTTACTTATAAAAATTTATTTCTACAATGTGGTATTGATACTTTTAATAATAAAAAAAGTATTTCTATGGCTTCTTGAGACAAAAGATACATACTGTACATACTACTGTACATCTAAAAGAGGCGTAGAGGTAGTCGAAACAATGGGTAAGTTATGCAAGTTTAAATCCAATCTTTTCAAACTGTTCTTCTCCCCAAGTCATCAGACATGGACACTTTGACAAACCTGCTGGTTATCATTCGTCAACCATTGATACTCAGGGTTTACGGTTTACTTTTATGTCGACCCTGTCACAGAAATATTATATGCCCTCTACCTTTCCTTTCGGCTTTTCCTCTTCGGGGGTCCCCACAGTGAAGCATCTGCCTCCTTCTAACCTTATCCATTGCATCCTCTTCTCTGACACCATCTAACTTCATGTCCTCCAGTCTCTTCTTCAGTGCCACTGTCTTTGTCTCTGTCTCACCATCGCTGGTCTCGTCACCATCTTGAACACCTTTCCTTTGATTCTCGCTGATAGTCTTTTATCACACAACACACCTGATACTTTTCTCCACTCGTTCCAACCTGCCTGCACTCGCCTCTTCACCTCTTTTCCACACTCTCCGTTGCTCTGAACCGTTGACCCTAAGTACTTAAAGTCCTGCACCTTCTTCACCTCTGCTCCATGTAACCTCACCGTTCCACCTGGGTTCCTGTCATTCACACACATGTATTCTGTCTTACTGTGGTTAACCTTCATTCCTCTGCTTTCCTGAGCAGACCTCCACCAAATCTCTAGATTTTCCTCCACCTGATCTTGCTACAAATCACAATGTCATCTGCAAACATCATAGTCCATGGAGATTCCTGTCGTACCTCATCTGTCAGCTTTCCATCCTTTTCCTCATTCATAAACTCTTCAAAGTTCTCCTTCCATCTTCCCATAACACTTCTGGCACCTGTCAATACATTTCCATCTTTATCTTTAATCACTCTAACATGATGCACATCCTTCCCATCTCTATCTCTTTGTCTGGCCAACCTGTACAAATCCACCTCTCTTTCTCATCATCTTTTATGATCACACACCACTACAGCTAATGTGATCAGGGAGACAGGTAGGAGGGTATTAGCTGTAGTGGTCCAGTCATCTGGAAGCACCTCCTGACCACCCAGAGTCCGTCTCAGCTCCTCCCTGAAAACAACACAACATTCTTCCTTTTTCAACTTCCACCACTTTGTCCTCTGCTCTGACTTAGTCCTTTTACACACCTGTTGTCTGGCTACACTTTCCCCTACCAAAACTTTGCAGTCACTGATCTCTTTCAGATTACAATGTCTACACAAGATAAAGTCCACCTGAGTGTTTCTACCTCCACTCTTATATGTCACCTTATGTTCCTGCCTCTTCTGGAAGAAAGTGTTCACTTCAGCCATTTCCATCCTCTTTGCAAAATCTACCACCATCTGTCCTTCTGCGTTCCTGTCCTGAACACCAAACCTGCCCATCACATTCTCATCACCTCTGTTCCCTTCACCTACATGTCTGTTGAAATCTGCTCTGCATCACTTCATATAACTCACTCCAGAATTTCTCCTTCTCTTCTAACTCACATCCTACCTGTGGGGCATAACCACTAACAACATTGAACATCACCCCTTCAATTTCCAGCTTCAGACTCATCAACCTGTCTGATACTCTTTTCACCTCTAGAACATTCCTCACAAACTCCTCTTTCAGGATAACTCCTGCTCCATTTCTCTTCCTATCTGACCCATGGTAGAACAACTTGAACCCTGCTCCTAAGCTTCTGGCCTTGCTACCTTTCCTCCTGGTCTCCTGGACACACAGTTTATCCACCTTCCTTCCATCATGTCAACCAACTCTCTAGCCTTCCCTGTCATAGTCCCAACATTCCAAGTCCTTACTGTCAGTCCTACACTCTTGGTTTTCCTCTTGTCTCTCTGCCTATGTATAGGCTTTCCTTCTCTCCTTCTTGGAGAAAGCGTCAGGAGAGGCGTCGGTGTAAAAACTATGTAAAATTAACATGCGGACAAATGATCTGCTGTGGCAACCCTGAACTCACAGGATAGGATGGAATGGCAGAAAGTTTTATTTTACATACACAGTATACAAATACTACTGTTAGACAATCACTGAGAAAAAAAAGAAAATTATTGGGGGCTGAAGCCTACCCCAGCTGTCAAGAGGTGGGGTCCACCTTGGCCAGGGTGCTAGTCCATCTCAGGGCCAACACAGAGAGACATACACAGACAAACAACCATTCACACTCACGCTTACACCTACAGGCAATATAGAGTCACCAATTAACCTAACATGCATGTGTTTGGACTGTGGGCAGAAAGTGGCTGCCATTTTGTTGCCTGATGGAAAAGGATGCAATTTTAAATGTTCTGCACTTATATAGCGCTTTTCTACCTATTGGCACGTAAACCATTTTACACTGCTTCTTATTCACCCATTCACACTCACAATCACACACCAGTGGGGGAGCTGCTATGCAGCTGGTCAACACTCACCAGGTGCAACTAAGTTGGGGTTTAGTGTCTTGCTCAAGGACACTTCAACATGTGACCAGAGGAGCCAGGGATTGAACCAACAACTGTGAGATTGATGGACATCCGCTCCCCCTTCCTGCACCACAGTTGCCCATTAACAGATGCCTGCCACCCTATGTCGCAGCGCTACATATTTCAACAAACAGTTCATTGGGTTGTATCAGAGGGTAGGGAAAAATATGGGCATTAATGTTGGAAGACCGGTTGAACAAATTTGATTTGTTTCCAATACTTCCAGTTCACGTGTCTTAAACAACTTGCTAATTTTAGATTTTTTTATTTATATAAATTAGCATTTCCATATGATAGAGGAAGTTTTGTTTTTTCAGGATGAAAAACTCTTCCATCTTGGCAAGCTTGGCCTTCCTCCACACTAGTTCTGTTTGTAGGCTTGTGTGAGATTCCCACATTAAGGGAACATATACAAACATGACAATTTATTTATAATGGGGCAGAAATACTGACATTATTTAGATGACAATTATTATTATCTTTGCATTATCATTATATGATATTGCAAAGCCCTTGGTGCCAGTGAGTTTGATAACATATTTGGAGGATGAGAATAGAGGTTGTTTTGGAAAACAGCTAGTGTACAAAGTTTGATGTCGATATTATTCAGATACTCTAGGGTTTTGCAGATAATTGTTGCAAACTTTCTAAAATAACAGATAGAATAAGATTGTGATGATTGTGATGCATGATCCAATCCTTAAGGGTTAAAATTACAAGGTCACACACAACTCATGGGGGATTGGTTGACATAATTGTTGTGATCGCAAGATCACAAAGTCCTGGAAGGAATGATTATCGATTTATTTATTTCTATTTTCCGAAATTCCTACGTGTGCACCAATCTTAAACTGGCAGGTTATTAAGCATAGTAGGGTTTGGGGACCTCTGGTGGCTTGAAAGTGTCCTATATGTTCTTCAGTAGTGATCAGATTAGAAAGGAATATAAACAACAGTTTTTTTTCCGTTGCAGATAAATGTCTCTTCTTTCATTGAGTTAACTTGCATGTTTGTCAAATAAAACAGACAGTAAATGTATCACTGCTTTTTAAACTAACCTTTGACCTTTTCAACACCAATTTCTTTATAGACTTACATCTTCTGGAATGTGAGATAAAGACTTGATCTTGAAGGGAAGAAGATCACAATCAATGATTTATGTTGATAACTGCAATGATAAAATGCAGATAGATACTCATTGATGAATTTTGCTTTTTACATTTACTTCTTTATTTTCTTTTTAAAAGATGTTTGCATCAAACATTTCCAATGTATTGTTCCAGTCTCACATTTTGTAGTTATTTTCTATATTTTATATACAGTTTTGTCAGTCCGTGGCCAGACATATTCAATAGTAGTATTAATAATAAGCTGAGTACAGTTAGAAAAATGATTGTTTTCCTAAAATAATTCAATTTTATTATTTGTATAGTTTTATTTAATCATTGTTTTTATTATATTTCTTTAGCAGTATCGGTGCATTAGAGCAGATGTTCAGCGTGCATTTTTACATACATACAAATTTGGAGGACTTCTTGTACTTGGAGGAGAAAACAAAAACAATAGATCTGATCAATTGGTGTGACTGTGGCGCAGGAGGTAGAGCAGCCCATCACCAGTCCAAGGGTTGTTAGTTTGATCCCCGGTTCCTGTCACATGTCAAAGTGTCCTTGAGCAAGACACGGAACCCCAACTTAGTTGCTCCTGGTGAGACTTGGCCAGCTGCATAGCAGCTCCCCCATCGGTGTGTGACTGTGACTGTGAGTGTGAATGAGGCAATGAGAATCAGTGTTAGAGCTATATAAGTGCAGACCATACCAATTCAGCTGTAATGTGAATGTAGCTTTTGCTCAACTAGATAAACTGTGGATTAACAGATGTAATATAATGTATAAAATGATACACAAAGGTATAAACCTGTGATGAAAATGTCATAAATGTAATCTTACTGGTGAATAAACAGTGACATTAACTTAACAAAACATTCTCCACATAAACAGGACGGAGAACCAAAATGTTTCTACCCTGCACTTATTAAAATATTTTATATATGTAAATTTAAACCATGCAGATTCTCATTGGCCTGTGATAAATGTGTCTGACACTGGCAGGTTTAAGGCTGTGTAAGTAGCTATGCTATGTTTTTTTTCTAAGATATGGTAAATTTATGATATCTACAGTTTTTATAGGAAAAAATTTGGTTTCCACTTTATGTTTTGGGGGCAGCAAATCTGGGACAGATTTTACACAGAATGTGTGGGTGGAACTATGTGTGAAAATGTGTTTTCTTTCTCTCTGCTGTGCATGTGTTTTGTGTGTGTGTGTGTGTGTGTGTGTGTGTTAGTTCCATACTAGCTCCTCGCACAGCCAGGTGGCAGGGATGATGGGGCCCACACATTCTAGAACTCCTCAATTATTCTTGTTATGTGTACTCTACAAAGACTTCATCACACGGTGTTTCAGGGAAGTTTTCACATTGCTAGGTGAATCAAAATGCCAGTGACACTCATCCTAGGCCCGGATGTCATCTGTGAATAAACAGGGTGTCAGTCTGGCTGTGCTCCTGCTGCCTGCAGACAGCCTCTGTCAGCGTCAGACCAGGAAATGCCACCTCTCTGCTGACAGCTGCCTGTGCTGTACTCACACCGGCACCCGCGGGGAGAGCCCAGCAGCTCCCCACCCAGCACTGTGCACTGCCATGCTAAGTGCAGATTCCCAGCCTGCCGCACGCCGCCCTGACAGCACTTCACTGTATATCTAAATAGAGCAGGAACCCAACGTGTCCCAAGGAAACTTTTACATTCTGCTCCATTCAGAGAGGATTTGTCACCTGGGAAGGAGGATAATGAAGCAGTGTTTCTTCTCTGGGTGTTCACGGCAGTGCTTTTCCGTAGACACGGTAATGGCTGGATTGGATTAAATGAGCTCTCCTCGTCTGTCAAGGTGAGGATAGCTAAGATCTGTAGAAAGCTTGGATTTTGTTTAAAAAATTGCAAAAGTATTAAATTAATATGATTACAATGGAAAATGAAAACAGGGAGGTTTCTGATGTCATAGCCAAGCACAAGACAAACCCTGAGGTTCACATAAGACACAGTAAAAGTGCAATTTGCTGGAAGTTGGTGTGTATTTGGTTTGCCTCTATCTATTTTATGTACTTTGCAGTAAATGCATCGAATGATCTTGTCTTAGTTAAGGAATGATGCTGAATATCTTAAAAATGTATACTTATATATATATATATATATATATATATATATATATATATATATATATATATATATATATATATATATATATATATATATATATATATATATATATATAACTAATATCTATCAGTTCATATGGTAAATGTTAGGGTTTACCAGTGCATTTTTATTTATGTTTTTGTGATCCAGGTCCTTTAAGATTTGGTATTTCCAGTTTTTATTTACTTAAAGTAAAATGTAATAAAATCTGTACATGAAGCATAAAAAATACAAAGTGTGCTCCATTAAATGTGACGCTCATTTTTCAAGGTTGACTTGATCCATATAATGGTCATGGTTCAAAAGTAAGAAGTTCATCAGCTCTAAGAATGACTGGAAGAATACAACTTCTGATATTGAGATGTTGGAATCCTCTACAATGATGATGTATCAGTCTGCTAGATTTTCTGGAGCTACAGTATCACTCAGTTCACATGAGGTTGTACAGTAGAATAAGTCAGTTCTTCACAAACAATCTTTGGCTACGTACAAGCTCCTACAGAGACTCTTCGAACAACAATTAACTCACAGATAAATGTTGATGACAGCTGAAGTCTGTCATTATAACAAATCAATATCACAAAGCCATGCTAATAAGTAAGTAAAATTTAAAGGCTCCGCAATATTTGTGAGTTTAGCATATTTTACCAACTTGAAGTTCTGCCCAAATTATGCTAACTTTCACTTTCAGATGTCTGCTCTAAAGAGCTTGCTTGTGAAGAATGGCTGCTACACCTGCAGGTTAAGACAATAAGTCCTAGTCTTCATTAAGTAAAAATTTGGATATTATTTGTATATATTTCAGCCGATACTGATCCTTTAATGTGTACAGATCATCTGGAATGACTCAGTATTGTCATACCTGAAAGAAACAAAGGTGTAAGCCATCAATTTTTCATCAAGTACAATCTCTTAAAGAATACCTTTTATTTAAATTAATGGTATTTTCAACAATCCCAGTACAGACAATAAAACAATTAATTACCTCCACTCGCGTTAAATGTCCCTCAGTCAGTCGCCTTTAGCTTATTAGTCCATGCTGTTGACCTCTGCTGTTGTCCAAAACAATTAATAATATATCAACCAGACGCATAGTTTCACTGCGGAATTTCTTTATTCTAAAATGTTTAGTCGAGAGATTGTTAAAATAATTATGCTCAAAAATACTTAGTGGAAAGTCAACTGCACATGTGCAAGACCTATAGATTCAAGACCTATAGATTCAAGAAGAGGAAACATGCAGTGCAGATCATTGTTGGACAACAACAGAGGTCTACAACACAGACACATAAACTATTCCAGGTTGCAAAGGGAGACTAAATGTGAGTAGAGCCAATTCATTACTGATGTTTTAGTCTATAAGGAGATTATTAAAAACACAGTTAATTTAGGAAATGACCCCAGTTATTCTTTAAGATACTTTATATTCATTATCATATGTAAGCAAACAAAACAAGAAGGAAACAGTAGATATGACAGTCTGCTTTACATATGATTAAGAGTTGGTTGAGTTTAGGTAACGTAAAAAAACTTAGTTAAACAAGTATCCGCATAGCTTAACGAACCCGACATTGATTGGTATTATAAAACAGGATATGAGCTCCTATCTCCAAACACAGAGGCTTTGCAACAACACATTAAAGTCCCAGCTGCTTCCTAATTGTCATGCTGTTTGTATCCCAGAGAGGACACTTATTATCCATACAATCTCAGTTATAGGTCACGTGTCATCTGGATTCAAATCAACCGAAAGTGAACATAAAACGCATTAACACACAAAAAACATGAACTCCACAAGAATCTGAGCCAATTAGAACAATTCTGTGCAGTGTATGTTTGGCTATACAACACAGAAAAAACAAATTGCAGTTATCAAAAAAAACTAAAGGTAACAGTTCAATATATAATCATATAACAATCGTTTTGTTTCATTGTGATTTTGATTTTGTATGTTCTCTGTCATGTGTTTATGTATGTCTTCCTGTTGGACGGTTGCACCCACTAATTGGTCTTAATTGTTGGTAATACCCCCAAGTTGTTTTCCTTTAGGTTGCCCTGTCGTGCAGCTGAGGAGATGCCTTTTTTATTGATGTGACAGCATTAAATTGAGAACCTTTGGCGGAGTGTCAAAGCCTAATTAATCACTTTAATTTCATCTCTCCATGCATCCTCTGCCACTGAGTGAATGTGATAAGAGGGAGAGCCGTCGCTCTTTTAGCTAATTAGCTGCTAGCCTTGAGATGGAGAGGCCCTCAGGGTGAAAGGCGAGGGGCTAAAGCTGGTCTAAATGGCAACATAATGACCAAGGGAATGAGAGTTGGAATCTATCTCATTTTCATTATATGTTACATTCTTAAGTTCTCCTCCCCTCCACCCTCCAATCTAATGGATCAGGTCTTTCCAAATATTCAACGCAAGGCCCTGTCCTTCCTCTTCTTCACGCCTTTGCCTGCTGGGGTGGAACTTCATCTCCATAAGATCACCCAGAAGCCTCATTCATCCATCCTTTATCCATCCAACAAATTTCCATCCAACCATTGTTTTTAAAATTGTGTATGGTCCTTCGGGCCTGGAGCGTATCTCAGATGTCATTGGGTGAAACACAGAGTACACCCAAGACAGGTCTGCAGTCCATCTCAGGGCCAACGCAAAGGGATATACAAATACCAGAGTACCTGCAGAAAACCAACGCAAGCATCGGTAGAACAAACTCCACACAGAAGGGCCACAGCCAGCCAGCCCACAAGCATATACACAGTTCAAAGAAGAATATTCAGCGTGTTTATAGTGCTGCTCTTCTGCTAAAATTTGGCACCGTTCCTGCATATTAAACTTTACAGGGCCCAGTTTTTCTATCATGCCTGTCATGTGTTGCTCTTTCTCTATTAAAGCCTTCATCACACCATTTTTACAAGCGTGTGGGTACATCTGGCCAACCCATTTGGCATCCTCTGCAGGTTCTGGCTCAGACACCTAACATGAGTTCTAAAAGTCCTCATCACCCAGCCTGCCTGGCACCCGCTCCTCTGGGAAAGCTAGGCTAGCAGCACAGGCCGAGAATTAAGAAAAGCTGGAGAGCTGTGTGTGTGTGTGTGTGTGTGTTTGTGTGTGTGTGTCTGTGTGTATGAGAGAAAGACAGCCGTTGACCCTTGCTCTACTTACTGATGCTTGCTCGTTACTCTTGGGCATTTCAACCTCTCCTGCTATTCTGTAAGTAGCTGTAAGTGGTTGTGCGTCACTCTGCAGAAGTGTGCCAACTAAATGCCTGAGATGCAAATGTGAATGGGGCTCATAGTGAAAATAACAGATCCTGAAGAGAAATGACAGGTAGTTTGGAGGGTCAGTTAAACCCACAGTATTGTAGTGATGGCTGCTTAGTGACTGTTAGGTCATCAACATGT
This sequence comes from Channa argus, assembly GCF_033026475.1. Classification (NCBI taxonomy): domain Eukaryota; kingdom Metazoa; phylum Chordata; class Actinopteri; order Anabantiformes; family Channidae; genus Channa; species Channa argus. The sequence continues at coordinate 26,785,245 of NC_090207.1, forward strand.
CTGGGTGGTACGGTTTGCTAATTGCATTTCCAAAGCATTTAAAAATATATTACATTTTTAATTATTTAGTTCTTTTACAAACAGTCATTGTTTGTAGCAAATTGGCTTCAGCTAACATCAGCTAACGGTAAATATAGCACTTTTCTACCTATTGGTACTCAAAGCACACTGCTTCTCATTTACAACAATTTACAACACCCACGCACTCACAAACCAATGGCTGGCCAACACTCACCAGGAGCAACTAAATTGAGGTTCAGTGTCTTGCTCAAAAACACTGACATGTGATCAGAAGAGCTGGGGATCAAACTAACAACCCTGGGATTGGTGAAAGACTGCTCTATCTCCTGCACCACAGTCACCCTAATACAGTGACTATAATGCTGGTTACAGTTTAATCAGATATCAAATTATTGATGCATATCAATTTGGAGCAGTTGAATGAAAATGCTATATTATTGTACAGTATATGACATGTATTTATAATTGTGCAAAAGTAAGCCAGCCAAATATTACAACATTTATTGGTATTGTACTGTTTATTTCTACCTATGTTCAATTCAGTACTTCAGAGGAAAATATTGCATTTATTTAAGAACTTTAGAAATTCTTACAAAAAAACCCATTATCTACTAATAAACACTGATAATATAAATAAAGCAGCTGTCAGTACATGAAGTGCTCCACTTTTATTAGCTGCTTTTTTTTTGTTTTAGTGAAAGTAACAAGGACACTTGTCCTTCATTTTTTATTATTACTAGAATTCTTCTTTTCCATAACTTTTAGCTTTGAAAATTAAACAAATCCAGATTAGAGTTTATACAGGTATGCAACAAAAATACATTGGAGTCCTTGTACAAGTGTTAGAGCGTGTACTTCATACTTTAATTGAAATAAAAAAGTTGATGTGGCAGGAAGGACATCCAGCTTAGAAAGTCATGCCAAATCAACGTGCGGAACACATTCTGCTGTGGCGGCCCCTGAAGAGACAAGCTGAAAGCCGTTGAGTTGGTCATTGCAGTAGTGTGCTCCCTCCACCTCTGCCTAATGACCAAAAAATAAAACCTTCTAGACTCTCACTTACAGAGGCTGTAGCTCAGTTGGTGGAACAGTTGTCCACAAACAACAGCATTAGTGCTTAGGTAAGACCCTGAACCTGAAGTTGCTCTTAGATGGTCAGCTACCATCAACTGTGTGTGTGTGTGTGTGGGTGGGTGTGTGTGTGTATAAGCAGACCATTTAAAAACCTGTAATGAATGAACATACTGAATGTTGCTTTTAAATAATTACATGATTAATTTATTAACAAATTAGTTGTCAATTGATTTTCTGCACTGATTGTTTTAATTTATTAGTTTATAGGTTTAAATGATACTAAGAGAAAATATATTTTATACCTTTTCAAAATGATTTCCTCTGTTTAAGTCTTGTGATGTTTTCTTGATGTACAGAGATGAATAGAAACCAATGGTTTTCCTTAAAGAGACATAACTATCCACTGAAATTTCTAAGGAACAATTTCCAAGAATGATCCTTTTTGGTAACTAGCAAGGTAACAGTCAAATCCAGAGTGATCCAGAACCATTCACCCACTAAACTTACAGACAGGATGCACACAGTTGATTTTAAAAGTAAATCCGTACAACTGATCTAAAAACTAGCAAATAGCACAGAGTTTAAAAATCCGATTTGTAAAGCTGTTGCAGCTGCCCTGGAAAATCCTTGATACACAGTTTATTGTCCTTAGACTAACAATTTCTAGGAAAATAAAAACACAAGCATCTATTAACACGCAGTAAATTTTCAGTCATGAGCCTGTTTTGTTATTTCTCTGTGGTGTTTGCCAAGCCTCTTCCTTTGCCTGTAATTATTGGATCAAATTCACATCACACATTAACATGAAGCAGACGGCCAGATATTTTTTTTTTTTCTCCCTAACACAGAATTTATAGCCTGGACCAGGTTTTATCCTTATATCTCACTGAGATGCAGTTTCAGCCAGGCTTGGCCAAGACATCCATATGCTTCTTTGACCTGATTGATTTCCTGGAGTGACAGTTCCAAACACACACACACACACGCACGCACGCACACACACACTTTTTTTTTACTGTGCACAACTGAGATGTGTACAGTTTTTGCCGCTTGGAGTGTGTTGTGTTTGTAACCATGTCCTCTAACTCCTTACACCCGTGCAGCTAGTTGCACTGCAAGGAACATCTTTATAATTTCTTGTTATGCACTGGAGGGGAAGTTAAGGTCTCTTTTTCATAGTTCATGTTTTGCATGTTTTTTTAAGACGACTATTCTCCAGAACCCTTCATCACCCATCCACCACTTCCTTGTTAATCTTCTGTTTTGGAGCAGATTGTAAAGTGATATTTTGTAAAATGCTCCTACCTTTACGATCAACTCAAGACCCTTCTGCTGGAACCATGAGAAAATTGAGCAGTTTGCTCCAGCAGAGTGAGAAAGAGCTGCTCGTGAAAACAGATTTTTTTTTTTATAGTTAGACTTCGGGAGGGCCGCCAACTACTATCACTCAAAGCTATGACACAGATGCTTATTTAAAGTGTTCATGGAAGTGGAGTTTGTAACATTTTTTTAGTGCCAGGTCCTTATGAAATGGGGTAATATGACATAATATGCACAGACAGCAGGATGCAGTCCACACCCACACATACATACATACACACTCTTCCTGCTGCGATGCATGACATGGTGACCTTGCACTGTATGGAATCAGCGTGGTAATGAGTCACTCTCATGTTTTTAAAGATTTACAGCTAGCGTGCATGCAGGGGTCAGTTCAGGTCTGCAAAGGTATCCAACATGTGTGTGTGTGTGTGTGTGTGTGTGTGTGTGTGTGTGTGTGTGTGTATGCAATTATCCTACAACATAAACACATACACAAACACACACAAACACACACACTTATCTTTCACAATCATATGTTGTAATTGCACTTTTATGATTAATATTAATAAAAGTCGAATTAGCTTCTTATACTTAACAACATGCACTTTTTACATATCTCAGAGGTTACTTTCAAAAAATAATTTTAAATACGCACGTATCTAAACATGTTGCTTTTATGAAGAGATGCATAGTTATTTTACTATATTTCCAGATGTCTTTATTGTGTAAAGTGCTTTGAGATGACTTTGTTGGTAATTTTGAGCTATATAAATATAGTTGAATTGAACTGAATAGAATTGAATTGAAGTCCTTGCAACAAAGCGACAAAGTTGTTGTTTCAATTTAAAATATAAGTAAAAGGGCTGCTTGAAAAATATAGGTTGTCTAAATATGCTACTTGTTATTCTAACACAACAACTAATATTATCTCTATTAAATATTGCATGCTGCTCCTGTCTTTTTTTAGTTGATTTAGATTTGTTATTTATTGAACAGCTTAGATGGATAATTTTTTGTGCGTTTGAAGTTTCTGCATATTCTTGGTGGTTGGGCAAACTTAAACTTCCATAACAAGCTGTCTCACTTCATGTCAAGAGTGAACTCTTCAAGAGGAGAAAATGAACTACAAAGGTAAAATGTACATTTAACATGACGCCACAGTGCGTTGTCTTCATGAATATTGTCTTTCAACTACAAAAAAAAGTAGCGTGTGCAAAGCAGTGCATTCTGGGAACTGTACTAATGCCTTCTTTACAAATGCAATGTGATGAGTAGAAAGTATTTGCAGTTTCTTGGTTCAACTCATTATTTCAAGTTAAAAGACAGTAACAACAAGAAATGTTTTGAATAAAAACAAAAATCTTTGTTTAGTAGAACTATGCTTCTGAACCTAATGTCGAACAGGACTGGTAGCACTGCAGACATATTCATTTCTAATAGCTGTTGAGTGATGCTTTGAGAGAATTCAGTGATTTCTGCTTAGTTAATTTTACAGCCTCTAATTTATTGTAATTTGATATTTGCTATTACCTGTGGAACGGTGCAGAGGATGGTGAAGTATAGCTGGTCAGGGATGGAAAGAGCCTTGTGGTAGCTCAAGTTGCATCTTGGAGCTTTAAGTTTGATTATTTTGAAAAGGTATAAATTATGTTAAATATATTAAATTCCCCAAAATCCCTGACTGAGGACTTTTCTATAATTGGCCCCTTGGGACATGTGGGAAAGGCCCCTCCCTCGTCATATGTACCAAGGTTGCTTGAACTTGCACTTACATCTATTTAACATTTAGCAGATATTTTATTAAATACCTGATTGAAGCATCAATAATAAGAAATGTTTTTATGTTGTAGATTCAGAGATGTGTCATGATGCTCCTCTATACAGTGATTCTAAACACTATAGGGAACCTTTACAGTAACAATGATGGAGATGTAGTTTCTTGCAGCAGAGCAATGTGGCTTGATTAATTGTAGCATATTCATCATCATGTTACGAAACGTCTGGCTTTTATCATCACTGCTTCCAGTATCTAATTTCTGTTCATTTTATTTTCTTTTTTTTAATTGTACTGTATTTGATGTTGTTTCCTGTTGTAAAGTGTATTGAGACACTGTTGTGCGACAATACACTATAAATGAATGTCACTTAATTGGAGAAATTGTCATAAGCCTGAGAAATAGTCAGATGATCCCATTAGATTTCTACTAGTAAGAACCCTATGATGTTTTTTTTAAAAGAAATTGTGACTTTGCAACAATAGATAATAGTCATTTTTAACTGAGGCTCAGGGTAGTTGTTCCCTGAACCTGTGAGGGTTTACTCTGTAGGCCTGTAATTTATTCACATCTCAGAAAATGTGAGTGAACTTGTTGCCTCAACTTAACACAAAATAGCTCACTGCACGTGTTTCGATTTGTGTAGTTCTTTCCAAATTTTACACGCATCCAAAACTCTCCAAAGGAGAATGTGTTTCAGTGTTTGGTGCCAAAATGAGATGGATGTCTATGGTGGGTGCGGTCTGCATGTGACAGAGGACATTGTTAGTACATGGATGATGCCTTACAATGTCAGGACTAACAGAAAATAAGGATGAAATAAATATACATATGTGTGAAGGGTTTGTGTGTGTGTGTGTGCGTGTGTGAGTAAACATGCATTAAACAAATGGGAGTGGCAATAATTTAACCTAAACCTAGATTCAATTCTTTGAGATGAATCAATTTGTGAGCAATATAGTTGAGAGAACCCATAAAATAACTGTTATTTCACAAATTTCTCTGAATTTCACTACACCACAAATCTCTGACCAATCCAAGAAGTGCGGCAATGTGCGTACATGCAGTATGTACATGTACATGTGGCTGATGAAGAACATTTGTACTTGGAGGAACGACAAAGAAATGTGTTTATATTTCCTGCAGATCAGGGGACAACAGGGATGTGAACAAGGATGAGCAGGAGAAGCTCAGTGAGAGCAACTCAGTGAGGATCATTACAGCAGCTGATCAACAGCTCTTCTCACATCCACACCACATATTTTCTAACATACGTTAACATATCTACACTGACAAAGGGTTTCAAGTAAAAAGGAACTTAAGCATGCCACTTACTTGACAAAAGTCCCCACACCTTTTTTTTTTTTAAATATAAGCAATATTAATAGCAGTGGAGTGGGCTGCCTTATCACCAGAGACATCAATAACACTGCACCTGACTTGCTTAGAAAAATGAATATCACTAATTGAACATCTTCCATTTAAAGACAGCAATTTGAAATTCTGCCTAATATGAGTTGAGGAAGGAGGATTTCATTGACTGGATTACCGTTGGGTTGTCTCACAGCTAGAGATCTGTAATAGTGTGGTGTCCTTCGTACAACATATGTTCTGTCAAAATATAAAAAAATGTGCTCTTTCTCCTGGAAAATTTATAAATTACTGTTACTAGTACTATAATAGTCACAAGCTTTTGCTAGTGAGACAACCAAAGACTGCATTTGGTATTCAATTCATTAAAAATTAAAAAAAAAAAATAATTACATGACTGGCTAAAATGTCCTGATGTGATACACTCCAGGAAGTGGGTGGAAATGATTTTTTTAGGTTTTCTGATTTATGTCCATCTCACAGTACCTATAACTTAGAAGACCACTAATACTGAATCATATTTTCCTTTTCAGCAGGTTTTCACAGTTCAAACTGACTCCAAAGTCAGGAAGGTAAAAAGCAAGTAAAAGGAGATCACTGCTGAATGTGTAATGCTGTTTGTACAACACACACATGCAGACACACCACCACAAATAAGACCTAAGCATAACACAAACACATTCACACAAAGCAGTAAAAGAGATTGATCCTCTCTCCTCTGACTCCAGTCATTCCTGTCTGATCGACCAGTACAGCAGTAGAGATAAAATGGACTGTAAGGCACATGGGAGTTGTCATATATTGTAACCTGTGTTTAATCTCAGATTTCCAAAAAAGAATTTTTACAATCCTTCTAACAGTGACTCTTGTACAACAACATAAATACTGTGCTGGAAAAAATGAATTTCCCAAAAATTAAGCAGTTTTTTCCCCGCAGTCTCTTTCTGTAAACATTGAAAAATGCAAATCAAGTCCTCTCAGTTCTTGACAAGACAACAACATCAAAATAACAACAACTGTTCCATGTGTAAGGCTTAGCCACCTCACTATGCAGATAGTCTCTAATGGGCTCAGAGCGAAATGAAATCTTTTTGCTTCCATTACCTTCTCTTTCCTAATCCATTTAATGTTCGAAGGAGTCAACAGTGCTCAGTTTTAGATCCAGGAGGGAGGGGCAGGAGTGAGGGAGGAGTGGGGAGGGATGAGGCTGTGGTGAAGGGCTCCGTCCATCAGAAGAGGCTGGTCAGAGTGGTCTGTGACGGGCTTCTGCACTCGTGGACATCTATGCCCCCCGGCACCGAGGTGAGCACAGAGGTGACGGTGGGCATGGTGGGATTGGTCAAGTCCGTCAGGGTTGTGGGGGTGCTGGAGGGGCTCATGGAGGCGTTGGAGATCTCTGAGGCTGGACCTGATGGTGTCCCGCCTTGCAGTGTGGATCCGTCAGATGCCTTGTCCACACCGGTGCTCTCCTGCCGCAATAAGTTCCTCCTGAACTTGGCCCGAGCATTCTGGAACCAGACCTGCAGGAAGGAAACAACAATATTAAGAAACGCTGTTTCTGCTAGAGAAATGATTTACTACAGGGACGTTTAACGTAATCACTACACGTGTCCCATCTGCTGATACCTATGATATAAAACCGATTAAAATGCACAGCACTGAATTTAGGCAGTCTTACATTACACCACCATTTTTTGGGAGCTTTCAGCAATGAAAGGCATTTTTCATCAGTTGATAGAATCATTTGCAGAACACTCATTCATTGGCACAATCTTTACTTTACAATGCCATTTCAGTGAAAAGAGAAAGGCACTGAAATTATCCAGAGCAATCAACACAGTGTTTCTGGAAAGATAGTGTGATAGTGTTGAATTTTATAATGTGATGTTGTGAGTAACACAAACTAAAACCCTTTAACACTTTTAGTGTACTGGATGGGGGATGTATGTATATTCCACAATCTGTGAAACAATGGCTAACGTAGAGAAAATCTGAGATTTATAAATGTATAAACCCACTATTTTATGTAAATACATACACACACCATTTTGTAAAAGCATACTTAAGATTTATAATTTCTTCCATCCAGGGAGCCATTGATTTCAGTCAGTTTCTATAAAGATTACAAATCTGTGTAGAGAAATTAAATTTGTCACAATAAAGAACCAGAAAATCATGTCTGTTTTTATTGTCGGCAGATTTTTTCAGAAAGGGGCACTAATGAAAGCAGGCTCTGATGGATTACCTAGTGTATCTGATGCATGTTTCAACTCTCTGCAAATACATTTTTGACACAGGTGGTTTCCTGTAAGGGAACAGCACATTTAGATATATCAGGCTCCACGATTTGTGTTGGAGAATAGTTAGCTGTTAGCTAAAGACAGTGAAGACAGAGGCAGCACCACATTGGTGGAGGACTGCGTGGATGGATGTGACCTCGGCCATTCTCTAACCTTAAAGCTGCATTAATCACTGTTTTGTTTAAACAGTGGCTCTGTAGCACACCCACAGACAATTATCAGCCATATCTGCAGTTCATCTCAGCTTTATCATACATTTAAGCTTTTTAAATGACTGCTTTGGTTCTCTGAACTGTAACTGTGCTGCTTAGTTCAGTCTCACTGCTCTCTCACAAACACATCTGATCCTACCTGCTCAGCAGCAAAAAACAGGCAGATAGACGTAAAGACAGACAGATAGAGTGGTAACTATGTTCACAAGCTGGGTAACATATACGGTTTTCCTTAGTTGTGAGTGTAGTTGCACCAAACCAAGCAGTTATGGGCCACAAACAGCTGAGCTGCAAAAAAACAGTATTTCTCTGATGGACCACGCAGCAATGATAAATTGCTTACCTGAACTGCAAAATAAGTTCCAATAACTTTGTTATAAATACATTGCATTTCCTATAATGTCACAATAAAGGCACCCTGCTGATTCATGAGTGGAAAGCTTTTAATGTGAAGCACCAACAGCAAGAAATGGTCGATTTTCACCAGCAGAAACTTAACCCTATTTATTGATCACTGAACGCAACGCCAGTGATCAGTAAACAGTATCAGAGCTGGAATAATAACAATAAAGAAAGACTAGTATCTGAAAGTACAAAGAGGAACACAGGAGTGAAACCAGACTTCAAACCTTAGAGATACAGATAGAACATCTGTGTTCACTGAGAGCTGAACACAGAGGCGAAATTAAGCTCTCCAAAGGTTAATGCAAGATTTAAGAGGAGAAACTAAATATAGACCCGGTGTCCAGAAATGAAAAAAATTAAAAACAGAAAATCATTTGAAGCATATTTTTATTGCAATTTGTTTGTGTATGTTAAAACTGAGAAATGAATATTTTGAAAAATGTTTGCTCATTTTGAATTTGATACCACCAGAAAGTTTTAAAAATATAGGGCAGCGAAATGTTTACCACTGTTGCATCACCTTTGAAAAAAAAAAACAACAAAAATAAAACATGGAAACTAAGTAGAGACCAGATGTTGTAAATGGTAAATGTTCTGCACTCATATAGCGCCTTTCCACCTATTGGTACCCAAAGCGCTTTACACTGCTTCTTATTCACCCATTCACACTCACAATCACACGCACACTCATACACCGATGGGGGAGCTGCTATGCAGCTGGCCAACGCTCACCGGGATCAACTAAGTTGGGGTTCAGTGTCTTGCTCAAGGACACTTCGACATGTGACTAGAGGAGTAGATAACTGCTCTACCTCCCTGCGCCACAGTCGCCCCTTGTAATTATTATTCTCTAATCTCAGGCTTAGAGATGCAGTGTGTCTGTGGATCTTGTTTATGTATGTTTGTTTCTTTGCATAGTAGATGCAGAGACAAACCTTATACAAACAAAAGGAACATGTCTGAAAACCATATACAGTGTGTATATGGTTTTCAGACATGTTCCTGAGCCCATTTTGTTATTTTTACTACAGAATAATCTGATTTCAATGGTGTGCTGCCTCAGACTCATGACCATTCACTATTCTCCCTTGTGTCCAGCGATTTCACTGAATTTTCTCATAGTTTTGATATTATTAAATGTAGATGTTGAGATCCCTAAGTTCTTTGCCATTTTATTCTTAAGGCACTGAATACACCCCATCCTTTCTACTGAAAGACTGATTCTGTGGGATAATCATGATACTCAATTGTTGACAATTAACGTGTTTAGAGCGTTACACAACTTTTCTAGTATGTCTCTGACACCAACTTTTTTGAGATGTGTTGCAGCAATCAAATGAACAAAAAAGAATCAAACTTGTCAGTTTTCCCGTTTGATATATTGTCGTTACATACGTTTACAGGCAAAGCTAGGTTTCAGCTGGAATATGTAATTTAGATTTTTCAGCAAAAATGCATCAAAACCATAAAAAGAAATAGAAAGCATTGAAATGGTCCCTAAAAAATTTCGCCAGTAAGCCAAGCAGACCCACATTATCTCAACCAGCACCACCTCTCCCTCTTTTCATTTGCTATCAGTGAGCATTTCCTCATGTCTGTTTTAAGTCTGTTTGCAGAGGCTCAGACTGAAGTCAAGGATAAAAGAACACTTAAAAACACAGAGCCGGGGTGCACTTCTACTGTGTACAGAAATTATGAAAGCCTGTACTTATTTTGGCTAGTCACAGAGAAAACCGTTGTGGTAGCCACACAAGAATAAACCCTTTTCTTGTATGTTTGTGCATAAAGCTTTGGCTGCCTTTTAATTGAGACAGAGAAAAGTTAATAATGGGCTTGTCGGTAGTGTTTATGAAGATAAAAAGCTGTTATTTATTTCATTATTCTTATATTTGCGAAAGAAAATCAGTGGGTTTTTCATTCAAAGTCATTCAAAAAGTCCCAGCCACTCACTTCTGGAACCAGTAGCTTGCTGCTCAATGTTACTGATGTTCAATTATCTTGACTTTTTGAAAACAATCGTTGCTCTCTTCTCTAGAAATAAGTGTAGAATGCGAGAGGTGGTGGTCTGTGGTGAGCTGAGTTTTGCAGTATGTTAGCGACGGAATCATGACGGAGCCATGGGAAACAGGCAGAGGGAGAAGCGCTTCAGCTGGAATAACAGGCATGAAAACCCAAACGCATCAGAGCAAAATGACTGCTTTGTTTTCTGCAAGCGTTAATTAAAGCAGCGGGATGATTTTCTTCCTCTCAAAAAAAAAGAAAAAAAAATGATTCAGAAAGCTTTTTGTTTCATTTTTCTTCTTCTCAGTTCCCCAGATAATTTGCTGTCGCCTTTTGTGGAAATCAAATGTTCTGTTGAGCTTTCTCCTTCTAAACATTTTTTTTTCCCATCCCGCATGACTTCACATCATCCAGTGAAACACAATTCATTACATTTTGATTTTCTATGGCTTCGCTTTCATTTCCAGGTATTTTTGTGTTCCAGTATGAACACACTTATTGACTAACATTTTATGTTTCCTGGAGCAACTCTTCTTTTCGGTGCAGCTTCTCTTCAATTGATATTTTTAATAAATAAATAATTAAAATCAATTATTATGATTGTATTAAAATCAACATCCATTTTTGATGTAGCTTGTTTGCAGCTCTGCTTTCTGGCCTGAGTAAAGAGAAGCGGGGTCTCGTGTGAAGTGAGAGGCTGCTGTGGTTACCTGTAAGACCCGCTTGGTGAGGCCGGTCTTCTGTGCGAGCTGCTTAAGGTCCTTAGCATCTGGGTTGTGGTTGATGGCGAAGTATGACTTCATGGTCCTAAGCTGGTGGTGCTTGAAGGATGTCCGCATGCGCTTGGTCTTCTGACTGGAGCTGTACTGGGAGTCGCGGTCCATGGACTCGCCATCATTCTCATTACAGCTCAGTGCTGCGGGTCAACAGGAAACAGGAGAGGAGAACAGGGTCAGCAAGGAGAACACTAATCTGACCTCTAATCACCATTGATTTCTTTTTATTTATTTATTGTTTTTAAATAGCTGTTTGGACTTTTAGGTTTCTCTACATTTAGTGCACCCATTTTTAATACAGGAAGTTCTACTGACCCAAGAAATTAAACAGTACTCAATTTTAGAGAACATGGGGCACATCCAAATGCATCTTATGTACTCTTTAAATATTAAAGAGGAATATCCTAAAGAATTGCACTACTACTTAATGTCCATCTTTCTCTTTAGCGTTGTTCCAAAAATCTTCTCATTTCAATCTAGATCATTTTCTTTATTCAAATCTATAAAACTCATCCAATCCAAAGGGACACTGTGACCTGACAGCTGGTTCCTCCAGCTGCAGATCATCCTCCACTCAGCACCTCGTCCATATGTCTGTCCCTGTCTACGTCTCTCTATACTGGGAGGAGCTGCTATGCCTGGCTTCAACACACACACATATATACAACACACATGTATTTGTCCCAGTCTGCAAATTTCTTGGCAACATTCAAAGTGTTGCTGCATGCATAACAGTTCGTGTTCAATATCAAAACGCTGTAAATGATGAATATGAAGTGAGTGAAAACCATCAGAATAACACTTCACTTAATTAGCCCATACACACCAGGCAGAACAAATGCTGCTTTCAGGCCAAAGCATATGCTGCAGCATTTTAACAAAAAAAAAACAAAACAGCCTGTTTCCTGCTCGTTTTCTCGTCATCGTACACAAAGTCTTATCCACAGAGATAACTACAGCGCAGATCAGCGTGCTGCTCAGGCCCTGTACATGTTCTCATGTGACTGCTCAGGTGAAGCTTTGTTTCTGACTGTTAACAGAAGAGGGCGCACTGTCTCTGCACTCTCCACCTCACTGCACTTCAAATCCCTGCTCTTCACACAGTTTCTTATAAATAAATGCCCACCTTGAAATGTTTTTTAAATATTTTTTCCACATTAGGAATAATTTACTCAGGTATTGGGTCTTCATTCTTTTACTTCATGATGAAACTGTATGCTCTCATTGTTTGTGTTAAATGTGTTTTGTTAAAGTTTATGGTGGTTGAAATCATTTCAGAGCACAGCATCTTAAAATAAGGAAAGTGATCCTCCTTGAGACACAAGGGGGAAAAGCTAATTTGCATTGGAATCAAGTAGGAATATAATTATTTCACTTGTTGTGGCTAATTGGAATTAAACTGACGTGTTAAAAGAGAAATTAAAATTAATTTATTAAAAGTATTTTTTTCAATAACAATAAATTCTCACATGCAATTTAGTTTGTAATACCTATTTTTAATCGGTACAATTGGTCAAAACATTGAAAAAAGTGCTTCTGGAATAAAGTTCCTGTGTTCCCTGCTCTTGCTTCCACAACTCATCTAATCACATTGATATCTGTGGTACACACCCAGTTTGGCCCAGTCCCAGTGCGAAAAGGCTCCAGCAGTGTGTCTGTGTGTGCTTGTGTGTTTGTGTGTGTGAGTGTGTGCGTGTGTGGGTGTGTGGTTGGAGAAATGGTTGGGGACGGGGGAGCGGGTCCTCTGTGGATGTCTATGGAGCCTGACAAGTGGAAAAGGGCGAAAGCAAAAGCTGGAACATCAAAAAAAAGAAGTCTTTTTCATCCCCAAAGAGGACAGAAAAATGACAGATGAGCTCAACCGAAACATGACTAAAAACCAGAAACTATTAGCAGGAACTGGTCCTTAAGGTGTTCAGCTTAAAAAACTCTCACACCATTTTTGTTGGGAATTGTTCGACGGCTGCATCTCAATGAAAGTGAAAAGTTCAACACACACGTCTTACACGGTCAAAAGTGTGTGAAATACATGTGACTATGCCACGAATGTATTTGTTTTTAAAGAACCTTTTAAGAGGCCTGGTTTTCCAGACAAACCTCCCATTCTGCCTTTTTCTTTTCTGTGAGCTTTGTTTTTGTCCTGCCAGGCCTGATACTTAGCCTGCATAGATTTCTCCCTGTTTATGAGTTGGTAACAATCCCAGATAGACGTATTCATGCACAGTGTTTGTCCTCTACACAAACATGCTGCTGTTATTGCTGACAGGACTTAGTTAAATTGAAACTCTGAAGCTAGGTGCACACAAAGGATGACAACATCCTTAGAAAAAACTTCAGGGTCTATACACTCAGTACTGAGCACAAAACATCTGTGTGAGCATGTTGAAACTCAAGTAAGAAATCTATTAACATGTCATTTTAAAAACTCTTCACAAACTCCATATAGAAATATTATAGGGATATAAAAGCGCAGAAGAAACTGGTTTCCTGAGATAAAGATATACCGACAAAAAATAAAAGTTCTTTTAAGAATGCGTTTTCACTGATAAAGACAGATTATGCCCTTCAGCTTATTCTTTACTACAACTGTGCAGCGGTATTTATTTTACAACAGGCGGCGATGAGCTTTGTTTAATTTTTAACTTTTGTCTAGTTTCGACTTAAGTGTAAAATATTTGAGGTAAAGTGGCATCAAAACAGAATAAATCCGGGATCAAACATTAATTTTTAGATTTTCTACAAATAACATTTTTTTCTTAACTCTGCCTCCCTGTCATTAGTAACAACAGTTAATGCTAATAAGTGAACGTCCTTTTTGGAGCGTCTTTGCAGACTTATTCGTCTTACCTGCGTTATAAGCAGCCAGCTCGGCCCCCGGTCCGGGGCTTTTCCTCTTCCTGGGCCGGCCTTTCTGAACTGTCCCCACGCCGTTGAAGTAGGATAGTCCGAGCGTGTTGGCCGGACCCAGGCCTTTGTGCGGGACAACGTCCGCGTGGTTAAAATGTGTCTGATATTCTCCCTGGATGAGAGTCTCAAAGTGCAGCCGACAGTACACCAGACTGTCCTTCATGCCAAAGTGGTCCCCGGTGGTGAGCATCTTGCTACAGGTGGTGCAGGTGAAGCAGTTAAGGTGGTAGACCAGGTCCCGGGCCCGCATCACCATCTCAGAGGCGGAGATCCCCAGGTGGCAGCGAGCGCATCTCTGCACCGAAAATCTTCTGCGGACAACACAGAAACCTCATCATCGACTGGACACGGAGCCTGGCGGGCCTATAGCTGTTATTGTGGGCCACAGCACCGAACTTTCATACAGCTAAAAATTCTTCACACCGTTTCTCTGTGCGCTGATGAGACGCAGCCCCCAGGAAAGCACAAAGTTAGAAAAATACTCTTGCTGATATTAGAATTTAAAGAAATCTGGACATTTGCCATTTAAGCATTGTTAAAGAATGTTCAGTCGTCTACAATCATTGGTTATTTAAAGCGCCGGTGTCAGCAGCCTGACTGGTGGGGAGAGAGGGGTCACACTCCCCCAGAGAGCTACTAATCGTGAAAGTACATTTTTCTATGATCTGGATTTCAGTGGAAAGTTAAATGAACACACTCAGTCATGTTTGTTTCTCTTAGAAGTCATTTCCTACAAAACAGGTAAATAACATGGAACTAAACGATCAAAATATCAGTAAATTATAGCTGTTGCGTCATGCCACAAAATATCAGCTGTCATCAGTTCAAAGATATCAGCAACTGTTTTTACAAATCCAAATGATCTGGATTAAAGTTTTGAGAAAGAAACTTCTTTAATTGTTATTATTTTTATAAGCACAGCAGAAAAAAAACGAATTTACTGACGCTTTTGCTTTAGAGCTACTTTTAAAAAAAAGCTCTGGTCATTTGAGGGGTTTAAACTCTAATAGAAATATTTTCCATTTCAAATATTTACAATTTATTTGAAACACACGTGTTTCGCTCCTTGAATCCTAAACACTGTCTCGTGAAAATAAAAACCTCGTGAAGCTCCATCCTGGACCCCATGTTTCTGGACTGTGCAGCTCCAGGCCCCGCGCGCCCTCCTACCTGTAGTAGTCCTCCTTGCAGTAGATGCTGCCGTCCTTGCTGAAGCAGGTGAGCTCTGACTCCAGGTTGAGTTTGCACTCGCAGCACTTGAGGCAACGCATGTGCCACTGTTTGTCCACGGCCAGCAGGTAGTAGCGGTCCGCGATCTTCCTGCCGCAGCCCGCGCACAGAGCCACGCGCTCGCTGTTCATACACGGCATAGACTGCAGGTCAACACGGAGAGAGGCACGAGGACACAGAGTCAGGACAGGAAAAAGCAACACACACACACACACACACACACACACACGAACACACAAAATATTTAAACCTAACATTAAATAACAATACACGATAAAATCCTCGAAAGTTTTGCTCTGACAGAATTTAATCACACACACTTTGTATTTAATAAATTAGAAATATTGTGGGGATATGTTAATTACAATACATGAACACTGAAACATGACATACTAACTCACAGAAATCATTACAGTGCTACAAAATGATATTATCTACTTAAGGCCATTGGGAGAGTGTGTGTGATAGTGCAGCACATTTAAAGCATGTGAACATAAAACAGTTGTTTAACACATATTAACTATTTAGAACCATTAACACTAGATATAGGTTTATAAGAAGTATTGTTAATTTTCGTAGAGACCCGTACTACTAATAAAAATAGTATTGATGATAATAATGAAGTTAAAACACAGTATTTGAGTCTGTCACTATATTATTCGAGAGCCCTGCAAAGTACATAAACGTGCACGCACACACGCACGTATAGGCTCACCACAGCCCAACTAAAAGGAATATTTCCTCTTTTCTCTTCCTGTTTTCATCGTGTCATATTTAAAAATTATCCCTGACCTTTCGAATGATGCAATTTTTGAACTGTAATTATTTAAAAAAATTACAACAGATTCTAAACCTCCAATGAAAACACAAACTTGCTGTATATCCGTGTTTTTTGCTTTTCATGTTTGTGCAAATGAGTGTTAAACGTATATATATTTCATGTTTGTGACTCACTGAAAATGTGTGCTTGGATAAACGCTGGACGCGTAGCTAAAAGCCAGTTAAAGAGAATAAAATGCATAATTTTAGGCACAAATCTCAAGTTTTTGTTTCTTAATTAATTTCAGCTCTGGGTCCCGTTTTCTTTGGACTAAAGCAAGTCTTGGATTAAACAGTGGCCGGAGAAACCCCACTGTTTGGGCCTTTTAGAGAGAATTTACCGGTCAGAGGTTCCCAGTGTTTTAAATCATAAATAAATAAGCTGGGGCATTTATAGACGAGTTTTTTCGATGAGCACTGAGAGTAAAAAGCTTTGCTTCTTGGAGCTGTGAGAGTGCAGCCACTGTCACAGGATTCTGGGCTGCCATGCTTCCTGCGCTAACAAGCCGAGAGGGCCAAATAAATCTCTCCTACCGTCTCTGATTCCCCCATATCGATGGCTGAGCTGATGGCTGCTGAGTCGCTCTTTCCTCTCCGGTCCATTTCTTCCACCACACCGTGCACGTCGCCTCCAGGGAGGCCATGGAAAAGCATCGTTGCCGCAGAGGGGAGAATATTATAACTGTTCTCTTCGGATCTGCAAGCCAAGATGTCCATCAGAGGGAAAAACCTGCTGCAATAATGCCACTCAGAATTCTCGCTTTTTTCAGCTTTTCCTTTCTTGCCGTGGCAAGTGAGAAATCCAGATCAGGGAGGAAAAAATATGAGGGAAAAATTGGACACGTGTTCTCCACACTACGTCTCATCTGCCAATGGAAACCGTCACCCGAATCTCTGCAGCTCTCATTATTAATAAGCTATGATTAATTCATAAATAACCGCACAGATTCCGCTTCTCCTATTGAAATCTATTTTCTCTCAGGTGGGATTTTATTTATATATTTAATTATTTATTTATTTGAATTTTTTTTTTTTCACCAGCGGCTCTTTCAGTATTTTCTTTTCCATTTACGGTGAATAAACATACCAACTATGGAAGCCCCGCTGACGGGTCTCAGTACCGAAGCCTCCTCCTCGCCGGGAGTAATATTTCAGGATTTCGACAGTCTGCGAGGTATTGGCAGAGTTCTCCCCTTCTCTGCACAACAATAAAGTAAGTCTCTATAACTGACAATGGCAAATCTGGACAGCAGCCTTCTACTGCAGCATAATCAAAAAGATCAAAGCATATATATTTCCCAAAAAGCTGACAGGCAGCCTGTGAGAAAGGCTTCTTCCACTCCTCCGGGTTCAACAGTCCAAGTTGATGCTTACAGCAGCCGATTTACGTCGCTCAAGCTACTTTTGCTTTGCACAGAAAAATCGAAAATCACAGAACTTTTGCTTTGTAAAATCCGGCAGGCCGTCACAGAGGAGCAGTCTTCCTTTACAGTAGTCGCGTTAGTTCATGTTTTGTCTTTTGCCAAGGAGGCTGCATACATGCGTAACAGCAGAAGAGGAGGAGTTGGCTTTACGTTGACTGATGATAGGCGAGTATTTGCTGGCCCCCCAAAAACCGCCGTTCCTCCTTCTCCGGTCCCGGTTGGACTCTCTGCTCCTTATCAACGGGGCCCTGTTGCGTCACGACGCACCATCTGTGTTCATTGGCTGTTCACCGTCACCGAACTCTTTGGCTATACTTTTACCGACCGGTTTGAAAACGCAGCAGCCTCTCCGTTACACAGAGACCACCGGCTAACCCCCCCTACCCCCCACCCCCCACCCCCTACCCAAACGCCCCACAAGGTCTCAGCTACGGTCTGAAATAAAGAGAAGCACAGAGTTTTAGTTTGGTGAGGTGTTTGGAGACGTCTATGCGCACTGAAGAGGTCTGCTGGGACCTTAACTCAAGTGACGCACAGAGGTTTCCGCACAGCACCAAGCTGCTGCTGCTCCCAGCTTCACCATGGGGCCAAAGGCGGTGTACAGAACCTGCAGGGGTGAACAAAAGTACACAAACTACTAAATTATTATTATTATATTTATATAGTTTAAATTAATTGATCTCAACAAATTTAAAACAAAAAAAAAAACTTCACTGAGTGTCACCGCATCCAGAATTTTGACTTATTCATGTCTATTCAAAAATATAAAATGCAAATAAGGATAAATATAATGCAAACGTCATCGTGAATGGGTTATTTTTTTTCTAAATTATTACATTTGATATAAGGCCATTTGAGTCAGAAAGAAACGGAATTGTATGATGAATAGAGAAGTTTAAAGATAACAAGGGAAGTGTGTCGAACCACTGTATTTTATTTATTATTTATCTTTTTTTGTTTGTTAATATGTAACACTCATGTGCCTTCGTATTTTTAAAGCCTATTTATTTTCACCACTTCCTGAAGTCCTCTCGGTGATTTAATGCTTCAGTCGTGTATTTCACCACACACACTTCTAGAGAAAGCAGTTGTCTTCAGCAGCCGGAGCTGCAGCGGCAGACTGAACTGATCCGGGATCCGCACATTCTAATTAGCTCTCTTCCCTTAATTGGGAGGGGGAAAGTGGACCTCGTCATCAGAGGACGCGTTTGAGGACCGGAGGAGAGGATTGATCTCGCACAAAAGACGGTGTGAGAGAAAATTACGCGTTATCACATCACCGCTCTGGCTTTTGTTATTTGAAGTCAGTTCAGTTAGTGGAATTGTCAACACCCATCTTAGCCATTCAAGCCCCTGACTTTTTCCATAGATACTTCTGAATCCACCAGCAGTGTCTTAGCTGCCAATGTATGCGTTGAAGCAACATCAGAATTATTTTTTTCAGTTTCTGTGACATTTCTAATTCCCTAATTTCGACTCGTTTCTTTCAGAAATACCTGTCATGTCCCCTCCCGCATATAATAGCCCGCGTTTAGGCTATTGTGAAGTTTTATTGCACAAATATGACGTTAAGCTCCTAAATCCTTATGCAAATCAGCCCTCTGTAATACCCTTAATTGAATACATGCATATTTATCATCTGCGTTTCTCTCTGCTATAAGGCTGGGTTTATACATTAAACATTGCGGCAGCGGGCCTGTCTGCAGGCGTGTATGAAATATGATATTAGGTGCTTGTGTGAGATTAAGAGAAAATATCAGTTTGTATGTATTTGTATCAGAACAGCCAGACTGACTTGTTTCTCTGATTTGATTTAATTCACTTCTCAAGATGAACAAGAAACTCGTTTACACAGAATTTAGAGATGATTTATGCAAATGTAGGCCGAGCCCCGGACTATATGTTGGAATATTCTGAGTAATGTGTGTTCACAATATTCGCAGCAGAGGAGGAGAAAAGTCACAATATGATAATTAACAACAGTATCAGGCGTGTTAAGGCAGAGCCGCGCTGTTTAAAATAGTCCAATATTTAATTCATCTATGGTACATTTATTTAAAAAGGTAAAACTGAATTAATTGCAATCCTCTCAACACATCCCCTTTCTCTTTGTGTGTGCGCGCAACCACACACACACCGTTTTTTTTTTTTTCGTTTTTTTTTTCTCCACATAGGGCAGCAGGCGGTAGACTCGCGTCTTCAGTGCTGGGGATGAATCGTTGCAAGAAAGGCAATTGAACTATCACCAACACGACCATCAGTGCTTTGTCTTAGAAGAACTATGTATGCTCACAACTTGTGCCCGTTTCTTTTCACTTAACAATTATATATTAGAAAGGCTTCACTGGTCATTGAGAATTGTGAAGCATTAAATGGTGAACAGCTCCAAACACTGAGGCTGTGCACACAGTCATTGTTAAAGAAATGCTGAACAGTTTTCAGATGGAAACAAGTTTTTGACTACAAATAATAAAGATGAATCCAGGGGCAAATACTACTATAGGAGCCTATAAGCCTATTGAAGCTGACTATTGTGAATATACCACATTTGAAGGAAATATTAGAATGTATCATTAGCACACACTGTCATAAACTTTATACTGTGTTAACTCTGGTTGGCCTGGTTGATTTCTTTACAATTCAGTGTCCAGAACTGTTTTATGATTTAATATGTTTTTGCATAAATATGCAGAAAGTTCTCTGATATTTATTACAATACTCCCAATGTGTCCCAATTAAAAAAAAAAAAGACCATAACACAAAACAGTATATACTGATAATTTGGCATCAGGGCTGTAAAAAAATGTGTTAGCACTGAGGTCACAAATCTCCCCGATGTTTCCCTGATGACACCAAGACACACACAATAATATCTTGAATATTATTATTCATACTTGGATTGAGTGAGTTTTGTTTTCTGTGATGAAGGTCTTAAATGCTTTTTTAAACCCCTCATATGGCCACGAGTGCGGTTTTGGTGCAGAAATATTAAATGGTTTAATTTTCAAATGGTTAAATAACATTTTTGGCTTAGTCTAAAATTACTGGTTGTCAGCCCATCAAACAGTCTAAGAATATAATCCACTTTAAAACTCCTGTTAGGTTCCCAAACCTCACAAATTCTTAGTGGAGATCCAAAGGACTGGATCCCAGTGTCTTAAACTACAACTAAGATGACCAATATTTGAATGTAGTGTTTTACCAGCCACATGGCAAATGATTCTCCAGTGTCAGAGCCTGCGAATTAAAAAATAAATAAATAAAAAACACTGCTTCCTCTAAAAGTTCACTCTGATCACTCTAAAAAAGTTGGAAAAAAGTTTGAGCAATTTAAAACTGAGACTAATGAGACTGTTTTAGTTTTAGCAGCTGTTTGAGCTTCTGCTCTACACAATTGAAATACAACTATATGTCAGCCTTTACTGGAAAAACATGTGCTACTTAATTGACTAGATAATAAATTAAAAATAATATGTATCGATATATAAATATCAGTCACATATTACTGTAAAGCTGTTGTTTAATTGGGTTGCAACAACAAGTTTAGAGTACACTAATCCTAATATTCACCCAGAAACTAATAAACTAACAGAATGAGCAGCTAAGTTAAACACTTTGTTGAGAGCATATGCATTTGTGTGCGTGCGTGTGTGTGTGTGTGTTAGGGGGTGGTGCTGCTGCTTGTCGACGACTAAGAGATGCTGATGCAGCTCCACTGATTACTCCCTGTCCCATAATGATTTCCAAACAGGGCAGCCATCAATAACACAAATCTGCATTTCTCAGAAAAACATCACCCTCGTCAGGCTCCTGGCATCTTTTTGATCTCTCCCCGTTTTTAATTGTATTCTGCATAAAGGTAGAGGGGAGGTGTGGGGTGCATGGCTTTAATGCGATGCTGCTGTGGAAGTGGGGAGTGGGTTACACACTCTCTGAGGAGAGCTCGGCTGTAATTAAGAAAGGGAACAAAGCAGACGAGACTAAAAACACATGAAAAGAAGGAAGTGGATCACCTAATCACTGTACGTGCAGTGTCCACATCTATACACACAAACACACATTTAAGCAAGGAGGAATCAGACAGGAAAATGAACACAAAGCTCTTCAGACAACACACCTGAGCCTCTCCTGAATCAGTCTCACCCATGCAATGCACTGTTGTCTTATGAGAGTACACTGTGTGCACATCACTTGTTATGGATCCATCCAATTAATTCTCATCGAACCAAATGGCATTTAAACTCTCTAAGGTTTCCAACCTGAGGGTCAGGACCCCCCTAAGGGGTCATAAGAGGAATCCAAATAAGGTTCTTTAGAAATAAGCAAACAAATGTAGTGTAACAACACTAAGTGATGGTAAAAAGATATTAATGTATCATATTGTTCAACTGGCAGGTGATTTCTGCGCAGTGCTTTGGAAAAACACCAATAACTGAACAGGTCCAAAAATACACAAGCAGACAGTGGTGTGGAGGGTGAGCCAACAGGAAGCCCACTGTAATGACCCATCCCAAATTATAGGTAGTCACAATAATGGCAGGACGAGAGTGCAGTGAAGAACTCAGCCGCTTGGAGCTGAACCGTCCTTATGCTTCTTTAGTCTCCACTTTGCAGCACAACAGCTTACAGTGAGGCAGCATATGTTCATACTGACATGGTGTTGGAAAATGACAGAAAAAAGGTGTTCCAGATATGGCACAGAGATAACACGCTGAAAATTATTTCTTTCTATGGGTTTTACACCCTCCACAGTGCAGTAGCATGTATTCATCACTAATTAAGAAGAGTCTGAAATGGTATGTCAATAATGAAAAAAGGAAATCTAGAGAAAATCTGAGGTTAAAGTCTGATGTGTTTCTTCATGTTGTAATTGACTGTACAATCAGATGTCCAATTATGAAGATAAATGTTAGGCTCACATTAAAAAGGCAGCTTTGAGATAATTGTTAACAGACATTCTGCCAGGGGTCTTTTTATTTTCAGTTAGCATATGCGTTAAAGCTCAATATTTAACAGTGTTTTAGGGATTAAAGTAATTTGTAAAGTTACCAATTAGAAATTTCGATGGAAAAACAATATTAACAATATAAAATACTTAATTTGCATCACAATGGCGGTAAAGTCAATGAATGTGATTATACCTAAATGCAGTAACAATCACCCATAAGTTCAGTACAGTCGAAGAAGCAGTGAGATCATTTACTTAAGAAAAGAACCAGTGCCACAACACAACCAAAGTCTAAAGTTGACCATTGTGTAATTTATATTAGATGTACATTATACTGCCTGATGCTGGAGTGATACTGCAAACTACAATGAAGCTTCATTTTTTATAGCCAGATGTTGTTTATAAAAACAAAGTCTGCAAAGTAATTGAAATGAGAAACCTTCAGTTAAGTCCTATAATATTTTAAAGGGGCTATATTACACTTCTGATTGCACAAATGTGTTTTTTTTAGCAAATTAAAAAATGTGAAATCGTCAATACAGTGGATGAAAATATAGTTCAGCTTATTTCAGCCAAATGAAGACGATCAATCAATATCAATATTAGACAAATATGCTCACTTTTCTGCTGTGAGGAAGTCGATGATTTCTAATCTATAATTTTAAAAAATTTCTTAAAACAATTAAATTATTATTATTTTTTTTAGTATTTTTATCTTTATTTGATAGTGGACAATAAAAATACAGACAGTTGCAGAGATCCACAGTCAAACCAGATGTTTCACTTATATGATCCGCACTTTAACCACTGGTCTAGCAGGACAGGTGCCACGTATTCAGTCTGAGGGAAGAAGTAAAATCACATTCTGTCACACCTAAATTCTAATTAATATACGCTGCACATAACATCTAAGTTGTGTTAGGGCACTGTTAAGGAGCATCTTCTGCAGACAACACAGCTGAGGGTTGAAGTCAAAACTGGACAGAGGAGAGAAAAGCAGGAGGGAGGCTTAATGAGTATATTAGACCCAGTTTTGTGAGTCTGAGGCTCAGTATACTGCACTGAACATCTTTTAGGCCTCTTCAAAGAGGCAGTCATCTCTCAGCGGGGGGAGTTTCAGCTGATTCTGACCCGCCTCACATAAACTCTGTACATTGTGCTTCACACCGTCTAATTATATGTACAAGTCTTAGAGTGAGAGAGGTAATATTAGGAAATGTGGTGCAAAAATGCTTTAGTTTATCTTGCCTCACATCATGTGATCTTTTAATGCTGGTGAAAAAACAACAAAAATCTTTAATCTCTCAAAGTGACGAGATGAGGAGGTTTCCCCGCACAATGGCCGTATCCTGTAAGGAGCTGATCAATAATTAGCATCGTCCATTTGTCTTCCTTCTCAGTGTAGACCTGCGGTACTGTTTTTTCTCCTGGTTTTGTGTGGGACTGTGCTCCCACCCCGGCCCCTGTCAATCAGCCCCAGACTGCGAGGATTACAAAAGAAGCTCATTCTGCCACAGGAACCCCTCTTTGGAGAGCAATTCTAAAACTTACATGCCTCTTATTTGTTGGGTCAAAGGTTAAATTGCTGACCCTCCCCTCCATTCCTCCCTCTCGCTCTCCCCACTGTGGCCAAGCTGTACTCAGAGTCTTATATTTACATGGATTAGAGTCCTTTCACTCTGAAGAAAAGAGCTGGTTCACAGTCAAAGCCCGAGGAGCAGTCCATGCTGCCCGAGTGGCCACATTATTCACTGGCAGACAATGACCATATTGTAGTTATGTGGAAAAGGAGGGGGCAGGAGGAAAGAGAAATCCCCCCTTTGCCATGGCAAAGTCCTACACTTGTGCCACGGAGAGGGGAGGGCCGAGCCCCATCCGCTTTTTCAAGCAGAGCAAACAAAGCCTGCCCACTGTGAACAAGATGAAGATGTCAAAAGCTTTTAGGCAGGGGGGTGAGATGGGGTTTAGGGGATAAACCAACAAAACAAGTGAAAAGGTCTTTTCTCAAATGGATAAATCCTTCTAAGTCTACATTTCCACATTAGAATTACTCTCTCCTTTAACATCCTCTTTCCTCCCCCTCAACAACCTTTCCGAATTCATGCCATATAGACAAACAAGACAGACGTTTGATTTAAGGACAGAAGCGAAGAAAGCTGCTTGTTTCCACAGCTCCTCCTCAATTTTGTATCTATAAAGAAATCCACAAGTCCACCTTGGTAGAATTTGAGCGATCAGTTCTGAGATTCAGTAATTTACAGCAAGCAAAATGCTCCTTTAAAAAGAGACGAAGCTGGAAAAAAAGAGCAGTTTTACATAAAAAATTGTGTTAAAGGAGGTGTTGAAACCATTTTCAACGGGAGAACTGTGAGCTCCTCACTGGAAGCTGACATCACTTTTCTGACTGTAATAATGACAGATTTCTGCACATTACATATGGACATAAAGATAGTCTCCTCAACATGCACCTATGGCAGTGTGTTGTCTCTGAGGACAGAAGCCTGAGGCAGTGTAGAGTGAATGACATAAAGAGGCCTGGTATACAGCCACAACCAATTCACATGCAAATATCCAGCCTTGCACTGACTCTGATTAACTCCCTGTGAGTTCATAGTTTCCCTGTTAACAAAGATTTAGCTGCTTTTGAGTGAAGTAGTACATTAAGTGGAGAGAGACACAGGGAAAGCACACTGGTGGTGAACCTTACAGTAAAGCCCCCTCAGGACATAATGCAACCTCCGTCTTGTTGGACTAATCCGCCTCACAGATGCAGGACAGAGCTGGTACATGGAACGAAAAAAAGGAGACAAAAGAAAGCAGCGCTCTTGTTTCTCATTCCATCCCAGCAGCAGAAGTCCTCAAAAACCCAATGACTGAACCGAGTGAATGGCCAGAGATTGAGCCAGTCAAGAGCTGTGTGCCCAGTGGACCCCATGAATGAGAATAGGTCAGGATGTTCTATAGCACTGCCTGTATTTGCTTTTCAAACAATGTCCATACAGTAATAGCGTCTCACTGATAACATGCAACGGCAACGTCATCAAGTGAAAGTTTGTGAAACAAGCAAAATTAAAGGATAAGTTAACTATTTTTTAAAGACAGACACCACAGGAAAAATTTGGGCCTAAATACACAGAGTTCCCTTTAATATGTATAGTTTAAACTTCTGATGCCTTCTATAGTCTTCAGAGGAACTTTTTTATATATTTTGCAGAGGATTGTGGATGTTGCCCATCTTTACTTGCACAGGCAGCAAATTTTTGGAGGGCGTCTTAAAGGTCTGTATAGGAATATTTAATCCAAGCACCTGGCTCGGTGTTGTGTTTCTTACGACTGTTGTCGTAAGAAACTCTTGGAAGATTGTGAATCTTTCTGCAAAATAAAAACGAGAAAAGAAAATGAAAAACAAACCTAGATACATAATAATTTGACATTTAACTAGTGTAATGGCAGTGGGTGAAAAAGCCAGTTCAGAAACCTTGTAGTACTTGTAATACCGGCTCTAGAAGGTGGCTTGAACTTTGAACTTTATAAAAAATAAAAATTTCAAACTATTTCTTGCAAAAAAAAAAAAATACAATTCTTGTGCAACTCTTATATTTTGTTTCATTAAACAAGTTTACCTCCTTTATGACAAGTGATGTAACTGATTTTGAGAATGATTGTTCCACGTCGATTCCTTTTTTAAATGAAATTATATGTATTTTACAAACCAAAAGTCGGCTCCATCACTAGTACTAAGAACAGAAAAACCAAAACCATACAACAAACAAAACAAACAGGTGGAGTGGACGTGGAAGGTAGAGGGCCTCTAGCTTACACAGAAAAATTTAAGAGTTGAAAAATACTACAAGCCAACACAAAGCCCAATAAGTATTCAAAACCATTGCAAAAGGGAGACTACAGTATCACTGTCCACATAACAACTGTACAGTCTGAAGTTGAAGCGGCTCGCCTGCACCATGGACTGCTCCAAAGAACGTCCAGAAACTATAACCATGGGGCAGATTATGGTTTGTTAACATAAGGTGGATATTTTCTTAATGTTTGTAATTGTTGTGTCACAAATTACTACTGAAAATATCGAGAATTTTTTTTCTGTACAACAAGTCCAGTTTGTCTCAACGTGAGCCTATTCACATTCAGTGTGTAGAGACTTTGGTTTGAGTTTGAGAAAGATTTAAGATCTAATCGTAACCAAACCGATGTTACCTAAACCCAATAACTCAGGGGAAATCTGCCTTGTGGGATCAGAGTCTTGCACTTTGTATGCCCCCATTTAATCAACCTCCTCCTTGCAAATGGCTTTCCAGGAACAAATGTAGCGCTTCATTTGTGGAAAAAGCATTGCAGCAGAATTCACCAATAAGCCCATAAAGCCAATAACCTCCTTACTGTATCACAGCATGAATGAAGGCCTGAATATATGACAAAACAAACACAGAGCAGGACACTGTGCAAGCTATTGTGTGCCACACTTGATGCCACCAGAGGAAGATATGTTCCCTGGAACTGCCTGTTTTTTAGGAACGATCATGACATCGTGGTCAAATTTGAATAAATATGAACTTTTTCTGTATCAAAGCAGACTACAGTCTTTTCCCGACCACCTCTTGTGTTGTGAGTGCTTGAATATAAGAATAGTGGATATTGTGCAGCAAAGTTGACAAGAACTTAAACAGATGTCACAATGAAGTTTACTCAAGGAACATGCAATGTGTGCTTAAATATGAGCAGTGGAAAGTTCTGTTAAAAAATATTAATGTGGCTTTGGAAGGTAATCATTTATCATTCATTCATTACAATAACCTTAAAAAACACTAATCATTTTTGCAGTTTATATCATTCTACAAAAATCACTGTGTTCACCCTCATACACTCTGACCCAGAATGTTTTGATGATAACTTCAACCATAATGCCTCTAAACAAAACAACGACCACGACATTTTTTAGAATAAATTGTAAAAATCAGTAGATGAGACAACACAAAACTTTATGGTCAAAAGGTTATTATTAAACCCACCACCCAAAGTAGGCGTTGATGCAAACACTGAGTTTCGTTGTACTACATCTAAAGTTTTATTTTTGCCAGACTTTCACTACAGCCAGGGCTTCACAGTATGAGCATTTCATTCTCATTTGGGAGTAAAAATTAGAGTGTGCAAATGTGAAAAATCATTTAGGTGCACTAGTGCAGGGGAGGTATTTTCTAAGGTAGAAGAATATTTTTGGTACTATTTTTGGACGAGGGAGCGAGATTAGCGGTTTAGAAAATGTATGATGCAGCCTGCCTGTGGTAACTTCTCCAGCATCCATCTTAGAAGTGTTATCGCTGATTACACAGTGCCCTGCTCTCATTTAGCACTAAGGAAGTGATGCTGTGCCTACCTGCTCTAATTGGTTTGGTGAAACATTTTCTGTTTCGCTGTTGATTTGTTTTCATTGTAAAGAGTGCTGTATTGTTAATTGTGTAAAGCAACGTGATTGTAACGTCTAACACACCTTTGATTAGTTATCTGGTGCAGTAGAAAGTATATATTTTACTCTTAGATGTAGTGCAGTAAAAGTAAATGTTAGTAAAGTAAAGACTCATGAAAAATCTACTGGGGTACAGTAAGAAATTACTTTGTAATGTGTTGTCTCCACCCACACATCCACACAGTTTATCTCAGGGCCAACACAGAGAGACATACACAGACAGACAACCGTTCATACCTGCATGCTAGTCACCAGTTAACCTTCCAAACATGTCTTTGTGCTGTGGAGGAAACCTACACAAGCACAGGCAGAACGTGCTAACTCCACACAGAAAGGCCACAGACGGTCGGTAGATTCGAACTGGGAACATTCTAGTTGTGAGGCAGCAGCGCTAACCACTCCTCCACCGTCACACTGCGAGAGGTGTAAGTATTTGAACAATGCTGTATATGTTGACTGTATCATTACCGTTAAAGGGAAGAAAGTTGGAGGCTGTATTTGCTTGACTGACATTTCAGCAGCTCTCATTCTGGTTACTGCCTGTTGATCCTGCTGCATGTCTCTCCAAAAGTGGAACTAAACATCTATCTATATGTAAAACAACTCCTGCTGGAGTTTTTTTTTTCTTATGTATTGAACCTTTTACTATTAAGCTTTAACTTTGTTTTAATCAGTTAAAGTATTTGTCATTTTGTGTCTAATGTTTGGTCCCGTCGCAACTTGTTAAGAGTAACAGTTTTCATGCAATACTATGAAAATTTAGTAGATACCAGATTAAAAAAAAAATAAAAAGGATTACAGTGACGCTTGTTGCACCCTATAGCATGTTATGCAATATTAAAGATGAGGATAAGAGCTGTATAAATTGAGTGACTTTGCATGAATGTGACTTTTGTGCAGCTTCTGTTCATATAGCCTGGTTTCTGTGCCACCTCCAGGCTCAGCAGCAGCACTCTGCATGGTACTGCTCTGCTGGTGTGAAACCAAGAGAATAGCCTTTGTCAAGGTGTACTCGCTTCAATTCTCACTCATCTCCCCTGGCATAGGGGTGTTAAATTATATGCTCCAGAGGACTCCACATTCATATTTTTACAAGACCCAGGTTATTAGGCAAACAGGCTCTGCACATGTCCCCCGCTATGACAGTTTTCACAGTCAAGGATTTCGACCTTTATTTCGATCCAAGTACCGCCTGCACTCCCCTTCGCACCCTCAGTGACACACACACACGCACACACACACACACACACATGTACAACCCCTAGTACCCCTCACCAATTCCCGCTCCCTCTTCCTCTAACTAGGCGAGAGCCTCTAAGTCTGCAGAGGGTGTGATCACAGTATAGTTGCTCTGGGTGTAAGACTCCAGGCAGAACGTCTGCAGAGCCGAAACTCCCAATCTACTCTGTGGATTGACAGCACAGCCCTCAGCTCCCTCACCTCTCATTTTCCAGCTTTATTTATAGTTCCCCTCTGCATAGTTCATAGAGAAAAACTGTGTTTCTGATGACCATTTGTTCCTGAAGAGGAGACAAATTACAAATGTGAGCTTCGCCTTTGTACTTTGAAAATGCCTTTTTCATAACCAAAACGGGCCTGATGAAAAGACCAAGGAACATCAAAGTGGTGTGCCCTCCGACAGAAAGGTTAAAAGTTGAGCTTGAACGCGGATTCTCTTGCATTCTTCCCAGCTCGATTCTCATTAGCTACTCATTTTAATCAGATGCACCATCAATTAGCATGACTTTTCTGTGTATTTGATGCTCAAAAGTTGGATCTCAAGGACGCACAACTTTCAGCGTACTCAGATGAGAAGTACGATTAGTTAGGCAGTCATAGCTGTGTTTTATTACTGCCACCAAAGAGGAAGCGGTTCATTTTGAGATCACCAATGTTCAAGCGTGCAGGAGCAAGAACTTTGTACAGGTGTGTGTTTTGCATTGCCAAGACGAACATCTTAGACACAGGACATGAGACATGTTTGAGTTCGGGCGAGACCATTCTGCTCATTATGCACCACTAGTGCCCCCTTATCAGATATTTCAGTCACTTGGTGAAACCATAAACAGTGTTTGTATTGGGCAATAAATATGTCTTTTTAATCTGGTAAGTATAGAAGAATCACGTGTTGACACTAATAGTAAAAAAAAAAACTGATTAAGCTTTCGTTGCGAAACATTACCACAAGTGTTATACAGTACATAATGTTAACTGGCATTTAAGCATTTGGATCATAGACCTTTACTCACAAGCAACAACAATGGAATTCTAAAGTGTATGATTTGAATATAACTTAATTGTTTTTTAAGTCTTTTTTTTATCGACTGCAACATTCTGTTCATATGCAGCACACTCCAGAATATTTAGGATGACACAGTTGAAAAAAACTATAAAATTTAAGGTTATGTTTAATTAACAATTAATTCATAATTAATGTTACAGTCATTGTTAATATTAGATTCACTGTGAAATTGTTTATATCACATATAGTCATGTCCCTAAATGAAGTACAAAAAGCAAAGTTGTGTCACTGAGCGAAGAGCTGATATGAAAGAATCCATGTTTTATTAGCACAATCAAGGACATTCTGTAGAAATGCAGAGATTAGCTCTGGCAGAGTGATAAGAATATGCCGGACTTGTGCAGACAGACTGGGTGTCACTTTGCTCTGACCTGCTGTATCCTCACTGCTTTGGTCTCTCACCATCTGCCTTCACAGTGCCGAGGAAGAAAAGGGAATCAATCCACAAAGAGTGCACAAAGGCAAAATTTCTTTCTTCTTGATTAAAGGCCAACATGTGGAGCCAGTAAAATCCAGAATCTATCTGGTTAGTGTTAGCCTCGTCTGACATGATGGACAAGACATACTTACTAAATACTGTAAGTTGTATTTAAAAATGGATTAAAATGCACCTGCTTATTAAAAGTTAGAATTATCACTGAAATATTTAAAAATTTTCAGTCACATTAGAATTTGAAATGTATCTCTGCATATATTGCCCCCAAAGGCTCTAATTATTTCAGCCAGAAAAAAAACATTCTAATAGTTGAGCTGTTTCAGTTGTACATACAGCACAAAACAAAAACAACAAGGTGAAAGTATCGACAGTGACAACTGGTTTATTTTGGGCTTGATTAATTCAGTTATATTGTTTGTAGATGTCAAGACTGTATGTAACTGTATTAATAAGACACTGATTCAATAGGCAAGACATTTTAGTGCTACGAGTGTCCAAAATAAAAATGATTCATCCATATGGAATACAGTGATGTCATCATTTTTTACCTTAAAAAAGAGGTTGTCGGCCTCAGTGGGACTTACCAGGTTAAATAACAAGCTAAATAAATACATGTGAATAAAAAATAAAAACCTGGGCATCTTGTGGTCAGACTGAAAGTGTGGCCTGGTAGCAGTGCTATAGGGAAGTTTTCACACTCTGAAGTGAATATTCTGTACATGTGGACAGCGGCTGTCACTGCCGCCAACAGCAGCAACACATGATTTCACTGCGTATCTGTTGTAGGGACTTGAGAATTTTTTCAAGGGAATGACATGAATATTTATTTACCAATTCGCGTATTAGGACAATATTTTCTGTGACTAACCTTTGTCTTTAAACCGTCACAGGTAGTTGGTTCCGAGCACTGAGGAGAACTTGCCACGGTTAGTCTTTGCAAACGTCTTCTGTCTCTTCTCTAAGTCAGACTGACTCCGTAATGTTGAGATCAGGGGTCTGTGGGGGCGACAGCATCTGTTGCAGGACTCCTTGTTCTTCTTGTGTCTGAAGATGGTTCTTCATGTAGGGTATGTTTGGAATGGTTGGCATGCTGCAGAATTACTTTAGAACCTCACTGTTGGTATTGTGTGCTAAGAACAAAAATCTGAAAATGTAAAATGCCTAAAACTTTTGAACAGTACTGTGTTTAAAAAACCATATAATAAACCCGTTTGAGTGTCAGAGTGTGCACAGTTTCAATCTGAGCACAAAAAACAAGGTGATGGAGTCAGAGGGAGTTTTCACAAAGGTGCTGAAACAGGGATCTACTGGTGAAATGCAGGTAGCTGAACAGATCCGAAGGAGTTAACACTCAGCTGTGGTTAATCTCCTCAGGGGGACTTTGGGGCAATATCCAGTTAGACTGGAATGTGAATGTGTGTGATTCTGACCAGGGGCTGGCACAACTGTCTCTCACTCCTCCTGCGGAGAGCCTATGGTCGCTCCTCTCAGCAGTGTTATTTCTCCCCAGCACCCTATTAAAACTGCTCTCAACACATGGAACTGGCTTCGACCATGGTAGACAAGCAACTCCCCAGAGCCTAACCACTGACGCTTAACTCCAAACCGCACAAGACCTCAGAGTACACAACTGTTGTGCTTAAGAATTAACTCTGCTTTCTACAAATGTTCAAGAGTCAAAAGAAAATTCAAGTGAGGGAAATCCAGTGAGTCGGATGTCGCAGGACACTTAGACAATATGTATCAAATGTAGTTTAGTCTTATCTATGTCAAGACACTTTGACATATTGTTGAAATATATCCAAGTTGTATGTGTGGTGGATGCCTTCTCTTTTAGCTGCATTTAAAATGCTGTATACTTTTACATATCTTTCAAAGAATATAGTACATAAAGGTCTAAACACAGTATATACCTACATGTAAATTA
The DNA here is from genome assembly GCF_033026475.1 of Channa argus. NCBI lineage: Eukaryota > Metazoa > Chordata > Actinopteri > Anabantiformes > Channidae > Channa > Channa argus. Next base: position 26,817,975 of record NC_090207.1, read on the forward strand.
AAAATATAATGTAGGACTTGTTGCCGTACTACTTCTTCTTTTCCTTTGGCTGTTCCTCTTCAGGGTTGACCACAGCAAAGAATCTGCTTCCTTCTTACCCTATGCATTGCATCCTCTTCTCTGAAACTATCTAACTTCATGTCCTCTCTCACTACATCCAGAAATCTCCTCTTTGCTCTTCCTCTAGACCTCCTGACTGTTTGCTCCAACCTCAGCATCCTTCTAATGATATATTTACAGTCCAAACCACCTCAATCTGGCCTCTCTGACTTTATCTCCAAAACATCTAACATGAGCTGTCCTCATTCCTGATCCTGTCCATCCTCGTCACTCCCAAAGAGAACCTCAACATCTTAAGCTCTGCTACCTCCAGCTCTGCCTCCTGTCTTTTCTTCAGTGCCACTGTCTGTAAGCCGAACAACATCTCTGGTCTCACCACCGTCTTGAACACCTTTCCTTTCATTTTTGCTGATACTCTTTTATCACACAACACACCTGAAACTTTTCTCCACCTGTTCCAACCTGCCTGCACTCGCCTCTTCACCTCTTTTCCACACTCTCCGTTGCTCTGAACCGTTGATCCTAAGTACTTAAAGTCCTGCACCTTCTTCACCTCTGCTCCCTGTAACCTCACCGTTCCACCTGGGTCCCTCTCATTGACACACACGTATTCTGTCTTGCTGGGGCTAAGCTTCATTCCTCTGTTTTCAATCTCTAGATATTCTTCTACCTGCCTGATGCTCTCAAATCACAATGTCATCAAATCACATATCAGAATATCATCTGCAAACATCATAGTCCACGGAGATTCCTGTCTAACCTCATTTGTCGGCCTGTCCATCACCAGAGCAAACAAGAAGGGGCTCAAAGCCGATCCTTGATGCAGACCCACCTCCACCTTGAACTCCTCTGTCACACCTACAGCACCTCACCACTGTCTTACAGCTCTCATACATGTCCTGCACCACTCTAACATACTTCTCTGCTGCTCCAGACGTCCTCATACAATACCACAGCTCCTCTCTCTGCACCCTGTCATACGCTTTCTCTAAATCTACGAAGACACAATGCAACTCCCTATGACCTTCTCTGTACTTCTCCATCAGCATCCTCAAAGCAAATACTGCATCTGTTTTACTCTTTCTAGGTATGAAACCATATTGCTGTACACAAATACTGACCTTTGCCCTTAGTCTAGTTTCCACTACTCTTTCCCACAATTTAATTGTTTGGCTCATAAGTTTTATTCCTCTGTAGTTGCCACAGCTCTGCACATCTCCCTTGTTCTTAAAATCAGCACCATTACACTTGTCCTCCATTCCAAGATCTTATAAAGTACACCAGTCAAAAACTGTACTGCTGAAACCTCTCCTAGACACTTCCATACCTCCACAGGTTTGTCATCAGGACCAACTGCCTTTCCACTCTTCGTCCTCTTCAACGCCCTCCTCACTTCACTCTTAATAATCTTTGCTACTTCCTGCTCCACACCAGTCACCTCTTCTACTCTTTGTTGCCTTTCATTTTCCTCATTCATCAACTCTTAAAAGTTCTCCTTCCATCTTCCCATCACACTCCTAGCACCTGTCAATACATTTCCATCCTTATCTTTAATCACACTAACCTGCTGCACATCCTTCCCATCTCTATCTCTTTGTCTGGCCAACCTGTACAAATGCACCTCTCCCTCCTTACTGTCCAACCTAACATACAAGTCCTCATATGCTCTTTGTTTGCCCTTTGGCACCTCTACTTTCACCTTACAATGCATCTCCCTGTACTCTTGTCTACTCTCTTCAGTCCCCTCAGTGTCCCGCTAACCTCTTTCTCTGTATACACTCCTTAACTTCCTTGTACCACCACCAAGTGTCCTTGTCCACTTTTCTCTTTCTCGATGACACACTCATTACATTACATTTACATTTACATTTATTCATTTAGCAGACGCTTTTATCCGAAGCGACTTGCAAGTGAGGTACAAGGCAAGCAAAAATCTAAGCCAAGGAGAAAACATCAAAGCAAAGTCCTATCAGAAAAGTGTTCACAGTTTGCGAGATGCAAGTGCGAGAAAGAGCAGAGAGGATTTTTTTTTTTACCCTCCGATTACCCTCCTACCTGTCTCCCTGATCACATTAGTTGTAGTTGTCCAGTTATCTTGAAGCACCTCCTGACCACCTGGAGTCAACACAACATTCCTTCTTTTTTAACTTCAACCACTTTATCCTCTGCTCTGTCTTAATCCTCTTCATCTTCCTCATCTCCAGAGCTATTATACACACCACCATCCTGTGTTGTCTGGCTACACTCTCCCCTACCAATACTTTGCAGCCATAGATCTCTTTCAGGTAACAATGTTGAACCAAGATGTAGTCCACCTGATTGCTTCTACCTCCGCTTTACTTACTATTATGTAATAATTATTCTTGTGTTTAGGTTATTAATGTTCAATTATTAATAATACTAATATTAGTATTAGTATCATTATATTTGTATAATTATAATGCTATTAGAATTATTAATAATCGTATTATGTAATAATTTAGAACTAACACAACAGAAATTGAAGTTATCTTTAGTTGCAGTTTATGTGACGATTGTATCAGTGAACAAATCAGCTTTTTGTCTGATAAAATTTAGTTCAGTTCAGCTCTATAGCAAGTTTTCTGTGTCTAATGTTAGATGTGTTTTTTTTTATATATATGTGTTGTTGGTGTCTAACACATAAAACGCGATGGTGAGAAAAACTGGATGTTTTACTGCAAGGTCAGATGAGTTGTGGAAATACAAAAGATCAACAGATTTCAGAATGTGTGCCGCACGTTGATTTGAATTTAGTTTTTACACCAGATGCCCTTCCTTCCACAAGCCTCTAGGTTTATTTCCAGGTTCAGGGCTGGCACCAGGGCGGCCCTTGGTGGCTGGGCGGGTCCACACCTGTTGGGATGGGATTCGAATCATAACCCAACTGTTTATCACAACCCAACTCTACCACTGATCCACCAGGCAATACATTCCTCTAAAAGTATTGTAACGTGACAGGTGTTTCTTGTAACCCAGGAGTATCCTGTGAGACTGATTGCTTTACAATATGTACTTCTAAAGGGCAGATTTTCTTCTGGGTTTTACGTTAGAAGACTGTATTTGTTGTTAAATCAATTTGAAAACCAAAACAATATCTATGGGAGAAAATGACACAGGCTTTGTGAGAGCTGTGATGAAAACCCTTAAACCTACAGTCAATGACATCAGCAGCAACTTCCACAGAGCTGGGGCAAAGGGTATCTAGAATTTGTGAGCAGACAAATAGAGGCCATACCAAATGATGTACACACCTCATCGGCAGTAAAAATCAGATACCCAGTTTGGAATTTTCAAAAGAACGCAGAGATGAGCCACAAAAGTCCAGGAATTAAGTTTTATGAACTGATGAGCCCAAGATGATCCTCTACCAAAGTGCTGGAAAGACCAAAGTGCAGATGATGAAATAACCTGCTCATGATCCATATCATACAAGCTCATGTGTGAAGCGTGGTGAAGGTGTTGTCATGGTTTGGGCTGCATGGCTGCTTCTGGAACAGGCTCACTGATCTTTGTTGATGATGCAACTCATGATTGTAACAGCAGAATGAATTTAGAGGTGAACAGAAACATGTTGGCTGCAAATTTACAGAGAATTGCAAAAACCTAATTTGGAGGAGCTTTTTAATGCATTAAGAAAATAATTACAAACACATTGTCAACTCACCAAAGGACCTTATCTAAGGAAAAAGTAGAAGGTTTTGGACTGACCAATGACCTGCTGAACATGCATTTCACCTGGTGAAGAGGAGAAAAGCCAGGCAAGGGCAAACAAGGGCAATGCAACCAAATATTAAGTTTTTCAGTTGAAATCCCTTAAAATATGTTACAATATGTTTTACTCCCTTAAAAATCTTATACAAAAGCTGCCACTTTCTATGATGTTTAATATATGTAGATTTGAAAAACCAGTAAAGTTCCAGTTCCTCTCAGTAAACTTCAGGGGGTGTGTCTCCATTTCCGTTGTAAATTAAGCTAACTTCAGCAGATGGTATTCATTTGCAGAACCCTACTCTTTAGTTTAAAGGCAGAACTAACACTGCATTGTTTTTTTGTGTTAAAAATTACACACAAGCTGAATGCACAAATGTATTAAAGCTCTAATCAGGCTACGGGTTCACATGTTGGCAACAGTGGAGAAAAAGAGTGTTAGCTTATTATTTGAGCCTTTATGAGAGGAAATAACTGAAACACATTTCACAAGTTGGATTTTGCAAAAACAGTAACTGCTTACTGTTAAATTGAGTCAATTAACACTGGCAAGGTTAAGGGCTACAATGTAAGAGCATGGGCCACCCATACTAAACATTTAGGCAAAATATGTATCTAATTATTTACCACAGAAGCCCAGCATCGATTTCAATCTTCTAACTCGTTTTTTATTCCTTCTACCCTATGAGGCCAGGAATCCCCAGGGTTTGTTTCTCCCCTTGTATGAGCATGTGGAGTGTTATGTAGAATGATGTGCAGCACAGAAAGCATTCCCCTGCAGTTTACTGTGGGCTTGGCTGGGTATGGCAGATGTCTGCAACACTGCTCTGCTCCGAGTTGAGGGCTCCATTTCAAAGGCCTGTTTACTGGCAAGCCTTAATAGGAAGTGATCTTAAAGTGTTCCTTTCAACATGTCGGAGGCTAATGGTTTAATTTGCTCTGGGTATTGCTCTGTCTAATGAGATTTAGCATGCGTTCCCAACTGCACAGCTCAAACACTCATCTTTTGGAAAGAGGGACATAATTTCCTCTGTTCATTTATAATGCTGCATGTCTTTTAATTTGTCACATTATAATTTTCCTCGTTCCTGCATTAGGCTTGATGTTCTGTATGCACATGTGTTCTGCTGATCTGACCTGCTCATTAGCTTTTGTATAAATGTTTAAATATATTAAATATTTACACACAGAGAAGACAATTTCGCATTATATTGTAAGTACACATAATGGTGAGTTGCGAGACCTGCAATTTACTTGAGAACTGAAAATAGCGAGAGAGTGTGTGTGTGTATGTGTGTGTGTATGTATCTATGCACATGTGTACACACACTACAGCAGAGCTAGGTGCAGGATTGAACAGTGATGGATTGGGTCCCACAGGCCTCTGGTGTGTTCATTTCCAGAGTCCAGCCAGTGGTTCAGGTCATCCCAGGGATCAAAGGCTACGAGGGGATCACAGCAGCATCTCTCCCTCTGGTCCAGGGACTTATACCACCCCTATGCCCCCCCACCAGATGAAGACACATAGAAAGTTATGTTCTCCTGTTTGACAGCTTCTTTATTCACCTCTCTCTAATAGAGGATGCCGTCCTGTACTCTTTGCCAGAGGCAAGATATTTCTGTCATTTCAATTCTGATTTGTTGCTCGTGTTATGATGATAATTTCAGATCAAATTCTCCTCAGAGACTCAACATTATGTGGTTGTTGCTAAAGCTGGAGCTCACTATATATGACTCCTGAACTTAACCCTTACTTCAGTAGAAACAGAAACAATAATTTTATGCATTTGAAAAAAATTCTATTAAACTAAGTTATTTTATTTACAAAATACTTGATTTATTAGTCTCAAGAGATTTAATTTTAGTGATTATTATAAACAGAACAATCAAAGCATCAATCAAGCTTTATTTCAGTTTCAATATTACTTTTCTACATCACAGAGCTACTGGGATTTATAGTTGATAACATTTAAGGTATGTTTTGGGAACAATGCCACCAGCAAAAAATGCCATCAAAATGCAGTCTGTTCTTGTCTTGTTTTGTGGTTACTCCATACCAGACTGTGATAGAGGTGAATGGATTCAGAATTATAATCAGAAAGTAGGATAATGTACAAAGTGAGGGGAAAAAAACTTCGTTAATATTTAACATTCTTTAATAGAAATCGGTAAAATAAAGTAGTAAAATAAGAGCAGCACAGCAAGAACTGCATTAATGTGTTGCAATAGTAGACTGTGGGGTGAGTGTAGGTGCCAGTGGAGTCTTGGGCTTTGTTCATGGGACCTGTTTTTTTTTCTAACTGCAGTAAAAAAAAAAAAAAAACTGTTTTGGAAAGTTTTAGTTCTGACAGGGTACAGCCTCTTCCCAGAGAGGAGGTTTTGGGCCATAATCTTACTTGTATGCTTCAGAGTCCTGGAGAAGGTTCTGCGGCAATGGCAGATAGCAGCGCATCACCATCTCAGTCAAGCAAATGATACGCTGCTGTCTGTTCTCGTCAGCACTGCAGCATACTGTATGCTTGTCTAGTGCAATTCAATTCCATTCAACTTTATTTATATAGCGCCAATTCACAACAAAGTCATCTCAAGGCACTTTACAGAATAAAGTCAAGACTATAAAGATGTATAGAGAAAACCCAACAATTCCCACTTGAACAAGCCCTGGGCAACATTGGAGAGGAAAAACTCCCTTTAACGGAAGAAACCTCCAGCAGAACCAGGGTCAGGGTGGGCAGCAATCTGCTTTGACCTGTTGGGTTGAGTGGAAAGTGGAGAGAGAAAAGAAAAAGACCAACAAAAGCAACAACCAAACATCAAGCAGGCTGGTAGGACCAGTAGCTGCACACTGGAAAAAACACAGCTTCAAAGCTGGGGACACCTACAGAAAAGGACAGAGAGAGGGAGACAGAGAAGGAATTCTATTCTAAATTTCATGGAAAGCCATCGGAGAGAAGCCAGTAAAGGTGAAATATCATCTCTCTTGCTAATTTCAGTCAGCACTGTTGCTGCAGCATTTTGGATTAATTGCAGTCTTTAGGGAGTTACTGGGGCATCCTGAAAGTAGGGAATTACAGTAGTCCAACCTAGAAGTAACAAATGCACGGACTAGTTTTTCTGCATCACTTTGAGACGGGATGCTCCTAATTTTGGCAATGTTCCTTAGGTGGAAGAAGGCTGTTTTAGAGATTTGTTTTATATGTGAGGTAAAGGACAAATTCTGGTCAAAAACACTTATGCCATCTAGAGTAATGATATGGTTAGACATCATATTTGTGAGACTTTTGGGCCCAAATACTATGACTTCATGTTTATCTGAGATTTGTCTGAAATTTTGTGTCATCCAGGCCTTTATGTCCTATAGGCTTGAAGATTGATTAACTTATTTTTTTAAAATCTGGTTCCATAGATAAATATAGCTGGGTATCATCAGCATAACAGTGGAAATTTATGGAGTGTTTTCTAATAATGTTGCCTAAAGGAGACATATATAAAGTAAAAAGTATTGGTCCTAACACAGAGCCTTGTGGAACTCCATAACTAACCTTTGTGTACATGGTGGATTCATCATTAACATGAACAAATTGAAATCTATCAGATAGATACGATTTAAACCAACCTAGTGCTGTGCCTTTAATCCCAATTTCATGTTCCAGTCTCTATAATAAAATGTTGTGATCAATGGTATCGAATGTAGCACTAAGATGTAACAGAACATGGGAACACATGTGAACAGAACATGTGTGTGTGTGTGTTAGTGTAGGTACTCTCTTTGTTTGTATCCTGCCTGATACCCGTTTTGGACTCTGTCATGGTTTTGCTCTGTGGTTTGATTACTCCTTGTTATGTTTTGCATTAATTTATCCTCCGCCTGTTTGTTTTATTCTGCTCCCTGTGTTAGTTTCAACAATTTAGCCCAGTTCTTTTTGTCCCTGTTAATTTATCCCTTTACCTTTATGTTAATATTAGTCACTGTCTTGTCTAGTCGCTGGGTGTACCTTACATTAGTTCTTGTCTAGGTCTTGTCTGAATTCGGTTGGTCTTTTATGTGTACACCCTGTTTGTTTGAATAGCTGTCCTGTCTGTCGTTTACCCTGTACATGTATAAGTCTGTCGTTTGTTACTTTTTGTTCTTTAAGTTTATTACCCTCTTTGTTGAGTGATTTTCAGTTGTGTTAACTCTTCCAGTTTCTTTATAAATAAATACCCCTTTTCTTTGTACCTCCTCTTGCCGTTTACGTACTTGGGTCCTTGCTAAACTACTTTACAAACCTTAACATTTAGATGAGGTAATAATGGAAGTTAGCTCAGCAAGATCTATGGGTAAAAAGCAGTCTAAGAGGGATAGGGGCCTTATTGATGTTGTACGAGAAGATCTATTTGTGATTGTTTGAGTGAGCATCTGGTAAATTCCTTCTCTAATAGCTACAATTATATTCATAAAGAAAGTCACGAAGTCATTGCTGCTTAGAGTAATAGGATACTAGGCTCAACAGAACTATGGCTCTTAGTCAGCCTGGCTACAGTGCTAACCAGAAACTGGGGGTTGTTCTTGTTTTCTTCTATTAATGATGAATAATATGCTGTTATGGCATCACAGAGAGCTTTTTTTGTGCATTTTTAAATTGTTTTTCCAGGTTAAATTTCTAAATTCTAAATTTCTGGAACGGCACTTCCTTTGTAACTTTCGTGTTGCCTATTTTAAGTTGCGTGTTTGCTTCTGGTTTACTGCCTTCTTTTTCAGAGGGGCAACACTATCGACTATTGAACGTAGTGAGGCTGCAGAATTATCATCAAGATAATCAACTTGTGCAGGAGTAACATTAAGGTGGCTACTTTCCATTGTATGGACACATGCTGAAGCACATGATGAAAGAATAATTTTAAATTTGTTGACACCTTCTTCACGTAAGAACCTGCTACAGTGGAATTTTTCCCTAACTGCTGTATAGTCCATTATTGTAAATTCAAATGTTATTAGAAAATTGTCAGACAGAAGAGAGTTGTGAGGAAATATAGTTAAATTATCTGCTTCAATTTGGTTTATTTACATTTTGGGAAAAAACAATTGAATCTAATTATGAATTAAACGCAGTGCTGAGGAAGTTACTGTCAGCATCTACATAAATGTTAAAGTCACCCACTATAATGACTAAGCACTAAATCAGATAGAAAATCAGAAAATTCAAACAAAAACTCAGAATAAAAAACTGGAGGACGGTACACGATAACAAATAATTTTTTTTTTGAATTTTCCAGTTTGGGTGTGAAAGGTTAAGAGTAAGGTTCTCAGTTTAGTTGTAAGTGTGTTAAGGTCTAAGGTTTATTGGTAATCTTGAGTGAAGGATTCCTGCTACTCCTCCACCTCGGCCTGTGCTTCTAGGAACATGATAATTAAAATGACTTGGGGGGGTTGACTCATTTAGACTGACATACAGTAGTTGGTCATTTAGTTGGTCGGGGAACAGACACAGTCTCTATAGGTATGTGGGAGTTGTGGGGGGGGTGACGGTTGTAAGGACACTGCAGAGAGACATGTAGGACTGGATCTCTGCATACTCGGCTCAACTCTGGATTGTCACACTTTTGGTTGTCTAAAAAAAACAGCCATATTTCTTGATAAGAAAGCTGCCCCATCTAAAGTAGGATGGATGCCATCTCTTCTAATCAGCCCAGGTTTTCACCAAAACTGTGTCTAATTATCTATGTAGCCCACATCGTTTGCTGGACACCACCTACAGACAGCAGACAGCATACCAGACAGTGATGGAATGGGTTGAGATATACTGAATGACTGAAGTTTGAAAGTGCAGTATTGTTGCAGTTTGAACTTATTCAGGTGCATGCAGGACGTGCATGCTCTCCTGCTGATATTCTGCTCATATTGGAGTTCTTGGGTGACTGAGGTGCTCAGGAAGTGAAAGGACTCCACAAAGGGTGATAGGGGCAGGAGGTGGGTGGGTTCTTGTTGTACCTTTAGTGGTACAACACCCTGTCACTGGGACTGTACCCTCTAGAAACCCACATTTGTACCCTTTCCACTGCGTAATTTGTACCCTAGTGATAATAGCTGTACTCATCAATTATTCAGCACCTTGCCACCTTAGTAGGTCATAGCTTTTCATTTAACTTAGTCGATTAAAGTTGCATTAATAGTCAAGTCAATAGAGTCGGTAGACTCTACTAGACAGTAGAGCATTGGATTAGGATACAGAAGGCTGTGGAATTGAAGTGCACACTGCCAGGTGTGGCCCTGCCCAGCCACCAAGGGCTACCCTGGTCATTAAGTGGTCAATCCAAATCCTATGAGTTTGGGATTGTCTACAAATTCAATACAGGTAGAAGAATTGGGGGTAAAGAACACAACATTTTGAGGTTCACAGACACGCTTGCCCAGCTTCATGCACTGCTTCCTGCTAGTTGAGAAATCTGTGATCCATTAGCATGTTCAGCTCCAGGTTGTTTTAATTTCACCAGAGCACCACCCGTTTAAACTGCAGTCAGTACTTAGAATCATCACCATCTTACATTAGGCTAGTAATGGCTGTGTCATCTGCAAACTTCAGGAGCTTAGCAGCATAGTTGCTGGAGGTGCATTCATTAGTGTAAAGACAGAGCAGCAGTGGGGAGAGCCCACACCCCTGAAGCACACCAGTGTTGACTGTTCATATACAAGATGTTACTTCTCACAGCCTCACATACTGTGTAATGTTGGTAATTAAATTTATTACCAACAGATAAGAGAATCAAGAAGCTGGAAAAGTTAAGAGGGCAGAATTATTTTTTAAATTATGTTCTTGAACACGGATTTATAAGTCACATAGAGAATCAACGCATTTGTCCAGGTAGTTGAGGTGCTGCAGGACGTAATGCAGACCCAAGTTGATTACCCATTCGCTCTCACAATCACACACACCAGTGGGGGAGCTGCTATGCAGCTGGCTAATGCTCACTGGGAGCAATGAAGTAGGGTTTCAGAGTCTTGCTCAAGGACACATTGTCATGTGAGGGTTCAAACCAACAGCTGTGGGATTGATGGACGACTGTACTACTTCCTGTGCCACAGCCACAGTCACTTGACTTACTTTTGAAATAATCCCAATGGTCATTCAATTCATTCTATGTGTATGTTTAGACAATATATACACTCACTGGCCACATTATTAGGTACACCTGTACAATTTAATGCAATCCAATACAGCAGCTTCTGCCATGAATTCTACTTTTCTACAATGCTATAATTTCTCAGTTTTTAAGTTGAAACTTTCAGAAAAGTGATAATGCTCTGTTTATTATTGAGGTTGAAGTGGTTAATAGAGTCGAACTGAAATGCATTATAAGAAGAGGTGGTTCTTATGTTTTAGCCATGTGGCCAAAGCATTAAAACAGAGCTTAGATTGTATAGGTGTACCTAATAAAGTGGCGAATGATTGTAGTATTCACTATTCGCTCAAGCAATCAAAATGTACTGAAATACTAAGCCTGGAATAATTTAGGGTATTCATCAATCCCTTACAGTTCACAATTTTATATGTTTAAGTATAAGATACACGATACTTTGATTTGGAGATTTAATTAAATCTGCAGACTTTAGAATCTTTTAATTAGAGAACCTTATGAGACTCAACAGTTCCCCTCGGGAACTTTCTCATCAGTCCTTTGCTTTTTCTGAGTCTGGTTCCCATCTTACCAAGTGGAGTATGCAAGGGGTTAGATGCTGGGGATAAGCTCTTCTGGGTAAAATGGGATTATGGGGTCCATGCACAAATCTCAAGCAATCCTCTCTGAAATGGATTGCCAGTATTTGTGTCTGCTTTTCATCTCTTTGTGTTCTGGTATTCTCCTAAATCCATTGGTTGCGATTATTATCAATAGAGACTTTAGAACTGATGAACAGTGGTGGTCTTTGCACAAAATGCCTCACCTGTACAAGAACTACAGATACTATACCTCACATTATATTATTTAACACCTAATTTTAAATAGTATTTAATATGTGCTCTTGTGGATTAAGATCATACAGGTTTTGCGTACATTCAGAGATGCTCTTCTGCATACCTTGAGTTTAAATAGGGGTTTTTGAATAAACAAGAAATGTTTGCCCAGAGAACTGCCAACGATGGGATTTTTCTCTTTTTCAGACCATTCTCTGTCAACCCTAGTAATGGTTGTGTGTGGAAATTTCAATAGGTACCAACAACAATACCACGTTCAAAGTCACTTAAATCACCTTTCTAGTGCTCCGATTGATGTTCAGCAGATCATTTTGACCATGATTACATAGCTAATTGGATAAAGTTGCTGCTATGTGATCGATTTATTACATATATTCGTATACAGCCCATTTTCATTCCCGAGGCTTTAAAAAGCGCAGCTTTGTACAGTCCCTTCTGCACTATATGCTGACACTTCAGGTACCCATTTGCACTGGTGATTGAGGCTCGGAGCTTTCAGTGAATTTATTGTAAACCCCGGTGTTTCAGTATTTGATCCCTATATCAATGACCTAAAGTACGAAGAGAAAAAGTCTCATAAGGAGGTGGACAGGACGGTGGATGGTACAAGACACAGGACTTTTCTAAGGGAGACCAGGGTTCGACTCTAGTGTGAGGAACTGTGTTTTATTAATGATTGGTTCACAACCTGGCACACGTGGTTACTATATTAAGGAAGCACTTGTATGCCATTGTCACTGTTTCTGGCATTTTGTTTTTATGTAATTTTTCTTCTAACTTAACCATACCCTGAAGTTTTTGTGCCTAACCCTATGCATTGTTGTTTCTTAATGTAGGATGCCCTGAAGTTGTTTTCCCTAACCCTAAGTAGTTTTTTGTGGTATTTAAGGTCAATTTGATGCCACAGGACGCAATTGTTCCCAGGTAGTCAAATAGTGGAGCTCCTGGAGCATCCAATAGTAATGCCAATGGGTTTATGTGGCATCTGTATGTTACGCCTTAGGACGTACAAATTGGCATAATTTGACGCCTTAGGAAGTGTCAATATCTGATACTGTGGGATGTGAATGTGTTTGCGTATATATAATCAGTGTAAGTGTTCTAGTTAATATGTTATATGGAATTTAGAATTAAGTCATGCATCAGTCTTCAACACTTGATCAACATGAAAATTGAAGTTTTGTGCGAGGACAGTCCTTTTCAGCTGTATCTCATTGTTTTGGAGTTGACAAAGTTAGAAACTATTAAATCAAAGTTTCACACAAAGCTAATATGTGAAAGACTTTTTGTTAACTTATTGTTTCTAATATCAGGGAGCTGAAATGAATTAAAACGTTTTTAGAAAATATGTTTGTAACATTTTTAAAAGTTGAAATTGACTGAGTAATTTCTGGATCATAGTTTTTAGAAAAAAAATATTTTGATATTATTACCTATTAATAAGTTATCTAATTGTCCAAAATATTCACTGTCAACTTGGTTGCCATGAAACTGGTACAAGGGCTACAATAAATGAACTGGCTAGAGTGAGTCATAATCAGATAAGGATAGATTGTGGCATGTGTGTGATTAGAAAGATTAAAACAGAATAGACTCACGTGACAATAATTGGTATTTTTTTTTAAATAGTTACAGAAATGAACCCACCATTAAGAAAGATCACAGACACTCCTGGCTGGTAAATCCAGCCAACTTTGACTATGTGCAGGGACGGTGGATGCACTTTTGACTAGGTCTTCAGTTAATGTAAAGCAGGCATTTGTGTCAGGAAATGTTCTATAACTCATTCTATCAGTGCCCTCTTCACAGCATGGTGCAGGAAAAATCTCCAAACCAAACTAGCCTGTCCCTCTTTCCTTTGCTATCTTTAAATTGAAATATTGTGATTATTCCCCTGGTTCATGGGAGGCTAGCTGTAATCGCCAGACAAATGATGTGGAAAAGCAATAGAAAGCCACTCCCAGGAGACTCTTTTAGCTGGCCGAGTGACACGGGCCATGAGGGATACGCGCTGCCGATGTGTCTTTGGAGAGTGATCCAAGTTGTAGCAAAGGACTGCCTCAGAGCCATAGATCTGCACTGCTTAAAGGGGATTTGACTAAACAAATGGCAGCATATGGTAGATGAGAGAGAGGAGGCGAGTAGAGAAAGGGAGAGGTGGCATTGTTTTCAGAGAGAAAGGGGTGTAGTGTGTGTGTGTGTGTGTGTGTGTGTGTGGGGGGGGGGGGGGTCCCGTGTCTTTCCTTCCCTCTTCAATCTTTCATTATGTTGTCACACTCTAGCTGCGTGCTTCCAGTAACACTTTAATTAGCCTCCATGAGTTTAATTGTGCGTGTATGTCTGCCAGCTTGTTTTGCTGTGTAAAACTGTCTTGTTTGTTTTTTCCCACTCTCAGTATCATTGCTGCTGCTGCTGCTGCTGCTGCAGGAATTGCTCTGCACCCTCACATTTACTTATTTTTAAAAAATATACATATTTTATTTGTTTTTTTAGGGGCAGCTGTAGCTCAGTTGGTAAAGGCAGTCGTCCTAGGACCACAGGGTCAGTGGTTCAATCCTCAGTCCCAGCAACATGACAAAGTGTCTCTGGGCAAGACCCCTAACTGCCCATTCCCATCCCCAGCTGTGCAGTGCCACTCCAAGCTCAGTAGAAATTGGGGAGGGTTGCATCAGGAAGGGCATCCAGGATTAAAAAAAAAAACTGTGCCAATTCAACATGTGGACAATGATCTGCTGTGGCAAACCTGAACTCATGGGATATTTCCTTTTAATTCAAACAAGTTTTGCACATGATACTGTAGGTATAGAGAATGCATCATACTATTATGTTAACTTATGTGTAACGGCCACATTTTGAAGTATGCAGGATTTTTTGCAATTACTTTTTTATTTGACTAGACTGTTTTTGATCCACTGAACTAAATAGGTTAAGAATTAGCAGATGTTATTTTACCGAACTGTTGTGCATGAGGCTAATGTGGATATTTTATTTCATTACATTTAATGTTTTTGTTTACATGTTGTGTTCAAATTTTATAACAATTCCATTAAATATATACTGTGCAAAGACCTGGTGCGAGAGCAAAGTAATGTATTAGGGTGTAGACAAGTTTGGAATTTTGGGCTAAATAAGCTGACAAAAATGTCTCATAAATATTGCAGTTTTTTTTACTTATGTTATCCAATAGCTCCTGAGTGTCATCATTTAAACAATCATAGGTGATGAAATAATGTTAAATAAAATAGAATAAATGCCAACTTACTAAGGGTCCAGGATATACAGTAGGTAAACCACTGACTACCAGACTACACTCACACATCCTAATAAAACAGCAATCAAAGCAGCTCCAGAAGTCCTCCTCTGTTTTTTCTTTCCTTATTCTTTGTGGCAAAACAAGGAGCAGGCAGTTTGCTGGCACTAGGAGGTTTAGCAGCCTGGAGCTATCAGGAGCATCAAACCACGGCTGTGTGTTTCCAGTGTGTCTGTGTGTCTGCGTGTGTGTCTGGAGCTGCTGTTTTTGCTGTTGTTGCTGCTGCTGCTGCTACCACTTGCCTCTGTCTCCTCCCTTCTCTGGCCTAATCAACAAAACAGCCTCAGCTGCCCCTTCGGATCCCCTGCCAGGGTCCCTATCATCCTCTGATCAAATATTAATGTGTGATACTGAGCTTGCTCACTAATCCAAAGCCAATTAATATTATCTGTCAATTATTTACAGATCCTGAGGTGCGGAGGCAGATCCCCAAGGACTACATCGACCAGGTTCAGAATACGTAATTGACTTCCTCTTTAACCCCCCCTCACCAACCCTGGCCCCTCTTCATTCTTTCTTCCTCTCCCCCTCTTGCATTTTCTTTCATTTTTTCCTCTCTTTTCATCTCCTCTTTCCTTTTTTGTTTATGTGTGTCTTTTAAAGCCTAAATGGTTGTCTTTTCAGTGGTTCAGGGCGAGCGGTGCAGGATGCTGCCTGGGCATTAGCATTGCTGATATATCTGACATTGCAGGATGGTGGGGTGTAAGGGGTTGGGGCTCCACTCTGCTAGGGCTTTGTGTCTGACTCTCACTCATACACTGCAGTCAGGGAATACTGTTATTAGTTTTTATCACTGATGCGCAACAACATGACATATGTTTCAAATCACCGCGCCTAGTGATTCAGGTTGTTAGCTCCAATCACTTCCATTGTTATTCCAGCAGACACTGAATTTGCTTTTGGCATGCATTTTCACTCTTGGAGGCAGTCTTGCAATTGGTGGCTTGCAGAAACACACCTACACACACTCAAGTAATCAGCCATCAGTGTTTGTCACTGGCTGTTTTTGTCCTTTGCTTTCTTTCACACTCATTTGATGGCTGAGAGAAGCTGCAGCTCTGTGGTAATGGAGTTTTCACCCTCAGAAGTCTTTATTCACACAGTAAAGAGACTCTGCTGCCGCCTCTGACTCTTAGAGCTTATGTGTGCAGCGGGTGTGGGGGTTGGAGGGTGGGTCCAGGCGGCCTGGTAGAGGTGGCGGTGGTGGTGTTTGGTGTATGGAGACTGGCATCTGAGAAGGAATAATGACGGCCGCTTGTTTGGATCCCTTGAGCCACAAAGTTAGCTCTTCTCCCTTTGCAGAAGAGGAGAAGAAAGGCTGCAGAAGAAAGGCAGGATGAAAGAAGGGGGAGCACTTTCTGACAGTGTATCTGTGCCGCTACTAAACTCCTACCACCTCCCATAATGCACTTTGACCTGCCAGGGCCTCTAATTGGCTGGCTGGGTGAGGAATCGCAAAATGTAGAGGTTTCAGTCCACACCTCTGTCTTCAAGTTTTCCAACATCGTGATGTGATGTGCGATTGGTGTTTCTTGGCTCTTGTACTTTACGTGTTGCACTAACTAGCTCTTGTGCTCTGAGTCCTGTCTTCATCAGGCCTTTGTACATTGCTCTTTCTAATCAGTATAGATGAGTTATGTGCCAGTGTTATTCCACCCGCCAAATGCGAGCAGGAAGATGGCTTCCTCTCATTAGCCATGCCTTCACAGCTCAGATCTCACTGTTTGTGGGAGCGGTTTAATCTGATATGTAAATATAGCATTTGATCCAAAGCAATAGTCTAACGAGCAAAAATCTCTGCTTTTCTCCGCCTTTCCTGCACCAGTAATTAAAACAAAGCCCCTGTTTGGGTTTTTCTCTTCCATCTCCTTTCTGCCTGTCTCTTACTCATCTTTCTGCCTTCCTTTCCTCTTCTCTCACTCTCTTGTTCCCTGCCTCACTGTGTCTCCTCTTTGACACGAGCGCAGCGCAGTCTTGATTTTTACACGTTTCATCCTTTACGTTAGGCAGATGCTGCATATTTTGTTAGAGCTATTGCTGTGAACTACGTTTGTCATATTGGAAACGCGATGTTTGAAGCCGGCCTCTTTTGAAGTGGCTGATGTGGGGCTGTTTTAACTGGAAGGCAAAGGGACGGCGGTAGCCCATAATGGGGGAGTATTCAAATGACTGACCTCTAGATGACAGACCTAACCAACTGTGCTATGAATAAACAGCAGCTTGATGTGACGCTTTATGCTGCGCTTTGTTCAGGTGTTGATAGCATGTTCCTATCATACTGCCTGCTAAATGACTGAAGGTCACTGGTGTCTATGGGATGGCACTGAGATCCATTTAGCCAAGAGCTGAACAGTGAAAACACTACAAGTGAGAACACAGAGTCAGTCTTGCTGGATGAAGTGTAGAACCATATACAATATATACAATATACCTAGTGGATGAAAGCAGCAAAGAATCTAACCCATGGACGCTGTGGTTATATGTGTACATATTGGTCCTAAACTTTCACTACAGTCTGGGCAAAACTATCTGGACATCATCTGTAGTTGACATTGAAATATTAACAGATATTTAAATATTAACGCAAACAAACCTTTGATAATCTTTTGATTTTTTTTTTAATAAAATGTCATACAACAGATATATGAGAAAATACCATGTAATGTGATACAACTCACTTTGAGGCCTAATTTAGACATAAAACGGACATGACAATGATTTTATTTGATGAAGTCAATTTCAAACATCGACCCTGCATCTCCAAAATAAACTCTGATAGAAGTAAACTGCAGTTACAAAATGCTTAAGTAGGACATGTATGGAGTGATTACATTTCAGAGGCAACATTTGTTAGCAGAAACTGAGATTGATGGATTGTGCCAGTACATAGCACTGGAATGTCACAAATTCTTGTGATCCTGTACGTTTAGGCAAGAAGGGCTTTGGTTATAGTTAGATAAATACAGTTTGGTTAACAGGTATTAAAATGTTTGAGAATGGACAGTTACATTTTAATCTACAGTGTTTCCCTAATTAAGCCACACTGCATGACACAACCATAAATGTTCTCAAATCAGCTGGATGTTTTATCCACCAATACAAGACAAGTAAAGTGACAAGTAAATTTAAAACCTAAATGTATTCAGCATTTGAGGATCAGAAAATCTCCTGGCCAGAGCTTTGTGGTAGAGAAGAAGAAGGAAGAGATTTCATGTGGGAAACGAGTAAAGCTACAGAAGCCAAGAAATATGGCTCTATGCTTTGATATGCCACCTTCAACTTCTGGGCCCAGCTCTGTTGACTTGATATTCTTCTAATTAATTTGTCTGCAGTTGGGTTACCTTGGTGAAAGATTGCATTTGGAGGGAGAGAACACCTGGTAGCATATGCTGCAGGGACTCATAGCAAGGCAACAGAGTGCCAGCTGCAGATAACAGACAGGACGATTCAGCAGATTGTGTATATGTCGAGGAGCGAGAGGGGACACACACACACATATTACGTAGACACACAAAGCTACACACCCATTTGTGAAATACTTATACAAGTGAATACATTTTATCTAACCACGTTTATTGTTGTTATTATTATTATTTGGCTGTGATGCACTGATCTATGACAAACCTTTAAACCTGATGTAGGTTTGTAAATTATGTAAAACAGCAAATTCCTTTATCCAATGTAATGAGGCTGTGATGTCTCCAGATAAGTTCACCTCC
Source organism: Channa argus (assembly GCF_033026475.1). Taxonomy (NCBI): domain Eukaryota; kingdom Metazoa; phylum Chordata; class Actinopteri; order Anabantiformes; family Channidae; genus Channa; species Channa argus. The sequence continues at coordinate 26,836,745 of NC_090207.1, forward strand.
AAAACCTCAACTTATACAAAATAAAACAACCACACTCAGTAACAGCTTTACAAATTTGACTAGTTAGGTTAACTTTTAGCATCTCTGCACTTTAAATTGAATTAAAGTAAAGGAATTTTACAGTAGAAGAAAAACAATCAGAAGCCTCAATAACATCACATCCCCTGCTACAGTGTCCACTGCAGTATGTGATGCAATATGTGAAAATTCATGTGAACATTTTCCCTGAATGTTGTTGTTGTGCTATGCCCATCACACTCAGCTGGTCCTGAGGACCAGACCCTCACCCACAGCTGTGAAAGGGGGTTCAGAGTGCTGCAGTGGTACTAAATTGTATCATCTAATTTGTGTCTGTTTAAAGAACAAAAAAAGCCCTGTTAGACTTGCAAACATCATGTCTTCTGATTTTTCACATGGAGAATTCAACATTACGTAAGTGTGTGTGGCTTTTGGTATTAAATGTGTCTGTTGATGAAGGGGCTCTGAGACACAAAATCCATTTTAATGAAAACCAATATTAAGATATCAAAATGCATCATATTAATGTTATCATTAGTAGTAATAGTAGTCGATCTGAGACACCTACACTTACAATCAGTGGAGTGGACTAGCTTCTCTAACAAACAGGTTTTGGATACATACAAGCTACATATTAAATAAATGCATTGACAACGTCAGACAACAAAATAACTGTAAATCAAGCTTTAACCAGCAGCAGCTCTTAAAAAGTGTGGTTTGGTCATGATTTATGACTGTCAATGATGTTTTCATTGACTTTATTTTTAAATTATTTTACTGAGATAATTTTTGACGTGACTGTTGATGTGTTCAGTAAAACTGTAGAATTACACTTAAACTGAAACCAGTTTAAGTGTAATTCTACAGTTTTACTGAACACATTGCAAAAACAAAAACTGCATGTATTACTTTAGCAAAAATATCACGTAGAAAAAATAAAATAAAATGTTCAATGTTTCCTTCAAATTCTATTGAACATCAAAATGATAATTTTTACAATGTTTCAATTATTTTCCATTCCTGTTTTTAAAGATCAGATTGGAAGTTGAAGAGGACTTGGTCCAGTGCAAGTGGTTAATAATGTGTCCTGTATGTAACAAAGCAGAGTGTGGAGCACAGGGTGGCAGATGGGTGTATAGTCTTAGTAGGTTTGTGACTCATGACAGACCTGTAAAAAATGACAACCTTCATCTTTCCTTAACCTTCAGTGTTTTTACTTTTTGAGCTGCCTTATCCTAATCATAATTTAACACAATCTTATTTTTTATAGTCAAAATCTATGCCTAACATTAATCTTAGGCAAAATCTTATAAATAAATAATTGTGCAAGAGCAATGGGCTCTTGTACAAACTGTAGTATGTTTGGCAAGACCAAGCTTTTTATCTTTTTATCTGTAATTTCCACTTTCCCATGGTTTGATTTTCTATGCGGCAACATTTAAATAATTCCTTATAAAAATACTTTTTTAAAACTTTCCTTAATGGTAATGTTAGCGACACCTTTTAGTAATTTTCCATTCATTATGGGACTGCACCAACCAACCTTTCTGTCTTGACAACATTGTTGAAGATGCATTGCTCTTGTTTCCAGAGAAAACTGGCCACGGGTTCAGTGTGAGCTCCACACCATGGCTGGTGGATCAATATTTAGAGTGTGAATGACAGATTAAAACAAGTACTGGGAGTTAACAAGAGAAATAAATGCACAGTGTCTGACAAGCTCCGTATCTTTCAAAATGTTTGATTTTTCAAATGTTTGTTGGTTTTAGAAACACTAAAGTGCAAACTATCCTCCACTGGCAGCTTTCTTCCACAAATATCTACAGCCCTATAGGCCTGGAATAACCCTTCATGAGTCGAAGCCTGCAGCTCAACATTCAGGATCAGGTTTCTGTCAGTGCAGCATGGAGCTATGAGATGGAACTCGGCTGGGGTTTGAAGATCGGCAGGTCCGCAGCAAAATACCACCTTGTGTTTTTGGTCCTGAGAGGAGAGCCCCTAGCAGCTGCCCTTCTTCATGCCTGTTTGTCAGGAGCTGTCGATAAGTCCGGCACCCGCTCCGCTTTAAAGGGGAGGGGGGAGAAAAGGCTGAAATAGGATGCTTCCTGCCCTTTAACATGCCAGAGGCTTCGTTAAGGGAACCTGTGAAATCAGTTTAATAGGCTGACATCACCCCTGGGCCTCCGTGACCCAGCCCTCCTGAGACTGTCCTCTCTGATTCCTATCTTCTTTTCCTCTTACTTTATTCTTCTTCTTTCCTCTCTTCCATCACCTCTTTTACCTTGTGCTCTTTTCTGTTTATCTAATAATGAGTTATCTCATCCCTATTCTGTCTCTTCCTATGTCTTGCTATTTGTCCTTTTCCTTTTATTTTTTCCTTTTTCCTTTTCTTCTACTCCTTGTTTTCTGTGATCTCTGTTCCCACTCTAGCCCCACTTCCAAACTGCTCCCATTATCCATTTCCTTTCATGACATTCTTCTTTTTTCTTTCTTTACTCTAATTATTATCTTTTTCTCTCTTATATTTTGCCATCTTTTCTTTTTCCCTCCATCATTTCCCTTTTACCCTTTTCTTTCTTATCCTCCTCTTAAATCTTCCTGTCTGTGCATTTTGAATCAGTAGCAGTATTTTGTAGCCGATCTAAGAGGGGAGAGCTCTATTTTTCATCCAGCTGACCTTGATGAAAAAAGAGAAGCAGACCAGTCTTAGAATGACCCTGAGTCTGCCTGAACCCACCTGACATTAGTGAATAAAATATAGCATGGGCCTCCTGTTGAGGATGGCTGCTGAAAGGGAGATCACTCCACCTTCTCTTATTTATTCTCTTTTCCTCCTTTTTCAGACGCTTACACTGGGAATGTGACGTTAATGTGCATACCGGCTGTTTGAACCGCTGACCACAGGTCAGCCACTTTAATAGAGGGGTTCAAGCCTCTCTCAAAGGGATAGCAGCCTGACGCCTCCATTAATGTAGAGCAGGAATGTAGCCATAAAGCAGCACTTCCTCATGTAAGGTTGCCCTGGGAAGTGCAGGGACCCTGGTGTTTTATCCTCCGTCCTGCCAGGAATATAGCAGCTAGAATGACAGAATCAAACACTTGCTACAATCCTATGCTATGTCAAATGCTTTTTGTTTTGGATTTTTGGTTTCTCACTTGGAACATGGCACAGCTCTTGCTGTGTCTCCAGGTTGCATCGCAGGAAGCTTGTGATGGTTGAAGGTTGAGGGTTGCAACTGACATTTCTTCTCGGGTTTTGCATGGCTGTTTATGTGCTGTGAATATTTTGTCTTCTGGATATGTGCATGTGCATGTGCCTGCAAGTGCGTGCGTGCATGAGTTTAAAAGTATTATTGTGTTTCTCTGCACTGCATGTGAGTGTGCAATATGGGTCCTGACACTGCCTGGATGGTTATGGCTGCCCATGGCTGTAGGCAGGCCTTGGGGGTTGCAGGCCCTCTCCTGGTGGGGATAAAAGCAGGAGGCATCTGGCTCCAGCGGAGCTCCAAAAACTCAAAGTAGCCTAAGATCCCCCTCTCCTAGTTTAGCCAAACAAGCTGGACTAATCCCAACTATCAGGGGATGCTCTGTCAAAACAAGCAGCAGGGCCCTAAGGCAAGCCGATCCACTGAGCGGTAAAGGGCTGCAGAGAGAGGCAAAGAGGGAAGGAGGCCCTCCCATTAGCATAATGCCTCTCGGTAGCGAGCTGGTGTGCTGGCCTGACATCCTGAGCATAGGGGCACAGCATCTCACAGGGGGTTTGGGCTCAGAGACGGGGCAGCAGGGGCAGTGGGGGCAGTGGTGGAGATGTGGGAGCTTTCTCACTTAAATCAGTGAGGGGCAAAACCCAGGCCAGCCTGCTGATGGCAGCTCCTCCTCTTTCTCTCCTTCTGTCTGTGTGATTTCTGCTCCTCTGGCTTATTTTTAGCAGCCTTCATCCTCCAAAAGCAGGTTGAGTCCTCTTCTCTCTGAATATGTAGGCCTATGCCCTGGGCTCGCCGTCGTTCACACAATTCACCAGCTACATCACTACCTCGTAAAGCTATTCTGGTGCTGCTGATCCTGTATTGTGGCTACCTGCTGGAAAGCAGCTCAGAATTCAAGTCAGAGGAAAAAAGGGACTGCTTGACACACAAAACACTATAAATCACCTTCTTCACATATGAAATATTGATTTAGCGTGCTCATTATGCTCTATAGATATCGTTTCAACTTTCAGGTGACTCTATTTTCTTTTAAAACCTTTAAAAAACTTCACAAAATTGGAAATATGCACCAATCAAGTTAAAGCGCTCTGTTTTTCTTTTGTCGTCATCTGGTGTCATTTAATTTTGTATATGCAGAATGATTAAATGAAACAAATGAGTTAGTTGTATATGTTATTAGCCCTAATGGGAACATAATGGGGTTAGCTCAGGCCACGTAATAATGAATGTCAATATCAGCAGCCTGGCCTTTTATTAAAGCCTTACATCATCTCTCAGACACTCAATTTGAGAGGGGACCAAGTGTCCAGGGGGAGGATATTTTTGGTATCCACTTGTTTTAGCATGTCCTCCTTAAGCATTACATGAATGCCTTGGTTCATGGATATATTCTTATTTTAGTATTTATAGTCATTTAAGTGCTGCATTTAACACTGTTTTTCGTGCAAATTGTCATATGATGTGATATTAGCATTTCGGTAGCTGTAGATACACTGTGCATAATTTTAGAATGGCTCTTGGAGGCTATCATTTAACTAAGACATTCATTTACAATAGGAAATCCCATCGTCTGCCTCGAGTCCAGCCAGTCCTAATGGGAATGTACTTGGACTGGATCCAGTTTATTATCATTTCAACCCACTGTCACTCATAAGGAGGCAGGTTCCCGGGCCCAATTATTTTTGAAAACCCAACCATGGAGGCTGGATGTGATCAATGAGGCCAATGCCAGCATCGATATGCTCCAAGTCAAGCCTATTGATCAGCGGATACATATAGACAGACGTTGTGAGCTGTATAATGTCAGCAGGGCTGGCGGGTGCGAGGCTGCCGAGGAGGAGGAGGAGGGCTGGAGAAGGTTGGGCAGGGAAGGGGAGGGTGGAAGTGGGGGAGGGGGGCAGTAGTGATAGCACTGAGAGCCTCAGGTGTGCAGCGTCAGAAGAAAGAGGTGACAGTTTGCTGGGGCCCAGGGCCCCCGGGGAGGGGATCAGGACCTGCCCTGACTCCCAGCCTCCCTGCTCACGGCAGCAGGGTGACGAGCTGCCCCAGCAGCCCCTCCCACCACTGCTACCGCAATTAAAAGTCTGGCTCAGTTGCAGTCTGGAGCGCAATAAAACACAGAGCACAACAACCCTCTCACCTTACGCTCAGGGACTGGGACACACACACACACAAGCTGGGACACTTCTACATCTTTTCTCACTCGGTTCTCAGAAACACAATACCTCAGATTAACGCTGTCATATCACCACACTTATGTGAGAGGTTTGTCTTCTTTTTTTGGACGCTCCCGCACAATATCAGTCTGTCAGTTTTGAGATGTGAACAATCTAATGTATCAACCCTAACAGTAGATCAGAATGAGAATTTAGGTATAAAACCTCTGGGATGGACTGAGTGACATTTTGTGTTAGTCACTGTCAACAATTTTGAAAATAAAGCTTTCTAGTATCTGTGCATGGCAAGTATACTGTGTGGTTTATTTAAGAAATAATATAGTCTATGATTATGGTATGCTTCAGATTAGGGAGCTAAGACAGTTGATTAAAGAAATAGTTCATTTTACATTTTGGGAATCACAGAAAACTGGTGATAAGTAGAAGTAAAACTGATACCACACTGACATCTGCACCATAAATATAAGGCCCAGTAGACTGAAGACAGAGGGCGACAGAGAGCCTGGCTCTACCCAAAGGAATTACGTATTCATTAGCATGCTATGTGTTATTTAATCCAATTGTTAGCTACATGTTGTGGTCTTATAGGGGACACATTTTGATAGAGACCACAAATTATATATGCATATTATAATATGCATTTCAAATATATACTGTACTTTATGAAGTTAGAGGTAATCAAGGAACTAATTTCTGGATTGTTTTTGAACAAAGATAAGTTAAAATAGTAATGAGCCTACACGAATGGGCGGCAGCAGTACTCTGTGCCTGGAGTGTCGGAAAGACTTGCAATCAAGTATTATTGGATCTAAGCACCCAGATGTAATTTGGACCTGGCACCTCACCACCCAAAACCATGACCTTTATATCTCTATTTGCCAAGAAGCAAGGTGAAAATATATTTTACATGCATCAAGCGTCTTAGTGTCAAAGTACATCATACACTGTGGTAGGACTTATCTGAGCACCAGCTAATTTCAGCTAATCTGCTAATCATATAGTTGCTGATAATACCTGTTCATGAATTTTGGGGGTGTGGTTTCGAAACCATAACTGAAGTGAATGTAAATTAAACACAGCTTCATCTATATGATGAATTTTAGAAGCACTTAAGTTTTGTGCTTAACGGTTACTTTTTTGTAAATGTATAATCAGTCCTGTAAAGTATCAAAAAAATGTTTGCGAATGAAATCCGTGACATTGCTTTGACTCCACAAAAGACACCGCTGGTTCAGATTGATGTCAAAGTGTAAGGTTTACTTTGTCATGGGAACGAGGACACTGCTAATTTTTATTATTCACATGTCCACTGGATGTGGTTTTGTATATTCCTCAAGGTTCATATTGGAATAAAAAACAAAATGGCCCTTTGGAGCTTTTTGCTGTTAGTACTGATTAGAAAATATTCAATTCTTATCATGTGAATTTAACAGTGAGATTTGATCCTGTTTCTGCTACAGAGTGAACAGAGCCTCCGACACCTCCGCCCCAGCATGAAAGAAATCTGTTTTCCATTCGGCTGCCAGGTCCCCAAAGCAGTGTCGTTGTCTCAATAATGATGAACGATTATTGCCTGCAGATTGCTTTATGATATATGCACTCGTTAAAAATAAAGGGCTGATTGTTTCACTAAAGTAACCTTTCTGTACATCATTTTGAGTGTGAAACTAATACTGGCCTGTTTCATGTGACAGACTGGAAACAGAGACATCGTCTCTGGAATATAATTCCATATATCATAATCCTGATAAAGTGATGGAACAAGCACAGCTGTGATTTAATGACCCCAGAACTATTCAGCAGTGGCATAATGATATCAGTTGCCTCCCTGAATCAGCCTTTTCAATTGCTTTTGGAAAATCAGGAAGCTGCTCACAATGTTTTTTCTCCATCAGACTGATAAAGAGCAGTTTTTCTTAAAACACTCGATTTGATCTGAAAAACAGTTTTTTAATACTCTCCTTAAAAAAAGTCTTCTAAAGCAACAGGTAAAGCAGAAATCATTCTGTTACTAATAAAGGCCAAAGGCAGATTCCGGTTTTATCCTCAGATTATTTTACTTTTTAATTCTTATGAATACAGTGAATTTATCATGAATTTTAATGAGCACAATGTATACATTTTAGTTCACATTGATTCGTGAGGTTGTTGGAAAGGGAGAGCGCCAAAGGCTGAAGTTGAGGAAAATGCAAGCGAAAAGGAGGTGAATGGGAATTAGAGGTGAGTGCGTGTGTGTGTGTGTGTGTGTGTGTGTGTGTTTGTGTGTGTGTGTGTGTCAAGGAAGTAGGAAAGGACAGCGCATACTGAAGTCCACAGATAGAACTCCTCATGCAAATACTACCAGTAGTAAAAAAAAGAGCTTCATGAATTAATCTCTTCACTTCCACTTCTTCTTTTGCTAAAGGCAGTCTTCCTCCCTAGCATGGGTCTTGCTTCTCCTGGCATTGGGGAAATTAATTAGCTGTTTGTCATCCTGAGCTGAACTGCAGGAATTGGGAGAGGACTCTAGAGTCAATAGGCAGACAGGCTACACAATGACTGGGATGGATTGGAGGTTGGTTGGTTGGTTGGTTGGATGATGGGCAGGCCAGGCTGTGACACTGCAGGTGCTACTGCTGATTTTCTTCCTCCCCCTATTCCTCCTCCTCCTTCAGAGCCTGAAGGAGGGTTTGCCCATCAGTCCGACCTCAGTGCATGCAGTAAAAGAGGCAGCAGCTCATTGTCTTTGTGAAGATGGAAGACAGAGAGGAGGGAAAAGCTACTTTTCGTGTTATTAGAGGAGGACAGGTGGTATTCTGTTTCACTGAGCCCCAGGAAATACAGCCTAATGTTAGCCAAGGCTGATTTCATGGCCTTGGGCTACAGGAGGGACAGAGATAGCAGGCAGCAGGTACTTGCTGCCATGGGGTAGATTTAGCATTGGTGTGAGGCTTCCGATTTAGTCCCGCACATACACATGCACACGTTTGGTTAAAGTAGGGAACTTTAGCAGCTCCATAACAGAGAAGAGTTTTAGGGAAAGAGAGATTAAGTTGAAAGTTTGGTGGTGGGCCTGACAGGGACTTGGCAGCTTGTTTCTACAGTTGTTATACATCACAGGAGGTTACAGTACTTGTGCACGTGCATGTGAGTGTGCAGCCTATGCCACACATGCATCCCATTAATGCTTTACAGGAAGAGTGAAGAGCTAGAATGAATAATTGAAGTAGTTTTATTAGACATAAAAAAGAAAAAGTGAAACATTGCAGGGATACTGAGAAACAACTTGAAAATGTATTATTGTACAGTTCAGCACATCTTTTGAGGGGTTTCATCCGGAGAGGTACTGACAAATATTACCTCAGTGTCCCCGTCCTCTTCGTCCTCTTTTTTTCTGTTTTTCCAGTCAGTTAAATATTGCTGTGCAATGAAAGTATAATGAGAAAAAGAATCTAACCAAACAACCAGCGAACCCCTGTTCTCCATTTAAACTGAAACTTTTTAGCTTATTGGTTGTAGTATCCAGCCCACGAAGACCATGGGCCAGAGTTGTTTGGATGTCAATGAGGTGGAACGAACTATGTGGTTGTCCTAAAATCTGTTCATCTATTTCATCATATTGGGGAGTCCATGTCACTGTGCTACTCTAGAGACAGGTCTGAGTCATTGTGACCTGTGAATCAAATGGACAATATCCAGGCTTCAGATTTTCCTAACATTGCACTGCTTCGCTGACTCTGTGCATGATGTACTTTTGTTTAAAACAGTATACTATGCCCTCTTCTGTTTGTTAACTGCAGCTCAGCATCACGTCCAATAAAAGCTTTCTCCTTTTGTAATAGTTATTATTTTAAAAATATTTAGCATGAGCATTTAACGTTTTTTGACAAAAGACTAATGTCAAAGTTAAAACTGAAACAAGATAATCTAAATTGCTCAAAAATATACATCTATCAATTATCTGAAACCGCATATCCTGTTCAGGCCTGGAGCCTATCCCAGACGTCATAGGGCAAGAGGCGGAGTCCACCGTGAACAAGTTGCCAGTCCATCTCAGGACCAACACAGAGAGACATACACAGACAGACAACCATTCACAGGTATGGGTAATTTGGAGTTACCATTTAATTAACATACATGTATTTGGAGTGTGGGGGTACCCAGAGAAAATGCACACAAGCACTGGGAAAATATGCAAACTCCACCAAGAAAGGCTATGGTCGTTAACCTGCAACCTTCTAGGTTTGAGGCACCATGCTATTCACTCCACCACCGTGCTGCCCTAAGCAAAAATATAAAAGTGAAAATAAGGAGTTGCACAAAGAATTACACACTTTGAAGAAACCCGTCTTCAGTAAATTATCATTGGGGCAGGTTTCCAAAATCGCACGCTTAGTTAAGTGGACATCCTCAGTGCAGGTACACTCCACAATAAATTGCCTCTACTCATGTTTAGTATCTGTCAGTCTACATCATGGATTAGCTTGTTCATTTGTGCGGCATCCACACAATTTATTCAGGCGTGCCGCCAGATTGGGCATTGGTGATTTATTTAAACTTCCTTTTTATTTTCATAGCGGAGGCCATCATTTCTAGTTGAGGTGAGACATCAGACATGTACAGAGGGATTCTTGCACAGGACACTGAAAACTATACAGAAACTGCTATACAAGAGGCACAAAATGGTACAGTCTTACCTGGGATGGAGAAAACTTAGGTCAAACACAACTGATGAACTAATATGAGGTAATATAATCTGAGAGAAAACATTCTCAGTATAATATACAGAAATACATCAGTATTGTACTAGGAGAGAGAATAGTATTGCAGCTTAAATAATACAATATTTCAATAAGGGTGCTACTCTCGATACTGGTTATTGTAATGAATAGAGTTTATATTGCACAGATGAAATTACAGCTATTTTTCTGACACTGAATAGTTACTCCAAATTTGCTGTTGCTGAAGCATGCATTGGACTTATGAGTAATTGCTGGTGATTAAAATAGCATGTGAGTGAATCCATACATGTTCAAGTTGACATAGAGAAAAGGTGGACAGTGGGAGTTAGAGTCCAATTTCACTGTAGTGCCGGATGTGGTATTGGCGTTATTTTACCCCAGTTGGGATGTCCAACCTAAAGGCTTGTGGGAAAAAGCTAGTGGTGAGCGTGGCCTCTGTTTGCTATTGCTGTCTGGTCTGAGGCGTCTCAGGTCGTAGCCTGAGGTCCTCCAACCTTAACAGAGAATGTCTGGGAGGTTGAGCATTTCTGGAGATGGCACATGTTATGTTTTTGCAATGTATGATTGTAAGCCTGACTGTACCTACTGTGTGTGTATTGTGTAGCCTTTGCGTGGCACCAATCATTTAAACCATAAGTGGACTGAATTTGGCCCTGAACTTTACCCATTTTCCATTGGTAAAGTGTGTGTGTGTATGTGTGTGTGTGTGTGTGTGTGTGTGTGTGTGTGCGTGTGCATGTGTTGTCCTGTATGTGTTGTCTTTGTTGTGTGCCTCTAATCCCCAGGCCCCGGGGCTCCAGGGGAACAGCTGAAGAGGGGCAGCGGTGGCTTGTCAGCCCGGGGCTCCCGTGGCTCCTCTCCCTTTCACTGCTCCCCATATGGTCCTGCAGCGCTGGGTCCCAAGGGGCCTGTTAGCGCCGCACCACCCAGGCCTAGGCCCTGCCACCAGGCCTCTCTCACCTCCTGTCTCACCCCTGCATCGAGCCCCGCCATCACCTCTTAGTGCCCTCTACCCCGTTTTCTTTTGTTCTGCCCCCCTCCTCGCTTTTGATTATATGGATGATGTCTCGATATGAACCCAGATCTTTCCCCCTCATTTTGTTGTCTTCTGTAAAACACACACCTCGCCCTCCCCTTCCTCTACCTTTTAATTCATGTTTCTTTTTTCCCCTCCCTCATCTGTCTCTTATTTCTACAGGCCGTGCCCTCCCATCCAGTCCGCTGAAGTTAATATGGGGATTTATAGCTCCCATTAGATGTATGAATTATCTCCCTTTCTTTCCTGCAGAAAACTTTTTGGAGAAACTCTGTCCATCTGCCACCAACACTGTACCATGGCTAACACTAGTATATTAAACTTAAGGCAGCAGTGGCCGGCGAATGGTTTCTCATGCTCATGGCCCCCAGTGACTCCGAGGCTCCTTGTCTCTTTAAAGAGTGATTTAGTCTCTCCAGGCTCTAGGCAGACCTCGCTGCTAGAAAGTACCTCAGTTTATCTCCACCACTGGAGCCCCGAGCGTCTCTAAATCAGCTGTCACTACCTCTCTGGGATTAGTGGGGATTTATAAATGAACAGGGAGTGCAGTTTCATACAAGTTATCAAACAGATCATAAAACACCATCTCTGGGATCTGACTGTTTGGTTACACATGTTGGAGCGACGCCTTATGGTAATAGTGCTGGTTCACTGAGTGTTTGCACTAGAGAGATGTCTGTGATCTTTTTCTTCTTTTTTGTTTTTTGTTTTTTGTTTTTTGTTTTGAAAGTGTAATTTTACTGCATCTTCCCAACATGAACACATGACAGATCCACTTTGAATAAAACCAAGAAGACGTGATGCTGTCTAGAAACCATATATGCACAAATAAACACCCATTGTAAATTCAGTTTAACACACTGGTATAGTCATCTAATCATCACCCTTTTTTATAGACCTTGTTACTTCAAACACTAATCTGCTAAAACACACTTTTTTTTGCTTAAGTTTAAAGTATCCACAAATTAAGTCCTAGCGCCCTCTGTTGATGACTGAACACATCACACCTCCTCTGGACCCTCAGAGTGCAAACTGAACCAAATCTAAACCTGAAATAAACTGAAGACAGTTTATTAAATAATCATGAAATTATAACTATTTCTAAATTACACACTGACAAAGGAAAGCGTTTTAACATCTTTCTTCATGGAAGATAATGAAAATGTAACTTCATATATGTATATTACTATGTTTCCTTAAAAATCTTTGCAGGTTTTCTACCTTACACTGAAGACATACTGTCACAGACCTTCATGTACAAATACAGTACAAAGGAGAATTCCTGGCCTTTGCATTATTTATATTACATATATAGGTCTTCATGCTATAATCTGTTTCAGTGGGTTTTTTTTCCTCTTTTATTTTAATAAATTGAATTTTAGACTGTTTAACAAGAAGCTAAATGTAGATGTGCCCTTTGGCTCTGGGACATTTATTTACTTGTTTCATATAATCAACAGTTTCATCAATCAATTAATTAATTAAAACAGCATTCTGCAACTTACCAAACACATAAAGAAGGTCAAGAGACACCCTGATGTGATCTGCTGTATGCTGTAGGGTTTTTTTTATGTTTTATCATTCGGTTTTAACAGTTATTTGTAAAACTTGAGTTGTCAGCTTAATTTCAACCTGGCTCTTGTTTAGTATAGCTAAATTAATAACCACAACATTTTTAATGTAATTGTATTTAAAAATAATTTCCCATGCAGTCAATATAACTATGGTAAATGGTCTACACTTATATAGCACTTTTTTACCTATTGGCACTCAAAGCACTTTTACACTGCTTCTCATACACCCATTCATATTCACACCAATGGGGGAGCTGCTATGCAGCTGGCCAACATTCACCAGGAGCAAGTAAGTTGGGGTTCAGTGTCTTGCCTAAGGACACTTCAACATGTGATCAAAGAAGCTGGGGATTGAACAACTGTGAGAAACTGCTTTACCTCCTGCACCACTGGTGCCCGGACAATGTCTCTCAGTCTGTAACATGGATTATGTTTTTGTCAGTGCTGTAGATCTTTGTTGAGAAACACGTCAGAAACTGACCGGTTGGCCGACTGTTTTGGAATCAGGGAACGTGTCACCCAATAAATCCCTGTGTCTTGTTGATGTGTCTGTAACAGAGGTGCAGCATAGATGAACAAGCTAACCCAGGTTGCAGATTGAAGTCTCTGTACAAAGATTGTTGAAAAAAGACACCTTTTTAAATTTATCTGTAATTGGCTTCTTCTTTTCCTTTGAGGCTGTTGGTTTCAGCAGTCGCCACAGCGAATCATGTGCCTCCATTATCTCTGTAACAGGCTAAATGATTATTAATATTCTCATTTATACAACCTTGAAACGTTTAATGAAGACTTCATTAACCAAAGATGATAGTGTAATCCAGTACATTGAGGTTTAGCAGACTTTGTTGTACAGTAAACTACGAGACACATTTGGTGAGTCACATCCTGGCTCAAGCACCACTGACCGACCATTTCTGGACTGCATGAGCTGCGGAAGTGGATCGCCCGGGAAATCCTCTGCTCTTTTTCTCACTTTGAAACCCAATCTCTCCGAGTCACTATGTTGTGTCTTTGAGTGCAATATCCTCTGCTGCACTCACGCTGTCATCAACTGCCTCTCTTGGCTTCTACTCTCTCTGTGTCTGTGCTTCCTTTTACCACAACACACCCATCCACTCTCCTTCTCCCCGACCCCCTCCACCTCTGTGCATGGGGCTCCAGTGAAGCCTGCAGCTGGCCGAGTCCCCCCCATCCAAACCCCTACCCCCCTCCTCTGGGCAAAAAAACACGGCAGGGGGGAGGAGCTCTGGATCCAGCTTAAAGAAAAGCAGGCAGATCAAGGACAAGAAATACTGGAGGAGAAAAAAGTAATGTATGATCCTGTCTGTGAACAACCCCCACCAACCATCCCCACATCCCCAGCAACCTTACCCTCAGTCCCATTTCTATATATCTCTCTTCTCTCACTCCCCCCCCCCCCCCCCCCCCCCCGCCACTTGGAGTTTCCCCTTGTCCAGTTTGGTTTACCGTTGCTGTTTGGACTAACAGCTTTCAGATGCAGGACAAAGCAGACGTCCGTCCTATATGAGGGCATTCTAAGGACTTCACTTTGACCTTTAGGTGTTACTGGGTTCCTAACTGGAGACAAGCTCTGATTAAAAAAAAAAAAGGAACACCAAACATTACGATAAAGGCACAAAAGTCAAGGCCAACTATTGATCTATATTGTCAAAGATTAAAAATTAAATTTTCTTACCCCAAAAAATAGATAAGTATTAAATTGAGATTAATATATAAATTGTCACCTCAGCATGTATTATGTATTAGTTATAAATAGTACAAAGTATAAAATAATGAGACAGCGGGGGCAGCTGTAGCTTAGTTGGTAAGGTAGTCGTCCACAGACCTCAGTGGTTTGATCCCCGGTCCCGGCTATATGTCGAAGTGTCTCTGGGCAAGACACTGAACTCTAAACAGCCCAATCCCCTCCTCAGCTGTGTATTGCCGGTCAAAGCCTGGTAGAAATTGGGGATGGTGTCAGGAAGGGCATCCGATGTAAAAACTGTGCCAAATCAGCACGCGGACAATGATCCGCTGTGGCGACCCTGAACTCACGGGATAAGCCGAAAGGACAAAACAATTTAAAAAATAATAATAATAATAAAATAAAATAAAATAATGAAGTTATTCTTAGAAGACTACTCTATCCATCCATCCATTATCTTGCCATGCTTATTCTGTTTAGGGTCATAGGGAGCTAGGGCCTGTCCCAGCTGTCACTGGGGAGACATGGTGTACACCCTGGACAGGCATTTAGATTTAGTCAAGAAGGTCTTCTGAACTTCAAACGGAGCATCAGAATTGAGAAGAAAGGTGATTTAAGTGAGTTTCAATGTGGCATGGTTGTTGGTGCCAGATGGACTGGTCTGGGTAATTTGCGTGATTGTTGGTCTGATAAGTCAGCAATTTCTTTTGCAACATTCAGAAGACTGGTCAGAATTTGGCATGAACAACATGAAAGTACAGATCCACCCTGCCTTTCGCAGTCCAAGTAATTGGGGGGGTGGTGTAATGGTGTGGGGATATTTTCTTGGCACACTTTGGGCCCCTTTGTACCAACTGAGCATCCTTTAAATATCACAGCCTATCCTTTCCTCTATAACCACAGTGTAACCATCTCCTGATGGCTGCTTCCAGCAGGATAACCTAGCAATGTCAAAAAGTTCACTGTACTTAAATAAGCTCCAAATTCACCAAATCTCGATATAATAGAGCAACTTTAGGGTGTGGAGGAACAAGGATTTGCTATCATGTCTATGTGGACAAAAATCTCTAAGGGATGTTTTCATCACCTTGTTAAATTTATGCTACAAATGAGGTTCTGAAGGGAGTTCAACCAAATACTAGTAAGTTGTAACTAATAGAGAGGCCGGTTTAGTGTAAATGCAGTTTTATTTGAAGCTCCCCATCATTAAAAGGTAAATGAGGATGATAAAAAAAAAAACAATATGGACAAACTTCATTCAGCATTACAAAAAAATGATCAAAGAGTCTTAAAATAAATGGCATTGCTTAGTTGTGACATAATTTAAGCAAAACAACTGCAATAGTGCTCAATAGTGCAGGTGTGTGTGAACGTGTGTGTTTTGTACACTTGGTATTGTATGCATGTATCGACTTTACAACCATGCCAGTCATGTGTCCTCCATCAACTACTGAGCTCTTGCCTTCGGTGTTTCATCAGGTGTGCCGACTCCTGAGTTAGTGCCTTCCACAAGCAGGTTAATAATTCCATTATCCTCACTCTCATTCACTCTCCATGTTCCATTCATTCGCTTTTCTCACTTCTCTTCACTGTTCATCTTTGTGGCTGCACTCTCTCCTGCTTCCCTCTCTTGCACTCTGTTCCATTTGCAAGGTGTGATATTGCTTTAATTGAGCAGAAACATGTGGAGAGATCAGACATATCTCGGGGGATTAGAGGAAAAGCTGAGAGTTTGTGCGACTGGCAGCCTGTGTTTGGAGCAAAGGGTCTGCTGGGAATGAATGTAGTTAGTGTGACCCCTGACCCTGCGAGCTGTTGACGTGGAAGCTGGCCAAGAGGGATCCAACAGAACGCTTTTGTTAATCTTATTCAGGGCTCCCTGTGAACTCTGGGCAGGGGGAAAGCTGGCAGCTCAGACCTGTGGAATGCAGAGCTCTTTATTCCCAAGCTTTGGAAACAGAGGTGGGCCCTGGAACTAGCAAGGCTCCTTTAGCGGGACCTCCTCCACTCAGCTCAATCGACACTGACAGTTTCCTGGCTTAGGCTTGCCAACTGGCAGGGCAGCGGTGCAGGGGGGACAAATGCGCCCCACCAGGGCTGCAAAGGCCACAGACAGCAGGACAGAACTTCTAACAGGCCGCTACAGTAGTGTGCCACTGTTAAGAAAATCCACTCCACTCACTACACTTACTAAGCTAAACTGAGAACCTTTCTGTATCAGGTTTGGATACAAAAATAAAACACCGGCTGTGTGATTGACCAGTGTGTCCACAGATTAAAGTAAGTGAGAGTAAAACATCAGTTAATTATTTTTTATTTTTTTTGGTGCATTAAAAGCATTACATTTTTTTCTCCTATGTAGTGTGATTCTCAGAGTAACGTGGACTTCCCTCTGGGTTGAGGTTTGGATTGTTTAAGAATCTAATCTAAAATATGTCTTTGAGCCACGAGCTCTTCTAAAGGCCAGTACTCACCCAGCAAATATATAACACACACCAAAAGTGCCTGCATTCCTGGGATCAGTTATAGACACTTGGTTTCATGTGTTTTGGTGCCAAGAAACAAAACTGTTCACACCTGTCTATATACACTTCGTTCGGTATATTTCAAAGGTGTCCAGCACATCACCTGTGTTCAGATTTTGTCCTTGTGCACTATGCACCCGAGTGTCGGATTTGTACTGGACAGTCTAGCAAAAATGTTTCAAAAACTTCTATAAATGTGAGGGCGATGCAGCTGTTTTTTTTTTCTTTTCATCAAGCATTTGTGACACTTTGTGTCACCAAAATCCATCTCACATCGATTTCATGTAATGTCCTTGTTGGGTTTGCAACAGGATGAATCAGTGTTTATGCTAGAAAAGCAATGTCATCACCTTAACAAGTGGTTTAAATGATCAAATCACAGTGCATGATGGTGATCATTTACGCTTGTGTTTAGTGTAACAAAATTAAATTGGCTATACTCAAATTGTTTAGGACCCTTTTGAAACCCCCCCTCAAGGACACCTGTTAGCTCTTCTTTTGGAAAACACATCTGTAAAGGGTGCAGCTGTGTGGCTCAAACGAAGTCTCCAGTACAAAAACAATATACACACACGGACACAAACAGATTAACAGATCAGTCAAGATTAAATAAGTGTACCTCTTCACTGGTCTGAATAGAAACCTGCTGGAGACTAAGTGGTATTCTCTGTGAATGATGGAAGGTTGGAACATGTAAGAACATATATATAATATAGACACTCTCACTCACTCAATCTTTAACAAAGCCTGATACTGAATCTGGGCAATAAATAGCTTTGTATTTATTATTCTGTGTTTCTAGAAGAGCCAGGCAGATAGACAGGAAGTAAGGAAGTTAGGCTTTGAGGAGAACTCCTCCTGCTCCCACAGGGCTGCCAGTCAGCTGAGTCCACTGTTCAGCAGCAGCGGGGGAAATACCTGCCGGTCCACACAATGGTGCTGCTGGGATTACAGGCCCCCCTGCTGGTAAGCAGCCAGGCAACGGGCAAGGAGGGAGGAAGGGGGGAAATAGATGGAGGGGAGGTGTGCACAACAGTTCCAGCTCCCAACTAGACCTGGGACTGATGCTTTAAGATAGTGTTTGAGTCATTTCACAAAGAGGCTGATATACAAAGAGTAAATGTCGTATTAATAAAAATAAAACTATGTCTGCAAATATGTATCTAACCTCATAATGGATAAGAAATATTGTTTTGTTTCTAATTAGAACCAAAGATTAAAGGTAAACACTTTCATTTTAACTAGAGGGTTATCTGCAGTACAGGAGCTCAAGCAAGTTTGGAGAGTCTAAAAAAGACCATTCATGTATTTAACATACAAATAAAGGAAGTCAGAAAACATGAAAAGTATGAATACATCTCACTGTCTCACACACACACAGGCTGGTGGTCACATTCTCTGCTGTCTGCTGGTAGTAGTGTGTGCTAGGCCGAGGCCTGTGATTTACCTGTCCGTGGCTTTAACGCGCCCCATATGCTGAACAATGACCCATAAAGACGACTCTAAACGAGACAGGAGTTATAAAGACCTCAGCCTGAGCTTTGTTTTATTGCACAGAGCCTGACTCTCTTTTGCAAACATGTCATGTGATTTAAATGACTAATGTAAGGATAAACTGAAATTCCTATTTGCTGCTACTGAACGTACTTTAAACAATTAAGAGAAATTCACCAGGTAAAAAAGCCTTGTGTCTACTGCTGAAAGAATTTCTTAGTATGAATTTACAAGCACTGGGTGAATGTGTGTGTGGTGTTGCTGAGGCGTAGCTGGCAGCTTCCTGTGCTGAGCAGATGGAGTGGAGAGGGATTCTGGCTTTAGCTCTTTATGTGATATCAAGAAAAGCTTTTTCTTGAAGCGCTTTCTAAGTCTTTGTGTCTAGACAAAGTGAGTCGTTGTGCGGCCAGTTTACCAAAATCACTAAAACATATGAGCAAAACATTTTTTGTAAATGTATACAGACAATACTGGCAAACTATGTATTTCTTTTGTTTCCCTACAATGCCCACCTGTGGTGACAGAAGCATGGTTTTGGCACTTACATGTTGTATTATTGAGTTAAAAAGTATTGGAAAGGTCAGCTGTGATTTAAAGAAGAGAATGGGAAGTGCTATCAAATAGAGTACATATATAGTAATAATAATAAAAACAATATTTGCACCGTTTAACGATAATTTTGCACAATACTTAGCGTCTCAGTGTTTTGTTCACTCTTATTTTGCGTTGCTCTTCCTAACCTTGAAACTGATAAAATACCAGTACATTTCTCATAAAATATGAAGCCGATGGTCTACTGAGTTTAAATCATAGTATTTTTGATGACCTTTTTGCTTTCACCTTGTGCTGTCATCACCATCAGGGGGAAATAAGAAAGTCTTTCGCTCTTGTTTTCTATTGGTTCTTTCTAAATGTAGCAAATCTACATTAGTAAAATGATTTGACGCATTGCTACTACCTTGCAAGCCTAAAAATTTTATTTTAAAACCAGATATAATAATGATAAAAGACACTATGCCCAAGTATTTGTTATAATATTTACAGTCACTCCTCAATTTTCCACCCCTGGATAAAATCCCTCCAAGCTGTTGGTTTCCATTGTGGGGCAGATTTTTATATGCCAGTTAATCTCGTTCTGATGTACATGCTGGCTCATTGGCTCACAATGATCAGGGCTTTATGGGGGGGACGAGCAGTGAGCACCATGGGACATTCACACTAAATAAACTTATATGTTTATACGCACAGAGGTAGAGATGTAGTTGGGCATGTAACTGTGTTTGGGCCCGCCCTTCAGGGGGTTTATGACCAATGCGGTTGTAAAGATTTCAGGGGGGCTTTCTGCAGAAAGAGAAGAGTAGGAAGATCCAAAATTATATATATTTTTATTGTCTCTCAACATACTTACCCACAGTGACAAGAACAAGAGAAACACACACAGACATACACAGAATCAAAGCTTATCAAGGTGACTATGAGAATAGGTAAGTAGGTTTCTAGGTAACTTTCTCTACAAATCATACGACTTCATGTGCAGGGGTGGTTTTGCAACATATATGCCTTGTATTTCAATATTTAAATAATTTAGCAGACATACATGTTATTGCAATGTCCACTTTAAAGTCCTCATAATGATCTAGTCCTCCACCAGCAATCACAGCTGAACATTTAACCTTAATGTGTCCCACAATCTGCTCTGGTCTGGTCTCAGAGGTAGAGGCGACCCTAACACCCCCAGGCTCTGGTCCTTCAGTTAGCCTGCACTATGTTTCCTTTGTTTAACCCCTGACCTGCAAAAACAAGACATGTCCCAGAGTTCTAAAGAGACTGAGGGGAAGAGGAAGTGTTTGGTTACATATATGCGTGTTAAATATATGCGTGTCATGAGCCATAAATCAGCAGGCCTGCTAGCACCACTGCTATATAAATAGTATGTGCTGTCACCATAGAGTTTTAAGGCCTTGAGGTTTTGGGCCAAAAGCAAGATGTTTGTAAATGGTCTGCACTTATATAGTGCTTTTCTACCTCTTGGTACTCAAAGCGCTTTACACTGCTTCTCATTCACACTCACTGATGGGGGAGCTGCTGTGGAGCTGGCCAACAGTCACTGGGATTCAGTGTCTTGTTCAAGGACACTTTGACATGACCATATTACCATATCACTAAGTCTCCATCTAGGCTGCTGAATCCTACTTCCCCCCTTACTCTTTTACATGGAGACATGTCAATCCCCTCTGTAATTAAGAAAGATGGGGATTCTTTCTAATTGGACAATTAGCAAGAACCATCCTCTTCAAACACAAAGTCAAACACTCTGCAGCGTAATGTACATATCACATGAGAACCTCACAGATTAAAACTTCATAGAAAAGTGATCCACTCACATTACCAACACAGACATAGAAATCCACCACTTCAAATGTTCACTAACTCATTAAGCCCGATTCTCAGAATATCCTTATTTTAAAGAAGCAGTTTGTAGAATGAGAATGAAGAACTGGTGTTCATTGGGCATCACTATAACATATACTTTTTTCCCCATAAGCTGGGTTTCAGGAATGCTGTGGAAAAAGGCTAAAAATACGGTGCACAGGTGGCTTGAACTTGGTCTCTTAGTTTAAGGTTTTTACACAGGTGCATGCTTCTAAATCCTAAAGCCAGCAAATTAAACAGCTAAACAACTGTTAATACAACAGTTAATACAGTCTGTCTTGTCAGGAGAAGTCATTTATTTTACCTGCTGTATGAGGACATCCCTTTCTCCTCTGCTGGTGGCATGTGGGTGGGACCTTTTCTTCTCTCTTTCTGACTGACAGTCATCAGCTCCTGTGTAATCCTGAGGCTTTAGGCTGAGCAATGTGTTGACAGCTAGAAAACACCGCCTGCAACACGCTCTAAAGAATGTGATAAATGATATAGATGTAATTTCTGCACACATTTGCCAGATGTAACTTGATCTCAAACCATATTTTAAATAGGTTTCCTATGTGCACGATTATTTTTTGTGTGTGCGTGATTCAGTCACTCTTTGATGGTTTCCTTGTGATCACACTACTTTAAAAGAGGATTTATATGTCTGTGAATTATGATTTGAGGTTTATTCTGTGTCTTTAATTGTGGCCATTGTGCTTGTACTATCTAACCTATTCATCTATGTAACCCCTCTACCCAAAAAAATACATAATTTCACAACAGAAATCTCTTAAGATGAGGAATTCTACAGCAGCAGCACTTGTCTAAATGCCAGTAAGGCTGCGGTTTAGGCCCGTGTGTGTGCATGTGTTGCTCGTGTTGAGTGACACAGGTCAGGTGTGGCTTGTCCAGGCTGTAATGTGTTTGTGTGAAGCGGGGAAAGGAAGCGTGAGGGAAACAAGGTCATTCCTGTGTTGATATGGCAGACTTTATCTTCCCTGTGGGACCTGAAGCCAGTAGAGCCGAGATACACACCAGCTTGGATTACTCAACACTGAACACTTAAGGGCCCACAAGAATCACACCAACTGCTCTGCTGCACTTCTGCAGTTGCTGTTGTTTTCTGTAATATTTTAAGTCTTTGCCAATAAGACAAATAATGATATTTAGATCATTGAAACCATTATGAATTATGTCAGAAATCAACCACCTCGCTCTCAGAGTCATAATGACACGAAATCTATGCTGTTAAAGCCAATGTGATTAATCTTCAGGGTGATAGAAGGTTTTCCTACAGTATGTCTATCAAGCAAAACAAAGGTCCATTAGAAAACATTAATTAATTAAATATATATATATATATAATAAAATTAAAAGTACAACGAGTTATTGTCATTGTTGGTATATTAATTTTTTAACTTTCTTTTGACTCTCTTAAATGATGAGCGCCTCACTGCTCATGTGTCAGACTCCTACCATATATATAGATATTGTGGCTGTGAGTTTATCTTTTTTTCAATTAAAAAATTTGATGACGAACATTTATATGGACATTTATGGACAGATTACCAGAAAATGGGCCCCTGGGCACAGGCAGGGAAAAAGCCCCCACTCTTTCATTTGGATGTTTTGTGACTATTTGTGGTCATTTTCTGCCTATTATTAGTAGTTTTGTTTCTATTTTTGTGTTTGGCATTGGTCTCTTTGTGTGTATATTGGAGAGTTTTTTTGTCTGTTTTTTTATCTTATTCTGTCTGTGGTCAAGTCATGTGTCTGTTTTTAATCATTTTGCACCTTTTTTGTGGTTGTTGTGCATCTCTTTGTGGTCATTATGTGTCTTTTAACTTTTCAAAAAAGAAAAATTAACAGTAACATCTTAGCCCCCTGGGCCTGTGCCAAGTACGCCCTTATACTAATCCATCCATGCAGACATGCATAAAGAAAAAAAGAAATAGAAAAACAAATGCTTTTATGTATATTTTGTGCTTTATGAGCCTCTAATGAAGGATCTTCTTCCTCTAAAGACTATTATTTATACCACCTGGAAAAACACCACTATTCTTCCAGAGTGTGCACCAGACACCATATATGGTAGGGATCTGACATCCGACTGTACCAATATCTGACCCTGCCCCATTCTGCTTTCTGCAGCCAGGAGCACATGTCTCACTCCGTGTCCTTCTTCTCTGTACCTCTGTTGTTGTGGGTGTATCAAGTCAAGTATCAAGTACAAATTCCTCCAATCTGAAATAATTTGCTTTATTCATCAAACCGCAATTTAAATGCCCAAACTTATTCCTGCTCTACCAACGATTGCCATTTATGCATATTGAGAGGCTTTGCCAATCTGAAACTAATCTATTGTGGACTATATGTTATGTTATGCTAAAAGTAATATTTTTATTGTTATTTATTTTTGGCAACTTTTCTCCCTCAACTAAAATTGTTAAAAATAAAATGGAAACTAAAATAAACTGAAGCAATAGAAATTATTACATTTAATGTAAACTAAGCTGAAACTAATGAAACCTAACTAACCTGACTAACTTAAACTAAGCACAATTTAAGCTTGCAGTTAAATATATTATCAAAATAAAAATTAATTTGGAACTTAATGGAACTATAGTAGCACTATTCTAACCTTGATTCTGGTGCTGGAAAGTAAGAATTTTGCAAAGTTAGTAATAAAGTCCTCTTGCGAAAAAATGTATTTGTCGTCTGAGACAAGCAGAGGAGAAAGCTGGTGATGTAGCATGAGAAAGTCTATGTCTGTGTTAGGAGGAGATTGTGGTTGATGGTATGTTTTGTATCCATGACTGCTCCACCTTAATTGTGTCTTGTAACCATAATTATTTTACCTATAACCACAAAGGTCCCCATTAAGGAAGTACTTGTTTAAAGCCAAACCACCATATCTAAACTTAACCTATGCAGTTTTTGGGAATTAACCTAACTAGGCTGTGCCGTGCTTTGGTGTAAGCACAGCTAATCATGATCCATCCATCCCTGTATCCAGAGTTGGGTGGCAGGAAGCTGGTTCAGCTAGGAAATCCAGATTTCCCTCTATCCAGCAATGTTTTCCAGCTCCTCTGGTAGGATCCAGGCATGAGCTCTCTGGTGTACGAACTCCGAAACCTATAACTAATGCCAGGCCAAACTATCCTACGAAGGAATCTCATTTTATTTTGTATTTGTGATTTTATTTTTCAGTCACTATAAAAAGTTCATGACCTTCGAATACAGACTTATTGATACATTTAATGCTTTGCCTTGTCGGTCTGGTACAACATTTGCAGTACTCCTGATACTGCACCATTTTGCCTGTTAAGTTCACACTCAACTTAAGCTTTGCTCGGGAACCAGATGCAGTGACAGCCAAACTTCTTCAACTGGGGCTGTGGCTCATTCTCAATCTGAAAAGAGCAATCCAACTGTTTTCCAGCAGGGAACCACATAGGGGTGCTGACTTCCCTATGACATCCCAACCAATTCACACTCATCTGCAAACCATTGCTTGCTAAAGGTCGTGGGCTAATGGAGGCAAAATCCATTTTAAATCTATGTTTATGATTGTTTCCTGTCATACCGGCCACAATAGAGTGGTATGGGTGGAATTAGAGGGTGGAGACCAATGACCTTTGTAAATTGTTGAACCTTGTGTCAAAGACAAAAGTTTAGATTTGGTCTGCAATATAGTTTCCATTGATAAAGTCTGTAAAGTAATATATATTTCAAATGTGGCATGTTTAGCTGAGTTGTAGTAATGTAAAGCCTATAAGTAAAGACAGTAAAAGTTTTCAGTGGCTTGTCAATGCACATCATCAGTAAAGACAAACACAGCAAAATGACCTCTCATTGTTCACTTTCCACAGTATCCTTCACTGTCCAAAGCCACTGGTAAAGATTTATTCAGTATGAACACAGTCTAAATCTGTTGGCAAGCTCATTTTCTTCTTGTCATTTAAATTTTTTTAATCCCCATTGCATTCCATTGTTTACAGTACTTCCCCTTATTTTTCCATGAAGCATATCCTTCAAGAATTCCATGCTTCACAGAGCTTCTCCTTTGAATATGTCGCAGATGAAAGTAAAAACAGGATTACAGTCTAATCCCTCTCGATTGTTTGTGTCTTTTGGCCACTGGGAGAGCTCTGATGTGGTCCTTGCCTGCTCGAGAGAAAGCAAGAAAGAGAGAGAAAGTTAGAGTGGGGGAGAGATGGAGATGGAGACCGAGACGTTCCTCAGTGCCATCCAGTAATGAGAGCCAGTAATAAAGTGGATGTATTCATGGACAACTGAAGCCAGCAATTAAGGAAAGAGGTAGCTAGCTTCAGACGGCCACTTTGGATCTTTTAAATGTAAATACAGGCGCTTCTCTCAAAGTGCTTGGTGAGATATTCCAAATGAAATCCCCTCTCACTAATGAGGGAGCTGTGATATTTCTACACCAAGCCTCTCTACAGTGCTACCACGGTAGGCAGCTCAGGCGCTTGTTGAAATGTTTTAATCAGGCTGAAGGAACAGGGATTATGATATAACAGAGTTGGTGGAGACTAGTCTTCCTCTGTTTCCCATATCAACACAGTACTGTTTGATCTGCCCTGAAATCTACACTGCTGTGACTGTCTTAATTAACTAAGTGGATGTAGACAACATATCCTACATAGTAAATTGCAGTAGTTGACATGTCACTGAGTAATGTTCTGTGTTCCACTTAATAAAGAACAATACTTAAGAAAATAAAAGAAAATAAAAGTCACCGTTGCTACATCCACAGAGGAGATAATAAGACAAAGAAACTGCTCATATAGATCCTGTCAAGAGACAAATTATTGTAATTTTAAAAGCAAAGCTCTGCTATTTGGTAACATTTGGTGTTCGCAAAACCTCCTCTCATTGCCAGTAAATGGCTCTTGCCTTCATCAGCTGGTGCAGCCTGTCACAGACGTGCTGCGTTGTGTCATTGTTTCATCCCATCTGCCTGGGTTTGATGTCTCCTTCCCTATCCTCAGCATCCTCACACACTCCTTTAGCGGCGGGTCAGGTCACTACACACTGGTTTGTGATGCAGGAGTCACAGAGCTGCCGTCAACTCGTTGCCCAGTAACAAACAACAGCTTGACTCGCAATATTGTCGTCATGTTTGTTTGTTAAGAGGCAGAGAGACTCACTTGGCAGTGAACCAATTCAAATGAGCTGTTTAAGATATGCGAGTGTGCTATGAATAGGAATGAAGGTGGTTATATGTTGCAGGGGCTTTCCACTCTTGGTAACCTGAAGTGGACGTGGCAAGTATTTGCATCGCCACAGAAAACATCAAATTACAACCAACTGTGTGTCTGCTTCAGAAAATTGTTTTACACTTTATCCAATATACAGTGACATCATATTCCAAAATCAAGCCGACTTTCCGATCTTTTAACTCTATTCAACTTTGAAAAGAGGCTCCAGAGTCAAGACATTACACAACTTCAGATGCACATTACCAAAGGGTTCTATGTGCGTTATATGTCTCTTTCTCAGTTTAATGATGCGTGTGAATGTGATACCTGGGACCATTTCATGTACTTAACTCGGCTTTCTGAGTATTATTATCCAATCAAATCGTTATAAGCATTTATCAGCCTATGGTTATGGTTTGGCCCACTAACTACTGGCATCAGTGACTTATGTGGGACATTGGCAAATTCTACTGGCTGTGAATAGTTTAGTTTAGTTTAGTTTATGTTCTACTTTATCAGTACACAATGTTAATTCGCCATGTTAATTCGCACCACATCGGGTCAACTGTGACAGAATCGGGGCGACTGTGAAGCAGGAGGAAGAGCGGTCGTCCACCGATCCTCCAGTTGCTGGTTAGATCCTTGGCTGCTCCAGTCACATGTCAAAGGGTCCTTTGGCAAGACACTGAGCCCCAACGTAGTTGCTCCTGGTGAGCATTGGCCAGCTGCATAGCAGCTCCACCATCGTTGTGTGAGTGAGAGTGTTATTGTGAGTGTAAATGGGTGAATGAGAAGCAGTGTAAAGTGCTTTGAGTGCCAATAGGTAGAAAAGATTTCTATATAAGATTTACCATGTGAATCTACTCTGAGGCAGATCCAGGTTACTTGTTTAAAGTAATAAAGAATGGAGATAAAATTGAGTATTTTCTGTAAATGATAAATATATTCAATTTATATTTTGTTTTGCATACCTCACACTTGACTTGGACCTTTTAAAGTTTAGGTAGGTGGGGAGGGTGACAATCTCATTAGTGTAGGTAAAGCCTACATGTCTTGTCTCCGGAGCAAACATCTTTTGCTTTTTAGTCACATAGGTTTAGCTTTTCTAAACTATAAATACCAACATGTTCTCATCCCTTCCAAAGACATCAGATTGCACCATCTTTTACTTCCTTTGGTGTACACTGAAAGCTCAGAGTAATACAGAAGGGACTGGACAAAGCAACACTTTCCGATGCCACAGGTAGGTTTTCGAGGCAAAATGTGGACCTGATACACGGAGTACTGAATAGTTTTTTCTTGGTCTCAGTTTTTTTTCTTGACATGTCAGTTTTGAACCTACTACCTGTAGCTGCTTCTAGACAAAAATGACCTACAGTACATTCTGTGGAATTGCACATTGTTCCAAAATCCATGTTGCCAAAAGATTCACCAAAGAGGTGCAAATTTGACTCCATTATGTTCTTTAGCTAGCCAATTGCTTTGTCTGACAGCTGCAACACAACGTGTTTACCAGAGCTTTCATGCTCTTAACAGCTGCTCCTGTAAAAAGTGTCGATGAGAGTGCTCAAGTTAACCATACAACAATGATGTGGGTCAAACAATCTAAACAATTATCTAAAATCCACAATGACCACAGCTGAGAGCTGTAGAGTTGGTTGCTAATTATCTGTGGGTAAACTACTATAAGCTACAGTGTTATTAGATTAATTGAATAATAATAAATGGATTCTAAAGCGTTACAGTGAGGCAACATGAGGCAACTGGAGATTTAGTACCTGTTTAAGAGCCTTCTCAGAACAAATTGTTGAGGAACATTTATTGAATGACTCAGATTTACATTATAAAGTATATTCAAACAGTACACATTTGTTTTCTCGTTGCTCATAAATGAAGCAGTCTGACTGCCCACTATACTACTTAACAGGTGCAAATTCAAGGTGAGAGAGGATCTTCCACTGCACTTTTAATTCGAGGTTTTAATCCTCTAAAAAGTCTCATCTCCACCTGGCTGGGGAAAGTAAATTCCTTAATCCCCGTCTCTCTCTGACGCTGGGTTTTGGTTTACTTCAGTTCTGAAGTGATGCAAGCTAAGTGCGTGTGAGTGCAACAGTGAGTTGGTGTCCCAGAGGACTGTGCCGAGGTGGTGTTTGCGCTTTGTGCAGCCGGTGGCTTTAGGTATTGGAGGCAATACATATGCAGCCTCCAGAGATTTACACCCAGGTGGCTTCACTCTGATGCTGATGCCATAGATACTGCAAACGCCAACACCGTCTGCAATGCCAGCTCATTCAGCTCTCTCAATTGAGTTGACATTGCAGGTGCCATCTTAATGAGCACTGGCTTCTAAAATTTTTCTAATGGTTCAGATAATTCTTTGAGTTCACTAATGCTTTCAGCTTTTAATTTTAAATGTTATTTGGCAGCAGTGACAAGGTTTGGGATGTCTCCATTAGCTCAGCCGTTGATTTTCCTTATATAGTATACACAGTAATCTGTCATTTTACCTGTTATAGTTATGAGAGTTTTGGAGAACTCAGATAAAAATAAAAAAAATAATTTTGATCTAGGTATCAAAACATTAAGAGTAAAGCATGTTTTCCATAATTTGACTCACTAAATAAAATTTGTTTCAGATTTTTTGCAAATATTGTTTCTTGCACCTTTTTGCATAACCATGGTTTTAAATGTGATCAAAACTGTGGAAAAAAATGCCTAACACAGTTAATTTAGAAAAAAAGTATGTTAAGAGTGTGGACTAACACTAGAATTACATCCTCAGAAAATAAGGAACATTATTGTACCTTACAATTGCTTATCTCTAGGCCCTATAGAAAGTACCCTTGTGGTAATAGATGTGCTTATTATTTAGCACCTTGCCACTTGACTGCTCATATATCATTGCTCCTCATTTAACTTAGTCAATGATGATTTCATTATTGACTTTATAGCTGTGATAGTAAATTTTCATGTCCACAAACAGACAGAAAATGTTCTTTAAATGGGTAGAGCAGCAGGATGGGATGCAGAAGCTGTGGGAATAAATCCCAGCCTACCCACCAGGTGTGTCCCTGAGCGAGACACTCAGTGCCAGCTCCTCAAGCACCCCCCACCCCCCAGGGGGATGGGCCTAACGTAGAGAAAGAATTTCACAGTAATATGTTTGTGTATGTGCTCAATAAAAAAATTTTTTTTTTCCATATATACCTTTTACTAATTGGAAACACATAGCTCCAAAATGTGCATATAGTAGCCTTGAGCTCCAATAATTTGCTCTAGAGGAGACATTAGTGTAGATTGTATGTTGGGGGACAGAAATGGACTCCTGCTGTCCCCTTTTTCTAAGAGTGTACTGCAACTACAAACACTTTAGTGGAGTAAAAATACTTTTATCCTCTGTGTTTTATGGAATTTGAGAATTTGACTTATCCAACTGCTGATCTAATAGTCTGTGTAGTGTTGAAGGTGGATATAGGTGATGGTATAGGTAAACTGTGGATGTTCAATAGAACAACTATCTGTAGCACAATATGAAAATGTGCATTATCATCTCCATGATTAAAAGATAATTTGATTGTTGTCTATTTATTATCCAAAAATTATTGGACAATTATAAAATTTTTGAACATTTATAAAATTATTAAAAACACATCATAACTCTGGCACATCACCCTACTGATATGTTCCTTCACTGCTTATGACATTTTTTTAAATGCACGTGCATAACCACTGTAAAAAGTTACGGAAATACGATGCAACATTTTTACAAACTTATTGTGCGTTGGAATGAATATGTCACCCAGTGGCTGATTTTTATTTATTTTGTTTATTTTTTAATTTTTGGGCAACAGCAAATAACTTCAGCACAGATCAATTAACATCTGTATGGGGATTGTTTAAAATAAAAGACATTCCCAGTATTGGTGTGATAATCAGACTGAATATTAGCTGATTTGTGTTTGAAAAAAAGGCTTCTTTAATTTTTTATTTTTTTGCTGAAATAAAACTTGTTCAATAATGAGTTATTTTTTGTTCACAAATCATTCCATTTATTCCATCATATCAATATTTATTTCCACTGGTAAGCCATTTGTCTTATCAATAATGCAATAATACCAGCCAGATGACTAAACACTAAACGCTCCCCATTCTAAATCCATTCTACAAAGCTCTGATTGATCCGTTGTTTTTTTTTTCAGCTGCTGAAAACAACCTCCAGTAAGCACAACATAACATCTATTCTAATCACTGTACAAATTTGGGGTTTGGGCAAAGATTCAAAGCTATTGAACCAGTCTGTCTTAAGGCAACATCACGGTTTACAACTCAAAAAATGTCATGAACCACCAATTCTTGAATGCAAAATGAATTGTTCCATTTTTTATATCTTATTTTAAACCTTTTGAACATTTGAACAATCTTCAGACAGATGAAGACAAGCTGTGACAAGTGAATGCAAGATTGAGTGCAAGATTGTCCTTTATGCAATAGTCCAGGGGTTAGCAGCAGACAATTACCTTAAATGAAGATAGTACTTTGCAAATTTTGCATTTTTACGTGTGCTAATTTTTGTTCTTGTCCTTATATTTAGGAATCTGTGTCTTATGGGTGGCATAAAAAGGTCAATTTCTTCTTAGAGCATGTGTGTTATTTTGTATCTGTCATAAAAATGTTTAATATACATACTTATTATTTTATGCAACTGGATATCATATGTGTTTCCACACTTATGCAACCTGTTCCCTTTAACAGTTTTTTTTCACCACCCTCTGCATTCTCACGTCGTCAATTACAGGTCAGATCACACTGAAGAACAAGTCCCTCATCACTTTAGGAACCTTGGTGTTTCCTCTGATCTAGCCATTGTTAATATGCAGTAGACTCAGGGAAATTCCAGAGGAGGTGGGCTGTCTGTTATTGTAAAAAAAAAGTGCAATAACATAACAAAATATTTAAGTAGCAGAAATTGTCGACATAGTATAAACTTAAAAGTAAGCTGACATTCAACCTTTAAACGCAGAGTCTACCAGAACCACAACAGACATTATACTGTAAGACTCTAAATTGATCTTTAAAATTCAACAGGATTCTGATACTTTGAGATTTTTCTGGTACATCTAACATTAGATAATTGTTGTCAACACCTGATATTGTGTATAAGGAGTTTGCAGTTGGGCATTGAGGCAGGTAGTGTCCTGTACCCAGGTTAGTGTGGCATGGCTCTATAGTGCAATCAGCTTTTCTCACTGCTGTCTACATAAATCCCAGCAGACAGGAAGCAGTTGTTGGTCAGCAGAGGTCTCAGCTGATGACCCGGGTCTATCAGGCTGAGAAACCAAGGGTGCTGATTGAACATCCCGTCTCCCTCCCCTATCCCCCATCCTTTCTCTTCTAAAGGCCAATATGGCTCCTCTGGGCTTTTGTTGCATGATGGGATATATTCAGCTGCTCCATTCGACTGATTTGGTGGAATGCTGCGGGTGCGCCCCCTGCCATCGGTTGGTCAGTGAAGCGAGCAGGGATATCAAAGCTCTTTCGAGGAGGGGGCAGGAGGGGCTTGAGAGGGTCATGTCTCATTGAGCAGAGGAGGGGTGCACTGGGCCTGTCACATGGCTGATGGCTGATTTACCACTCCACTGGAGAGGTGAGGCCTTATAGGCCACCTCTTCCTACCAACTACACACACACACATACACACACATTACATTTTAGTGACAGATAGCCCTCACTGCTCACCATCTCTACAGTGTTTTAACAACCTTGAACATCAATGTGCTTTCTCTACAGTCCAGACATCTCTTTAGTCAAGCTTCAGCTGAAGCACCTGTATTGATTCCTGCTCCAGCCAATTCAGCTGCAGCCTTTCATGGACTCCTCTAACTGACTGTCTTTGTCCATGTTTCTCTAACATGTTCAATTTTTTCTCAGCCATTTTTGTCATCTGCACCCATTTCCTGCACTCAGCAGAGGCACCACTCTCTTTTCCTCCACCCCCCTCCCTCCCCACCTGTGCTCTCACACTCTTCACATTTTGCCCATTTTAGTTGTATGATGGAAAATCCATGCCATTCACTTTGTTGTTGTTATTTGCAGTAGCTCATGTGTTGTCAGACATCTCCCTATATAAAAGACACCTGGGTAAAATGTTCTGTCTGGCTTTCAAGACCCACTCATCCATCAATAAATAAAACACATCTAGCAAACATGTACAGTTTCACATGCCCAATGGAAAATCATAAGCTGTCCCTTTTTAATAATTTTGCCATATG
Source organism: Channa argus (assembly GCF_033026475.1). Taxonomy (NCBI): domain Eukaryota; kingdom Metazoa; phylum Chordata; class Actinopteri; order Anabantiformes; family Channidae; genus Channa; species Channa argus. The sequence goes on from NC_090207.1 coordinate 26,869,104, forward strand.
GTGCATAAAACACACCCCTTGTAGTCTCTTTTAACCAGCTAATGTGTATTGATCTGGGCTTTTAGATGTCTACTGAATATAACAATATGTGTCCTGTAACCTTACAATTGCTGTTGAAGCTTAAGTTAAAACAAGCACGGATGTCTGCTGCCCTTAAGCAAGATATTTGAGCACTTTGTGTTTAGACTTGCATATTAATGTCACACTGTATGTAATATTTAGTGTGTACATAAAGTATGAACACAGTCATACACAACACGGTCAGCCAACACTCTTTTTTTTATTGGCTGTTGGAGCTGCTACCTAGGTGACCCAAAGACCCAAAGTAAAAATTAATTGGACTGATTTCATATCAGACATTCTATTTTCCTTATGGTTTCAATGAAGGCCACGGAAGACAATTGTTTATTTTAATCATACTCTAACTACTTTATTGAACTTGATATTGGATGGCTGCACATGGCACCACAACAGGTATTTGAGGGGCTTGTCCAAGAACACTTCAACATGTGGGCAGGAGACATCAAGACATGAACCACCAACTCTGGAGTTAATAGACAATTGAGCTACAGCTGTCTTTATTTTATCAAGAAATTTTTAGAGTAAAGTATACAATCATCAGCCATAAAAGTATTACCCCTAATGGACTGGTTTCTGCATTGACATTGGACTGGTCTGCAGATTACACAGCTTCATACATAGAAAGTTTCACTGCACTATGAGTTCTGACACCTGGAGATTATGTCCAAAATTAAAATTTTGATTGATGTCTATGTAATATTTAAAATGCACTTTAGTTTTTCTCATTCTCATGCCAGCCATACCTGTAAGCAACTCTATTAAAATATGCATCATTCTGAAAGTGGACAACAAGTGTTTAGCGATGCAGCACCAAAGTAGCAACCAAAGAAACTGCTTTGGGGCGACTGTGGCGCAGGTAGGTAGAGCAGTTGTCTACCAATCTCACAGTTATTGGTTTGATCCCCAGCTCCTCCGGTCACATGTTAAAGTGTCCTTGAGCAAGACACTGAACTTAGTTGCTCCTGGTGAGCAAGCCCATTGGTGTGTGTGTGTGAGTGTGAATGGGTGAATAAGCAGCAGTGTAAAGTGCTTTGAGTGCCAATAGGTAGAAAAGCTCTATATAAGTGCAGACCATTTACTTTGTTATGCCAAAAAGAATAAAATACTTGGACAATGCCATAAACTTATTACATTAAAAAGAAACATGATGTATGAGTATTAAAGAAGTCTATAAGTTATTTGTAAGCAGGAAAAAAAATAAATCTGAATGCAGTTCTGTGGTATGTGAACTCAAAAACTCCTGCAGAGAGGTTGCAGTTGACAGTTGGGTCAGAGGAGAGGACGTTCCTACAAAGGACCAGCGATCAAGTCCAGTGTAAAACACCTATCTGTTGTTGTTGCAACAATGACTTTGCATATTTAACTTCATCTGACATACAAAAAAGAAGCAATACTCTTAAGCCAATGACAGTTTACAATATTTGTGCAATACAATATTTTCTAATGACAAATGTGTTTTTTATTACAAAACAGGCTGCATTAACATTTTGTATTGAAATTGTCACGATTTAAAAAAGCAGCTTACTAAGCCTTTTTAATTATTTCTTTAAACTTTTCTTCAAACTTTCACACAATTCTTTTAAACATCTGCGTTGAAAAAGAACAGCTGGAGGGTACCTGCTCTGGCGAGTGAGAGGCTTCTGGAGGAATAACACCAGCTCATCCAGGATTTTTATCTCTAGGATGAGCTGGGACAATCTGGCAATCTGTGGTCCGTCATTGTCCCTCTCAATTAACCTGTTTGATAAAGAAAAACCCTATTACGCTGGGTGCTTTTATGCTCAGAGTTGAACTTTTTTAACTGTTTGCGTTCATGCCACTCTTGCAAAAAACACACGAAGCGGAGAAATGCGAGACACTCCGCAATGCAAAAGCACCACAAAAAAAGGCTTCTCTCTCAATAAAATTGCAAAAAAGCCAACCCAGAGTGCTGAAAAGCATAACTGATCAGTCCCTAAGAGGTGGCAGACAACATTTTGAGGGTGAAAGGGTGCAATTTCATTGTCTGCGGCCCTGAGGCTGTTTTTCAGGTAAACATGTTTGGGCTTTTACATTGGAGGACTTGTTGGAAAGAATTAAGACTGAACTGGATACAAAAGACATGTGTGCCTTACCTATAGACAGGCTCAGTAGTAAACTAGTAGGACAGCTCTTTTCCCACTGCAGTAACTACAGAACATACCACTTGTATCTATCTATCTACTATGCTGCATATGTTTTAAGTTTGCCTTCTGAGTCTGGGCTGTCTAAGAAAAAAATAGAGACCATTCAGAGATAAGAGAACACTCCTTTCTCTCTGTCAACATGTAAGTCTTAAGTGAAGCCGAGTGCTAGCTGGGATTCCTGTCTGGTATCCTGTCTGACATGAAAGGCTGCTCGCTGGGACTGAGGAAGGAGCTCAGAGAGAAGTATTCCCGCTGGACCCTCCGGCAGATGGAACAAGAACACCTTGAAGGATGGGAGTGTCGCCGAGCCTGAGCGCTCACTTTCTCCCCCGTAGATGAAACGTAACGCGGGGCTGTCTCAAATCTCCAGCAATCTCCAGATGTGAGCGACGTGGAGAGAGCACCTGGCTCTTCAAGGGAAGCAGCCGTTTGAGATGTGACAGAACGCCTTGTCAGATAGAATCACTGTAATGGAGAGATAATCCCACAGTCATCACTCAGAAAGGCATGTCTTCAGGGCATCTTGGAGAAATAGCCAGATATGCTTTGCAACATGTAGATGTTAACGTTGCTGCGTTTATTACAAGCTGATATCAAAAGTGAGTGATAGTGGGATAAATCTGATAAGAAAAACTAGCACTTTAAATTTAGCTTTAAATAATGATTCAGAAGTTCTAAATGTAGATCACTGAGTGATGTTCGGCTGATACTCTCGGCTGGTGAATAGTCCCCGAGTAGAACAGGATTGGTCCTTGTAGGCCTGTCAGATTACAGAGACAAGCCAGACAGGAGAGTTTGCAGTCACTGCTGTGTATGCAGCGATGTGCCTTTCGTCTCTTGTCACTCAAAGGCCCTCGGAGGAGTTTTGCTGCTCAGCAACCTTCCTTGACCTGTCACTCAGTCTTCTGACAGCTGCTAGTATGCCCTCCACTGCCTCATCCTTCCCTCTTTTCACTCCTTCACCATCCCTGTCCCTCTCAGTCTTCCTTATCTATCCCAGCATGTGGATTTGGGGGGTCTCATTTTCATGTGTCAGGCGCCCCCGTCAGTGTGACAGCTCCCTGTCCGCATGTCTCATTAGAAACAGCCAGCTTGGTCTATAAAGCAGCAGGAGAGGCGATTGGCGTTCAGCTCTCCCCAACCCAGGAACTGTGAGATCAGCTCTGCTAACACCAGTCAACCAGATCATCATCTGGCTTGATCTAACATCCGCACATACAGTGATGTGCAGACTCAGAATCCAACTGATACATGGATGCACACAAAGATATACAGTCTTTTTCTCCCTTTACCCAAGTATAGTGCACTTTAATTTTAGTTATTTCATATTTGTTTCTAACAAAAAAAAAACAACAACAATAAATTGCATGGGTTAAATAAAGTTTGCTTTTAGTTTGTGAATGTTGCTCAAGATGTTTGTGAGTTCAATCACCCATTTTTGTACTTCAGTCTTATTTGTCAACATTTTCTTTGAAGGATGTATGAAAAAGTGAACCTGTCCTTGTGTGTTGCCAAGCATGTATGTTGTTTTGTATCGACCACTTTGAATGTATGTTGGATCGAGTTATTCTTATTTGTAACAGTGTTACGGTCACATTGTGTTTGCAGCGAACACACTTGCAGCGAGTCCGTATGACCATATCCCAGTTATCGTTTTTCAGGCGCTGACTCTTTATAGAAGGAAACAAAGGTGTTTACTTTTTAGACCTGCATATCAAATGGCCTTGAAGGACAGAAAAAAAACTTAAAAAACTAAACATCAGACAGCTATGATTTCCACTCCTTTATTGTTTGTCCTTGAGTGTTAATTGCGCAATGTAGGGAGACATCCATTAGGCAGTCTTGTGTTTGATGTTTTTCGATGCGAGACCTAGATGTGAGACGGTGAATAGTTAAATTCTAATTGCGTGAGGAATTTGTATCGTTATAATTTGGGGAGCCTTTGTATTCCTCCCTTTTAATGAATGTAACATGGCCATCTAGGATAGGAAGGAGCAGCGATTTTGTGAGTTTATAATGAACTGTGAAAGGCTTTTGAATATGTATGAGGATGCGAGACCCTAGGCAAGATGTACACAAGCTCCCCTGATGGGTGTAAAGTTGATCATATCATTTCCTTCCAAAGAGCAATTCTCATTTGGTACTGAGTTTAATCCAGTGCTCATTGTAACATGGTACAGCTTCATAAGAAGTGGGACACAAGCAATAGTTGAACCATGATGAGAGAAATTCAGTGCATTTGGTTTCTGCTATTGTGGCTTGAGCCTTTTATTGTAAAAAAAAAAAAAAGTTCACTGTCTGTTAAACAATATTATATGGGAATGTGACTATTCACTATTCACATGTCTGTCTTAGAGGCGGGAAAGGCTGAATGAAAGTAACGATTATTAGGCAGAGAGACAACTCCTTGTTTTTAAAGTCTGACTAAAACTATCACGAAGTGGCTTGCGCAAGTCTCGAAAAAGTCAGTTTGCACTGTGATTCTTTTTTTCAAGTCAGTTTGTGCTGTGAAACTTCATTCCTGTCGTGTCGGTCCCTCTTTTCCTTGCTCCACAGTCATCTCCTACACACAAATGCATGCAGAGTCCACAAGAAAGCTATTTCACCTATACAGTCAGTCGTGCCTGCAAAATAGGTCAGAGGTGGAGGGGAAATCATGTCCCTTGTCTGCTGCTTGTTTAGACGGATTTAAATATCCAGGTTTTTTTAAGTGCGTGTAAACTCGTTTCCCAATTAGCTGAGAAACCTGGTTTATCTGAGAAACCTTATTACGTTAACCAGGCCCTTGTGCACCACAGAGAAGTATGTGCAGCATGTGCAAAGGTGAGCGATTGTAAAGTGTGTATGTTTAAATATGTTTTCTCACGTTTGATGGAAAGGTGGCGAGTCCTCCAGACTGAAGCCATCTTTTGCTCCTAGTTAAGGTGATGCCTTATTTATGATTTGTGCATATAAGAGAAGCATGAAGAGTGTTTGACGTGTATGAAGAAACTAGTATAGTAAAGTATAATGCAAATACAAATGAGTGTGTGCATACCAGATTTGTGTGTATGTGTGTATGACTCACAATTCATCATACACCACTTGATCTCAGTCTCTTCTCATCTGCAACACCTTAAACCACGACTCTGACCTGACATGGCGATGGCCGCTGAGTGCTCTAAGTGATGACCCTTCAACCTAGAACATTTCAATTTCAACCTGTGACGGCTCCCTGAAGAATGATTTGAATGTTAAGTGTGCCCTCCAATCCAGGCTCCGTAAGAAAATGTAATCTGAGTGCTATCATCTCCCTGGCGGAGAGAAGGCTCGCTCGAATCTATGCAGCAGGCATTGCCGCTGGTCTCATTTCCCCTGCCAGCAGGTGTCCTCTCTGGATATAATAGGCTTTACATGTGTAATTAACACATGGCACTGTTGCCTGTGCTGGACATAGCCTTAGCCCTGCTCCTGTCACCATGACTTTCTTTCTCTTTCTTGTTCTCGTTTTTATTTCCCCACCCTTTCCTCTTCATCTTCATTATGGAACATAATGGCTTCTAGGTGAACTCAAGCTGTGGTGAAAGTGGGTGCAGAAGATAAAGACAACACCTTGACGAAGAAAACCAAGCACGTGGTATTGCAGGGATGGATTGGTGGTGTACAGGAAGGTTTTGCAGTGTGGAAGGACATGGAAGGAGTTAACAGCTTGCTGTGTGGGCCGACTAATGCCTTAAAACCCCCCTCTCATGGAACCTGTAATTACCAGGGCTCCGTTAATCAAGAATGAAACAGAGGAGAAGCAGTGGGCTAATTGGGGCCGACGTGCTCTGTAATTAGAGTAATAGTCACACATTGGGATTTTATGAATGAATGACTTTGCCAGCTTTTTTTACAGGGCTTCATTACATTGGAAAGGGCTACCAGCACTCTTTGCATGCATGTATATAAAGGAGACAATATGTTACTGGTCATTCTTTTTGTCCAAACAGCAGATTTTCTCTCCAGGCTTCCTGACTAGGCCAGTGTTAATTATGTCTGTGGCTGAGAGGATGGGGGTGGTGGGTAGAGATGGAAGGATGGGGGGAGGGAAGTCCAATTATTTTCCTGCCTTCTCCTTTTTGCCGCAAACCTTTATTCACCCATGTGCTGCTAGCTGTTGGGGCAAGGAGCTGAACTCTTGCAGCAAGAATTCATCATTTGGTTTATCATGAACCCTAACTCTGACCTATTTCTGATAAGATGAAACACCCACAATGAACTCTACTGATAAATAATTTCTTTGAGGGTTTTCAGGGATAATTGAAGCAAATGTTTCAATCTCAGGAAACGGAAATGTTTTTGCAATCCATTTTCATTTGATATTTTATTTTCTTGGTGGAAATGTAGGTAGCCTGACTGTTACCATGGAGGGAAATGGCTTGCTGAAGTTAAGATCAGAGACTAAAATCAGCTATAAATGGTCTCTACCCATGTTTAGTTTCCATCGGTTTGTAACCTGAATGAATTCATTTATCTTCTTCTGCTGTGTGCTCCTGCCATCCGCCCCAGTCCACTTCTGATTGCCCAAATCTTGGAAGGTTGCTGGTGGGCTGAGCGAACCGGTGAGTCATGAATGTCATTTGAAAGTGACAGAGAAAACAGAAGACTGGCAATGTTTGTACTGTGGGTTTGGAAGATTTTGGGAGACTCCAGAGAAAGTCTCTTGAGAGCTTCATGACTGAGCAGACAGAGACATACATTTTTTGTGTGTGTGTTTTTTTTTTGTCTCTATATATTTACCTCACATTTTGTCATCATTTAAAATGAACACCCATTATCACAACAGGTAAATTACTACAACAAATACAGAAATGCATTATTATTGTTTTGTTCAGTAATTGGCTTTTTATGCCTTCATTAGCCACTTACACACTGACAATTCAAGGTGGGTTTACTGCACTATATGCTGCCTCACTGTTATGGATAAAGAGTACAAAACCGACAGGGAGGGTCAGAGTTGACCCACTCTCAGCCAACTCCAGAGTTAGTGTCAGAGCTGCAGTATTTCGTGCCATCTCTGAGAGTACCCTTGTGTAATTGACTCAAACAAGCATCATGGGAAGGTGGGGGAGTAGTGTGAATTCCTCAAGACATTTTATTTCTATTATTTATATTTTATTGTGAGACCAGTTACTGGGGTTTCTTTTTCTAGTGTATGAGGGATAGAGACTCCCTCGCACACTGGAGGAAAACAGCATTTATGGAAAAATTCAGGATTTGTTTAAGAGCATGTTTTAGCGATGAGTTATATGCAATGGGTTATAACACTATGCTGGAGAAATAACAAGTCACTACTACCACATGCAAGTAGTTAAATAAAGGCAGCAGAAAAAAGTGGCAAAACCAATCATGGGTTAATGTTCTTAACCAGATGCCCGTTTTACCACTTTTGAACAGTTACTTCTCCCTATTCCTGAGCTGGATGGTTTGAGTACATGCCAAGTTGTAAATGTGCAAAAACTAGCCAAAGCACATCCTAGTTTAATCACTATTATTATTGTGAAAGCAATATGTTCAACATCCATGTTATCCATCAGGCTGAACAGCTAGAAGGTTGCAGGTTGCGTCCCTGACCGACCATGCCTTTCTTAATGGAGTTCATGTTCTCCCCATGCCTGCGTTGGTTTCCTACGGGCTCTCTGGTTTCCTCCTGCAGTCCAAAGACATGCATGTTAGGTTAACTGGTGACTCTAAATTGCCCGTAGGTGTAAATGTCAGAGTAAATTGTTGTTTGTCACTGTCTGTCTCTCTGTGTAAGCCATGAGATAGACTGGAGACCTGTCCAGTGTGGACCCTGCCTCTCCCCCAATGACAGCTGGCATAGGCTCTGGCCCCCCATGACCCTGATAGATACCAATTAACTTTGTTATCCCCGACTCCATGTTCAACTAAAATCATATCTTCCAGCTTCTGATTCTCTGAACAAGGCTGATCGAGGCAATCAACAGTGAGTAGGGCAGGAATAGTTGGAAATGACAACTGGGACTTTGAAAAACACTGGAGTGCCTTTTAGCTCAGTTTACATGTCTACACCTGGTGGTAGCATAAAGAAGGGTCAACAACAACAAACCACATCGTGCCTTTTATACAGGATGGCCCGGTTGATTAGGTGGTACAATAATACTTTCTTAAATGTGCAGTATAAAAAGGTCTATGGTTGCCATGCCATGATTTGTATTGCAAAGTTCTTTACCGTTTTATTTACAGGATGCAGTGTATTTCCCCGGAATCTACCTGTGCCATAGGCAGTCTGGAGCATTTCCCTGAGCTGTGTCTTAATGTGGAGTCTCTACTCTAAATCAGGGACATCTTCAAAGGCTGTTTAATGACACAGTGTGGACACCTCAGTTTCCTGTTCCCCCATAACCAACAAAACAACACCCACCTCCAGAGCAGCCATTGCCCAGCACATCCAGTAATGGACAGGGCACCTTAATATGCCCCAGACCCCCTTCTGTTCTCCCGCAATCCCCTCTCTCACCCTGTTTTCAGTTTCCTCTCCATGCTGTCTGCAGTCAACATCCTCCATCAAGCTCAGACTATTATGACTTTCATCTTTGCTTCGTCATTTACTGGAGTGGCCTGTGCTATTTACACGTAGCTAGCTAGTGTTTTAGCTTTACTTCGAATGGACAAGCTGGACTCTTTATGTATCTGAGTGCTGTTGTGTATCTGTGGTTATACAACAGAGAAGACAGTGGATGCACTCTACTGTTGGTTTAGTGGTACACTTATCAGTGCCACCTGCTCTTGGAGTAGCCTCTTAATTATCAGATCAAAGGCAGTGAAAAGGTGCTAAGTGGTTAGGAGCTGCAGCAGCACGCTACTGGCCTTTGATCCGCTTAGGCCCAGCCTCCCTGACAGCCTGCCTTAAATTAAATATGGACAGAGATCTCTCTTTGAGTTCAGCCTTTTTCCCCTCATAAGCTGTTGCAGTTTTTGTCCATTGCACTCTGTTTGATGTGAGTGACTGCTTAGCCTGATAATGCACGGCAGTGTACTTAAGAAAGAGTGGCTGGCTAATCGAGGAGGCTCCTGTTGATTTACCTGAAAATGTCTCGCCTCTCTCTAGGCCAATCAAGACGGCAGGTAGCTGTCGCCTGTAATAACACTGTGGGTATGTATTTCGAGCAGTCGGTTTGATGTGTTATGCGTATACTGATTTATCTGATGAGTAAACACCGAACCTCATGCTTCCTGGGCTGCAGATGCTGAATGTTGTCTCCTGTATGTGAGCACTGGATATGCTCTGGCCTGGCCTTAGACTGTCACGCTACCTCTGTCTTGCATTAGACCAGAGACTGTTTACGAGTGTAGTGGGCAGACTTAAGTGAAACAGTCAAGGTCTTGTGTCACCAGATGTTTTATAGGGCATGCGGCATGGTGAAGGCAGGCAGTAAGCATGAAGACAGAGGGGGGCCGGCGCTGGCTAGATGGCAGTCAGGTGTTCCGGGTGCCCTTTTATGAGCCAGTCTACTAATGAAAATGAGGTTCTGGGACCACTGTGGAACATCAGAGGCCACTCCACCCCGCCAGACTCCCACCTCCATCTATACAGGAATGTCATAAACCTTTAAAGGCCCTCTTCTCCCCCTTACCTCCCTTTCATTATTTACTTCCGCCTCCCCTTCCACTCTAGCATCCTTTCCTCTGATTGATTATATTTCATTTGTTGGCATGTTTTCAGGTGGCTCCTGAGGTGTCACCCTCACTTTACTGGGGTGCCACAGGATGGGGGCAATAAGTTATTATTAGGCAAATGATGTGTGAGATGTTCCCTGGAGGAAGCGCAGTCAAAGTCAATGGATAAGAGAAGTGAACGTGATAGCTGTGATAGAGCCTGGCATGTGGAAGTCTGCAAAGGCACCAGCCACATATGGAACATATAAAGACAGTGTTTCTGTGATCAACTGTGATGCTGACACTTGAGAGACCTGCTAGTGCAAAGTTGCCACACAGAGACTTTTGCCACAGTACAACTTCTCTTCAGATTTTATGTTTTCTCCCGTCCACGTTTTTGAAGTCACCATCATCATCATCAAGTTTTTTTACGGCCTTGGAGCTTGTGAGGGAATTCAACGTGTAATAATGTCAGCGCTTTCAAAATAATGCCCAGATCTTGATTGTTATGAAATACCACGAGTTGAATTCACATAACATTCAAGGTTGAACCTTTACTCCATAAATAAATGGAAAAGACTGTATATTTGTTTGTCCCCTATAGGTAAAGCTGTTGATCAAGGTAGGAGAAGGTTTCTGTTTTTTTCCCAATATAACATCAGTCACAGAAAGTCACAGTGCCCGTGAAAATCCTTGAAAAGACCTGATGAATTGTAGTTTCCAACAGCATTGGACATTAACAGATCTGCCAAACAATTGGATTCAGACCACCAATCCATCTCTCCCAATCTTCTGGCTAATCCCGACTTCCTGATGACCCACATCTTCCAGGCCCCACAAACCCCACAAACTTATGTCTTGCTGAGCACCTCAGCACTCCAGTAAGACCTACATGCTTCCTTGTTCCCACACATTGCCCCTCACCAACTTAACTCTCATATAAATCAGCAGGTTGAGAAAAACATCCCTTGCCAGGTGTGTGCACTTATGTGTTGAAAGACAAAGAATGTATATGTGAATACAACGTGTGTAATCTGTGTTTGCTCCCCTTTCTCTTTGGAGCACAGTTACTAAACTCTACCCCGGCTGGCATTTGCAGGATTACACCCTGAGTCCTGGCTCCATGTTTTAGCTACAGTACAACATGCATGAGTGAAAGAAGACAGAGAAAACAACAAGAGGGCATGGGACAGGCAGGAAGGGGAGGGGGAGGTGACTAGGCTAAAGAGGAACTGTGCACTATCTAGTCGTGTGGAATAATGTCCCTGTTTACTTTTTGGGATGTTATTGTGTTAAGCAGCAGCGAGCCAGGCGATGCAGTCTATTGGGAGGGGAGAGGACCGAATGTAAAACTAGTGCAGGAGTGGGGTGGGGGCTGATCTATAGAAGGTCTATGCCTATGACTAGAGGTTCTACATAAATACAGAGCAGAAGGAGTAGAATTCGGTGTCTCATTTGGGAATTAAGCTAACTATAAAATGACACACCAAATCAATCCACCCAGAGAGTCAAATACTGTTGCATTATTACATGCTTTTTTTGTATTAAAATCTCACTATATTCGGTAATGTTGCCAGTTGTGATATAAATGCAAAAGGTATAATGGTAATATTAATAACAAGGTGTGATTTGATTGGTGTGAAGCCATTTGGTGACTGGCTTCCCCTGACATCATCCTGATTAATCACAGTTTAACAGTTGCAAGATGATAGTCTCATCTAATTAGTTAATCCTTCTTTTTTTTCACCATGGGATGCCAACTTTGGTCTGGCCTCCTTAGCCCTCTCGCTGACATGGCAATATCTACAGTAATGAAAATAACAGTAATGAAAAGCCACATCTTATGCAGATCCTTCTGGCATCAGGTTCTTGCTGGGAACCTGAATTATTGGTTTCAAACAACAGTTTTTGGTCAAAAAGCTCAGAACTTGGTTTGCATATGAGAACAGTTATCCTTTTGTGTCAGGGTTTGGTCTTTTCTGATTAGTTATCAAGTGGTTCTCACTTAAATCATTTAGATGGAATTACTGTATCTCTTGACAGTTGCCAGTGCAGATCTGGGAGTCTGTGAGTCCCTGGCCACATAAAAGTTACATCTCTTGTAAAAACATTCATAGAGGTTGCGTAATTTAAGTTTAAGTAAACTGCAAATGCAATTACATGTTTTTGGGAAACATAACCAATGAATGACATGCTCCCTATATGCACAATACAAAATAAAATGACCACTCTGAACAGTGATGACAGTGAGAAGATGAGCTCATCATTGACATAAAATCTGAAAAAAATGAAAACAGCATGCAAAGTAAGTAATAATAATAATGATGCATAAAACACGCTGTGGAAACACATTTTTGAGCAGCACACAGTCATCAGTAGAGAGTGCAGCCCAACCTTTGTGCATGTGGGAGGTAATGAAACTCATGTATAGGTACTGTAGCTGAGACAGGAAATATGAATTGTTCTTTATACATTTTTACATATTTTTTAAAATAAATTAAGTGGAACATTTATAACGGAGAATGGTGGGTGATCAAAGTGCAGAACTGTAAGTTTATATATATATAAACTAAATTCTGCAGTAAATCAGTAGGTACAGTGCGTTTCTATGGAAAGTTCTGCCTGTATCATGTTGTGCTTTGTTCATAGAGTAACCGTACTTTCTCTGTGTTCTTCCATATCTTCCATCGAAGAGCCTGATGTGTAATTTAGCCTTGATCCCCTATCTCTTGCCCTGGCACTGGCCTCGTAAGTGTCTGGAGGAGGTGGGGTTGCTATGGGAATGGGTCATCAGCGCTGGGCCGCTCATGCGAGAGCCAACAGAGTGCTTGTTGTCATTATCAGAGTAAAATTTCAACAATGCCGCACCAATTAGTTTTGACCCAGAAGGAATAGTCTGTAGATCGGGGACGGGCATCACTCCATCCACTGCAGATTCAGATGGACACACACACATATATACATGACAGTAAACCTCACGCTCGCTTGCACATGGAGCAATATTCCCGTTTGTTGTGCAGAAATCTACATTTCTACATCTCGTATTCCATTGCACTACCTTTTGTTTTCTCTGCCCATTTCAATCTCAACACTGAAGCTTTTAGTTCAGGTTCTTTCTGACAGATGAATCTTTCATTTTCATCAGCATCATCAGATTTAAGTAATGTAATTACTGTAATTACTATTTTAAATGAGCCCTGCTGTTTTTCTGTAGCTAAGAAGTGAACAAGTGCAAAATGATTTACAAAGCACACAGCAGATATGCAAACACACTTAGGAAAACCTACAAAAAAACATCTGTAACAAAAGTACCATATACTGAATTTAATTGTTTATTCTCCAGAAATAAAGTTACATCTGAATGACCAGAATCTTTGTGGTCCAGTGTAAATTAAGATTTTAAATATTTGTGTATTTTTTGTTAAGAATATCACTGCAATTTAGAAGATTTCTTCATTGAAAACCAAGACAATTCTGTAGTGGAAATCATTGCATGGGATCAGAAACATCTCTGAAAACCATTGTCAGTGTGTCTCTGCCTCCACAAATGTAAGTTAAAACTTGATCAATCAAAGCAAGAACCATATATAAACAAGCTCCAGAAATGCTGCTGCCTTTTCTCATCCCAAGCTCATTTATATTTCATATAAGCCAAATTTGGTACTTTTGGCTATTTCCTCTCCCTTTATCGTTACTGAGAACAGTACACTTACACTGACATAAATACAAGTACTTGCACTTGTACTTTTTGAAGTATTTTTTAAATTTAAATTTTACTTAGTTTTCCTGTAATTTTACTTTGTGTTTTTACTTTCAAATATTTTAACTAAAAACACAATGGATGACGTGTTTCTTCATTCTTCGATTTGTCATCCAGTGTAGTCGTGTGTCTGGTTGATGTCTTTTTAATAGTTTTTGGATAAATAGTAAATGGTGTCCACTTATCTACCTTTGGTAAAACACTTTACATTGCTTCTCATTCACACTCACAATCACACTGCTACACAGCTGGCCAACAACAGGAATAACTAACCTGGGTTTCAGTGTCTTGCTCAAGAACTCTTCAACATGTGACCAGAGGAGACAGTGATCAAACCAACAACTGTCGGAGCGGTGGATGACCGCTCTACCTCCTGCACCACAGTCACCACAACAAAAGGCAATGAACAAGCAAGTCCAGGTTGCTGGCTGACAACGTACCGAATGTGAGTAAAGGGATGACTGTAGCTCAGTTGCTAGAGCAGTTGTTCATGAACCACAGGGTCAGAAGTTTGGCTCCCAGTTTCCCTGGGCAAGACACTGGACCTTAAAAAGTGCCCTAGTGTCTGCTAATGACGTGTAAGTCACTTTGGATAAAAGTGTCTGCTAAATGACTAATTTTATTTGAGAAAGCTTTAGCATCTATTCGGTGATTGAGGATAATCAGATTAACTTGGAAAATTACCAAAGTGATCCTTTAAAAGAGCAACTCGGGTGACTTTTCCCAAACAGGAAATAGGCTGTGGCAGAAGTGAACTGGAGTAAGCTCTGACACAGAGTGGTGACCTGTCCAGTAGGCCAAAGCCCAATAACACCTGGGATCAGCTTGAGCATCCTTGCCACTCTATAACGATTAGAGATAATGGATATTACCTCGAGTAAAAAGTGGACACACAAAAACTACAATAAATGCTGACTTAAATAAATCTGAATCCCAGTAGCATTCAGTTGAAGGGCATCCTCTGCAGGTAAGTTAACTAACTATAATTCCCTGATCATTCACATTTCTCTGTGTAACAGTAGTATTGTTAAGGCTTCTGCCTGACCTGTTAACTGGGCTCTCACTGGTCTCTGGAGGCATGTTATGCACACACAACTTCCTCCAGATGTACAGTGGGTTAAAAATATCAGCTGTGTCATGGCTCAGTTCAATTTGTGGGACTGCACTCTTTATATTTCTAAGGCTAAATGATCATTTCTGGGTTGTGTCAACAAATCCCTTTATCATGCTTCAAATCCCAGGTTTTTATACGGCTCCTGTGCATCTAAAAGGAACCAGTTCTCGGCACCAAAGAAAACCATTTGGTCAGTCTTTCAAACGTTAACATTTAATGCTGTGTTGATGCTAGAGATTTAGTGAAGTCAGTGGGAGGTGAGTAAGAGAGAAAGTGGTAAGAATTTCTGACTTTCTAGATCCAAACAAGTTGACTCCTAATGGAAACATAATTGAAAATTAACTCCTGTTTTACTGCTCATTGAATTGTTGTGGTAAATTGGAATTTTCACAGTCACATTTTTCACTTAGTGTACGGGTCCGGTTGAGTGATTACAGTTGTTACACTGCCCCACAACCAAATTCCATATATGTCCCTGCATATAAACTCTGGCTATCTCTTCCTCTTCTCTCTGCCTTCCTCCTGGCTTCCAACTCGGTCCGGGCAGACTTCTCTCTGATTTGTAAAGGTAATGATCTAATCTGCGGCCATTAGGGAGAGCAGCCTTTAGTGTTTAATGTGTGGCCAGGTGGTCCAGCTGCCAAACTCCAGAAATTAAAGAGCCCAGGCTCTGCAGTAATGAGTAATGAACTGTATTTAAAAGCTGCCATACCTGAGCCTGACTGGCCAGGTCTCAACATGGCCAAGTTCAAATGACTGTTTTTTTCAATTCCCCAGATGCTCAGATGAGCACAGGCTACTGCACACAGTGCAGCCACACACACACACACACACACACACACACACACACACACACACACACACACACACACACACACACACAGACACGCACACACACTCCTCCAGAGTGTATGAACACCCTACACTGTAGAGTTTTATTCATTAAAGAAATAAAAGGCAGAGTTTATTATTTTACTAGAGATGACCCACGTATAAAAAGAGAAGGCTGGATAAAACAAATATATATATATATATATATATATATATATTTAAAAGTTGACAACTTGTACTGTATTTATTATCAAGTTAGGCTTTGAATTTTTGTTTCGTAGCTCACAAATTGATTCTCTTACATTACATTTTATACATACATACACATATATATATATCTAAAAATATAGATATTATGAAGACCTTTGCATGAATTATGGGATTTATTCAGATAAATCACAAATTGAGCGTATTTTAATCCTCAGAGTTTCTTTTTATTTTCTGGTTCCATATGGAGCACAGTACTTAGAATGCAGGGCTGCATTACTTGACAAAACAAACTACTCTTTTAAAATGACACACAATACTCAGTATAAGTATTTCCCTCCTTTTTTCATGATTATGATGGTGAGTGTTTGTCTAAAGACTTGAACACATCCTGCCTTCACATGTTGATTTCCAAATCATCTGAATCATCTAAACATCTAAACTAAACACAAGCCGGGACAAGCTGGAAAAAATCTAAATAATTGATGAATGTGAATGATTGATTTCACCTTAATTGATCTACTAATGACAAATATTTATCATCAACTGCTTAGAAATAATCAGGAAGGACTTAAAACCAATGGTCTGTTTTACAGATATTTATGAACTAATCATCAGCTTCCGGTTCATTAATACAGTTCAATTAGTTTTCATCATTTCTCTAACACACCATTATTTACTATGTAAAAGATACTATATTGAATTCATTAAGAATTACTCAGAATTTCTTTAGTTACCATGGTGTTCTTAATTAATAATAACATTCTTCCTCAGTAATTAAAGTTCTGACAGTCATTCAAAACAAGCTGTCAGGTACTTACTGTACAATAAGTAACTACCTGTGATGATTAGTTCAAATAAAATCTAAGACAATAGTTATTTGACCATGTTTAATAAAAATGTCTTCATATATAAATTTATACATTTTAATTAAAAAAATATCTTTATTGAGAAAATTCAGATGTTACAACAAAAACACCCAGAATGACAAAAGAACAATTTCATATCAACAATAAATAGTAAAGGGCGTGTGAAACATCATAGTGTGGTCCACAATAATAAAGTTCGTGCAGACAGCAGATAGCTACTCATAACTGACTGGAACTACATTGTTTTTCTCAATTTTTTTAAGGAAAGATGATTGTGTTTGATTGTAAATAATACACATGTATAGTAAAAACTCTGATATTTTCCTCATTTTTTACTTAACAGTGGCCCATCTTGTTCATTGATGATCAATTAGTGCACAGTATGATGCACACACACAAAGATGCTGCAGTGAGTGGTGACCAGTGACAGCTGACCACACATCCATCAGTGTGCGACATTATGAGGTTTATGCATGAATCCTGCCAGGTCACATTGAAACACAAAACCACATCCCATTGGCTGGTTCTGTACATAGTATATGTGCTTAACCTCAAATGTTTCATGCCGAGCCTGACACCCAATATATGAACCATAAATCCACATTTATCTGTCTGTTTCTGTGCCTTTGGCCAGAATGATATACAGTCGGAGTCACAGAAGATTCCCATTGCTTATTTTTCTGTGTTTTTTAAATAAAATTCTGAAATAAATTTGAAATCTGTCATAATTCTGATGTGATACATTTTTAGCTCCCTCAAAACAGAATACAAAATAAGCTCTAGTCAAATTCAGATGACAGTTTGACACCTCTGTAACTGCTGCTGTCATAAAAAAGTTAGGGGCCACAGGCCAGAGGAAGCTGAGAGTCTACAGGCTAAATACAGAACCTGCAAGACAATGCCTTTCTTCATGTGTATCCATATTTTAAATTCCATACATTTTTTATTGATAGTAATGTCATTTACAACTGCACCAAACCACAAAGTCAGTGTGTGCAAACGCTGTGACCCTGATAGTGCACCTGTCACATTCTGTATCTAAACCTAAATATTCACATAGTTATATGTCAGACAAATACTTTTTTAATGCAACAATCAATTGCAGTGCTTTTCTAATCTTTTTGGAAACCAATTAAATATTTGAAAGCGGTTTTGAATGCTGGCTGTGCGTCTGGGTCAGCCCGTCCACCCATCCAGACTCCTCATCTGGGCTGATTGACCTCTACTTCGTTTTCATGCACGCATGGCAGAGAGCTGTCATTAAGCAATGTGATTTGAATATTCAGATGACTGTTTTAATTGAAGAGAACAAGCGTTCACACATGGCAGGGCTGGCGGTGTTGTTGAGTGCCTGAGGCCGAGCCCCAGAGTGGCTCAGGCCCATCTGATCATGGCTCAGTGGAGACCGCGAGCCCACCAACAATACAGCAAAATCCTGGCTGCTTTTAATGCCCCCAGGCTTCCAGCGCATCGCACTGAAAACACACACATACACACAGGCCTGCATGGCAAAGGACAGGAAAGGAATGAAGGGAAGAAGGCAGAACGGGAGGAGAGAGGACACAGAAGTGGTGGAGGGAAGAGATGAATGAGTGAGTGACAGCATAATTTGAAACGGCGAACCCATTAATATGCACAACAAATGGAATTTTAACAATGTAAGACGTGTAAACACAAACTGATTATGCTAAGCAGGATTTTGCTTCAGTCAGCACAAGTACTGAAACATGCAGAGCACACTCATTTCACTGGCATTTATAAACATGAATCAGCACAAGTGAATTAATAAAGCACAAATGTGTGGAAATGCTGAGAAAAATTAGAGTGTATGCTGTTGATTTGGATTAATTTAAGACAGAAGTGCCTTCCTTAATAAAACAATGTCAATTTATTTATTTTTTTAACTGTTTTGTTACAGCCTAACTGGCTGTCGTATGCCGTGTATATGGGACCTGAACATTACCTAAATGTTGATGCAGAACCACAAAAATAGCATTTATGTAGAGGATGTGTGTATATCTGCAGCATGGTGTTTGTTTTTATTGTATTAGTAAAAATATTATGGCATATAAATCAAATTATAAAATGGCGTTTTAATCCACAGTAATGTCTGCACATCTTCATGTGAATTACAACAGGGGGGAGGACACTGTGTAGACTGTAGAGACGGCAGAATTCGTACTGCACACATGTAAAAAAGGGGGAATTTGAGACATGTGGGACAGCCAAACAAGAGGGACACAAACTAGCCCTGTTCCAGAGACTTGCATATTTTTATAGTATACTCAGTTATTTCCGAAGTTTCCAGTTAAATTTCTGTCCCCATACAGGCCACTGTCTGCACTTAATACCTGAGCAGAAGATTTTATCCTAAAAATACTTCAGGCAGGCCAACGCAAGGCGAATCCAAAAAGCTACACATATCCATGGGAACTGGTGACTCTTGAGCCTAACATTGAAAACGTATTTGCAGAAACTTGCCACATGATTTTTACTTTTAATGGGGCAGAAGTGGATGTGTTGAGGAAACTACACCTGAACTGAAAAACATGGTTGATGCTATTCAGGACCAACAAGCCAAAGCAGAGGATCACATAGTGAAAGTGGCAGATGTTATTTCTAGGCTGGGGTGCAAACACGGGACGAATGATAAGTGTTTAGAAAAATTCTGGAGCAGGCCCACAATGTTTCTCCTCCTAGACCAGCAGAGGGTGAACCACAAATTTCGGTGCTTGTCAGGTTGCTGTGATCGTCTGTGAGCAAAAAGCTGCTTTGGGCATCCAATGGGAAGAGAGGCTTTGAATAGGAAAACTGCAGAATTCCAATTTTCCTGGTTATGTCAAAGGAACTGGGCCAGAAACAACAAAAGTTTACTGCAGCATGGCAGATGCTACAGTGGCTGGATGTGAGACATACCCTCACATACTGTGTCTTTATACTTCAGTATGAAAACTAGAAACTGGAGCTACACATTTGGTACAGAAAATGAGTTCACTGCGGAGGGGACACCTGTAGTTTAAGAAATTCAGTGCAGGAATTTCCACAATAACAGGAAATGTGGGCATCTTCATTAAAGCTGGGATGCAGAAGCTTTATAGTGTTCGGTGTCCAACAGACCGTCATTTTTTTTTCTTTTTTTATATATGTGACAACAAGATGAATGTGAAGTCCCTGATGACTTTGTTTTATTGCAGACCACAACAGACTTTGTGGTCTACAACACTCTGTTCTGTGCTGTAGTGTCCAAAAGAAAAACAGTTGGAAAACATCAATGTGATCTGGGTGAAAAAGGAAGGGCAACCAATTTTAAATACCAAGAGAGAGGGCTACAACTCATTTATTAATGGAGGACATGGGGTCAGTTGATACTTGGCAGATGAGTGTCCATGTTTTACTCTCACTGCCATAAATTGCATTCCAGAGTCAATTTATATATATTAAAATCCATTACTGATCATGTTAGTAACTATAATAGTGGTCCAATTATGATGTCAGACCAGTCACTCGTGGGCTAGATATTTACAAGATCACAGATATTATGGAGAGAGGAAGGTGGAAATAGAATATGGCATTATTACAATACGGAGATCTGTAAGATGTTAGCTGAGGATCTGACTACATATGTTGACAATCACTAGAGTCTAGCATGACTGTGGGAGGAATAAGGTTAACTTATTGCACAATCATATGCATAGAAAAATTAAAGAGCACAGCTGAAACGCAAATCTATGTTATGTTTCTGCTTACATAAGCAGAAAAATCTTAACCTCTTTAGGCTTAAATTTCAGTTGCATGAAAAGTGTATAGCAAGAAGTCAGAGTATGTTTAGACTCAAAACCAATAATAACGAAGGGAGTGAAAATGCAGGTAAACTGACAACTGAAGCAATGTGATCAACAATGTGATTTTTGATATTACAAAAGGAAACTATGTGCATTACTATCTAGTTCTGAGAGAAAAATGAACTGAAAAGGCTGTAAGAAGCAGGCCTGATCCTTATACACAGCACCACAGGAGGAGGTCAGAGCTGCTATAACCCCTATGGCAGTGGGTAAGGCACCTGGGGCAGACTGTCTCCCAGTTGACCATAAGACATTTTATTCCCTAATTTGACAAAGTATATTTAGAATCATATAAATTGGGGTCTCTGCCAGAAACATTAAATCCGGCACTGAAATCCCCCAAAAGATAAAGATGCCATCAAACTGTCAACAAGTGAGTCTCATTATTGTGAAAAGTAAATTATTATCAGAAAATACAGGCTACTCAGTTAGAGAATACACACCGATTATGTAATTAAAGTACAGATGATTTTCCCTTTGACAGGGTAGAACTGAATTTTATCATTACAGTTCTTTAATTTTTGCTTTTGGGAAAGTTTATTTGATAGCTAAGAATACTTTACAAAAGCAAAAATAAATAAATAAATAAATAAAATGATGACGAAAAATGATGACAAATGACACAGTGTTACAGTTTTTTGAGGACAACAGGCTCATCCCCTTTTCCTAAATTTTTAGAGCCGGTGGCTGTATTGAATAAAAATATCAATAACCTGAGTGGCAGGTAATGAAGAAAGCATAAACTTATACTGGTCAGTTACTGTTGGAAACTTTTCAACACATTCTCGTGATGCAGAATAAATTGTGACAAATTTTAAATCGTGTCATGACCATTTTCATCCACAGGCTCAGTTTGGTTTTAGATGGATTTAAACAATTATAAAGTATTTAGGTATCAACATTTAGTATCTGGAAACATAGAAGAAATATTGATGCTAAATTATTAACTCTTCTTCTTCTTCTTCAAAAAAAAAAAAAAAACAATCTGGACAAGTGTAAGTAAAATATCTTCACCAGGGGACAAAGGAGGTTTGTTTGAGTTTACCTGATGGTCCATTCTGTCGAAATACCCTAGGAACCTAATCATTAGGTGGATCGGGATACAGGCTTGGATTAGGTCAATATTTAGAGGATACCTTAAACAGGCATACGATTCCTTATGGTACAACTCTGGAAACTAGGAAAAAGAATGATTTATTGGAAAGAAATATTACTATTAACCAAGGTGTGTTTCACGTCACACTCAAACTTGATGGAAAAATCTTGAAAGGTAATGGAAATGTTTCCAAATACCGAATCTTGAGATTCTGCATACCCTCACTCTCTATTAAATCCCTTTGATAAAATATTTAAATTTAGCACATCTGGCTCATAAACCCATCAGGTTTTAGAGGACATAAAGCAATCTAATAGGTGATAGGAGAAGCGGTCTCCTACGGATCTGGCCAAGAGATCTTGGTTGTAATTTTGATGAACAGAAATATTTAGAGACATTATCCAGGACAGTCAAACATTTAAGAGACTTAAGGGAAAAATGTATTCAGTTTAAAATTTTAAATTAACCAATGACAAAAAATGTTGTAAATGAGGTTGGAACATTTTTCCTGGGAATTCCCTCCTGTTTACTCATTGTGGCTTAAAACTAATTATATTTGTTTTTTGTCTTCTTAGGAACAGAACTGAAATTCCACAACTGTCAAACTGTGAGTTGAGAGAGTAGTGAGAATAGCTGGATGAAATTATTATGAACTTACTGTCCTATTGGGAAAATGTTGAAATGTTGAAAAATATTAAAGAGAAACAAAAGGTGACACATATGTAATACACACTGTTTAGCAGGTTTTTAATAATTAATAGCAGTAAGATGCAACAACTAATGAAATCATGCCCTTAAACTATAATAAACAAGTTAACTTTGGTTTGGTTTTGTCTTTAATATAATTTTCTATTATGTATTTCATAATTGTAAGGAATGGCTTGTGGCTGCTCTGTACAGCAATGATTTGAGAATAAGTATTTGAGATATTAGTTTTGAGTTATTAATTAGTCAGGCAGACCATGAACAGTGAAAAAGCAACTAAATGCAATGACATTAAATGAAATGTCAATTTTATCAGTATGCCAAAGTTTTATAAGTCAATAAAATTAAATTATTATTTCATGTTAAAAATAGTGTATGTCACAATATTGGCAGTGGATCACATGACTTGCAGATATTCAGGGATGACCAATAATTACAAAGTCATGTGTCATTTAAATACGAGCAGAGACGTGGAAAACTTATTTATATGCTGTAAGAATTTACAAAGAACAGAGAGACATCACCTCCTGGAAGTTTTTACCATCAGACAAGTTTAAATTTAAATTGTCAAATTTAGCGTGAAAGATCTTGGCAGTGCTGCAGTCTGCTTTATCTGAGTGCTCTCTCTCTCTTTTGTCTCAAGGAAAATTCAAATATATCTTCCCCCACCTCAAAAAGTACATGAATTAAGAGAGTAAATATGTGTCCTCCTGTTTTTGCAAGGGATTATTAATGGCACTGAGGCTTGTTGGTTGCCAGGATTACTATGGAGAATGAAATGGTTGAGTGATGCTGGGGTCCCTGGTAGCCCTTCACCCCCTCATGCTTGGTCCTCTTACTGTGCTCAGCCACCTCCTGTCCTGCCCAGATCACCTACTCCTCATCCACATTAATTGGCTGTCAAAAATGTGCTGAATTAACGGATTAATGAGGGTGAATTTGAATCCTAAGTTTGGCAAAGGGGGTATGTTTCCCTGCCGTGGTGCAGGCTCCCCCTGCCTCCCCTCTCGTGTGCGCAGGCCTGTTACAGATATGCATCCAGGACATTTGAGCGGATTGCATTTCATTAGTTTGATTTGAGCGGACAGCACTAAGCTGCTGAGGGCTCTGCGCTGACAGCTAATTACAGGAATCAGCCTTGTCCACTGATAGAGAACAATGGGCTGGGATGAGCCCGCCTCGCCAGGGGGACCGGCCTTGCATACAGCCCCAGTATTTGGCTCCCATATAGTCCCCAGTATGGAGAACCATTACTTGTGTTAAAATATATGGAAAGCCTAATTGAGTGCTACATTTCTCCTAAGCTCTCAACTCTATTTTGAGACAGAAACAGAACGAATGATAGAGAGATAGGAAAAACAGTATTCCTGGCAAACTGAAATGTAGCACACCTCTCCACCCCTCCCCACTCCTCCCCACTTCCACCCTCCAACCAACAGCATCTTTTATCCCCTTGTGCAGACTGGCTGCGTACATGGATCTGTCCACTTTCATAACTCCGTCCATCTTTAACTCATCAACATTAAAACATGCCGTTCACTCATGTGAACAGTTTTCCCCCTTAAAAGAGAATTAAATGGATTAGCACAAACGTCAGTAAATTTAGTGGTGCATTACCCTTGCAACATTCCAAATGGCAGATTGCAGTCAGACAACTGGATTAGCTGAGTTCCTGCTCCCTGCTCACCGTAAGCTCTGCCAGGATTTGTTTTTTTTTGTTTTTTTTTTCATTCTCTCTGTCTGTGTTCTGTTGACCACGCAATTAAGTTTACTTTTTTCTTCTGTCTCTAATGATCAACTTTGTTTATAAAGCAAAGCAAAACTACTTTGGATCTTCTGTGTACTTTTAAGCCACACTACTGATAGTAGAGGCAATTTTGGACAGGATCACTATTTTATGCTCCTCTGTCTCGTTTGGGAGGCATTGATATAGCCAGTGGCTAGTGGCCAGGTGCGCTGACACAGACTATTATTTTGGGAACGAGTAGCACCATCTCTCAGCTTTTTTTGCCATTTTCAGGTCAGGCCTTTAGGTCATTTTCCCTTACAGATTCTACCAGTCTATTTTATGGTCGGCTGATGGAAGGTAATGACTGAGAGGCTGATGGTGGTGCTGGCTGTGCCTGCATGTGACCATGTCATCTTAGCTCAGTGACAGGGCCTGCTGTGGCCGGCGTCTGCCAGGGGAGCACAGAGGAACAGGCAGATCCCAACGCCTGGTCCGGAGGGTCAATGTGAGGTGGCCCCTGCACTGACTGACAGGACACTGGGGTTTGTTAGGGAGATTTGTCCCTGCTGCAGATCTCCTGTCGGCCGGGTTGTGGCACTTGTGTCAATTTGCACACCACGTACATCGGCAGTCTAGCTGACAGGTGAGCAGTGGTATGGCGTCCTGTCCGCCTAATTGTACCCCGCAGTCCTGCCTGTGTGTGGGTGCAGAGAGGATGGCTGAGGCCCGGGCCTGTTAGTGCGCTGCTTGCCCTGGCGGCCAGGCCCAGAGCAGCCTTCTCAGCAGGGGAGTAATCCAAGGTGAGGGCCTGTCGCTCTGTCTGCTGGTTGTCCACTAGCTGTAGAGGATGATGGATATGCCTCCCTGCACAACATGAAGATATGTATTCCAAGCTTGCCGTCTGCATACAGCGAACAGGCACATGCAAACACATGCACAAACACCCACTCATAGCACATGCAAACAATAAATCAAACTACATTTACATGAAATCCAGAGAGAGGTGGTTGATACACATGCATTTATGACATGCATGCTGTATTCTTTAGGGAACCCAAGGCTTTCAACAGAGGGGGGAAAGGGAGGAGGGGTTTAATTGTCAAATTGTCCGTCTTTGAATTCCCTGAAGAACTATGTATGTAAATATGGTGAACACAATTCTTAAACAATTCTTGTGTTTTGTTCCCAAACCTGGTACGTGGTAAACAGACACAAATGAATGTCACAGTCCTTAAAATACAATCATCCTTCACATAATACACATATTTGTTTGTAAGCTGTTTTCCTGAATATTTAAAAAAGGATCCAACATGTGTGACAGCAAATGAAACGCCTCCTAATCACCACTGTGTCCACCCACCATATTTCCTCCCCATAAAATCAATGATGTTTTGTTGTTTGTTCAACAGTGTAAAGTATGTGTGTGTGTGTGTTGGGTGTGGGTGTGTGTGTGTGTTGGGGGGGGGGGGGGGGGGGGGGGGGGGGGGGGGGCAGTCAGGGAGGTGTGCCATTTCCTGGCTCATGAAGGCCTCAGTGCCAGCTGCACGGGGCTGGTGCCGCTTCCTGGGGGCAGATGCCTGCAGTGCTGCCTCCATGATCCCAGCTCTGTTCCTGCACCAGCCCCTGCAGTCTGCTTCACACCCCAGGGGGTGGAGTTGCGTGTGTGTTTGTGTGTGTCTGTGTGCATGTGTCTGTATGTTTGTGTGGGGGTGTGGGTGTGTGTGTGATGGCAACAAACACATAAACATACACACACCACTCAGATGCTTGTGTTGCACAGTTACACAGTCACATACATATGACTGCAAGTGCACACACACACACACACACACACACACACGCACACCTCCTAGGCTCTGGAGCATTAATTAGGCAGCCTACAAGTCTGCCACACCACGGTCTACCTCTATCACGCACTGGAAAACAGGCAGAGAGGATGAAATGCACTATTCAACAGCATGTAGAATTCAGAGGAACTGGAAGGTGCGTCTGGATTCCAACCACAGAGAAATCAACAAGAGAATCCAGTCACTTTTTGGTCCTCCTGACTTTCAGACAGCTTGTCCATTGCTTTCATCACCCTTTCCCTCTCTCTCCCCTTTCCTCCCTGGGCTCATTGTTACTGACACCACACTGGCATCCAGAGGCCCTGTTGAGTACTGCAACCTCTTTGCCACCATGTCAAACCCCCCCCCCCCCCCCCCCCCCACTCCCCACACAAACGCACACACACATACACATCCACGCACAAACACACACACACACCACCAACAACTATAAATAGACTTTAATTAACTGCCACTGTACCTTTGGAGATGTTGTTTGGAGCAGGGGAGTCGCTACTCTCTGTGACTGAAGGAGGACTTGAGTTCTCTTTTTTGGATTATAATGCACACATGTAATCTGGGGTTCTGGTGTAAGCTGATGACAGGAAGTGAAAATGACATGCAGTTAAAACATAATACATGACACTAGTAGCGATACATGATTTTTGACCTGAAAACAACAAAACTGTGAAGGTGGTTTCTTTCTGAGATCAGCTCAGATACTGGACCAAAAAAGCCGTGCCAGTGAAATTGACTTTAACATAATAGAGTTTCCTAAGTCTGGAAATACACACCTAGGAAATGGTTTATTTATGGCAAAAAACATAAACAAATACCTGAAAACCTTCATTATATTGTAGGTTAGAACTATTTATAAAATAAGAAAAATGCTTTTGACATTATAATTATACTATTCAATCAACTGATTATGGCACCAACGAAGGGAATTCATTTCTCCTAGAAGATCATTTTTCCTGTCTTTCATCTAGTACAGACTGCATAGTTTGTTTAGACATCGTAGGTCCGATTTTTTACAGTATTACTTTGCCTTTTTAAATGTTAAAGATGTTCCTCTGCTGATTCATACTAATAAATGACATAGAACATTTTGGCTGTCAGTTTGCTAGTTACTTAAATTACTTTGGTTAATTTTATCAATCTTATGTAAATATTCACAAATCTAATAGCTGATGTTTAGTATCAATCAGAGAATGTTCTTCGGTGATGTGATTGGGTTTTGATATGTTAACTGTAAATGCAGTGAAAGACACAAAACCACTCACAGCCCCTGAAGAGTGGGGCCTTGATCTGAAGCAGGCAAGTTGATGAAATCAGTGAGAAGTGAATAGAATTAGTGTGTACTGCTTGGTTAACATTTTATCTCTTTCGGTGTTTGATGGGCCGGCTGCAGACGGCTGTGGCAGCCCATATGGGGCAGGAATGCTCATGGTGCACTGATTTCCGATAGGTCTTCACCTCCTCTGCTGCTCATGGCCCGAGGCTCCTTCCTCTTTCTCCACCTCCTCCTCAGCACTCAATCAATTGACTGACGCCGCTGACCGTCTCCCACAGCACGCTGTCGAGGGAGGGAACTTATTGGAGTCGTGTGTGTGGGTAAATGTGTATACATCTGACACCTCCAGCGAGCCTGTTCATCCTGTAATGTTTAAATATTTTGCAAACACTTTGGAGGAATAGCTAAAGCTTCAGACAGGATAACAACCTACTTTAAGTATTAGCAGGCTTATCATTGTTTTTTTAGCAGCTTTGTCCATCACAAGGATTTATATTTACTGTATTACATACAACTTTATTTTATAAAGTTGATTGTGTTTTTATCAATTTTTAGTATTAATAATCTAAATTTAGGTTGTAATATATGATATTTAACAAATTTAGGAAAAAACATTTATAAATCTATAAATAAAATAACATTGTAAAGTCATTGGAAAAATCAAATAATAGAGAATATTTATACAATCATAACTTTAACCTCTAAGACAAGAACTCAAAAGGAACATTTCAGAAATTTTACTTAAGCATAAACATAATGTGGAAATACACTGAAGAAAAATATCCTTCATTTAAAACACATTATTAGCAAAATAAAATTTGTGCTCACTGCTCCGATTTCAATCAGAACAGCCTTTCTCTGATTTTTTTTAAATTAGTTGGGAAGTGTATTTGTATAACATATATCGTATTGTATATTAAGGGGGCTTAAACTTGTTATAATTATACTGTATAGCAATTGAATAAATATATGTACAACTGAATACTACAATTCCACACACACAATGGGGTTTTTCTAATGTAAAAAAATGACCACAGTGATGTTTTAGCTGTTTAAACAGTTTAGTCAGTTTCACAATGTTGAAAACAATAAATAAATTATTCAAATGAGTTTTAACTTTCTCTGATGAACATTCCGTTTTTTATTAACCTCTAGTAATTGAATCGCAATGGCTGAATATATTCAGTATGACAACAATGATTATTAAAAAGATTACTAAATGCTGACGAAGTGTGAAGAACAATTTATGGATCAGTTTTCATTCTCCCATAATCACAGCTGTGATTCTAAAACCTTCACATGAAAAAAGACACACACACTGGTGGGCTCTTCAACTGTTTTTGTGTAGTGAGATTTCACCTTTGAAACAGGGGAGATGTAGATACCAGGTGTGTGACAGAAAGAACCTTCCTCGGGGAGTGCAAGGTGCCTGCTGTCATAGCCACCAGCACAGGTGTGTGTGTGTGTTTGTGTGTGTGTGTGTGTGTGGGGGGGGGGTTTAGTGTGTGGCCACCACCCCAGGGAGCTGGTCAGCTGTTGTTTCATGCAGGAGATTACACAGCTTAATCAGGCAGCCAGATCAGGTGCAGCTGATGCACACAAACTTACACACAACTGCACCACACATACACGCCCCTCCCTTTACACCCAATTAGCCCTGTTAGCAGGCCATCCACACCAGGGGACCACAGACACACCCACCATATACAGGTAAGCTTATGTGCAGGCCCTTACTTGTAGCATAATAGTAAACACACATGCACACACACTGTGCACAAACAGGTCTATTCCAGTCAGCAGTGTGGTTTATATATATATATATATATATATATATATATATATATATATATATATATATATATATATATATATATATATATATATATATATGCACACACGTATATATACGTATATATACGTGTGTGTGTGTGTATAAATATATATATATATATATATATATATATATTTATATATATATATGTGTGTGTCAATGAGAGGGACCCAGGTGTAACGGTTAGGTTACAGGGAGCAGAGGTGAAGAAGGTGCAGGACTTTAAGTACTTAGGATCAACGGTTCAGAGCAACGGAGAGTGTGGAAAAGAGGTGAAGAGGCGAGTGCAAGCAGGTTGGAACAGGTGGAGAAAAGTGTCAGGTGTGTTGTGTGATAAAAAATTATCAGCGAGAATGAAAAGGTGGAAAGGTGTTCAAGACGGTGGTGAGACCGGCGATGTTGTTCGGCTTAGAGACAGTGGCACTGAAGAAAAGACAGGAGGCAGAGCTGGAGGTAGCAGAGCTTAAGATGTTGAGGTTCTTTTAGGAAGTGACAAGGATGGATAGGATCAGAAATAATTACATCAGAGGGACAGCTCATGTTAGATATTTCGGAGATACGTCAGTGAGGCCAGATTGAGGTGGTTTGGACATGTTCAGAAGAGAGACTGTGAATATATCAGTAGAAGGATGCTGAGGTTGGAGCTGCCAGGCACGAGGTCTAGAGGAAGACCAAAGAGGAGATTTATGGATGTAGTGAGAGAGGACATGAAGTTAGTTGGTGTTAGAGAAGAGGATGCGGAGGATAGAGTTAGATGGAGGCACATGATTCGCTATGAAAAGGCAGAACAGCCGAAAGGAAAAAAAGAAGAAAACGTGTGTGTGTATATATATATATATATATATATATATATATATATATATATATATATATATATATATATATATATATTCATTCTTTCTCTCACTTTTGGATCACAAAATTTCTGATCATACCTGTAGAAATGATTTTTCAGTTTGATGTAATTACATTTTATTCATATAGCGCCAATTCACAACAAAATCATCTCAAGGCTCCTCACATAATAAAGTTGAGACTAGAGTAAAACCAACAAATCTACTTTGAGCAAACACTATGGTGACGCAGACACCTCCCTTTAATCGATGAAACCTGCCCTAACTGGGGAGAGCTGAGAGCGAAAAGAAAAGGAGAGCAACAAGGAGCAACAACAAAACACTGGCAAGGTAAGGACCAGTAGCTGCGCACTGGAAACACACAGCTCTAAAGCCAGCACACCTGCAGAAAGGTGAAGAGAGAGGGAGACAGAAAAGGAGAAGCACAAATAAAAAAGACACATCATGCAATGGTGACAGGGGAGAGGTGAGAAGAGAGGGGAGAGGGGAGGGGAGGAGCTCGGTGCAGCTGTGGAGTCACATGAGCAAGCTATAAGTTCTAGGCCCCATCCATAAAAGTAGAAAGGGTGTCTGCCTCCAGAATCTAAACTTGAGCTGATCCCACAGGAAAGGAGCTTGATAGCTAAAGGCTCCACCAGTTCTACTTTTAAAACCCTGGGAACCACAAGTAGGTCTGCATTCTGAGATCAAAGTCGTCTACTGGGATAATAAGGTATAGTACCTTGTTATACCAATAGGGTCTTTCAGATGTGATGGAGCTTGACCATTAGGGGTTTGCATGTAAAGAGTAGGTTTTAATTTTATTTTATTTTTTATTTTAATTTTATTTAATGAGAGCTAATGGCCAGAAGAAGAAAGAGGATTGAAGAAAAGATATGTTTGCTAATATCCGTCACTACAAACAATATTATATATTTGGAAAGTTATATGGTCTAAGGCAAACTACTCTAAAGTTCATGTGCAAGAACAGTGAAAATCCTCCAGTGCCCTCATTCTAAGTTTGTCTCTGGGAACATTCAAAGGGCCCTGGTTGGCCAACACTATATGGACACAGTATTTCAGAAATTAACCTTGTGACTGCTATTAGCTACACAGCAGTAAAAGGCTCCCAGGGCTTTTTCTACAGTAAAATACTGTAGCATTTAGAACCATCTGCAGACAATATATTTTGTAGTTTATTAATTGAAGCAAGAATTTAAATACTATGTGATAAATAAAAAAAGCCCAATGATAATAAATAAATGTATTCCAAGAATAGAACCTTGAGAGACTCCAAGAGAAGTAAGTATGGTAACTCTGGCATCCTTGATCGTATTGGTAAAGAGCTCATTTCATGCAGCACAGTATAAAATTCAGATTAAAAAGATTTTAATTAAATCAATAAAGTTTCATAATAACATGTTCTACAGGATTAAGACAAGAAATATTTTGACAAGGAGGAATCTCTGTCTGTGGCAAAATATAATCATTAAGAAGAATGTTTTGAACATTTTGTCTTATCAACTTTTTCAACTTTTATCAACTACCATTCAGAAGGCCCACTTCATAAACCCACTGAAGTTGAGAGGCGAGGTCAAAGTATGGAAATAAAAACATAGCTTCGAGCTGATTTTTGGATTTGTGGAAAACCTGCACAAATACATCTGTAGATATTTCCTATGTTATCATATCCTATGTCCTACTGTGTATTATCTATATAACTTTGTCTACAGATAAGCAGCAGTAACATTCATAAATGCAACCTTCTAACCTGACACTGCTCTACTGCTTCAGCATGTCAGAGACTCTAATCAAATATTAGAATTCAGTTTATCTGTTTCACAAATATTGTAGTATTGTAAGTAAAAAAAACCCGATTAGGACGGGTGTAAGTTCAAAAAATGTGTTTTTACATCTGAGACTGCTTTACAGTTTGTACCTGGGTCATTTGATAGTACTAGATTGTTTTAATTCTCTTGGGCTAATTAATTATATGTCAAGTTCTATTTTAGTGGTTTGCTTTGAAGATAGGAATCAGCACATCTGTCATTCAGTACCACACTGTCTGTTAGCAACCTACATAACCCACATTTCTTGCCACAGATAAACACAAATTATTACTTGTTATTACTGCATCACCTAACTGAGCAGACATTGTATGTTTTTTTATACATTACACTTGATCTCATTACACCTTTAAATGATCCTGCTAGATATAATTTAGTTTGAAGGTTTGTCCGTAGAGAATCAAAATTACTGATGATTTAAGAGCTGAATGACCTTTTTATCATCAGTCATGTTTGTGTGTTTTTTTCCCCCGTGCTCCAGTAATGACTTTGCAGACCTGAGGGTGGCAATGTGGCTGTGGTACATTATAATGAGTTACAGTTTGTCATTAGAAACAAATAAATGCCTCAGTTTATCCACAAGAACTAGGTAACGTTGCAGAGTTTTGTTGACCAGAAGTTGAGTAGTGACACAAGTTATTGCTAAATTTGGCTGTAACTTCACCCTGAAATATTCACCCTTTTGCTCCCTGACAACAAATCTAGGTTCTGAACGTGGTCCATTTTCCCTTTGGTTTGGCTTCCTGTCACACACAGAAAAATCCAAAGGAACCAAATTGCATTAAGAGAAGTCATGCAAGAATTATCTTGTTCTCATTGGTTAAGCAGATATGGAGCAGGAAGTACTGTACTGTAGATCTTGTTCTGTGTGAATATTGCTGTCCATGAAAAAAATGTTACACGACATAAAACAACTGCACAACTGATATTCGTTCATAACCGTGGTGATTATCCAGTCAATGAATCAAGCAAAACATTGATGCAGATGCTGAAGGCACTATGTACAATAAAAAGACTGTTTTATAATTTGTAACAAAGATAACCTGTCAAACTGTTATTTTGACCTAGATTGAGGTCAGATCACGTTCTCACCAAACCTCTAAACAAACAAACCACCCCACACAGTAAATTCATCAGTGTAAAATATCCAGTGACAAATTCTATTGACTCTTCAATAGCTATTCTAACCTCAGGGAGAGTAAGATCACTCCCAGTGCTGGTGAGAATGTCTAGAGTTGGATTCACCAGGGTACAACGCTGCAGTGTCGAAGCAGATGAACACTACAAGTGTAAGATATTCATTTTGAAAAGTACTCTGGAAAGCTCTGCCCCCTACTGTTGTTATGATGTTATGTTTTGTATTGTGTCATTTATACAGTTTCTTTTTTTTTTGTGGTGTATATTAAAAAAAAAGGAAAGCAAGTGTTGGGGCTGGCACATTGAGCCCCGGGGGAATTATTGGTAGTTCTGTGTGTTCTGTTATACATGGTGTATGTGTTGGCCGGTACCTTGAGGGAGAAGGTTTAGCTATTGCTGGTGGCAGGGATAGCTGTTAAAAGGCAAGAGCTGTCTGATCATTGCTTCCTGTCAACCAGCTTGAGACACAAGTGTCTCAAGTCTTTTTTGGAGGTTTGCTCCCATGTTAGCTTGCTAGTGCCCAAGCTAGCTGCTTAGCTAAGTCAGTTAGTGGTAGCCTTAGCTTTAGCTTCGCTGCTTCCCACAGTTAGCTCCCATAAACTGTGGGTTGCTACAGTAATTATGCTAAAAAAATAAATAAATAAATAAAAAAAAATAAGCATAACAACAGTGACAAAAAGACAAGACATGTGTTACCTATGTGCAGAGTTTGTTTGCTTGTAAAGGTGAATTGGGATTGGAGGATTGAGGAGGGGCAGTGAGGATACGCAGAAAAGGTATAATCATAAGAGAAATTACAGTTGTGGGGGGGGTACGAGTGTACAGGGTAGGAATATACATACTAAGGCTATAAACATGTTCTAAGCATATATACTGTGTAATTATTATATTTGCTAAAATTATTAAACTGATAATGAATTCACATAAGTTAACTAAAACAGAACAAAAAGAGAGAGAAAAAATGTTTATATATACAAAAAAACTAAAGTCTACTAAAACTAAACAAAAATCATATAGAACAAAAAAAACAAGCTAATGAATAATTAATAATGAAAAATAAACAAAGAAAAAAAGATGTATTAATTAATTTTAAAAAATGTGGAAGAGAATGTTGTTTTGACCAAAAAGTTATTAAATGGAGTAAAAATTTTGGAGTACTTAAAAACCCCACTGTATTAGGAGTAAGCGTAGCGTTGGAGATCATTTTGATTAACACTGAAATTCTATAGTGTCAAAAATAATTTACCCTGTTAGTTTCCTCATATTTTAAAAGTAACAGTTAATCTCAGTAACTCGTATCATTTATGTCTTGAAGATCACAGGTGTTTGAGTCCTCTTGAGTCTCTCACTGTGAAGATTGCCAGTGTTGCTTTCACACTTCAACCTGTTCTCTACTGAGACAAACAGTCACAAAATTGAGTTTATTGAAGGGAGCAGAGACATCCATCAGGGTATGTGAGAGAGGTTTTACTACCCTGAAACAATTTCCAGATGTTGTTAAATCTCTGAAAACCAAACTTATTTCCTTTACAGGTGTTGTTTGACATATCCATTTATGACCGGGCTCTGCAGAACTGCTGGCACATGCTCTCATAGAAGTCTCAGGTAAGACATGCTTTAGCTTTCATATCTAAACCCATCTGAAATAGCAGACAAAGTCTCCTGACTGTATATCTTGGATATATCTTGGATGTTGTTTAGATTGCACTGGTTAAGAGAAATAAGCACCTCTCATCTGAGTTGACTGCTGAGGATATGACTGACCTGGTGGTGGAGGAAAGTGGACTGTTACTGTTTTACTGAGGCACACACATGACCCATGAATGTGATTTCTATCAATGTGTGTTCATCATGTCTCATTCATTGTTTCAGGTGTGAGAGGTTAACACCAGCATGAAGATGACGGACATTGAGTTTAAGTCAGACGGCTGCTCAACTCACCAGAGATCATCTCCTCAATTAAAGTGAGTGACGTTTGGCACATTTATCATCAGTTCATGTGCTGAGGTTTTAATGTCTCCGTGCATATGTGGACTTGTTGAAAACCAAATCAACATCATCATCATTCCCAACATCATCAGCCAGGCTCAGAAGTACATCAGGAGAGGAGAGGAGGAGGAGGACAGAACAGCAGCAAGAGGCTCCCAGCTACAAAGTGGAGGTTGTTCCATTAGTCCTATAAATGGTAAATGGTCTGCACTTTTATAGCAATTTCTACCTATTGGCACTCAAAGCGCTTTACACTGCTTCTTATTCATCCATTCACACTCACAATCACATACACACACATACGCCGGTGGGGGAGCTGCTATGCAGTTGACCAAGTTGGGGTTCAGTGTCTTGCTCAAGGACACAGAATATGTAGATATTATCCTAAATGCAGTATTGTTCTTGATCTTCCACCATCAATTTTGATGACACTGAGCTGTGCGAGAACAGCAGTATTTCTGTTTTGTCAGTGATACTATATTTAACAAAATAAAACATACTAATTATGCTTTATTAAGTTTATTTTATTTATTTTAAACTGTATACAATAAAAAAGAAACGGGAATGTGAACACATCAGATAAAGAGTCTCAGTGCGGTTGTTTTGTTGTGCACCTGGTTTCAATTGCTGTGTTCAGACCTTCGCAAATGATGTGTACCATGAGGACTAACTGAGGACTGACAAAGCCGGTTTGAAAACACCCTAAAACACTACAGATAACTACTCTTCATGGCTTGTTAAAGCCAACAATCTGAAAGCTACCAAATGTGTTACCAATACACTGCACCAATAGAGCAAAGCAGTAGCTTCCATTTCTAAACGTAATTCTTTATCCAGATTATGATTTTTGTTTAATATAACAAAGTTGATATATGTTGTTATTTAACATAACTAGCAAGTTGCAGGGGAAATTTGACTTGCACAAGTAGTGACC
Source organism: Channa argus (assembly GCF_033026475.1). Classification (NCBI taxonomy): domain Eukaryota; kingdom Metazoa; phylum Chordata; class Actinopteri; order Anabantiformes; family Channidae; genus Channa; species Channa argus. The sequence goes on from NC_090207.1 coordinate 26,904,835, forward strand.
ACATGTGTACACATTATCATAAATAGAACTGCGCAGGTGGACGAGAAAATGCTTGGGCATTACTTGGACATTAATATTGTTCCAATAGGAGAGGTTGATCTGGGGGTCATCCTCGACGAGCAACTGAGCTTTAAGGACCACATCTCCTCAGTCTCTAGGGCCTGCAGATTTGCTCTCTACAACATCAGGAAGATCACAGCCTACATCACGGAATATACAACCCAACTCATTGTACACGCGCTGGTCACATCTCGTCTTGATTACTGCAACGCTTTGTTGACGGGGTTACCGGTATCCACAATAAAACCCTTGCAGATTATCCAAAATGCGGCAGCTCGCCTAATTTTTAATCAGCCAAAAAAGACCCATGTCACACCACTTTTCAGATCTCTACACTGGCTTCCTGTAGCTGCTCGCAACCGGTTCAAAGCTCTGTCTATTGCTTACAGGGTGGTTAATTCGACAGCTCCCGCTTACCTCAACTCACTCATTCAAGTCTACAATCCTTCTCGCCCGCTGCGGTCTGCCAACGAACGACGTCTGGTGGTCCCAGCACCGCACAGAAGACACCAATCAAAACTGTTTAGCGCAATGATCCCACAATGGTGGAACGAGCTACCAAACGCTGCACTCTCAGCTGACTCTCTCGCAATATTGTAAAAACTGCTGAAAACTGAACTCTTCCGCATCTTCCTATGCACTTAAATAAAAAAAAAATAAATAAAACCTTTCTGCTCTCTTGCACTTGTATCTCGTGAACTGTGAACACTTTTCTGATAGGAATTTGCTTTGATATTTTCTCCATGACTTAGATTTTTGCTGCCTTGTACCTCACTTGTAAGTCGCTTTGGATAAAAGCGTCTGCTAAATGACTAAATGTAAAATGTAAATGTAACTGTAAGGTTGAGGCTGAGCCACTGTGGTTGCATACTACATAACTCTACATCATAATCCAACTGCAGCACTCTCTATGGATCAGAAGCATGTAAGATGTATTGCTAGGTAGCGTAAAAAGAAATAGTGAATGAAAATTGTGAGGCTGTGTTTTACTTTAATATTTAATACATCATTTTGAGCAATTATTATATTTCAAAACAGAGGGGGCGGCTGTAGCTCAGTTGGTAAAGAGAGTCGTTCATGGACCACAGGGTCAGTGGGTCGATCCCCAGTGCCGGTTATATGTCAAAGTGTCTCTGGGCAAGACACTGAACCCCCAAAGGCCCTTTCCCATCCCCAGCTGTGCAGTGCCAGTCCAAGCCCGGAAGAAATTGGGGAGGGTTGAGTCAGGAAGGGCATCCAGCGTAAAAACTGCCAAATCAACATGCGTACAATGATCCGCTGTGGAAACCCTGGACTCATGGGATGAGCCGAAAGGACATTATATTTTAAAACAGAATGATTTTATTTATAAACATAACACACAAAAAGTAATAAATAGTCATCATATATGAGTATGTCACAAAATTTTATTCACTGATTTTTGTTTAAATATGTTTTTAATGTTAAAGTGTTAAATGTGGAAATTAATCATGATATTCATTCAGCCCTTCATTCATGTCACAGTTGACAGGAAACAAAGGGCAAAATGACAAACAAAAAACAACTAACATGGATAACTCCCTGGACCACCCCCCTAGCTTAGTGTACATCCAGCCACACTCAAACCTCAGCTCATCCATCTGTCTGTCCATATTTAATAAAGCAAGTCTTGGGACCGTTCGAATCAGCCAGAGACAGGCCTGTGAGTTTCAGCATGTCGCAGATTTTTGACTCCTGCAGCGTGTCATCTCATGTGTCCTGAGGGCTGACAGAAAGACAGACACAGCCTCTGTGTGCTTGTCTCTGTCTTTATTTTCCTTATGTACTATCTCTCTCTTCCTCTACCTCAGCCTCTCTCTGATGCCACTGTCTGTCTGGAGATTAATTAAATGGCTACCCAGCCAGCCACCGCCACATCAGCCATCATCAGCCTCTCCTCACCATCAGGGCTGGTAGGAGTGCACGTCTGTCCGTGCATGTGCAGTCACACTCTCTATTGAATGTACTGTATTTATTTATCTGCATGTGTGTGTGTGTGTGTGAGAGAGAGAGAGAGAGAAAGAGACTTTAGTGTGTATTTTAATGTGTAAGTTGTTCTGAGCTACACACACATTCTTAAAGTGTGTTCATCACTGCTGGTTGTGTGTGTAATTTTGTACACATAATGTATGTGTATACTGCATGGAGATGTGTATATGAGCAAAATTGGGTGTGTACTGTTGTACAGTATGTGCATGTCCTGTTTGTGTGAATGTGTGTCCAATTACTTACACGTATACACTTATGCTTGATGTGAATGTGTGTGTCCACAGTTTGCCTGTATATTTTATTTGTACACTGTGTGTGCATTATGTATGTGTTTCAGCTTCTCTGGCGTGTGTTTGTGTGTTTGTGTGTGTGTGAGCTGCAGGATAAATCCCTCAGTTTGTGCCACAGTAGCCGTCAAACCTGGCAGTGGCGGTGATGACTATGGGGTGGTTACGTGGCAGGTGTGTGGGGGCTGTGGTGGGATGTCGGATCTGAGTGTTTATTGTTTGCCATTATTGTTGTCATTACAGCTAGCATTGGCATCAGTGGCATGTGTGCTCCAGCCGGTCTTATCATTACCTTCCCGCCTTGCCGTAGTTCTTGGTTGTCAATTTACCGTACAGACTCCTCTCAAGAATTTCCCCTGCTGTCATGCGGCTGAAGGTTTCCACTTTCTCTTCTCTTCAGTTTTCCCTCTTTCTTTGTTCTTTTTAGCTCTTTACTGTGCTTTAAGGAAGTCTGAGGACACAATGTGTGTGTGCTGTCATGTGTGTTAGGAGGTAGGTGGGTCAGTGAAGCTGGCAACTCAGACCCGCTCTACTTGGCTTTTTGGGTCTTAATTGAGACATACTGTCAGAGTGACAAACACATTTGCATGCAGTGGGCTTTTTTTTTTTGCATGCAGTGTGCTTTTTTCAGTTCTTCGCCACTCTATTAATCACTTCACCATTACTCAGTTCAAGAAATGCACATGCACACACACACACACTCATAAGCTCATGTATACAGTATTTACACACATAGTGTACATACAGCTACAGTATATAAGGAACTGTCAGAGATGGCCATTAGTCCTGATCTTGACACACAACAGAAAGAAGAAAGAGATGGAGAAGTGTTGGACAAGGGGATTGGAACATTAATTAATATAAAAGCTGACAGTGTCACTGTTTTAAAGATTAAGATTACAGCCATGTCAACAAGCTAATATGTTAACAGTCCCAACACTAATGGTTTAAACCTGTTTGCAGCTGCTATGGTGATAACTTAGCAGTCACTAATTATTATTAAGTTAGTTCTGCATTCTCTAGCAAGATAATTTAAATTGTGAGGCCCCAGTTAACAAAACACTCACTACAAATATCAGTTACACATCTGTGAAGGCTGTGACCAACATCGAGGAACTAGCAACGATGAAGACCAACTGCTGCCTCGCATTACAGCTCCTTTTCTCACATTTAATAAATGGCACTTGAGCACACAGTAAAGAACAAAGCCAATACAATTCAATTCAACTTTATTTATATAGCACTAATTCACAACAAAGTCATCTCAAGGAACTTTAAAGAATAAAGTCAAGACTATAAAGATGTATAGAGAGAACCCAACAATTCCTCCTTGAGCAAGCCCTAGGCAACATTGGACAGGAAAAACTCCCTTTAACGGAAGAAACCTCCAGCAGAACCAGGCTCAGGGTGGACGGCCATCTGCCTTGACCGGTTGTGGTGAGTGGAAAGTGAAGAGAGAAAAGAAAAAGAGCAACAAAAGCAACAAGAAAACATCGGGCAGGTTGGTAGGACCAGTAGCTGCACACTGGAAAACACACAGCTTCAAAGCCCGGGGACACCTGCGAAGAGGGACAGAGAGAGGGAGACAGAGAAGGAAAAAGTCAACTACAGGAGAAAACACACAGAGTTAATGTCATACAGTAGTGACAATTGTGGGGTGAGAGGAGAGGAGAGAGGGACAAGAGGAGGGGAGTCCCCCAGCAGTCTAAGCCTATAGCAGCATAACTATAACTAAGTATTAGCTTTATCAATGAGGAAGGTTTTGAGCCTAGACTTAAAAGAAGAGAGGGTGTCTACTTCCCGAATCTGAGCTGGTTCCACAGGAGAGGAGCTTGATAGCTAAAGGCTCTGCCTCCCATTCTAACTTTGGAAATTCTGGGAAACACAAGTAGGCCTGCATTCTGAGAGCGAAGTGGTCTACTGGGATGATATGGTGCTATGAGGTCTTCTATATATGATGGAGCCTGACCATTCAGAGCTTTATATGTAAGAAGCAGGGTTTAAAATTATATGCTATAGGTGGGGCTTCTAGATGGGAAGCCAATGGAGAGAAGCTAGTGAAGGTGAAAGAAATATTAAAAGAAACAAAAGTTTTCAAACCAAAATTGAGATTTGAATATTCTGAAAAGTATATCGGAAAATGCTTTCAGATTGGTAGGTAAGAAATTCCCAAAAACAAAGAGACTCAGAACTTTAGCATGATTGGATTGGATATAAAAGTGGGCAGGGTTGACCTTTAAAATCTAGAAATATGACTTTTTTTATACAACACCTAAACTTCATGTGAATGATGGACATTTTTAGTATTCATTAAAAACTTTAAACTTTTTAAAATAAAGTGGGAAACTGTCCTTCATCATCAGCCATTCTTGGCGTGTTGCAGCAAAGCCAGATAAACGCACTACGGTACCTCTATTCACAACCTGCCAGTCCTTCTCCTTTGTCATCTGACCTTATCTATCCACCCACTGAAAAAAGCCTCCCTGGTACTAAATGCATTATGCCTTGCATACACAGCTTTATTCCTTGAACCCTATTGTACATTCACTGAGGTCCAAACTTAGCAACAGTGGGAGAATGTATTGTAATGAATGCCAAAGCTAAGCACTAAGAGGTATTTTGTTCTTGGGGCTCTTAAGGAATATGGATTATGAATGAGGGCGGGATCAGACCTGCTGTGGTTTCAATATGTATGAATCTTTTCATATGCACAGAGCCCACTCCTTTTTCTACCACAGCAGGTGAGGATCAGGCAGTACTTCTGACACTGTTGAAAAGCAGCTACATGGGTTCAGATTTTTACCCTTTTACTTAGCTAAAAAAAAATTTATTAATATTCCATATGATTGTTACTCATTTGGGAAGTCATGTGTTCGTTCTTTTTTTTAACATTGATCATTAGTTACCAAAACAGTAATATTCATTTTCTGACGTCAAACCAATGCTGTGATGATGCATCTTCCCTTTTTACCAAAATCAGCATTATCACAACAGTACTGATGCTCAATCTTGTCTGGTGGTGAATAAAATAAGAAAAACATTTACTAACCACCACAAACACTTTTTTATTATTATTGTGTGATTTGTGCTTGCAGCTCGGACATATGCTTCACTAAACACACCTGTTGCCTGTTAGATATCATGGTCCTGTTGCTGCAGCTCATGTATTTGGTTGAGGGCATCATGGAACCAGGAGCATGTGCTGTGAGCCGAGCTCCCTGCCCAACAGGTGAGAATTTGTAAGCTAAAATATGTGCCTATCGAACCTCTAGCAGCAGGAAGTTGTTCCTTATTTGAATAATAATACTATGAAATGCATGAGCTGTGTAAGTAAAGTGTTTAGAATTTAAAGTCATATTAAAAGTACATTGTTATGTACTGTGGGACATTCACAGTATATTTAAGTCTAATTCTTAAGTTATAAAATTCTCGGCCGTAGCAACCTTGTTGACTCAAGAAAGTGAAACTGACCACTAAATACCACTTTGGTGCGGATCGAAATATCACAACAACATGAAGTTGACATTTAGGGTTTTTAATGAAATGCATCTGAAGCAGCTGCTTGTGACCCTCTGAAGCAGGAAGATAAACTAATGGATTGAATGAATTTCCCTGAAACTACTGTATTGGACGGATTGGCATTACAATTAGTTCAGACTTTTATTAATTTCTCCGTCAGAATGAACTGTACTTTACATTCTGCAATCCTAGAGTCACATTTTCAAATGAGCAATCAATCTTCAATATGAAAAAATAACTGCTCTTTCCTTAAAAATTCATACAAAGCTGGTAGCATGGCATTGCACATATACTAATAATATAGTGGATGGGTGGAGACCAGAGGTGACATTCCATGACCTATAGTTAACTAAGATTGTTTGCTTTGGATATTTCTATAACCAAGTAATAAAATTGTCCAACCTTAAGCAGATAGAGGTGACAGAACAAAAATTGAATTACAAAAAATTGGAGACTAAACTGTGATTTCAGTCTGGACTGTGCAGAACAGTATATGTGTGTGTGTGTGTGTGTGTGTGTGTGTGTGTGCGCGCATGCCTATCATCATTTTAGTTTTGTGCTCAGTCCTTTCACAAAAAGCATAACGTCATCAAATTAAGTAGGGTCTTTGTTGCTCTCTTACTGTCCAGCACTTGTCACCAGCTGCTTGTCTCCAACTGGAAGCCAAAACCTGGCTCTCAGAAACTGCATTGCAAACATGCTACTTTGTTTGCCAGTATTGTTCGGATGTAAATGTAGTAAAGAAGATTACATCAGATTACATTAGACTATATAAATAAAGTTGAATTGAATAGATGCCAAACAAATCAAAGAGGTACCATCTTGTACCAGAGAATAGTTGTAGGAAGGTGGTCAGTGTGGACAGCAGATGTACCAAATGTTCCTTTTGTGGTTAGGTTTTGGCAGCAAAAGCACTTTGACTGAGGTAAAAAGGATCATGATTTCTGTAAATATTAACAAAGTAAATCACCCTGCCTCCTGCTATATGAATTATATTTGCTACAAGTGAATATTGTTGGCCCGGTAGCTCAATGGGCAGGGCAGCAAGATGGGAAGTCAGCAGGATCAAATCCCAGCCTATCCACCAGGTGTGTCCCTGAGTCAGACACTCCTTGGGCATAGGGCGGCCCCCTTGGCCGCCCACTGCTAGCCCCCCAGGGGGAATAGTTAAATGCAGAGAAATAATTTCATTGTAACATGTATATGCAGTAATGACAATGACAATAAAGGTTTTTCTTCTAAAACAAAAACGTTTTGTTAGTCAACATTTTATAGAATGAGCCTTTCCATAAAAGCACAGCTCTAGCAAATCATTCAGTACATAAAGGTACGAACATTTCTAGCAGTTATAGATTTGTGAAGGATCAGTCAAACTGTCCTTTGTCTCCCTCCACGTTTGTCAAGCATCATGGTATCATGTTGAATGTGTTTGATCCAGGTTACAATAGAACATGTATTTTTTTCTTTCTTTCTTTCTTTCTGTGGTCAGTATTCTTGCATTGTGACTACTCCCTGACAACAATGTGTTTCTTCTTATTCCCAGCACCCTGTTTTGCTGCAGCTGCTGATCTCAGTAGGCTAATAATTTGTGACAGACTAAATATTTATTAAGGGACCTTGTTAAATAATATTTAATCCTCTGTATATTAATAATAATGATAACAATGTAAAACACATGTAACTGTGCACATTGCAGTGTGGTGGAGATTAGGGGCACAATATGTGATATTTAATAGTCCAGCACCTGCAAACCAATATATGAGCGTAACCCTGATGTCCCTGCCCTCACCACCTCCTCCCCCTCTATGAGTGGCTCTGAGCCACTTGGCTGGGTTTTTTTCAGCTTCTTGACTAATTAGGTCTGTTGTTCTCCTCCTCCCCAGATTCCCTGTTTCACGTACAGACAAACAGTATCAGACTTTCATGCTCGCCTCCCTACAGTATCTCCTCCCCAATGCAGCTGTGAACAAAGCATGACCGAGTCCAAGTTCCTCTGCCCCTCCCAAAACAGTTGACCCCACTGCTAGTTGTGTTCTGTCCACAAGAGTCAATAGAAAGTGAGATTTGTCATCAGCAGTTTAGTCAGTCCATGCTGTCTTTAGATTTCGCTGATGAAACCAGCTTCTCAAACTAATTTCTCTCCTTATTCCTGTGCCTAACATTAAAAAAAGTGTTATGATAAAGCAATACATGTTACCACATTGATCACTGATTCAAGCTCATAAATAATAAAATAAACCAGTGTGGCCTGTGCTGGTGTATTTTCCATACTTATGCAAATGTATGCAATTTGAAAGTTTTGTGCTTGCAATAACGTTGTACGTTATAAACCACATCCACTGTGGGGAAGCAAAGATTCTACAGCAGGGTTTTACAATAAAATGTGGGGATTTAATTTTTTTTTATCACATATTTCCAGAAAGCCTGTTTAAATGATTGGCGTGTACTGTAATACTAGTCCTTAACGTAAACAGAACAAAATCTTGCTTTTAATAAGCCCTCTTTACATTTAAATCGGACAGTGGAAAGATGTGTAAATCATAACATTAAACTAGTTTAGTCCTATTTACATGGCAGCCTGCCACTGAAACCTAATCTACACTTTTTAGTAAAGTAAAAGGATGTAAACAACTAAATAAATAATCTGAAAAGTAATGCTGTCAGACATCGCAATGGACTAAAAGGTACTTTTCCTGACATGTAGATTGAGTGGTAGCATGAACATAGTATATACTGTGTATAGTAAAAAACCTCAAAGTACCTCACGTATTTAATTGTAATTTCATATTTGAGTAAATACTTCCAATATATACTCAACATATTCTGGGTATTAATTCAGGCCTTAGAAAAGTGTGCAAAAAATGTTTTTCAAAATGTGCATTTTGCACTGTTAGTTTTTCCTTAAAACCAGGAAATTAAAAACACACATGATGGGAGAATTACACCATTTCTGCTACAACTATGAAATATTAATAAAGCTGTATCTTCCACTCTGTGAGGTTTCTCTCACACTCTACACTGTGTAATTTTCATTTAAAAATTATTATTTTTTGCTTGTCACACTCACCTTTGCCCTGTGTCGTTAAAGGATGATTCAGGTTTATTTCATTATTTGCTGTATTGTAATATGTCATTATTTTTAGCAGATATGATGTTAAATTATTCACCAAATGAATGACTAAAATCCAGAAAAATGACAACATCGACGCCACAAAAAGCCCAGCAAGACAAGAAATATAAAAAGGGGTCAGGTGGAAGGAGCAAAATATGAGCCGGGTTCAATAATTACATTAGACCTGTCATTCAGCATTGACATACAATATTTCTACTACATGTATGTTTTTCATTCTTTTCCAAAATTCTGAAACTTACAACAGAAATCAGTCTTGTGATGTGTGTATGTGTGTGCGTATGTGCTGGAAGAAACTGTGTGTAGTTTAGTGTGTCTACATGCATTTGTGTGTTTGTAAGCATGCACGCATGTCTGAGTGTATCGAGTGTAAAAGGTCCTCAGAGTTGTGTGTGTGTGAGGATGTGGTGTGCATATCTATTTCTGGGCCGGGGGATCCTCTCCTGCAGGTCTAATTACTTTAATGAGGGATGTCTCCCTCTCTATCAGCCCTACCCAAGGGTGCACATTAACATTCCCCCCCACATAGTCATACACACCAACACTCACAATTAACCACAAATTCATCAGCAGTGTAAATACTCTCTCCTGCCTCTGTGTGGAACTTTTCTCTCAAACTCGTACTTGTGTTACCATGTTACAATTCAGCCCAGACTCCGCTAGATTTCTGGGCTACTTAAAATCTGTCTAGCTTCATTTCCAGGAGACGTTAAAAGGTGAGAAGACACCTGTTTTTTTAACACATCAGACAATATGCAATTGAGTCATTATTCGGCTGTGCTGTATCACTCTCACCCACTTGTCCAATTTAGAATCCAAGAAAGTGTCTGACAGCTGGACATCTAATGATGTTTCTGTTGTGACCCTCAACTATTACCCGTGGGTGTTTGTGGGTTTTGTGTGTGTGTGTGTGTGTGTGTGTGTGTAAGTGAGTGTCTGTTAAGCTTCAGAGAGCAGTCTAGCGTTGCCAAGAGACAGTGCAGGCACCACTAAGGGCCACAGCTTTATTCATGAGAGAGAAGTGGAAGCTGGGAGGGTTAGTTATTTAAACTGATCTGATGAGCAAAGCCGAAGGATATGAGATAAACATGCTGAAACTTAGATGTTCTCCTTCTGAAAGTCAGCTCTCAGCCTCGGAGCTACAGCCTGATTCTGCCCTCTAGTGGTCCAACTGGTGAACTGTGACACAGAGAACAGTGGAGACGAGAAGTTATTGATCTTTGCTAATTACAGCAGATAGTAACTTTTATACTTTAATGGAGCTATATATATATATATATATATATATATATATATATATATATATATATATATCCATAACACTGCAGGAATATGACTATTTTTTTCAGTAACATGTGATGTAAAGGATTTGACATTCTATGATGAAGCTCAGTTACTGTTTAACTGTAAGGGTTCATGTCAGCTTGGTCTCTAAGTGTTCACTGTACCCTGTAGGGGTCAGAGATGTGGGGAATTAGCCTCTTTACAAGAGTGTTTCAGGAGAAAGGAAGTGTCACAAGTAGGCTATGTGACCAGCCGTGTGAGGAGCTGACAGAGATGGAAAATAATCAGACTTTATTCTACAGCCGTCTGAGCAATGTGGCTCATTTTTTTCTTCATGGTGCTAATTAGATCAGTTCTCCCACACAATGCTGGGATCAACTGGTGTCTTCCTATTGTAATACCGTGATAATCAGTTTATTTGTTTGTGTGTTTGCATTGGTTTTATTTGTTATCTTTATAACAATTGATGATGATTCTTGGTGTTCAAAACAGGTACCACTACAACATTTATCCATCCAAAACATTGACGATTTGATACATAGTTCAACCCTGTTATTTTATCCCCAAATTTATTTTAAAAAATGAATTATAGAATTATTCATAAATTTGCTTCCCCATTAACTATCAAAACTGACTTGTTTTAGTTTTTTATGCAAATACAATTATTTTGCAGATTTGACAATTGACCATCATAATCAGCAAACCTAGTAGTGAGCTGGAGAAAGTAACTTTGCACCAAAGAGTGTCATTTTAAATCGGATATCTGCAGCAGTAAAGGAAACAAAAATGAAAATGAATTAGCAAGCAGACACTAGAGCAATAACACATAGCAGAATATCAAGTGTTCCCAGATCCAGCCTTTGTCAGGCACAGTTGAGATAGGGGACTTTAAAGAGAAAGCCCACCTGGCTAAATGAATAGGCAATGTTGTCAGGGTTTAGAAGAGTCAGTCGCCTGTGAGGCTGCTGTATAATACAGCATCTGTCAGTGCTGACAAGTCTCCGAAACACACACCTCTAATCTTAACCCCCCTTTCTGCTTCCCCTCAACCATAACACACACACAAAAAAATGACACCATGCGCAAATATTAAACATCTTCCAAGGCCTATTCCAACATCTTCTTTTCTCTAACACTGTTTTACTCCCTCCCTTTCTCTCCCACTCTCTCTCCCTTTCTCTCCGTATCTCTCTACCATCTTGTCTTGTCCTTGTCTCCTCAGAAGCCCTGGCAGCTGGATCATCTCTGTCTCTTAGTGTCAATTAAAAGTGAAATATCTGCATTTGTCAACATATCATTTGTGGTGGGCCCGTGATGCACTGCTGATTTGTCGGCCGATTCCTGACACTGAGGAGGGAATGCTGAGACGGCAGTCTCCCTCATTAGACCTGGAGCTGGCACCATGATGGCTGACACCGCCGGGAGGCTTCGCTCCCCGCCGACATGATACTAACCCAGGAACAGGCCTCGTCTGTCATTCCTGTCACTTGCCAGCCAGCCATCCAGTCAGGAAAAGCGAAGGGCAGATGGGTGGAGGGTGAGGCATTCAAGGGAGGGTAGGAGGGTGCACCATACACCCTACTCTGAAGGCCTAGGAGGGAAAAACTATAATGAAGTTTATTTGTATAGCACAATGTGAATATATGTCAGTGTCATAGTGTCTGAAGGACATGTGGCCCAGGGATAACATTTTAGTGAGGTGACAGCAAACTGTAAGTTGTTCTAATGATCTTAAACTTCAGGGTTACACCATGAATTCGCGAGAGAAAAGGTCTGTCATGAATTAAAACAAACATGTTTCCAGAAAAGTTGGGACATTGTTTAAAATGAGATTAAAACGTAATGCAATGATCTGTATATCATTTGAAACCTCTTTTTGATTGGGGATAATATAGTACATAAACTTAAATGAAAATTCTTTTTGAAATTGGTTGAATTTGATTAATGCTTTGATGAATTTTGAAAATTTGTAAAAGATTGGCTTACTTTACAAATGTGAAATATCAAAAAATGTTGGGAAGGGGCAACAAAAGATTGGAAAAGAATCTAGTGTGGCATGTTGCAAGTAATTAAAATAATGTTACTCAGCAGTGTTAAGTTTCACTTTTTTGATTTGATTTGATTTATTCATTTGTTTTTTCTTAGTTTTAGTGATAGTGGTGGAGTGGTTAGCACTGCTAATTCACATCTTCTCATAAATTTTCAGGTTACAGCTGTCGCCATCGTGTTGGGTAAAGTTACTATGGTCACAAGCATAGTTGTTGAATATTGCAAGAAAAGTTTCAAAGTCTGTTTGTTCACAGCGTCTGTGTGTCGCTTTTTCTATACAAAAACGTTCATGGGATTCAGCTTGGGGCAGCACAGTGGTGGAGTGGTTAGCTCTACCACCACACAACTAAACCCTCCGTGGTTTGAATGCCAGGCTTTCTGAGTGGGTTTGCATGTTCTCCCCGTGCTTGCCTGGGTCTCCTTTAGGTACTCCAGTTTCCTCCTACAGTCCAAAGAACCTATAGAATGGTTCCTTATTTGCTTGTGATGGATGGAACTAGACTCTGTATTCATTTTGCATTGGGGTAGCATATCTCAACAAGGCAGTACAATTCGACAGAACACAGTATATGTGCTGCTGCATTTTTTGTAGACTCTCAGCAGTATAATTTACTTCATAAACACAGTAAGTTCTGCTTACAGAGACAGAGAGTTATTGATCTACGAAGCTTCATGTGAAGGGTGGTTCAACAGGTTGACGTCTAAATTAACTTGTAAACCAGTTAATGTGGGTGGAGGAAACTCTTTTACTGACGAGAACCTACAGTTTGTGTTTCCACAGATGTTGCAGGTTGGTCATTAAGAAGTCGCATTAAAACTTTTGTTTAAAAGGGTGAAGTTGGTTTGCACCCAAGGTCCTACCATTGGACTCCTTAAAAGTCGATCAGCACCACGTGCCCTGATGATCTGTTGACATTTAGAATGCTGATGGAAACAAAAAAACCTCCCTTCAACCAAGTGTGGTTCACAATATCAGGGGATGAACTGAAATCTAGCAGCAGCAAATGTGTTATATGTTTTGCCTTTCATTTTGCAGAAAACTGTTTAACCAGTGAAGTTTTAGTGGTGAGACGTTGTCTGAAATTGGTCTGCTGTGATTTTTCAGTGGCCAGTCTCCTACCATCTTGTCTAAGGGTTGTAAACATAAAGCCTTTATGAATGCGAAGCAGTATTACTATTACCTTATTTATACAGAGGTAATACCATAGCAGATATCTGGATGTTTCCACCCCAGTAGTAAGAGGTCTACTACAAATATGTGTAAGTAGAGTGAGAAAAATGGAGCAGTCAGTTATAAATCTTGGCTTAACTTGATCAATTTTAGTCTATTTCTTTGAGTACATTTAGAATAAATTTCATTACAGACTTGTGTAACTCTTATTTAGATGTTTACACATCGTACATTCTTGCTAATCTTCCTGATCTGTATTCTGTCTTTCTGTTGTCTTTCTTTGACTATAATCCCACACATGCAAAACTAAGTGACGACAATTGTTTGCTTGAAATATTACTACAACCCACTATTAAGTGCCACCAATAGCTTAGTTACCACTTAGAAGGTAGAATCTGCAGGATAGGAAATAATTCAGGTTTTTTCACAATATCTTTGTTTTATTCTATGATGAAATTAAAGCTGCATTAATGGATGAAAAAAGTGTTAACTGTTTACCTACTGTATGTTTAAAACAGACCAAAACAGTATGTCTACACTATAATAACTGGCATAATTTTACTTTTGTTCTTGCCTTTCTCCTAAAAAGTAGGTTAGTGTACAATTATATTATCAGGAATGTACCACTAATGTTTAATTTAGTGACTAAGCCATATTCATTCATACAATACCTGTCGTGCTCAACGTATCTCTTGCTCCATCACCTATTTGCCCCATTCTTCCAGTCACTGCAAAAGTTCAGACCTTCTATCATGTCTCTTCTTATTTTAATTATTTTTCCTCATTGTCTTTCTTGTTTATCTCCCAGTGCCCACCACCACTCCAACTTTATCTGCTACCAGAGACTGAAGACTCCTCCCTAGGGCAGACTCAGACTCGTTCGTGTGGAGCACTCTGCCAGGATCTGCTTTAGCCTGAATCTTAGTCTGGGTCTATACCAAACCTTTATTATCAAAACAATGTTGATCACATTTTCTTGTGGTGAAGGCTCTTTGCATTGATTCTGAACATATAATTAAAATGTTACCAGACAATTTTTTTTTCTTCATCCAAAATGCCTGAGGTTGCAGCAGTTTTTCTGACTGGAGCATCATTAGATTTTATGGCACCCACAGCACTTGCTTAAATTTAAAGAAAGCACTGTGATCTGGATACATACGAAACGTGTTTAATAACCTTTAAACAAACTACTTGAATAAAGTGCTTTTCCTGTTTATCCCTAGAAAGCAAAGTCATTGCATTCCTTAGTATACAATTGGTGCAATGGAGGAAAATTTAAAATTTATGAAAATACTGCTTATTGCTTTGCTTAGGCTTTGAGTTTCTTGTACATTTATCAGGTATCTAACTTGCCCCCAAAGCACCAACACTTATTCAATTTGAAATTTGGGATTGTTTTTTTTTTTTTTTTTTTTTTCAGTCATCATGATCATCATGTGCTTTGTAAACTCCAAATACAAACCAAATCCAATCGTTATGTAATATCTTGTTAAAGTTGTTTGTGGGTAGAGGGGACTCTAAGAAGAGCAGTCACTCATTTTCTGTTCTTCGACAAACTAAATCATAATTACGATTACAGCGAGGATGGAGCATTGACCTTGAAAAGATAGTTTGGTTTGGTATAACTACGTACTAAAAAACGGAATATTTCCACTTAGTCTGTCTTATAAATTGACTGTGTGTCTTTCACTTTTCTTTTTCTAACTTGCTTTGGAGTAAAAGAACTGTCTCAGGGTTTTCTGCCAGCATTCCTGGCTCATCCGCCCCCACACTGTAGGATCAGGGAGGAGGAGAAGGAGGAGGATGTTTGTCCTGCTTTGCCTGCTATCATTAGGAGGAGAGGCACTGACCAAGCTAGCAGCCACCCTCGGTGGGAGTCGCTCAGAGACACAAAGGAATGCACCATTATAGCTTCAAAGGAGGTGGGAGGTTGCTGGGGTGAGCAGTGCAAAGTGGAATGCAAAAGGATGGATGTTGAAGGGGTTCAACAATTCAACTAATACATTTTTTTCAGTTTCACTTCTTTAAAGTGGTTATTTTTTTATTTATTTAAGGGCAGTTATTCCTGGTTGTCCATTTACATAATTTATTTCTATTGGTAAAAAAAAAAAATATTTGAGTTTGAACAAATATGGTTATGAAAAACCAAAATAGTGTTGAATAATCACTAATATCCTCCATCCTTGCTGTGTCGAGGTTGTCATTTTTGTGGAAAAAGGGATTATTGCACTGAAGAATTTGTATGCTGCAAATGGAAAATGAAAAAACTTAAGTAAGTTGTTGAGTTAAATATGCTGTTATGTATCTGTTATAATGTATGTGCAAACAAAAAGAGTCCCCTTATTGGGCGATTGTGGAGCCGGGGGCAACCGTGGGGCTGGAGGTAGAGTGCTCATCCACCAATGCCCTAGTTGCTGGTTCGATCCCGGCTCCTTGAGGAAGACACTGAACCCCAATTTAGTTGCTCCTGGATAGTGTTGGCCAGCTGCATAGCAACTCCCCATCTGTGTGTGAGTGTGTGTATGATTGTGATTGCAAATGGGTGAATTAGAGGCAGTGTAAAGCGCTTTGAGTATAGGTAGAAAAGCGCTATATAAGTGCAGACCATTTACTATTTAATGTGTCCTTACAGTAAAGATAAAGTGATATGGATGTGGGGTATGGTATGTGGATTTTGCGTGTTCTCTCTGTGCATGCGTGAGTTTAGTCCAGTTTCCTCCAACAGTTCAAATATACGGTAAAGGTTAACTGGTGAACCTAAATTTCCTATTGGTGTGAATGTTTCTACTATGTGTGGCTTGGTGTTGGCAACCAGTTCTTACCCAGTGTCCTCAACCGCTCACAGGATAAGGGGTTCAGATAATAGATGGATAGATGGAACGACCAGATTTGTGGCTTGTTTGAGTTGTTTAACAATTAATTATTTATAATTATTATAATCATAATAATTTTATACAGAGTCTGTTAGTAAGAGCAAAACCCTTCTCCTCCTACTCATAAAAGAAAACATTGAAACATAATTTCATTGTCATTTCATCAATATGACTATACTATACAGATTTTTTTTCATTTCCCTCTTCAAAGGTAGCCAGACTCTACTACAGCTCTAGACATTTCATTTCCGGTTTTTCTTGCAGCCTTTATTTCTACTTTCAGTACCTTCAGGTTCTTCAGGATGCATTAACATTTGGCCTGACTGTTGTTATACAAATAAAATCTGGAGTTAAAGCACACAGACCAACGAGGTGGATGACAGGAAATATATCCATCTGTATAGGTATATATTAGCTGAAGGATTCTTCTTCTTTTTATCATGTCAGCCAAGGCCGGAGGCAATATGTTTTCAGGTGGTCTGTTTGTCTGTTCACTCTCATGAATGTGATCTCTCAGGAGCACCTAGAGGCAATTTCTTCAAAATTGACAAAGACATCTGCTTGGACTCAAGAATGAACTGATTTCATTTTGATTGTCAAAGGTCAAAGGTCAGTCTCACTGTGGCCTACATCTGTTCCACTCTTGTGAACAATACCTGGACATTATGTTTAACTTTGTGTGTATGTGGATTATAAACTTTTTAAAAGGGATAAATGGAAATATGTCTCCTATACGTGACATTTCTATTGTTGTTTGATTTTGATTAAGATACTTCTATCATAACTATGTTTTGTAGGGACATAATTAAAGCCAGATGACATTTAATGTTAAAAATAATAAGGAATTGAATTTTTCTATAAAAGATAAGTCACGAATACTTAATATAGTATCAATAAAATGTTTCCAAACTTAGTTCCTCTAAACATTTCAATCTTCCAGAACAACATCCAGTTTTTGTGGAGTTGGTTTCGATGCTCACAACACTTGGTTATGATTAGAAAAGGGTTAATAGAGAAAAATCCTGATGTCTTATTCTTCTTATTAAATCTTATTCTGATGTAATCTAAACTTAACATATGACAGGAATGGCTATTATTTACTTTATGTTTTATTTTAACTTTAACACTGTTGTAAACCATTTCCATACAAACATACCCTGATTCCTATACACAAACACACACACACACACACACACACACACACACACACACACACATATATATATATATATATATACACACAGTTACAGTGCATCTATCAACATTGATCGAAAGTTTACATCTTATTTTATTGACATTAATCCTCCTCAGTACAAATGAACAGTTAGAATATATATTTCAAAATAAGAATTTTTAACTTCCAAATAATTTGCAGCTCAAAAATGGCAAATTCACTAAGGTGTAAAATACATTTTTGCAATAGTACTAATTATGCACAGATCTGAATCATAGTGCCGTATGGTAGAGGTTTAGTTAAAACAGTACCAGTTTAAAGTCAATACCATTCTGGAGGTATCCCGGAAATATCTGTTCTGCATGCATCCATCTGTTGTTGAATTCACAGTATAACACTGCATGTTATACTTTTTTAATACAACATTCAAATATTTGAGCAGAGTAAAACATTCAAATATTTCTGTCAGTTACTTCTCCTTTAAATCCTCTAACGTAGTCTAAACAAAGGCTTTTGTCTAAATAAAAATGAAAAACAAAACAATCACAGGATGTTCAGGTTTCATGGATGCAGGACAGCATTAAGGCACACTTGCATCTCATAATGCATGCACCTGTAGTCAATAAAAATAGCAATAAGTCAATTCTTACCTTTGTTTACCACTACAATAACAGCCGTGCATCCTCAAACACAGTGAAAAAAGCTGATTTGAATGACTGAATAGTGTTATATGTCATTATCAGCCCATAGTTAAGCATTGGTCAGTCAACTGCTACCTACTGGCATAGTTATTATGAGCAAACTTTCTTTACAGATTATCTCTAAACCTAACTTTGTTTTTCATGGCTAAACCAAATAACTAGTGGCACATATTGCACAATAACAACCTACTAAGTCTATGTGGAGCAGGTACCTACTGGCCAATAGGTGCTGATAATAACAGATAATGGCAGTTGAAATCTTGTGTGATACGATTTGAAGTGGGTAAACATTTGAAGTGAGGTGTTGGGAGAAGAGGCAAACCCTATAATAATCATACCCAGAAACAGCAGTTTATCTGATTCATTTGTACTAAGTCTTATGTGTATCATCTCTGACAATTCCTTGCCATCACCTTGAGTAACATAGACCAGAAAATAACATACAGTAAACTCTCAAAAAAACAACCTGCCCAAATAAATTAAGCCTAATACTCTTAATGGCTGGACAAAGGGACGTTGCCGAAGTACAGTTATCAATGGTCAACTTCAAAAGTTCCTTGGTAAACATATCCATTATGCTATCAGTGCAACAACATAATATTCTGAGTTTCTCTTACTTATTCCCACTGGTCCCTCTTTCCTGGCTGATGTTAATCTATGATCATCACAACAAAACACAGTAAAATCCTGCAGGGAAGGCTGTAGGAATTTAATTTTAAAATTGTGGAGGATGTGTTTCATTAAAGGTACTGCAGCTTATCATTCAAGAAACAAAGGCAAAGTCAAACACCTGACATGACTCTATGCTGTTGGAATTAGTACTGTGGAATGAAAGGAGAAAAAAATCCCTTAATGTAACTCTCTCTTTCAAAGGTAGTCCTGGTTCTCTCCCCCCCTGAGGTAAAAAAAAACAATGGTAAATAAGAACAAAATACATTTTCCAAGTACATTTATACTAAATTTCTTCCTCAATTTACATGGGAACTCCATGTACTATATAAAACAGCAGACATAAATTACAGCTACATTGCCTTATGCAGTTTGTACAAACAAATGAATATGGGAGTTTACTGCCTGTTCGAAATAAAAAGTATCGCTTTTTCAAGACCTTCTGCATTACACGCTGACACTAAATGTGCCCATTTGCATCAGTGATTGACGCTCAGAGCTTTCAGTGTAGTTAATTAGAAACCCGGTGCTTCAAAATTGAAGCCATAATCGATGATGGAAAATAAGAACAGAAAAACTCTCATGGGGATAGGGGTGGTGGATGGTACAACAAGGCACAGGACTTTTCCACAGGACAACGGGATTCGTAACGCCAAAGCGTACCTGTAGCATCATTGTGGTGCACCAAACGAAGTGCAAAGCGGCACAATTTTATGCCTTAGGAAGCGTCAATATCTGATGCTGTGGGAAGAGAACATGTTGGAGCACATCCTTAGTGTGGTGTGTCTCCTATTGTAAATCCGGCCCAAGAATATGAGAGGATTGAAAGATAAAGATGATTTATCATTTCAATATTTAAAAGTGGTATTTACACACTTTATGAACTTTACGCCCACATATTACCAAAAACCATGGGGATTAATAAGCTGACATAAAAGCCTTCTGTGTTTTGCTTTCAAGCTTTACACCACCTGTTAAACTTGACTGTAGCTATAGCACTGGATTTGTGCAGATGCTGAAATATGGAAATTACAGATACACAGTGTTGCCACAAAATTTTAAGAACTGGAGCTAAGAGACCAGACTAAACAAACCACACTAAAATATTGTATGTGGACAGTGGTATCCACATACACACTCAATAGTCACTTTATCAGGTGAACCTGTGCAGTCTAATGAAATCCAATACATCAGCTCCGCCATGAATTCTACTTTTACAATGTTATAATTATATTTATAATAATAATGTTAATAAAACATTAGAACCGCCTCTTCTTATAATGCACTCCAGTACGACTCTACCACCCACTATGGCCTCAATGATAAACAGTGAGTAGAATTATCACCTTTGTGACAGTTTCAAATTAAAAACTGAGAAATTGTAGCCTTTGATTGACAGCTGTACCTAATAAATTGGCCAGTGAGTTTACGACAGGACAATTAAAATGTGCCACATAAATGATTTGTGATCATTTCTAATTTCTCAAGTGAATTATATTAAAAATCAAATCCGAAACCTGCTCTAGACAATCTCGACTGAGTCATGGATACCGACCATCAATAGATCATGATCAAAAAACAACTTATTACCCCTTTGAAATTATACAATACTACATTCATTATTGTTCAATGCTTTTGTAAGTTATATTCAACTATGACTTGCATGTCACTTCCCTTTCAAAAGCCGTTTACAAAAAAGGTGGTAAACGGCTACAGTATATCAGTCTGAGTGTACTGTATATCAATCCACCACCTTTAGTTACCTGGTAAAGCATCTCAGTTAAGTTGCTTAGTAAAGTTAGCAGCACTAGTGAGTGGAGAGTGAAAGGCAAATGATCTGTGGTGTACAGATGTCAGTATAGTTGCATCAGATTAAGGGCTAATCAGAGTTTAAGAATTCTT
Source organism: Channa argus (assembly GCF_033026475.1). Taxonomy (NCBI): domain Eukaryota; kingdom Metazoa; phylum Chordata; class Actinopteri; order Anabantiformes; family Channidae; genus Channa; species Channa argus. The sequence continues at coordinate 26,925,661 of NC_090207.1, forward strand.
AACTCTAATGAAGAACCCTTAACATTACTCTTAAGGTCAACAGTGATCAGTCTGAACAGCATTTGTGGAACATACAAAACTAGGGAGCCAACAGGCTTTTGTTGATATAAAATAAAGCACTCATTTGCTTTCTTTCTGAAAGTGAGGTGAAAAGATGAATAACAGTCTTATTTTTGTGTTAAATAATCATGGTTAGCCTATAGCTTAGCATGAAGAATTAAAGCTGGGAAACAAATATATCAGTACATCTTTTTTAATGTTCTTATTTATCCACCCCCCCCCCCCCCCCCCCCCCAGCTTTTCTATGTAGCGTCTCCAGTTAGACTATAGTTTGCCAAAAAGTATCTATTAAGATTTTCATTTCACTAACCAATCTAACATGAGTCGGTTAATTGGTAACCTCTCTGTGAAATATACTTTCACAGAGATTTCTTTAATACATTTATTTAAAGAAATCTAACTACAAACTTCCATTTTTAGATTTAATTTTTTTTTTTTTTTTTTTTTTTTTTTTTGGAGGGGGTGGGAATTGAGTTATTAGACAAAAAGCGTACTTAGCTGTTTCCCCTTGTCTACTCTTTATACTAAGCTGCCCTAACAACTAGCTGTCTCCTGCTCTCTATTTAACACACAGAGATTTAACACTTTTCTTACCTCACTCTTTAACAGGTGTTTAAATTAAAATTCATTTAAATTCAAGGTAATTCATTTAAATTAGCTAAACATGTGTCTTTTTTAATGAAGTCTCTCATTTTCCTTCCTATTTTTATGTTATTACACATAAAGTTATGTCCACAAATACCAATGTGACCACTGTAGACCATTAGATTATATAGAAAATAAATAATGTCCCTTAAAGATATTTGGAAAAAACTAAGAAACAAACAACAACAACAACAACAACAACAAAAAACAGTGACTTGAACTTTTGCAACATAACATAAGCAACACAAAGATTTGGAAAAATACTCCTATCATACTCACACAGTAACAACACAGGCTGGACAAAGTAATTAGCCTGTTAACATACAGTGCACAATGACAAAATAATTCAACACATATTAACATCTTTGACTCTGGGGAGGCAGCGTTTCAGTCCACACATTCAGAAGGGTGTTAGCAGGTTCTGTTGCCCCATCACTTGAACTGTTTATATCCTTTCATTTACACTAAACAATGCAGTTCCCTTAAGAAGAAATTGCTTAGTCACAAAAAAACAATGGATTTTTAGATGAAACAAAATGGCGAAAGAATACTGCCTTCAACATAACACCCTTTTTCCATGGATGATGACAACAGTGTATAGTTTCAAAAATCCTGACTCAGCAATGAAAATATTACATTTGTATCAAAAATAGTTTCCTTTGAAAAATAAAGTTTAAAAAAACACTGTTCCCTCTGGAAGCAAAACAAAATCAGGAAATGGCGAATTATTTAGGACTGGTATTACCTATAACAAGCTAAAGCCAGGATTTAAATTAGTGTCTCTCTGGAAAAAAATCACAATAACCAGAAACAGTCTTTCATATGTAAGTAGTTCTGATAGGCATGTGTTGGTGAAAGAAGAGGTTCCCTTGCAATTTCAATTTTTACAAATAAAACTGTAATTTGACAGATTTTTGTTTCCAAATGTATTTTCTCCGTCTACAGTAAACATTCCTCTCTCCCCAAGTCTTTAGTACATGTGCTCTTTAGAGGGCTTTGGTCCCACGCAAATCAAGCTTGAGCTTGTCCTCAGCACCTAAACTTCCAAGGAAACATCTACGGTCAGAATGTCCTTTGACCAAACCAATGGCCGCCCTTACAGGACAGCCTGAGTAATTGTAAGATCCCTCTGAGGCATCAGCATCAGTAGTTTTCCCAGGCAGAGGATCAGTCATTGATCTATACTCCATCTACTCCATGTAGGACAGAAGAACCAAGCAGTGTGACACTGCAGAGTATATGTTTTCTAAAAAGGCCTCAAATCAGCCTCTCTTCTGGTGGCACTTTAAGGACACTGCCCATCTCCAGCCTGGCACCAGCCACCTCCTGAGAGCTAGGGCTGTATGTGCCCTCCGACTGGCGCTTCTTCCGGGCCGTCATGATGAGGAAAAAGACTACCAGGATGCCAAGTAACACACACAGCGTGGTCAGAGGGATAGTGACCGCCAACCAGGAAATCCGTTCTTTATGCTCTTCTTTCTGCAGACAACAAGGAGCACAGGGCTTAATGTGTTGTTCTAGTTCCTACAGCTTAAGTTGTAGACACACTAATTTCAGCCCAAATGTTGATAGAAATTTAAATTATTTAAATTTCATCTCATATCAATTGCTACTGCCAGTCTAAAAAAAACTGAAAACAACTGTGATTAAACATGATAAAATACAATAAAGTGAGTGTTTGTATCACACACATCAGGTAAATAAAGCAAATGGTAAATGCTCTGCACTTATTTAGCGCTTTTCTACCTATTGGTACTCAAAGTGCTTTACACTGCTTTTCATTCACCCGTTTAAACTGACAGTCACACACACAGATGGGGGTTCAGTGTCTTGCTCAAGGACACTTCGACATGTCACTGGAGGAGCTGGGGGTCTAACCAGCAACTGGGGTATTGGTGGACGACCCGTTCAACCTCCTGCACCACAGTCGCCCCAAAAGTCTGTTGTAAGTACAGATGGATCTAAAGGTTTGTGATTCCCACCCTCAAATATTAGGTGATTTGCCTTGTAATTCTTTAAGCACATTAGCCAACTTTGTTTTTAGGACATAGCTAATGTTTCAACACAGTTGTCTTTAATAAAAATAAATAAATAAATGACTGGTAGTGGCTACTTATGTGATAAAAGTTCAAATTAAAGACAAATAATCCTTTGATTCTGGCACACAGCAACACATTAAGATCACATTTTCAGTCTTTGCCTGAGGTCATTGCCTTTGTTTGTTGGTATACAGCTGACATTTGACCTAATAATGACATAAAGTAGGCTCTAAAACGGTCTATCAATGTTCATTAACATGAGTAAAGCCAGCGGTTCTAAGGTATAAAGCTGTTATGAAAGGACGACTCCACCAAACTTGCTCTCTATGACTTTAGTTTAGGGTTTAAGTACTTTAATGCTAACTTCCCTCTGACTTCACTATATCAAATGGCTTTCTTCTTCTAGCTGAAAAACTCCTACAGATGACATCACCCGGAGGAGTTTTTCATCATTAGGAGAGCTTTGTTAAAGCAGCTTAACCATGACATGATTACAAACGCCAATTTAATTTTGTGGTCTTTGTTACATCTTACTTATAATGTTATATTTACTACTTTTTAATTGAATGGTGTATTTGTACATCATCGATAAAGTAATTTAATTTGCTGAATCTACACAAACTAAAATTTTACACTTCTATACTGTTTTTTTCCCTTTTAAGCTTCACTTTCCAGTACTTTCAAATGCTCTTTTAACCATACGTAATATGAGCCCTGTCACTGTCATTATTTCATTTACAGTATAAAGAACACAATTCCACTATAATAATTTTCAGGTTTTGATTGAAATTAAAACATTGTCATGGTTCCTTATAGTAGATTTATATCCATTGCCTTTATAGCAGCTACAAGGAACCTGAACCAAAGCCATGAATTTTATAACAATCGTTCAGATTCTGTTTAAGCACTTGTGCTGTGAAAGTCAAATAACTCAAAGCTAGTGTCAGTGAAAAAGGTCTGTCCGTCACTTACGTTGCTCCCACACAGTGTGCCACTGAAGCCTCGCACACATACACACTGGAAGTGGTTGAGTCTGTCCAAGCAAGTGGCACCATTGAGACAAGGATTAGACTCACATTCGTCTATTTCTGTCTCACACCTGAAACACATCAGCAGGGTTTTAACACAACTCTGACTGACAGAGCAGCAGCTAATACCACACACTCACCTGACCTTTACACTTGGATCAGACATACTTTCTCCAGGTGTAGGTCTGTCCTGAGAAATGTGTGTTGCACTCACCTGTTGCCAGTATATCCAGGCTTGCAGGTGCAGTTTCCTCCGGAGTCACCTCCAATACAAACCCCTCCATTGAGACACTCTGTTTTTGCATCACATGCCACTGGAGGAAAACGCCACCTATTAGACATGCAAAAAATACCCTCTATTACAGTCTGTAATGTGAGAAATAAATTAACAGTAAAAAAAAACAGTATTTTAGTACAATTCAGAATAGTTACTCTCCTCTGGAGCTTTTAGGCCTTGTAGGTGCACGTGTATATCATATTGTAAACCTTGACCTTAAGAGGAACATGCTAATTCTGAGAAGATAGTAAATCTAACCTTTTCTGCCCCGTACACTGTGTGTTTTTACATTGGAAAAATGCCTGTTGCATTGGTTGCAAAAAGTCCTGTCTTAATAAATGCTTAGTAAACATTCATACTGTATGTTTGTTTTGCTTTCACACTGGGTAAACACAAAAGATTCATCTTTACCTATCAATCCATTGAAGATCATTGTGCTTTTTATTTAGATGCAATAAAATATTGAATATGATCATGGAACTTGGAAATGCATTTTGAAATTGGAAAATCTGTAATAAGTGGAAATTAACTCTTAATTCAGTTTGAGTTATTTTTATTTAAAAATAATGGGTTTGTGGTGTTTTAATTTTCATGAACCAATGAAGCAGTGCCTCCAGTCAACAAAGATGGCCTACTTTACTCCTTTCTCTAACCGCCGGGCTTCTTTACCTAGAATTTGGTCTTTGCTGTGACATTTGAAGTGACATTTGTCTTCTGGATGTAGATGGACAGCTGAGTCTTGTCCTAAGGAGCTTGCTCTTCTGTGCTGTGCCATCCACTTGTAAGGTGTTTTTTTTTTTGGGGGGGGGGGGGGGGGGGGGGGGGGTTCTGCAATGTACACATCAGCCATTCTTTGCTGTATTTTACTGCTTATGTCTTAAGTTTCTAATATAATTCAGCAGCATATTGAAGAACAGCGCTGTACTGTTTGGCAAAGTCCCAGTTTAGGTAGCTACAGGGTTTGAGTGCTTCCCTGGTGTGTAAATGCCTCCACTCTTAAAGGAACAACGTATAACTTAATTTTGAGACTTTTTGTTGCTGTAGAATAATCTCATAAATTGGGTAAATAAAAATAATAGAAGTAACTCTAAGTGTTGAAACCAATGGAAGAGGAAAGAGGAAAAACAGATAAGAGCTCCTTTTATCTACAGCGAGAACAGAGAACACATAAACAGATTATCATACTCACTGGCAGCGCTTGCCGTGGTAGCTAGGAGGACATAAACATGAATGAGTTCCTGATGTTTCCGTGCAGGTTCCTCCATTAACACAACTGAACTCCAGACAGTTATCCACCTGCTCCTGACAGTCTTTCCCTGTGTAACCAGGCTCACAGTCACACTGGTAGTTTGCCAGGAGGTCTTTACATGTGCCATAGACACAGGGACTTGAAGCACACTCGTTTACCTCGGTCTCACATAGCATTCCCTCCCATCCTGGAGTACAGCTGCAGTTAAAGTCATTGAACTGGTCCTGACACTCACCCCCATTGAGGCAGGGATTGGAATCACAAATCAGTTCACCTTGGCATCCTATGATTGGTTCGTGTCCACCCAGCCAGGAGAACCGGCTCACCTGAGGGGGATCTGACACATTCATGAATGGCAGGTACACGCCACCCACTCTCACCTCGCTTAAACAGCCAGTGTATTTTTCAGCCAGCCAGATTATAGTATCATTGAGGAAGTTAAGGTTGCCACCAACAGTGAAGCTGTCACCCACTCTCTGGCCATCCACAGTAAGGCACCAACGAGATGCTGACTGTGCAGGGTCAACCATTGACAACTGGATGTGGTGCCATGCTCCATCCGCAATGGTCCTGTCACTTGTGAAGGCCAGCAACTCTGTGTCCACTCCAATGTGCAGTTTGACCAGCACTGAGGAGTTGAGCAGACCCAGGCAGAAGACTTCAGTTCTGCTGGTGGCTCGCAACAAGACCCCATTCTCATCTCGTGTTCGTATGTTCATCGTGATGTTGGTTACAGGGCTCAGCAGGGAGCTGTTGGCAATGTACTGGAGAGAGTTGTCCTGAAAAGTAGCTTCAGTTAAGCCTGTTGAGGGAGAAGGTTGTTAGCAGCTTTGTTACTGATAAGCTACTGATATTTAACAATGTGTGAGAGTTACATGCTGATTCAAAGGTTAAGTCTTTTTAGATGTTACATGATTGATGTATTATAGTGTGTCTTCAACGCACTTCTTAGACTCTTTAAGTCAGGGACATTCTTCCGTCTCTTGTACTAAGAAGTGAGGGTCTAGTGTAGGTTGTCCCTCAGAAACCTTCAAGGCTGTAAGTCTAATTAAGCTAATTACCAAACAAATAAAGTTAACCTGACCTGGGTTGTCTTGTGTCGAGACCGATGATAAAGGATTACTCACACTCATAACCATCCTGTCGGTCAACACAGTGCACCCCATCAAAACAAGGATTGTCGACACACCACAGACGTGTCTCACACAGCTGGCCTGAGTAGTTAATGGAACAGTCACACCTAAAGTCATTCCAGGTGACCTGACATTGTCCACCGTTGAAACAGGGCTCATCCTGTGCACAGACAAACACAGATGGATGGTTTAGATCATTGCTAATCTCTCACCTGATGCGACTGCAGGGTTAAAAGCCACAGAGAGGATTGAATGGTAATTTACGGATCTAAAGGATTCAAAACCAGATTAACTGGGTTGAGGCACTTCAGTAGATAGCAGAGCATGGCACTAACACAATAAGCACAGGTTCAGTGTCAGAGACACACACTGGGCTTCATTAAAAAAGACTTTTCCGTGATATGCTAAATCTGATGCAAACTGCTTTATTGCATAAAGTAGTGTCTATTGATAGCTGCTGTGTAGTAACCGTCAGATTTAGTAAACTTAAATTATACTCCACTACAAACATCAGCCACACTATCAACTTTTTTACATTTCACTTGATCTTGAGGGGATTAAATCATCTTAAAGGTTTGTCTGTCCTATAGCTCAGTTCTATTTCTTATTTACCTTGCATGTATCATCACTTTGGCATCCGGGCAGCACATTCTCCTCTGTGGTTGCCTGGTAAACCCCCACCCCCTCTGGAAGAGCCTCAGTGGTCATGTGCATTTGGTCAATGCGAATGTCCTGCAGGCAGCCCTTGAAGTTTCCACCCCAGGCAATCGTGCTCTTACCTGCAGGGAGCCCTCCGACATATGCCACATCCCCTGCCTCTACACTCACATTCCCTAAGGCACGGTGATTCCCTGCTTTGGGGAAGACCACATGACCATAGTTTATCTTTATGGTCACCAAATTGTTGTTGCCATCAGTGACAAACTTGGCCTCTGACAGCAGGGTGGTGTGAGGGCTGTAAACAGCAACAGTGCCTTCCTTCAGATAGATTGTCAGGTACGATTTTCCTTCCCGACAGAGCTGCAGCAGCATACCGTTGTTTTTGAGGGAACGCATTAAGAAGGAAATAGTGAAGTTGTCTCCATGGTTTTCTGTAATATTAAACATCATGTAGCTGGTGGTGTTCTCATGGCCAAAGGTCCATGATGGGTATTCTTTGGTGGAAGAGGAAAACAAAACATTGTCAGTATAGGTGACATCTAAATCGGCATTTTTTTTTCTTAAAGGGACTCTATAGATCCTGTGAAATAAGAGTTTACAGTTATTCTAGTCTTGTGTGGTTCTGGAAGAGGATTAGCAAGAGATAGAAAGTTGCTGTAATTTTTGTTTACATTTTTAGCTGCCTACATGTGGCCAAAAATCAATTAATGCAGCTTAATTTTAAGGAATTGATAATTGAGCAGCAGGATTGAATGTTTTTGTTTGTTTGTTTTTGTTGTTGGTTAAAAAATGTTTCATAGAGAAATTTTGCGCAAAACCAATGAAAAATGCAAAAAACCCATGAAATTATTTTGAGAAGCTCTGATCACAAGCCTCAAGGTAACGTATTCAGTGATCTATTAGGGATATATTTGCTATGATAATAGAATATATCACTGCAAACATGTGAGGAAAACCTTAAGCACTCTCACCTTTCTCACAGCTTTCTCCGTAGTAGGGCCGGTCACACTGACAACTGGCTTGGATCCACATGTCCACACACTCCCCACGTTGCATGCATGGGTCTATCTGGCACCAGTCATTTTTGGTGCAGCCCAGTTCCAAGCCCTGATTTTCCTCTCTCATGAGGTCCTGAGGCAGAACCAGTTTATGGTCAACACGGAGGTCTTCCATACAACCAATGAACCCACTCCTACTGGACATATGGCCAAAATATTCCTTTAGTGCTCCTCCAACATACAGCTGCTGAAAGGAGCTTGGCTGAAGGAAGAGCAGATGATTGTGGCCCTCATTCTGAACTTGGCATACTTCCGCACAGCCAGGTCCTGTTAGAGTCAAAACCAACCTCTCATCCATGGTCACAGTGACCTGGTGCCATTTTCCATCATTAACTGGTCTAGGGTAAGTAATCTGCAGAAATTTCCCGGACTTCAGCCGGGCCCAGAGGGATCCACTGACAAGCTCCAGGGAGACAAAGTGCTCCATGGTGCCCCTGTAGAACAAAACCATGTTGGGCAAAGTGCTCCTGAATCTAAGCTGTATATGGAGACCATGGTTATAGTCAAAAGTCTCTGGTCTAGTCTGGTTTTTGGAAACAGGCAGCTGCATATGGACGTAGCCCTCTGAGTTAAAGGAGAAAGTGGTGGAGGTGTTGCAGCGTTCTCCAGTCCAACCAGGTACACATAGGCAGGTGTAGTTGTGCTCTCCATCATCAGTCAGTGTGGGGACACAACTGGCTTTGTGCTGACACTGGTGATTTTGGCAGCCAACAAGGCGGATGTCACAGTCCCGCCCACCCCAGGGCTCCTCTCCAGGTTTTGGCTTAGGGCAGTGACACAGATAGGAGTTGGCAGCATCTTCACACAAGGCGCCATTCTGACAGGGGTTGCTGTCACACTCATTGATGTCCACCTCACAGTGTACACCTGCATGAAGAGAGGCACTTACATTTAGTGTACCAAAGTGTAGTGTAAATTTTTCACACGGCCGAAACTCCTCTTTCACATCGAGAAAGGATCTCATGGTTAACATAATAATTTATTTAAAAAGACAAGGGGACCACACTTGACCAATGACTTAATTACATATAGAACCAAGCATACACACACATATAGATTAACAGGAAGGTCTAGTGAAGGAAAGGCAAGAGATTTCAACCAGTGTCATTTGCAGATGAAATAACTACAGGAAATAGTCTTAAACATTTAGCGATTAATTCGATTCCTTAACACATTAACCCCATAAACTAGACTTTAAAATATTACATTAAATGCCTGTCATATCCATGCCCCCTCCTCCCCCCCCCCCCCCCCCCCCACACACACACACACACACACTCCAGAAACACAAAGCTGTCTGTCTGATTTCAGTAGTTAGAGCTGCACCATCATACTACATTCAAAATTAAGCCATGGCAGCAGCAATCCAACTGAATTACCATAGTCCTTGAAAATACTCACCCAGGGAACCCTAAAGCTGTTCATCCTCTCTGTGCCAAAACTCCACCCTCATACACAAGCATGCAACCTTCTTCTCTGTTTATGTAGCGTTACAGACTGCTGTACCATACTGTACCTGTCAACAACCAGGGCCCAACACAGCAGCACAGCAGCAGCATCAACTGCCTTCCCCCCATGATCCAGCAAGTCAACAGCCAAGTCATCAGCCAACAAACTCTTCACACTGATGACAGAAATGACACAACCAGGTCCTCTCTCTCTCTCTCTCTCTCTCTCTCTCTCTCTGTCTCTCTCCCCCTTTCTCTCTCTCGGCTTACAAATCAGAAGTGCAACCACTCCAGTCTCCTGCACAACGCAAGCAGTCACGAGTGATTACAGGGCAGCCCTGCCCACCTTTTCTCTTCCATCCCTACTCAAATCCCTCCCTCACTCACACCCCCTGCTCCTCTCTTGTCTGCAGCCCAGCCAAAACAGAGTGGTAAGCCTCCAACCTCCAGCTGGCTCCTGTCAGGGTTTGACAAGTGGAATTTAGTTCCCTCCTTCCTCCATGTGCTGGCCTGTGGATGCCCACTAGTGGCAGGAGCTGCAAGAAAGAACCCGCAGGAAGTGCTGTAGGTTCAAGGTGATGAGCTACTGTTGGCCTGAAAATTGTGGGACCAATACATAGAGCCAATATTTCATAAAAACAGAATGCAATGATTTGCAAATCCCATCAACCCATATTTTAATTACAAGAGAACATAAACAACAGATCAGATGTTGAAACTGAGAAATGTTGCCATTTGATGGAAAATGTTCATTTTGAATTTGATGGCGTGATGTTTACCATTGTGTAGCATCTCTTCTTCTTTTCACAACTGTCTGTAAATGTCTGGGACTTTAAGGAAACCTGTTGCTGGAGTTTAAGAGATGAATGTTGTTCAATTCTTGTCTAATGCAACATTGTAGCTGCTTAACAGTCCTGGTCCTTTGTTGCAGATTTTTTTAATTTTATGATGTGCCAAATGTTTTCTTTTGGCGAAAGGTCTGGACAGCAGGCAGGCCAGTTCAGAACCCAGACTCTTCACCTGTGAAGCCATGTTGTTGGATGTATGCAGTATGTGGTTCAGCATTGTCTTGCTAAAATATGCAAGGCCTTCCCTGAAAGAGACGTTGTCTGGTTGGGAGCATATGTTGCTCCAAAACCTCTATGTACTTTTCAGCATTTGGTGTCTTTCCAGATTTGTCAGATGCTCACACCATAGGCATTACAGCTCCCTCATACCACCAGAGATGCAAGCTTTTGAACTGTCGGCTGATAACAAGCTGGATGGTCCCTCTCCTTTTTAGTCCACAGAACATGGTGTCCATGGTTTCCAGAAAAAAAAATTTCATTTTGATTCAACTGACCATAAAACAGTTTTCCATTTTGCCTCAAACCATTTTAAATGAGATTTGGCCCAGAGAACACAACAACGTTTCTGGATTTTGCTTACAAAGGGATTCTTCTTTTCATGATCCAGCTTTGAGGATTGCACGATGAACCATGTTCACAGACATTGATTTCTGAAAGTCTTCCTAAGAGCATGCAGTGATGTCCAGTAAAGAATCATGCCTGTTTTTAATGTAGTGCATCTTGTTTTGACTTTCGTCCTTCTCCCTTCCCCTTGTCCCTTGAGATTCCTCCTAATCCTCTGAATCCTTTGATGATATTATAAACTTTAGGTATAGTTTGGTGGGATCCTCAAAGTCTTTGCAATCATACGTTGGTTGAGGAACATTTTTGAAATTTTTCCACAATTCTTTGGTGCAGTTTGTGACAGATTGGTAAACCTCTGCCCATCTTTATATTTGATAGGTTCTGCCTCCCTGAAAGCTCATTTTATACACAGTCATGTTACTGACCTGTTTCCAATTAACCTAATTAGTTGTCAAATGCTTCTCCAATTTTTTTTTGATTTGCAATCACTTTTCCAGCCCTTTGTTGCCCCTCTTTCAACTTTTCGAAATGGTTTGCTGCCTTCAAATTCAAATTAAATTAATATTTTCCGTGAAATGGTAAATTTTCTCAGTTTCAACATCTGATAAGTTGTTTATGTTCTATTGTGAATAAAATATGGGTTGATGGGTTTAAAAATCATTGCATTCTATTTTTCTTTACGTTTTCACATCTTCCCAATTTTTTGAAACTGGGGTGTATCATTATTATATTAATTTTTATATTTAACGTTTTCTTTTAGCGTTAGAATATCAGTATACTTTAACAACTCGTTATATTACCTTAATTTTACTTTTAAATTTCTGAATGTCAAGTCTGATTATATAAAAATAAATTCCAGTGAATTTAAAAAGTATTTAACTTTAATTATTTTCTGATTTAAAACATTTGTTCTAGCTGAATGTGGATTTAATATTATGTTGCTTTAATATAGGGTATGCAAACTTTTGCATACTGTATGAATAATGCAGATATTTTTGTCCTGTGATCTGTAATTTATTAAATTAGCCACTACACTTCATTTAATCTAATTTATAGCAATAATTCTACCCCAGACGTTATTTAATACAACATGCCCTGTATCAGCCTTCAGTAACTCAGTCAACTCATTGTAGCTCTTAAGACTGGGCTGTAAACCCTCGGCCAATGTGCAATGAGAAGGAGTGACACAACAAGCACCAGTAATCTCTAGAGGATTATCAGCCAGAGTAAACCAACTTATACACGTGAGAAGTCAACCTGTGGTATACATCCCATAAACAAACAATGAAATCTGTCATGGTAAACTGTATGTTGATAGATGTATGTCACATTTGCAACTGATTAATACGATTCCATTTTTGTGTTGTGGAGTCTTCCTCTGTCTGTGCTTCCTGTAGTAAACCATTGGAATGAAATATATGCTCATACTTTTTTTATTGTTTTTTCATCAGGCTTTAATTAGTCTTAATCTTTAAGCATCTTAACTATAATCTCCGTCCCTGTGACAAATTTCTTAGGAGACCCTATTTAATACCCTATAGAGGCCCTTGACATATGGCACCTTTTCAGTGTTTTCACATCTTATAAAATAGATAAAAGTCAAATTAGAAAAAGGAGGAACATTTGCATCTTTGTTTCCAAAAAAAATATTTTATCATTTATTATCTGCTAATCAAGTATTTGACAAATTATATAAATTGATTTCTAATGAAAATACCATACAAAGAGCAGCACTATGGAGGAATATTAAGAAAAGCTCAACTTAATGGCTCAACTTTAATATTCTATGTCACAATGTGAGAAACAACTAGGCAAAACCCAATCACAATTAATTGGACTCTTATTTATTCAGATAGCTTGTGTGTTAATAAATTCCCCATTTAAATGGACAAAAGCAAGGATTATTCCTGTACAAAAAATGGCATATTGTTACAAACAGTTGACCAATCCACAATCCATTTGCTACCCGTTCTTAACAAAACACTAGAGAAGCAAATGCAACTCTTTGTTTAAAGAAAAGCCCTAGAGGTCACTGCCTAAAACACACTAATGATAACTTAGTAGCAGTATTGTTGGATTTTAACTCAGCTTTTGACTTACTGGATGAGAAATTATTGCTTGACAAATTAAAATATTGTAATTTTCCACATCACACTAAACTCAGTTTCAGTTTGTTCAATAGGAAAAAAAGTATTTTATAATAGAGGATATTTACAAGTGAACAAGCTGCAGCATGGTATACCACACGGATGTTGCTTAGGGCCATTGCTATTTTCTGTTTTTTCCAGTGACCTTTCTCTTGTTGCCCTCCTGTATACTTACAAGAAGAGTTAAGTTAGGAATTGTTTTGTTCTTTTTTCTGTAAATGTAGTGGCTGTTGGAACAGGCTGAAGAAACCAAACTTCTCATCATTGTTGAACAGCAGATTCAACTGATTTTAGCAAATCAAAAAAAGTTCAGTCACCTTTGTCTTGACTCCAAAAACTGAATCCCACCTTAGGAAATGAGTAAAGATAACTTGAATGGTAAATGGTAAATGTCCTGCACTAACGCTTTTCTACCTATTGGCACTCAAAACGCTTTACACTGTTTCTCATTCACCGATTTGCAGTCACAATCAAACACAAACACACACACCAATGGGGGAGCTGCTAAGCAGCTGACCAACACTCACCTGGAGCAACTAAGTTGGGGTTCAGTGTCTTGCTCAAGGACACTTCAACACGTGACCAGAGGAGCTGAAGACCATTCTACCCACCTGCACCACTTCTGTCATTTTCTAAATTGGTGGTATTTTTAACAACTTATACAGACACTAAAACCAAAAACAATTTGCCTCTACTCAAATATGGTATAAGTTTGACCTCAGGTACATTAAATACATTGACCTCAGGAGTGACTTAACATGTCTTAACACAAACTGTCAGTACTATAGAATATAAACAATAACAGGGAAAAGACACAACTCAAATGGGAGCAAATAGAAATCTGCAAAAAAATAATTAATAGAGATGGAGCGAGATAAGAAGTTTCTCCTACCCATGAAGCCATCTGGACAAATGCATTGATATAAGTTGACCATATCCTGGCAGCTTCCTCCATGTTGACATGGAGCAGATTGACACTCATCCACATTGACTGAACAGATGTCTCCTGCGAGGGGAAAAAATGATGAAATTCATAGTCTCATAGCTACTGATCAGTTAATGAGGCAACATAACAAAAACATAACAGAATTCTGCTGTGAGCTGACTTACCAGTGAACCCTGGCAGACAGTGGCAGATGAAGCCAGCTGCCTCTTCATAGGTGAAATTGGCTCCACTGAGTTCAGGCAGCTTCCTGTAATTCAGAATATCTGAGCGCTGGAAGCACTCACCACTGTTCTCACAGGGATGCTGCTCACACTCATTGATATCCACCTGGCAGTTTTCTCCCTCATATCCTGAAAACAAACACATGCATATACACACAAATACATGTTTAACGCTCAGGGTTTGACTATAGCCACATCTGTTGTAAGATTAAAGGATAATTTGTGCCATTTTCTAAATTATTGTACTGTCCACAATCACAATGAGTCCCTTTACTCACAATTAGTATCTGTCAGTCTGCGACCTGGATAAGCTTGTTCACATCAGCCAGACAAATCGCTCTAAGGGTAAAATATTTCTTCATTCCAAAACATGTGAATGGTGTATTTTTAACAAAACATTGTCCAAATTGATGTGAATCACTATAATTCTCCCTGAGATGTCACATATAGTGGACCAGCTTACTTCAGATCACTATGTAAAAATAAAATATTTGGCATTTGTGTTCACAGAAACATAAATAGGAATATCACAACAAACAGGATGTAGCATCGAGAGATTAGACTTTTTGTTTTAGCCACAGTTAAAATTAGAACACATTTTACAATATGATGGCAGATTTCTCACATTTGGTGACCTTGAAAAAACCTTAAGTGCTTTTTTTGGTCAAGAAAGAACATTTCCAAAACATACTCTTATTTTTGAACTGTTGTTGTTTTGAACTGTTTGTAAGTTTGACTGAAAACATCAGAAGTTAACTGATGACTTTCTGTAGGAATGTGCTTATGCATAACTTTGCCGTAATTCTCACAACCTTGCCAGATTCAAAGAGTACAACACTACCATTTCTATTCAGCTGAACTGTGTGCCCCCTCTTGTCCTCCGAGCTGAAGGGTCAGATAGTTCGATGCTTTTATTGCATTTCATTTATGTGTGGGAAACTCCAAAGGACATCCATTTGATTTCCTGATTTTAGTTTAGTGATCAAGCAGAGCCCGTTATCCATGCATTAGTGAAGGTAAACTCACTCACAATAATAGCCGTGAGTTTGTTCACAGTGTCATTATATTACTGGATACTGAGTGGGACGGCTTTATAACAGATGATGATAGTTGGAGGTTAATGGTTTCTGCGTAACCTCTGCAATGTTTAAACGTTGATTTATATCACATCTAGTATTGAACCTCTATGTACCTGGCCAACAAAGGCACTTGTACTGGTTGATTCCCTCCAGGCAGGTGCCTCCATGCTGGCAGGGGTTCGAAGCACATTCAGGGATGTCCTCTTCACAGTGGTCACCAACAAACCCTGTCCCATCACAGTCACATTCATAGCTAGGAAAAGCAGAGCCACAAAATAATTATGAATTTATTGTCAACAACACAACAAATTAAGAAGAAAGTAATCTTTTTATTTCTCAAAATCAAATATTTGCCCAAATATTATTAGGAGATGGTATAATAGCACATTTTCAATTCAAATATTCTCAATGGCTCTATTTTCAACCACTAAAAGAGAACATAACGAAAAATCAACTAATGCTGAACACTGGCCACTGATGTGATAAATGGCAATTAAAGATAACAATGGCAGAGGGAGGACATCCTTTAACAAAAGAAACCTCCAACAGAACCCAACAGAACACCTGTTTGGGATGGATAAATAATCAGCAAGCCACACCCAGCTCTGCGTTACATATTTCGTTATTAATACAAATGTGGCCATCATCTTTGTTCTCCAAAGTCTAACAAGTGATCATAAATAAGATATGATTTGCTTGTACCTTGCATGTGCAAAATAAATCGTTTAATGTTTCATGTAAGCAATATAACCGTGTTATTATGTGTACAGCAAGAATGGAAATAGTGTAAATAGAGTGGATGTTTTCTAAAGGTTTTTAATCTGTGTTTGTGCTGTGATTGCATGAAATTTATTCTTGGTTTTGGTCATTTTAAGGGATTTGTTGACAAAAAGAAAAACATAGAAAATCCCAGCCCTTTTCTTTAAGTTGGTTTAAAATATCATATTAAGCAAAACATATCCCCTGGGGAGACATAACGTGTTGCATTTTGTTTTACTACTGTAACTTGTGTATGTGTGACATGCATCACATGTAGAGTTACACAATAAATTACTTACACAGAAATATCTACCTAAACTTTGCTACAGCAACGCCAAGTAGTAATAGATCTCTGAATTGCAAGCATGTATTGTTTCTGTATCCGCCTTTATTTTGCTAAAGAAATAATGTGCATTTTCCTCCTTTAACAGTTACAGGGTCTCACTTTACATATTGAAGATAATAAAACAAATAATGTTAGAAAAATATTTCAATAGAACATAAGCTATAACATCCTTCGTTCCTTCCTTCCTCCTTGCTCCCTGCTGTCCCAATCAGTTTTACTACTGTACCAGGTATTCTCAGCACCTCCAGCTATTAAATGACTCATCACAATGACTGACAGTAAGTGGATTAATTCTTATCCCTGGTCAAATTTAATGTCTTATGTTGACACAATGCACTGCTGGATGACACATCGGCTTCACCAGGCTCAACGTAAGAAGGAAATAAACACAGTCAGAGTTATAGACAGACATATAGCAATTAGAAACTCTTCATGAAAATGTCTTATGACAGAAAGTCAAAGCCAATGTATAAGTCTTACTATGAATCTAACTGATCATGTGATCGAATTCACATAAAGCTCACATTATCACTTTCCACAACTTTCACAGCTAAAACAATTCACTCATACTTTTAGACACGGATTGGACCTTAAGACTCATAAAACAAATATAAATTAAAGGCAACACATATGCAAATTAAATTACTGAAATACTTTCTATACACTGCTACAAATACTTTTGTATTCTATGCAACATCACTGAAAACAGCACATATCAAATGTAAGTCTTGAGTGGGCCTGATGCCTCAGATTATTAATTCAATTGTGCTAAGGTTGCAGCTTTCTTCCTGACAGTGGATCTGGTGCATTGCACAGTGTGGATAGAATAATGAAGAAAATTTCAGCATAACCTCAAACTATCAGCTATATGGGTAAAATTTAAACACACTTGGGTGTTACATATAGAAAGACATGCTGGCACATGTTTTTAGGGTTGATGCACTTCCTGATGCAACTCACATCACCTTTGCCAGGCTTGGGACCTGTGCTCCAATGAGTGCTGGCTTCCGCAACCTCAGCGGCTAAGATTGGGCAGTTTGGGGCACAGGGTCTTGCCCAGGGACACCTTCTATAATGGAGTTACTGAGCACATTGAGCCACTTTAATGGTTTTTGACAGATTTTTTTTGTTGTTGTTGTCCTTTCAGCTTATCCCCTGAGTTCAGGGTCGCCACAGCGGATCATTGCATGTTGATTTGGCACAATTTTTACCCCGATTCCCCTTCCTGACACACCCTCAGACCAGGCTTGGACCAAGACTGCACAGCTGTGGATGGGGATGGGCAGTTAGGCATTCAGTGTCTTGTCCAGAGACACTTCGACATATAGCCAGGACGGAACCACTGACCCTGTGGTCCGTGGACAACTGCCTTAGCCTTGCACACCGAGCTACAGTTTTTGACAGATATATTGTAGTTAATGCACAGTATGTACGATTGTTTATAATGAGTTTTTTTTTATAAATCTATTATTTATCCTCATGGAAAAGTGTCTTGGAACAGTTACATTTAAAGAACAACTATCTGGAATCTCAGAGTCTTGTCCAGTGTCTTGGCAATCTGTGTTACAAACATGCATGTGTGTTGCCCTACCTGTTGACCCTGTCTATGCACTTGCCCTCATTCAGACAGGGCATGCTGGCACATTCGTCAATATTGACCTCGCAGTCTCGGCCCTGGAAGCCAGTCACGCATGCACACATGTACATGGCAATGTAGTCTCGACAGGTAGCACCATTCTGGCAAGGATGGGTCTCACACTCATCAACCTCCACTTGACAGTTAATGCCTGATGGGGACAGAGCAGAGATGGCAGTGGGCCCAGGCACAAGCTTGGTAACTTGTAATTATCTTAGCACACGTACAGATACACACATACAGCACAATAACACTGGAGTTGCCAAAGGCTCAGCGGCAGACAGACAAGAGCAACACAAACTAATGCTACTCAAATAGAGTAGCAAGCTCCTTTTATGACCTCAACAGAAAAACAATGCAACATGCAATTATACAAGAAAGTCTAAACACATTGTGGAAATTAATCAAGAAAGTTAAGTCATGTCAAGTGGACTTCAAACTAAAAAGGAAGATTAAATTTTAAGATAATCATACCTGCATGAATTTTTACTGACACTGTGGCTAATAAAAAGACCAACAAAAATAACAGCAGCAAAAAGACATGAACGTCATATAACGGTCCTGACCGTTCTGAATGTTGGTACTGGTGCAGAATCAACATGATACAGAAATAATTACTACAAATACTAAACTAACATGTTTCATTTACCTATTTGTTGAGATGACCAGGCAGCCAACCACAAGGCCTACTCTGGTGTACTTCTGCCTCAGTGAGTAATAATTGTACATTATATTACATTAGAAATATGCATGAAATAAAGTTTTTTTTTCCTTGATTGAATTAACCAAGTAAGCACAAGCTAATTACTACAAAATAAACCGTGGCCTCTGGGGCACCTGGGGGTCAAGGGCCATAAGCAAAGTTAAACCATTGGGATCTCTAGATTGTAAGCTGATTCAAGTGTTACCAAGCCATTTAATGGTTCTTATCACTTGTTATCATGCCCATGCAGTGATTCTGATTCAGAAGAGCACCCACTTCCTACCAGTAGGTGGTTATCACTAATAGGTATGCTAATATGGCAACATCTGTGATAAGCATGAGTGTCATGACAGGTGATCTAACTTAAAAGTAGATGCAGTGAGAAGGTTGAGGTGGATCAGTGTGTGACATACCAGAGATACCTGCTCATAGTCCCTTTTAAACTTTTAGTCAACATTTTTATTTCAGTTAAAGAAGTAATGTTTTTTATACTAACCCACAGTCTTTCACTGAGTCTAACCCCATTGTTTTGTTGTACAGTGTCAAGCCTCTTTTGCACATGAGGTGGGTTATTACTCTTCTTTGGAATTTACTCGGAGGCAGAGTAGGCATGAACGAAAATGTCCAGATGAGATACTACAGAGATTAACCTGAGTTTACTCTGTGAACCCTCGAGTACAAAGTCCGAATTATGTTGTTGATCCTGCACATTGATAGAGTACACTGCTCTGTCACATATTTTTGGAAGGATTTAAACTGATAAATTAGATGTGTGCCTCAGCATCTTACGGCAAACAAAACACTGTTTGCTAAGCATCATGTTGCGCTTTCTGTAAGCACTGCCATCTCACTGAAATCATCTTAAAACACTACGGATTCAGACAATCTCATCACTGTGTTGCATGTGTGAAATGACAACTCCAGACAATGTCATACTTTGAAGTTCATACAGTATGTGAAAGAGGCTTTTGGGTAACCTAAAAGAACACAAAAAGGATATATTGAGCATATTAGCACGTGGACTAGGGACAAATTAATCCATATCTATGGTTCTGACAACAATAGATGGCCACTGAATGATGTGATAACATCTGAACTGGTTGTAGGAATCCAGCCTTTCATTTATGGAAGAATGCTGTAATAATATAATTTAACTGCTGTTTCTTTCACACTCTGAAGTAAATGAAATTTAAATGTCATTTAAATGTCAGATGTTGTAACCCTTAAACAGTATCTTACCTTTGAAGCCAGGAGCACAGTCACATCTGTAGTGATCAACTTTATCCAGGCATGTGCCATTGTTTTGACACGGACCCGAAGCGCACTCATTGATGTCCAGGTCACAGTTGTAGCCTTGGAATCCAGGTACACAGAAACACTGGTAGGTATTGACCCCATTTATACAGATAGCTCCATTTTGACAGGGCTCAGACTGGCATTCATCAATGTTCACCTCACAGTTTCTTCCCTCATACCCAGCAGCACAGTGGCATGAGTGACCAATGTCAGGTATGTCCATACAGGAGCCTCCATTCTGGCAGGTTTGCTCTGAACAAGTGGTCACATTGTCCTGGCAGTCCTCCCCTCCTAATCCAATGGGACAATGGCACGAATAGCCATTGATTCTGTTGACACAGTGGGACTTGATACCATTGCAGGGATCACTTTTACATTCATCTACATCCTGGGTGCAGTTAACCCCTGTGAAGCCGTCCGGGCAGGGGCAGGTGAATTCTTCAGACCCAGGTGTGCTGGTACAGTTGGTACAAGGTGCCATTTTACAGGCATCATACAGTTCATCACAGTTTTTACCCATGTACCACACTGGTCCTTTGGGACACAGGCACACATAGTCACTCAGGTGCTCAAGACACGTGGCACCATTGTGACAGGGAGATGAGAGACACTTGTCTGATGCCACTGTGCACAGCAGGCCTGGAATGACACAACACACTGCTGTTCAAGATGCAATAGGTTACATCTAGAAACATCTGTATGCACTTATCTGTCCATCGGGAAGTGAGCAAAGATTAAAATACAAATTAGCTTCTTTAACATATCAAAGTGAGCATTTGTCTAGAGAACAGTGTCTAGTCTCTTTATTGTTACCTATTTTAAGTTTCCTGTCTTTTTTTTTCCTACTTACATTAAACATCTTGTGCGTAATAATTGTAAAAAAGTGTATATGCAAAAACAAATAGATTTACATTTAAAGCCCCAAATGTCCCATAATAGTTTAATCTGATTGTGTCGTTAATTAATATTTTGATATTAATAATGGCTAAAATGAATGTGTACAATGAGAATGGTGTCACTTATTGTGGTAAACCTACCTTTTCAGTCTTTTTACATCATTGTAGATTAAACAGTCCTACTGTTTACTCTACTATCTCTCCTTAACATGATGTGCCATCATGACATACACCAGTTTTCAACCAATAAACCCTTTAACCTGATAAACCTTTATAAACCACCACAGCATACCACCAAACAGCTGACATTAGTGAATCACTGATGACCTTAGCAGAATGTTTAGAAGCTGAAAAAACAGATATTTTCACATATCTGCAGGATAGGCTGAATTCCAAACTGCACCTTAGTAGAGCTCAGCTACATCTCCTTTGATATTGTTATTAACCAATCTCAAACTTTTGGCCAAAAACACCTGGTTTCAGACACATTATGTCAGTGGAACCCTATTTACCAAAGCCCTTTTCAGCACAGCAATGTTATGGAATTAGTTGTGGTTAGTAATTTCCCATACAAGATACAAAGAACCAACATGTGCTTTATTGTAACACCAAAGTTCTAACCTCACACAAGCTACTTATAGAATTGTACCTTTAGTTACATTATCTAACTTTAAAGTTTTTCTCTCTTAACCCTTAAGTAGAAAAGCCACATATCAGACCAATTCGTGTATTATTTATCTGCTGTGTCTCATAATAATTGCTGAGTGTACTATGGAATTACAGCACAGGTGGGTGCTTTGGGTAAACATATCCAAATACAATGCAGACCCCACTGCAAGTCATCAACAGCAACATTCCTGTAATAATGAGTTTCCTGCAACACTTATGTTCCTCTTTTCCCACTGTATTCACTTTAACACCCCCAGTTCCTCTTGAATGCATCTACTATCACTTCCTTTATCTGCTCTCACATTGAGCCTCCCTCCTCACATCTGTCTCTCACTTCTCCTCCCACTACGTTGATGGTTTCTATACCTGATAAATCTTGACATGTGTTTGTTTGTGCTTCCTCTGTTTTAATTTGAATGCAGGTTACAAGTCACAGCAAGAGCCTACCATCTAAACTGATCATCTAATCTAGTTTCTAGGCTTTAAAGGCTCAAATGTGCAACTGTAATAATATTTGACTTTTTCAGTTGATGTAATTTCCGTAAACAATTTCCAAACAAATTGCATTTACATGACAGTTGTAAATGCAGAACTGAAAAAAATGGCCTTTCCATTGTCTATATTTAAATGCTAAAAAACAAAGTACCTGCAACAGACATTTTAAAAAGGCAATCATCATTTAATTTTGCTTAAATAATTAACAAGTCTTTAACAGGTACCGTGCTAGATCACAAACCAACTGGATAAATAGAAATTATGACTTGATGATGGTATTTGAAGTACAAATACACACAAATGCTGAAAAAAGCCTTTGATTATACTCTATATCAACCAACTTTTTTATGTTATCAATATGAATTATTTCTAAAATACAAAAAATGTCACAGAAAAACATATTTGTTTTTAATTGTGACTTACAACACAACACAATACAATAACATGACAATAACATGTTTTTTCTATACATGTCTACTGTAAGAAGACTTATTTTCTGTAAATGGTAGATAAATGGTAAATAAAATTTATTTGTCATGTTTTTACGTGTAAACCGAGTTTAGAATGTGATAATTGTGTGACGTGTGATAATCGAAGTTTGATGATAAAGTTGTGTGTTTTGCATGTTTCTTCCTGCTTGTCTCAACCCGAGCTGCTATGTCTTTGTCAGAGGTGTAATTTCCTCTTACTTGCATCATCTTTTTTTTATCTTTTTCTTTTACCTTCCTCCATTGTTTCTTCTACTGAGACCTTTTTCTTATCTTTTCTTGTTATGTTTTTTTCATTGTTTTTCTGTTTCTCCTCCCCTGTCAAAAAGAACCCAGATCCTACACAGGACTGATTTGCACAGCAGATCATACACTTTAACCTCCACTACGTGTTTATCTCATGAACCCTGTAAAAGTTGGCTGACAGGGACAACAAGGGTCTCCTCATTATTCAACCGTCCATCCAAACTCAATCAAGCCCTCACACATTCCTAAGAGCTGATAACAGCTCCTCCTACACCCAGTCTATCCCCTCACCCCACCCCCACCCCCCTATCCTACAGCACTTCATAGATCATGGTTACGGCCAGACAGGGTTGATCCCTGGCACTGACTGGTACTAAGAATAACACTGAGCAGAGCTCTGACTGTTAGCAGGTAGAAGACACTCTCCAGGGATGTCAGCCTGTCTCAATGAACAGCTTTAAAAATAAGCAAAAGTAGAAAGGGTATGGCAAATTAAGATAATGTAAAACATTTATTCAGTCTAAATGGTATTTCTCCCTTGTATGTGTAATAATAAAGGAAGTTAATATGATAACCGATATTCTAGGGATAAATACACTGAATATGTACATTCAGTTTGAATTACTCATGCTACAATGAGTCTTGTGTAGAAACACGTACAGTTGTAGATCCTAGAAGACATGAACAGTGTCATGTTTGTACCATTCATCCATCCATCATCTCTTATCCTGTTCCGGGTTGCAGGGGGCTGGAGCCTAACCCAGCTTTCAAACGGCAAGAGTCGGGTTCTACCCTGGAGAGGACTCCCGTTTATCTCAGGGCCAACACAGACACACACAGACAACCATCACATCTACCGGCAATTTAGACTCACCAATTCACCTAACATGCATGTCTTCGGATTGTGGGAGGAAAATGGAGTACCTAGAGGAAACCTACACAAGCACAAGCATAACATGAAAAGTCCATGTCTGAACTCCAAGATACTACTATTACTGACCCAAAAGCACAAGAAAAATGAATGAAGAAACTAAACTGGAATATTTTGGGCCTATTGATTATTGATTTGTCTGGAGGAGGAATAATAAAGCAAAAACGATCAAAGATCAATGGCTTTTGCCTTGACCCTTCAGGGGTCACCACAGTGTAATGTGTTCTGCACGTAGATTTGGCTACAGTTTTTATGCCGTATGCCCATGCTGCCACAACCCTCCGATTTTATCCAGGCTTGTGGACTGACAGGGAGGCCCTTGACCCTTAGGGTGGGGCCACCCCTGGTGGGGTGGGATTTGAACCTGTGGCCTTCTACATTAAATGGTAAATGGTCTGCACTTAGCGCTTATTCTACCTATTGGCAGTCAAAGTGCTATACACTGCTTCTTATTCATCCATTCGCACTCACAATTACACACACACTCACACACCTGACACACGGAGCTGCTATGCTATGTGCAAAGGGAGCAACTCAGTTGGGGTTCAGTGTCTTGCTCAAGGACACAAGGACACAGGGCAACTGCTGAAGCAACTGCTGAAAAGAACACTGGTAGCTCATTGATGCTCTGGACCAGCTTTACTTCCTCTGATAGAGAAAACCTGCTGTGTGTGGAAGGCAATATGGATTCATTCATTTATCAGTACCTCCTAGGAGAAAATGTCATGCTGTCTGTGAGAAGGCTGAAGCTTGGGCGTCATTGGACCTTTTCAAAAGGACAATGATTCTAAGCTTACCTGAAGTCCAGCAAGGTCTGGTTCAAAAAGAAGTTCTGGAAGATTTAGAGTGGCCATCACAGTCACCTGAATTGAAGCCATTAGAAAACCTCTGGTGGGATATAAAGAAGGTGGTTGCAATACAAAATCCAAAGAATATAAGTAAACTGGAGGTCACTGGTCATGAGGAATGGGCTAAGATTCCTCAGGAACCTGCCAGAAGTTGGTGTCTGGCTATGCATTCGGTTTGCAGCAGGTAAGAACAACAAAAGGCTGTTCTACTAAGTACTGAAGACATAGGTAATAAAAGTTACATTTTATGTTGACCTTGGAGGAACCACTTGTAACATTAGTTATGGTGAGATAATCAAATTTTTCTTGTTTAATTTGTTCAGTGCAAACAGCTGAAAGTTTGTAAATGTTGCCTATAGACCTAAATTGCAATGGGAGTTGAATAATTTTGAGTGCAACTGCACGTAAAGCTTCGATTTATGCTTAGTAATAGCATACCAATCCACTTTTTCTGCAAAGTCCTTCCTCTGCCTGATCTGCTCTTCTACTGTGCACCATAGCCTGCACAGCTACACACAGTAACTTTTGAGCACGTGTCCACTAAATGAATGCTCAAAAAGCTGCACACCTTACCTCTTAAGAGACTAGATATTTAAGCGTTGTCCAAACTGCAATCTTATCATTACAGCTATACTGCTGCACTGTATGGACAGAGGGTTACACACTAGTTAGAGTTGCCTTTTAATTATTGAATAACTAACAGCCATGCATAATTTTACTGGTCCAGAATTGACAGAAGATGTATACACATTAGTGTATAGTGTAGTGTAGTTCTAGTCAGTTGTAGGAAGACATTAAAATAAATTACAGACAAGACCTTTACTTGATAACTTGTACTCGTTCGCACTCGATTGAATGTTTTTGGTTCCTCCACAGCAAAGCACAAGTAATTCCAATGGTGAAATTGTAAAATAGTAGTAGCTTCTAGTAGTAAATGTTCTAATAGTACTTGTCATATAATGAGGCGCAAAGGTTGGGGGAGGTTCAGTTTATAGTCAAAGAGAGATTAAATTTTTTTTTACTCTCTAAGTGCAAAAGGTGGACATGTGGGAGAAGGGGGGTTTACTCCGAGTATCAGAAATGGCAATTCATAGTCAGGAGAGAGTCATGCTGGAAGCAGAAATGCTCTGCGTCACATAGGGAGGGAAGCCCCTGGCTAAAGCTGAGCTCAAAGGAATTTTATTGAATCACCACAAGAGACTGGCAGCACTTCCTTGCTTTAGTTTTGTGCTCCAAAGGCACCACTGGACTTTTTGCTTTGCTTTATTAAAAACGTACTAAATAAATAATAATAATAAATGTCGAAATGTTTCCTGAATCCGTCACTCCCCCTGTTGCCGGTTGCCACCAGGTGAGGCCCTGTGCAGCCACCAAGGGCCACCTTGGTGACGTTCCCGAGCCCGGATAAAACGGGAGGGTTGCAGCAGGAAAAGCATCCGCCGTATAAGCTCATGCCAAAATAACGTGAAGAACACGCTGTGGCGACCCCTGAAGGGACAAACCAAAAGTCGCTGATCTTTGAATGAGTCATTTTTGAAGAGTTAGTTATCAGTTGGCCGGGCTGTTTAAAATAGGGAGAGTAACCCTCCCACTGATTTTGCAACTTATTTCCTAAATTGTGTATTCGTCTATTTTGAGTCACTCGTTTCCAACTCAGAAAGTATTCACCTGGAATTGGTAACAGTTTAACAACTTGCTTTAAGGCACTTGTCCGGTCGAGGCAGATGGCCGTCCACCCTGAGCCTGGTTCTGCTGGAGGTTTCTTCCGTTAAAGGGAGTTTTTCCTCTCCACTGTTGCCTATGGCTTGCTCCAGGGGGAATTGTTGGGTTCTCTTTATATATCTTTATAATCTTGACTTTATTCTGTAAAGTGCCCTGAGATGACTTTGTTGTGAATTGGCGCTATATAAATAAAGTTGAATTGAATTGAACTTGTTTCTTATGTGTGTGTTATCTGGGGATGACAATGCTGAAGAGGCCCATAGAGGAGACGGTTTTTTTCTTCTTTCCTAAAACTGCTCTTGTTCATGCTTAATTTTCTTAAACCTAAAGGACTTGTATTTGTGCGCTGCATTTTCTTTTAGAAGATTGCTGAGTAAATTAAACACTGTCATCGTCATTATCACATGTCCTCCGCTTCATGTTTGTGTTTTTGGCTCTTGTTTTAGTTTAATCCTTAAATACTCAGAGTGCCAGGTCTCTTGCTATTCTCCTTAATACCCATTGCTCCCTCCCATTCAAAGCTGAGACAAAAAAAAAGGGTGTACAACAGTGCAGCCAGACGCTCAGCTTGTTACCATGGTGATCTTTAACAATGCCACCCGCAGCCAATCCCTGCCGCTAGTCCGCCACCATTTAAATGAGCTTCAGACACTTGACAAAAATGAAGGTCGCGAGAAAAATGGGTCAACAGTGTTTCATAAGGTGGTGGGGGTCGACCCCCACCTCACCCACCAACCCCCCACGATCGGTGCTGCACCAGCTGCAGATTGATCACACATGGAAGAATCCAAAAAGAAATCCAGCTACTTAGATTCAATATGAGATCATTTTCTTTTGTAGCATGACCCAAAGAGTGAAGGCTTAAGTCAAACAACCTACACATAAAAACCCAGAATCCATCAGGATTCACGACAGATCCCGTTGCTGTTTTCAAGTTAATAATACTCACTGATACTCCCAGAACAGTCTTTTTTAATAATTTCCTAGAGTGCTTTTTAGAAAGGAAGGGAAAATATGTATTTGATTGTGCATTTACAATTGGGCATGTCTTTTAGTTATTAGTAATTATAAGCAAATCTATAAATTTCAACACATTTCAGACCTACACTGAACTAAGCCTCTCTGAATATGTAGCAATTAAGCAAGGAGCTGTTAAATAAAGGGTCACCAAAGTATCATTTACTTCTGCAGTGTGGACCTGCAGTGGGTCTAAATATGTGCACAGCACAAAAAGTTGGAGCAGAAGAAGCAAAAGAATGTGTCTGAAGTAGTAAATTGTCTGGTGTATCTTTTAAAAACTCTCTAAAAGTTAATACTTTGAAGTACAACATGCTGATGTTGACTTACCCAGTTTCAGCATCATCAAGGTGATAAGCACTGTCCTCTGGTATCTGGACCAAACTCTACCAAACTCCATGGTCAAGCAGTCGGTTTCCAGTCACAACAAGGCTGTCAGTTCAAACGTACTCCATCCAACACAGTGCAGCGCTCCACCTAGGCTGCTCCAAGTTAGCTGCTGAGAGTGATCGCAGTACCTCCATGCTGGACCACTAGGACTCTGCTGGTGTGTGTGTGTGTGTGTTTTGTAGAGTGCATGAGTCTCTGTGGGGACAAAGTTGGGCTGGAGTAAAGCAGAGTAATCATCCCAGCAGAGAGTGAGAGGAGGAAAACCTGGGGTGGAGTGCTGGATTTGACTGTCTTTCTGGCTCCCTGTTCATTATTTCTGTTTTATATTTTTATGAATTCTCACCACAAACACACACACATCCCGGAAAGTTCAGTTATGATTAGGGAAAGATTGTGGGGTGCTTTAAAAGACAACATTGACTAAAGTAAGAACATTCACTGAGAGTATACAGTGACTGTACTTACTGACTTATTTCTACTTCATCTTGTCCTCTTTGCTCACAGACTAAAGGGGTCCTGTCTCTCCGTAGACTAAAAAAGTCAACTGCCTACATGGTCTTTTACCTTCATGCCCCTCTCCTCTGGAATGACCTCCCTTATAATGTCAGACAGTCTCACTCTTTAGAGGAGTTTCTACTTGCTACCAATTTCTGGCCAGTGGGTGGGATACAGTGTCAATTAAATAATTAAATTAGCAACCAGTATGGACAGTATAGTCAACGTGATCCTTCTGATGAAACAAAGAATATTATACTTCACTGAAAATCACTGCATCTTTTAACCATCTGTTTGTTTGTTTTTTCCAAGGACATAAGCATCCAGGTGGTCAATGTTCTGCACTTATATAGCGCTTTTCTACCTATTGGCACTCAAAACACTTTACACTACTTCTTATTCACCCATTCACACTCACAATCACACTTATACACCGATGTGGGAGTTTTTATGCAGCTGGCCAACACTCACCAGGAGCAACTAAGTTGGGGTTCAGTGTCTTGCTCAAGGACACTTCAACATGTTACCGGAGGAGCCGGGGAATATCCGCTCTACCTACCTGCACCAAAGTCACCCCACAGGTCTTCTCTGTTTCTGTCAGTCCTTTTTCAAGGGAAGATGTAGAGGAGGTTGTGTGAGTTAGGCAACATTTGATTGATGGCACCTGAATGTTCCTAATCCCCTCCCTGATTGTATTATCTGATGCTTCTTGTTGCATTTTCTCTGTCTCTCTGCTTTCTACTCGCCCTAACCAGCTGAGACAGCTGAGTGACCAACTGAGTTGTTTCTGTTAGTGTCTTCCAGTAAAAGGAGTTTTTTATTGCCACCATATAAATAAAACATAATTGAACTGAATTACATCATCAAATACTCATTTGACAACTGTAATATTAAGTACAACCACTACATTTTGGCAAATTCCAACACGTCTTGCTCATAATAATTAAGCAAGTAGATAGATGTCCTATAACCTGAAAACTACAATAGCATGACCTTCATTTGAACTGTAATGCTCAGCTGACTATACGAACTCTAAAATTGCTGATTTAATCTTTCTACTCTTCTTTTTTATAAAAGAAACTTTCAACAAACTAATGATGGTGTTAATGTGCACCAGGTGTTCATCAGTCTGAACTACTCACATAAACAAACTTCACTGAGAAATTTAAAACAAGACTGGGAAATGTTCTAGATCAGAGGTAAAATATGGATTTGTAAGTGCAATATTTTTTGTTTTACCTTATAGTCAGTTCATGATAGAAGATAAAATAAAATGTCACCCCTTTTTTGTGTCTCTATTATTAAATTTGTGTCTTAAAATATGGCTTATATACCACAAGATGGTTTCCTGTAGTACGTTTCAGCAATAATGTAAGTGTTCACTAACTGAAATCTTGCAGGGAGTTGGTGGCAATATAAATTATTTACTTTAACCAATTTCTCTGAGTTAGCTTAAAGGGGACTTCACCAGTTATCAGCTTGGTTCTAATGACATCAGAACACTGTTCTAGATGATATCATATGAAAAAGTATTTCAGCAAAAAAAAAAACAAAGATATTTTAATACATAAAAGACAGTCAGAGGTTTATTAGTATTAAAAAACAAAGAATGGAAGTGAAAAATTGGTAAGTTCTACAATTGATGAATAAAATATTTGTTACTTCTTCTCATGAAATTATTGTGACAATGTGATTTATTCTTGATAAATAAAGTGTATAACAAAACTTTATTGACCAATCTCTTCCGAACATATTACGATGAAAATTATTCCATAATTAACCTTTGCAAAAAAGTGGAATATGTCTGAAAACAAAATTATTCCAACCTTATGGGCAACAGTGTATGTGAAATAATTGTGTTTTTCCATCAATCAGCAATTATTGTAAGAGAAAAAACAAATGAACTAGGTTCTTACTATATGGTCTTTCTTTAAAACTAAAATTAGCTGGTGTAAATTAATATTTCAAAAATGCAGTGTTTCTTGCATCCACCATATTTGCTGTTTGGAATTCTTTGATTTTATTTCATTTAAATAATCGGATCGCGGGATTAGCTGCATCTTTCTGGTGCATTGTGGAAATAAATACAGGATTTATGTACTGCACAGCTCAGAATGCTGTTATTAACCAAAGCCACATTTTGATCTAAGAGATATTTGTCTTGAGTGGTTTACTCCAGCTGAATGTTCTCAATCCCAGTAACATCAGATTAAAATGTGAACTCCTGTCACCAACTTGCAAGTGGGTCAAGAGCCCAGTCTGGAGTCCAGTCCAGGATTAGTATATTTGTAGGTCTTGGATCAATGGACTGTTGCTCCCCAGTCCCTGTAACTTCCACCCCCGCCTTTGGGAACAGGGGTGGAGGGAGATTATCCCAGCACCTATCTGGTTGGCAGATGCCTCTGTGGCAGCTAGACTTAATAACCCCAACTTCCACACCCACACACACACACACACACCCACCAACCCCCAACTTCAACCCAGTGTCTTGAGCCCAGCGTCAGGCTTAACTCCAACATGCTGCAATTGCAAGAAAAAAGTTTAATTAAACACCTAGTAGTGGAGGGGGGATGTTGAGGAGAGACAGGTCTTTTCACTTCAACGCCTTAAACATGCAAATGTGAAGAGAAGTGAGTCACAGGAGCAGCTTCACATTCCTCAGTGACTGGCTGTCGCTTTCATTAAAGCTGCTGCACAATACAGAAACAAACAGCAGCCCTGAGGATGCTGCCAGGCTGCCTGACAGGAAATACCAAGCTACAGATCTCTTTAAAATACACTGTATTTTCAAGCTTATAGTAGCAGTCTTATGTGACATTACAAACTGAGGACATCTCTACAAAGTAAACATAGGGGGAAGGGTAGCTTGGATCAAAACTCTTAATCACCACCAACGTCTCAGTTTCTGAAGGAGTGATTTGCAAACTGAGGGTCATGTGACTATAACTGTGGTCCTATAAATTACAATTCTACACAACTAAACTTTAAAAATACCTTTTAAAGAAAAGGGAACTGCAAACCCATTACGTTTTCATGAAAAAATATATAAAATGTTCCCAGACATGTTTTTTCTCTGAACTCCCCAAATCTTTACAGAATAAAGTCAAAACTATAAAGATGTATAGAGAGAACCCAACAACCCCCCCCCTGAGCAAAGCCCTTAGCAACAGTGGAGAGGAAAATCTCCCTTTAACGGAAAAACCTTCAGCAGAACCAGGCTCAGGGTGGGCGGCCATCTGCCTTGACCGTTTGGGGTTAGTGAAAAGGGGAGAGAGAAAAGAAAAGAGCAACAACAAAACATCGGCCAGGTTGGTAGGACCAGTAGCTGCACACTGGAAACACACAGCTCCAAGGCCAGGGACACCTGCAGAAAGGGACAGAGAGAGAAAGAAAGAGACGGAGAAAAATAGGAGAAAAAACACAGAGTTAATGTCATACAGTGTTGACAATTGTGGGGTGAGAGGAGAGGAAAGAGGGACAAGAGGAGGAAAGGAGCTCAGTGCATCTGGGGGTGGGTCCCCCAGCAGTCTAAGCCTATAGCAGCATATCTACAAATAACTATAAGCTTTATCAAAGAGGGAGATTTTAAGTCTAGACTTAAAAGAAGAGAGGGTGTCTGCTTCCCATATCTGAACTGGGAGCTGGTTCCACACGAGAGGAGCTTGATAGCTAAAGGCTCTGCCTCTCATCCTACCTTCAACAAATAGGCCTGCATTCTGCTCGGTGCATAGGATCAGTCATAGGTGACAGGACTGGTCACTGACAGGTGCAGCTGAACTAGCATACTAGTCTGCCAGACCTGGCTGTGAATAAGAAAATGTTTTCATGCAGTGTATAACATTTTACTGTGGATACATTTCAGTAGGAAGTTGGAAGTGTTTTGTTCTCATAATCTTTCTTTTTTTTAGTTGTAGTAGTCCTTGCAGGTTTTGTCATTTCCAATGGTGAAAGATGAAACATGATCAACATGCTATGCTTTAAAAAGCTTCCGATAGTTAACACTTAATATAAAGAATAAAGTCCATTGGGGCATACAATCATTAAATTCTTGATGCCAAAGCCCAAGGGGGCTGTGGCTGCCTTGTTGACGATGCCTGTTTTAGTCAGACATTATTAAGCAGCTAAATTTACTTTTAAACCACAGATCATTTAGACAGTCAATAAGACTTTGCATTAAAAAGTTTCTTCATGTTCGTTCGGCCTCTTTCAGATCATCAGTTTTATTTGTTGAAAAAACATCAACACATCATCATAGTTTTCATTCCTCATTCCGTATTGTTAATTAGCTAAATACTGGTTCCCACCAATAAAAGTAATTTATTTTTGCATAAACATGCAGAAAAATAGTATTGTCAGTTTTTCCCTACAGTCCCCCATCCATCGTACAGTTTGTTAGATAATCACTACAGCTGACTATGTACGCTAACCATTCAGCCATATTTGATATGTACTATCTTAAAACAAGGTCTGCTGAACTCCCCCCGACCCAAACGATCCCGCTCCTTCCTGCAGTTTTGTTATGTTAGAGCTTTAGTGATTCAGGAGGTACAGCATTTAACTGTAGGGAATCTAATGTTCCATTCTAAAAGCCATACTCCAGAAAAACTAATGTAATCCGCTGAACGAATTACCTTAATTTTGGTAACATAATGATGAGGTGACAGTGGGTATGAATGTTTTCATCATTTAAACATAGGATGGCCAAGTAAACATTGATGTATTCTTTCAAGAGCAGTTGGATATCTTCATCCAGAGCACAGACAAACCATTAGAGGAGTCTATCAATTCTTTATACAAATACTGTCCAGATTTAGACGTAATCTGCCCCTCTGAGTCAGTGTTTGCTACTTACCCATGGTGCCATATGGGCCAGTAGTCTGGGGGATCTTCTGGAAGCTAAGTGATAATGTGGGTAAATAAACCACAATACACAATAAAGTCACAATCAATTATAGACTAACACTTAGAACATTAAAGATTCTAACAGGATACCAACATTGCCTCCTTCTTTACACCTGCATTGTATGGCATTAGAGAGAGCCTGTCATTAAGTGCTGTGGTGGAGAACAGGAACACTAGCTATTTCATTCGGACTTAAAAAGTAAAAACACAACTACAGTCTGTAGTGCTACTTTGTTTAAAGGTAACTAAACACAGTTTTTGATGTCATTTGCATATTTTATTTTTATCATTTTTTAATCCCCACATTATCCATTTTTATGATGATAATGGTCCTGTAATGCTAAGAAAAAAACATGATCTAAACATATATATTTATATATTGCCTCAATGTAACCAGATCAACATAAAAATGTTAACCGCATGTTTAGGATTCTTTCAGTGATGATGAGGGTCCGGTACACTAACCATGGTGACGCTGTTCCCGAGAAGATCCTACTGCTCACATGTGAGGATACGGGTAAACAGCATATATGCTGGTGTAAGTTGGAGAAGGAAGAACCCGACATATTTAAGTAAAACATTATGTCAAACTCCTTGTAATCCCTTGGATGCACCTGCAGTTAGATCTGTACTTGTGTCGGCTTAAGGTTCTATTGGTATGAAGCAGTTACGAGGAAGCACTGTGGCTGTAAAAAGTTAGTTTAAAACTGTAATTAGAGCAACAGCTGGGTGCTAATGAGCAGCCAGTACAATTCTGCTATTGAATGCTCAGTGAGGTTTGGAACAGCCAATCACTGCCCACTGAGAGGCAACATTTAACAACTTGACAGTGTGAGAAAGAATAAGAAACGTTTTGATGCAATGTCAGAGAGAGTGACCTCACACTGTAGTTTCAGGAAAATCCCAACATTTCCCACCTGCTTTGGAGAGAGGAGGAACAAGACTTCTTAGAATTAATGGGTCTTCTTATAAAGTTTCAGAAAGGAGGTTTGCTGTGGGTATTCTAGTTCATTCTTACTCACTGTGTCTCCCTCTCCCCCGCACACACACACACACACACACACACACACACACACATCTTTCTTCCCTCATCACCTTAACATCTATTCCTGTCTAACCCTCCACAACAATTGCTTTTCTAAAGGGTCCCAATTGCCCCGTGACCCTTAACTTCACCACTCATTCCGCTTTATTCAACTCTGGCAACAAAGAATGCCGCTAGGGTGAAGATTGGGAGGAATTAAAACTACATTTACCAGCCAAACTACTATTGCCAATACTGATGTTGAAATTTGCAGCACAGCTCAGCATTGTTAAGTATTTAATTTATTTTTATTGATTCGAACATGTTGCACACAAGTCTCAATGCTGGATTAAAAACCTTTCCTTTTTTATAGTTAATTGTATTTAATTGGTTTCTCGGACACAAAGATATTTTTACATACAAAATTAGATCAAAATTTTCACATAATTCAGTTTTAAAGGTGCAGTGTGTAAGACTTAAAGCAGTCTATTAGTAGAAATGGAATTTAGCAATCATAATTATGTAATCACTGTGTAATCACCTGAAAATAAGAATTGTTGCATTTTCTTTAACTTAAAAAAAGCATTTTATATCTACATGTGCACCTTCCCCCATTTATGGCAACTATGTTGCACTGCTATGTTTCAACATTAAATGGTCTGCACTTATATATATATTTCTACCTATTGGCATTCAAAGCACTTTACACTGCTTCTTATTCACCCATTCACACACACACACACACACACACACACACGGGGGAGCACCCCCAATAGGTACCAATAGGGGCGACTGTGGCGCAGGAAGGTAGAGCGGTTGTCCACCAATCTCACAGTTGCTGGTTCAATCCCTGGCTCCTCCAGTCACATGTCGAAGTGTCCTTGAGCAAGACACTGAACCCCAACTTAGTTGCTCCTGGTGAGTGTTGGCCAGCTGCATAGCAGCTCCCCCATCGGTGTATGAGTGTGTGTTTGATTGTGAGTATGAATGGGTAAATAAGAAGCAGTGTAAAGCGCTTTGAGTGCCAATAGGTAGAAAAGCGCTATATAAGTGCAGAACATTTAGTAAAGTGCTGCAGACTATTTACAGTGTACAGGTATACTTGTAAATGTACTGAAATACTTTTGATTTCTTCGCCCAAGATGCCCAGTAATGATAAAGCATTGGTAGGAAAGAGTTTGTGAACTCATCCAGCAGAGAGTGGTTGCTTTAACATATTGTGGGGTGATAAGTGATGTCACAACCTGGCTCAACAGTATGTGACAAAGAAGAGAGGCCACACAAGGTTCTCAATAAACTCAATATGTTTTAATTGAGTATATAAAGATTCTAATTAGTTTGTGACCAAATCAGTGTTGTATGCCATGTTGGATGGAAGGTGTAAAAGACACGTAGACAAAACCAAAACAGAACTCAACAAGCAGGCCCAGGGGAAGAGACTGAGCCGATCTTTAAGGCCTCAACCCAATTGACACAGGTGTACAGCAGGCCCAAATCTCAGCTTCACCCACTGGCTTCCTGGGAAACAAGGAAAAACACAGCCACACACACATGGAGAAAGACAGGACCCAGATCTGACTTATAGGCCATCACACTGACAATAGGCTTTTTCCGTCTTCTTCTTTGGCTAATCTTATCTGGACACAGAAAAACAGTGAGTAATATGGCACATATTTTGTATCTTCTTACCTTAAATGTCTCTTAAACAGAATATTCCTGTTGCTCCATATTAATAGATAGATGGGTCTAGATTCTGCTTCTAGATTGTGTTACCTAGAGGATATTTTAATATGGGTAAATCAGAGGGAAGTTTAATGACATTTATGTACATGTACTGCCCAAACTAGAACCACACGAAGCAAGTTCAGCATCAGTGAACGCATCTATTTCACATCTTTACATCCGCCAAACTTCACATCTTACTCCGCAATGTTGGTCTCCTTTCCTACTCCGTCACTTAAACTATTGATTTCTACACAGGTGAGACAATGGGTCATTGTAACAGCCTCAAAAAAAAATTTTGTGTCACGAAAGGGAATTAGTTTGACCGTTATCACGTTTATATTAAGGGCCATAAAAAATACATTATGTGCTTGTGAACAAAATAACAGCTTACAGTTTGTAATCCAAAAATTCAATAAAAAATTAATCATGAACTTTAGGCAGCCAAATTTACTTCAAGCTAAATTCATCTGCTCAGTGGTCTAATAAAGGTAGAATGAGCTACAAAACTCTGCACTCTCAGCAGCCTCTCTCCCAGTATTAAAGAAAATGCCAAAAATGCTACGTTCTTAAATCTTAAAAAAAAAAAAAAAAATGGCTTTTTGCATCTCATGAAAGGGAAACATTTCTTCACATATCACTTTGCTTTAATGTTTTCTCCCTGACTTTCTCCCTTTTTTTTTTTTTTTTTTTTTTTTTTTTTTTTTTTTGCCTTTTACCTCACTTGTAAGTCACTTAGTAATTTACTTACTTTTGTCCAAAGTGTTAATGAATAAGGATGACTGTGGGCCATGGTTCTGCCCATGAAATCCCTTCCTACAGGTTTTGAGAGAACATAAGGTGTGGGACTCTAACATGGATTAGGATATAAACACACATTGTAATTTTAAATGGACAATTGAATTAATTGCAGGCAAAACAAGTACAAGTATTCTGCTAAAAATGCACTTTATTTGTCAAATCACATGTATGAAGCTCTGAGAAGGTGTTTGACCAGCTTGAATTGTAGACACTGTTAATAGCCAACCACAATCAGGTTAACTAACCTGTTACAACATTTGACATAATGTAAGGAGAACAAGATAATAGCACTTCTATATTCTATATATTATATATTCTTCTATAATAAATATTCTATTTATTAGATGCAAATTCTTCATCAATCCTTAGTTTTACATTTGCTACTAGAAATGTCGACTTAACATTAAGAGAAAGGGTTTGGGTGCTTCTGACAGGATCAACATTAGATATCATTCCACTATTAACCACTAACGCAGATTTAAAAGACAAAGATTAGGACATGGCTTCTTCAAAGGCTGGTAAGAGCTCGTGAAAATGTTGGACAGTTGGTGAAGTTAACAAAAAGGATTTTTTTTTCAGTGTACTTTACTATTCCCTTCTTTAGTTTCTATATCGTATGTAAAATCATATTTTGTTTTATTATGAATTAATCATCTCAAACACATCATTAGGTGAAATCACCAATCAAGTGTCTACATGTACAATTTTTTTCTTATTTAAATGTACTAATGGCAAGTTTTATGGAAAACAAGTGGATGATGGAATTTAGCTGGTCTAGAACAACTTTGTGCCATCAGTGAAAATCCAGATTGCATAAAAACAAGTCCTAACCCTGACAGGTAAAGCCATGATAAGAGATTCTGATAAATAGCACAAAACTGTGGGTCTTCTCCTCCTCTGGGGAATTAATGTGGATAGTGAGGGTAAGAGGATTCTGGCCTGTTCAAGCACCTTAAACACATGACTGATACAAGAACAAATCCCTAAGGTTTCTCATGAAATGCTGGTGCCTGACAGTGGCTCTACAAAACAAATCTCTGTTGTGATTTCACTAATTGCTCGGGCTGTCTCTAATACCCGATTAGCACAATAAAGTGATTTACACACCAACTGGGACCTTCCTCAAAGTCTGTGTAAGAAGCTATTTTGTTTTGTAGCTCTTATTAAGATGCCATCCATGCCTGGATGGAGTATACCAGGGGTCACCAACCTTTGAAACTGAGAGCTACTTCTTGGGTACCGATTAATGCGAAGGGCCACCAGTTTGATACACACTTTTAAAATAACAAATTTGCTGTTTAATTATGTTATTTATAATCAATTGAATTCATATTAATCTATGTGAACACACGGATCATGTTAAAGATTTCTTACTAACTACCAAATGAAATTTTAAAAAAAGAATAGCAACCAAAAAAAACTAGATGAAGCTCATTGGCAAGCGGTGCTTGGTTATGGTTAAATCTCCAAGCTCAACATGAAAATATCTACAAATCAGAAAAACAGCTGACCACTTCTAATGATATTTTCTCTGTAAAGAAATGGTCAGACCTCAATCTGCTGTCCTGTCCTCTGGCCTCCAGTAATCTTGACAAGGGGCTAATAAGCTAGAGAGACAGCAGTTCCCAGCAATGCTCCCCCAGTGGGCTCCACAACCTTTCCAATCCTCGTGCAATAGCCCTTCACCACTCAATCCTGGTCCAAAGTGTACCCGATCCAATGCTCAAGTAATGAAAGGGATTTGAACAAAGCTAGAAGGGATCAAAGCAAACTTCCTTTCTGTGGTACATAAATATAATAGTAAAATATTGAATTCCATTTAGCTTGTGAGACCATGTCTGTCTGTCATCTTAGCTGACATTCCTAGAAGGAATTCACAGCAGGGGGAGTCCGTGCAGGCCAGACACATTTTTTTTGTTCTGTTGCAGTAATGTCACTGTTAAAGAGATGTGCAGTTTGTGGTGGTGGGTTTATGCTGTGTCTGTGCAACCCAGCTTCATTTTTTTTTTTTTTTTTTTTTTTTATGTCTGCTCAAAGTCCACCAACACTGAACCAGAACAAACAATATATGTACTGCAAGTTCATCACCATGATCTAAGCAAACTCAAGTTTCACAGACAGAGTGCTCACACTGGTTATTATGAAATAGTTTAACCACACAAATATCAAACCATTTAAACATTTTAGCATGAAATATAAACAAGGCAGGGCTTAAATGTGTCAGAAAGAGCTTACAGCATATAATCAAGTCAAGTGTCTTTTATTGTCATTTCTACTATACGCAGTGGGACACAAACAAGATAAGCTTCCTCCAGAACCATGGTGCTACAGAACACAAGCTATGTAAAGTGCATCAAGTGCAAACGAAACAGTACAGAGAGAGTGTAGGCAACACACGACAGGACACAAAACCTAAGACAATGCTGACCAATAAACCTATTGTATACATAGATTATACAGTACAGTCAAATGTGCTAAAGGTGCAAAGAGCAGCATGTAAGAAGTATAGTGCAGTTAAATGTGCAGCATGTATGCAATGCAGTGGAATGTGCAAAAAAAAAAGCAAGTAAACAGTGTAGTGTGGTCAATTATAGAATAATAAATAAATGATGAAACAAATTGAGAAGAGTGGTGTGTGTGTGTGTGTGTGTGTGTGTGTGTGTGTGTGTGTGTCCCATTTCAGTTCTGTGTATTGAGGAGCCTGATGGCTTGCAGGAAAAAAATATTTTAGTCTGGATGTGGCGGCCCAAACGCTTCAGAACCTCTTTCCCGATGGCAGGAGTGTGAAAAGTGTGTGGGGGTCGTCCACAATGCTGTTGGCTTTGCAGATGCAGCAAGTTATGTAAATGTGCATAATAGAGGGGAGAGAGACTCCAATGATCTTCTCAGCTGTCCTCACTATCCTCTGGAGGGTCTTGCGATTCGAGACGGTGCAGTTCCCAAACCAGGCAGTGATGCAGCTGCTCAGGATTCTCTCAATGGTCCCTCTGTAGAACATGGTCAGGATGGGGGGAGGGAGATGGGCTTTCCTCAGCCTTCTCAGGAAGTAGAGACGCTGCTGGGACTTCTTGGTAATGGAGCTGGTGTTGACTGACCAGGTGAGGTTGTCTGCCAGATGAACACCAAGGAATTTGATGCTCTTGACGATCTCCACTGAGGATCCATCGATAATCAGTGGAGAACGGTCGCTCTGTGCTCTCCTGAAGTCCACAACCATCTCTTTGGTTTTGTCAATGTTCTGAGACTGGTTGTTTGCTCCACACCAGGCTGTTAACCGTTGCACTTCCTCTCCTTAAGCTGACTTGTCGTTCTTGCTGATTAAACCAACCACGGTCGTGTCATCCGCAAACTTGACTATGTGGTTCGAGCTGTGCATTGCTACACAGTCGTCAGTCAGCAGAGTGACCAGCAGAGGGCTGAGCACATAGCCCTGAGGGGCCCCAGTGCTCAGTGTGGTGGTGCTGGAGATCAGTTTTATGACTGAACAATGTAATTTTAAACATTGCCTTAGCTTCTATTGAATCATAACTGTAGCTAGTTCTGCAATTCTCTGTAACTCCTCTTTATTGCTTTATTAGAGGTTTGTGGCCAGAGATCAACATCTGTAGTAGGTGTTGAACTGCAAGGGAAAGAGTAATGCACATGGAGAAGAGCACATCAGGGTCATTAATGACATTAAATCAATGCGGCTGTGATCCAAACTATTTAATTATTTTTTTTTAGAGTTAAAAACCAGAAAATACATTTGAGGTAATGAATATAAAGCATCAGTGATGCAGAGAGTTGGTTTTAGAAGTCTCAGTTTAATGGAGATTACATGGGTGCAGTAAATGTACTTAAAATATTCTAGTAAAAATTCTGGGGTCTCATTTATCAACCATTGATAAACAGTTTTGTGCCTAAATTATTAGATTTATTAATTTCTTGTGCTAAAAAAAACATTTATACAATTTAGAACCTATCCTGACCACGCAAACCTGCA
Organism: Channa argus; assembly: GCF_033026475.1. Taxonomy (NCBI): domain Eukaryota; kingdom Metazoa; phylum Chordata; class Actinopteri; order Anabantiformes; family Channidae; genus Channa; species Channa argus. The sequence goes on from NC_090207.1 coordinate 26,966,431, forward strand.
GACTCCCCCTGCTAAATGGGTATAATTGTGGCTACAACTATTCTAAATTACACCCCCCCAAACTGCAACTCTACTGGAAAGCATATAGGTATAGTAATAATCGAATCATTGTAAACTGTAAAGGGTTAGTTTTAGGGTTGGACCCAATAAGGTGCTTGACACAACTTCTCAGTTAAAATAAAGTTTATGATAGAGCGTTATTGTTGGCATGATTATGAGTTTGCCATATAATCTCGACTCGCTAGGTGGCACTGATCTCCAGTTAGAGTGCGTGAGGAGACGAGCAGAGTCTGGAGGGGAGGTAGGGATCTTACGGGAAAGGGTGCAGGATGACATCCTGGAAATCCTTGGCGCTTGATTCAATAATCAGTGTTATTCATGAGCACGTGGTAACATCTGTCTGAGCCTCACAGGCAGACAGTCACACGGAGTGGGAAACACTTATGCATGGCGTGAATAAAAACATGAGCATGGAAAACGGTCTCTTTCCGATGGCATGGTTATGATGAAACTTGATTCCTCACGGGCGTTTAGCAATACTTTTAATCCTTAGCGTAATTTATATAGTCGGCGACAGAGAGAGTCATCAGGCAGCTGTTACTCACTAACACAGAGCGGCAGGCAGAGTCAGGTCAACAAACGCAGCGCGGTCCGAACCGTGGAAAGCAATGATGACGCCAGGAAAGCTGCAGTGATAAAGAAGACAAGCTGACAGCTTTATGAGGGAACTGAGGTATATAAACAAATTGATGAGTGCAGGTGAAACTGATCATCTGTGATTAGTAAAGCGGAAACAATGTGAGGGGAACAGGAAGTGGCTGCAAAATAAAAGTCCTGAAGGAGGAAGTGAAAAATGGGGATCTGTCAGTAAACTATCTCTCCTGTATTCTAATTTTTATTACAAAATAAAAATTTCTTACAGAAAGAATGATGGCATTAATGCCTCTATTTCATCTTGTTATTCTTAATCACTTATGAATTGGTAAACAATTATAATTAATAGTGAACTAATAATGATGGTTGTAATTGATAGATAGGCTTTTTGTTGTGTTTTTATATTAGTCTTTAACTGTTAAAATGTAAATCAATAAAAAATCAAATGAATCATTTAATTCATTTATTTAATTCATACAAGTGGAATCGTGCCAAATATATCTTATGTTTCACAATTTAGTTTTCACTACCACCTAAATAAAAAATCTTTCTGTATCATTATCCATCTTTAGATAAAACTGTGAGTTAAAGTGTAACCACACTGAATGGATGTTTGTTACTGCGGTGATCTCCCATCTACTCTATCAGACGTTATCGTGATCATATCATATTAGAATTTGATTTGGCAGCGTGCACTGATATCAAACATAACTTCTCTTAACAGCTGGTGCATTCCTATAGGGGGGAGCTCATGAGAACTCACTCACAACGTAAATGGTCAAAACATCATAGAACACAGTGCAAAAACACTATACAGCTGGTTACAAAGCAAAAACATATCTGCCTATAGCCATAAATCTGGAACATAATGGGAATTTTTCCTAACTGCACACACTGAGGACACCATATGATCTTTCTGTAAACTCATGAGTGATGTTTCCAACTTTATGTTTCAAATTTGCTGCTTTTGTCCACTGAAAAAGGTTCCTAAGATGATCAGGATGATGTGTGGGGTTCTATGTGCAGTCCATCAGTGTGCATGTGGATGAGCAGCTGAACATGAAACAGCTGAGAATTACCAATGCTCAGGCTTGATTGGAGTTCTCCTTTGTATTCATGGTGTAGATTTTTTCCACAATACTGATTCACTAGTATTTGAACCTTCCATGAACAGGTGTATTAATACTCAGATCCTGCCATTGAGCACTGTGGAAAAAGGATCTGTCATGAATCAAACTCTGTAGTCTGTTAATCCTCACCCTTGACCATCTCTATCCTAAACCTAGTTAGCAACCTTAGTCTTGCTCTTTCTCTTCCTCCCTTTCCAGTGCTACTTCCTGTTCCTGCCTTTTATATTGGTAGCCCCTCTCTCTCAGTTCATGTTTTTCATAGTTCTCTTTGGCAACTTCACTACTCATCATACGCTGCGATTGCTTTCACCTCTTCCCCTGTCCATTTAAACCCCCTGCAAGATTAATTTCCTATCAGATCTTTGCCTTGAGTCTTCTCTTTTATGCCAAGTTTTCTGGATTTTATCTGTCCCTGTTACTTATGTCTGGGGTTCGGTTTCTGATTTACCATCCTGTTTTATTTGTTTATCCCAGTCCCTGTTCTATTTCTGTATTTGCACACCTGATTTATTTTTGCTCTCACCTGGTCTTTGTTAGTTCACACATTTTGATGCCCTGTGTCAACAGTCCTGTCACCATTTTCACAGTATTGTGTTCTCTGGTTTTGTTTTTCACTGTATTCACACCCCCTTCATTCTATGGCATAATTGTTATCATCATTTCCATCCTGTTCATTAAGGTTATTTGTGTAACCTTAATAAACCCCACTTGTCCTTACTTTGTGTTGCTGTCTTACTTGGGTCCATCCTTATAGACAAGTTGTCACAGGACCTCAATTAACCAGAAGGGATTGACACAAGTTTTATTCCTCCCTTGTCCACTGTAGGGTGCTCAGGATGCAGGAGAACACTAGACTGTGATCACGAAACTGTTCACCAGATGGTGACAAAGTTGTTTCTGCTGAATGCAGGCTCTGCATCTGTGAACCATCAGCCAATAAAATAATTTATAAAAATAAGTGCAGCGTGTAAAAGTGCTGTTCAAAATTATGGATCAGTGTGTTTTCCCAGCATTGTGTATTAGCACATCTGATGGGATCTGAACACACGCATACACAGACCCAGTTTGTCTAAGCACTATACCAGATAAATCATTGTATTCCACTTTGTATTAGAAAGCCACCTGTGTAAAACAAGCCTAAAGAACACAGTTATTTCTACATACATTAAACAAATTTTGTCACACTTTTATTAGCTGAGTTTATCGAGCTAAGCTCTAAAAAATAACTGTAGCAAATAGTGCTGTGAATTCATAAAAGCCTAAGCAGCATCATGAGTGTTGTAATAATGATTATCATATAATGACATTGGGTTACATTGGGTAGCAGCACACCACAGCTGATCTTTACTAAATATATCACCCAGCACTGTATTACCCTTATTAAATACTTAAGTACTTATTAAATACTGTTGGGGCAAGTGCAAATGATAAATAATGGGGTCCACCCCCTTATTTTGAAATAGAAAAAAGAATGAAATAAATATTTTTTTTCATCATATTCAGTCCTGAAATTATTGTATGTTGAATTACTATGGTGACCTGATGGTGTCATCACAGATACAAGTAACTGTAAATGTAACAAGTGCTATATGCAGAATACTGGGATCAACAAGTTTTTTTTCTGGCCAGCCTGCAAATACATTTTGGAACTTCTTTTAGGACACTGTATCATCCAATGAAATGGAAGTTTGAGCCAAACTAGAGAGAAATAGTCAGACAAGTTTTTTTTTTAATTAATTTATTACTATGACACTATTGAATTAATTGAAAGTTTTTGATACTGAACCATTTATGCCTTTATAGACAAGTAGACAAATTGGTCAAATAGTCACTGCAGGGATCTAAGGATTTCTAATAATATCTGCAGCGTTTCAATTTTTTTATTTGTTATTTTTTTTGAGAAAACCTATAAAGCTGCAAGGAGAAAAACACACCCAACACCCTCTTTTTCTGTTTTGGCAGTTTAGACACTAATAGCTGTTTTACTGCCCTCCATGGGTTAGGTGTTAGCTAGTTCAGTTAGATTTTTTATTATTGTCTATAGTCTTGTATAAGATATTGTATAACTTCTTGTGCGAGTAGATGGTGGCTCTCACTTTGGCCAAAAAAAGACTTAACAGTAAGATCTGACAATTTCTTATGCAGCAGTTTCCTCTCAGTTAAATACTTATTTCATTCTAAGAGAAGATGCTTGATGGTTTCTGGGCTGCCACAATCACAAAACCAAGTAGGATGTTCTCTTATAACATATAATGTGTATTGTTTGATCAAAATATCTTTCAGAAGACTGAGCTGGAGGCTGTATTTAAACCCTGTATTTGCTGTATTTAAATTTTGCACAATGCTGTTTTTGTCTGTCTGTCTGTCTGTGTATATGTTTGTTTGTTTGTTTGTCTCTGTGTTTGTTTGTTTGTTTGTTTGTTTGTTTGTTTGTTTTTGTCCTTTCGGCTTATCCTGTGAGTTCAGTGTCGCCACAGCGGATTATTGTCCGCATGTTGATTTGGCACAGTTTTTACACCAGATCCCCTCCTAAAGCAACCCTCCCCAATTTCTAGTGGTCCTGGACCGTACTGTAATCCCATCTAATTGTGTCCTATGTTTAACTTATAAGTTATAAGTTTATAAGTTGATATTTCTCCCATTTTAATTAATAAAACAAGAATTGGAGAAGTTAAAATGCCGGAGTGCCTTTGACTAAACCATACCTAACTTTATGAGCCCTCTTTTAGCAGCTGAACCATAAACATAACATTCATTACAGAACTTATTACTGATTGATTTATTGTAAAATTAAATGAAAGTTTTTCATCAAACCAAAGACCTAAACATATTTGTTTTTCACTCTTTAGTAGTTCAATTCAATTCAATTCAACTTTATTTATATAGCGCCAATTCCCAACAAACTCATCTCAGGGCACTTTACAGAATAAAGTCAAGATTATAAAGATATATAAAGAGAACCCAACAATTCCCCCTGGAGCAAGCCATAGGCAACAGTGGAGAGGAAAAACTCCCTTTAACGGAAGAAACCTCCAGCAGAACCAGGCTCAGCGTGGACGGCCATCTGCCTCGACCGGTTGGGGTGAGTGGAAAGGGGAGAGAGAAAAGAACAGAGCAACAAAAAGCAACAACAAAACATCGGGCAGATTGGTAGGACCAGTAGCTTCACGCTGGTAGACACACAGCTTCAAAGCCGGGGGACACCTGCAGAAAGGGACAGAGAGAGGGGGAAAGAGGAGGACAAAGACAACTAAGGGAGAGGAGAGAGGAGGAAAGGAGCTCAGTGCATTGGGGGGTGAGTCCCCCAGCAGTCTAAGCCTATAGCAGCATAACTATAACTAACTATATGCTTTATTAAAAAGGAAGGTTTTAAGCCTAGACTTAAAAGTAGAGAGGGTGTCTGCTTCCCGAATCTGAACTGGGAGCTGGTTCCACAGGAGAGGAGCTTGATAGCTAAAGGCTCTACCTCCTATTCTACTATTGGAAATTCTGGGAAACACAAGTAGGCCTGCATTCTGAGAGCGAAGTGGTCTACTCGGATGATATGGTGCTATGAGGTCTTCTATATATGATGGAGCCTGACCATTCAGAGCTTTATATGTAAGAAGCAGGGTTTTAAATTCTATTCTACATTTAATGGGAAGCCAATGAAGAGAAGCTAGTGAAGGTGAAATATGATCTCTCTTGCTAGTTCCAGTCAGCACACTTGCTGCAGCATTTTGGATTAATTGCAGGCTCTTTAGGGAGTTACTGGGGCATCCTGAAAGTAGGGAATTACAGTAGTCCAACCTAGAGGTAACAAATGCATGGAGCAGTTTTTCGGCATCACTTTGAGACAGGATGCTCCTAATTTTGGCAATGTTCCGTAGGTGGAAAAAGGCTGTTCTAGAGATTTGTTTTATATGTGAGTTAAAGGACAGATCCTTATCAAAAATAACTCCAAGGTTCCTTGCAGTAGTACTGGAGGCCAGACTTATGCCATCTAGCGTAACAATATGGTTGGACATCATATCCCTGAGATTTTTGGGCCCAAATACTATGACTTCAGTTTTGTCTTAGTTTAAAAGTAAAAAATTGTGGGACATCCAGGCCTTTATGTCTTGTAGGCTTGAAGCTTTATTAACTGATTATTTTCATCTGGTTCCATAGATAAATATAGCTGGGTATCATCAGCATAACAGTGGAAATTTATGGAGTGTTTTCTAATAATGTTGCCTAAAGGAGACATATATAAAGTAAAAAGTATTGGTCCTAACACAGAGCCTTGTTGAACTCCATAGCTACCCTTTGTGTGCATGGAGGATTCATCATTAATAGTAGTGACCCATATATACACAACCATTTGTCAGGTAGCATACATGTGAAACCAAAATCATAAATTTAGACTTTATCTCTGACATTGTAAAGCCCCATTTTTCTGCATATTCTTTAATGGAATGCAAAACTTTTTGGACGTTTTAAAGTAAACTGTGTAATCCTTCCGCTTTTCCAAATGGCTCACTCAACTGCAAAGAATGACTTTCCAAAATGTTCAAATATATCATTTATCATATGCAACAGTACTGAAGTAATGACGCTGCCCTGTGGTGTTCAGTTTTCTATTGTAACTGTTATTGAGCTTTTCCCATTAACCTTGGCTTGTATTGTTCTATTCATGAAAATGGTTTTATTCCAAATAAACATTTTGCCTCTAATTTATTTTAAATAGAAGGCCTTCTTTACACAAGGAATAATATCCCCTTTCAGTACTATACTGACTATTCAATTAAATACAACTTTATTTATATAGTGTCAGTTCACAACAAATTCATCTCAAGGCAGTTTTCATTGGGCAGGTTGGTAGGACCAATAGCTGCACACTGGAAAAAGACACAGCTCCCAAGCCGTGGACACATGCAGAAATGGACAGAGAGAGGGAGACCATCTGCAGCTCAATGTGGCAAAGACAAAGGAACTGGTTGTGGATCTGAAGAGGGCTGAGGAACTTGTGGCTCCAATTTTTATTCAGGGTCACAGTGTGTAGGTTTTGGAAGATTATATATACCAGGGAGTGTTTATTGACAATAAATTGGGCTGGGTAAGTACACTAAAGCCCTCTACGAGAAGGGCCAGGGCTCCCTCTATTTTTTGAGGAGGCTCAGGTTTTTTAACATCTGTCAAACCATGCTGAGGAAGTTTTATGACTTTAGGAAGTCACAGCAAGTAATTCCTTCCTGTGGCCATCAATCTTTATAACCCTCTGAGATCAGATACTCTGTTTACATTTGTAACTTTATATTTAATTTTTATCTTATTCTCTGTCTATGTTTATATGATATGTTCTTAGTCACATTTCTCTTCTACACCCCCACATTGATGTAAAACGAAAATGGTCAAAAAAATTATAAACTTTAATTTGGTAAAAGTCTAATATCTGTATGAACCAATGCCATGAGGTTCATGTAACCTGAATAGCAAGTTCCCATAAGTGATTTCATTATTTTTGATCCAAGTCTCTTTAAAATTCAATGAAAATTCAGAAAGATAATGTGTTTTTGGAAAAAATTTGTGTGCAATGTATTCTTATTATTTGATCTTATATCACATTTCCTAAGAAACACTTTGTTTATCTTACGATATTTGATAATTTGGTAATCTTTACCACATATTTTTTGACAGGTATCAGGTATCAAGGGCTTATCAATGATAAATGGTCTGCACTGCACTTACATGGTGGTTTTCTACTGAACCCAAACTTTTCTCTCCCAGTGAGTGCAACTGCACAGTGTGAATGCAAAGCATGTGTAAAGCACTTTGGGTACTAAGAAGGTAAAAAAAGCTGTAGAATGTTCCATTAGTTTGTTTTTAAAAATTCACAATTCGCAATTCAAAATCAATCTCTGAATTTTATTAGTTAATTTTCAGAAAATGTCATTTATAATTTTTGTTTTGTTAGTTTCAAGTTATTTCATTGACCACCGTGGGTTTTTTCTTTCTTTAACAGAAGGGTGACAACAATTTTGTACACATGTGTAAGTGAAGACCATTTTTCTGCCCAGATTTCCATTATGTTTCCTATGTTGAAAACCATTATTCATCCAAAGCTCTTTTTCTTTGATCTATAAAACCATCTAGTCTATTTATCTTATTGCGTCAATAAATATTCCTTTGGAGATATCAGGTGATAAGTTGTTTTGTTTTTTTTTCCTTTTGTGACAGAAGACAGAGATTGCTTAGCTGGATAAGAGCCCACCTTTGATATGTGACTGAATTATTGGTTAACAAGTTTGAACAGAGTGATAATTGCTTATAATTGATCTGGTGCCCTAAAACAAGGATAGAGAAATTATGAATGATTTGCATTTCTGCACATTTGTTTCAACTATTTTCAATAGTAATATTGAGACTGGGTGGGGAAGTTTTAAGAAAACACAATTATTGAGCTGTAATTCTGTGCTACCAGAAATCTAGTAAAATTAGATATATATCAGTGTTGGAGTACAATTTTTTTCCCCTTTCTGTTTCAGTTGGTTAAACAAATTCAATAATTGATGGGGGTTGGATAAATAATTGTGTCTCTTTTTTCATCTACAGTGCTGCTAGAAATAAATGTCCGTGTAGACCTCTACCTTTGCTTTCTAATTTCCTCTTTAAAAAACCTGATTTGTCTAAAATTATGCAGATGTCTGATGCAATGCACTGTTTCTTTCGGGCAAAGTTTCTACACATGGACAAATGGTTTCACCTTTTGAAACTACAGTAGTTTGCTCTTTTAATCAGAGAGATTTTTTAAAAATCAATGTGATATCACATTTATTTTATAACAGTATGGCCAGTGAGGACAACCACACCTTGGAAAAAACTTGAGTCTGTGTCATACTAGGAGTAATTGATACTCAGTGAAATCCAGCCATACAGCTCGTAAAGAGAAGACGTAGCCTCTCTAACAGGTCAGACTGGTTTATTCACTCTTATTGCTGAACAATTGAGGGCTTACTGTGGTTTACTGCCTGCAGCCACTTTATAGTCAATCACAAACAGTGGTTTGTGCATCCCACAATAAGAGACAGCGTGGTTAGAGAAAAAAATCCAGCACTGCAATGAAGAGAAAACTGGACTGAAAATTATTCTCAATCAATACCTCAGCTATTGAATGTACTCACAAGCTGGGTGAAAAAAACAACCAGGGTAATTGTTGAAAAATATTTGTCATCAGTTTTCTGAGTAGGAATGCACTGAATTACAGAATCAGTTTTAGGTGTAAACAGAAAAAAACAAACTAATGTTGGGGTCTGTGAAACAAATGGTTCTAAGGTTGGACCAGACACTTGGTGCCAGACACTAGTGCTCAGTTTAAGAAGTTTGTTTAAAAGAGAAGATAGTTGGCAAAGGCAACGAGTCAAATGGTGAGTGCTGGTTTGATCTTTGATCTTTGACAAATGGAACGTGGGATATATCTTGAGTGGTCTGGGTTGATATAGCCTGACACCTATGTTGTTAATGACTTAACACAGTCACTAATCCCAAATGTAAAAAGAAGAGAAAACATTAAAAAGAAAATGGCAGTTCTCCCCTATAGCTTCAATACTTTTTACAGTTATGTACAAGATAGCAATAGAGAGGAGTAACACTATTTAAAGAATATACAATAAATACACAAAACTGTGTCACAAGGCCTAACAATACAATATCCATAAAAAATGACTTGGAAGAGGACCCTTCCAATGTTTACAATGCTCGAAAAGGTTTGGAGGCCGAGGATACAGAACAGGTCCTGCTGCCAGAGAAGCCAGTCTGGCTAGTGGGAACCATACTTAGGAACTTTAGGAAGTGTAGGATGGACCAATTAGCTTCTGTTACTCCCCCCCAATCCAGCCAATCAAACAGGGCACCTATAACTCACACAGATCCACACAGACAAAAAACACTCATTCAAAAACATTCACACAGAACACAACTTAAAAAGAACAACAATTACATCACACACAGTTATAACAACCCTTCCTAAAAATCAGGCATTCCATCTAAAATGTCTGGCAATTAAGAACAGCTAGACACACGTGACAAAGCATCAGCAAAAACATTTTGAGTTCGTTTTTTGTGATGGATTTCAAGATTAAAATCCTGTATCCGCAAGGACCACCTCATTAATCTCTGGTTCGAGTTTTGCATCTGTGGTGGGAACACAAGAGCAACTGGTAATGAGCTGGAGCCAACATAAACCTCACGCTGTGGAAGGGCTAGAAGTAACGAGAGGGCTTCATTTTCAATGGTGCTGTATTTTAACTGGTGTTTTACCAGATGGGATTATCGACCAACTTGACAGACTGAAAAGTATTTTCACACGCAGAAGACCAGACAAAAGGTCTGGTGAGACTGGTGAGGGGAGCAACATCATCAGCAAAGTTTCTACAGAATTCTTCATAGTAGCCAGCCATGCCCAGAAACCGGTGGAGCCCTTCGTCTGGTTTTAGATACAGGTCGGGATTTTTTCAGTGAGCGCACGCACCTGTCCTTGGCCCACCTCTTACCCTAAGTATGTCACTGTGGCTCTAACAAAGTCGTATTTGGCCAGAATTTGGTTAAGGGAAGCTTCTGTTAGTCGTGCAAAGATTGTTTTAAATGTTTGCATGTGCTTAAACACCGTACTTGAATATGCCACAATATCATCACACCTCACCAGCAAGAATAAGGTGCTGAAGAATAAAGTGTTGAAACGTGGCGGGTGCATTTCTAAGTCTAAATGCCATGACTGTATACTGTAAAGAAAAACTTGTTGCAAAACAATTATGCGACCACCTGTACAGGAATAATTTGTATAAAGACTTCAGTCAGGATTTAGAGTTCATCATAGTACAGAAACAGCTCTGGTAAAAGTCACCAACAATCTTCTCGTGGCATCAAATAATGGACTAGTCTCTATACTTGTTCTGTTAGATCTTAGTGCTGCATTTGATACCATTGATCACAACATTTTATTACAGAGACTGGAACATGAAATTGGGATTAAATGAACTGCACTAGGTTGGTTTAAATCTTATCTGTCTGATAGATTTTAATTTGTTCATGTTAATGATGAATCCTCCATGTACACAAAGGTTAGTTATGGAGTTCCACAAGGCTCTGTGTTAGGTCCAATATATAATAATTAACTAGCTTCTCTCCATTGGCTTCCCATAAAATCTAGAATAGAATTTAAAACCCTGCTTCTTATATATATATATATATATATATATATATATATATATATATATATATATATATATATATATATATAATTTCAAATAGCTCTGAACGGTCAAACTCTATCATATCTATCAGAAGACCTCATAGTTTCATATCATCCACGAAGACCACTTCAATCTCAAAATGCATGCCTACTTGTGGTTCCCAGATTTTCCACAGGTACACTGGGAGCCAGAGCCTTTAGCTATCAAGCTCCTCTCTTGTGCAACTCTAGGCTTAACACCTTCCTCTTCGATAAAGCTTACAGCTAGTTATAGTCATGCTGCTATAGACTGCTGGGGGACTCACCCCCCGATGCACTAAGCTCTTTTACTCCTCTTGTCCCTCTCTCTTCTCATCCTGCATTTATATGCCGCCACTGCATGACATTAACTTTGTATCTTTCTCTCCTGTAGTTGTGCTCTCTGTGTCCCTCTTTCTGTCCCATTTTGCAAGTGTCCCTGGCTTTGGAGCTTTGTGTTTTTATAGTGCACAGCTAATGGTCCTGCCAACCTACCCAATGTTTTTTTGTTGCTCTTTTCTTTTCTCTCTCCCCTTTCTACTCACCCCAACCGGTCAAGGCAGATGGCTGCCCACCCTGAGCCTGGTTCTGCTGGAGGTTTCTTCCGTTTAACTGAGTTTTTCCTCTCCACTGCTGCTTATAGGATTTACTCAAGGGGTATTTGGTGAGTTCTCTTTACACATCTGTATAGTCTTGACTTTTTACGCCTTGAGATGACCATCGTGGGATCATTGCGCTGAAGAGTTTTGCTTGGTGTTTTCTGTGCGGTGCTGGGACCAACAGATGTCGGTAATTGGCAAGGCACAGCAGGCACTTTTCCAACCTCAGCAGGCCCCGAATACCCCATTGCTCAAGAAACCTTCTACTGATCCCTCCCTTTACTAAATTCACTAAATGTAAATTGAGTTGACAACAGTGCAGGTGCAACAGCCTGAAGGAGAGCAGAAGGGATTGGATCCAGTGAGCAGGTGGTTTGATGGTTAGAGAGCAGGAGGGATGATACGTCATCCTTAGTCAGAATTGAAAATGATGAGAGTGATTCAGTGTTGGAAGAAGTTAGCTGGATGTCGTCATCTGGAGGAGATAACTGTGAGCTGATGGCTGCCAACTTGTTAGTAAAAAAGCCGGCAAAGTCGTTGGCAGTAAGAGAGGTAGATGGCAGAGGTGGGTAGATGAGGGATTTGAAAGTGGAGAACAGCTTTCTGGTGTGTGGTGTAGCTAAGCTTTTCCTGGTAGTATTCTGTCTTTGCTCTAGTGACACTGTGAGACAAAAATCCAAGCAGATCATGCAAGAGCGTGGTGCGTTGCTCACGGATTCTGTCGGTGAGTCACAGATTGGAAGCTGAGGGACGAGGAGGTCTAGAAGACATGGGGCAAAGACTATCCAGACACGATGAAAGTGTATTGCAGAGAGATTGGTCTGGGTTGAGAGACCTGAGGTTAGGGTCGAATGTTACAAGTGTGGTGGGAGAATGCGTAGGTCTAGGGATGAAGACTGAAAGTTGAATAAAGAAGTGATCCGATAAATGCAGAGGAGTGACCGAGATGTTGTCTGTGGTATATGTGGCGAGGAAGAGTTCGAGGTTGTTGCCAGCTTTGTGGGTCGGAGGAGTGGAGCCCAGACTCAGGTCTAATGTGTTTAGGAAAGCAAACAAGTCAGCCACCCTAGGTTTGTCCAGGTGGATGTTCAGGAAGCAGGTGAAGGCATTTTAAGTCATGCTCTTGTTTAGTTAAAGTAAACATTTTGTCACACTTTCTATTGTGTGTTATAATTTTTGCAGGACCCGAAAAGGAGGAGACGGCAAGGGAAGGGGTTATAATAAATTAAAGTTTATTTAAACAAAAGGCAACAACAGAAAATCACTCCGTAAGGAGGACGGGAAAACACATGCAAACACTCACAATATAAATTAGGTAAAACAGACAAAGAACTTAAACGGCTGGAGAGAGGATCAACTAAACTATTACCACACTGGGAAGACACGGGGACTAAGGAACAACAGAGAATAACACAGAAAACCTAATCAACAAAACTACGCAGGAATAAACGGAAAACCAACCCTCAGACCAAAACTCAAGGAACAGGTGGGCACAACAGGGCAAAGTCCAAAGGGGGTAATCCACAGGTGTGCAGGGGAAAGCGGGGAAGCCAAAGTCCAAAGCGGTAATTCATAAGGAGAGTTCTCTAGGGAAGCAGGGAAGACGATCTGGCAGTGAGCAATGGGGAAAGCTGGGTATAAATAAACTGGGGAACAGGTGAAACCAATTAGAACAAAACGAGGAAGGTAAAGATACTAAAAAGACTCAAAGGAAGGGACACAGGAGGATCAACAAAATAAAAGCACAAAACAGGAAATCAATTTAAACAAAACTAGACTAAAACCAGGGACTGACAGAATCCCCCCTCTAAGGGCCGGATTCCAGACGGCCCTAAACAAGAATCTAGAGACCCGCCGAGCAGGGTGGGCGGAGGGGGCCTGGAGGCGGGTTCAAGCTCTCCCTGCCTAGTTTGTAGGAAGTTGTGCAGGGAGCCAGGCAGGCTGTCCGTGGGGACGACGAGGAGTGCCCTCCGGGGCCGGCATGGAGGCCGGGGATGAATGCAGAAGTCCTCTGGGTGTCGGTGTAGAGGCCGATCTCTTAGGGGACGACGAGAAGAACCCTCCGGGGGTCGGCGTGGAAGCTGGGGATGAATGCAGAAGCCCTCTGGGGGTCGGCGTGGAGGCCGGGGTCCGTGGGGACGACGAGGAGAGCCCTCCGAATGGTGGGGAGAACGGCTGCGACCAGCGGAGGACCAGGTACTGAACCCAAAGGGATATTGGCTGACCCAGGAGCAGGAGCCGGAGCAGGACCAGGGGCAGGATCAGAAGCGGGCTGGACCATGGCCGACCCAATGCTAGGAGTAGGAACAGGAACAGAGACAGGCCCAGAGTCGGGATCCGGCAGAGCGGTGACCGGTCGAAAGGCAGGTGCCAGAGTAGGATCAGAGTCGGGAGCTGGACCTGGGAACATAGAGACGGGACAAACAGAGACAGGAGAAACGGTCGCCGCCCTCGGCGCTGCGACGGAACCAGAGGTGAGGTGGCGGAGTCGACCCGCAGCGGAACCAGAGGTGAGGTGGCGGCGTTGACCCGCAGCGGAGCAGGGGCTGAGGTGGCGGCGTCGACCCGCAGCGGAGCAGCGGCTGAGGTGGCGGCGTCGACCCGCAGCGGAGCAGGGGCTGAGGTGGCGGCGTCGACCCGCAGCGGAGCAGGGGCTGAGGTGGCGGCGTCAGCCGGCCCAGGATCAGCAGCTGAAGCGGTAATGTCGGCTGGCCCAGAGTCAGCAGCTGAAGTGGCAGCGTCAACCCGCCCGGAGACAAGAAGGACAGCGTTGACCTGCTCGGAGGCAGCAGCTGAAGAGCCAGCGTCGATAAGTCCGGGGTCAGCAGCTGAAGAGGCAGTGTCTGACAAGCCAGAGGAAGTGTGTCCCAGTTTCCCCCCAGTCCTGAAATTGGCCAGGACCCCCAACCCTTCAGGCACCCCAGGCAATTCGATCAGCCATGATCGGGAATAGATAATCCTTTCCAGCTGGGCAGCAGTCTCCCTGCGTAGGTCTGGGTCTGTAGACTGTTGGAATGTCTGTGCTAGGTTAGTAATGAGTCGTAGGATGATCGGGGTCTGTTTGCCCCTGGCCATAAGCTGCTCATAACTCCACTGACGCAGTATCTGCGCAACTTCGGGAGCTGAGGATGAGGCAGGAACCGGCTGGGCAGGTGGGGAACTGTGGGCCGAAGGGAGACTACGAACTGGGGATCTACAACGGAGGGGGGGAAAGGGCTGAGGTTTGGTCTGAAGCCTGGAGTTTTCTTTACGGCGGGGTCCCACTCCTGGAGGACAAAAAGCTAAGCGGGTGCCCTCAAAACAATTCAAAAGAGGGGCCTGAGGTTTAGGCTGTGGCTTGGGGTTTCTCCTACGCCGGGGCCCCACTCCCGGAGGACAAATAGCTAAGCGGGTGCCGTCAAAACTATTTAAGAGGCCTGGCTGATCAATAGCTTCAGGCCCGCAGCCAAGGGAGCGTTCAAAAGCTTCAGAGGCATCCATGTTAACAAATTAAATTGCACGCCTCCTGGGTCCTAATTTTGGCCAGATCGTTCTGACACACTTTCTATTGTGTGTTATAATTTTTGCAGTACCCGAAAAGGAGGAGACGGCAAGGGGTTATAATAAATTAAAGTTTATTTAAACAAAAGGCAACAACAGAAAATCACTCCGTAAGGAGGACGGGAAAACACATGCTAACACTCACAATATAAATTAGGTAAAACAGACAAAGAACTTAAACGGCTGGAGAGAGGATCAACTAAACTATTACCACACTGGGAAGACACGGGGACTAAGGAACTACAGTGAATAACACAGAAAACCTAATCAACAAAACTACGCAGGAATAAACGGAAAACCAACCCTCAGAACAAAACTCAAGGAACAGGTGGGCACAACAGGGCAAAGTCCAAAGGGGGTAATCCACAGGTGTGCAGGGGAAGCCAAAGTCCAAAGCGGTAATTCATAAGGAGAGTTCTCTAGGGAAGCAGGGAAGACAATCTGGCAGTGAGCAATGGGGAAAGCTGGGTATAAATAAACTGGGGAACAGGTGAAACCAATTAGAACAAAACGGAAAAGGTAAAGATACTAAAAAGACTCAAAGGAAGGGACACAGGAGGATCAACAAAATAAAAGCACAAAACAGGAAATCAATTTAAACAAAACTAGACCAAAACCAGGGACTGTGACACATTTTAGGTAAATTTAGATTAAAAAAGAGTAAATCTAAGTAATTTGTAAATGACAATGATTTTAAAAAATATGACCTGTTTGTTTGTGTGTTGAATACTTAGAAAATTGTGGTTTATTGCACAGTGTCATTGCTTAGATAAAAAAAAACTTTGTATCAGACGTCATCATTGTTATGTTAAAAACACTTCTTAAGAAACAATGGGGTTTTGTGTGATGCTACATACAACAGGCTTCAACTGAGTTACTTAGCTGTATATGACTGAAAGAATATTCTCTTAATCCACTTGTACTGTATCAAACCTTTGATTAATTTACACTTAGCCACCCTTAAACTTTATAATTCCATTTGTTAAGTAAAAAAAAATGCATTTCCCAGTAAAGAACATTAGGATACGAAAAAGAAATACTGCTTTTACTAGGATTTTCTTTTTGCATGTTTGCTAAACTTATTATATCCCTAACACAATCTAAATTTGAGTAACATTGATAGACTTAATTCTTGTGCTTCATTTAATGGCAAGTTACACTTACATATATGTTAAAGGACATAACATCAGATAGACGATATAGGACCGATCCAAAACATCTCAATAACAGATTTCAATTAAAATGTTTATGCTAAAGAATATCCCTGCTTCCATCAGTAAACCATGTCTGTACAATCAGTCTACTACAAATGAAACACAGTGGGTTTATTTTTAGTTTAAATTAATCAACTCAATTTAATTTGGCAAAGATAGGTGTAATAGGTGCATCTGGCATTTCTCACATGCTGTGATGAAAAGTAGCATGTTGTAAGTATTTTATACATAACAGAAATAAACAGTATTTGGTTTTTAAAAGTATATTTTAAGTATATAAGTAAAATGACAGCTATGAAAAAGCAAATTTGGGCAGGTCTACAAACATATATCAATGATGTTGGATTATTAATGTTTAAAACTATGGGAATCACTTAGCTAAAGATTAACATGGACTCCCGAGATTGACCATATAGTGCAAAGTGAGCCAGAGACTGTGCAGTAAAATGAGCCATGAGGCACTGGTCACTAAAAAATGGTACTTTTTCTCCCACTTTCTCTTCCAGTACATCCTATCACACATAATAGCTACTCGCACGAATCCACTCCAATCAGATCTAAGATGCACTCCATGCATCATTGTCCTTCTTCTTTTAGATTAGGTCAGGTCTAAAAGTAATGGAACAACCCTTTAATTATGCATCCCATTTACAAAATGTTTCATTGCACATAAGCTGTTAACACCTCCCAGCTGCACTTAATAGGTGAACATTGTGCTCTACATTTGTTTACATGATATTTGGTTATTATCAGTTGAGTCTGTTCAGCCCTTTAAAATTTATCGGGTGTTCTCATTAAAAAAGGGTTGTGTATTTTTAAAAAAAGGTTGCAAAAAAAGAATAATTAGGCACCTTTCTCACTGAGTAATGTGCTGAAGAAACTATCTTAACCTCAGATGTTCTCGATGTTCATGCTGCCATTGCCACTTATAAAGTTAACATTAACCTTCCCTGGAAATAAAACCAATTGATTATGAAAAAATAATCTGTCTAATCATAAAAATGTACGCCACCTGCGAATATTGAGGAACATGTATTCCTGCATATTGCTTAGCTTTGGGTTTATATTTCAATTCAATATAATATGGTATTACAATATTAAAGAGATTAAAACTGGGCCAACAACTATTTTAAAAAACATTTATTTCACTAACGAGGTTGTATTAAAATGATTTTTTCTTGAAGTATTCAAAATGTAACACACTCTTTGTCACATTGTGCAGTAGTGGGCACAAACTGGTCACACACAAGAAATCCTCAGGACACATGGCCGTTGTAGTTCTGCACTGAAACCAGCATTGAGTTTTCTGACACTTTTTCCCCATTAATGATTTCACTGATCATTAATGATTTCCCATGTCCTGCAAAGATAAGTAAAACTCAGTGTTAGTTTACATTGCTGGATAAACAGCCAAAAACATTCTCACCATTTCGTCCAAAACATGTCCGAAAATGAAATAGCAGAAATTTGTGCAGACTTGCATGATGCCAGTACAACAATTAGTCATCTTGGGATTTTCAAATGGTTCTTTTGTAGAGCTGTTTGCTTTATTGTCAAGTATGATCATGATTAACCTTATCTTAAATTCTAACTACAACGTTTGGCCAATTTAGGCTTTCAACTTAAATTAGCTTGAATTTGATTTTTTAAGGTCTCCTGACATCCTGGAGCAGTGATTAGTATGAAATGAATGTGTCAAGCTCTTTTTCATCATTATTCCTCTTCTTGCTTTTTATTTTACATGTTATATTTAGGATGCATATAACTTTTTCATTAGCCCTTTTGGGCCTTCCT
The DNA here is from genome assembly GCF_033026475.1 of Channa argus. NCBI lineage: Eukaryota > Metazoa > Chordata > Actinopteri > Anabantiformes > Channidae > Channa > Channa argus. Next base: position 26,984,588 of record NC_090207.1, read on the forward strand.
TACTTATTGACTTACTTCCGTAAGTCAATAAGTAAGTGAACTTAGTGATGAAGAGTGAAGAACATAAATGCAACACAAACGTTTCCAGAGTATTTGTTAAAAGTTCATGGGAGCTTGTTTGAATAAGGTGCAAATTTTCATGAATATAAAAATGAAATGAAATGATTGTAAGGCAGTTAGAAAATTGGATTTAACGAAAGACCAGTTGTGAATGTTGCATGAAATTATCAGAAAGAGAAAATTTGTTATAGCAGTCGCAAATTATTTGATTATGTATGAAATGAGAATGTGAAAACAATGCCGGAATATATATAGGAGCATCTCCTTGGTATATGCAGCACTTGATGTTGAAATTGTGCAATTGGCTTGAAGTTGGCTTCTTCTTCCCCATTTCCCCATTCAGTTCTCATGGAAGTCTCTTAGAATCCTGTTAATGTTATATGCAATGCATGTATAAATGCATTCCAGGATCCATTTGTGAGGCATTGAGTCATAGGCTCTCTTGTAGTCAATTCAGGCAGTACACAGGTTGGTATGTCTGGTCTTGCAGTTTCGAGTGACTGCTTTACATACCAGTAGCTGTTACTTTGCTCCTCTGGTGTTACTACCGTTTCCTCTCCTGGCTCTGATCCATGTGCCTGCTCATCTTAGCCTCTTTGATGCCTAACAGGAGCTTCCATGTTGTGCAGAAGCAGGTTATTGGGTGATAGTTGGATGGGACTGCTCCCTTTGACCCTTTTTTTAATTTTCAGCCATTCTGATGTAGTATTACTGGTCTATTTGATCCATTGTCCTGTTACATGACTCAAGCAACAGATGGCTTTGCGTTTGCCTCTAGAATCCTCCGGTATAGGGAGGAGTTCATGGTTGACTCAATGACTGCAAGGTGCCCCAGTCCTGTGGTTGCAAAACAAGTCCAAGATTGGAAACCATCATGAATGCTTTCTCTTTGTGAATAATCTTTCTCACTGTAGAACATTGAAATCCACATTGTTCAGCAATGGTTTTATAACCATTTCCAGATTGATATGCAGCAACAATTGCTTCTCTAAGACCATTGCTATTGTATTTCCCTCTTGGCATTTTGTTAACACACTCAGATCAGCAAACTGCTAAAACTTTTGCTTTTATGATGTCTGCAGATAGCACCTAGCAACTTTACTCAAATCCTATGGAAGCAATAAGTGGGTACAGTTATATCCCTGATTTTTTATTGGATTCATATGTATCCAATCAATAATGGCACAATTTAAAGGGTTATACATTATGTTGGTGTTCTTCCGAGCTTGTCTCTGCTTAATACTATGACCTTCTACAAGACTTTTATTGTGTTTTACACAACATACAGCCATACAATTAAAACAGAGGGTACTAAGTTTTGCATTCCATTGTCACACAAGGTTCACAAGGTTTATTTTTATATACAAAGGGTATAAACATAGCAAAGCTGTCCCTATGATGTTTGTGTGTAAAGTTGTATATATCTCACAGGTTGATTATTCTGTGAATATTTCTTGATTTTTTTCAAAATGGTTTCATTCTCCACTTTAGTCCCTGTCAGTGTCAGTTATTAAAATGTCCAATAAAAATGTTCATCATAACTGAGTGACTGAAAGCAGAACACAGTCAACCAATGCAAAGCACTGTGAGCCAGAAACTGATGGACTATAGATCTGTGGAATTTCTTTTTGACGGCATGAAATTTCCAGTTACACCACTTGTGTTTGCAGATGCTAACACTACCTTCACATGACAAACAACAAGTAAATTATATAGTACAGCCTGTAAATAGCAGGGTGTTTTTTACTGGAGTCTGAGAATGCTTTTAAAACTTTAAAAGCTTCAGCTGAGAGGCGTTAGACTCTAAAAGCTACTGGTAGTTTGTGCTGAGGATGTTGTAGGTACATGTAGAGCATGTGGAATTCAGATAATCTATTGCCAGTTGGTGTTCTGCTGTTTCTAATGCAAACACAGCTTAGATCAGCTCTTTATCAAGTTATATGTTATTTGCATATTAAGACACAGCGAAATCCACATTTACCAACTCCAGTTGGTAAATGTTAGCAGCTAATTTGCATGTTAAAAAACAAAGAACACCCAACAAGCCCATACAAATAGAAACACATTCCAACAGCAAAGAAAGAGGTCCTGTTCAAACTCACAATTTCAAACCAGTGAACACACAAGCCAGAAACAGAATGTTACATTGTGTTTGCAAAATGCTGTCGCACTAACAACTTCGCACAACAACAAGATGCTTTACTAGAGAGAACAAACCCTGCTACTCTCAGAACTGCACTGTTTTGAGATGATCCATTGAATTGCTGTAAAAAAAATGTTTTTGATTTATTCCTGAAGCTTACATTTATGGAAGCGTACTGGGCTGTTGAATTCAACTGTTATTCATATTTCATTTGGCAATTACATTTTTAGTTTGATCGTGCAATTTGAAAATGCATTTTGCAATTTAAAATGAATTCAAACATATACTGTATACGAAGTACGCACACACTTTACAACAGATGTTTCCAATAAAACACCCATCCTTAATAATAGAGGAAGAGAAAAACAACACATGTGGCTCTACTAGGAGTCCAGGCCAGTGTCTAGATTAGAGGGAGATCCTCTTAAATGCATCGTGCAGACAAGATATTCACTTACACACACCCACACACTCTAAAACGGCGCCCTTATCGTATATGTACACTGTTGCCGGAGAACATGACAAATGTGTTTCCATCTTCCAGAATACAGAGTAGTCTCTGTCTTCCAGTTCACATGTGCTTTGCAATATGCAAAGTGGTAATTTAATCCTGAATTCAGCTTGAATTATTTGGACATTATTTTAAATAAAATTTAAATCACTTGCATGCGTTTACATGTGCACATTGTTCCAATTTTATTGACTATTTCAACGATTTCTGAACTTTCTAAACTTCTGTGCTGTGTAGATTATATTAACCACTTGATTTGTCAAACGCAGGTGTCTGAAGCCTCATATATCTAAATGAACTTTGAGACTTCTACTTTGACACAAAGAGGAATGTGGATTTTGTATACACTTCAACACATGTTATTACGGTAATCAAAGTATCAATCAATTCTGGTGTAATGCAAATAAATTGCATAAAACATAATTTCTACGTGATTGAAAGGTAGAATGACCACGTTCTTCAGAAAGAGTTTCTATGAAGAATTGTCTAGTATGCATGTTCGAGTACTGTTCGGCTTATTACATTTATTTAAATTATTCTATATAGTAATGTGCATATTCTGGAAAACGTTATGACATCATTAACATTAACCAGACCCTAATAACACAGTAAGACACTTATTAAAGCTGCAGGTGTTGGATCAACATTCACATGTTACTCATGAACAAGGTTCCAAAGACTGTATGAGAAACATAAAGAGTCCCCATTGTTCAGCGTGTATGCTGCAGTCAAGTTATGATTAATCATATGGATTTGGCACTTTTTGAGTAAACATTTCAGAACAGATCTCTGATGCAATTATTTGACTCCTTTCTCTCACCTTCATAATGAGTTCAGATGAAAAAGACAATTCCATGCAGTTACTGACTTCACTTTATAGCAAATTAAACCTCCACTTTGTTTTTCTCATTTGTAGACCTGGGTTTTTGGACACCACAACAAAGTGCAATACATACAATTAATGGCAGCATAATGAGGAGAAAAAGGATGGCCGGTCCTGGAGACCCAGGGAAAAAGGAGAAGGGTCACTGAGACAGCTAACCATTATGACCACACTAAAGTGGTTAACAGACACAAAGGATTAAAGTGGAAAATCCGAGAAGATGAGAAGGGGCAAAAGACAAAAAAGAGGAGCGGACTCACACTATAGGAGTCAGCATCCTCCTCAATGGGCACTGGCTTAGTTATACTGATCATGTCGTGTTTAGTTTATATTTTCACTCTGGTTAAATTCTGTTTTGATTTTTGAACATTATTTCATCAGAAAGCACAGAAATGTCTGTGAACTTGGATGATGTATGTTGCATTAACTGCATTTGACACTTTTGTGTTCACTCACATGCAAGAAAAATCTATGGTATTTAATGTTTGCTCTCACAAGATTGTGAATAAAATATTTTAAAGTAAATTCAAAATAAAGTTAGGTCAACTACATTTTATTCATAGCTTTGCACAATACTTCTAATTTCACTATCAGAAAGAAAGATAAAATGTACATTTCTTACAAAGACAAACATTTATCTGTTAAGGTTGTGCTTCAAAAATAATCTAATGTTATTTTGTGAAGCACAATATCACAGGACTTTGTCTTTAAATTAAAAGGACTTATTGTCCATATTAGTACCTGTTCCAGATTATATCTTGGTCTGATGTTTGGTTACTGTGTTGTTTAATTTTAGCTCCCTTGCACTGTTTAGTTTTTTAGCTGAATGTCACAAGGTTTATTTTTCATATTGATTCCCACACTTTCTCTGTACGCACGTTCACCTGTCCTATGACCCCTTTTAGGTAGTTTTATTGTATCTACTTTGTCAGTGCTCACCTTTAAGTTTGGGTTTTTGTTTATGTCTAATGGTGTTTTGCCTCCCTTTTCTATATGTTTTCTTAACCCATTAATTTACACCCTGTTTGGTATTTTTAGTTATTTCCTAGTTTGTGTTTCCATTATCTGTTGTCCAGCTGCCTGCAGACATGTCTTCCTTTCTGGTTTCCACTCCATATTGCATATTTTTCTTGCATTACACGCAATTGAATCTCCATTTCAGTGGAATCTAATCAGACTGAAAATCTAGTAGTTAGATAGTTTTGTCAAATCTGAGAAAGCTTGGTTGCTGAAAGTAAGTTACAGTAGTTACAATACCACTAAGTGTTTATTTTGTAGACACATCAAAATTATTTATAGACTTGGAGCACATAACTTGTGCAAGTAAGTACTGAAAATAAACCTGTATTTTTTAAACTGCATAACATTATGAGGTTGTAAAGCTAGGTTATCTGAAAAAAATCTAATTGGCATGTCGTTGGAAACAACATTTTCAACAGAATAAGGGCCAACCCTTCCTCGATAGTGATAGTGGTGGCTCTATTTTGATGCCATCACAAAGTGGCAGTGTATTTAGAAACAGGTTCTAACTCATAGCGCACAGCTTATCAGTGGTGTAGTAGTAGTCGCAAAACAATTATGTGATCACCTTCATAGGAATAATTTGTATGAAGACTTTCAGTCAGGATTTAGAGTTCATCATAGTACAGAAACAGCACTGGTAAAAGTCACCAACGATCTTCTCATGGCCTCAGATACTGGACTCATCTCTATACTTGTTCTGTTAGATCTTAGTGCTGCATTTGATACCATTGATCATAACATTGATCAACTGGATCGACTGGAACATGAAAATGGAATTACAGGAACTGCACTAGGTTGGTTTAAATCTTATCTATCTGATAGATTTCAATTTGTTCATGTTAATGATGAATCCTCCATGCACACAAAGGTTAGCTATGGAGTTCCACAAGGCTCTGTGTTAGGACCAATACTTTTTACTTTATATATGTCTCCTTTAGGCAACATTATTAGAAAACACTCCTTAAATTTCCACTGCTATGCTGATGATACCCAGCTATATTTATCTATGGAACCAGATGGAAATAATCAGTTAATAAAGCTTCAAGCCTACAAGACATAAAAGCCTGGATGTCCCACAATTTTTTTACTTCTAAACTCACTAAACTCAGACAAAACTGAAGTCATAGTATTTGGGCCCAAAAATCTCAGAGATATGATGTCCAACCATATTGTCACACTAGATGGCATAAGTCTGGCCTCCAGTACTACTGCAAGGAACCTTGGAGTTATTTTTGATCAGGATCTATCCTTTAACTTACATATAAAACAAATCTCTAGAACAGCCTTCTTCCACCTACGGAACATTGCCAAAATTAGGAGCATCCTGTCTCAAAGTGATGCCGAAAAACTGGTCCATGCATTTGTTACCTCTAGGTTGGACTACTGTAATTCCCTACTTTCAGGATGCCCCAGTAACTCCCTAAAGAGCCTGCAATTAATCCAAAATGCTGCAGCAAGAGTGCTGACTGGAACTAGCAAGAGAGATCATATTTCACCTTCACTAGCTTCTCTCCATTGGCTTCCCATTAAATGTAGAATAGAATTTAAAACCCTGCTTCTTACATATAAAGCTCTGAATGGTCAGGCTCCATCATATTTAGAAGACCTCATAGCACCATATCATCCCAGTAGACCACTTCGCTCTCAGAATGCAGGCCTACTTTTGGTTCCCAGAATTTCCAAAAGTAGAATGGGAGGTAGAGCCTTTAGCTATCAAGCTCCTCTCCTGTGGAACCAGCTCCCAGTTCAGATTCGGGAAGCAGACACTCTCTCTACTTTTAAGTCTAGGCTTAAAACCTTCCTTTTTAATAAAGCATATAGTTAGTTATAGTTATGCTGCCATAGGCTTAGACTGCTGGGGGACCCACCCCCCAATGCACTGAGCTCCTTTCCTCCTCTTGACCATCTCTCCTCTCCTCTCATCCAGCAATTGTCACCACTGTATGTCATTAACTCTGTGTGTTCTCTCCCGTAGTTGTCTTTGTCCTCCTCTGTCCCCCTCTCTCTGTCCCTTTCTGCAGGTGTCCCCCGGCTTTGAAGCTGTGTGTCTTCCAGCGTGAAGCTACTGATCCTACCAATCTGCTAGATGTTTTGTTGTTGCTTTTGTTGCTCTGTTCTTTTCTCTCTCCCCTTTCCACTCACCCCAACCGGTCGAGGCAGATGGCCGTCCACCCTGAGCCTGGTTCTGCTGGAGGTTTCTTCCGTTAAAGGGAGTTTTTCCTCTCCACTGTTGCCTATGGCTTGCTCCAGGGGGAATTGTTGGGTTCTCTTTATATATCTTTATAATCTTGACTTTATTCTGTAAAGTGCCCTGAGATGACTTTGTTGTGAATTGGCGCTATATAAATAAAGTTGAATTGAATTGAAGTTGAATTGAATTGGTGTACTAGGCAGTTTTTATTATGATTATCATGATACTGCCACCACAAGCCACTCAGTTGAAGAACCCTTTCAGATTAGAAGGGAGATGTCTTTAAGAACTTCAAGTCTAGTTGCCACTTAAATGGTAAATGGTCTGCACTTATATAGCGCTTTTCTACCTATTGGCACTCAAAGCGCTTTACACTGCTTCTTATTTACCCATTCACACTCACATTCATACACCGATGGGGGAGCTGCTATGCAGCTGGCCAACACTCACCGGGAGCAACTAAGTTGGGGTTCAGTGTCTTGCTCAAGGACACTTCGACATGTGATCGGAGGAGCCGGGGATTGAACCAACAACTGTGAGATTGGTGGCCAACCACTCTACCTTCCTGCGCCACAGTCGCAGTCGCCCCAACTTAACAGCACCTGGCTATAAACCTGGTGGTGGCTGCCATTCAAGGTGCCATTCAAGGTGCTCATCTGAACCACAGGGAGCAACTTGAGGTTCAGTGTCTTGCCCAAGACACAGAGATCGAACCACTGACCCTGTGGTCCGTGGACAACTACCTTACCAAGTGAATTACTGCCACCCTGTATACAGCCAGCCTAAACAATACATACATTTCTGTCGAATTACAGACGGCATTGGCAGTATTACACAATGCCACTCACACTCAAATAATTCCCTTGAAGCCTGTCTCGGAGTTTAAAGGTGCTTTCAGTTTATTGTTCCAGAGTATTTCTTCCTTGTTTATAATGAATGAACCTTTCATTTTCAACTGATGATTCTCTACAGCATATAATTATACATGACATAACACTTAACGTAGTCACTTGTGAAAACAAGTTCTTTCTCAGAATACATTACCTGGAAAACTCTTATCGTAACAGGTTATACACATAAAAACTTTTGTGACACATGTAGGGTCACTTTACCTTTAAATGGATAAATTAGTCATTGTCACTATCAGAATAATTGGGCTCATTATCTAATTAAGAAATTGTATAATATTCAGAACCTGTATTCTACAATATCTTCTGTTGTAGACACACTATGGTCTGTACTTTTAGTGTTTTAAAAACTCTCTTTTTTGTTTCAGTTAGCCTCTTTCGAAAAACTTCCTTCTCTACCACAGAGTTTCACAAATAAAAAGGTTTGTGTGTGGAAGCTTAGAAAGGAAATTCACATACATAATGTTGAGTTTGGAATCTTTAAAAAAAAAATCTGATTGGCATCTTGTTGGAAACAACATTTTCAACAGAATAAGGGCCAACCCTTCCTCGATAGTGATAGTGGTGGCTCTAGTTTGATGCTATCACAAAGTGGCAGTGTATTTAGAAACAGGATCTATCTCAACAGTGGTGGTCTATCGGGCACAGCTTATCAATGGTGTACTAGGCAGTTTTTGTTATCATGATACTGCCACCACAAGCCACTCAGTTGAAGAACCCTTTCGGATTAGAAGTGAGATGTCTTTAAGAACTTCAAGTCTAGTTGCCACTTAACAGCACCTGGCTATAAACCTGGCTGATCAAGAATCTTCACAGATGTAATGCAAAGGTGAAAAGTTTGAAAAGTCATAATGAATCCGTGTCCCTTTCCCTCTGATAAAAATACTTTACAAAGACTGCTTCTCATCAAGCAAACAATGATTTAAAAAAAAAAGGATGTTCAAAAGCAATTAGAGGAAAAACATAAATGGCTAATTTGGCCTGCTGTAGAATTATATAGCGCTTTTATCCAAAGCACACAAATCAATAGTGGTGGCTGCCATTCAAGGTGCTCATCTGAACCACTGGGAGCAACTTGAGGTTCAGTGCCTTTCCCAAGACACAGAGATCGAACCACTGACCCTGTGGTCCGTGGACAACTGCCTTACCAAGTGAATTACAGCCGCCCTGTATACAGCCAACCTAAATAATACATACATTTCTGTCGAATTACAGACAGCATTGGCAGTATTACACAATGCCACTCACACTCAAATAATTCCCTTGAAGCCTGTCTCGGAGTTTAAAGGTGCTTTCAGTTTATTGTTCCAGTTTATTGTCCCTTCGTTGTTCATGATGAAAGGGTTGAGTAGGACCTTTCATTTTCAACCGATCATTCTCTACAGTATATAATTATACGTGACATAACAGTTAAAGTAGTCACTTGTGAAAACAAGTTCTGTCACAGAATACATTACCTGGAAAACTCTTATCGTAACTGGAATACTGTTTGTCTGTGAATAATTGAAACAGCCTGTTTGAACAACCTGTTTGAAATTAAGTACATATTTAAAATTAAGGGGACCATACAGTGCTGTGAAAAAACTATTTTTGTGTGTGTCTAAGCTGTACACATACTCTTAATGGCGACTTTATTAGATACACCAGTGCAATCAATGCAATCCAATACAGTAGCTCTGCCATGAATTGTACTTTTACAATGGTATAATTTCTCTTTTTTTTTTAAGTTGAAATAGTAAGAAATGTAATAATTTCACTCTCTGTTTATTAGAGAGAGCGACTGTGGCACAGGAAGGTAGAGCGGAGTGGTCATCCACCAGTCTTGCAGTTGTTGGTTCAATCCCTGGCTCCTCTAGTCACATGTCAAAGTGTTCTTGAAGTGTTCTTCTGGGATTTTCATAATGCAAACTATGATTAGGTGTAATGTAATCTGTTTTTGTGAATGACTCATGACATAAATAAATTATGTGAATGCCCACTATAGTCATCCTGGTTTATTTATGTAATTTTGAATTTGCAGATACTGACAGATAACAGGTACACATTAGCACCTTGATTGTAGTTAAGTTTATTTGAGCTAGAGGTGACTGATAAAGGCAATGAATAAATAAAAGACCAGACACAAATATGCCAACAAACTGGACAGGAACTACAAAAGTAAGGCCATGTACAGACACCCCCTGCCTTCCCCATGTTACAATAATTGTCTACTGCTGCTGCCGATTTAATGAGCTTAGAACTAAATTCAACAAAGAAATAAAAATGACTTGAAAAGCACATTGTTCTGTTCATGTCTACCAATGTTCACTACAAAGTTACTTAGCAGTCATTATGGTGAAATCATGTGCAGAATGTACAGTAGAAAATGCAGCACATAACAGCACTGTGTGCTACACAGTTGCACCATAACATTTGTCTCCTCCTACATAAAAAGAAGAGGAAGGAGAGGATGGGCTCATGTATATAAATGCTGGCTTCAAGTCAAGAGAAGGAACTGTCTTTTTGCAGAACATTACTCCAGATCAAAACACTCAGGTGAGTAATAGCGATTATTGCATTATTTGTGTTACTTTCGTCATCATTATCTCACTACCAGGCTAAAGCTTGGTTTTGTGAATGTGTAATTATTCGTTAAATTGTTCTTCTTGTTTTCCCATTTGCAAGAGTGTATTTTCATAATTTTAACCTCTGTTTTAAATTCTTTTCTGCATTTTGACCACAGATACAATGACAAGTAAGTGCAATGTTTAAATTGTTGCCCATCAAAACCACACAGCATGAATCATCTTCATCAACAGTGTTTGAACATACCGGCCTCACAGTTGATAATGTCTTTATATTTATAGCTGAAAGCTTTCAGCAGGAGTTCCTGAAAACACACAACGCCTACAGAGCGAAGCACAGTGCACCAGCACTGAAGCTCAATGCTGAGCTCAATGCTTCAGCTCAGAGTTGGGCCAATCACCTGCTGGCAACTGGAACCCTGCAACACAGTGACACAAAGGATGGGGAGAACATCTTCACTGTGTTCAGTTCAGCATCTTTAAAACTGACAGGTGCCTTACATAGCTAACATTCCTCTAACCCAACCTTTATCATATCAGATCATCTTCCTCATTCCTCATGAAGTCGTTTCTGTTTTATCTGATAATAAAATGAGACCATCCCCTTCAACTCTGCTCAACTTAACTCTAATTGCCATTTCTATTATTGCATTAGGGAAATTCTTTTTGTTGAAGTTAACAAGTTAGATAAACCCACTCTGAATTCACATACAGAGGAGTCAGTCAAAGAGTGATATGAAAGTTTTAATGTTCCTATTGTCATTATCTGATGTATGTGAATGTTTTTGTCTTTTACTATCAGGGAAAGAAGCTGTAGATGCATGGTATGCAGAGATCAAGGATTACAACTGGTGCAACCCTGGTTTTAAGGGCAATACTGGTAAAAAAAAAAAAAAAAAAAAAACACAAGCCAATTGCACTGAAGTTTCAACACAATAACTGATTTTGTGGATCAGTAAGAACAATAAACCATATAAAACAGCTTGATATGAACCTTAGACCTCTGTGAAATGTTTTATACAACATGGCTAGTAAATGGGTTGTTGCTGTATGCAGCAGATATTTGACTTAGGGGTAAAAAGTTGGCTCTTAAACAGAACTTCAAAATTTTCGCTTTTATTTGATGCTGTTTATGCCTCAATAATGTACATTAAAAGCCATAAAATGATCCCCAGTATTAGAGCAGAGGGTTTTAAAGTAAGTAATCTGAAGTAACTCAATATGTAGTCTCTTAAATGTTGGTTTCTTCTTTTGATATGCTTTCACAGCCTTTATCTGCAACCTCCGTTAGTTGTTTATTGATTTATTTTGGGGGGACTATCTTCGTGGTCTTTAACATATCTATCAAGTAAATGCTGACATTCTGAACTTTTGTCTCATATCCACCTTTTTGTCTTAAACCCAAATGTCTTCGGTGTACAGTGAAAAATATCTTTTGGAGGGGACTGTACACATACAACAAGATAAGATCAAGTTGGGTCCAGACTTTAACCTAACTTGATGCGGTGTTTCCTCCTACAGGTCATTTTACTCAAGTGGTTTGGAAGGACACCACTGAAGTGGGAGTGGGCATGGCCAGTAGTGGAAATAGAGCCTTTGTGGTTGGGCAGTACCGTAAACCTGGAAACATGGCAATGCCGGGATACTTCGAGAAAAATGTCCTGCCACTAGGTAAAAACACATATATTCATAATGACTTGTCACTCTGTGAAGTAATGTCAGGCTGTGGTTTAGGTCTAGAACAGTAGTGGAAAGTAAAAAGTGCATTTACTTCAGTATAATTTGGAGTCACTTTAATTTCCTGTACTTTATTCTACTGCGCTTTCCCATTTAATTAGGAATATTCTACATTTAATTTTTTACAGTACAGTTTCTAAAATTTAAATCGGTGTGAATTCCATTCAATTAAATTCAATTGAACTTTATTTATATAGACCCAATTCACAACAAAGTCATCTCAAAGAGCTTTACAGAATAAAGTCAAGACTATAAAGATGTATAGAGAGAACCCAACAATTCCCCCTTGAGCAAAGCCCTAGGCAACAGTGGAGAGGAAAAACTCCCTTTAAGGGAAAAAAATTCCAGAAGAACCAGGCTCAGGGTGGGCAGCCATCTGCCTTGACTGGTTTGGGTGAATGGAAAGTGAAGAGAAACAAGAAAAGAGAAACAGGAGCAGCAATAAAACATTGGGCAGGTTGGTCGGACCAATATCTCCACACTGTAAAAAAAAAACACAGAGTTAATTTGAATATTTCATTTAAACTCAAATCTAGGATCTTAAATAGGGAATAATGTAAACATACCCCTAAATTCATGAAACAGTTCAAAGGATGTCCTCTTTAACATATTGTAACATACTGTAACTGTTTATTACTAATATGACAGAAAAAAATATCAATACTACAGCCTGACTAAACTACAACTGCATTTTGCTGCCACGTATGTTCTTTTACTAAAATTGGATTGTGATTTCAATCATTTGTGTACTGTGGGAATGTGCTTTTTTTGTATTTTAAATTACTACATTTATGAAATATATTAAAGTTCCTTTTTAAGTAGGAGGATATCACATGTGGGGCTGGCTCAAAATTTTCTGTACATATGACTGAATCCTGTGTTCTATGCAGATCCATGTATTGGAGAATCTTGTGCTGCTTTTTATTATTTAAACAAACCTGATGCCACCATAATAATCTGACATATTAAATATGATATATCGTAAATATATGACTAATTTGTGTTTCATTAACAATAACATAATATTTATCATTATTAGTAATAGAACGTCGTTTTTTCAGTTTCTGAAATACATTTTGGTGCTAAATATGTCCTTTTAGTAATATGGGATTTAATACACCTATTATAGTATAATAGTATATAATAATATATATAATTATGTCCATGTATGTTATAACTGCACCTTGATCCTTGCTACTACTCTCCTTTCGGCTTATCCCGTGAGTTCAGGGTCGCCACAGCGGTTCATTGTCCACATTTTGATTTGGCACAGTTTTTACACCGGATGCCCTTCCTGACGCAACCCTCCCCAATTTCTACCGGGCTTGGACCGGCACTGCATTGCTGGGGAGGGGAATGGGCTGTTAGGGGTTCAGTGTCTTGCCCAGGGACAATTCGACATATAGCCAGGGCTGGGGATTGAACCACTCACCCTGTGGTCCGTAAGAAACTGCCTATACCAACTGAGCTATCTGGAAAAATGCTTCTTTTGTTTTGGCTTATTCATTTTACTATTACTTTCAGTGTAAAGGCTGTGCTTCTGATGGATAGAACAGTCAACACCCCAGCGAGGAGACCGGAATGACTCTTAGGAAAACCTGCACACTGAACAATCTCTGCAACCCCCAACAGATCTTTTCTCCCAACTATACCCATATTCATCAATTGAAACACCTTATCTTATAAAATTGTCTTGATTCTGAATGCTTTTCATTGCATTGTAATCCAAAATAAAGTTAATAAATGAATGTGGGTTTGGCACTTTACATATTTTGTCACTATGCAAATGGAGTTGCTCAATGGCCAAAGGTTAGACTGTGGTTGAGCAGCTTCCAAATTCCAACTTATCTTATTTAAATAAAAAATAATTTGAAGAATAAATATGGAGAATAACGTGTATAATCCACATAAGTGAATGGGAATATCTTTTATAAGCTTCTTTAAAATTCAGAACTCTAAGCAAAAATGCATAACTGCAAAACCACATTCAAAAACTTCACCCATTAAAATTAATTCTTAATTAATTCATTAATTAATTCTAAAACTCTGTCATGTTACATCAAAACCCAGGTTTATCTACTTAAGAAATTAACTATTACTACTTAAGCAAAATTGCACAAAGCACAATTTTTGAAACTTTGGCAAAACATAGTTCACAATTCAATCCTGATGTCTTTGGCAAATGAATGAATGATTTCATGAAATGTAAACAGTTTTCTGATAGGACTTCGCTTTGATGTTTTCTCTTTCACTTTGGTTTTTACTTGCCTTGTACCTCACTTGTAAGTCGATTTGGATAAAAGCATCTGCTAAATGATTGAAAGTAAATGTGATTACACAGTATGGTACAGCAGTTGTCCACCAAAAGTTGTTGGTTCAATCCCCAGCTCCTCCAGTCACATGTCGAAGTGTCCTTGAGCAACACACTGAACCCCAACTAAGTTGCTCCCGGTGCTGGTTGGCCAGCTGCATAGCAGCTCCCCCATCGGTGTATGAGTGTGTGTGTGATTGTGAGTGCGAATGGGTTAATAAGAAGCAGTGTAAAGCAGTATTAAAACATATAGTTTTAATGATAAGAAAAAATGCACAGATCCACTCATGTCCTCTGAATTATAGAGTTCTTTGGACTTTGCACTTTGGGGCAGCACAGTGTGAAGGTAAACCCTTAGATCTAATAGTGCTTACGTTACACGACTCAAGTTTACTGGTTTAAATCTTCGCTGGGCCTTTCATTGCTTAATTTGCATGTTTGCGTTCATTGGATACTCTCATTTCCTTTGAACGGGAATTGTCAGTAGGTGGGAGTGTGAATAGTTTTCTATCTCTGTATGTTTCTATGTCAGCCCTGGGATAGCCTGATGATGTGTCCAGGGTGTACCCCACTATTTGTCCAATAACCCCTTACGGGCTAAGCAGTCAAAGTAATGGCTTTGGGAAATGGCTTTAAGGTGTACCCCACATCTCACCTAGCTAATCTAGCTAGCTACTGATCACTGTAAGTGATTGAGAAAAACCTCCAGCTATACTTATTTTCCTATTTAAACTTCATGGTCTTTTCACGTCTCAGTCACAGAACAGCTAAGGGACAGACTAAAGAGGCAGCCCCTAATTGGTCCTTTCGTAACCATTTAAACCACTGAATTACAGATAGATCCTTATAGCACCAACTCAGGGTTTAAAGTTTAAAGATGGCTATTCCCTTTTCATGTTACAGTATTGAGTGCCTTCGAATTTGGTCCTAAGACCCAAAAAATCATTTAGAATTTTTGTACTTTGTCCCCAAGTCTATGGGTTTTTTGAGTGGGTATTTGGTTAAAGGTCTGTAGTTAAGACAAGTTTTACTGTCCAACAAAAAGTTCAGTAAATACCCCACTCCCAATATTTTTGAGATTGTATGTGTCTTGAAGAAGATGTTTGCCAAAAAGTGCCTGAATGAGACTAGAGAAGTTGTCAGGAATCTTAACCGTCATCATGCTAAACACGGGGAGACCTTTACAGCCTCATTCAGTTTATTATTTGAGATTATTTGTTGTGACTTTGGAAATTACATTTCATGACCAATCTAAGCAGAAAATCCACGAAATTAGAAACAGTGCCATTACTTTTTCTCGCAACTGTATCTTTGGCTGGACCATGTGCTCATTGAGACAGCCCTGCATTCAATATTATGAACAAAGCCATCACAGATGAAATACAAATAATGCACACTTCCCTGGGTGAAAAAAAACAGGAGTCAAAATTGTTCACAGACTAATAAGGACCTTAACATAGATGAATAAAATACCTGTGGTAGGCAGAGTGGGTTATCCTCTAACTCCAGAGATGGCATTTGATCCCCAGCTCCACTAGTCCACATGTCAAATCCATAGATGCTTCTCTTGTGTAAATCACTTTTAAAAAGGGTGGCCAAAACTTTAGAACCACCTCTTCTTATAATCCACTCCAGTACGACTCCACTACCCACTTTGACCTCAATAATAAACACATCTCATTATCTTTCTGACAGTTTCAATCTAAAAACTGTTATAAAAAATGTATAATCTTGTAAAAGTAGAAGATTTTGGCAGAGCCATTGTATTGGATTCCATTAAATTGCATAGGTGTAATTAATGTCTTAGCTTGAATGGTGTATATAAGTCATATGTAACTTAAAACAACCAGTTTTGCAGTCTCTGCTGATATTGTATATATAGAAGAAGTGATTGTAACTTCTAAAATATGTCTGAAATTTGTGAGTTAACCTTTCCACAGTATCACTATCATCATATTACAGACATTATATAAATTGACTTTCTGATTGACCTTAGAATCAAAAATGATGCATGTTTTTCAGCACAAGTTTAATAGTAGAACATTTTCAGTTAAAACTAAAATTGGCAAAATAAATTTTCTTCATCTCCTGCTTGAGCTTCTGTAACAGCTATAGTACATTATCACCCTATGTGAAATTCTAAATGGTCACTAGGTGGCAGAATAGCACAAGAAATCATGTTTCTGGCTCTGCAGGATTTTAAAACAGGACCTCCAAAAACACCACAGACCTTAAAGACTTGTATCTAATGCTGTCAAATTCAAAAGCATTCAGTTACAAATCAACAAATGTATGCATTAGCTAGAGTTTAGTGTATATCTTTGTGACTGCATTTACAATTAACCACTATATTAAAAGATTTAGTGCACCTGTGTGTGGGCAACCTAATATTATTTCATTAGTTACAGCTTTACAATGCACTTGATGTGGGAAATAAAGACTAGAAAATAAATCAGTTAATTCTTTTAACTTTTAATATTAACAATTTTCTATAAAAACGCTTAAAATGCCTTTCAAAAGTTTATATGCAAATAAAAGAATTATCTGAAAATCTGGTTTGTCTGTCTCTGCTAGAGTAGAGATATCAAGAAATTCATTCTGAACGTTCCTGTTTTTCCAAATTTCCAGCTTCAAGTAGCAGGATGGTACTTTATGCTGCTATGCAGCTGGCCAACGCTCACCGGGAGCAACGAAGTTGGGATTCAGTGTCTTGCTCAAGTACACTTCGGCGTGTGACCGGAGGAGCCGGAGATTGGACCAACAACCTTTGGTGGACAACCGCTCTACCTTCCTGGACCAGCTTCCTTTCACAACTTGGGCTACAATGTGCAAATGGAACATACAGAATAATGACAAAGATAAGTAGGTGCATGATTCATTAAAAGATGAGGAAAAACTGATATCCAGAGGGAGAGTTGTTTATGAACCGATACCAGAACTACAAAAGCTCAGTCACCATTTGTACCAAGAACAAAGCCATGGTTTGAAATACTGCAATGTTCTCGAATTATATCATTTATTGTTTGTGTTTACTAAATAAAGGCTATGGCAATTTATTAGAAAAGTAGAAAAGTGCTATGTAAGTGCAGACCATTTACCATGATAAATAACGGAGAATATAACCCAAAAGTGTAAAACCTCTATCATCTCTGTGAGGGTCTAATTAGCTGTGCTCTGTGAATGTGTAACAGATACTATGTTTACTGTGTTAGTGTGAAAATGTTAATTTTTGCAGGTATTACATCATAAACAACTGAACTGGAGAACTGAATAAATGTTGACCTGATAATGTTGCTGACAAGTCAAGGGCTCACCAAAATCATTTTACTGTCTGTAACACATTGCATGGAAAACATTCCGACCCCTAAAATAAAAATGCCAACCTGCTGGTTGAACTGTAAATGGTAAATGATCTGTACTTATATAGGGCTTTTCTACCTATTGGCACCCAAAGCACTGCTTCTTATTCACCCTTTCGTACTCACAATCACACACACACCAATGGAGGAGCTGCTATGCAGCTGGCCGACACTCACCGGGAGCAACTAAGTTGGGATTCAGTGTCTTGCTCAAGGACAGTTCGAAACGTGACCGGAGGAGCCGGGGATCAAACCAACAACTGGGAGATCGGTGGACGACCGCTCTAACCATCTGCACCACAGTCGCAGGTGATGTCAGAGTATCATTCATTAT
Organism: Channa argus; assembly: GCF_033026475.1. NCBI lineage: Eukaryota > Metazoa > Chordata > Actinopteri > Anabantiformes > Channidae > Channa > Channa argus. The sequence goes on from NC_090207.1 coordinate 27,002,612, forward strand.
GGGGCATCCACCAGTTCTTTGGTTGGTGGTTTGATACCCAACCTATGTGATTGTTTGTCGGTCAACGTGAGTGAACCTCCTGACACTCTTACCTATCTCAGAATGTCCTGTCTCTAATTGAAACTACATTTCCCATAAACCCTGGTGTTTTCCAGGTCCCTGGCTTTTGCTTAAATCATAGTGGAATTGAACTTCCTGTCAGCCTCTAGGCACCAAAAGCTCTGGCCAGTTAGGTGGCCAGTTAGGTGGCCAGTCTTTGTGCTGGTAAGATTCTGACAATAAGTAATATGATTTGTAGATGTAAATATCATTGTATTAAAAAAAACATGATTACACTCACTTAATACTACATATCAAAGAGTTCTTGAAGCTACACACAGTAGAACTTAACCCTCCCCTAGTGTGGCCAGCTGGGCCTGGGTGGGTGTAGCAAATGTTGGGGACAAACTCCATTGGGGCATATGCTTATATGTCTGTATGATTCAGAAGGACAAATAAACATGTTTTTCTACATTTCAAATGGGAATTTATGTGGCTAAGTATCGTTATATATATAATATGTTATATGTTATATAACATTTTGCTCCAATGCAGAAATGCACTTTACTTGAATTCAGTTTTGAAAAATTGTAAATGTGAGATTCTGCGTCATCTTGGTCAGAAGTCACCACAGAGGAGGGACTTTTGCCTAGAGGTTTTTGCCTAGATGATTTTCAGGGGCGACTGTGGCGCAGGAAGGTAGAGCAGTTATCCCCCGATCTCACAGTTGTTCCCCGGCTCATCTGGTCACATGTCAAAGTGTCCTTGAGCAAGACACTGAACCCCAACTTAGTTGCTCCCAGTGAGTGTTGGGCAGCTGCATAACAGCTCCCCCACTGGTGTATGAGTGTGTGTGTGATTGAGAGTGCGAATGGGTGAATAAGAAGCAGTGTAAAGTGCTTTGAGTGCCAATAGGTAGACCATTTACCATTTTATTTGTTGTAAATGGTCTGCACTTATATAGCGCTTTCCAACCTTATTTATACCCAAAGCACTTTACACTACTTCTCATTAACTCATTTAAACTCACAATCACACACTGATATGCAGCTGGCCAACACTCACCAGGTGGGGGCTCAGTGCCTTTCTCAGCGACACTTCAGCCCTGAACGACTGCTCTAACCTCCTGAGCGACGGTCGCATTGTACAGTACTTAGCTCTTTGTGTTCCATGGAGAAATACTATCTCCTAGACTGAATCTGTATATTTTAGTGCAGTAGATTAAGTGCATGTAGATTATGTGTGGTAACAAATTCTACTGCCTTTACTTAACATATTTAATTTGCACTTTTACCCTCACAGCCTTTGACTTGTTTAAAGAGGTCCACCAACACTGATTTTTAAATCTGCAGACTGTCAGTGAATTTTGTCTTATAGCAGTTCCTAAAGGTTGAAAAGTGACACATCAAGAAAAGATTTAAAATGACAGTAGACTAGAGTTTACAGCACTGTCTTCATCAGGTATTACTTTGAAAACATTTCAGTTTCAGCACTAACTGTGTCCAGATTATTGGAGCTACCCACCTAAACTACCTACCTAAACTGTAAAGGATGCAAGATCAAGTTTTCCATGAATCAGGAACCTGCAGATTACACAGTTGGTTAGAAACTACGAATCAAAACATAATATACACTCCCCTCGAAGAGTATTGGAACAGTGAGGCCAATTCCTTTATTTTTGCTGTAGACAGTGGAGGTAACATCATGGATTGGGCTTGCATGGCTTCTACTGGGACAGGCTTATTAATCTTCATCAATGATGTATCTCAGGAGTCTACAAAAAACATTTTGGCATGGGTCTGTTCCTTTCCACTAGCTTCCACTAACTCACTGTTGGTTTTAATGTTTTTAGAGGGTAGGGGTGATGGGTTTATCTAAATTATCACTAAGACAATTGATGAGTTTGGGTAAGATTTAAATCCTTCGGGTAACAGTTCTGTTTAACTGTGCTTTTGGAGGTAACCGCTGTGAAACATTTAGACAGTGATGTTTTATTCCCTCTGATTTACTGCTTCATTCTCTTTATTCACCTACAATATCAATCAACTCTTGCTGAGATGGGAGGGGGAAATTGAATGATGCATTTACGGACAACAATGGACAAATCACTGCTTTTAAAGGAACTAAGTCGACAGCAGTTTTCATTGTTCAAATAAAGGAGACTGGATGTATATCAGGCAGTAAAATGAACATAAAAAAGAACAGCTCTCATGTAGCATTCGGATCCTTTCATTTCTATCATCTATTAACTATTTGTGAATTAAGACCTGTATCTGATACAGGTATGAATTATTCTCCACTAGTCGACCGTCAAGCAGATAGTATATTTTGGACGACTGTGGTGCAGGAAGGTAGAGTGGTTGTCCACCAATCTAACAGTTGTTGGTTCAATCCCCGGCTCCTCAGTTCACATGTCGAAGTGTCCTTGAGCAAGACACTGAACCCCAACTTAGTTGCTCTCGGTGTGTGTTGGCCAGCTGGATAGCAGCTCCCCCACCGGTGTATGAGTGTGTGTGATTGTGAGTGTGAATGGGTGAATAAGAAGTATGTGGAGAAGCAAATGGAGTATATTAAACAGCACTGTAGTCCTTCTACGGAGTGGTCAATCTAGTGTATCTTTAACTGTGGTGAAGAGACAGTTGGCTGTAGCTCAGTTGGTAAAGGCAGTCCTCCATGGAGGGTCGACAGGGTCAGTGGTTCGAGCCCTGGCACTGGCTATATGTCGAAGTGTCTCTGGGCAAGACACTGATCACCTACCAGCCCATTCCTCTCCCCAGCTGTGCAGTGCCGGTCCAAGTCTGGTAGAAATTTGGTAGGGTCCTGTCAGGAAAGGCATCAGTCGTAAAAAAAAAAAAAACTGTGCCAAATCAACATGCGGACAATGATCCGCTGTGGTGACCCTTAACTCACGGGATAAGACGAAAAGACAAAAAAAACTGTGTGGTGTGATGTGTAGTTTATTGTATATTCCATATCTTAAGCATGGTTTTTTGCAAAGGAGCCAATTTACTGAGAATTTAATTCAATTCAATTCAATTCAACTTTATTTATATAGCGCCAATTCACAACAAAGTCATCTCAGGGCACTTTACAGAATAAAGTCAAGATTATAAAGATGAAAAAAGAGAACCCAACAATTCAAGCCATAGGCAACAGTGGAGAGGAAAAACTCCCTTTTACCTTTTACTGTGATTTGATGTAAAATGCAGCCAATTACTTCCAGTAAAATAGGCTCCTGGGACAAAAAGATTTGGGACCTGGGACATTTTTGGGACAATAAAGAAAATTACCTCACACTGCATGCATTTTGTTGTAGAAAGTTAAATGAAGCATGCAAATATAAATATATGGTATAAGAAGTGTTTCAGACCTCACTGTGTGAATAAGAAAATAAACTTGCTTCTTCTCACTGAGTCTGAGCGAAGGAAGAGCTCAGCCTAGTGTCCCTGTCTGCAGCAGAGAGGGAGCTCAACTGGAGTCAGCTGGAGTCATCTTACAAAGTTCCTTTTTATTAAAGCTTATAGTTAGAGCTGCTCAGTCACTGTGAACCAGCTCTTAGTTATTGCGCTATAGACTGCTGGTGACCCCCCCAAGTCCAATGAGCTCCTCCCCTCCCCTCTCTCTTCTGTCCATGGATTTATGTATGTGTATTATATATGTTATGAGTGTATGACATTAACTTTGTTTCTTCTATCTCACATAGTTGTCTTTCTCCCTCTTTGTCTCCCTCTTTCTGTACCTTTTTACAGGTGTCACCAGCATTGGAACTCTATGTTTCCAGTGTGCAGCTACCGGTCCTACCAACCCACCCAATGTTTCATTGTTGCTTTTTGTTGCTCTTTTCTTTTCTCTCTCCACTTTCCCCTCACCCAAACCGGTCAAGGCAGATGGCTGCCCACCCTGAGCCTTGGTTCTGCTAGAGCTTTCTTCCTTTAAAGGGAGTTTTTCCCCTCCACTGTTGCCTAGGGCTTGCTCAAGGTTGATTTGTTGGGTTTTCTCTATATAGTATCTTTATAGCGATGTTGTTTGGCTTAGAGACAGTGGCACTGAAGAAAAGACAGGAGGCAGAGCTGGAGGTAGCAGAGCTTAAGATGTTGAGGTTCTCTTTGGGAGTGATGAGGATGGACAGGACCAGGAATGAGGACATCAGAGGGACAACTCATGTTAGATGTTTTGGAGATAAAGTCAGAGAGGCCAGATTGAGGTGGTTTGGACATGTTCAGAGAAGAAATTGTGAATATATCGGTAGAAGGATGCTGAGGTTGGAGGTGCCAGGCAGGAGGTCTAGAGGAAGACCAAAGAGGACATTTATGGATGTAGTGAGAGAGGACATGAAGTTAGTTGGTGTAAGAGAAGAGGATGCAGAGGACAGGGTTAGATGGAGGCACATGATTTGCTGTGGCGACCCCTGAAAAGGAACAGCTGAAAGGAAAAGAAGAAGATAGTCTTCTTTTTATGTAGTAAAGTTTATTATGTAGTAAAGCGCCTTGAGATGACTTTGTTGTAAATTGGTGCTGTATAATTAAAGTTGAATTGAATTAAATTGGAAGTTACTTTTATTGGAGCACAGCTGCTCCAAGTGTTATTCTATACAACTTGTACAAGATTTAAAAAGAGAAAAGCTTCTCTACTCTACTTCTTTTCCTTTTTTAATGTTGCATTTGGCCCTACTTACTAGGGAACAACATCTAAAACGATAATTCACCCAGAACACTGGAAAAACAAAGATTAAACTTTTCATATCACCGACCATATTTGAGCGTAAATCTTTGTCCGCTTGGTTTAACTGGTTTCCCTTAATCTAGTATTAATCATGTTTTTTTTAATCTTTCACATTTTCTAAACTCTATCAGTGGCCTAAATCCAAGCGTATCAGTATCAAGTTTCAGCCATACATCTCTGTACAGCATCTGTTCATTCTGCTTTTTTCCCATGCTTAACCATTGAATTTTCAAACATAATTTACAAAACCAGCTCAGGGTGCATAATAGCAGTCAAACTAACAGTTTGTCCTGACATACTTTTGCTGTGTCTGATGTGCTTCTATTGCCTCAAAGGGCATCTTTGATGAAAATATTCCAATTCTATGACAAAATCCTCAACCAATGACAGTCAGTTTCCAAAGTGACATTTTACATCAGCATCGTAAGAGCTAATCCTCAATAAAGTAATCTAACCTCACTTTATGATATGGATACATCTGTCCTAGCACCATCTGTTTCCTATTTGTAATATTGATCTGGCTGTTGGAGGCTGAGTGCTGGATGCTGCAGCGCCCTGACAGCTACTGAGGCCTTGATTTCAATCGAAGAGAAAATTCAACATGTATCGAGGCTGCCTGCAACGTCCTGTCTGAATCATGCATTGAAATACAATGAAATTACGATGTTACAGTCCTATAACCTGGATGTTAAATAGATCGAGCATAGAGTTGAGTTATATTGAATATTGACTTTATTGGTTCAGATTCTTACAGCGCAAATCTGCACTCTGCCAACCAAATTCTGTACAGTTAAAGTCCACTCCATCTGTTATGATGCCACAGCAATGATGGAATTATACTTAAACCTGCTAAAGACCTTTTTTTACTGGCTATACTAAAACATTCATACATCCATTTACTATGTTATTTACTATGTTACTATGTTAAGACCTGGACAGGTCTTTAGTGTGTGGGAAGAAACCGGAGTAATTGGAGAACATCTACACAAGCATGGGGAGAACATGGAAACTTCACACAGAAAGACCAGCCAGCAGGTGGATTCAAACCCAAACCCTAGCTGTGAGGCAGCAGCGCTAACCACTCCTCCACTGTGCAGCCTGACTATACCAAAACAGTCCAACTCATTCTAAACATGTCTACAGTCATGATAGCAGCATTGTAAACCTGCTGAGGCACAGCAGAAAAGTTAGCACATTGTGTAAAATGTATATAAAAGAAAATGCAATGAATGGGTGGAGTAAGGTTAATCAGTGAGTGAAACACTGTGTTCAATGCCTTATGCTTGGTCTTCTGTTACTATGCAGGTTGCACATGTGGCCTACATTGTTCCTTCGTTGTCTCTCCCTACTGAGACCTTTTTTCTTATTTTCTTATGTTTTTTCATTGTTCTGTTTCTCCTCCTCTGTCAAAAATAACCAAGATATACCCAGGACTGATCTGCACAGCTAAACTCAATCATAACCTTTAACCTCCACTACGTGTTTATCTCATGAACCCTGTAAAAAGTTGGCTGATAGGGACAACAAGGGTCTCTTCATTATTCACCCATCCATCCAAACTCAATCAAGCCCTCACATATTCCTGAGAGCTGATAACAACTCCTCCTACACCCAGTCTATCCCCCCAGCCCCATCCACTACCTTGAAGCACTTCAAAGATCATGGTTACCGCTAGAGAGGGTTGATCCCTGGCACTGACTAGTACTAACTATAACACTGAGCAGAGCTCTGACTGTTAACAGGTACAAGACACTCTCCAGGGATGTCAGCCTATCTCAGTGACAGTGATAAGATAGAAAATAAGCAAAAGTAGAAAGGGTATGGCAAATTAAGGTAATGTAAAACATTTAGTCAGGCTAAATGATATTTCCCCCTTGAATCGGTAGTAAGAAAGGTTATTATAATAAACATTCAGTTGTCTTAAAAGCTAAAAAAACGGCAGAAACCACTGACCCTGTGGTCTGTGGACGACTGCTTTACAAACTGAGCTACAGCCGTCCCCTCTAGCCCCCCTCACAGCCCTTCATATATTGATTATTATAAACGTACAGTAAATAAGAAGCTAGAAACCTAATCAAGAAGAAAACATTGATGACACAATCTGATGGAAAATCAACTATGATTAAATGATTGCATTTTAATCTTTGAATTTTATATATTTTAAATTTTGTTCAAACTTTCTCTAATATACATGTTTTGTTTTGAAGTCTTTGCTTGGAGGTTGGAGGCTTGAAACTCTGTCAATGTACTTCTCTCTTGCAAGATAATAAAACCCTAAAATAAATCCTGGATGTTGAAGCTTCTTTACTGATTAAACTTGAGGTGTATAAGACCAGATATTGTCATTTTGTCCGTGACACACAACATCCTCTGTGTTTGGCATCTGGGGACGGCAGTGCTGAAAAGGTCCATAGAGGAGAGGGGGTGTTTCTTTTTTAAAACTGCTCTTGTTCATGCTTAATTTTATTAAACCTAAAGGACATACATTTGTGCACTGCTTTTTATTTTAGAACACTGCTGAGCAAATTAAACGCTGTCATTGTCATTATCACTTGTACTCAGCTTTATGTTTGTGTTTTTGACTCTTGATTTAATTTAATCCTTAAATATTCAGGCTGCTAGGTCTCTTGCTATGCTCCTTAATACCCATCGCTCCCTCCCAATCAACGGTACAACAGTGCAGTCAGATGCTCAGCTTGTTACCATGGTAATCTTTAACAATGCCACCCCCAGCCAACCCTGCCGCTTGTCCGCCACCATTTAAACAAGCTTCAGACACTTCAGACACACATAGACAAAAAAAATGAAGGTTGCAAGAGAAATGGGCCAACAGTATTTCATAATTGGGTGGGGTCGAACCCCCTCACCCCCAACCCCCCACGACCGGTGCTGCTCCAGATGCAGATTGATCACACATGGAAGAATCATAGGAAATCAAGCTACTTAGATTCAAAATTAGATCATCAGCTGTTGTAGCATGACTGAAGGAGTGAACAAGTCAAATAACATACATATAAAAACCCAGCAACCATCAGGATTCACTACACTTCCCATCACTGATTTCAAGTTAACAATACTCACTTATACTGTGCAGCAGTCATTTTTTCCTACAGTGCTTCTTAGAAAGGAAGGGGAAAATATGTATTTGATTGTGCATTTACGATTGGGCATGTTTTTTAACTATTAGTAAATATATACAAATCTATAAATTTTAACACATTTCAGATCTCCACTGAACTAAGATTCTCTGACAATGGATCAATTAAGCAAGAATCTGTTAAATAAGGGGTCATCAAAGTATAATTTTTTTTCTGCAGTATGGACCTGTAGTGGGTCCAAACATTTGCAGAGCACAAAAAGTTGTTTGTACAAATACACTTCACATACAAGCAAACAAATGTGTCTGAAGAAGTAAATCGCTGGTTTCTCTTTTAAAAACTCTCTAAAAGTCAATACTTTGAACCTCAACATTCATGTTTATAAGGGTAACTGTACTAGTAAACTGCTGAATTTGACTTACTCAGTTTCAGCATCATCATGATGATGAGCGCTGTCCTCTGGACCAAACTCTGTGGTCAAGCAGTCGGTTTCCAGTCACAACAAGGCTGTCAGTTCAAACGTACTCCATCCAACACAGTGCAGCGCTCCACCTATGGCTGCTCCAAGTTAGCTGCTGAGAGTGAGCGCAGCACCTCCATGCTGGACCACTAGGACTCTGCTGGTGTGTGTTTGTTTGTGTGTGTGTGTTTTGTACAGTGTATTAGTCTTTGTGGGGACAAAGTTGGGCTGGAATAAAGCAGAGTAATCATCCCAGCAGAGAGTGAGGGGAGGAAAATCCGGGGTGGAGTGCTGGATTTGACTGTCTTTCTGGGTCCCTGTTCTTTATTTCTGTTTTATATTTTAGAGAATTCTCATCAAACACACACCCTGGAAAGTTAGGTTAGAATTAGGAGATTGTGGGATGGTTTGAAAGACAACATTGACTGAAGTAAAAACATTCACTAAGAGTATACAATGACTCTACTCTTCTACTTCATCTCTTTGCTCACAGACTACAGGGGTCCTGTCTCTACAAGGTCTTTTCCATTCACTTCACTCTCCTCTGGAATACCCTCCCTTCTAATGTCAGACAGTCTCACTCTGTAGAGGAGTTTCTACCTGCTACCAATTCCTGGCCAGTGGGTGGGATACAGTGTCAATTAAATAACTAATTTATTAAACACATTATGGACAGTATAGTCCATGTAGTCCTTCTGATGAAAAAAAGAATATTGTATATCTGTTGCTTCTTGTTTCACGATTTTTCTCTCTCTGCTTTCCACTCACCCCAACCAGCTGAGCCTGTTTCTGTTAGTGTCTTTTCTTGGCACTATATAAACAAAACCAAACTGAACTGAACTACATCACCAAATACCACTTTGGCATCTGTAATATTTATTGCAACCAGTACATTTGCTAATTTTCCACACGTCTTGCTCATAATAACTAAGGAAGTAGGTAGAAGATGTCTTATAACCTGAAAACTATGATAGCATGACGTTCATTGGAACGATGATGCTCTGCTGACTATACTGACTCTTAAATTGCTGATTTTTGAGAGTTGACTTGAAACTGTGTAGTTTGAAAATCTTTCTACTCTTCTTTTTTAAGAAAGAAACTTCACACAAACTAATGTTGATAATGTTGATAAGGATGTGCAGCAGGTGTTCATTAGCCTGAACTACTCCCACGAACAAACCTCACTGAGAAATTTAAGACAAGACTAGGAAATGTTCTAGATCACACGTAGAATGTGGATTTCTAAGTACCATGTTCTTTGCTTTATCTTATAATCAGTTGATGATGGGATAAAATAAAAATATCACCCTTTTCTTCATGTCTATATAATTGAATCTGTGTTCTAAAATTATGCTTATATACCACCAGATGGTTCCCTGTAGTACCTTGTAAGAAATGTATATGTTCACTAACTGAAATCTTGCAGAAGGTCGTGACCTGCAACTGTGGTGCAGGAGGGTAGAGCGGCCGTCCACCAATCCACCAGTTGCTGGTTCAATCCCCGCCTCCTCCAGTCACATGGTGAAGTGTCTTTGAGCAAAACACTGAATCACTACTTAGTTGCATCTGGTGAGTAGGCCAGCAGCATAGCAGCTCCTCCATCGGTGTGTGATTGTGAGTCTGACTAGTGAGTCTGAGAAGCAGTGTAAAGTGCTTTGAGTAGCAATAGGTGGAAAATTTCTATATAAGTGCAGATCATTTACCATCTTGTGTCAGTTATATAGTTCATAGACCTACCATGCATCTTAAATATGTTGCATAAAAATGTTGAAAATTGCAAAACATATCATCATAGTTTTCATTCAATACAGTTATTGTTAATGAAAAGCTCTAGCAAGCCCTAGGCAACAGTGGAGAGGAAACACTCCCTTTATGGAAGAAATCTCCAGCAGAACCAGGCTGAGGGTGGGCAGCCATCTGCCTTGACCGGTTGGGTTGAGTGGAAATTGAAGAGAGATAAGAAAAAGAGATACAAAAGCAACAACAAAACATCAGGCAGGTTGGCAGGACCAGAAGCTCCACACTGGAAAACACACAGCTCCAAAGCAGGGGACACCTATAGAAAGGAACAGAAAGAGGGAGACAGAAAAGGAGATAGACAGCTACGGGAGAAAACACACAGAATTAATGCCATACAGTGGTGACAATTGTGGGGTGAGAGGAGAGGAGAGAGGGACAAGAGGAGGGGGGTCCCCCAGCAGTCTAAGCCTATAGCAGCATAACTATAACTAAGTATAAGCTCTATCAAAGATGAAGGTTTTAAGCCTAGAATTAAAAGTAGAGAGGTTGTCTGCTTATCAAATCTGAACTGGGAGCTGGTTTCACAGGAGAGGAGCTTGATAGCTAAAGGCTCTGCCTCCCATTCTACCTTCTGGAAATTCTGAACAGTTTGATACGTACTATCTTAAAACAATGTCTGGTGAACTCTGTCATAAAAGCAGCACCCCCACCCCAAACCAGCTCACTCCCTCCTGCATTTGAAGGAATTTTTTTGTTTTGTTAGAGCTGCAGTGATTCAGAAGGTACAGCATTCAACTGTAGTGGATATGAAGTTTCATTCTAAAAGTCATACTCAATAAAAACTAATGTAATCATCTGAAGAAATTACCTTAATTAACATAATTATCTAGAGGTGGCATAAGGTGACACTGGGTGTAAATGTTTTCATAATTTAAACATAGGATGGCCAAGTAAACCTTTGCGTATTCTTTCAAGAGCAGTTGGACAACTTCATCCAGAGAACAGACAAACCATTAGAGGAGACTATCAATTATCTATATAAATGCTGTCCAGATTAGTATGATTATTATTCACACAGGAGTTAGTATGACGCCCGATTAAGCAAATCGGAGGTCACTAAAATTAATGTTGAATTGGTGTGTAACTTTGCCAAAACAATGTCTCTGGAACCCTGCCAAATCTGACCAGTACAGCTGCATGTCGTCATTTAACCGCTGGCTGTCTAGGTGGTGTCCAGCAAATAATGTGGGCTACATAGACAATTGGAAACAATTTGGGGGAAAACCTAGGCGGATAAGGAGAGATGGCATCCATCCTACTTTAGATGGTGCAGGTGTTTCATCAAGAAATATGGCTGGTTTTATAAGACAACCAAAAATATGACAATCCAGAGTCAGAGTCATCCTAGGATGCAGAGATCCAGTCCTACATGCCTCTCTTCAGTGTCCTTGCAACCGTCACCCCCCCACAACTCCCACATACCTATAGAGACTGTGTCTGTTCCCCGACCAACTAAATTACATAAACTAAAAACGATAACAAGAGAAGATAATCATGATAACTTAATAAAAGTTAAGACTACTCCTCTAACAGAACAAAACCCCAAAACTATTAAATGTGGATTCTTAAATATCAGATCTCTCTCTTCTAAATCTCTGTTAGTAAATGACTTGATAAATGATCATCAATTCAATTTTGTCTCACTGAAACTTGGTTGCAGCAGGAAGAATATGTCAGTTTAAATGAGTCAACCCCTCCAAGTCATATTAATTGTCATGTTCCTAGAAGCACAGGCTGAGGTAAAGGAGTAGCAGCAACAACGGGTTAACAATGACCGCCAACAGGGCTGTTGACCTACAGGGTACCGGTGGAAATTGGACTACTGTTGGTCGAAGACGAAGAAGAAGAGGAAGAAGGTGTGTTCGTAGGCAGAGAGAGAAGAGGAAAGCTAAGAATGTAGGACTGACAGTGGGGACTTTGAATGTTGGTACTATGACAGGGAAGGCTAGAGAGTTGATCGACATGATGCAGAGAAGGAAGGTGGACATACTGTGTGTCCAGGAGACCAGGTAGCAAGGCTAGAAGCTTAGGAGCAGGGTTCAAGTTGTTCTACCATGGGTCAGATAGGAAATGTTCTAGAGGTGATTAGAGTATCAGACAGGTTGATGAGTCTGAAGCTGGAAATTGAAGGGGTGATGTTCAATGTTGTGAGTGGTTATGCCCCACAGGTAGAATGTGAGTTAGAAGACAAGGAGAAATTCTGGAGTGAGTTAGATGAAGTGATGCAGAGCATCCCCAGAGGTGAGAGAGTGATCATTGGTGCAGATTTCAATGGGCATGTAGTTGAAGGGAACAGAGGTGATGACACTGTGATGGGCAGGTTTGGTCTTCAGGACAGGAACGCAGAAGGACAGATGGTCGTAGACTTTGCAAAGAGGATGGAAATGGCTGTAGTGAACACTTTCTTCCAAAAGAGGCAGGAACATAGGGTGACGTATAAGAGCGGAGGTAGAAGCACTCAGGTGGACGACATCTTGTGTAGATGTTGTAATCTGAAAGAGATCAGTGACTGTAAAGTATTGGTAGGGGAGAGTGTAGCCAGACAACACAGGATGGTGGTTAGTAAAATGATGCTGGTGGTGAGGAAGATGAAGAGGACTAAGGCAGAGCAGAGGACGAAGTGGTGGAAGTTGAAAAAAGGAAGAATGTCGCGTAGTTTTCAGGAAGGAGCTGAGACAGACTCTGGGTGGTTTGGAGGTGCTTCTAGATGACTGGACCCCTACAGCTAATTTGATCAGGGAGACAGGTAGGAGGGTAATGCAACCGCAAGGGGGCACAAGCCAGTGTCTTCTTGTGCCAGTCCCAAGTCTGGATAAATGCAGAGGGTTGTGGCAGGAAGGGCATCCGACGTAAAACACATGCCAAATCAAACATGCGAATCGTGACAAAGGCTTCCATACCGGATCGGTCGGGGCCCGGGTTAACAACGACCGCCACCGGTGCTGTTGACCTACAGGGTACCGGTGGAAATTGGACTACTGTTGGTCGAAGACGAAGAAGAAGAGGAGGAAGGTGTGTTCGTAGGCAGAGAGAGAAGAGGAAAGCTAAGAATGTAGGACTGACAGTAGGGACTTTGAATGTTGGTACTATGACAGGGAAGGCTAGAGAGTTGATTGACATGATGCAGAGAAGGAAGGTGGACATACTGTGTGTCCAGGAGACCAGGTGGAAAGGTAGCAAGGCTAGAAGCTTAGGAGCAGGGTTCAAGTTGTTTTACCATGGGTCAGATAGGAAGAGAAATGGAGTAGGAGTTATATTGAAAGAGGATTTTGTGAGGAATGTTCTAGAGGTGAAAAGAGTATCAGACAGGTTGATGAGCCTGAAGCTGGAAGTTGAAGGGGTGATGTTCAATGTTGTGAGTGGTTATGCCCCACAGGTAGGATGTGAGTTAGAAGAGAAGGAGAAATTCTGGAGTGAGTTAGATGAAGTGATGCAGAGCATCCCCAGAGGTGAGAGAGTTGTCATTGGTGCAGATTTCAATGGGCATGTAGGTGAAGGGAACAGAGGTGATGAGACTGTTATGGGCAGGTTTGGTGTTCAGGACAGGAACGCAGAAGGACAGATGGTGGTTGACTTTGCAAAGAGGATGGAAATGGCTGTAGTGAACACTTTCTTTCAGAAGAGGCAGGAACATAGGGTGACGTACAAGAGCGGAGGGAGAAGCACTCAGGTAGACTACATCTTATGTAGACGTTGTAATCTGAAAGAGATCAGTGACTGTAAAGCATTGGTAGGGGAGAGTGTAGCCAGACAACACAGGATGGTGGTGTGTAAAATGATGCTGGTGGTGAGGAAGATAAGGAGGACTAAGGCAGAGCAGAGGACGAAGTGGTGGAAGTTGAAAAAGGAAGAATGTCGTTTAGTTTTCAGGGAGGAGCTGAGACAGACTCTGGGTGGTTTGGAGGTGCTTCCAGATGACTGGACTACTACAGCTAATTTGATCAGGGAGACAGGTAGGAGGGTACTCGGTGTGTCATCTGGAAAGAGGAAAGCGGACAAGGAGACTTGGTGGTGGAACGAGGCAGTTCAGGAGTGTATACAGAGAAAGAGGTTAGCTAAGAAGAAGTGGGACACTGAGAGGACTGAAGAGAGTAGACAGGAGTACAGGGAGATACAGCGTAAGGTGAAGATAGAGGTGGCAAAGGCCAAACAAAGAGCATATCAGGACTTGTATGTTAGGTTGGACACTAAAGAGGGAGAGGTGGATTTGTACAGGTTGGCCAGACAAAGAGATAGAGATGGAAAGGATGTGCAGCAGGTTAGGGTGATTAAAGATAAGGATGGAAATGTATTGACAGGTGCCAGTAGTGTGATGGGAAGATGGAAGGAGTACTTTGAAGAGTTGATGAACGAGGAAAATGAAAGGGAACGAAGAGTAGAAGAGGTGACTGGTGTGGAGCAGGAAGTAGCAAAGATTAGTAAGAGTGAAGTGAGGAGGGCGTTGAAGAGAATGAAGAGTGGAAAGGCAGTTGGTCCTGATGACAAACCTGTGGAGGTATGGAAGTGTCTAGGAGAGGTGGCAGTAGAGTTTTTGACTAGTTTGTTTAACAAGATCTTGGAGAGTGAGAGGATGCCAGAGGACTGGAGGAAAAGTGTACTGGTACCAATTTTTAAGAACAAGGGAGATGTGCAGAGCTGTGGCAACTACAGAGGAATAAAGCTGATGAGTCACACAATGAAGTTGTGGGAAAGAGTAGTGGAAGCTCGGCTAAGGGCAGAGGTGAACATTTGTGAGCAGCAATATGGTTTCATGCCTAGAAAGAGTACAACAGATGCAGTATTTGCTTTGAGGACGCTGATGGAGAAGTACAGAGAGGGTCATAGGGAGTTGCATTGTGTCTTCGTAGATTTAGAAAAAGCGTGTGACAGGGTGCCGAGAGAGGAGCTGTGGTAATGTATGAGGACGTCTGGAGCGGCAGAGAAGTATGTTAGAGTGGTGCAGGACATGTATGAGAGCTGTAAGACAGTGGTGAGGTGCTGTAGGTGTGACAGAGGAGTTCAAGGTGGAGGTGGGTCTGCATCAAGGATCAGCTCTGAGCCCCTTCTTGTTTGCTCTGCTGATGGACAGTGACAGATGAGGTTAGACAAGAATCTCCATGGACTATGATGTTTGCAGATGATATTGTGATTTGTGGTGAGAGCAGAGAGCAGGTGGAGGAAAATCTAGAGAGGTGGAGGTCTGCTCTGGAAAACAGAGGAATGTTAGTCACAGCAAGACTATGTGTGTGAATGAGAGGGACCCGAGTGGAACGGTGAGGTTACAGGGAGCAGAGGTGAAGAAGGTGCAGGACTTTAAGTACTTAGGGTCAATGGTTCAGAGCAACGGAGAGTGTGGAAAAGAGGTGAAGAGGCGAGTGCAGGCAGGTTGGAACGAGTGGAGAAAAGTGTCAGGTGTTGTATGCCGTATGTTGTTCGGCTTAGAGACAGTGGCACTGAAGAAAAGACAGGAGGCAGAGCTGGAGGTAGCAGAGCTTTAGATGTTGAGGTTCTCTTTGGGAGTGACGAGGATGGACAGGAACAGTACATCAGAGGGACAGCTCATGTTAGATGTTTTGGAGATAAAGTCAGAGAGGCCAGATTGAGGTGGTTTGGACATGTTCAGAGGAGAAACTGTATATATCGGTAGAAGGATGCTGAGGTTGGAGCTGCCAGGCAGGAGGTCTAGAGGACGACCAAAGAGGACATTTATGGATGTAGTGAGGGAGGACATGAATTTAGTTGGTGTGAGTGAAGAGGATGCAGAGGATAGAGTTAGATGGAGGCACATGATTCGCTGTGGCGACCCCTGAAAGGGAGCAGCCCAAAGGAAAAGAAGAAGAAGACTCTTAGCCTTTCACACCCAAACTGGAAAACTCAAAAACCACTATTATTTGTTATCATGTACCGTCCTCCAGTCCCTTTACAAATAAAGTCATTATAGTGGGTGACTTTAACATTCATGTTTATGCTGACAGTAACTAACTCAACCCTGCGTTTAATTCATTATTAGATTCAATTGTTTTTTCCCAAAATGTAAATAAACCCACTCACTGTTTTAGTCACAGCTTAGACCTTGTCCTTACGTATGTATTTGAAGAGGATAATTTAACTATATTTCCTCACATCGCTTCTTTTGTCTGACCATTTTCTAATAACATTTGAATTTACATTAACGGATGCAGCAGTTAGGGAAAATTCCCACTATAGCAGATGCTTAAGTGAAAAAGCTGTAAACAAATTTAAAGAAATAATTCTTTCATCATTTGCTTCATCATATGTTAATACAATGGAAAGTAGCCACCTTAATGTTACTCCTGCACAAGTTGATTATCTTGTTGACAATTCTGCAGCCTCACTACGTTCAATAGTCGATAGTGTTGCCCCTCTGAAAAAGAAGGCAGTAAACCTGAAGAGGTGATCTCCATGGTATAGTTTGCAAACTCACAACTTCACTTAAGCACCTGCTAACTGCTGTATAGTCCGTTATTGTAAATTCAAATGTTATTAGAAAATGGTCAGACAGAAGAGAGTTTGAGGAAATATTGTTAAATTATCTGCTTCAATTCCATACCTAATGGTCTAATGTGTGACTAAAACAGTGAGTAGGTTTTTTCACATTTTGGGAAAAACTAATTGAATCTAATAATGAATTAAACGCAGGGTTGAGTTAGTTACTGTCAGCATCTACATGAATGTTAAAGTCACCCACCGACTTTATCTGTACTAAGCAATAAATCAGATAGAAAATCAGAAGATTCATCAAAAACTCTGAATAAAGAACTGAAGGACGGTACACGATAACAAATAATAGTGGTTTTTGAGTTTTCCAGTTTGGGTGTGAAAGGTTAAGTGTAAGGCTCTCAAATGAGTTATAACTATGTTTAGGTCTAAGGTTTATTGGTAAACTAGAGTTGAATATTCCTGCTACTCCTCCACCTCGGCCTGTGCTTCTAGGAACATGATAATTAATATGACTTGGGGGGGTTGACTCATTTAAACTGACATATTCTTCCTGCTGCAACCAAGTTTCAGTGAGACAGAATAAACCGAATTGATGATCGAACTGATGATGAAATAGAGGTGCTAAAGTCAGTAAACCAGTTTTGAAATGCAGAAAGGTTAGCATTAGTGTATTTATATCTGTGCCTATCAGATACAAATACTATGAAAATATAATGGATATGTATAGTTGTGTATTGAATGACGTGATTACTGTTACTCTATGCAGCAATCTATCTGATCATCAGAGTCATAAAATCACATGTTTTAATATTTTTAATTCGGTGAGGTCTGAGTGACAGTTTTCTTGGAAGACCAATGTCGATGTTTTGGTAAACAACTTGATGTTGAAATATATGTAAATGTAATATGTATATATATTACATATTACATATAATATTACGTATTCATATAATATAAATATGTAAATATGAAGTTTTTTGATTACAGCATTTTCGATGTAAGGTTAATTGGGCTGTGCGACATGTTTTCAAAGACTCGGTGATGAGTTAATGATCATAAAAGCTGCAATAATCAGGTTGACTAAACACAGATCTAGTCACTGGACATGACAATATGAGTTAAAACCCCGTGAGCTGCACAACAGCTGACGATTTTAAAAACCTGTAAAGTTCCCGTTCTGTGAGGATGCTCAGTCATCCAGGTCATGGTTATCCCAAAGTGCTGTTCAGTGGAAGCTGGACTTCTGCTTGTAGGTCTCCAAGACGTTTCCCCTCTTCTCTGAAAGGTTTGTTCAAGCACAAGTGTAGTTGCCACTGAACAGCACTTTTAGGAGTAAAGTTAGCTCACACTGTTTGTTCGCTGTTAGCTACACTAGCTGTAGCTGTTTACCTGCCTGCATTGGCTAACGTTATCCGCTGTAGCTAACAGTTAGCTCTGCTGTCAGGAACAGAAACACTGTTTGGCTGAGCAGGAGCATCAAGTTGCAAAAAAAAACACATGTAAATAACATTTGAAAAACCTTTGTAAACACCTACTGGGACATTGGACCAACAGATAAATTGTCTTGTTTCTTGTTGTGGTCTTGTTAGATAGTAAATTATAATTAAAGTTCATTTACGTTATATATAGAGAGCTATATGTATCTCCTCTATATAAAATGCCACACTCGGCCCTTTCTCTTTGGAGCGGTATTATTCCTTCCTTCGAGCTCTGGTCCTCTACCAGAGGGCCTGGGAACTTGAGCCGTATCTTGGCTGTTCCTAGAACTGCACACTTCTGGACAGAAATTTTACATGTTATTCCTGGAATATGCACCAGTATAAACAGTGGTGGCAGAATTACTCGGATCCATTGCCTAATTATATAAGGTAGAAGTGTTACTAGACCAGGCCCTGGATGGCTGAAACTGCCACTGTTAGTCCCTTTCAGCACTACAGAAAGCATCAGTGCTCCATGATTTAAAAATATACAGATGAGTGAATACACCGTTGTAAAGGTAAGGTATCCCTCTATAACTTTAAGACATCTTGCCCTGTTTTCTGATCAGATTTCTAATTTCATTTCATGGCTGCTTGTTTAACATTTATTGTCAGACTTTTTGATATTCTTTGAATTTATAACCGTACCTGAAATGTTCAACAATAGCAATAAAAATAATGTACGATATTCAGTAGGATAAAACAATAATAACCACAAGAAATATTTTATATGGAAATGTTTTCCTATAATCTGCCTCAGAGTATGGGATTGAAGAAGTAATGCTGCCATCTAATGGCTGAAATGTGCAACAGCTTTCACAGTAAACTGCAATTGTGCAGTATTTTCTCAAATTGCAAATAAAGTATTTTTTTCTATTTAGTTCTGTTTATCATTAAAATGTGTTTATTCATACGTGCAAGCTCTGATCTGATTCATAAATAAAGGTTTTCAAAGACCTGGGGATATGTTCCTCAGGTTTTTGGTTAATGTTTTCCACCTAAATTCTTCAAAATTCTATCAAATCTATCGTAAAATTCCAGTAATGGTGTAAACTTTTGCTTTGCTTCTATCAACACTTCTTAGAACGCAGATTTTCTTTCTTTCCTCCTCAAATAAATTACATTCTATTAATATGTGTTGAGCAGATTCGTGCCGATTACAGTTCATACCCAACCTATTTGATGCCTAGTCTTACATGACCAACATGCTTTTGGATTTGATAAAGCTGTCTACCTGTGTCATGAATGACTTTATGCATATGATGTCTTATGAAGTATTTAGTCTTACTTATTGAAAATTGCAAGGGTTTTCAGTGATTGCTTGGCCAGTATATCAATTTCCTAATTGCTCCTTTCATGAGCAAAATAAATAAAAAACAATATTTTTTCTCATTGAAATGCTTATTTCCACAGTCAGAGGAAATTTATCTTAATTTATTTAAGTCAGTGCCACAGATTTATGTGAAAGACATTTATGAACTTTCACATAAATCTAAGAACAGCACTAATTTAAACCTGCTAATCTCTATCTAAATTTTTCCAGATCCATGTTTACTTCAATACTTCCCCAATGGTAACGGAAAGTATTTCAGAAAGAAACTGTAAATATAAAGATGTTATTAACAGACAGCAGGCTTCATCTGTTCAACATCCCTAATTTTGATAACTGTATCCATCCTGTCTCCTATGAAGAATCAGCAGTCTTTGGACTGTGGGGGGAAACCTGAGCACCTGGAGAACACCCACATACACACGGGGAGAACATGTAAACTCCACACAGAAATGCAGCAGCCAGCAGGTAGATTCAATCTAGGGACCTAGTAGCTGTATAGTGGATGCACTAGCCATTCTTCCACTTTGCTGTCACCTGCTAATATAGTTCTCCTATAAACTAATAATAGTTTATATAGTCATATAAAGAAATATTATATCAATACTTTTTTCAAATCCCTATTTTGTCTTCATGCATAATGTAACCACAATAGTGGGAGAGCACAAAACTTCCAATGATAATAAAGGCTGAATATAAATGGTGGATTTTAGTGTAGATTATGTTTTCCCACAATGGAAACAAAATGAGCCTCAACCCCTCTGACCTGCACCAACAGCCACAACTGGTTGCATTTCTGCAGTGAAATGGGAACCACTAAAATGCAAGAGACTCTTGTAACTTCAGGATTGGTGAAACATCTGTATTGTAATGTATTTTAAATACTCCCATTGATTTCTATTCCTATAAAAGTGGTGACAATTGTGGGGTGAGCGGAGGGGAGAGAGGGACAAAAGTAGAAAAGGAGTTCAGTGCAGTGGGGGGTGGGTCCCCAGCAGTCTAAGCCTATGGCAGCATAACTATAACTAAATATATGCTTTATCAAAGAGGAAGGTTTTAAGCCTAGACTTAAAAGTAGAGAGGGTGTCTGCTTCCTGAATCTGAACTGGGAGCTGGTTCCACAGGAGAGAAGCTTGATAGCTAATGGCTCTACCTCCCATTCTACTTTTGGAAATTCTGGGAACCACAAGTAGGCCTGCATTCTGAGAGCGAAGTGGTCAACTAGGATGATATGGTGCTATGAAGTCTTCTATATATGATGGAGCCTGACCATTCAGAGCTTTATATGTAAGAAGCAGTGTTTTAAATTCTATTCTACATTTAATGGGAAGCCAATGGAGAGAAGCTAGTGAAGGTGAAATATGATCTCTCTTGCTAGTTCCAGTCAGCACTCTTGCTGCAGCATTTTGGATTAATTGCAGACTCTTTAGGGAGTTACTGGGGCATCCTGAAAGTAGGGAATTACAGTAGTCCAACCTAGAGGTAACAAATGCATGGACCAGTTTTTCGGCATCACTTTGAGACAGGATGCTCCTAATTTTGTCAATGTTCCGTAGGTGGAAGAAGGCTGTTCTAGAGATTTGTTTCATATATGAGGTAAAGGACAAATCCTCATTTAAATAGCTCCAAGGTTCCTTGCAGTAGTACTGGAGGCCAGACTTATGCCATCTAGAGTAATGATGGGGTTGGACATCATATTTCTTAGATTTTTTGGTCGAAATACTATGACCTCAGTTTTGTCTGAGTTTAGGAGTAAAAGATTGTGGGACATCCAGGCCTTTATGTCTTGTAGGCTTGAAGCTTTATTAACTGATTGTTTTCATCTGGTTCCATAGATAAATATAGCTGGGTATCATCAGCATAGCAATGGAAATTTATGGACTGTTTTCTAATAATGTTGTCACAGAGCCTTGTTAAACTCCTAACCTTCAGGTACATGGAGGATTCATCATTAACTTGAACAAATTGAAGTCTATCAGACAGATAAGATTTAAACCAACCTGGTGCAGTTCCTATATTTTTGAATGAGTTACAGTATGAGCTACTGGACATGTTAAAGGTGTCAACTGCACATAAACACTTAAAATCATCCTATTAAAGTCAAGTGTTACATCTATATCAACATACTCTTATAGAGTAGTTTGTTGTTACACTGTATGCAGCCTCTTTGGATTGCTGCATTTTTTTCATAAAAAAGAATGAAATTAGGCTCTGTATGTCCCACAAATGTGTACAATGTATTTTTATTATTAAGCTTATAATGTAATCTTATAAAGTTTTAGCTCTGCAGAATTATTTTACACTGTAGACCGTGTTTCCCTGTGAAGGGCAGATTCACAGACTGGAGTCACGGACATGAGATGCTGTTCCTGTTCTCTTTTTTTATTGTTTTAGTTTTTTTATTGTTTTTATTTTATTAGACATATGTATTGTTTTAAGTATTGTTTTGTTAGTGTTAGTGTGTAAAAGTTCGCTTGTTTGATGTCAACCAGAAGCTAATAGTTAGCTCCAATGCTGAGCTGGAAAACTAAAACATGGAGCATCAGATGCTGAAACACGTATTTTCTATTACTCCACTGCCAACCTTTATGCTATGAGCTAGAACTTGTCCTTACACATTTACAATTAAGTTTCTTTTGTAAATATACAATAATGCTTTTAAACTTCTCTCTGAATTTCCTATATTAAAATATCGCTCTTCTTCTATCTGAAAAATGCCTCCAGGTGACATCACTTGGATGAACCTTCAGTTCAGATTATTCCATCTCGTTGCTCACACGGTGGAGGTTGTGATCTGGGTCAAACTGCTTTTCCAGAGCTCCACCAGATGATATTATCTGAACTAATCATGTGCCTCCATCTAACCCTATCATCTGCATCCTCTTCTCTCACACCAAGTAACTTCATGTCCTCTCTCACTACATCCATAACTCTGTTTGGTCTTCCTAAATTCACACTCTCTCTGGACATGTCCAAACCACCTCAATCTGGCCTCTCAAACTTTATCTCCTTAACATCTAACATGAGCTGTCCCTCTGATGTCCTCATTCCTGATCCTGTCCATCCTCGTCACTCCCAAAGAGAACCTCAACATCTTAAGCTCTGCTACCTCCAGCTCTGCCTCCTGTCTTTTGTTCAGTTCCACTGACTCTAAGCTGAACAACATCACTGGTCTCACCACCGTCTTGAACACCTTTCCTTTCATTCTCGCTGATACTCTTTTATCACACAACACACCTGACACTTTTCTCCACCCGTTCCAACCTGCCTGCACTCGCCTCTTCACCTCTTTTCCACACTCTCCATTGCTCTGAACTGTTGACCCTAAGTACTTAAAGTCTTGCACCTTCTTCACCTCTGCTCCCTGTAACCTCACTGTTCCACTCGGGTCCCTCTCATTCAAACACGTCTTGCTGTGACTATCATTCCTCTTTTTTCCAGAGCAGACCTCCACCTCTCTAGATTTTCCTCCACTTGCTCCCTGCTCTCACCACAAATCACGATATCATCTGCAAATGTCATAGTCCATGGAGATTCCTGTCTAACCTCATCTGTCAGCCTGACCATCACCAGAGCAAACAAGAAGGGGCTCAGAACCGATCCTTGATGCAGACCCACCTGCACCTTAAACTCCTCTGTCACATCTACAGCACACCTGGGCGACTGTGCCGCAGGAAGGTAGAGTGGTTGTCCACCAATCTCACAGTTGTTGATTCAATCCCCAGCTCCTCCGGTCATATGTTGAAGTGTTCTTGAGCAAGACACCGAACCCCAAATAAGTTGCTCCTGGTGAGCTCCCCCACTGGTGTATGAGTGTGTGTGTGTGATATTGAGTGTGAATGGGTGAATAAGAAGCAGAGTAAAGTGCTTTGAGTGCCAATAGGTAGAAAAGCGCTATATAAGTGCAGACCATTTACCTCACCATGGTCTTACAGCTCTCATACATGTCCTGCACCACTCTAACATACTTCTCTGCCACTCCAGACGTCCTCATACAATACCACAGCTCCTCTCTCGGCACCCTGTCACACGCTTTTTCTAAATCTACGAAGACACAATGCAACTCCCTATGACCCTCTCTGTACTTCTCCATCAGCAACCTCAAAGCAAAAACTGCATCAGTTCTACTCTTTCTAGGCATGAAACCATATTGCTGCTCACAAATGCTCACCTCAGCCCTTAGCCGAGCTTCCACTACTCTTTCCCACAACTTCAAGGTAGGCCTCAGTAGTATAAGACCGACACCAAAGCGCGTGCACGTGCGTGTGCATGAGTGTGCATGTATCGTGCGTATAGTGCATGAGTGTGCATGTACATTGCGTGTAGTGCATGAGTGTGCATGATGCCTATTGACCGTTAGTTACCCCATAACCCGTCCTCCTCCTCCTCCTCCTCCCTAATCACATGAGTATGCATGTACATAGCGTGTAGTGCATGAGTGTAAATAATGCCTATTGACCGTTAGTTACCCCTCCTCCTCCTCCTCCTCCTCCTCCTTCCTAATCAGATGAGTGTGCATGTACCATCACTAGGGTTATTCGCGTGATGGTTCATAGTAAAATGACATCTGTCAGTTACAATAAAAGCTTTGGGTCCTCCAATCAACTGTTTTCAACGTTACGTGTTAAAGTGAACACCTCTTTTAAAACTTGTATATAGTTTAAGAAGTAGCCTCGTTATTATCGACCTAGCGATTGTTGCCGCTAACGCTGTTGAAGCTGTTGCTGCTACTGAATTAAAAAAAAAAAAAAACAAAGAAAAATCGCCAACGGTGACCATCCCGTGCTATTGCCGCTAAGATTTTTCTCCACACAAGATCAAAAAATGGCATACATTACGGGTAAGTTTTTTTGTTTTTGTTTTTTAATAAACCATATACAATATAGTACTTATACATATATATTTAAAACTGGAAGCTGAAGAGATACGGGCCGACCCGCCTATCACAGAAGCCCCATCACATGAATTCAGGAATGTTTTAGTTCATAGACAGGAGTGTGAAAACGGTGTGTGTATATCTTAAATAAATAATATTATTTATCAGATTATTAATACAGTGTCATTAGTAGGATATATGGTAATGTGATATTTGTTGTTGTTTTTTTGTTTTTAAATAGAAAACCTCCAACATGGCGATAGGCTACCCAGTGCTAAAAGGAGAAGAAACGATGGAGACGATCCGCTAGCACATGCTGTACCGCTGATTCCTTCAGAAATCTTCCAAAGAAACGATGGAGACGATCCTCTAGCACAGAAAGACACGGTCTACACGTATTATGAAGCTGTTAGAAAACGTCTTTTTCTCACTACTAATCCGAGCACTGCGCAGCATGGGCTGCCTACCCTCAGTTGTCTGGCTATGCCCCGAATCATCAGACACGTCGACTACTACTGAAAATTAAATGGTAATTATTGACATGTTTATACTTTAATGTATGTAATGTGTGTGTGTGTGTGTGTGTGTGTGTATGTGTGTCTATTGACCAAAATGTTATATATATATTTTTTATAGAGAGGTTGTATTATGAAGAGGAGACAGCCCGAAGTGGTTTTATGGATGACGCTGTGGTACCCACAACCCCTACGCGAACAGATCCTTCACCTGTGTATAATTTATATACTGACGACCAACCGGATGATCAACAGGAGGTCTATTTAGCATTCAGACGTGGGTGCGTGGAAGAAGAAGAACTCCCCCCAAACATTACCGAATCATCCGAGAGGCCTACGATCCCTGGCGTCGTTGAATGAATGAATGAATGAATGAATGAATGAATGAATGAATAAATAAATAAATAAATAAATAAATAAATAAATAAATAAATAAATAAATAAGAAATATTATTGTGTGTGTGTTATAGTATAGGATATAAAAACAAATGTATTAATCTTTTAGTTATAATGTTGATGATGTGAAGAAATTGTTCTCTAAGTGACAGTTGTTAAAGTATGAACGATAAATGCAATTGTTTGTGTCATCGTTGAAATAAAAGAGATGTTAAAAGAATTATTGGTTCATTTATGTTTTCTGAAGCGATCATGGAAAGCACTCTGGATAAAATATATTATGATCCATCCCACCCCGGAGGTTTAGGCAGTATACAGAAATTGTATAATGCAGCGAGAGCAACTAAGACGGGGATTCAGTCTTGCCACTCCTCATCTGAAGAAAGCAGCAACGGGGATTGTGGGTGATGTGGTGTCTAATATTGCAAGAAGTACGCAGAAGCACTAGCGGTGTATTGTAAAAGACCAATAAAAAGACCTCCTGTGGGATATAAGCGTGGCGTCACAGAGCCCAAAACCAGTAGAAAATTGTGTAAAACAGTAAGGATTGCTAAGAAGAAACCTTGTCGCAAAAGAGGCAGGACCACACACAGAGCAGACCTGACAAGCTCCGATATCTTCTGAAATAAACAATGGCTCTGATTCACAGACAGTCGCAAGAGTGTGTAAAGAGCGAACTAGACCTTTTCACCATACCCTACACACAGACCAGTATTGAGAAAGCCACATATGTTGAAATACCGCCAGTCTCCGATCACTCCCCACGGGCCTCTGGAATTTTACATTTCATCAAGTGGAGAAGACTATCTAGACCTAAATAATACATACCTGTACACCCGCGTCAAAATCACTATCCCTGACGGGTAAAATATTGCAAATGCTGCAAATGTGGGATTTGTGAATTATCCGGGAGCATCACTTTTTTCACAAGTGGACATCACGTTAGGGGATCATTTGATTACTCAGGCATCAAATACATATCCATACAGAGCCATTCTGGAACTGCTTACAAACTATGGAAGAGACACTCTACACACACAATTCAGCACGGCTCTGTTTTGCATGGAACTGCCCTGTTGAAGGAGGCCTTTAGCAAGAACGCATATAACACTTTTAAACATTTCTTAATATAGTTTTAAATATATATGTATAAGTACTATATTGTATATGGTTTATTAAAAAACAAAAACAAAAAAACTTACCCGTAATGTATGCCATTTTTTGATCTTGTGTGGAGAAAAATATTAGCGGCAATAGCACGGGATGGTCACCGATGGCGATTTTTCTTTGTTTTTTGTTTTTTTTTAATTCAGTAGCAGCAACAGCTTCAACAGCGTTAGCGGCAACAATCGATAGGTCGATAATAACGAGGTTACTTCTTAAACTATATACAAGTTTTAAAAGAGGTGTTCCCTTTAACACGTGACGTTGAAAACAGTTGATTTTATTGTAACTGACAGATGTCATTTTACTATGAACCATCACGCGAACAACCCTAGTGGTGGTACATGCACACTCATGTAATTAGGGAGGAGAAGGAGGAGGGGTAACTAACGGTCAATAGGCATCATTTACACTCATGCACTACATGCTATGTACATGCATACTCATGTGATTAGGGAGGAGGAGGAGGAGGAGGAGGAGGGGTTATGGGGTAACTAACGGTCAATAGGCATCACGCACACTCATGCACTATACGCACGATACATGCACACTCATGGACACGCACGTGCACGCGCTTTGGTGTCGGTCTTATACTACTGGCCTCATCAGCTTTATTCATCTGTAGTTGCCACAGCTCTGCACATCTCCCTTGTTCTTAAAAATGGGCACCAGTACACTTCTCCATTCCTCGGGTACCTTCTCACTCTCCAAGATCTTGTTAAACAAACTAGTCAGAAACTCTACTTGCACCTCTCCTAGACACATCCATACCTCCACAGGTTTGTCATCAGGACCAACTGCCTTTCCACTCTTCATTATCTTATAGAATATTCTTATATTAAGAACACAGTAACAGATATGGTAGAGATGAATAGTTTATTTAAATTATGTGGTGCTGAATGCAATGTGCAATATGTGTAAAAGAAATCCATGCAGACATAATTAAAATGAAATGTAAGTGATTGTGAATAGAAAACAAGAAACATGATCAACAACAAAACACTGGGTAGGTTGGTAGGACCAGTGGCTGCACTCTGGAAACACACAGTTCTAAATCCGGGGACACCTGCAAAAGGGACAGAGAGAGAGAGACAGAGAGGGAGAAAGGCAAGTATGAGAGAAAGAACACACAAAGTTAATTTAATACTGTAGTAAATGGGGGAGATTAGAGGAGGGGAGGTTATCTGAGTTATTCATGGCGGTCCCCCAGCAGTCAGCTCCAAATCACTGAGCCATCTGTAGTTCAAAACATGGCATTAAAACTGTGCAAACATTGTCTGGTTTAGGGTTATACCCAAAGACATCCGAATTGCATTATGTTAAGGAACTGAACAAACATGGTTTGCTGCTGATAAAATGTTGTGCTTTTACTTAATTCAGTTATCATCAAATAAGATATGTCACATGACTTATAACAAAACAATAAAAAGTTGCTTTAGACTGGACTTTTTGTTGTTGTTGTTCTTTCAGCTTATCCTGTAGATTCAGGGTCCACATGTTGATCTGGCAGAGTTTTTCTGCCAAATTCCCTTCCTGACACAACCCTCCCTAATTTCTACCAGGCTTGGGACCAGCACTGCACGGCTTGGGGGTGGGGATGGGCTGTTGGGGGTTCAGTGTCTTGTCCAGGGACACTTTAACATGTGGTTGAGAAGAGTGGGGTGGGAACCTCCAACCCTATGGTCGGTTGGTGGCCACTATAAGCCTGGTTTTAGCAATCAATTCAGGCATTTAACTCATAACGGCAATGTGATGACACTTCTTTCTCTTTTACATTTCTTGTATCTCTGCGAGTCTTGTATGCCACATTTGTAATTATATATCTCTTATTTCTCTCTTTTATGTTTTCCTTGTAATCAATGTTCACTGCAGCCCTATAATGACTATACAACAATCTAAGTAATGTCTGTCTCTTTAAGTATACAGTCACTCATTTTGCAGCTTTAACTTGCTCCTTCAAAGGAAAACAACACAGTTAGTTATAAATACTCCGTACTTCCTTTCTGGTTTCTACTCTATACTGCATGTTTCTCTTGCAATACACACAATAGACTCACCATTTCAGTGGAATCTAAACAGACTGAAAATCACAATACCACTAAGTGTTTATTATGTGGACATCTGAATTATTTTTAGACTTGGAGCACATACCTTGTGCAAGTAAGTACTGAGAATAAACCTGTATTTTTAAAACATTGTGAGGTTGTAAAGCTAGGTTATACACACAGAAGAATTTAGTGGTGTATGCAGGGTCACTTTTTACCTTTAAATGTATAAATATTGCTGATTAAACATTATACCTGTCAAAAGCATTGACATCAACATCAAATTGGAATCATCCTCTCTCAATAGTGGTGGCCTATAGGGCACAGCTTATCAGTGGTGTACAAGGCAGTTTTTGTCATCATGAAACTGCATCATGAAACAACTTGAAGCCTGTCTCGGAGTTTAAAGGTGCTTTCAGTTTATTGTTCCAGAGTATTACTTCCATGTTCATAATGAAATGATAGAGTAGAACCTTTCATTCTCAACCGATCATTCTCTACGGCGTATAATTATACAGGACATGAACCTTAAAGTAGTCACTTGTGAAAACAAGTTCCTTCTTTGTGTCTCATACTAAGCTGTACACATACACTTAATGGCCACTTTTTTAAGTACACCTGTACCTGCTCTGCCATGAATTCTACTTTTACGATGCTATAATTTCTCAGTTTTTAAGTTAAAACAGTCAGAAAGGTAATAATTCTACTCTCTATTTATTATTGAGTTAAGTGGAGTTGTAAAAGAGGGCATTATACAGTAAGAAGAGGTGGCTGTAATGTTTTGGCCACCCAATTAAAAATAAATGATCTAACCAAAACACTAGCAGTCTTGCAAAAATAAGAAAAGAAGCATCTGAGGGACAGAACTGCTGTATTGGATTGCCTTGGATTGTACAGGTGTACCTAATAAAACTGTGTTCAATACACTGTAACTTTTAAAGATGCTGATTTAATATAGTTTAGATGAACTGTTGAACATTCATGTGAGTCTCAGCATTGAACTGCATTTTTGCACACAACAGAGACTGTGGGTTTTTGCCCAGGTTTGTTCTATTGATGAGGTGAAATTTGATGAGTATTTCTAAAAGGGAGACAGGGGTACCAAGTAGAAATAAAATACCATCCTGTACATATTAGGACTAAAAGATTCTACTAAACTATTTGTTTAATATAGTTATGGGTTAGTAGTTTTAACTTCACCGCTCTCCCCTGATGCCATTTCTCCCCCATTCGCACTGTCAAGTCATTAATCTGATCTTTACTATATGATAGACGTCTGCAGTTCCTTGGAAATTGTCCTTGGATCTTTTGTGGTTTCCTGAGTGAGTCATTGACGTCTTCTTGGCTTGTCCTTGTTTTTGTAGGTCTCACAGTTCTGGAAAGGTTAACCATTGTTCCAAGGCCGAGTTTCAAGTGTCTATTATTGTTAATCCAGAGCCTTAAAGACAGTTTTGTTAAGGCAATTGGTCTGCATGCTTTTTTATTTAATATTAACTAATTCGAATTTACAATGAATCACATTCACACATGAAATTTGATTTAAAAAAGCATTTATTGAAAAGAGATTTTACACATATTAGAACGTCAAAAATGAAATAAGACCAGTGTAAAAAAAACATTCTTTTTCAGTAAGACTTGCAAATCCTCACACATGAACACACGTAGATAAGCTTTAAACACTTTAGTAGAAGCTTCTATGGACGTATGAATCAAAAGACAGGGCTCCAGTTACAAACAAAGGTACAGGTACTAACAAAACACTGAATTTCACAAAAGCTCTTAGGTTAAGAGTTAAACCTCTTTCCTGAAGGGGAAATGCTGGCATTTTGATAAAGCAAACTACGATTAGGCGTAATGTAATCTTTTTTTCTGAAATACTCATGACATAAATAAATTATGTGAATGCCCACTGAAGTCATCCTATTTTCTTTATGCAATTTGGAATTTGCAGATATTGACAGATAACATGTACATGTTAGCACCCTGATTCAAGCTAAGTTTATTTGAGCTAGAAGTGACTAATAAAGGCATTGAATAAACAATGAGACACAAGAAAATGCAAACAGGAGCTACATAGTTAAGCCATGTACAGACACCCCAACCTCCCACCATCTTACAGTGATTGTCTGCCGCTGCTGGTAATTTAATAAGACCTAAATTAGACCTAAATTCAACAAACAAATGAAAATTACTTAAAAAGCACATTGATCTCTTCATGTTTGTCTATGTTAACCACAAATTCAGCAAATCTCATAATCCCGTAATCGGGATAATATACTTAGCAGTCATTATAGTGAAATCAGGTGCAGCACATCACAGCACTGTGTGCTACAAAGTTGCACCATAACATTTTTACAGGAAATGAATGGGTTTCTGTCTCCTCCTACATAAAAAGAAGAGGAAGGAGAGGCTGGGCTCGTATATAAATACTGCCTTCGAGTGAAGGGAAGGAACTGTCTATTTGCAGAACATTACTCCAGATCTCAGTGGCAAAACACTCAGGTGAGTAATACCAAATATTTCATTATTTGTGGTAGCAGCTGCAATAGGCCCCAGACTGAAGTTACTCTGTACATCATCATTATCTCATTGTAAATGAGCACCAGGCTTGTTTTGTGTAATTATACGTTGGATATTTGTTCTTATTTTTCCATTTGCCAGAGTGTATTTTTTAAGCTCTGTTTTTAATTCATTTCAGCATTAAAACCACAGACACAATGACAAGTAAGTGCATTGTTTGAATTTTTGCCCACACAGCATGAATCATCTTATCAACAGTGTTTGAACATACCAGCCTCACTCATTACATGTTTTCTGCTAAGCACTGAAAGCTCATCAATCGATAATGTCCTTTTATTTATAGCTGAAAGCTTTCAGCAGGAGTTCCTGAAAACCCACAACGCCTACAGAGCGAAGCACAGTGCACCAGCACTGAAGCTCAATGCTGAGCTCAATGCTTCAGCTCAGAGTTGGGCCAATCACCTGCTGGCAACTGGAACCCTGCAACACAGTGACACAAAGGATGGGGAGAACATCTTCACTATGTTCAGTTCAGCCTCTCTGAACCTGACAGGTGCCTTACATAGCTAACCTTCCTCTAACCCAACCTCTAACCCAGATCCTCACAAGGAAGATAATCAGATGATCATCTTCCTTATGAGGAAGATGATCATCTTTCCAAACCACCTGAGTAAAATGACCTGTAGGGGGAAACACAGCATCAAGTTAGGTTAAAGTCTGGAGCCAACTTGATCATCTGATCGTCTTCCTCATAAGGAAGATGTGAGAATATGAGAATAAGATGTTTGTTTGGTATGCTGAAGTAACATTTATTCTTTTATTTGAAGCTGATTCATTTTTATCTGATAATAAAATGGGACCATCACCTTCAACAAAAAACTGGTTTTAGTAGTATGTTACGGTGGCCAATACCAGACATGGACATTTCTGATACAGGTATACAATGTAACACTATGACTGTCAATTTGGGATTTTTATTTTTACATTAGTGGAATTATTTAGCATTGCAGTTTACCAGTTAGATAAACCCACTCTGAATCCAGTCAATCCAGTCAGTCAAAAACTGATTTGACATCTTAAATGTTCCTATTGTCATTATCTGATGTGTCTAAAGTTTTTGTCTTTTACTTTCAGGGAAAGAAGCTGTGGATAAATGGTATGCAGAGATCAAAGACTACAACTGGAGCAACCCTGGGTTTAGGAACAATACTGGTAAAAAAAAAAAAAAAAAACACAAGCGAACTGCACTGAATTTTATCACATAAACAGATTTTGTGGATCATTAAGAACAATAAACCATATAAAACAGCTTGATATGGACCTTCGACCTCCGTGAAAGGTTTTATACAACAGTTCATTAGTTATTTGTCTTTGAGATGAAAAGCTGGCTGTGAAATTAAAGTTCAGGAATTCAGCTTTTATTTAATGCTATTTACGCCTCCATAAAATTTAAACACCATAAAATTTAAAATTCTGCTCCAGTACTGGAGCAGATAGTTTTAAAGTAAGTAATATTTATCTTAAGTAACTCAATATGTGGTTAAACATCACTTAAATGTTAGTTCCTTCTTTTGATAGGCTTTCCCAGCCTTTATCTGCATCCTGCATCAGTTTTTTTATTTTAATTATTTTGTTTGGTGTTGGGGTGGGGTGGGGGGTGGTGGGGGGGGGGGGGGGGGGGGGGGTCTATCTATGAAATAAATGCTGACATTCTGACCCAAGGTCTTCAGTGTACACTGAAAAAAAACCTTTTGGACGGATCTGTACATATGCACATACAATACAATTTACACTTATACATTTTACACAACATTATAAGATCAAGTTGGGTCCAGACTTTAACCTAACTTGATGCTGTGTTTCCTCCTACAGGTCATTTCACTCAGGTGGTTTGGAAGGACACCACTGAAGTGGGAGTGGGCATGGCCAGTGATGGAAAAAAAGCCTTTGTGGTTGGGCAGTACCGAAAACCTGGAAACATGGCAATGCCGGGATACTTCGAGAAAAATGTCCTGCCACTAGGTAAATTAGCACAATTTTGAATATTTGTCTGAACTTTAAATTTAGAACATGTATTCATAAGGCTACAAGTTTGTAGCTTCATACAGGAATAACTGTGAAGTCATGTCAGGCTGTGGTTTAGGTCTAGACCAGTAGTGGGAAAACAAACAGTGCATTTACTTAAGTACAATTTAAAGTCACTTTAATTTCCTGCACTTTATTCTACTACCATATTGCCTTTTCTTTATCTCATTTCATATATACTATACATTTAATATTTATATTATACACCTAACTTCCTGTGGCACCATCCAGTGGCTGCTGGGGTTTTCTCGTGCATCTATTTAATACCACAGCAGTAGAAATACTCACTGGTCACTACACAATCAAAAGGATGTTACCTTTGAGTCAGCTGGTACATTGTTTCCATATTCTTATCTGGTGCAGTCTAAAGAAGTTTCCTGTAACAACAATATGCTTCTTCTGCTTTGGCTTTATCACTTTACTTTTGCTTTTCAGTGTAAAGGCTGTGCTTCTGGTGGATAGAATACGGAAAAACCGCAGCGAGGAGACTGGAGTGAGTCCAGGGAAAACCCGCGCACTGGATGATCTCTGTAATACCAAACAGATTTTTTTACCCAACTATACCCATATCCATTGACAATTATCAGCTGAAACAGCTTATCTTATAAAATTGTCTTAATTCTAAATGCTTTTCTTTGCATTATGATCCAAAATAAAGTAAGCAAAGTTAGTTAAACAATGTGGGATTGGCCCTTTACATATTATGTTACTATAGAAATGTTTTGTCACAAAATGATTAAAAAATGATTCAGTAAATATAATTTAGCCTCATTATGGAGGTTTTTACGCACATTTTACATTATAGGAGTAGACTTAGTCCATAGAGTCAGTGTATATCAATGGAAGATTTACTTTTCACTAATAGCACTGCTTGCCCCTCCTTTATCAGTACTAATGTGGTGCCCCTTAAACATCCTAAACCCTGAAAACTTTAGTGGAGTTGCTCTGTTGCCACAGGTCAGACTGTGGTTGAGCAGTTTCCAGGAGATGAAGTGTGTAACTGTTTATGTAATTAAGGCATTTCTGAAAAAGGGAGATAGCTTCTCACTAAAACTATGCTGAATAATCCATCCATCACCTTAACTTATCCCTATCCAGCGATCACTTATTCACATGTGAGGAAGCAAACGCTAACCACTGTGGCGAAATATGCTAAATAACATTTATATTATACACCTGACTTCATCATAACTGAATGGGAATATTTTATATAAGCTTTTTTTAAATTCAGAACTCTTAGCTAAACATGCATAACTGCACAACCGCATTCACAAACTTCAGCCATTAAATGAATTCTTCACTCAAAACTATGTAATGTTAAATCCAACCCCAAGTTTACCTACTTAACTATTTAACTACTACTAATTAAGCAAAACTACTTAAGCATAATTTTTAAAACCTGGGCAAAACACAGTACACAATTCAAACAACCATGAACAAAGGCAGAATACCTGATGTCCTGATGCAAAATTAATGATTTCATTTGAAGGTATACAGTGATTTATAAAGCCCTGAATTTACCACAACAACGTTCATATATGGTTCATAGGATCTAACTCGGTTACACTTGGCTGTGTAACCGGTTGTGTGTGTGTGGTTGCGTGTGTGTGACTCAATCTAAACACTTTTAGCATGTGTACTTTTCTGATGATATACTCTAAAGAGTCTGGGTTAGATTTTATTTTCAGAAACAGAAGAAAATGCATGAATATCATGACCAACATATTTATGTTATTTTATTAATTATTGTACAGAAATGTCCATAAAACCAATGTAACACAAATGAAAGAAGCTTTTATACAAATCCACTCACAACTATACACAAAAGAAGTATTAGAATTCCTCGACTTCATTGAATCTGAAAACCGGCTCACTTCAGCACGTGGGCTGGCTGAGCAGGGCATTAAACTGCAAAAAGAAAACACAATTATTCACCCTTAGCATCCTAGTCTGACATAGAACAGAGATTCTCATCAGACTTACACACAATATTGGCCAAGCTCTTTCATGACTTACAGTATGTACCTCCTGTCCTGTGTCTTCTTCCTCGACTTTTATGTCTTTGTAGATCCATTCATGTCCTCTGAATTATAGGGTTCTTTGGGGCACTGCACTTTGCACTTTGGGGCAGCATAGTGGTGAAGGGGTTAGCACTTACATCTAATTGCACTTAAGTTACACGACTGAGTT
Source organism: Channa argus (assembly GCF_033026475.1). Taxonomy (NCBI): domain Eukaryota; kingdom Metazoa; phylum Chordata; class Actinopteri; order Anabantiformes; family Channidae; genus Channa; species Channa argus. The sequence goes on from NC_090207.1 coordinate 27,037,771, forward strand.
TACTGGTTTAAATCTTAGCTGGATCTCTCTGTGCTTAAATTCCACGGTGTCCGGTTATTGATACTAAAGGGAAACCATGGAGAAAGCCAACTGGTCTAATTTTTGGCTTGGTGTTGAGTTTCTGTTCATAGACAATGTGACTGTGGACTGATAAATATTTAAGTCTTTAAAATTACTCTATTACCTTATCCAGCTACATGCAATTCAACAACTCTTGAGTATAGGTCTTTTGAGATCTCATTTTGTGAGGCATGGCTCACTTCAGCTGATGCTGATTGTGAATGGACACTGAAACTGTTGAGTCTTTTTAAGTAGGAAAGTAGCTCTAAACCACACCTCTATTTTCATTTCATTAGACTACAGATTGGAGAACACCTAGCTCCATTTAGGTTTAGTGACATAAGAAGCCTAGTTTTGTCATTACTTTTCTCAAAAGCACTTTGTATGTTAAATTGATGTGTTCAATAAAAACATAAAGTGATTATAACTGTTAGAGAAATCGAAATATTGTGTTTGTTGTGACTTTGGTAAAGATCAAATCAAATTTCATGACTAATAAATCAGAAAACCAGGAAATTACAAGCAGTCCCATTACTTTTTCTTGCAACTATATCTTTGGCTGCACCATGTGCTCATTAAGATAGGCCTGCATTCAATATTATAAACAAAGCCATCACAGCTGAAATACGAATAATACACACGTCCCTGGGTGAAAACACAAGGAGTCAAAATTGACTGGCAATTTATCCTCAGCTCCACCAGACCACATGTCCACAAAGTGTTTTTGGGAAAAATGCTGAATCCATAGATGTTTCTATTGTATAAATCACTTTTCAAAATGGTGGCTAAAACTTTAGAACCACCTCTTCTTATAATGCACTCCAGTATAATAATAATAAACACATAAATACACACAGTAAAATCATCATCTTTCTGACAGTTTCAACCTTAAAACGTAGAATGCATGGCCGAGCCATTGTATTGGATAGCATTAAATTGCACAGGTGTACTTGATGTTTTAGCTGATTGGTGTATATAAGTTATGACCAGTTTTGCAGTGCAGCTAATATTGTATACATTAAGTTAGTCTAAATGCGTCTTAAATTTGTGGGTACCAGAAAATTCTTCACCTTTCCACACTATCACTATCATCATATTACAAACATTAAGTAAAATGCCTTTCTGATTGACCTTAGAATCAAGAATCATGCATATTTTTCAGCAGTAGTTTAACAGTAGAACATTTTTAGTTACAACTAAAATTGTCAAAAGAAATTCTCTTCATTTCCTGCTTGAGCTTCTGTAACAGTTAGTACAATATCACCCCATGTGAAATTCTAAATGGTCACTAGGTGGCAGCATAGCACAACAAATCATGTTTCTTGCTCCGCAAGATTTTGAAACAGGACCTGCAAAAACACCATAGACTGTAGACTTGTATCTTATTCTGTCAAATCCGAAAGCATTCACTTACAAATCAACATATGTATGCATTAGCTATAGTTTAGTGTATAACTTGTGACGGAATTTCTAAATAACCACTTTATTAAAAGAATAAGTGCACCTGTGTGTGGGCAACCTAATATTATTGAACAATAAATTCCCTACAAGGATCGAAACCAAGTCATCACTGAGAACATTGTTGTGAATCCAGACACTGAGGAAACCTGCTTGTTTCATGCTTCCACTGTGGTTTATTCTTCCACAATTCAGTTATCTGTAGCTGAATAAAGAACTCAAAGGAATGAATGAAGTATATTCACAATATGCTGGTTTCATTGCTCTGGGTTGTGGTATTGTGTTTTGTCTCAGCACCTGCTCAGGATGTTTTATGTGTATGCATTCTTTCTGGCATTGTTATTACAGTAAAAATATTTTTCTTTGATTTTATCTATACACAGCGAAGTTGTATTCTTCAATGCTATTGACAGAAGTGATAATTTCTACCGTACATGTTACATTTTTCACAACTTGGGCTACGAAGTGCAAATGGGACATACAGAATAATGACAAAGATAAGTAGGTGCATGTTTCATATAAAGATGAGGAAAAACTGACGTCCAGAGGGAGAGTGATCTATGAGCCAATACCAGAACAACAAAAGCTCAGTCAACATTTATACCAAGAACAAAGCCGGGGTTTGAAATAAGAGCAACCTTTACGGCAATGCCCTCGAATGATATCATATATTATTTGTGTTTACTAAATAAAGGCTATGGCAATTCATTTTATACAAATGCACTGTACTGTACTGTTTTTTACGTCAAAGTAAAAACGAACACTCACATGGGGCAACTGTGGTGCAGGAAGGTAGATTGGTTGTCCACCACTCCCTCAGTTGTTGGTTCGATCCCTGGCTCTTCCGGTCACATGTTTAAGAACTTAGACCAACTAAGTTGCTCCTGGTGAGTGTAGCTCTGCATAACAGCTCACCTGTCTGTGTGTGATTGTGAGTGTGAATGGGTGAATAAGAAGCAGTGTAGAGTGCTATGAGTGCCGATAGGTAGAAAAGTGCTATGTAAGTGCAGATCATTTAGCATGATAAATACAGGAGAATATAACCCTAAAGTCTAATTAATTAATTAAAACAGCTGTGCTGTTTAAATGAATGGCAGATACTATGTTTACTGTGATAGTGGGGAAATTCTAATTTTTGCAGGTATTTGGTCATAAACAACAGAACTCCAGAACTAGACAAATGGTGACCTGATAATGGTGCTGACAAGTCAAGGGATCACCAAAATCATTTTACCGTCTGAAACACATTGCATGGAAAACAGTTAAGCCCCTGCTCACCAAAAAATAAACATGCCAACCTGCTGGTTGAACTGTGGGTGAGAGTATTATTCATAATGTGGCATCCACCAGTTCTGTGGTAGGTGGTTTGATCACCAGCCCATGTGATTGTTTATTGGTCAGCATGAGTGAACCTCCTGACACCCACTGCATTGCAGAGACTCTTTCCTTTCTCAGAATGGCCTGTCTCTAATTAAAACTACATTTCCCATAAACCCTGGTGGTTTCTAGGTCCCTGCCTTTTGCATGAATCACAGTGGAAGTGAACTTCCTGTCAGCCTCTATCCACCAAAAGCTCTGTGTGTTGGTGCTGCCTCTTATCAATAACACCTTCCAGACAAAACGTTTTACTCATGTAATGTTCCACAGACTTACGGCTTCATAGATGAGTCAATCCGAACTGCTTTTTGATGATTTATTGGCATCAGACAAAAACTGTTCATTTTTCCATCTTAATGTCCTTTAACTGAGTTTCTTTCAATTATTGACAGGGAATCCACTAATCGACTTTGTCTTTTCTTATCCTAATATACAGTCAAAACCAGTTTCGTGCCAACTCAACACCTTTTGCCGTTCTCCATTCTTTTTCCTTTCTTACAAGTCTCCTATTCTTCACTGCACATGTGCCGCCGCCCAGGCCCACATGATCAATTTACTATAAATAGATGGAACAATTACGATTTACTATAGTGAAATTATATAACACAAAATAACAATAACTGTTAGCTGTTTTGGCTCTTACACTGTGCATCCAGGTGGCCAGTTTTTTTGATGGTAACCTTTTGATGATGAAAACAATATGATTTGTAGATGTAAAGATCATTGTATGAAAAAAAAAATGAATACATTCACTTAGTACTACAGCTCACAGAATCCTGAAGCTACACACAGTAGAACTAGACCCTCCGCTGGTGCAACCAGCTGGGCCTGCACCAACGCCCTAACGTTATGACACGGCCTGGTATCATCTTTTAGTAATATGATCTCATGTGTTGGCAAGGTGGGTGTTTGCAACGTGGACTTTCCCTGGACCACGCTCACTATTATGCTCTGTATACTGTAGACTGTGGCTGCACATAGCCTTATGGTGACTGTGTCAAAAAGATACCTGATATGTAGCAAATATTGGGGACAAACTCCATGGAGCATGTATGTTTATATGCTAATATATCTGTATGATTAAGAAGGACATATTAACATGTTTTTCTATACTTCAAAAGTGTATTTATGTGGCTGAAGTGGCATTTGTTGTATCATATATACCAGTTAGGTCCACTGCAGGAATGCACTTGAATTTAACAAATTGTAAAATTTACAAATTGTTTGTTTATTATTGTTTTTTATTACCTTCGTCAAGACAGGGTTTTTCAGTAGTGGTTTAATTACAGCTACCTTATGAGCCTGTGGTACATAGCCTGTTTCTAGACAGGTTGTTGGTTTAGATGAGCTAGTAATTGAAGTTAGCTCAGCAAGATCTGTTGGTAAAAAGCAGTCTAAGAGGGACTGGGGTCTTATGGATGATTCTAGCAATGTTGTACTTGAAGATTTATCTGTAATATTTGGGAGGAGGATCTGGTGAATTCTTAGCTACAATTTTATTCATAAAGAAAGTCATGATGTCATTGCTGCTCAGAGTTAAGAGAAAACTAGGCTCAACAGAACTATGGCTCTTAGTCAGCCTGGTTACAGTGTTGAACAGAAACATGGGGTTGTTCTCTTTTTCTTCTATTAATGATGAATAATATGTTGTTTTGGCATCACAGAGTTTTTTTGTACATTTTTAAACTGTTTTTCCAGGCTAAATGAGATTTTTCTAATTTTCTGGAAGGTTACTTCCTTTCTAACCTTCATGTTGTCTGTTTTAAGTTGCAAGTTTGAACTATACCATGGAGATCGCTTCTTCTGGTTTACTGCCTTCTTTTTCAGAGGGGCTACACTATCAAGTATTGATAAGTATACGTAGTGAGGCTGCAGAAATGTCAACAAGATAATCGACTCGTGCAGGAGTAACATTAAAGTGGCTACTTTCCATTGTATGGACATATGGTGAAGCAAATGATGAAAGAATCATTTCTTAAAATTTGTTTACAGGTTTTTCAATTAAGCATCTGCTATAGTGGAATTTTTTCCGAACTGCTGTATAGTCAGTTATTGTAAATGCAAATGTCATTAGAAAATGGTCAGACAGAAGAGAGTTGTGAGGAAATATTGTTAAATTATCAGTTTCAGGTCTAAGGTGTGACTAAAACAGTGACTGGGTTTATTTTGGGAAAAACAAATAGACTCTAATAATGAATTAAACGCAGTGTTGAGGCAGTTACTGTCAGCATCTACATGAATGTTAAATTCACCTACTATAATGACTTTATCTGTACTGAGCACTAAATCAAAAACTATGAATAAAGAACTGGAGGACGGTACACGATAACAAATAATAGTGGTTTTTGAGTTTTCCAGTAAGGCTCTCAAATGAGTTATAACTATGTTTAGGTCTAGGAATTATTGATAAGCTACAATGGAAGATTGCTGCAACTCCTCCACCTCGGCCTGTGCTTCTAGGAACATCATAATTAATATGACTTGGGGGGGTTGACTCATTTAAACCGACATATTCTTCCTGCTGCAACCAAGTTTCAGTGAGACCGAATTAATCGAATTGATGATCATTTATTAAGTCATTTACTAACAGAGATTTAAAAGAGAGAGATCTGATATTTAAGAATCCACATTTAATAGTTTTGGGGTTTTGTTCTGTAAGAGGAGTAGACTAAACTTTTAATAGGTTATTATGATTAACTCCTCTTGTTGTCGTTTTGGGTTTATGTAATTTAGTTGGTCGGGGAACAGACACAGTCTCTATAGGTATGTGGGAGTTGTGGGGGGGTGACGGTTGTAAGGACACTGCAGAGAGACATGTAGGACTGGATCTCTGCATCCTAGGTTGAACTCTGGAATGCCTACGTTTTCCCCAAAACCGTTTCCAATTATCTATGTAGCCCACATTTGCTGGACAACCACCTAGACAGCCAGCGGTTGAATGACGACATGCGGCTGTACATGTCGTCACTGGTCAGATTTGGCAGGGGTCCAGAGAAAATTATGGAGTCCAACAGTTTTTTGGCAAAGTTACACATCTATTCAACATTCATTTTAGTGACTTCTGATTTGCATAACCGGTGTAATTAACTTCCATATGAATAATAATCTGACTTACGTCGCCTCAAAGCAACATGGTTTGAACCTTGTGACTGATTGTGGCCTTTCTGTATGAAGTTTACATGTTCTCCCTGTTCCTGTCTGGTTACTTCAGGTACTCCCACTGTCATGTTGTGGCCCTTTAGTTTCACTTCCTGTCCCAAATTCTATTTTGTAGCTATTTTCTCACTTCCTCTTTTAAGTTTAGTCCTATAGCTTTACCACTCATTACTCTGTTCCTCTGGCTATCTATACCCAGCCATTGTCACACTTCCCTGCCAGATCATCTTTTTGCATAATTTCAGTGAGCCTTCCAGGAATTCTTTATGTGTCATTTTGCCTGTTAATCTGCCAAACCTGCGAGCTTACTTGTCTACTTATTGCCTGCCTGCTAAGCTCCTAACCTGCTTATGGGTCTGCCTATTGCCTACCTGTTAAGCTCCAGACTCCACCCTGATTCCTTCCCCCATGTACTCTGTGTCGTCCCTAATTACTTATTCTTTCTGAAATGTGTAAATTGGATCTTGCAATGTTTGATTACTGCTAGTGGATCTTGTATTAGGAAAGCCTTGGATCTTGGAATTCTGTGTTGGACCTTGGATTGTGGACATTTACTTCGGCACTGTGATAACCTGAATGTTTACTAATTGTTACCTACCTGTTCTCCTGCAATAAAGGGAACACTTGTATCCTGAGCTCCTCTAAATGGACCTATGCAGGACGCACCTGCAGCCTGCCATTCATCCCTATTACACCATTATCCTTCTCCTCCCCACTCGCCTGGTCATCCCTCATTTAACCTCCCTCCTGGTTTCCTCTACATGTCTGGCTCCCAATTCACTCACCTGTCCCTCCAACTACACTCAGTATTCTTCATCGCCTGCTGTCTCGCCTACAAGTAAGCTCCTTTTTAGATCATCTGTATCTATTATACTCCCCTGTCTCTTGTTCTCAGAGCTTGGTCTGCTTTCCTCGACCGCTGAGAATACTGCGATCCCGAAACCAGACTCACCAGCCTTCAGATCACCATTCATCTATTCAGTTCTTTTTCACTAATAAACAATCTTAATCTTCCTCTTGTGTTCTGTGCTTCTGGGTCCTAATACTAAAACCAACGACACAAATACATTGAATCAGAAAACTGTTTATTGCTAGGCACAGTTAAGAACACTTACAGTACTAGGAATTTGTCTTGGTATCAGGTGCATACACATAATCTAAAATATAAGGTTAAAATGCAATGGTGTGACACACCACACATTTGAAGAGATAGCATAAAATACAATAAGAATGAGAAGCTATGTAAAGTATGTGAGCAATAGGAGAAAAAAAGAGAGTGACTCTCACCCTTGAAAAAGTGAGAGTGACTGTCTATGAGTTGGGGGGAATTATCTGGGGGGGGATTTGGGCGCTGTGCGAGGATCAGTGAAGAAACTGTTCTTATGACGTGAGGTGCTGGTCTTGATGGACCAGAGCCTCTTGCCATAGGGGAGGGGCTGAAACAGTTTGTGTCTGGGAGGAGAGGGGTCTGCTACAATCAGTTTTCAAGTTTAGCTCCTCTAAATTGAGAGCATGTGTGACTGTGAGTATGAATGGACTTATGATCTGTCTAAAATGTACCCACCTCTCACCCTGTGTCAGACAGTATAGTCTGCAATCTCATATTTATTCCAAAAATAAGGGATAATTATATGTTCTGGATTTTGCCCATTTTTAAGATGTAGTAGCTTTTATTTAATGTAATATTTTAAAAACTATATTTAAATGTATAACTGAAGTACATTTAAAAATCTTACATCAATCATCTTTAACTAGAATTCATGAAAATTGCTTGTATGAACATAAAAAGGCAGAAGCCTCATTTAAGATTTAAGTCGACTGTCACGCAGATAGTTTAGGACATCGAATAGCACTGTAATCCTTCTACGGACTGGTCAATCAAAAAAGATCACACCAAGAACAAAGTGTGGAATCATCCGGCAGGAGAAAAGGAACCCCAGGGAACTAAAGGCCCCTCTTGCAGTGGCCAATATCAGTGTTCATCATCAGAACATTGAACAACAATGGTGTTCATAACAGCGCGGCAAGGAGGAAGCCACTACTTTTCAAAGAGAACATTCCTGCCTGTCTACAGTTATGTCAAGTCTATGTAAATAACCAGAAGCTGTTAAATGAATTTTCTGTAGACAGAAGAGACAAGTAGAACTATTTAGTTTGAATGAAAAGTATTATGTTACCTCTTTGTTTAAACTGAGTCATGTGCTACTTGCAACAAAGTGATATTTGGAGTCCTCTTAAGGGGGTCTGCGACTGGCAGTGTCATTGCAAACTTTGCACATAGTCAGTGCTGTACATAGTTTAACTTTTGTCAGCCCTCAGGGGCCCCCTACTGAGCTGGGGCCCCAATCAGCTGTCTGCCTTCTGGGTGACTGTGGTGCAGGAAGGTAGAGCGGTTGTCCACCAATCTCGCAGTTTTTGGTTTGATCCTCGGCTCCTCCGGTCACATGTCGAAGTGTCCTTGAGCAAGACACTGAACCCCAACTTAGTTGCTCCCAGTGAGTGTTGGCCAGCTGCATAGCAGCTCCCCCATCGGTGTGTGAATGTGTGTTATTGTGAGTGTGCATGAGTGAATAAGAAGCAGTGTAAAGCGCTTTGGGTGTCAGCAGGCGAGGCAGGCAGCTGCTTGGGGGCACAGCCCAGTAGGGGTCCCCAGAGGGTTGACAAAAGTTAAACTATGTTCAGCACTGACAGTGTGAAAAGTTTGCAATGACACCAAGTCACAGACCCTCCTAAGAGGGCCCCAAATATCACTCTGTTGCAAGTAGCAAATGATTCAGTGTAAACAAACAGGTCTAATGAAACAACAAAAGAGAAGAGGAGTTATAATTCGAAAGTGAAAAAAAGGAACAGGAACAAAAAGAAAGAGAGTGGTTAATAGAGCAGTGGTGATAATAATGATTAAATATATTAAATATATTAAATATATTAAATGCTGCTAGCGTATCTGTAAGTGTAGTGAAGGGACAGTTGGATAACAGAACTTCCGCTGGTATCACATACTTTCTTTTGTTTTCTTTGATATTTAACATGAGTTAACTTAGCTAACTAAGTTAGCAGAGCAGCCTAACGTGTCCAGCTTTGCTGGAGCCACCAGAAGTCAAATTGTTAGCTTAGCTGCAGGCTGCAAATAATCAGTTAACTTGGACAATACTTTTTCTGTGGTAAACTGATGACATTTGAATCCAACTGTCAAGCTATGAATGGTAAGTTATGGAATTTAGATGCAAAACAATGTGGTCTATAAATCACTCATGTACTGTAAGTTGCTGTGCTATGTGCAGTGTGGTGTGGCTTATATTTTATTGTATTTTCCATATTTTAAGCATAAGGGTTTTATGCTGCATACATTTTTGCCTAGGGCCCCAACAGACTACGATCACCTCTGATTGCCTGAGCATTTACTGTGATTTGATTTAAAACATCCTGCATTAAATGCAGCCAATTACTTCACTTATTTCTGATTGGAAATTATTAGCCATCACCCCTCCCTGTCGCCCTTCACTCAAACTTTTATTGCCACTGGACAGAGCAGATAGAAAGGTACGCTAAGTGGCTAAGTCTGGGTCTTGTCTCGGTCTCGATACACTAAGGTGTTGCTCATGACTTGGTCTCGGTTAAGGTGGTATTGACTACAAAACTGAAGGAAGGACATGACATGTTTTGGAAGCGTTCATAAGCCAATATGGACTATGGAAAAGCTCCATTGTAAATGGTCTGCACTTATCTACCTATTGGCACTCAAAGCACTTTAAACTGCTTCTTATTCACCCATTCACACTCACAATCATACACCGATGGGGGAGCTGCTATGCAGCTGGCCAACACTCACTGGGAGCAACTAAGTTGGTGTTCAAGATCTTGCTAAAGGCCACTTTGACATGTGACTGGAGGAGGTGGGGATTAAACCAACAACTGTGAGATTGGTGGACAATCGCGCCACCTTCCTGCGACACAGTCGCCCCAAATTGTATTTGAAATACCTCATAGTATCATATTGTGTGATTCTTTGATAAACCATTTTGATCTCAGAATGCAGACCTTGTGGTTCCCAGAGTTTCCAAAATTACAGTGGGAGCTAGAGTCTTTAGCTATCTAGCACCTCTCCAGTGGAACCAACTTCTAATCCAGAAATGGCGGGTTAGACATCATCTCTACTTTTAAAACTATGCTTACAACCTTCCTTTCTGATAAAGCTTATAATTAAAGCTGCTCAGTCACTCTGAACCAGCTCTTAGTTATGCTGCTATAGACTTCAGGTGACCCCCCGGTGTCCACCAGTGTATGACATTAACTTTGTGTCTTCTATCTCACGTAGTTGTTTTTCTCCCTCTCTGTCTCCATCTGCTGAAGGTTTCTTCCGTTAATGGTTTACCCTGTTGTCTAGGGCTTGCTCAAGGTAGATTTGTTGGGTTTTCTCTATATAGTATCTTTATAGTCTTGACTTTATGATATAGCAAAGTGCCTTGAGATGACTTTGTTGTAAATTGGTGCTGTATAATTAAAGTTGAATTAAATTTAATTGGAAGTTACTTTTTTTGTTGCGCAGCTGCTGTTTTAAAATTTTTTACAATATGTAAAAAGAAATATTGAACATTTGGCCCTACTTACTAGGGAACAGCATCTAGTTTTAATAGATCTATTTTAAATCAAAAATCAAGAGATTTATTGTTGCATGCATAGCAATACAGCAAAGCAGTGAAACCAGGTTGTTAAAGTTTTGTCTTGAGAAACAAAGGAACTAAAATTGTAATTCAACCAGAACACTGGAAAAACAAGATTAAACTTTTCATATCACACACCCTATTTGAATGTAAGTCTTTGTCTCTATGATTTAACTAGGTTCCCTTTATCTAGTTTTAATCATGTTTTGGGCTCATGTTTATGAAGAAACTAAGAAACTTCTAAAGGCTTCATATAATGAAAATGCTGTGAAATTTGGGGTCAGGTAAACTGTGCATTTCTCTGACATACAATGTTTTGTGTGATGAAACAGATGTGATCTCAAGGGTTTTTGCTTTGTAGGGCAGTATTGGTTGTGATACAGTATTTCATGTAAATGCTGTCTATCAGTGGCCTAAATCTAAGAGTATCATTATCGAATTTCAGCCATACATCTCTGTACAATATCTGTTCATTCTGCTTTTTTCCCATGCTTAACCATTGTATTTTCAAACATGTTTTACAAAACCAGCTCTGGGTGCATAATAGCAGTCAAACAAACAGTTTGTCCTGACTGTGGCTGGGATGTCTTTCTATTGCCTCAAAGGGCTGTGGGTTGTAGGGGAATGTGAGACTAGCTGAAATCTGCTGCAGAGAGAAGTGTGTAACTTGATATTAGAATGAATCAGTAGTTCTCTCATACTGTAGGCTACATGAGCCCAGCTGTTCCTCTCTAACACCTGTCCCCACAAGAGAGGAACCAGACATAAACCAGAGGAACATTCCCTAAGCAAAATAGTACATTTCCAGTTCATAAGCCACACCATTAATACTACCCGATGGTGTTACTGTTGTGGTACTGTTTTGGCGGACAGCATAGGAAAATGCTGCCATGACCAACAGCTGTCAGGACACTGGGTACATACGAGCTTGATGTGTCTGAAGCTGTGTAGGAACAGACATGTGCTGACCCCTGTCCACCAACACAAAAACACCTCCAGGTGGTATTGACGTTGTGGCTGACCGGTGTAATACCAATCATTGCGCCAAGTTGGAGGCATTTTGAACTACCGCTTTTGTACATATCACACCACTTTGTGGTCATATAGTGCGTATTGGTTTATTCTCATATCATCCTTTTCTAAATAAACTTCTGTTTCATTTCATTTCATTGTAATGTATTTCATTGTACAGGTATTAACTGATGGTGGGCTGATTTTTTTTTTTTAAATAATACAAAACTCGGCTAATTTTATATTTGCTTTACTAACCTAAATGACTCATTCTTCATTTAATGCTGTTTTTATAAGTTAATACAAAATGTTCTGGCATGTTAGTTAATCACAATCCTACTTTGCTGTAGTTAAATTCCTGAAACACTGACATATATTGCATGTATATGTTTTGTCTGGAGATTTAAATTCAAAAGATTGTACATTAAATGAAAATTTGGCAGGTAAATGGGATGTTAATCAGGAATAAGCGAATACGATTTCATCTGCAATATTATTTGTAGTTTAACACTTTCTAAAAACATTTTTTACATATATTCATCTATAATTAAAATATTCCAATTCTATGACAAAACCAATGACTGTCAGTTTCCAAAGTGGACATTTTATGATCAGATCACATCAACATCATAAGAGCTAATCCTATTAAAGTATTATAACCTCTCTCTGTGATGTGGATACATCTACTCTGGCACCATCTGTTTCCTTTTTGTAATATTGATCTGGCTGTTGGAGGCTGAATGCTGCAGTGCCCTGAGAGCTGCTGAGTCATGGAAAGCATAACTGGCTTAACACACGGCTTCACCGAAAGACACTGTGTATTACTGTCCTTTGGGAAGTACTTAAACATAAGGTATTGTACACATAAAAGCCATCAAACACCAAAATCTCCTCCCACTGCGTAAGGTTCCAGATGAACTGCTAAAGCTGTAGACAAAAAGAACTCAATGCCACACTTCAACCTCTTAAAGAAAGAGGTATTGAATAATTGATCAGTTGTACAGTAGCACAAAGGCAGAGACTGCAGAGAAAGAGATCTGATTTAGTTCAAAGAGAAATTTCACTTTGTCCTGAGGCTGCCTGCAACATCCTGTCTGAATCATGCATTCAAATACTGTGGGAAGTACAATGAGGTTACGGTGATAACAGCCCTATAACCTAGATTTTAAATATATTAAGAATTGAGTTGAGTTATATTGAATATTCAGTTTCTTGGTTCAAATTCTCACAGTACAACTCTGCCAACCAATTTCTGTACAATTTAAGTCACCAATAATTCCATTTTAATTCATTTAATGTCATTTTTGTGAGGGAGCTGCTATGCAGCTGGTCAACACTCAATGGGACCAACTAAGTTGGGGTTCAGTGTCTTGCTCAAGGACACTTCGACATGTGAGTGGAGGAGCCAGGGATTGAACCAACAACTCGGGGATTAGTGGAAGACCACTCTACCTTCCTGCACCACAGTTGCTCCTGGGAAATCATTTTTTTATATTTTTATATACTGTATTTGCCCTTTTTAAATTTTGAAACATCTAGTGGAACATCTCACAATTAATGAGATTAGGTGATTAGGTACAAGAAGAGCATCACAGAGAAGCTTAGTCAATTCAGAAGTATGGATGGAGTAAGGTTCATCAGCGTATGAAAGACTGTGTTCACTGCCTCATGCTTGGTCCTGTGTTAAATCTATGCAGAGGCTAGACAAGTTGCCTACATTGTTGTGAGTCTTTACTTGTACACTACAAGTAAATGGTGACTGAAACTGACAGGGTTGGGTCTAATAGATGCTAAGCAATAGATACTTTTACTGAAATCACTGCAAGGCAGAAACAAGACAAGCTGTAGAAGAAGATGATATGTAGGCCCACCAAACCGATGAGGCAGAAGGACTGGTTGGTCACATTCATTGAGAGCCCGATCTTTATTCTCATTAATTACATATTACACAGTGTTCCAACTTTTCTGGAAATGTGGTGTGTCCATGTCTGTATCCATGACATCCATTTCCTCATCGCTCTAGTCCACTAACATCCAGGTGGATGCTCTGTGGACACAAATTAGAGTTCACAGCCTGCACGCAGTTCTAGTGCAACAACTGCCGCTTGTTCCATATGTCAAAAGTATCTAATGTTTAGTTCAAGGACCTTAATACTGTTTCACACTATTTAACACTGTTGGAATCACAAAGTAGAAATTATGAAAAAGCCTTACACTCCAACTTGTCACATGTTGCAGGATTGTCATGACACATGAAAACAAAGTGCATGATACAGCTAAACACTGTTGGTTAATTTTCCCAAATGTCTCCATGTCACTTTTCATGATTCTGCCCAACAACATTAGCAAGCATAGCTTACTACAACAAGGATATAATACTGCAGTACATTCTAGCTGGTCATATTACTGACTTACTGTGACATAGCTCTGTTATGAGCAAACAGAGGAGGCCTTTGAGAGATAGATTAATGATCACAGCTTTATGACTGTACCCTAGAGTGCTGATGTGATAAGCATAGCTGTAGTGCTGCTGTAAAAAACCCCAGGCCAAGTGAATATTATTTTTGAAATGTATTTCAAAAATATTATTCTTATTACTACTCACACACATTCAGAAAACCTTCACTAGCCTGCACTAGAAATAATCTACAGAAGGGAAGCTAAATTATAGAAATCCTTGTACATAAGCAAAGACGTCTGCAATGCAGTGGGAAAGCCCAATTGTCATGGTGGCAACCACCTGCAAAAGAGGTTTTCCCCCTCTTCAGTCCGTAGAGACATGGTTGTGGCAACTGTGCCATGCAGCAACACAGAATCACAGCCACATTCTTGCCTAGCATTCAGATTAACTATTAATAAGATCATCTGCCTCCATTCCATGACTCTGCATCACAGCAGCCATGTACATACTTAGGCCTGCTCTCCATTGGCACTGTGTGCTTTAGCCCCCATGTTTTAAACCTATACATTCAGGCTGAATTATTTATATTGACATAGAATTGAGAGGTTCTGTTTGAAAAAAAAAAGCAAAGTGTAACCAACGCCTACATACAGAATAAAGGAGAGTACAACACTGACATCACATGTTGGGTGTAGAGAGTTTCCCTATTGCTTAGGTTAAATGTAATTCATTCTCTGCCTTTCTGAATATACACTATAAGTCTTTACTGCAGCAGCACAAAAAAAATAATTGTGTGTATTTTTAGATTAGAATAGACTGTCACACACACACACACACACCCACATAGTGAAATTCTGGTGCCACAGCAACAAACATCTAGAATGTAGTACACGAATACAGAACTGCTCACTAGATGATACTAATAATACAATTATTTATACATAATCCAACAGAAATATTTAGGCAGTGTTTGTAAACATCATGTTATTGTGATTCTGTCCATCCATCCCATGAATACATCTTTTAATTCAGAACAAGCTGCAGTTTATGTTATTAGAAAATGATCTGCAGATGGGCACTAATCTGTGAAATTGGGTTTTGCTGTGATTAACTGTCAAGACAAAGTGTAGATTTCAAGGCATACAAGCCGCATGACTGAGAGTCCGTATAGTATATTACTGAGTCATGGCCAGTCATGTTGCGACAGTTTCCGTTAGCGAAAACTGGACCTTGTATTGTTACTCAGCCACGTGGGCTCTTGCTAACTAGCAGTCAACTAGGATTGCAACCATATAACGTGTCATATCAATATATTGATTTGGGTCGTCGAAATGAAACGAAAAACTGTCTTTAACGAAAACCAAAATGCGGCAGTGACATGCAAAATAAAATCAGCCATCGCCTTTCTTTTCCGCCATGAAGAAGGGAAGTAGGCCAGCGTCTACGCAGTATACTTATTTATTCATTTCAGATTAACTTGATTGACATAAGATTAGACCAATAGTAATTAGGCGTGTAGACATTTGATTGGTTTAAATGTGTGTCTTTAAGCGACCCTTACGTATATCAGCCAATGACGATTCGATTTGAGTAGGAAAGGGCGGGTCCGACTATGGTATAAAATAGAAAGTTGGTTCGCTGTACACGCACATACGGAAAGCTCAGTCATTCCCTGAAAGGTCTCGGCCACCTCCGGAAAGTACAAAAATGAGGGAAATCGTGCATCTTCAAGCCGGTCAGTGCGGAAACCAGATTGGAGCCAAGGTTTGTAAAGCTATGTCTGTCGTTTAAGTATTGAATTCAGTTATTTTATTCAGAAAAACCGTGTGTTGTGCTGTTGGAGCCGGTGCTTTGTCCTCACAGCTAACGTTCTGCGGCGCTGAAACCACACCCTTTGGAATATTGATGTGTTCTACTTAATTAAAATTAGTCACAACCTGATTCTGATTAATTTCTCGATGTCCTTTTAGGGACGTTTATTACAAGTATATACTACAAAAACATTAAAACAAATTTGTCATATTGTAAGATTTACCCGCCAAACTCAGTTTTCTATAACAATATTATAATCGAATAATTCAGAGCTTAATGTGATGTAACTCAACGTTAGACCGACGAAATATGTTAAGCTCTTTCAATAAATCCGTCGAAATGCTGGCGTTAACGCTGCCTTATTGCAGTGGGAAAAGGGAAGAGAAAAAATTCGATGGGTGTTAACGCTATGTTAGTCCTTTCAGCTTACTTGAAAAATGCAATGTTATATACGGAGATTAAACGGTCTTCCGTTTTTCTTGCAGTAAAAAAAAAAACAAAACAAAAGAATGTAGACTTTGACAAAGCAGAACATAGTTCCCGGCTTATCGAGGCCTACTTGGCAGAGCGCTTTGCGCTGCGCCGGTATTCTGTGTGCAGTAGGCGGTCTTTTCGGTTGGTGACGTAGTAATGAATTTTCAAATTCATAACCCGGGGTTGCAGCCAATAGGGGGTCCGACCGCGCGCGCGCTGATGGCAGCATGGCGGGAAAATTAAATTTGAAAATGCAGTAATTTCCTCTTTTGTATTGAATAAAATAAATCAACGTAAAATGGAGCAGACTTGGATGATTGGGGCCACGATGGTCTTGTTTTCTTTACATCAAGAAGGATTTACATGCTTTTTGTTTTGGGTTTTTTGTTTTTTTACAGTTCTGGGAGGTGATCAGTGACGAACATGGTATTGATCCAACTGGCACATATCATGGTGACAGTGACCTGCAGCTGGACAGGATCAATGTCTACTACAATGAAGCTTCAGGTAAGTTGCAAGCACCCCTAACTTTAATTAATTTGAATAGCCAAAAATGGTCAAACGTACAAAATTTTTATACTACTTCTGGTTTTTAGGTGGAAAATACGTGCCCCGTGCTGTTCTGGTTGACTTGGAGCCAGGCACTATGGATTCTGTGAGGTCTGGACCTTTTGGCCAGGTCTTCAGACCAGACAATTTTGTTTTTGGTAAGCTTGCTTTGTGTGAATTATACAGAACTAATCCTCTACAGTTATATGCACAGATTTCCGTGAGGCTAAATCTTGAATCTGTTTTATCTACAGGCCAGAGTGGTGCTGGTAACAATTGGGCTAAGGGTCACTACACAGAGGGTGCAGAGCTGGTGGACTCTGTCCTGGATGTGGTGAGGAAGGAGGCAGAGAGCTGTGATTGCCTGCAAGGCTTCCAGCTCACTCACTCTCTCGGTGGCGGTACTGGCTCTGGAATGGGCACCCTGCTCATTAGCAAGATCCGCGAAGAGTACCCTGACCGAATCATGAACACCTTCAGTGTCGTGCCCTCCCCTAAAGTATCAGACACAGTTGTTGAGCCCTATAATGCTACACTGTCAGTCCATCAGCTTGTAGAAAACACAGATGAGACCTACTGCATTGATAATGAAGCCCTGTATGACATCTGTTTCCGCACTCTCAAACTCACAACTCCCTCATATGGTGACCTCAACCATTTGGTTTCTGCTACCATGAGTGGTGTCACAACATGCCTCAGGTTCCCAGGACAGCTAAACGCTGACCTGCGCAAGTTGGCTGTAAACATGGTGCCATTCCCTCGTCTGCATTTCTTTATGCCAGGCTTTGCTCCCCTCACAAGCAGAGGAAGCCAGCAGTACAGGTCCCTCACAGTGCCAGAGCTCACACAGCAGATGTTCGATGCCAAGAACATGATGGCTGCCTGTGATCCACGACATGGCCGCTACCTGACAGTGGCTGCCATTTTCCGTGGTCGCATGTCCATGAAGGAGGTGGATGAGCAGATGCTCAATGTGCAAAATAAGAACAGCAGCTACTTCGTTGAATGGATCCCCAACAATGTCAAGACTGCTGTCTGTGACATTCCTCCCCGTGGCCTCAAGATGGCTGCCACCTTCATCGGCAACAGCACGGCCATTCAGGAGCTGTTCAAGCGCATCTCAGAGCAGTTTACAGCTATGTTCAGGCGCAAAGCTTTCCTGCACTGGTACACTGGTGAGGGTATGGATGAGATGGAGTTCACAGAGGCAGAGAGCAACATGAATGACCTGGTTTCTGAGTACCAGCAGTACCAGGATGCCACTGCTGAGGAGGAGGGAGAGTTTGAGGAGGAGGGTGAGGAGGAGCTGGCCTAATGTTAAAGAGAATTTACAAAGCTCTGCTATCATTTGCAGAAGAGTGTAACGTTCCAAGTCTTTTCCACTTTCAGTGTTCTGTCTGCTGTTCATGTAATAAATTCTAATGCATATTCCAAGTTTGACTACCTGTCTTAATGTCTTGGTATCCTTATATAATTTGTATGTGAGCAATCATAATTGCACAACACTAACCTGAAGTTACATTTTTGTTTTAACAAAGGCAACACTCAATGTAATTTCACTTATGCACCAATATTAACTTGGATGGATGATCTTTAAGCCCTTGATTTATAAACCTTATTTAACTACATAGTCCAATGTTAGGGTAAACAGCTGGAGGATCACATGCATTTAAACCTGGGGTTCAGAAGGGGGGATACACAGTTCTACAGATATGCTCAGTGCTTTGCATACTCAAGTGAAGTTTTGGGTTGTGGTCACTAGGTGGCATTGTTGGCTAAGCCATTAGTTTTCATTAGTAGTAGGTGAGAATGCTTGCGAGCAGTGTCCAGCAGCACAGCACATTCACCTGGCTTGAAGTCCTGCTTCTTTCCAAAGTGTGTAACAAACTGCCAGAAACTAGGAAATCAAAGGCTACAGGTCACTTTACTGCAGCAAGAGCCCTCTAAGAGGAGATGTCCAAAAACCGCAGTTGTGTCAGTATCTAATTCAGCCGTAGGTATGTATATATTGTTTTACAATTTCGTCCATATTTGTCCGGTGTAGAAACGAGATGCATTTTAAAAAGCACAACCAGTGTTTTAATTGCATCTTGTTTAAAAAGTGACTAATTCAGATACTTTATGAATTTGTCAATGGAATTGATATGTTCCAAAGATGGATAAGTGAACTAACCAAAATTTTAATTGCAGTGGATGGGGGTAAGTAATTAAATAATTGAAATTATACACAGGAATAATACTAGTCTTAATGCAGTATTTGGATATAAAACTGTTCAAATGTAATTTTCTAACTCCTATCACTATTTAAATGTTTAAGCTACAATGTTAAGAATTACAGTGAATTACAATAAATTACCATGTACACAACAAACCAGGGTTAAGATAAACTGGTCAAACTGACAAATACATGTGTGCTCGATATTGCACTTTGTTAACTTGCTAGGATTATGTTTAGAAATGATGTTAATTAATACAGATCATCAAGTTTTAGGGTGAGCTCAAAAAGTACTGTCGCATTTCACAAATATCTGTCTGACAACAGAGACTTTAAATACGGTGTTAATTGCGTTAAGCACAACCTGCTTCTTTTTTGGTTTTTTTGCTCATATTAACTTGTGAACACTTACCCATCGTCCCTTGTTTTGGATCTCAGGGCAGATGACCCTCTCTACATAGGTCCCCACACACTCCTTCAGCTGGGGCAGGACCATCACCGTGCCCCTCTCATTGCAATGCAGAGCCATCTGGCTGGCCAGCACATACACTGACAACACAGCGCTCCAGGCCAGCTCCCTGTGCTGCCCCCCAGGAAAAGGGGAAGTGCTCATCTAGGATGCTCATAAGCTTGGGGCAGGCTGTTTCCTCTGTTACATCCTGAAAGATGTGAGGCCATCGCCTGAAGAAGATGGGGAAACGGCTAAGGAGCTCATCTCCAGCATTGCACAGGGCTGCAGACCAGGCTGTAGGAGCAGGTTCAATGGGCCTTTCTCGCCCGCCTGTGGTTACATAGTCTATATATTCATAGGCCATCAGAAACGCTTCTCTCACCAGTGGGTCAGGACTGTTCAGGCCCAGTCTGGTGTCTGGCACCTCCAACTGACACATGGTCACCTCTAACAGCCACTTCACTAATCACCAAGCTGTATCCTCTTTAGGCTACAGATGACAGCTTCACTGTCAGCAGCAAAGACATTGTCTATTCAGTCTGTCATGCTGGTGTGGTCCAATGTAAAAAAATCACATTAGTCAAGAGAAGAGGGGAATAAACATGCATGCTGCAGTGTCATGGCTGATAAAGAAGATATTTATAACTCACCTTCTCTTCAACAAGTTAAACACACACACCACTGCTAAAGAACCAGCCAGCAGGTGAAAGGGTTTTGGGGTACAGAGAAGATCATGTGTTGCAGTCAGACTGGGTCACCCAGTCCCCTGACTAGCTAAATATAGAGCCCTTGTTGGAAACTGACACTGATCTCCAACCTCACATGTACAATCCTAGCAGTCCTGACTCCTTCCAACACAAGCAATGGGGATAAATAAAGAGCCCATACGACTATTAAAATTTCTGGTTTGAGCTCATTCATCAAACAATCGATCTCCACTGTTTATTTAGAAACTCTTAAAACACATTATTGAATCCTACTGAGTGATAGATTTGCTCTCATTAGAAAAAGAGCTCCAAAGACACCCTGTGTGGCCTCTGCCCTGTTTATTTTGATTCTTTAACTTCTCACACTACACAAAGCTCAAGAGTTTCTGTAACATTGATATGACATGTACTTTTATGATGCAACATGCATACCTAAAGGAATTTATACTCAAAGTATGATGAGGTTTTTTTTCGCAACCTTCACAATAGATTTGAATATTGTTTTGACAATTCAGCATTGTCAATATTATAAGTAAAATCTATACATGTCTATTTCACAGATTAATAGCTTTATTTTCCACTTTATTTCCCTATATTCTTAAAATGAAGTTTAAGATACTGGACCAAAACCAAATAGTTATGTGACATAACAGATTACATCTGATTTTAATTTCATTTGTGGTCCTGAAAAACAGTACTTGATATTCAGTGTGTAAATATTTAATTGCTAAAAAATAGTTCCAATTATGACTGTTCTGTGGATTAGTCACAGTAATGCAACAATGATTTTAAAGACATGTTGCCACCGCATTTTTAAGCATCATTTCTTATCATTTCAAGACTTTAATTGTATTAGTCTGCAGACATGACTCTAGAAACAGTTAGTTCCAAAAAACATAAATACAACAAAAAACTGCAAGCTCGCATATCACTACAGTCACACTTGTGTTTTACCACACGGGAGCAGTAATGTCCTAACAGAGACGCACTACCGCTTATATACCGTTTTATGTGTGTGGCAGGCTCACATGGAATTTGAAAGCTCTCTCTTAGATTTGAACTCATAACCACTTGTTTACAGGGAACTTCAAAATAAAAGCTGTTTGAGTCATATAAACAGACCAATTAACTCTCAGCACATGTTCCTCAGTAATCTTATTTCTCTATCAACTAAAAATATATGTAAATGCCAGCACGAAGAGCCATTCTAATTATATTTAAGTAAATACATTAAATTGTGGTTAGTGCCTTTGAGATCTTTCATGGCTAAATCAATATCATCCTTTCAGTTTCTCCCCCTTCTTTGCAATGGCTTTATAGTTCACATGGGGATCAATCAACTACTATGTGTATGGCATTTATGTACATTGTTAATAAACTAATTTACAGCAGAGCAAAGACATGATCAAGTGGTGCCATTAGCAGCTGTGTGTTCTCTGGCCATCTGGTGCAGCATACATTGTGAATGTGCATGGGAGGGAAGATAAGCCTAACCATCCAGAAACAGTCCTAACCCACTCTCTTCACACACATAGACACTACTTCAGATCAGGGTGACGGTGTGAAATGGCTACCTAATTGTTTTTCATTACTGAGCCAGGGAATAGGGGAAGTGACATGGTTGATAGAGGCTGCTATCAGACCTTTCATATGTTCATGTGGCAACATCTGCGAGCAGGGGAGACTTCCTGTCTCCTGTAGAGAGGATTTTCATGTGTAGGCTGTATGGTTGCATGGTTAACAAAGGTGCAAGCGTAACAGGAAGAATGTTGTAATTCACTGTTTCTACTTGACTCCAGGAGCATTTCTCTCACAGAACCATGAGCCTGTGACTACATGCTGATCTGATCGGATGGCAATACATGGTGACATTCAGTACTCTAATATGTAATATATAATCTTTAGTCACTTTAGCATGGGGACATGCTAGAATTTACTTATGAGTAATAAAAGCAAAGAGCTGTAGCAGGTGGGAGGTATATTTAGTTTTGCAGGTATTTGTTCAGAAACCAAAACATGTGCATGTGAGCATGTCTTCATATAGTGGTGTGGAAATGTTTAGGTCAGTGTCATGATTGTTGAGGACATTATCTCAGCCTTGACAACTTCAAAGAGCCGTTCAGGGTTCGGAGCTTCCCTTTAGAGTTCAGGGTAGAGTAGGGTAGAGTCAAGTTAGAGTTAGGTTAAGGGCTGGGGAAAGATGTTAAGATTAGGGTAAAGTTGCTAATATATAACCAAACGTTTGCATTCGGACCGTTAATTGTACACATCCTCTCAATAAAAGATGCACATACGAAAGGTGCAGTTCAGCACAAAATCTAAAAATCTCAGCTGTGAATCACTGGCGTGAGTTTCAAAGAGACACTTACTGAGCTTGTCTGCAATATACTGCCTCACATTATACTGATGGAAGTAGTTGAACAAGACTGGTTCAATTAAATTCAACTTTATTTATTTAGCGCCAATTCACAACAAAGTAATCTCAAGGCAATTTACTAAATAAAGTCAAGACTATAAAGATGTATAGAAAAACCCAGCAATTCCCCCCTTGAGCAATCACTAGGCAAAAGTGGAGACAAAAAACTCCCTTTAACGAAAGAAACCTCCAGCAGAACCAGGCTCAAGGTGGGCGACCACCTGCCTTGATCGGTTGGGGTCAGTGGCAAGAATGGAAAGAAAATAGCAACAAAAAGCTAAACGTCAGGCGGATTGGTGAGACCGGTAGCTGCACACTGGAAAACACACAGCTCCAAAGCCAAGGACACATGCAGAAAGCAGCATAACTATAACTAACCATAAGCTTTATCAACGAAAAAGGCTTTAAACTTAGAGTTAAAGTACAGAGGGTGTCTATTTCCCTTGAGGCCAAAGTGGTGGAGCCATTGACAACATGGTTAAAAACCAATCACAGGCCAAGATCATTAGTCAGATCAGATCAGATTAGTTTGCGGGTGACCTTAGAGCAAATAGTGGTTGTTGTGCCCCTATTACGGCATTTTCTCCACACAACAACTCAACAACAGCTTTTTGGAAATGTTATTGAAGTAACTTAGAAAATGTATCACTAATACTGATAATCATGTAAAATATTATATAAGACTCTAAGTTCAAGTTTCTCAATTGTGATTTGCTTTGTTTTTGTCTTATAACTTTTATATTTTGATATTTTAAATTCTAAATAAATACTCAGGAACAAATAATACATGTCATTATTAGCTATAGACCTATATGCTGAAGTAATACTAGCTTGTCCAGTATTTACATATAATAATTAATCAAAGCACAAAGTACTACACTGAATGACCTGGAGACTTTGTGGTACTGATTCGCCTGACATGCGTCCTAAGTATATTTGCTTGCTTTGTTTTGTTTTCAGCCTCTAATTGTCTAATCTTAAACGATATTTTATTCCTTTTTCTTTGGGTTAATTTAAATTTACCAGAGGGAAAAGAAAATAATTAGAATCTATTGTCAGAAGTAATTCAAAAGCATAGCTTTGACCTCAGATCAGGGAAAGGGTTTCTCCCAACAAAGAATAGTCTGATAAAGGCCAGACAGGTCTGTACAGGGGGATACTATCACCATAGTTCACATCCCCTGCTCCTAATGAACGCAGATTTTCATTCCTGTCATTTTGCAGAGGTGTTGTCAGTACATATCTGCTCGGGGACACCACACAACTCACACATAAAGTATCTAGAATAGAAAAGTAGCTAGAATTTAATCCAATGAATGACTAACATCCTGAGATGAGGCATCATTGCCACAGAGCAGAAACAGTACTTTCTTGTTCTGCTGAATTGAACAAAGTTGTGTGCTTGAGTAGATAGGTGGGTGGGTGTTTGTGCGTGTGCATGTGAGTGTGTTTGTGTGATAGAGAGAAAGACTGTGTATATCTGTGTTTTCCTGTTATCTTTAAGCAGCATAAGAATATCTCTCAGTCTCAGGAAGTGGCTTATCAACATCTACACAGAAGTTGAAATGCACTTTGAAGTTCCTACCCACTGCAAAAAAAGAAGGCTCCAATAAAAACTGCAAGGTGACAGAGAAAGGTTGAACAAGGCTGACAGATGAAAACCGACCTCCTCCTGCTCCTCTCCACCAACCTGCAGTCAAACAATCGCAATCTCCACGCCTCTTTGTTCAGGACTCCCATCAGCCTCGCAGTGGGAGGTGTGGTCAGAAAAAGGAGGAAATTGCTTTGAATTTGTGGGTAATTGAAAACACCAATATCCCTCTGGGTCTCCATCTCTACCTGCTTTAAAAATCTTCACACCCCACCTTCTATACCAATATACTCCTAATGGCACCCCTTCCCCATCCTGTCCTCCGTCTCCCACTGGACTGAATGATGCAAACGATTGCGGGCCCATTTGCTGTCTGGAGGTGAGGTGACCCACTTGTGTGGTTTGCTCACTGTCTGTTGCCCCACCTTCTCCCAATTGCAGATATTGATGCCCCACCATTGTTTCGCCCCTGCCCAGGGGGTGGAGTGGTTTGTGGAAAAATTGGGGGACCCCTCAGGTGTTTGATGGCTTTTATCGATCGCACCAGTCTCCAGCTCCCATTTACCCTCTGCTACACCATACAAGCTTTTTAGAAAGCCGCTGTATCTGCAGAGGCAGCTATTGTTAAGTGGTATTATTCTGTTCTACCAATACATAAGCACACGTTTTTTCTCGTGTCTGTCTGATCAATGAAGACAGAACAAAATGTGGTGTTTGTGGATCTCAAACTAAAGCTCTTCTATTTTTTAAATCTGGCTCATTAATTGCAGCATCTGTTAAGAAAGATGGAGGTTGGCTTTCTTCATTTTGGTTGTGTGCAGTGTAATCTTGAAATTGATGTTGCAAGTGCATGTGTTGTAATTATGTTTGAAAAGTCAGCTAGAAAATGTAATTTCTTTACATATATATTTTTTTTGATTTGTACAGATTTTGAGTTTTGATATACAGTAAATCAGAGCTAAAACATAATACTTGTATAGGTGTAAAGAACATGTTAATTCCAGTTATCACAAAGATGGTTGCTGTTAAATGTTAAAAAGGGACTGTTTACTAAAACTGATTGTCATTTAAATCAGCAGGACTCACAAGCTGCTCAGTACCAGGCAACTGCGTTATATCTCACTGGTATCAGGCAAGTTGTTGCATAAATTGGCAACAACCAAACATGGGTTGGAAAGAAGCTCTCTTCCAAGATTATATGTTCAGAGTTTAGAATTGTTACAAATGAGATTTTAAAGAGTAATTAACAAATGTACAAACTTAACTATCTTTTCTGTTATGCGGGATAAATGACTTGGTTAAACTATCGTAATGTCATCAAACATAATTTTTGTAAGACAGTTGATCAAAACAAGACACCTGTACCAAAAAGTTATTTTTAAGGCTAATTTCATTTTAGGGCCCAGCAATTTCCAGGCTGACCAATTATGATCATGCACTGTACACTTTCATTCTTCATTCATCCACCTCCAGCTGCTGACAGAACATTACATCTACAAATTGTCAAAGTACACACAGCTGAAATACAATAACCATTACACCTCTCACACAGTAAACTAAAAATAACTAATAACAAGGTCAAGTTATTAACTTTTTGGAGGTTTCACCCACATCTCAGGTTTTTCATGACCAAACTGAAATGGCTTAGAAATCATCAAACCTAAAATGTCACTAAGGTCTAGAATCAACTCCATGGCTGAATCTCATTTATTAATTAAATAAAACCCAAAGCCTGATGGGTAGAGTGCATCTGTATTGAGAAAATGTTTTGCAGCCATTCTGTGTGGAGTTCGGATGTTGTCCCCGTGCCTGCATAGGTTTCCTCTGGGTTCTTCTGTTTCTTCCAACAGTCCCAAGACATTCATGTTAAGTTAATTAGTGTCTCTAAATTGCCTGTAGTTGTGAATGTGGTTCTGTGAATGATTGTCTGTCTGTGTACGTCTCTGTGTTGGTCCTAAGACAGACTGGCAACCTATCCAGGGTGGACCCCGCCTCTGACCCACTGACAGCTGGGATAGGCTCCAACCCCATGAGGTCCTGTACAGGATGTAACAAGTAGTTACATTTAGATTTACATTTAGTCATTTAGCGGACACTGAGGTACAAGGCAAGCAAAAATCTAAGTCATGGAGAAAACATCAAAGCAAATTCTTATCACAAGAAGTGTTTCCATTTCATAAGATGCAATTGCAAGAAAGAGCAGAAAGGATTTTTTTAAAAATAGATTTCTTTATAGGAAGATGTGGAAGAGTTCTGTTTTCACCAGTACCCAGCAGAATACTGGGAGTGAGGTTGCTGAGCGTGCAGAGTTTGGTAGCTCGTTCCACCATCGTGGGATCACTGAGCTGAAGAGTTTTGCTTGGTGTCTTTTGTGCTGTGAAGGGAACACCAGACATCGTTCATTGGCAAAGTTCAGTGGAAGTGAGGGATTGTAGACCTGAATAAGGGAGTAGAGGTAAGCAGGAGCTGTTGGGTTGACCACCCTGTAGGCAAAACACAGAGCTTTGAACCTAAAGTAAGCAGCTACAGGAAGTGGTATGACATTAACTGATTTAAAAGGAGGCGTGCTGCCGCATTTTGGATCATCTGCAAGGGGTTGAATGTGCAAACCAGTAACCCTATTAACAGGGCATTGCAGTAATTAAGACAAGATATGACCTGTGCCTGCACAATAATGGTGCTTTTCTACCTATTGGTACTCAAAGCACTTTACACCATACTACCAATAGTGCAGACCATTTACCATTTACTTCTCATTCACCCATTCGCACTTACAGTTACAGACACACACTCACACACCGACTCACTTACTTACTAAGGATCAATGTCTTGCTCAAGGACACTTCAACATGTGACCAGAGGAGCCAGAGATCAAACCAACAAAAGTAGGATTGGTGAAGGACTGCTCTACCTTCCTATGCCACAGTCATCTTGACAATGAGTTGGGTTGTATATTCTTTGAGGGTCTGATCTTTCTGATGTCATAGAGGATAAATTTGCATGCCCTAGAAACTGAGAAGATGTGGTCTGTAAAGCTCAGTTGGTCATCGATGATGACCCCCAGATTTCTAGCTGACTGAGTGGGAACAATTACTGCACATCCAATGTTGATGCTGATGTTATGTTGTGTCAAAGGTCTGTCTTGGAAGGTTCTGAAGTTCTGGAGAGGTTGAGCTGAAGATGACTTTCTCTCTTCCAAGCAGAGATGTCAGAGAGACAGGCAGAAATGTGTGATGAGACAGTGAGAGCCAGGAACAGGACAGGAAGAGCTGTGTGTGTCAGCAAAGCAGTGGTAAGAAAAGCCATGATAGAACCCAAAGATGTAGTATTGATGGAAAAAGGAAAGGGACCAATAACGGAGTAAAGCAGCGGACTGGTTGTGAGGCTATGAGTTACAAACATGCCATGGCCAGAATACCTTGAAGGTTCATCCCAGTAAGTAAGACTGAAGCCAGGCCAGAGCTGATCCAGAGATGCATAAGTCAGAGAGTCCGGACAAGAACATCTGATGGTTCACAGTGTCAAAGGCTGCGGATAGATCGATTAGGATTAAGACAGAAGATTGGGCTGCGGCTTTTGCAACCCGCAGAGATTCCACGACCGTCAGCAGTTCGGTTTCTGTGGATGGACCATTCTTAAAGATAGGTTGGTCGACATACAGAAAGATGGAAAGTCTGAGAGTTGATTGAAAACTGCTCGGTTCATGGTCTTGGCCATAAATGGAAGAAGAGAGAAGGGTCTGTAATTCTCCACAAGGGAGGGGTCAAGATAAAGCTTCTTAAGCAGTGGGGTAATCTGGGCCTGCTTGAATGAGGTTGGGAAAGTGCCTGTTGTGAGAGATGTGTTGTATAATGGCTGGCATTAGTGTGGATGTAACTGCTTGGAAGGGATCGGATGTTAGAGAGCAGGAGGGTGGATACGTCGTCCCCAGTCATAGTTGAAAATGAGGAGAGCCATGCAGTGTTGGAAGAAGTTAGCAGTTACAAATAATGTATGGATGAAGAAAACGTTGCCCAGCAGTTGGAATTATGATTTGATGCTTCTCGCTCTGTTCCTCGCAGGAAGTCAGTCTTTCCAACTTTCCGAAACACAAATTAGTGTGAGCAGCAATAGCCACAGAGCTGAAGACACAAAAGCGTGCCAGTTACAGAAACTCAAACTTCAAAAATGCAAGGAAAGAGACGTCGAAGTACCAGACACATTGATTGATCTTTGGGATGCGCAGAGTAAGAACTGCAGTAATGAGCGCTTAGCACCAAACATGGAGACAAAGGAAAATAACAAGGAACTTGCAGATTACCACTTTAACAGCCTATTGAGATGT
Organism: Channa argus; assembly: GCF_033026475.1. Lineage (NCBI taxonomy): Eukaryota > Metazoa > Chordata > Actinopteri > Anabantiformes > Channidae > Channa > Channa argus. The sequence goes on from NC_090207.1 coordinate 27,066,434, forward strand.
AGAACAATCAGCGGCAGTGTGATCCAATTGGAGCGTACAGAAATAGAGCTTTAGAGGCGGTAGTGTTCATTGTTGTGAAGGAGAGGCGAGGTGAGAATTGACTCTCTGGTGCAGAGAGCAGGCTCTCCATGCCAATAACCACCTCTTCATCGGCACCCCTTTGACACCAGCATTCACCCACTGGAATTTATATCACTTTCAAAAATGTGCTGCCTGCTCTCCAAATATTTAATTTTCAACTTTAGGTGTACCTCTTGTTTATATAACAAAAGACTCCTCTCAATTAGAGCACCTGGGGGTGGGAGAAAGCAAGAGTACATATCTGTACACCCATACCCCCTCCTCTCTCTCTCTCCCTCCCTTATCTTTCTCTTCTCTTCCTCTCAAACATGCTCATTTATGAACAGTCTCACACACACACACATATGCACACACACACACAGACACACGATCATTGGCTCAGCTCTGTTTATCACACACACTTTACTTTCTCTCCTTCTGCATAGCTGTTTTGGAGATAATGAGATTAAAAATCTATTTTTGTTAGTCACTTACCTGCAAGTGATGCATTAGTGGAAACATTCCACAACACTTCGGCTATTACCAAAATGAATGGGAATGAAATAGCTTTTCCCATTTTCCCACTTTCACACCTGACACACAGGTTTTATTTTTTAGGAGAGTTATCTCTTTCTTCTGGCCTTATTTTATATGTACATTGCTCCAGCATGAGTCTTGACCTCAGTGTTCTAAGGTTTATGTGTGTCACTCATCATCCAGATAACAGGAAGCACTACAAGACACTACAATGCTGAAATGTTCATGTCAGTACAATTGTAGACATGATGAGGGTGGACAGTGGTATACACCCATTCAGTGTTTATGGCAGATATATTTACTAATGTTACTGACCCAAACCTGAGCACTTTTGCTGGACTAAAAATCTTGAATAAAGTCTTTACACTGGAATAAAAGACAACAACAGTATATTGTAATAAAAAGTGCACTTGTTGGTTGGTGCCATGCATTTCACAAAATGAAACCTAAGAACAAGAGCAAAACATAACAGTACAATACAGAGAAATAATTTTACCTCCAGATTCACATTGTCCAAATACACTTTGCCAAAGCAGAGAAAGAATCTTTCCCGATGCAGTGCGATGGATGAGATAAAATACGATAAAATACAATGTGACACAATGTGATGTGATGCAGTGCAATGTGATACAATTGTCAGTTCACACTGATGACATATAACACAAAAAGCAACACTTCACACAATTATAGAGGGATACGTCAATGGAGCAAGCCAAGAATGCAGTTCATAGCCAAGCAGTGCACTGCAGCCAAAAATAGTGTAGCTAGGACATTTTATAAAATATCATATACTGGGGAGATAAAAGACAAAGTCACCTTTATCTTTAAGTAATCTTTAGGCCTATAAGGTAGCTGTACTTAAACCGCTACTTAAAAAACCCTGTCTTGACCCAGGTGTTTTAGCCAATTACAGACCAATATCCATTCTCCCTTTTATTTCTAAAATAATTGAAACAGTAGTTGCAAAACAATTATGTGATCACCTTCACAGGAATAATTTGTATGAAGACTTTCAGTCAGGATTTAGAGTTCATCATAGTACAGAAACAGCACTGGTAAAAGTCACCAACGATCTTCTCATCTCTATACTTGTTCTGTTAGATCTTAGTGCTGCATTTGATACCATTGATCATAACATTTTATTACAGAGACTGGAACATGAAATTGGAATTACAGGAACTGCACTAGGTTGGTTTAAATCTTATCTGTCTGATAGATTTCAATTTGTTCATGTTAATGATGAATCCTCCATGCACACAAAGGTTAGCTATGGAGTTCCACAAGGCTCTGTGTTAGGACCAATACTTTTTACTTTATATATGTCTCCTTTAGGCAACATTATTAGAAAACACTCCATAAATTTCCACTGTTATGCTGATGATACCCAGCTATATTTATCTATGGAACCAGATGAAAAAAATCAGTTAATCGGGCTTCAAGCATGTCTACAAGACATAAAGGCCTGGATGTCCCATAATTGTTTACTTCTAAACTCAGACAAAACTGAAGTCATAGTATTTGGGCCCAAAAGTCTCAGAGATATGATGTCCAACCATATTGTTACACTAGATGGCATAAGTCTGGCCTCCAGTACTACTGCAAGGAACCTTGGAGTTATTTTTGATCAGGATCTATCCTTTAACTCACATATAAAACAAATCTCTAGAACAGCCTTCTTCCACCTACAGAACATTGCCAAAATTAGGAGCATCCTGTCTCAAAGTGATGCCGAAAAACTGGTCCATGCATTTGTTACCTCTAGGTTGGACTACTGTAATTCCCTACTTTCAGGGTGTCCCACTAACTCCCTAAAGAGGCTGCAATTAATCAAAAATGCTGCAGCAAGAGTGCTGACTGGAACTAGCAAGAGAGATCTGCTTTTACCTTCACTAGCTTCTCTCCATTGGCTTCCCATAAAATCTAGAATACAATTTAAAACCCTGCTCTTTACATAAAAAGCTCTAAACAGTCAGGCTCCATGATATATAGAAGACTTCATAGCATCATATCATCCCAGTAGACCTCTTTGATCTAAGAATGCAGGCCTACTCTACTTTTAAGTCTAGGCTTAAAACCTTCCTCTTTAATAAAGCATAGAGTTAGTTATAGTTATGCTGCTATATGCACTGAGCTCCTTTCCTCCTCTTGACCCCCTTTCCTGTCCTCTCACCCAATCGTCACCACTTTATGACATTAACTCTGTGTGTTTTCTCCTGTAGTTGTCCTTCTCCTTCTCTATCTCCCTCTCTCTGTCCCTTTCTGCAGGTGTCCCCAGCCTTGGAGATGTGTGTTTAATATATAAATAAAGTTCAATTCAATTCCATTCAACTTTATTTATATAGTGCCAATTCACAACAAAGGCATCTCAAGGCACTTTACAGAATAAAATCAAGATTACAGTATAAAGATGTATAGAGAGAAACCCACAGTTCCCCCTTGAGTAAGCCATTGGCAACAGTGGAGAGGAAAAACTACCTTTAAGGGAAGAAACCTCCAGCAGAACCAGGCTCAGGGTGGGCGGCCATCTGCCTTGACTGGTTGGGGTGAGTGAAAAGTAAAAAGAGAAAAGAAAGAGAGCAACAAAAGTACCAACAAAACATCGGGCAAGTTGGTAGGACCAGTAGCTGTACACTGGAAAACACACAGACAGGGACAGAGAGCGGGAGACAGAGAAGGACAAAGACAACTACAGGAGAAAACAAACAGAGTTAATGTCATACAGTAGTGACAATTGTTGGGTGAGAGGAGAGGAGCTTGATAGTTAAAGGCTCTGCCTCCCATTCTACCTTTGGAAATTCTAAGAACCACAAGTAGGCCTGCATTCTGAGATTGAAGTGGTCTACAGGGATGAATTGGTGCTATGAGGTCTACTATACATGATGGATTCAGAGCTTTATATGTAAGAAGCAGGAACGCCACCTTTCTAACTTTCGTGTTGCCTGTCTTAAGTTGCGTGTTTACGAACTATACCATGGAGATCGCCTCTTCTGGTTTACTGCCTTCTTTTTCAGAGGGGCAACACTATCGACTATTGAACGTAGTGAGGCTGCAGAATTATCAACAAGATAATCAACTTGTGCAGGAGTAACATTAAGGTGGCTACTTTCCATTGTATTAACAAATGATGAAGCAAATGATGAAAGAATCATTTCTTTAAATTTGTTTACAGCTTTTTCACTCAAGCATCTGCTATAGTGGAATTTTTCCCTAACTGCTGTATAGTCCGTTATTGTAAATTCAAGTGTTCTAAAATGGTCAGACAGAAGAGAGTTGTGAGGAATTATTTTTAAATTATCAGCTTCAATTCCATATGTAAGGACAAGGTCTAAGGTGTGACTAAAACAGTGAGTGGGTTTATTTACATTTTGGGAATTAATTAAACAAAGTGCTGAGGTAGTTACTGTCAGCATCTACATGAATATTAAAGTCACCCACTATAATGACTTTATCTGTAGTTGAATTGAATTGAATTGAATTGAATAGAGCGGTCGTCCACCAATCCCCACGGCTCCTCCAGTCACATGTTTAAGTGTCCTTGAGCAAGACACTGAACCCCAACTTAGTTGCTCCCTGTGAGTGTTGACCAGCTTCATAGCAGCTCCCCCATTGGTATGTGTGAGTGTGAATGGGTGAATAAGAAGCAGTGTAAAGCACTTTGAGTACCAATAGGTAGAAAGGTGCTATATAAGTGCAGACCATTTACCATTTACCATTTACTTGCATTTGTTTTAGTGTGTTGTTGGATAATCAACCTCACAACTCCAAATACTGTGAGGCAGAATGGTGTAATATAGGCTCTTTCAGCCCACTACCAAGTCAATCTGGCTTAACAGGCCTTAGATCTCAATAGAATTCAAATACATTTTTTAAGTGCTGATAATGTCATGATATTGGAAACCCCTTTATACTGTAAGTGTCCTGTGTTGACCATTCAGTCAGTTTACATATCAGAGAGCTTTCAGTCAGACTTTAAAGCTGCTTCAAATCGTGTCCTGAGCATTACAGTGCCAGCAGGTTCACCTGTTTGATGATCCAGCTGCAGCCTCTTCACATTATGACAGGTTGTGATAGTCTGTTCTGCTTTGAGGTAATGTATTAGTATGAGCATTGGGCAGCAAGCTGTGCAAACAGTGCAGGCAGGATGTGCTGGGATTGATCTGAGGGTAAAGGTGGGGAAGTGGTGCCAACAGGTCTGGACCCCACAGAGTGGAACCAGTCAAATTTGTCATTATTTGAGTTTAAACTATGCAAAGGTTAATTGAGTTTGTGACTTTGGGAGAGTTACTTTATTGTTGTGATGTTAGATGGTAAAGTGAGAATTTGTTGGTGGAAAGATAATTATACTCTTTTTAAACTCAGGGCTATTTTTGTTTAGCATCTGCAAAATGTTTTCTGTCAATCTAATTCTGCATGCTAATATGTCCACTTGTTAAATCAAGTCCCTTCCACATGTCCAAGTGTGCAGCATACACAGTACCATTATCAAAAAAGTTTGGACAGGGGCAACACAAGACAGCTTCATCTTTGACATGAATGTTGTACAGAACTTCTCTGATGAAGGCCTGAAGCCAATGGGTTGTTTATAATGTAACAGTTAATAAAAGGCTTAATAATAATAAGCTGCACCTACACCTTTTTATGTGCAGGAGTAAAGAGATGCAGTTTAGGTTTCATGTTCTGAGCTTAGCTTAGGTGGTCTCTGGTGTTGGTCTGTGGGCTGAGGAGGCAAGCTAGGGGAGCTTATCTGAGAGAGAGCTGTTATCCTGCTGCCTCACTGAACAGCAAATGAAACCAGATGGGCTCATTTATGGCCAATTAGCAGTATGCTGTGAATGGAGCACTACTGACTCACCTAATATTGTTGTTAATACAGATTTTATCGAAGCTTAAGAGAAACCTGATGATGGCTAAGTTGAGGTTTTGATGCTTGTCTGACCCCAGATTTGTGAGGAAATCAGAGATCTGGTTCTGAGAATTGGAACCAAAGTGGAACAGGATGAACGAGTCTGGGACTAATATCTTTGCTGTTCTGAATGACCGAATCACAGTACAGACTAGTAGAGGGATTGAAAACTATACACACCAGTAGCAGATGTGAAAACTCAGCACTTCCAGATTTACACTAAAGAGAAAACAAAAAAAGCAACAGTAGCAGGGCTGGATCTGACTGGCCTCGATGCTCCGACTGCGGAGAGCAGAGTTGCTTAAAATGAAGAGTCCAACGCAGGAATGTTGCTATTGCCGTCAACCCCCCACCCCCTTCCCCTCTCACTCTCCTCTAATCATTCCCTCCATCACTTACTTGGCCTTTGCTTGACTCCGTCTGTGATGGTCCACTTCACTTAGATCATAAACAATGCCCCCAGCGCCTTCCACACCTTCATATTTCTGTCTGCCTGCAAGCTCCAGCCTCTCACTGCTTGCCTACCTCCGAGTCATATAACACCTTTTAACAGCAATTAGTTAAGGGACTGCAACACAGCAAGCTATTTCCCTAATTCATCCCAATCTCTAGGAAAAGACGAAAGGTAAGGTAAAGCTGTGCTGGATGGAACATGCTGAGATAATGACAGACCCATCAGACACATCCAAACAAAGCCACAAGAAGAAGCCTTTTTGTGGTCTTTATGTGTGAAACTGTTGTCAAAAGACTACATGAAACTGAACAACAAGGAATAAGAGCTTCTGCTGTACATAGTTATTGTTATTAGTACATAGTGAAGGGTAAATGCTGTTCATATTGATGCTACCATATGAAAAACTGTTGCTCTTTGGTAAGATTGTGCAACCAAATGTTGGACTGTACCTCTGAGCTGTGGCATTTTCTAAGTAAAGAGGGAGTCGTCAGTTCGCCACAACGGCATATGCCAGGGGGGTATTAACCACCAATGACAACTCAGTGTTGTTTGAAAGCCTCTCAATAAAAACTCCTACCTCTAATTTACCCTGCAATGCTTATCAACGCTGCCAATCCCAAGTAGAGCGGAAAGGCAGGGCAATTTTCCCATTACAGCGGGAGCAGAAAATGGAGGAGAGATGAGGAGACTAGGGAGCCCAGTGTCTCCAGAGAGCAGTGCAGATGGCTTCATCTCCAAGTTCAAAAACACAGACAGGAGGGATGGGGGTGAGGGACACACTGCAAACACACACTCACACAGGCACTTGTAACAATACACATGTTCATGCACACCAGCAGAGATGCGATTCATGCACTCTGACAACATGCAATCAATTAGCTTTTAACCCCTTTCTGCAGCCAGTTCTTTCAAGGCCAAGGTGGCAAAGAGCACGGCCATAGATGATTCACTTCAATGAGTGCTGAGATCATAGCTGTTTAAAGCTTACTGACCCCCTGCTACCGTGGTTAGATAAGGCTGCTCCAGCTCTGTCTGTCCTGAGCTTTGATCTCCCACAACCAGAAATGAGGCTCTGCAGACATTAATGTGTTTGGATTTCTTCTTCCAATATGTAGATTAACAAAAAACTGCAATGAAGAGCTGCATTTCCTTTTGAGTCCGAGGTTGTAAGAGCACAAGAATGCAGTGCTGAAAATTATATGATTATAACAACAAATGGATTCCTGATAACATCACATGCACCAGGATTCAACCTGAGCTTTACTCGCCATCCCAGCAGTGATGAGATTAACCTGCTTCCTCCAAGGAATGTTTATTCAGACATATGTACTGTGTATACAGTTCACAGCAGGAGCCCAGGTTAAAAAATGATACGAGTGTTTTTGTGTGTGTCTGTTTGGAGAAGAGGCTGCCTCTACTAAATCCTTCCTTTATTATCAATGCAGACATCTTAAAGTGTCTGCTGTCTGGCTCCACTAGGCTTATCAGTTCCTCATTGGCTTACGCAATTATAGAAAACACACACACAAAAGTGTGTATCCACACATACACCTAAAGCCATGCTTGTGTGCACACATACACAAAGATGCAAAGAGGCATTTAGCAGCCCACTTAAATCCAAAATAGATCAACTTAACCTCAAGGCATCAGAGTGGTTGCACAGACCAATACAGTACAAGGTTTACAGGCCAAACAGAGAGTGATGCTTATTTTATTACAAAAATCCATCAGAGCTTTTACCCACCAGCCAAGAAATGGTGCTCTGTTTCAGTTCCCCTCTATTTCTGAGGTCGCAACCAGCAGACTAAGCAAACAGAGCAAAAGATGGGGGGGGGAGATTGGTGGAGGGCTGTTGGCCTGATCTCTTATCTAACAACACCTTTGCTAACCCCTACTGTGAATGGAAAAGTTCAGTTCAACAGCAGATACAGTCAAAGTCACACTGACTTGACAAACCTCAAACTGTCAGGGCTGAGTTCTTTTGACAGAAAAGATGTGCACCTTAAAACATCTAGGAGTTTAGTGAACCAGTATGAGACCACATTGTCTATCAGACTTCCCTCTGTCTGTCCATCTGTTTGCCCCCACCCCCACAACCCCTCAACTACCACCACACAGACACGCATCCATGGCCTTCTATTGTAGTAGCTGTGCAGGTGTATGGGTGCTGATAAGGAGAATAGGTGCCCCACAGTTCAATGAGGTGAGACTGCATCGTACAAGCTGTGCCCTCAGCCCTGCGTTGGCATTTCCAGCAGGGGGGAGGTTCTACCAAGAAGGGCAGAAGTGACATTGCCATGGGGACTTGAACTCCCAGCCTGCATCCCAACATCTCGCACAGTGTTGTGTGGCAGCTGGGCCCTGCTTAAATCACGAAATCCACAGTTCAACACTCAGGGCAAGACTAAACACCCCACCCCCACCCTCTTCTGAATCAGCGCTATACACCTCTCACCCTGCTTTGCAATGATATCTCTGTCTGAAATGTCAACCCTTACACATACACACACACACACACACACCTATAAACTGCACACTGACATTTAAGCTGCACCTCTTTTGATCAGCATACTCCTCTGCTTGCACTTGGTTCTTCAGTGTTGTATAGATCACTGAGTGGTTTTGGGATGTAGGAGTGAAAGTTATCCTTGCATCAAATGTGTAATCCAAAGAATGTGGTTGTACGTATCAACAAAAGAACTTCTGAAAGTGCTGAATTTATGTTATAAAGAACAAAATTCTTGTACTACTTGAGCCTTTATCAGTGTTTGGGGATATTTGATGGAGTTCTATCTAAGGTATGTGTTGATTGTAGATAGAGTAAAATTAATAATAATTAATTAATTAATTTCAAAGACACACATTTGCTCTCAGCAACAAAGAGATGTATGTCAGTCCGTTGATAAAGTTTCAAGTTAAGTAAAAAAAAAAAGTTACCGCTTTCACACAGAAGAACTGGAAGAAAATGGTTTGTGGACACATTCATATGGTGGATTTGTTATTCCAGTAGAGTGCTTTCTGAGAGTTCTTTCAAAGAGCAAAGGCCTCTCTTTGAAATCAAGCTACGTAAAATTTGTTATAAATGGTTCATTCTTTGACACATCTCAGAGTCAACTGAAGATCTTTGCCACAACAAATAATTAGCTGTACTCTCTGTAAAAAACCTTCCTGGGATGAATTCATTACGGTGTATTTCCTTCAGTGTAAATTCACCCGAACAGTTGCTTGTTAGACATTTTCAGTGAATAGTGATGCTTCTGTTGGAAGACCTCTTTAAGCATCATTAAGATCCACACATGTTACTTTTCATCAGTTTCTTAAGTTTTTCCTCTACACAACAAATTACACCAGAGGCAGCACGGTGGTGGAGTGGGTGCTGCTGCCTCACAGCTAGTAGGGGTCTAATTCGAATCCCCAGCTGGCTGCGGACTTTCTGTGTGGAGTTTGCATGTTTGCCCCATGTTTGTGTGGGTTTCCTCTGGGTCAACAGTCCAAAGACATGCATGTTAGGTTAATTAGTGACAATAAATTGCCTGTAGGTGTAAATGTGAGTGTGAATGGCTGTCGGTCTGTATATGTCTCTATGTGTCAGCCCTAACATAGAATTGTTACTTCTTACCCAGTAACTGCTGAGATAGACTCCAGCCCCCCTTAGAACCTAAACATGATAAGTGGTTGAAGATGATGAATGAATGGATGCTTACACCAGTACACAAAAAGCGTAAACAGCCTCTTTAATGATGAAACTGTTACTGTATGTTGTCTAGATTAAGCCTGTATATGTTCGCATCAATATATCACTGCTCAACATTGTTCACTAATTGCACTTTCATTTTCAGCCCATACATACAGACTGATTCATTAACATAATGAAACACACATTTCTAGACCTAAGTGTAAACTTACGAAATGGTCCCCAGTTAACAAAATAATGTTTAGTTTTGAAACTCACTATGATTTTAAAGGCTGGGGTAATTCTTATTGTCTGAGGGCATATATGAAAATTATTGCATCAACATAACAAGAACATATAAATGGAATATCCCCAATTCCATAAAACGTTAGATTTTGTGTGAAATGCAAAAATTATGAGAATTACTTACAAATAACTTAAAATCTATCTTAGATTGTATAAAGTTCAAAGACATTTCACTAATTATGCTCCACTAATCTTGGAGCATAATTTGCTTGAGCAATAAAACTAACTTCAATTCATTTTAATGTGATTATGAAACTGTGGTCATAGTATTTGGGCTTAAAAATCTTTAAATGCACATAACATTCTGTTTAGGTTTCCATATATTACAGTGAAAGGGCACTTCTCAGGGTTTTGAATTACTTGGCTATACACGCTGATTCAGGGAAATGCTCACTATTGATACTGTTAGATACCAGTGCAGCCTTTGACCATGTTGACAATGAAATCACAAGCCCAGGTGGATGGGTACCTCTACTACACCTCTGCAGTGGTTTTCCTCCTACCTCTCTGATAGGAGTTTCTCTGTTGCTATTGAAAGTTGGGTGGTGTGCAACAAGGTTCTGTTCTAGGTCCCAGTGTCTTGTAAAGGCTTCTCCCTGGCTACATAATAATACGTTTATAATAAGACATATGTTATGACTGCTATTCAGATGACATCAACTGGCAAAACCATTTATTTCATATGAATGTATTAAAGCAATAAAAATTTGCATGGCTGTTTTTTTTTTTTTGTTTGTTTGTTTTTTTGTCCTTTTGGCTTATCCCGTGAGTTCAGGTTTGCCACAGCAGATCATTTGTCTGCATGTTGATTTGGCACAGTTTTTACACTGGATGCCCTTCCAAAGGCAACCCTTCCCAATTTCTACCGGGCTTGGGACCAGCACTGCCTGGCTGGGGATGGGCTGATGATTAATATAATGATAAACTTATTGATTATTGCTTGTTCTCAGTGCCTCTGCCAGTGTTATCCTTAAGGTGCAGGGAAGCCTTGTTCTTTAGCTATGTCTATAAGCTCCTCGGTCATAAACCTTGTTGTAATTTGTGACCAGTCACTCACTCTGGACCAACAGGTAAATTGTTTAATCTGTTCCTGCTTTTTTCAATTAAGAAACATCACTAAACTCAGACCTATGGTCTCGTGCTGAGATTGAGATGATTATTCATGTTTATTATCTCATCCCATCTAGATTATTAGAATTCCCTATTTTCTTGTTTTAGCAAACATCTCTGGATTGTTTACACATGGTCCAGGTTCCTGGTCCGGGTCTTCAAAGAGGGAACATGTAACACCCATCCTGATCTGTTAAAACTGGATCCCCATCAAATTTAGGATCCAATTTAAGATTCATGACATTGCTTTCAGAGTCCCACATGGTCAGGCATCATGTCATCAGCAGGTCCTTAAGGTCATCTGATCAGGATCTGGTGGCTGTTCCTCACTCCAGACTCAAAACTAAAGGAGACTGAGCTTTTGAACTTGTGCCTCTTAAACTCTGGAATTGTCTCCCCTGTAAACTTTCTGGACAAGACCTGCCTTTGAGTAGTAACTACTAACCCCTTATCCTATTGCTTTTATGTATGTTCTTTATCATTTGGTGTTTTATCTCTTTAATTTGATTTTGTTTTTATTGTGAAGCACCTATGAACAAAAGATGATGTCACTGCTGAGTCTGCTAATACTGGTTCTGCACACTTCATGCTGGGTCCAAGCCCGACATGGCAGTATGAACCTCACTTGCTCCCTCAGCTTAGAGGCCTCAATTAGGGAACAAGGCTGGGATGTTGTGAGTTAACTTTAATGAGCAATAATGTGTGATAATAATAGTGGCTTGAAAGCCTGGGCTTCTACTAGAAAGCAGCAAGGGTTGGAAAAGTCACATGGTGGGGAATTCTAGACAAAACAACCAATGACATTAGAAAAAAAGACATGTTTAGAAAATGCTTCTGTCTGTAACAGTATATGTCCTTGTTCCAGATGGAGGCCAGTTACAAACAAAAACAACTGTCTCATTATATTACCAGTGCTCAAGTGGTCGAAACATTTAAAAGGGTGCAGGGTACATTTTCTCTTTATTGTTTTAGTTGTAGTAAGCTAATAAAAAACACGTCCTTGTAAAAAGAACGTATGAGATTGGTTTTTTCTAGGAAAGGATCTATTTCAGTATTTCAGAAAGCAGGAATAGTAGCTTACCTGTCAACAATGTTTTGATTCTGAATTAGTAAAATGAAATATATTATGGTAAATGTTCTGCACTTATATAGCGCTTTTCTACCCATTGGCACTCAAACCGCTTTACACTGCTTCTTATTCACCCATTCACACTCACAATCACACACACATTCATACACCGATGGGGGAGCTGCTATGCAGCTGGCCAACACTCACCGGGAGCAACTAAGTTGGGGTTCAGTTTCTTGCTCAAGGACACTTTGACATGTGACCGGAGGAGCCGGGGATTGAACCAACAACTGTGAGATTGATGGACAACCGCTATTGCTATTTAAAAGTAGTTGTTTCATGCTATTCTGGAAGTTTCCTCCCTAAATAAGTAATTCTGCTTGCTGCAATAGCCCCGCCTGATATAGTTTCTGTCAGGTGATGGACACTAAAACAGAAACTCCCTCCATTTTTACATGAATGCATTTTATTTGTTTATGTTTATCATCTGATCATGTAGGCATTTTTTGCTATAAACCCAATTCAGTGTTTTTTTTTCATGAAAAGCATGAATAAGTTTTTCTTTTATATTTTGGTTACTGTAACAAAGCCAAATTTAAGACAGAAATTGGTCAAATTCAAGACACCCTTTTAGTAGCTTCTCCACCACTGTTTGTAGGTGTTTTATAAGCATGTTATCAGCATATGTCTTGGAGTGTTTGTCGCAGTACGTCACTTTGGTTCAGTAATATCAGCAACTAGATGGATTTTGTGGAATATGTTGATGATCCCTTCAGTCATCAGATGTTTTTTTAAGATCTTGTTTTGTGTGTTTTTTGTGTCCTAATTAGCAAATGTTGATAGACTAACACTAGTTAGTTGATAGACTAGGATAGTGAAATGTTTTTTATCTGCTTTACATCAGCGTGAGAACATGTCAGATAAAGTTCTATGACGGTGTAAGAATCACTCTCCCCTATGTTTAAATTTGAACAGCGAGGCTGCCCATGTCATGACTCCAGCTCTGTCTTAACACTGACTTGAAACCAATATGAACCTTCTAACTCCCAGAAAGAGAGGATTAAGTGAATTTACCTCCAGGCTTAAAGAGGTTGCTCTTCCACAAAGTAAGATGGCTAATACATATACATGTATGTAGATCTAAGCAGCTTGTGTGTGTTTCCTGAGCCCAGCTGCTTTTGTTGTTGATGAGAAGTTCAGCCTCTTGCATCAGTGAAAACTCTACACAAATGAACAGACGCTGCCTTTTCTCTGACTTCTGCAGTTCACTTACATAGACTTCCTCCTAGATAAAAATAGTCCGACATAAGGGGAATGATATATGATCTCAGTCTTTCATCTAAATTGGACAAATGAGGCCCACACGTCAGAACTGTGAAAGACCACCCTCCCATCGCCACAATAGGACTGAATGAATGGACCAACATGTGGGAGGAGGTGTGTGTGGGGAGGAACACAAACATGTTCAGTGTGTATTTTCATGTGTGAGGTTGGATTTATTTTGTAAAAATGTATTTATCTGTAAAAATCTGTTTGTATGAATTCCTCAGTGCATTAATGTGCATGAATATAATGTCTCCATACCCAGATCTCTAAATTCAGAATATGTGTGTTTTTGTCTTTGTGCACAGCTCTTTGCGTGTGAGAGCAGGAAACTGAGAGGCGGCATTGTTGCAGCTGCTCCTCATTAAAGGGCGCTAATGAACGCACGTGTGTTCCACCTGGTTTGGTGGTGTGGGGGGTTGATGAGGGCCTGGCCCTTCCTAGCTCTCATATCGTAAAAACAGTCTCAAGACAAACGGGGCGCTTGATCCCTAGACACTCATCTGACAACAGTTTGGCGGTTCCTCCTCTAATGATGAAGCTGATGCTCGGCGGGGGGACTGCCAGGAAAGGCTGTGAATTCACCTGAAAATTAAGGGATTTCTATTGCAAAGTAAACCAGGGAGATGATTGTGGAAATTACACTGTCAGGTTTCAATTAGAGTTTGAGCATTTGAACACAGATACTATGTGGATGAATGATTCAGTGTACATTGATTTCCACTTAAGTTATGTCTGTAATATCCCGTACAAAGCTGAGCAAGCATTTGTCCGTCCTTGGACACCAAGAATAAATTATATTATTTCTTCAACGGTTTTGTTCACGCACATTACAAAATAAATGTATCACTCACAGTACTTATAATGAGCATATGACCGCTCTTTAAAATCTCTGCTTTCACCAAAAAACGAAGGACAGGTGTGGGTTTTAGTTCGTTCCCACACTATAACAGATTGTTTGAAATTCCTAAATCTTTATTATCCCAAAGGAACATTTGTTAATTTTTTTTACATGACACGAATTTACAACAAAGTCATCTCAAGACACTTTACATAATAAATTGAACAATATTATAATACTATATAAAGAAAACCCAATAATTCCTCCTTGAGCAAGCTCTAGACAACAATGGAGAGGAAAAACTCACTTTAACGGAAGAAACCTCCAGCAGAACCAGGTTCAGGGTGGGCGGCCATCTGCCTTGACTGGTTGGGGTAAGTGGAAAGTGGACAGAGAAAAGAAAAGAGTAACAAAAAGCAACAACAAAACATTGGACAAGTTTATAGGACCAGTAGCTGCACATTAGTTTACTTTGTTAAAGCTGGTTTAAAGAAACATTATTAGTCATGAAATGCAGCTCTTCCACAGCTGTTGACTGAGTTTTATGCAATGCCAGCAATATTAAGGGAGATGCTGAATTTCTGGAATATGTAACTACACCCCATTACTTTTACTGTTACCAATATGAGGAGAAGTTGATAATGTAAATGAAAACATATCCCAAATTGTTTGCATACATCATATCTAGGTCTGCTAAAATAATTTGATTTTGCAGGACAATATTCAGTAAAACATTAATAAAGTTTTTTATGGTTGTGTTTGTACAGTTTGTGGAATAATAGTAGGTAATATGTCTGGCACTACATTTAATAATGCAACTTGCTTTCCATTACTAAACTTAATAAGTAACACAGGACAAAAAATTCACCCACTGATAACATACCTTCCAAAAGCATTCACAGTTTAGTTGCATAACAATGTATAAGTAATAGATTTAGTAGAAGCTTTTGTTGATTTTTAGTACTTGATGTGAAAGGGTTAGGTTTACCACAGTAAAGCAGTTTTCTGTTTTTTCCTCCAGTGTGAAACTTTTTATATAAACACGTTGCTACGCAGGAATGTGAATGCGAATATAATCTGATTTGATTATGTACATGCTGTACATTGCTGTTTCTCCCCTAATTTATGTCAGCAGCTGCTAATAAAACAGTACCATACTCCTTCACCCTTAATCCCCCCTCTCTTTTGATAAAACCACTAAAGTGGAATGGCTGCCTCAATTTTGCTACCTCACGTGGTGTCATAAAGGAGGGTCAACAAATTGGCTTAATAATCCTGCCTAATCCTGCCTTGACTGGGTAGTGTGAGGAGGGTCACAGTTACAAATATATATATGTATAAAATTCCCCACTTGCCCCTTCTTTTGGGATGGTCTTATTGAGGGACTCACACAGTATCTTAGCTGTTTCCTATATCCATATATCTCTCTATATAGAGAGAGAGAGATAGATAGATGTTTATTTATATAAATTGGGTGAAGTTAATTTTTACTTAATTGAAGGTACAATATCAATTTGGTTAATGGTAAATGTTCTGCACTTATGTAGCGCTTTTCTACCTATCGGCACTCAAAGTGCTTTACACTGCTTCTTATTTACCCATTCACACTCACAATCACACACACATTCATACACCGATGGGGGAGCTGCTATGCAGCTGGCCAACACTCACCGGGAGCAACTTAGTTGGGGTTCAGTGTCTTGCTCAAGGACACTTCGACATGTGACCGGACGAGCCGGGGATTGAACCAACGACTGTGACATTGGTGGACAGTCTCCTGCGCCACAGTCGCCCCGAAGTTAGGGAGACACGTTGAAAAGAAATTAGTAGTGACTGTAAGTGATAAAATAGGTAGTAAATAATAGTTTAATTTAGTTTCATTTATTGATTGAAGCTGTTGTTGGACTGCTGCACAGAGATGATGGAGCAACTATGGTAGTTTCAGTGTCATGTCCAAAGACACGCCAACATGTGGCCAGCAGGAACTGGGAACCAACCACTGACTCTGGGGTTCTTAGGCAATCACATACCAACTAATCCACTGACACCCTCTCTCTTTGTTGCCCCATCTGTCCACCGTTACATCTTTGCTGTGATGTTTGAACTAATAATACATGTTATCAGGCTTTTTGTTTTCTTTTGGTAAAAGGTGCTGATCCAAACCTGTCTGTCTGCTAGGCTCAGTTGATTGTCAGTGGATGCTTTGCAACTCATTGCATGTTTTCTAGATTTAATCTGGTTCTACAAAAGCTAAGTATGGGTCCAGTGTGCTGTCAGTCTGATACATCAATCTGCTTCCTGACCCCCTCATGCTGAAGAAAACTTAGTGACATATAAATGAGAATTTCAGTCCTGGATGTAATTTGTTCCCTTTTACCTTGATTGGTCTTGGCTATAAATAAAGGTCAGGCTTCTTTATTGCATCAAGTTTTCTCATTTAAATTAGTGTACTTCTTTCAGAGATCATGTAAATATAAAAAATGTTTACTATAGCTACAAACAGTAAAGGATTACAGTGAACTGTGTTCTAATTAACAGTTTCAAATAATTCCACTTGTTTTCCACCACATTATATTGAGCAATAACTTTTTATAAAAGTTCCAAAGTGCTACACAAGTAAAAGCAATAAAACAAAATGAAAAACTGATAGAACTACAATGACAAAATGAGTTACTGATAAAGAACAGTAATAAAATGAACACATAATAAAATGACAATCAGAAATATGATGACAATCAATCAAACTCAAGACCACAGCAGAGAAAAGTTTGTAGGAGTTACTGGAGTCATTTGCAGAAAGTGGCTGATGATGGTTGGCAGCTTTTTATAAAGAACTGGTCTTCTGCTGAGGAGGCCCACCCTGTTTTAAGCACTTGTTCCCATGGTAAACCAAGTTTCTTAAAACTGGCATGGCATCATAATAAAAACTAAAACATTTTTTCTTGAGATAAATTAGAGTCCTGTCAGAACAGTTCAATGTCATTGCTGTTAGATTACAGAAGAGGACAAAGCCAAACTACCATCCCCATGCTTTGGTGAGGCATTTGTCCTATCAGCAGAACATTTCTAAAACTGATGTTCCAGTCATTTTGCCTTATGATGTTGCTCTGTAGCTGTCTGTGAGTCTCTAAAGTGAGGGGGGGATATTTGATTATTGGACTTATTGCTGATCATTTTTGAATGCATTAGATGTCTTTTATCAGATTAACTACATATGGTACCTAAATCATTTCGCTTCAGCTAGAGTCTTGACCATCCATCCATTATCTAAAATGCTTATCCTATTAGGGCACTGCATTGAGCACAGGTCTGTGGTAACTTTGTAATGATACATGCCACTGAACGTGGCGACTATGGTGCAGGAAGGTTGAGCGGTCGTCCACCAATCCCCCAGTTCTTGGTTCAGTCCCTGGCTCCTCTGGTAACATGTCAAAGTGTCCTTGAGCAAGACACTGACCCCCCAACTTAGTTGCTCCTGGAGAGCATCGTCGTGAGCAGTGTAGCACTATGTAAGTGCAGACAATTTACATTTTGATGTGATAATGTCATGATTAATGAGTACTGTTAAATAATATTGCAGATCTTAAGTTTAACAATTCAATAGATGGAGATTAGTGGATGGTTAAAAAATGCAATCACGTTTCCAAAGTATCCTAAACTGATAAGCTGTCGTGTGTTATTTCAAAGGAATGGGTTAAAACATTATTAGTGCCTAGTTACACTAATAAACTATTAGGGTAACATGAAAATTTACTATGGCAGTAAAACTGATGCCAACAATTAATCAATATATGTATTGCTCCCTGCAATGCTTTTTCTTTGCAATCACTGAGATTCAACCACATGATTGCTATACTGGTAGTCTGTGCAAAATAAATATGTTCTATTAGGAAGCACATGCTTTATATAAGTATTTGCGTATGCAACATGGCACATTGCATAGCCTCAATGTTAACATCTTCGAGGGTCATCATGGCTTCTGTTAATATTTGGCAAATGCAGCTTGTCCTTACAATAGCACCAAAATTACCGACCTGAGTTAGCAACACTGGATTACAACTTTGTTTGGTTAGGGTTACACACAAAGACATTGAGGTTTGATTTAGGCACTATGTAAGCATGGTTAGGGTTAGTAAAAAAGTTGTGGTTTGCCTTTAGAATCACTACTTCTATATTGTCACATGATGAGCGTCATGTGACAGCAATAGCAGTAGTTTCCTCCTGGACTTTAAGTGCCCTGCTCTGTTAATCCAACATATTCTCATCTCATGTCATTGTTTTCTTACATCCTTCGGCATAATGACACCACAGCCACCCCATAGGGTTATATTTTTGTACGTCCAGGAGTGCTACTATTTGATGCAATGGGAACAATGGCATCTGATATTGACGATACAAGTACACTTTGACTTTAGAATTGGACCTTCCAGGATCACCACTATTTGATGCCATGGGAACAATGGCATCTGATATTGACAACATAGGTACACTTTGGCATTAGAATTGAACGTGCCATCATTTGATGCCATGGGAAGGTATTTATGTACACACAAAAACTGCATTAGGGTTAGGGAAAACGACTTCAGTTAAGAGGCAACATGGATTAGGGCTTGGCACAACCACTTAAGGTCTCACACTAGAGTCCAATCCTAGTTACCAGTGGAAAAGTCCTGTTTCTTGTCTCTTTTGTCATTTTTGTACAAAAAAACTCTATGGATAAGTCACCTTTAAACTATTTGCTCAGCAACAAACAGTGGACACACACAGAAATGAGCTTTACCAGCTGAATGTTTTCTGAGGAAAGAAGGAGAGTGAATATAAATCCCACATCTATACTATCAGATGGTTAAAAATGCCCCTTGAGGCAAGTGCTAATGTGGTTGTGTAAAAAGTAAGAAGCAACTTTATATTTTGCAAATACAATTTACTGTGCTTGCATCGAAAACAACAATGAACGCAGCTTCACAACAGCAGCATGTGTCTTATTGTTTACATACTGTAGTTCCTAGAATACTTTGTGTATGCCTGGTGAATGCAGAAGGTTACCTCCAAATAATCATACCTGGACATTTGCAAAATATGAACAGAAGCCATGATGACACTCAAAGATGTTAACATTGAAGCTATGCAAAGCTGCCATGTTGCATACGCAAATACTTATATAAAGCATGTGTATGTGCTTCCTAATAGAACATATTTATTTTGCACAGACTACCAGTACAGCAATCATGTGGTTGAATCTCAGTGATTGCAAAGAAAAAGCATTTCTTGTCAACTGAATGCATCATTCAAACCCAGTTGGGCCCAAAGCAGTGCAGGGGGCAATACATATATTGATTTTGTCACATTTGTCTGTCTCTGTGCATCTCTCTATCTCAGAACATAACCTTCCTCAACCATGTCCAACAGTGACAACCATGGGTAATGACAGTGGAATGCTCACTCATTCCTCATTTACTCAGAGCTGGGAGTGTAACAGCTCGCTCAGAACTCTTAAATGCTTGTTAATTTAATATGCAAATAAGTCTCTTGTCAATCTGAATGCATTTTAATGAAAAAGCTCTTGCTCATAGGGCGGGGGCTCCTGCAGGTTGACTGTGTCTTTGTGTCAAGAGGAGAACGTAAAAGGCCAGGGGCAGCACAGAAGCATAGAAGAGGTGTGATGGACGGCCACTGTACTGTAGTATGTTGTCTTACGGACAGAGAATGGAAGCCCAGATAGCACGTAACTACATTTTGCATGACTGCCCTCTGAATATATGCCACATATGATGGTGATGCTTCTGTCATCTCTACTGTTTCCACATATGATCTGCATCAGCCAGTGTTCCCAGCAGGCAGAGCTTCAAAACAGAATCTGGGGTTATAAAAGAGAAAACACATCAGGCTACACAAGCATGATAAAGTGAAACACACACACAAAGTCATCTATCCACATCTCTCTGTTAATGACAGACTTTAGCACAACCTTTGCCTACATATGGGTGGCACAATGTGCTGAGAGTAAGGTGAGCGTGTGATTCAGAAGGTGGGGGGTGGATTACAGGCGGTGTTAAGTCAAGCAGGAACCCTCAATGTTGCTAATTTATTTACAGATTTAATTAGATGGATAGAGCCCTCACAGATATAAGAAAGAGAGGAGAGATGTTGCCAGCGTTACAGCACTTTAATTATGGTAGCAGGCTCCTGATCCCTGCGCTCTGCTGTCTGGGGAGCCAGTTAATTAAAATCCTCATTATTTTACTTTTAATTAGTTCCCCCCTCTTTTGTTTCCTTTCACCATATGGCCATGTTCCGTGGTCAAATTAACGTAATTGAGCTAATTAAGCCGATCACTTTAATTATTCAAAGAGTTCCGATTGGCCAGGAGAACTTTTCTCCCTCTCCCCTCCCTGACATTCCTATATGAGGCTCAGAGTTGTAAAGTCACTCTCTTTGTCATTGTGTTGCTCTACTCCCATGCTGAAAGCAGTGAGTTATGGCTGCAACATGCCTCATTTCCTACACGTTTCAGCAGTGTCTCATGTTTCAGTCCCACAGTGCAGGCTCCACAGCATAGCACTGGAGACCTGAGTGAGTTCAAAGAGGATTCCAAAATCACTGGAAGGTTTAACACAATATGGTTTTGAGAAATTAGGTGTGTGTTGGTAGCTGTAGTAGCTACTCCTCAACAATCATCTGATGCCCAGGGATTGGAAGCTTCCATAAATAGCTCTGGCAGCAGCTTCCACAAGAATTATCAGAACAGTTTAATGCCACAGACTTCAAGAGTACTACCACTTCATTTACCTTCTCAGATTTTGAAACGTGTGGCATCCAGATGGTGGTTTTACAGCAAATGTACTTACGTTGAACTCAGTGCCTAAGGGTGGACAAGACCTGTCGATCAGCATTCATCTGTGCACACTCTACCTCACCTTTTATTCTCAGCACTTTCTATTTCACTAATGTAGTATCATTTGTATTCATAATCATGTTCAACACTAGGTTTTAAAGTAGCGATTCATTGCATTTTCATATACAATTAAAACATATATTTTATATACCTTTTTGAAGAAGGATGTAAAAAATGTCCAGTTCAAGAAAGCTTTGCCACTGCTTTCCTAACCACCCAGTATGCATTAGTATGCAAATTCTTTATTCAGGGTTTGTGGTTTGTTTGGAATTTAGAGCATGAGTTAAAGCAGGCATCCTAGCTAAACAGACTGAAATTCAAACTTCATAAACGTAATACAAGACAAATTTAGTCCATAGAGATGATGATGATGATGGTCACAAAGCCCTGCATATAGCCCAACTCAACAGGTGAAAACTTCAGTGTCCGAGTGTACTCAATTTATCCAATTGTCAAAGAAACATATTGTCTCACTTACTGGAATTAGTATTTATGCATGCTGATGGTTTTTATTTGGACTGACTGGCTTTATTTTGACACTCAATCCTAATACATTACTTATTTTAAATTTTACATTATGAAATCTCCAAAAGCAATGAGAGCTAACATCCCACTTATTCACTATTCTACAGACATTTACAGACCTCGTTTTCACTTGAACAATGTTCAAAAATAGGAACTTTGTAAAAAAAATATTATGACCACTATGAGTGATTGTGCTGTCATAAACTGCCACAAACTGAGAACATCACATGCTTCTCGCGTCCAATGTACCTTTCATGAGAAAACCTCTATTGTATTCTTTATATACCACAACAATATGAATAAAAGGTACGAATTTTTCTCACCACTGTGATGAGGCAAGGCAGCAAATCTCCATTTTGTGGTTGACTGTACTCTAAAACAGTTTCATATGATAATATCGATGCCCATTTAATGTTGTTTCACGTCTGTGGGAATATTGAAATGTAGAATAACCAAGAGAAGCTGAAAGGTCATTTTCTGCAACTTAAACAATTAAGCTTAACAATAACACTGATATGAGAACATTCCTAACAACAGAAGTCTAGAAGTCAACCCTTATCATCAGCATCTACCCAGACTTCAGTTCACATTTGGCAACACAGAGCAGACTGGACTGTCAGGGATGTGTTGGCTAATACCAGAATATTGTCCGGGTCCAGTCCTGCTGTGGCCTCCACACACATAGAGTTCTTGTCATTAGAAAGAGCATCTGGCTGGCAGAAGTGAAAAGGCTAAAGGAAGGCAGCCATCTTGGATCTATATCACAGGAGTGTCTAGGCAAGAAGGAGGCATCACCAGTCCTTTTCTCCTCATCATGAGCATGTAAAAATATCCTGGCATCATCATGTGTCTTCACACAGTGTGAGGTGGAGGAGCTCAGGCAATTACACTCATCTGCATGTGTTAATATGATTAATTATCAGGAATAAACACTTTCCTATGACACAGGCTACATGGTGAGGCACACACCTGCAGAAGCTCTGATAAAAGACAACGCCTCATGGCAAAGAGCCTTTTCATGAGACCTGCTAATTGGCATCTGAAAATGTTCCGGCTAATTAGGAAAAGGCAGATGAGGCTTGATTAGTTCGAATGCAAAGTGTAACTTGTGGTGCAGTGGGACTCGGGAATGTGCCGAGGTTTTATTTCTTCACCATCACGATAGAAAGATAATTGTAATTGTGATCATTTGCATACGTTAATGAATTTGCGTGACGCTTCTTGATCAGACGTGGAATAAATAATTGATGCAGTATCAGCACCTACCATGACAAGTGGGACATTTTGAAATAGCATTAAGCGCATTAAGGAGCAAGTTTGATGGCTGCCATGCTCCCAGGCAAGGTGTGAAAGTAGAGCAGATGCTATCTTCTGCTTCCTGCACACTGCATACTCCACCGCAGCTATCATATTAAGATTAACTCTCAACCACCAATGGTATGCAGAGACTTTTTACATAGCTTTTAAAAGTTAGAGTGAATTAGATTCAGCCTAGGAAAATAATTTTTCAGAAGCCATGCAGATTGGCAGAGAACAAAGAGCTGTGATGGGAAACAAACCAGGCTGTGTGGGAGCTTTAATTGGAACATGGTAAACAGTAAATACATCAGATTGTTTCAAATGCCCTGGATGTAGAGGAGGCCACTCCCCTTTAATTAGCGTGCTTTCAGATTAGACTTCATTAGAGAGAGGCAGAAAGGCAGCCACTGAGCCAGTCAGCCACGGGATATGCCCCAAGTTCAGCCTCTTAGGAGCTTGAGCAGTACAGATACAGGGCTCATGTTTAATTGCTTCTGTAAATGGTCAGAGCTCAGGCATCCTAATTCCATTCCTCGGGGTAATCAGGCATGTTTTCACCATAAAGGGCTAAAGAGAGTAAGTGAGCCAGTCAAGTCCACCATACTAGGTACCAGGCAATTCGGTGCCACTCCAATGACACTAAGGGGCTTCAAAATGACCTTCAAAGTGACATGTTACAGGAAAATCATTTTAATAGGGTTTTTGTTTTTAACGCTATTGTTCAGTGTGACGAAAAACTGTAATCTGATAAAGAAACTCCACAAAGAAAAACAAAAACAAACCCCTTCACCAGATCATTTCAACTGCTTTTGGTGCGAGGCATTATTGGAGAGATCAGTATTCACAGCTAACAGCAACATTCTGTTCTTCGAGTGCTTAAAAAAAGTTTCCGTTGGGGGTTTGAAAATCCCTTCTGACAAGCAGTTTTTAAAAGGCTGACCATTTTCAGACACACTGGACACGCACCATTTTTACATTAAACTCTCAGTGCGTAGTATTTCTGATTAGCATACACAGGAGAGACATTGAGAGTTCATTAAAAACATGGATGCTCAGGGGAAATAATGCCACATGGCATAAGCAAAGCTTTGACAGTCATTTTTACAGCAGTCCATCAAGCGTTCATTCAGGCAGCTTTTGTTCCCTTTTCCAGTGAGCGCTGGCTTTCGTCACTGTTTTCATCCTGCTTTTTTCTGAGTCCTAAAAAGCCTTTAGCCAGTGCAGTCCACACATCCTGTTAGTCTTTGCATGACGCACAGACCACCTTAACATTGAACACAACATAAATTGGAGTTTGTATGCAGTATACAGAGTCTCTGATATGGCAACAGACAGGAAATCTTTGTGGGAAAGTACGTCCTCTCTAGGGGAAGAGAGACAGGGCAGTGATGAGAATCCACAACAACAGCGACAGAAGCAGGAGAGGAAGAGTGCACCGACGAGAAGCGAGGCTCGGGAGAAATGAAGAGGGTAATACCCAGCACTGATGCTACTCAGCATACCTATAGACCAGCAAAAAAATAAATAAAAAGGAAATAAAGAGTTAGGGTCATTGCCATCAACATCCATATGGTCTATTGAAAGTGAATATAAAGCCACAAATCAATTTGTTTTTCTTTCATTTTTAAATACAATACTTTCTCATTCTCCCTTTGAGTCTTTTCTACCTATTGTTGCCAGAATTATTATATTTATTTTTTTATTATTATTTTTCTACTTCTACACTGACGCATTGCAGTATAAACACTGATTATATTGTAATAAAAGGAAAATATAAACTTCCGATTCTCTGGGTTCACATTTGATCATCTGACGCAATTTTGTTGTACACCTTGTATGTATGATGACAAAGCATGTAACCTTTAACTTACTATAGCTTTACTTTACCTTTATTCACTTACTGCATCGTTATCTTCATATTAATAACATGACATGCTGTAGCGGCCATTTTCCCAGTGGACAATCAACTGAGCTTATTATTTATTATACATTACATAAATATCATTAAATGCTGTAAAGAGAGTTTACACTCTATGGTGTCACATTAGCAAGCCCTTTATTTACCTTCTGGTCTGTCAGCACAGAGCTGCTCTGAAGTGGCAGGTGGCTGCTGAGCAAGGCAGCACCAGGCCGGTCCTGCTCACAGAAGATGGTACCGTTGATATAATGGAAGCGATCACCAGGCATCAATCTGTTTCTACAGGTGGCACAGCTGAAACACTGCAGGAGCAAAAGATGAAAAAATGGGTTGAAATGGATGAAAATCCAGTTTTGATATTCGCTTAAATTAGCGTTTGCATGTGTGTGTGTGTGTGTGTATATATATATATATATATATATGAGATCTTAAAGCACTTAATTAACTACAGTCAGACCAACATGACAGTACAGACACGTCTTACAGAAGACGCTGCACAGACATGTCTCTCAGTCACCAAATCCCAGATGTTTGTCAAACAAGCAGCGGGAGACAAATTGCACCGATGTAAGAGCTTGGGATTTACCTTTAGGTGGTAAACATTTCCCTGTGCCCTCATCACCATTTCACTGGCTGGGATCGACTGGCCACAGGCACTGCACGCCCCGCTGTGTCCAAACAGTCTGCAAACACAAAAACACAGATTGCTCAGCCTGTACAGCCTTCACATCTAAAACATGCAGCTCACCCTTCTTCCTTTCTCTCACCTGATGTAGTCACTCCGACACAGAATCATGCCTCCTTTGCTGTAGCAGGTGGTGCCAATGTCTCCCAACTGGGCTTGGCAGCAAGAGCATTTGAGGCAGCGAGTGTGCCAGTAGCGCTCCATGGAAAAGAGCAGGAAGCGGTCAGCGATCTTTCCTCCGCATCCTGCACATGACCTGGAGGTCGGGGGTCCACCTGATGTTTGGCTGTTCACCATGCTGATTTGGGTTCTCACAGGATCCTAGACATCCGGGAAACAAAGTTCTGAGCTAAACGGCATAAATGTGTTGATTGCCATTAGACTGGCGGACATATTTATCTTAAAAGATTAATTTCTGTGTAATATATATTTACTTCTTAATACACTAGTAGATTGAAATAGTTTAACGTAGTTTGCAATAAATGAAAGTTTCTAATACAGTTGATATAAGTGTGGCTCTAAATGCAAGGAACCCCTTTTGGGATTTACGGCCACACATACAGCAGCCTTTTCCACTTGCTCTGACCAACACTGGGCTTCAGTGTGACTGCAACACATTTCAAAAATGGTCACTTACAGACACCAGTAACAGGGTCGGTTTTTCTAACTATTAACTGACTGATCTAACTGAAATATTTCCACTGATTCAACTTAAAATGCATGGAACAGTTCTATATAATAAGTAAATGTGTTGATTTGACTGGTATACTGGGGCAAATTGATTTACATGCATTATAATGCTGGTATTTTGATGGGGGGGGAGGGGGGAGTCACCAAATGGGACTTTTGGAAGAGTGCCAGAAATGACATCAAATGCAGCCGAATACTAAGAGCGTTGTTAAAGTATGTTCTTGCAGTGCATTGAAATGTTCTAACTTTACACGGCATCGCCATTACCATAGCTGTTGTTAACAAGCACGAGACGCTAGCTAAGAGGAAAGCTTCAGAAAGGCGCGTGAAGAGAAAAAAAAAAACAAAAAAAAAAAAAAAAGAGGAAAAAGGAAGAGATTTCTTACCTTGTCGAGACAAATGTTTCCTTCTCCGTTGAAGTTGAAACCCGATAAGATAATTTGAAGAACCTCGACACGCTTAAGAGTTTTAGCTTAGACTTGACATGTTGTCTCCAGAAAAACGGCAAAGAAACGGAAGATTAACGCCGGGACGGCACAGAACGGTAACAGTTGAGCAAACTCTCCACCGACATCCAGCTCCAACTAACTACATGGAGCCGTGAGGGGGAGACATGACACAGCTTCTCTTCCTCTCCTCTCTGTTACAGCTGTGTGACTATCAACAAGCCTTGATTTGTTCCTAATCCTTCTGACAGCGACACTATTCATCAAATTGCGCAAGGAGCTATTTAACTAACCGAGAGGAGACGCAGCCGACATGAAGCGCGCAGCAGCCAATAGGAAAACAGGAGGCGTGTCCACGGTCAAAATGATTTATGAGTTTAGAGTGGCTTATTAATATGCACATTCACGTTTCCTAAGCTCCCATAGCTGATTGTTTTTCTGCGATATTGACATGAGAAACATATTTAAACTCAATTCCAGCTTAGGTATTTTTCATAGTTTGGATCGATTTGGATTATGACTCATCTTTGACAGAGCCACAAAAAGCACTGATCAAGGAAAAGGACCCGCTCAAAGCGTTTCTTTGTCAAATATGAGCACAGGGAGGAACTGCACAGACGTTCCTTCTTCTTCAGTGTGCTCACTCAATCAAATTAGCACACTGAATTAGTCCTAGGTGAAAAGCCAATATCGCAAAAGTGACTTTAAAAGGTCATGAAATGTAGACATTTGCCGCGCAGTTCCTGTCCCAAGCCTGGTAAAAATTGGGGAGGGTTGCGTCAGGAAGGGGATCCGGCGTAAAAACTGTGCCAAATCAACATGCGGACAAATGATCCGCTGTGGCGACCCTGAAGTCACACGATAAGCCGAAAGAACAAAAAATAAATAAAATGTAGTAATTTACACTTTACAGATTCTGGGCGTATTGTAAATAAATATGCAGTATGTAACATATACACCACATACTGGCTCATAGAAACTGCACTGACAACAGTGATTGTTTTTTTTTCAATACCATTGTTTCTACCACGTGGAATCATTTTGGCCGTCATCACATGTTCTGAGGAGTGTGATGGAGGAATGAAGGTCTTTCCTTCCATTCATTCCATTTTTCTTCAGTTAACTGCATTGTTTTACACTTTACTTGTTATAACATAACATAACTATGGTTATTACATGGACAAATAAATATACATAAAAAACACACTTCTTTACACTCATTAAAGATGCAATGGGCAGAACAAGATGTGGATACATTTGATCTTTTTGATCCTCTCCACCCACACAAGAAGGTCAAAGTAGTACAGAAATGGATAAGTTGCGGATTCATTGTTGGTCAAGGACCCTTAAACACCTGGGGCAGATCAAGTCTCCGTAGGCTTTTACTGAGTAGACTCCAGTAATCTACCACCTGCTGTACTTTCAGCTGAGTTCCAGTAGAGGACAGCATCCTAACATTCTGTGAGGAAACACTGGCAGATTCGTTCAATATACAAATAAAACCCAAATTTGATGGTGATATTCCACCTACACTCAATGTGTTTTTTGTCCTGCTATAAAACTGTGGTCATGTAGTGTAAAATCAGTCCAATCAGCTACAGTGTCTAAAATAATTTTTTACTCTACTGTTTGTGACCTTTATGGACATTTAGGTTGGAGGACATGCTTGGCCAAAAATATTATCACAATAGATTTTTACAGGCTTTTCAATATCAGTAATCTTTAATGTCATAGATGGTTATTGTGACATTTATTAAACCTTAAGGATGCGTTTTCAGTTACTACTAAATAGAAATTTCCCTAATGTTGACTATTACTGTTCATTAATTATGTATCAAACACATAAAACAACAATAAAGTGACATAAAAGAAAAGCTGTACTCTTTTTAATCTGAAATACTATAGTTTATCCAAATACTAGGGGTCCTGGTTCAAAACGGTGTTTACACACATAACTGATATGAAGAAAAAAGTAACTTGAAATGTTTGTTCTGAAACCAACGTGATGTGATCCTATAAAAACCTGTTACTCTACTGGATCTGGAAAATTCCTTATCGGTTCATTGTTGTATTATTGCTTTTTGAAAATACTTTTTTTTCAGCCTGACCCACTACTACATCCTTTTCCACTGATGTCTAAACCAGACAGCTTTCCCAATCCACATGTGAAAATTACGTCATGCTCCCTGAACCACTTTTTAACAAATTGAGCCCAGTGAATCCTGACATTGTCGTCTTGAAATATGTCTTTGCCACCAGCGAAGAAAAAACATCAGCTGATGGAAAAACCTGATCATTTAGAATGTTGCCCCATTAGGATTTAAGAACGTGTTGCTAGCTGGGACATATTAATCACTGCAGTAATTACCCAGTGCAAGGCTCTTACCTATTGGCTTAGGTTACACCTACAAGCCTTTCCAACTCTCCATCAGCATATTTGCTTGACCTTGAAAAAGGTGAATGCACAGAAAACTTTATAGGATGATAGAATCCTTGGCTATGTGCTGTGGATTTGCTGGTTGGGGTCTTCACAGACATGTGTTAACCAGTTTTTTAGCCCGAACAATTGTGGACACACAAGTCAAGAGAGCAACCATCATGCTTGTCATCTAAAATGTCTTTTAAATGTCCTTAGAATGGCAGACACAGAGAGTTAGTCATTTACACTCACATCCACACTCACATCCACAAGTTAAGGGTCTGCAGTTACACAGAAGAACATCCAAACTTTATACAGAAAGACTCCAGCCAACCAACAGGTTACAACCTAGAGACTTCTTCCTGTGAGACAACAGTGTTAACCAAATGCAGTGTTAACCAAAAGTACTGCTATTTTGGCAGAGGCAAGTTTCTAGCTCTTATTGTGCACAGGTGAAACACAGGGCTCTGTGATTGACCTGTTCTCTTCTTGATCTAACACGTCCCTCAGTTCCATCATCTTCTCATACAACTTTGGTGTCATTGCTACACTGATAGCATCCAGCTCTTTCTGTCCCTTTTACCAGATGACTCTATTGTCTCATCACACAGATTTCTGTCTGACATCTGTTTGGGTAGAAGAGAGACGTCCTTGACTCCATTACTTCAAAAAAGAAATTCTATTCTTACCAGCCATACCTTCCATACAACACAGCATTACCAACTACTTAGGTGACTGTCCCCACAACCTGCTAAGTTTTACTGACCATTTAACGGAATTTGCCCTCTACATCAGAAAGAATCTACTTTTCTACCCAACTCCTCATGGAAGTCTCAGCTGCTGACAGGGCTACTAGCATGTGCAATGAAAGTTCATCTAAAATGCAGCAACACATTTTAATCAGCCAAAAAAGACATGTCACACCACTGTTCATGTTTCTATATTGGCTTCCAGTGGCTGCCCACATCAGGTTCAAAGCTCTAACATTTGGGTCATTTTGGGTACATGCATCTGCCATATAACTGAATGTAAAGCTAAGTTTGGCCTGTTAGATCCAGAGGTTTTAATCAGAAATAGAAATCAGAATAGAATAATCACAAATGTGCAAGAAAGAATCTGTAGACTTTGTGTTAATATCAAAAGAGACAGCGGTAGTGTTTCGGTGTCCCTCTGTTATATCTGTGGCGACACCATCCTGTTAATAGAATTAACCCTATTCTGAGGGTTCACTGCTCTCCAGTGGTCATTTTGAGTAACTGCATCACCACTTTCAATATCATTTGTGTTGACAAGTTGTTTAAAATTATTTCTGTCTGGAGGCCAGTGTAACCTCTCAGTTTAACTCTGTGTCAATGCAGACATGTTGGCAAACACATTCTGTAGTTCCACAAGGCTCTGTGTTAGGACCAATACTTGTTAATTTATATATATCTCCTTTAGGCAACATTAGTAGAAAACACTCCATAAATGTCCATTGCTATGCTAATGATAGCCAGCTATATTTATCTATGCAACCAGATGGAAAAGTCAGTTAATCAATCTTCAAGCCTACAAGGCATAAAGGCCTGGATGTACCACAATCTTTTACATCTAAAATCAGACAAAACTGAAGTCATAGTATTTGGGCCCAAAAATCTCAGAAATATGATGTCCAACTATATCATTACTATAGATGGCATAAGTCTGGTCTCCAGTACTACTGCAAGGAACCTTGGAGTTGGACCAGGATTTGTCCTTTACCTCACATATAAAACAAATCTCTGGAACAGCCTCCTTCCACCTACGGAACATTGCCAAAATTAGGAGCATCCTGTCTCAAAGTGATGCCGAAAAACTATTCCGTGCATTTGTTACTTCTAGGTTGGACTACTGTAATTCCCTACTTTCAGGATGCCCCAGTAACTCCCTACAGAGCCTTAATGCATGATACTGCAGCAAGAGTGCTGACTGGAACTGGCAAGAGAGATGATATTTCATCGTATATCTTTCCTCCATTGGCTTCCCATAAAATCTAGAAATCCTGCTTCTTACATATAAAGCTCTGAATGGTCAGGCTCCATCATATATAGAAGACGTCATAGCACCATATCAAGGTCATCTCCAGTGGAACCAGCTCCCAGTTCAGATTAGGAAGGCAGACCCCTCTCTATTTTTAAATCTAGGCTTAAAACCTACCTCTTTGATAAAGCTTATAGTTAGTTATAGTTATGCTGCTATAGGCTTAGACTGCTGGGGGACCAACCCCCCGGATGCTCTGAGCTCTTTTCCTCCTCTTGTCCCTCTGTCCTCTCCTCTCACCCCACAATTGTGACATTAACTCTGTATTTTTTCTCCCGTAGTTGTCTTTCTCC
Source organism: Channa argus (assembly GCF_033026475.1). Taxonomy (NCBI): domain Eukaryota; kingdom Metazoa; phylum Chordata; class Actinopteri; order Anabantiformes; family Channidae; genus Channa; species Channa argus. The sequence goes on from NC_090207.1 coordinate 27,097,938, forward strand.
TTCTCTGTCTCCCTTTCTCTGTCCCTTTTTGCAGGTGTCCCCGGCTTTGAAGCCACGTGTTTTGCAGTGTGCAGCTACTGGTCCTACAAACCTGCCCGATGTTTTGTTCATGCTTTTTTTGCTCTTTTGTTTTCTCTCTTCACTTTCCACTCACCACAACCAATCAGGGCAGATGGCTGCCCACCCTGAGCCTGGTTCTGCTGGAGGTTTAAACCATTAAAGGGAATTTTTCCTCTCCACTGTTGCCTAGGGTTTGCTCTAGGGGGAATTATTGGTTTCTCTCTATACATCTTTATAGTCTTGACTTTATTCTGTAAAGTGCCTTGAGATGAGTTTTTTGTGAAATGGCACTATATAAATAAAGCTGAATTGGAAAGACTGAGGCACTGGGTGGTTATATCGGGCACAGCGTTAAACTGGTTTGCTTCATATTTGTTTAATAGGAAATCTTGTGTCTCCATTGAGAATTATATGTCATCCCCCTCCCCCTCTGAGTATGGTGTTCCCCAACGATCGATACTTGGCCCAATTATTTTCTCAATCTACATGCTTCCACTGGGTGATGTTATACGTAGACATAATATTTCATTTAACTTTTATGCTAATGACACTCAGCTGTATCTCCCTATTAATCCTATGGACCATAGTAGGCTGAGTTCTCTACAAGATTGTATGTCCGATATTAGAAACTGGATGTCCTTAAATTTTCTTCAATTAAATTCAAATAAATCAGAAATACTAGTACTAGTACTTTGATTTTTATATTTATCCTGATTTTATTTCATCTTTATTTTCCTTTTTAATCTACAGCACTTTGTACTTTGTTTGATGTTTGAAGTGCTTTATAAATAAAGTTATTTATTATTATTATTATTATTATTATTATTATTATTATTATTATTATTATTATTATTGTTGTTGTTGTTGTTGTTGTTGTTATTATGTTAGCGGCACTAGTGTTGGTATTAGTGGTGTTGAAATTATAGCGTTTACTTGACTGTGAAGCCTCGGTCTTCAGGATCTTTATGGGGAATGTTGACTTTACTACCACAGAAATATGTCGGGTGTGACTGGGTCAGTAGACGATGACTCAGATTCCAACCAAGCAACAACAACTCAAACGCAGAAACCACTTGAACACATCCTTTCTCAGAGTTCAGGAAGGAATGGTGGTGGGTAGTTCCTCTGCTGTGCTCTACGTGGCAGCCTGGGCCTGTTGATATCTGACATATTTCCTTTTTCTCTGTCAAGGTACTGTTGAAAGTCACAGCTCACTGTGAGGCTGCACAACACCTGTAACTTCCAGTCTGGATTCTCAGCCATTACAAACACCTGTGGAGCATCACAGCATCACAGGTCCCATTCATGAAATACCCTCAATGTGATATGGAGATTCTTCCAGCTGAAGCTCAGTTTTCTTTCTGCTGGGGTGCTGTCCCCTGCAGTGGCCTGTACAACATAACAATAACCCGGGACACTAGAAAACTTTTTTGGCTCATGTGGAAGGTGAGCAGTTCTCTGTAAATTGACTGGGCTTCATCCATCTACCTGTACTGTGGCAGATATGACCCCTGCTGTATACACAGTTAGGGTTCCATAAAACTGTAAAACAGCCTGACATTGTTTTTTTTTCTCCTAACATTCCTGCCTGTCATTTAAAAAAAAAAATCATTCACCAACACAAAGATATCTAACATATCCATTTACAGACGTATCTTTACTCGTCAAACATTAGCAGTGATAATGTTGAATGAACAACGTCAGTGTGGCACTTGGTAGCTGTCTGTCCTGGTTGCCATTTGTCATGATCCAAAATGTCTTGTTGATAAACAGAGCCAGGCTAACTATCTCCCTATTTCCAGTCTTTACGTTGGCATGGGACAAGAACGTAAATCAACATATATTAAATAAGCATATACATTTTAAAATGCAGATTTTTTTTACTTTATGAAACATCTGTTGAAATCAAAACATGTGCCACTTCTCTACAGTTCATCACTGCTTTTTTAGTAATGTGTATGTATATTTATGTATATCTCAGCCACTTCTTGTAAACACCCCCAGCTGTATACTGTTAGACAGTTGCTTGTGTACTTAGCACAGCCAACCAAGATGTGTTGAAAGTGATAGAAATGACTCAAACATAGTTTGGCATACACCATAATGAGAAACCACTCTTTGCATGCTTTCTATTAACTGTCAGCCTCTGATTCTCATCCTGTCAAAAATTTCACCTAAATTACAGGAATGCGCACTCAAACGTTGTCATGGGGCTTTAGTGTACAACAACCTTGTCAGAGGGGTAATTTCCCTTAATTTATACTAACTAAACACCCCAAGCAGACAAACATTGTCATCGAGGATAATGCTAAAGGGCCTCAGTCAAATAGGAACCATTAGCGCCACCAGTGATGACAGCAAATGCAAAGAAAGTGTCCATGGTAAAATCATATACTGTGTATGCTTTTTAGTTCCAGCATGTCGGTTGGGTGGAAAAAGCATTTAGCTTTTTCTGAAGGAGGCTGCAGAGAGGGACACCAATATTTGACCAAGCTGAATTACAATAGATAGCCTCAGTAAGAAGATTTCTTCCAGCCTGTGTCCACACTCATGATGAAAAATCTAAACACTGGTAAAATGTAGATGATGGTTCTGAGAAACATTTTAGCAGCAACTAAATGTGAAAAATGTTTTCCTAACACATGGGAATTTCACAATTGCCAGACAACACACAGAAGAAAACAGTATTAGAGAATAGTATGGCTATGGACAAACCAAGTGTTGTGGGTAGTAGAAATTTTTATAAAGCCCAATTGAGGGTTATGAAGCATTAACCAACTGAACATTTGTAGAGATGACATATGGTGGCAAACAAAATGACAACAAAATAGCTTCCATATTGTCACCTTATTCTATCATTCTATCTATTATTATTAACAATGACAGATTCAATGCATCTGAGTTTTTATTTGGTTTATTTCTTTTTAGTGTAATACCTGATCATCAAGAGAGTATTTTTTTAATGTATTTAAATAATGCCTGAAATATGTTTAGACAGCAACAATCTGTGCAGCCCCCAGCTCAATAGCTCAGAGTAATGTTTTTGACGATAATCAGATTAACTGTAGTTATTGGTGGTGCCCTGAAGAAGAAAAAACTAGTCGTGGTGGCACATAAATATGGATCTTTGAAGATGGCTCAAAATGTAATGGGCACAATAACATAAAATATACTTTAAGCGTTCACACTCTCCAACAATGAGTTATTTCAACCTATGATGTGTCAAGAGATATCTTCTCAGGTAAGTACCCACCAAGTAGTTTCTGGATTTCCTCAACTATAATCCCACAAGCTATGTTTTGTCTAGCTGTTAAGCAGAGACTGGAGAGAGGGTAAAGATAAGGGCCACAGTCAGACTGGGTCAGTCATGGGCTCATGGCCTCCTCTAACAGAAACGCAGAGGCCATAATGAGGAATTTAGTAGACCACTGTAATGTTTGTACTCCAGTGCCAGTCCATGCATTGTCTAAGGCCATGTGTCGGTATAAATGCACAGCTCTTTCTGACAATGTGAAAAAAAACGTTCTGTAGCTAGAGTAACACACTGATGGTGGGGGTGTAAGGGTTCTATTGTTTTAACAATGACCTCAAAAAGGTGTGAAGGTGATGATCACCACTGTGTACACAGCCTAAATTGTATTACTGACTGAGCCGCAATTTCAACATTTTCTACAAAACCCTGAGTAGCTCAGCAGGACAAGAATTAGCACTGTCACAGCTGTAATGCTGCATCTCCGTTGTTGGTACTTATAGCTGAACATGGACTTTTAGCACCATAGGATCCACCCTGAAGTACCGTATCTTCACAGCTATAGGACAGATTACGGTAAAGGTCTGTACAGATGTTAGTGGACCCCAGGGGATGAAATCAACTGACTTTGGTGCAAACCAGAAGTTGACATTTTGGTTAGAGTTGAATGTTTGGTTATCTGAAAAGCTGAGGCTTGGGAGTGCTGGGAAGCTGGAAAAGCTGACAGCTTTGCTGAGCATACGTCTTACTTGGGACAGCCCCTTTATACCTCCCAGGACAGGGAAGGTGAGTCCCTACAAAGTGAGTTCAGGAGACTGAACAAAGTGAGTTCAGGAGACTGAACTCACTTTGTAGGGACTCGTGAAAAGTTAGTATTTTTTCATTAAACTCACTAAAAAGTTATTAATTCATATTTTGGCTTGTTCAGCTGGGTGCAGTGCATGGTTATTGGAACATTTGAACTATGACACTTCTTGATACACTTTATTCAAAGATTAAACAAAAAATAAGACAAAAGGTTGTAAAAAAGATTTAGGTAAAGGGTAAAAGGGTTTCACAGGCAAGCACAACCAATAAACGCAAATACTTTGTCTTAAATATATAGCATTTCAAAATAAACACACACACACACACACACACACACACACACACACACATACACATGGCGCCTTTATCCAAAACGATTTACAAGTGAGAAAAACATACCAGGGGCAAGTTGGGATTCAGTGTCTTGCCCTAGGACACTTCTGGCCAGGAGAAACCAGGAGTCAAACCCCTGATCCTGTGGTTCATAAAGATCTGCTTTACTAACTGAGCCACGGCCACTCATACACATATAGAATAAAATAAAATCACACCCCGAAGAATGAGGCGATCACAACAGTCACCACTCCACAGTTAAGAGTGAAGTCTATGTACATGTGTTATTATACTTTCATCTATATACTGTAATAACATAATGAATCATCTTTAAAACAGACCAATACAGTTTCCTCTGCACACACACACACACACACACACACACAAATCATTCAGAATTCAGACACACTGTGCAACAAAGTGCAGGCCATGTGAATATGCCTTATGTCATCTTCATTAAAACTGCGTGTTAATAAGTCTATCTATTATTTCTTAAAATATTTCTCTTTATCTGGTCCAAAAAAACTTTTTTTTCCTGATTGACAGATCGTCATATGTCCTTTATGTAAAAGATACATAGTTACAAATAAATTAAAATACATTTCAGTAAAACTTTCTGCCAGTTATCTAACATAGTTACACACATTACAACGTGTGCTGTCTTAAGTGCTCTTATTCTACTAGTGAAGTAACACACCTCTGATGTGGGCAAACTGATGTCAGCATGACAAGAAGCTTAAAGTGCAAGCACATGTTTCGCCTGTTTAGGCAGGGAGTTGTAGGAGCACAGAGGCTCCCACCCAGGTAACAGACCAGAGATAGTGACTTTAGGGAAAGGAAGTGCTGAGTCATTGCCTGTTTTGCCACATGAAGGCTGATCATGATGAGTCAGCCTCAGTGACTGAAGGTATGGGTATCGTTATGGAGACTGACTGAAGGACTGGAGGGCATGGTGTATTTATGACAACTTGTATGACAGCTGCAGCGCTTGATCCACATGATGTTTTTATAGAAGCCCTCTCCATCAGGGCAATGGAAGTGGAGCTGTATCGTGCAGGTGGTGGAGGGGGTGCAGCAGCGGCCGTCAGTGCACGTCCCACAGGTGCGAGGACGATACCGTTGTGCTGTTGAGCATCCAGCAAAGGTGATTCTGACTGGTTCCTGGGGTTGCACAGTTCGCTGACACTTTTTCCCCTTCTGGATGTCAGAGAGTGATTTGATTAAAATGACATGAAGGCCAATAAAATATTCACAAAGTACCATTCAGTGGGTATTGATTTATTTATTCATATTTCACAGGAACGCTGACTAAAGTAATTACCTTACCCACTGAGATGAGCTTGTTATATCATTTCTGCTTATGTTCTACTAATGTTTTTTTTTATTTATCTCTGAAAGCCCTTACTCTTGAAATGGTCGTGTTTCTCTTACCTTAGCTACAATAGGCCCGAGCTCACATTCCCGAACCTGGCAGAGTCTGGTTTCTTTGACTAGCTGACAGGCTGCGTTGTTATTGGTAACTCGACTTGAAATGCCCATACCACATGTGGTGGAACACTTGGCCCACTCCGTGGTTTGTGGGAAACAGCTGGATTCAAGTGACAACTCAGACATGGGGAGAGACACCATCTCTGTGTAAGAAACAAAGAAACATGTTGCAACGCCCCTAATTAGGAATTAATTTGTTATTTACATATTGCTAAATACTGCCAGGACCTAGATAGCAGTCAGTTGGTTGTTTGGCTTTTAACACCTTCAAGAGTCCTGGGTCCTAAATACAAATCTGGGAAAAATTTTCATGCAATCAAATATGATAGTTTATTAAGACTTGAACAACCCTATGACTTTAGAATAAGGTAATGCTAAATCAGAATTTCTTTTGTATGGTTTTTGTATTATATTTACAGAGCACATTCTGTGGGTTTGAACCCTTTAATTACAATAAGAAAAAAAATAGTTTGTTTGTTAAATAATCCCATGATCTTTGCAATAGCATTGCTTAAGGCATAGTTTGTCCTTCTCTGTCCCCCCCTCTCTGTCCCTTTCTGCAGGTGTCCCCGGCTTTGAAGCTGTGTGTCTTCCAGCGTGCAGCTACTCGTCCTACCAACCTGCCCGATGTTTTGTTGTTGCTTTTTGTTGCTCTGTTCATTTCTCTTTTCACTTTCCACTCACCCCAACCGGTCAAGGCAGATGGCCGTCCACCCTGAGCCTGGTTCTGCTGGGGGATTCTTCCGTTAAAGGGAGTTTTTCCTCTCCACTGTTGCCTATAGCTTGCTCCAGGGGGAATTGTTGGGTTCTCTCTATACATGTTTATAATCTTGACTTTATTCTGTAAAGTGCCCAGAGATGGCTTTGTTGTGAAATGGCGCTATATAAAGTTGAATTGAAAATTGAATTGAAAACATTTTTCAAATAAGAAAGCAAAAGAAAGAGAGCTCATAAATTTAATCTGACATGTATGAAGTAATGACCTGGATCAGTGGGGATAAATATTGTTAAATTATACTTAACAATCCTTTTTTAAAAATGCTCCTTCAGATGATATTTAGTATTGGTGGTTGGTATCAGAAAAAGCATGCCTGTAATACACTGCCATGTTTACCTCTGATTGTGGCTCCTCTGGTGAGAGCTGGCTGCCATGGCTGCTGCTGAGCCTGCAGCAAGGCACTGATTTGGTTGGGAAGGGGCTGGTTGTCTAGCGGGGAAGTGAGCTCATCTGGCTCCTCACTGATGTAGTTGTCATCATCACACACCCATTCCTCACAGCAGCCACCCTTAGGACGGGCCAACCGTGGCCGCAAGCAGTGCCAGTTTGGCAGAGGCACTTGGAGAGGACACAGAGGCATGCAGCCCACTACCCCATCCATACAGGTGCACTGATGCAGGCAGTTGGGCTGAAAGTTCTCACTGTGCTGGTACACCTGCCCACTGAACTCACAGGGCAAACCCTGGGCCTCAGCTGTCAACATTCACACACAAAACAGGAAACAGAACTATGAAGAGAGACCAGGAACTTTGTGGCAGGACATGGGACAGTAAACTGCATTTGTAGATGTGATAGACTGCAACAGAGACACAAGCATGATGTTTTTTAGCTCCTGCTGTCACTCTCCAAAACCAGTGGATTCTACACTCCCTGTAAGGCTACACCCTAGCATCTTTTTATTACCCTCACATCTTGTAAAGCACCTACATCTTAAAGACTTCACACCTCCAACCCTGTTTACCTAATTTTCTCTCCTCTAGACATCCCAGAAACCTTATATAAATTTTCCACAGACTGGGCAATACAAACTGACTGTAAAGTCATTCAAGTGCTCCCTAAAAATGCACACTTTTCTTTAAACTGCTCATTGGTTTTATGATTTATAATAGCACTATTTCCTCCATGCAGGATTTAGATTTCAAAATATCCATTGCAACTAATGCTTTTTGTAACCAACAATTGATTCAGAGATATGCTTTTGCTCAGCCTTGTTGTTTTTCTCACCTCTACACAGTCCTTTCTCTGGGTCTCCTCCAGTCCCCAGATGGCAGCGTAACCCTTTAATGTGATCGCAAGGTTCAGTAGCACTACAGTCTTCATTAAACTGCTTAGCACAAACTTTACAGCAGCCACAGTAGTCGGTCACCCAACTGACGCCTGGCAGGCACATAGGGGGTAAGGAAGCACAGGAGCACTCACCCGGGCACTCACCATCTGCCGTCTGAATAAAGATCAAATGTCAGGTCAGGATGTTTTACAGTGGTTGGTGTGAATAAGATAACAGTTCAGCCATAATTAGGTATAATGACTAAACATTATCAAACTCCAAAAACAGAAATGTATTAAAAGGCAAGTGGCCAGAGGTCACAGCAACTCACCATGACTGTGGCCCTGCTGAGCGCAAAGAGGGTAACAATGATGTGCTGCAATGTAACCGTCCTATGCATCCTGGTTGCAGCAGAAAAAGCAAAAAAGCAGAAAAAAATTCTAAATGTTTAAAAATCAGTGTAATATGTATATGTAAGAAGCTGTTGTAATCAGCTGTCCAGAGTCTGAAGAGCAGAGTTTTTTAGGATAAAAGCGTATCCACAGTTCAGAATCCGTGCACTGAGAGGTACAACCGTCTGTTCTTGTTTGCTCTCTTGTATCAAGGTGTAGGCACAGGTCAGGACAGCTCAGCTCTGTGTCACAGAAGTTTCCCTGTCCGGGGCCTGTACTTATAGACACACAAGCCTCCGCCCCGCTGTGATATCATCAACTTTCCTCTCAAGATGCCTGAAGAGTGTCCAAGGGGAGGGGTGATGGGTTTGTTGGTGTGAAATACTGACAGACAAATCACAGTGAATCACATGTGGAAATGTGAGTGCGGAAAGAAATGTCAAGGTGTCAAAATATACGCAGTATAGGTGTTACAGTAACTAGTTTCTTCAGGCCGCCTAATGATTAAAACACGACGCACTTAAAGCTTTCTCTCTCAGGAAACTGGGGGTCTTAGACATATCACGTCTACTTGATGAATTCAAACAAGAAAGCAATGGTTAGACAGATGTAATGAACACCAGAGTGGGGGATCCCTTTCCATCATGGCAGCATCTTTAACAGAGGAAGTGATGATGTCCAGAAAATCCCACATCAACACCAAAACATCCACCAGCTCTGGCTCTGCCCTCTGCTGTGTACTGTAGGACACTATGCTCAGGACATCCTGTGTTCTCTCCATTTCTTTCCTAATGGGCTGCATTCCAGGAAATACAGGCCTCTTCTCAGGGTCCCATGTTTGGTAGGAAGAACTCTACATTCTTATTTTCATCACAGGGGCATGTAAAAAGTGTTTTGTTGGAGAGCAGGAAAGTCCTGATATTACATGTTGGCTCATGCCGTCACAAAAGTTGGAAAAAATAATTTGCTGAACTTGATGAGGCCCCTGAAGTTCCCCCTAGAAACTACCCTTACCCTTATTTTCTATTAATTACTGCATATGTTTTGCCATACTACAATCAATACAGTTAAAATACAGTTTTCTAAGTGAAGTACTTCATTTTGTGTTTTAAGTAAAATGCACAGTACATAATCTGCTTGGTACTTTTTCTTAAGTAAAAAACTTCACGCAATGTTCTTCTACCACCTGTCTACACACTGTCACATGTTGCTGCATAGGGGCTGTGTAGCTGCAGGCTGCTCAAAGGGGCCACACTGACCCTGGTCCTGCACGACCTGATTAAGACTGATTATTTAATTAAATTCAATTAAAATGTATTTATATAGCTGGATTTCACAACAAAGTCATCTCGAGGCACTTTGCAGAATAAATTCAAGACTATAAAGATGTATAGAGAAAACCCAACAATTCCCCCTTGAGCAATCCCTAGGCAACAGTGCAGAGGAAAAACTCCCTTTAACATAAGAAACCTCCAGCACAACAAGGCTTGGGGTGGGCGGCTATCTGCCCTGAGCAGTTGGAGTGATTGCATCGAGGGGGCAGTCGAAGCCTATAGCAGCATAACTATAACTAACTATATGCTTTATTAAAGAGGAAGGTTTTAAGCCTAGACTTAAAAGTAGACAGGGTGTGTCTGCATCCCGAATCTGAACTGGGAGCTGGTTCCACAGGAGAGGAGCTTGATAGCTAAAGGCTCTGCCTCCCATTCTACCTTTGGAAATTCTGGGAACCACAAGTAGGCCTGCATTCTGAGAACGAAGTGGTCTACTAGGATTATATGGAACTATGAGGTCTTTTATATATGATGGGTCCAGACCGTTCAGAGCTTTATATGTAAGAAGCAGGGTTTTTAATTCTATTCTAGATTTACGCAGTTGGTCGCGGAATTGGTCGTCGATGATGACCCCTAGATTTCTGGCAGGAAGGTAGAGCGGTTGGCCACCAAACTCAGAGTTGTTCGGCTTCTCCAGACACATGTCAAAGTGTCTTTGACAGCAAGACACTGAACCCCAACTTAGTTGCTCCTGGTGAGTGTTGGCCAGCTGCATAGCAGCTCCCCCATCGGTGTATGAGTGTGTGTGTGGTTGTGAGTGTGAATGGGTGAATAAGAAGCAGTGTAAAGCGCTTTGAGTGCCAATAGGTAGAAAAGCGCTATATAAGTGCAAACCATTTACCATCTCGGCTACTCAGACCACATCTCGGTTATGCTAATTCCACCATACAGACCGCTCGTCAGACGCTCAAAACCGGTTCTGAAACAGGTGAAAACCTGGCCAGCAGGAGCTACTTCTGCTATTCAACACTGTTTTGAGTGCACTGACTGGGACATGTTTAAGGAGGCCGCAACCAACGGCGATTCCATCAACTTGGAGGAACACACGTCAACAGTAACCAGCTACATCAGCAAGTGCGTTGATGACGTGACCATCTCCAAGACCATCACTACACGCTCCAACAGGAAGCCGTGGATAAATGCTAACCTGTCTGCGCTGCTAAAACAAAGAGCAGGCCTTCTGAACAGGGGACAAGACGGCCTTAAGAATAGCAAGGGCCAAACTGTCCCGCGCCATTAGAGATGCAAAGCGCGCACACACAAAGAAAATCCACGACCACTTCGAAGACAGCGGAGACACCCGGTGCATGTGGCAGGGCATCCAGGCGATCACGAACTACAAGACAACTTCACCTGCTTGTGACCGCGACGCCTCCCTCCCAGATGCGCTGAATCACTTCTACGGCCGGTTTGAGGCACAGAACAACGTGAAGGCGAGGAAGTCCACTCCTCCTCCCAGTGACCAGGTGCTCTGTCTAACCACAGCTGAAGTGAGGAAAACACTATGCAGAGTTAACCCACGGAAGTCTGCTGGATCAGACAACATTCCTGGCAGAGTGCTCAAGGAGTGCGCAGAACAGCTAGCTGATGTCTTCACAGACATCTTCAACATCTCCCTGAGCAGCAACGTTGTTCCTACGTGCCTCAAGGCAACGACCATCGTGCCCGTGCCTAAGAAGTCTACTGTCTCCTGCCTCAATGACTATCGTCCCGTCGCGCTCACACCCATTGTGATAAAGTGCTTCGAGAGGCTCGTCATGAGGCACATTAAGACCCAACTCCCAACCTCCCTGGACCCCATGCAGTTTGCGAATTGTCCAAATCGTTCCACGGACGATGCCATCTCCACGACCCTCCATCTGGCCCTCACCCACCTGGACAATAAGGACTCATACGTACGAATGCTGTTCATTGACTTCAGCTCAGCATTCAACACAATCATCCCTCAGCACCTGATCGAGAAATTGAGCATACTGGGCCTGAACACCTCCCTCTGCAACTGGATTCTGGACTTCCTGACTGGGAGACCCCAGTCAGTCCGGATCGGGAACAACATCTCCAGCACCACCACACTGAGCACTGGAGCCCTTCAGGGCTGTGTGCTCAGCCCTCTGCTGTTCACTCTGCTGACGCACGACTGTGTAGCAATGCAAGGCTCAAACCACATAGTCAAGTTTGCCGATGACACGACCGTGGTGGGTCCAATCAGCAAGAACGACGAGTCAGCTTACAGAGAGGAGGTGCAACGATTAACAGCCTGGTGTGGAGCAAACAACCTGTCTCTGAACGTTGACAAAACTAAAGAGATGGTTGTGGACTTCAGGAGAGCACAGGGCGACCATTCTCCATTGATCATCGATGGATCCTCAGTGGAGATAGTCAAGAGCACCAAATTCCTTGGTGTTCATCTGGCGGACAACCTCACCTGGTCAGTCAACACCAGCTCCATTACCAAGAAGTCCCAGCAGTGTCTCTACTTCCTGAGAAGGCTGAGGAAAGCCCATCTCCCTCCCCCCATCCTCACCATGTTCTACAGGGGACCATTGAGAGCATCCTGAGCAGCTGCATCACTGCCTGGTTTGGGAACTGCACCGTCGCGGATCGCAAGACCCTACAGAGGATAGTGAGGACAGCTGAGATGATCACTGGAGTCTCTCTGCCCTCTATTATGTACATTTACACAACACGATGCATCCACAAAGCCAACAGCATTGTGGACGACCCCACACACCCATCACACACACTCTTCACACTCCTGCCATCAGGAAAGAGGTTCCGAAGCATTCGGGCCACCACATCCAGAATATGCAACAGTTTTTTCCCGCAAGCCATCAGGCTCCTAAACACAGAACTTAAATAGAACTTACACACACTACAAACCGAACTCAGCACATTCTCATCACTCACTACTCATCTCATTCCACCACCACTTATTTATTATTTATTTACTTTTATCATTCTACATTTACCGCACTACACTGTTTACCTGCTGTTTTTTGCACATTCCAATGCAATTGCACTGTTTACATGCTGGATATTTAAATGCGCTATACCGTTTACATGCTGCTCTTTTTTTACACCCCTAGCACACTTGACTGTACTGTACTGTACTGTAAAATAGTATACAGTAGGTTTACTGGTCGGCACTGTCTTGGGTTTTGTGTCCTGTCCTGTGTTACTTGTGTTGTCTGTCTACACTGTCTGTCTGTACTGTTTTTCGTCTGCACTGTTTGCACTTGGTTGCACTCGATGCACTTTACTATAGCTTGTGTTGTTTGTAGCACCTTGGTTCTTGGAAGAACGCTATCTCGTTTCTACTGTGTACTGTGTACCACTGTGTATAGTAGAAATGACAATAAAAGCCACTTGACTTGACTTGACTTCATACAAATTATTCCTTGCAACTACCTTTTCAAGCATTTTAGAAATAAAGGGGAGATTGGACATTGGTCTGTAATTTGCTAGGCCACACAGGATTTTTTAAGTATTGGTTTAATTACAGCTAACGTATAGGCCTGTGGTGCAAAGCCTATTTCTAAAGATAAATTAATGATATCTAATATAAACATATCGGTAAAGCTTCCTTGAGCAGTCTAGTTGGAAAAGGGTCTAGCAGACAGGTTGTTAGTTTAGATGAGGTAATAGTTGTTCCTGTTGTACATGAAGCTCTATCTGTAATATTTGGGTGGAGAATCTGGTGAATTCTTTCTCTAATAGCTACAATTTTATTCATAAAGAAAGTCATGAAGTCATTGTAGCTCAGAGTTAAGGGAAAACTAGGCTCAACAGAACTATGGCTCTTAGTCAGCCTGGCTACAGTGTTGAAAAGAAAGCGGGGGTTGTTCTTGTTTTCTTCTATTAATGATGAATAATATGCTGTTCCGGCATCACAGAGGTGTTTTTTGTACATTTTTAACAGTTTTTACAGGCTAAATGAGATTTTTCAAAATTTCGGGAATTTGTGAAATTTCTTCCTAACTGCTGTATAGTCCATTATTGTAAATTCAAATGTTATTAGAAAATGGACAGATAGAAGAGAATTGTGAGGAAATATTGTTAAATTATCCGTTTCAATGCCACCTAAAAGTTTACAACACTGGTTTCCAATCCAAAAAAATAATTGGCCTTTTGCCCAGCAAGCCTGCTGAGTAATTCCTCCATGGGTTTAGGTTAGATGTGTTGGAGCATTCCATTTGTACTCAGAAGTCAAATTTTCCAAGCTCCTGATCAGACTTCTACCTTATGGGGTAAATGTAATGCACCATTTGATAGACCACTCTAGAAGCTTTAATTCATTTACTCTAAACCCTTTAGTAGTGGACTTACATGCAACTTGGATCATTGTGGATTTCAATCTTGTTGAAGTTGACTTTGAGCTTCAAACCACAGAGCGATGAGCAGACATTCTCTCAGAAATTCCTGGTAGAGAATTCATGCTTCTTTTATTTCTGACATTTTGGCCAGGGCTGGAAAAAATCAAAGCATCACCACCACCACTGTGCTTGTCCACAGGTGTAATGTTTAGATTTAATATTAGTGGAATGCTCTCTTTGGTTTCTGCCTAATGTAACAGGACACCTGTGATCCAAACAGTTTGACTCATTTTTCCATTAAACAGGTCCCAAAAGCTTTGAGGGTGATTTGGTGAAATTGAGGCAAAGCTTTTTGAGCATTGTCTTTACAAAAGCAGTCATAATCCCTGTCCACAAATAAAGTAAAACAGCCTTCAGATTTTGTTTTTTGGTTTTGTATGACTTCTTGAGGGTAAGTTGTTGCTTTGCGGTTGGTTCGGTGGGTTGGTAACTACTGTATTTGTTCTTGCTGAGGTGGCAGTCTCAGCCTCTAATTGCACTATGTTCATTTCCAGTGATGTGCTGCATGTTGAGACCTTCTAACCAACTTCTGATTGCTGAAAATGTTATTTTTAAGAGATGTACAGAATAAATATCGCCTGAGTTTTCGAGTGCAACTGATCTATTTTTCACTTAAGTTTGGTAAATTTGTGGCATGATGTGTTTAATAATGTGTTTGTTTTATTCGTTTATAAGACATTCACATCACTAAGCCCAATGCTATGCTGTGATTGCTGCAGCATTTCTCGATCTGGAAGGGACAAGCATCAATAAGCACAACATCAACTCCTATTTGTATCAACAAACATCAACTATGGTAATGAGACTGACAAAAAACCCTATTTTTATCACAAGTAGAACCAGCTAAGAAATTTAATGTCATACTCTTTCAGAAGAATTCCCAACCCTTCATAATGAAAGGGCCTTTAAAGACAACAGAGACCTCGGCCCGCTTACAGCCCTCTCTAAAAACTTCAGCAAACGTTCAGTGCAGATCTGTGAAAGTTGAGCCCACTACACTCAGCTCTCTTCCTACGAGCAGGTTTTGTAGCTCCAGATGGAAGCAGCAATGTTCCTGTGTGAAGATAGACGACGACCTTAAACTAAATCGCACAGACCTATTCACGCAGCCACACAGGTTGCAGACACAGTCGGCTGCACTGTAAAACCCCTGGGAAGCTGGAGTGGTGGGGTCAACAGGTGAGATAGGGCATGAGAGGGAGACATGGTGAGAGCACCTTGTTGGGGAGCAGTCTGGATTCTTGGCATTCCTGGCCCACAAAGGCAGGATGTGTGCACTGGCTATGCTGTGTCAGACACTGATGGAGGAGTGGGAGAAGCAAGAGCGAGGCTGGAGGGGTTGCCAGTTTGGCAGCCTCCTGCTTGGCCATGTGACAACCATTGTTTGTCAGCCAGACAAACATTTCCAAAACACTTTGAGGTCAGGAGTCGTGCGTAATTCATCGCACTCTTGCCAGCACTAGTTTTCTCAGCCACCAGTCTGAAGAGTCCATCCTCCAGAGTGATAGTAAAAACTAATTTATTACAAACATTTAACAATGTGACAGCGAGCCCTTGCATCTTTAAATTCCTTTAGTCTATGCTATGACTGTGGGCTCTTAGAGACTTTCAGTGAAGTTTCCTTCAAATGTGGTTACAAAAGGCAAATCCTGAACAGCTCTGAATCCAACTTTCATAGCAATCCAAAGGATAAATGGGAAGTGTGTGCAGCATGCAGGAAGAGTCGCTGTGATGCCTGAGTCAGCCACTGAGGACTAAGACGACACAACAGGAAGCTGGACAGTACCCGCACCAGTGAGTTTATATTGGGCTCAAATAAAAGCTTATGAATAGCAAAACAGGAGTTTGGCCAAACAAAAAGGAGCCAATAGTGGGCTTACTGGTTTATAGGAGAAAAAGACCTTACAGAGCCCTGTTTAGTTTGGTTTGGCCAACATTAACAAATAAACACAGTGAGATTTGAAGTCATGTGTCTACATATTCAGCCACTTCAAACAAGATTAAGTTTTTGTTGTTCACTAGGAATTAATCATGTCATTACCTTTGGGTAAGATGAGAACAAATTACTTGATGACTAATATTTTCTGATTATGATGCCAAGTGGATGGTGTTTAAATATTTTCCTGATTTCCTGACACTTCACTATTCTATTACTGCTAATTAGAATTGAGCATATACATCTGTCCTGGATGGCTTTGTTATTCAGTAGCCACAATAAATGGAATGTATCTGCCTCACGTTAACTCTCTGATTGAACAAATATTAAAAAACATTTTGGCGAGTGGATCACTTTATAAAGCAGACACAGTGGGCTGCTAGTCAAAGAGCTGCAATTCTTTTTACTGCCTCTGGCCGTTGCGTGGACATCTACTTTCTCCAGGTGCAGCATGAATTCAAATCACGCTGGATCATAAAAGATGTTAATTTCATTTCGTATTAAAACCATATTTATTTGCTTGACTGCACAGTGGACAGGCACCACTGCACAGTGGACAGGCACCACTTCCTGCCCAAGTCCTGAGCAGGAAGTGGAAACGAGGTCCAGATCCTGTTTCCATCGTAACCAATGACACATGTGCAGCCAGAGGACAAAAAACAGTGTAAGTGCTATTGGATTTGCTAAATGTATTCACACTCTCAAAAAGAAACCTTATACATTTGTAACACCACTAATGTAAAAAATAACAAAATCATTATTACATGTGTATCTGTGTATGTTTTCCAGTGTCAAGTACAAAGAGCACTGCAGCATCTACAGGCTTCAGTACAAAGTACTTTTATCAGTATACAGTAAATGCAAGAAAAACAACACACTTGCACATCTGCTTGTATCAAATATCTAATGAGTTAAATTTGTGTTCTTCTGGTCCCCTGCAGTTATCACTCATCCCACTGTTACCTTGAATAGGCTCAATCTTCCCTCCACTTTACAGAATAAAGTCAGGACTAATAAGATGTATAGAGAGAACCCAACAATTCCCCTTTGACCAAGCCCTAGGCAAAAGTGGAGAGGAAAGACTCCCTTTAACAGAAGAAACCTCAAACAGAAACAGGTTCAGGGTGGGCAGCCATCTGCCTTGACCGGTTGGGGTTAGTGGAAAGTGGAGAGAGAAAAGAGCAACAAAAGCAACAACAAAACATTGGGCAGGTTTGTAGGACCAGTAGCTGCACACTGGAAAACACACAGCTCCAAAGCTGGGGACACCTGCAGAAAGGGACAGAGAGAGGGAGACAGATATAGAGAAAGACAGTTACTTCTCTAGGGTTTTCACTGCAATATCATGACCAAGTAAAAACCTTGAACGTCAGAAAGGCCGACTGTTAAAATGTAATAGTTTTATAGATTTCAGGGAGTCTGTTATTGAAATAATAAAAATTAGCATTAAATATGCACAACAGATTATGATAGTAAATAACTTCCTAAACATCCTCATATATGTATTCTGAACAAAAGGTATTGCCATTGTCTTGGACTTATGTTTTATATATATACAACAATCCTGATAACAATCCTTTCATAATAAATATTAATATGTTCACCGTATTATCAGTGGAATGTTAAGGCTTGCAAAGGATGAACACAGTTTATTTGAATAATACAAATGCGTAAATGTGTAAATAAAAATTAAAGGTTTTTGTGTAAGAACTGTCTGCCACAAAAGTTAGTAAACCCCCCATTGACGAGAGATATTTTGTATTTTCTACTTCCTATGTCAGATCTTCCTGGACCAATGATTCCAGTCTCGTAATACTCTGTGGAGAGATGTTCCTGACAATCATTCTTTTTAGCTATTCTTTGCTTTGGTGTTGCAGGTTTTTGCACTACCTGCAGTTTTAATATCTCCAAAGTTGTTTAAGCTAGGTTCAAGACAGGCCACATATTTGTTTATGGGTTACATGTCACATGTTCCTTAAAACTGTTTTCTTGTGTTTTTGGAGTCATTGTGAAAATGTCTCTGATTCCAGGTGTTTTGATACAGGAAGTCTTCATTCAAATATGTTTTTGGGTTGTAACCCATAAACATATGGCAGCCATATCTGAATGCAAGTTTTACGCAGTTGCAGTTGCACTGTGGGAGAACTTCCAGTGTCCTTCACACTGTCTGAGAAGTCAATATAAAAACCAATATCCACAAATAATTCTTGTGCCATTCAGAGTCACTTAAGGCTGCGTAAATATAGTAAATTGTGTGTGGCATAATATTTAAAGAATCACGGTTCATGGTAAATGATGGTAAATGGTCTGCATTTATATAGCACTTTTCTACCTTATTGCTACCCAAAGAGCTTTACACTGCTTGTCATTCACTCACAGTCATACACACTCATACACTGATGGTGCAGCTCCTATGCAGCTGGCCTGCACTCACCAGGGGCACCTAAGATGGGGTACAGTGTCTTGCTTAAGGACACTTCAACATGGGATTGATGGACAACTGCTTTATCTCCTGTGTTAAAGTGATCTTTCAGCTACCTGCTCAGGATGTCTCCTGGGCGCCTGCCAGTCTACAGACATGCCCAACTGGTGGCTCTTATTTGGCTTTAGGACATCTGAAGTACCTTGCTACTTTGTAGTTCAAGATGTATACAGTTTGTTGAGGTTCAACTGTCAGTTTAGTCAAGTTTAATCAAGTACTCTGCACATCGATGTGACACAGTTAATGTGAGTTAATAACATTTGGAATGAATATGCAGGAGTGAAAATAATTTGCATAAAATGTACATTTAGAGGCTGTTGGACCTGCTTGACATGTCATCTTATCATCAAAAGCACAAATTTTCTTTTTGTTTTTAGGTTTTCTTTAGCATTATGAGAAAGTTTCACAAAGACACTGGGATAAATAAAAGTTAATGAAAAAGTGGGCTAATCTTGCACATCGTGGATGCAGGTGTAGCTGTCTTGCAGCCACATACAAAGGGGAGACATGACTTGAGCTGGCAGCTGCCCACGCACAGGGCAGGGGGAAGCTATGGCCTGCACATTCCTCCACAGCGTCTAATAGGAGTGATGACAGCAGGGAGCACAGAGCAGCAATAACCAGCCACAGTGCTAGCAATACTGGCAATAACCTGTCCATTGTGTGTCTGGCATGAGCAGGTGTGTTGCAGGTACTGACAGACAATCCTTCACAGTGAAGCTGAGGTATGCAACAATAACTTTTACTGCTGCTGAAGTGACTGGGCAGCTTGTCTGTGTGCATTATATTCTCCTTCTAATTTCTGGGTTTAGAATTAACATGGTTATTAATTAAGGTGCTTAAAAATATGTCATTTATAAATGTAAATGTGTCAAAGCCAAACAATAAAAATTATAAACAAATATTAAAAAAACAATATAAAATGGCTTAGACAATATTAAAAGCCAACGTTATTCTAAATTGCCACTCATACAGCGCTTTTATCCAACAATGTTTATTTCCATTTAAACAAATTTATGGCAGCAATGGCTGCCATACAAAGTGCTCACCTAACCCACCAGTAGAAACTTGGGCTTCAGTCTCTTGCCCAAGGACACTTACTTGGCTGGGACTGGGGATTGAACCACTGACACTGTGCTCTGTGGACCACTGCCTTACCAATGGAGCTAAAGTCAGCCACCCTGTGTTGGAAATCATTGCATGGGCCCCAAGGAAACCTTCAAAAACCAACACAGTTTGTTGACATAAATGTAAGTTAAAACTCCACTATGCAAACAAACAAGACCTAGAAGTGACATGTTATTACTGCACAATTCAAAAGCCAGCAGCTGTGATGGTTTAATGGACATAGCACGTGTACCTTACACATATGTGAAGGTATGAACAATGCTGAACTTTATATCAACATTTTGCATATTTTAGCAGCATGATGTCAAACAACATTTAGCAAAGAAAAACAATGAAAATGGCCCCAAATGTTTGAGCAGTTCAAATTCTATAACAAGCAATAATGGGGAGCATGTTTGCTTTTGGAATTAAAGCAAAGGGTCTCCTCATTTAAGTTCAGTTACTTCTTCTTCTGCAAAACAGTGGTAAATGTGCCTCTACTTCTATGATAGCTTTGTAGGGTAAAATTTTGCATTCATCTCTTTGTATTGCACAGTGGATAACCTCAGAGCCCAGATTACTTTCTCTTTGCTGATTCCACGTTCACATGTGAATGAATAATGTATGATGACTAATTAGCCATGACACTGGATGGTTTAGTTGGCAGTTCCTCCAATTCACACGTCAAAGTCTTGCTGCGCAAGACACAGAACCCCAAGTTTCCCCTCGAGTCTTTTCCTCACTCACTCAGGTCACTTTGGATAAAAGCAGTTGCCAAATGACAAATGTAAAGGTTTCCCCGATGGCACCTTCCAGGTATACTGTAAACTGTATCAATGTACAGTATACAGTGAGTTTATTTTTAAAAACTGTCACCTAAAAGATTTTGACTTTTTGGAATCAAAAGGTGGGCGATGGATGGATTAAAATTACAAAGAAAAAGAGACTCCTGGCAGTAAAAGACTCCTGCCATGAAAACACAGAGTACAATTGAAGAAATACTATGATGTCAAGAAAGCCTTCACCATACTGGACATGCTGTCTTTCCTCTCAGTGAATCTGGGGATGTCTAACTCCACTCTGCACATTCAGCGCACTAGAATAAACAAAATGGTCTTTCAAAGGGCTTTTGGCGTGGGAGCTGGCATTGCAGCCGACAGACAGAGGGTGCCCTGTTAGTAGGCAGGGAGAAGGTGGAACCACCACAGGGCGCTGCCTGTGATTCAAGAGGCGACACATCACAGTAAGGCTGTAAACAGACATTTTTTCAGGGGCTACCATATCAGAACTGGGAGACACACACACTGGACTGTGCGTGAGGACACTTGAAAACAAATATAGAGACGTTCAATCCAGAAATGACAACAGAGAAGGAATTGGAATATAAATTTAGGTAGTTTGTGCTGCTTTTCAGCTGAAATGTGCTTGGGACCATGTAAAATCATTTTTAAGTAAAATAAATTGAGCAAGAAGATGCTGAAATCCTGACTTCTGCAGCATAAAAATGCCACATGTCCTGTATGTTAGTATAAAGTTTCTCTCTATAGTGCGATACACAATATTTATTGCAGTATAGCAATATGATCTGATGAACCTGATTCATCCATTCATGCTAAGAAAAAACATTTGTTCTTTCATCAAAGAATCAACCGGTTTGCAAACTTCATCTCCAAAGAACATTAATAATGGGGGTCTATGCAGTCAGACCTAAGCTGCTGTCTGTAAATGAGTCCTGGTCCCCAACCATGGTTCTGACGTTTGTTCAACTAACAATAACACTTATATTCAGCACTTTCTTTTTTCTGTTTAAAATGTCAAATCACTCAAAACATTGTCCGTTGAATGATTATGGTCACAGAGTCATGGCTGTGACTCTGATCTGTGTTGCCCTGGTGATTTTCTGGTCTCTCTCTCTCTCTCTGCAGCTCTACATAATCAGTCTCAACTAACTTCACCTGTTGCCTCCTCTTTATATGCCTCGCTAACCTTTGCCCCTTTGCCAGAACGTCTTCCTGTCTCCTGTTAGTCTATAACTTTTTTTTTTTTTCCTCTCATCCTCCTGATCTTCAGATTTTACCGGTGATCTGTTGTCTCCTTTTGTCTGGCCTCTGGATCCAAGTTTTCCACAGAACCTTCTGCTTCATCTCTCTAGATTTACAAGTAGTAAGTGACTTTGCACTGAGCGCAGCTCCGTTCTGTTTTTTTGTAATTGAACTGTGTTACTGAATTGGATTTGCGCAAGATTGAGGACTGTGGTGTTTTCCTGTTTTCTTTCTTGGGACACTGAATTGCAATTTCCCTGTTTTGTTACTTTGTAATTAGGTTGCTACTTCTTCCCTAATATTTCAGCCACTCTCAGTTCTCCTTTTTTGCCCTCATCTCCTGACCTGAACTGGCTCTCCCTCTGATCCACTGCAAGAGTGTCTCCACTTCTTCACTCCACCATAGGATCTCTGCCACTTTATATTGTCTCCTGTAAGACTGATAAAAACCTTCGGCTTCGAGCAGAACTGTGTATGATGACAAGATAAAGGGGAAACGAAAGGATTCTTAAGGGGAGCGTCTGTGCACAGACATTTTCAGATCTCTCTAGAGATGTTAAATCGGGTACAAGTCTAGGCTTTGGTTTGGCCACTCAAGGATATTCACAGAGTTGTCCCGTAGTCACTCCACTTATGTTTCCTCCAGAAATGACACTTTGCAGCCAAATACTAAAATATTTGTTTCATCAGACCAGAGAATTTAGTTTCTCATGGTCTGAGAGTCGCTCTTTCAGAGTGTCCATTGGGTTCTTGGTCACCTCCCAGACTTAGACCCTTCTCTCTCTCCATTGCCCAGTTTGGCCAGCCTGCCTGCTCTAGGAAGAGTCCTGGTAGTTTCAAATGTCTTCCATTTACAGATGAAGGCCACTGTGCTCATTCGTACCTTCAATGCAGAACTGTTAGATGGCCCCCCCTCCTCCGCGAGCGTTGCTCGCGTGACATAGTTGTATGACACCTAGCAGTCACGCCGATGCATTTAGCCGATGCATCTATGAGATGATAGAGGCATCCAAAAGAACAACGTGCTATGCATGTATGGCTGAAGATGAACAAAGTGGTCGCCAAACATGCCACGATGATTCTACCAACCGTAAATATGACAGGGCTCGCGGGGAAATCTACAGGCGTGTCTTCACAGACCCGGTGTTAGGACATGTTTATTTTGAAGTAATTGATGAGTATATGAATAAAATGACTATGCTTCAAGGGGTAGCAGATGCTGTTCTCTCTAAAATTATTATAAATTATGATTTGTATGAGTATGTAGCGGTAGAAGCCAGGGCTAATAGAAGATCCACACACGATCGAATCATCTGAGAGGCATATGATCTCTGCCGTCGATAAAAAACACAGCAATGCATGATGGCCGTATTTGTTGAAATAAAAAAATAGATATTAGGGTGTGTGTGTTTTTTTTTTAATAGTAATGGATACAATGAGTGAGACAGACTAGGTAAAAATGCTATGTAATTTATTTTATTTTTTGTTATGTTGTTTGTTAAAGCGAACAAGGAAAGATTCCTCAAACTCTGATGACATATTCTGGTAAAGAATTCTATAATAAAACCGGAGAATGTTAGGCTTTTAATATTTGGCATTTTTCAACTAAAAATGTGACCAAAGCATGTGTTGCAGAATGATTTAATAGAACTTTACGCTCCAGAATGTGGCACTATTTCTCTTCTGTGAATTCACAGCGATATATAGAAATCATAGGGGATCTTGTGGGTTCCTATAATTCTCACCACAGATCGATAAAGATGGCTTTCATAAATGTTAATAAGCGTAATCTGTGGTCTTTAAAACTCTTGACAAAACAAAGCCCAGGAGTATTGTCAGTTTCAATTACAATCTTGGAGACACTGTAAGGATATCGAAACTACGCAGTGTTTTTAGGAAAGGATATGAACAGACATTCAGCGTTGAATATTTCACTATATCCAAGTGTGTAGCGTGAGAGCAACCAGTGTACACAGTGAAATATTCCAGGGGACATTTTATGAACAAGTTACAGTGGGTGATAAAGATAAGGTTTTCAAAATTGAAAAAATTTTGGATAGAAAAAAGTAGGACTTGAAAATTATGTTTTGGTAAAGTGGTTAGGATGGCCTGAAAATTTTAACTCTTTAATACCTGAAAAGAATATAATTGATATGCATTGAAGTGCTTAACAGCAGGACCCGCTAGTTTACCCAAGCATTACATAGTGCAGCTGTGAGGAGCAGATCTTGTTTAACCATTATGGATAAAAATGTATTTTACATCACGCTCCCAAGCAACTCATTATCACATATATACCCAAACAATAAAATATGGAATTACAGAACAAAACTCACTACACCCATAGTTCTTAAGGAACCCCATGAGGTGGAGCTTATCGAGGTGCAGTTTGCTAGAGTCTGGAACACTTTTTCACACACGGATGCAGTTATAAATATTTATAACACCAAAACAAGAGAGGTGTACAACATTACACTGTCTGTGGAATTTTACGAGACCGTCACTAAAATAGTGAAAGAATTTAACGCCTGCGTTATTGAGAATCCGTCTACAGCGAGGGTGTCCACGCAGTATAACAATATTACAAATCATGTCTACTTCATGGGGAAAAACGGTCTAACGTTCATATTCAAAGGAAAACTAGCACAGATATTGGGATTCAAACTGGGAGTCGCTTTTATCATCGCCACAGATAAGAAAAAGATGAATATAGCTCCCTTCCCTGCAGACATCCACAGTGGTGAATATAATATATTTATTTACAGCGACATTGCGTATTATCAGCTAGTGGGGGACAGCCATGTCCCACTCCTAAGGACAACTCCACAGTTTCTTAAGAATGGCTATGCCTTTACTCAGACGGGGATCAGTGGTGTCTAATACTGGGAGAAGCACGCAGAAGCAGGAGGGAAACGGACTAGCTGTAATCGTTAAACTCCACAAAAAAAAAAAAACAATAAAAAGACCTCCTGTGGGATATAGGCTTGATGTCACAGAGCCCAAACCAGTAGAAAATTGTGTAAAACAGTGAGGATTGCTAAGAAGAAACCTGGCAGGTCCCCGTGTGGAGCAGGCCTGACAAGCAATAAACAATGGCTCTGATTCACAGCCAGTCATAAGGGTGTGTAAAGAACGAACTAGTACTGAGAAAGCCACATATGTTGAAATTCCACCACTCTCAGCGATCACTTCCCGTGGACCTCTGGAATTCTACATTTCGTCAAGTGGAGAAGATTATCTAGACCTAAATAATCCATACCTGTACACCCGTGTCAAAATCACTAACCCTGACGGGTCAAATATTGCAAACGCTGCAAATGTGGGATTTGTGAATTATCCGGGAGCATCACTTTTTTCACAGGTTGATATAACACTGGGGGACAGGCTTATAACACAATGCTCCAACACATATCCATACAGAGGCAACTGCTTAGAAACTATGGAAGAGAAACACACGCAGTAAAGCTCTGTTTTGCATGGATACAGCTAATAACATGGACGATTCGTCAACAGATTGTGACAATGAAGGCTTTGAACCAAGGGCTGTTTACACCCAAGAGATTGATTACACCCAAATCCCTACATTTTTCATAAAAGTATTTGTTGACAACGAGGCTTTCACGGGGAGTTATGCTCACAATCCTTTTAATTTCCAACATTATGATGTTGAATTTATGAGTCTTTATGCCGACAGGATGCCATACCCAGCCAAACCTTTTTAGCCGTTGTTTAATAGGGACCAGTGCGTTCGCGAATACTACCACCTGATACAGACAACGGAGAGACACTTAAAAGACCGTTCGCTGGCAATATCACGTCAGGCTTTTGCTAGAGGATACACAATCTTTTGTTTTAACGTGGATTCAGACGAGGGATGCGCCGGTCCCGTGTCTCTGGTTAAAAGCGGAAACGTCAGACTAGAACCTCGCTTTAGACAGCCAATGCCTCGCACAGTTACCATTTTGGCGTGTTCCGTGTACGACTCGATTCTGGAAGTGTCAAAGCAGTGTACAAAGCAGGTGCAGGATAGTGATTCAGTGGCTTGTGGTCAACACACCGTGTTTTTTCTGTATCATACGCAGCAAGGGGTGTCTTATGAGGACTTTATCGACAAATATGGCTCAAATCTGAATTGTAATGATGTTATGATTTATACATTTCTCAACAAAATTCGACCTGGTATTTGTCAGAAATATCACTTTACCTGTGTTAAATGTGCAAAACCACACCTGTGAATGATTGTTTTATAATTGTCATAGTATGTATCTATATTCAGGCTTGTTTACTGCTACGTTAGTTTATTAATAACGTTGTATTTCTTGATGATAATAAAGTATACAAAACAAAACAAAAATTTAAAGTGTAAATAAAGACTCTTTATTCAACAAGGTGTTATAACACAAGTCACACAGTTTTAAAATGCATTTATTAGATAAAATAAGTAATATCAAAAGCTGTATATAAACATTATTAGATGCGAGATAACAAATCACATTAGAAATAGGTTACAATAAACAAAATGTGAAAAAAAAAATAAATAAAATGACCCATTGTAATGCAACATACAAATAAATAAATAATATCTAATAAATAAAAAATTAATCCATACATTTGACTTACTTTTACGCCCTGGGGTATGACTTAATTAGACCAAACCCTGAGGTTGTGTAATGCTTTTTAGCAGATCCTATATGTGCGACCCCTTCAAAACCTCCCCCTGACTAGTCCATGAGACACAGTTTTTAGCCACGGTGTGTAAATGTGCTGTGCATGGCTTTCTTGTTTGCCACTAATCTAATACCGGCTTTGTTCCTCTTGGGTATTGTTTGTCTGACAGTGGTATTTTCCCCCGTAACACTTTCACGGCAATTTCACACAGAGCTTTTATAAAGTCAGTCCCTGCATTGTTCACTATGGCTAATCAGACCCTAGGAGGTGCTTTATATAAAGCCTCCATGTCAGGATCTCTCTGCACTTCCTGTCCGTGCACTATATTCTTAGGTGGATTGGCTGCTCGTGCGGTAAGCGTATCGCGTCACTTCCTGTTTCTGCACACTCTTGGGTTTCTACCGAAGGATTGTTTACTGATTATTTGTAGCTGTTATTTTTACTTAAATAAGTGGTTTCTTCGCACAAGAATTAATACTTAGTCGTAACATACGCTTGTATTACACAAGCACCTGCTTTTGCAAAACATAACCAGCTAAAGTTTACAAATTCCACATTTATCTTATATTAGCTTCGTTAGCTTAGCGGTTATCCATTAGCAATGGCTTCTCTGTCTCCCTCTGTTTCTCCTTCTCTCACTTGCTCGGTGTGTCTCATGTTCAGTTTTTCCTCTGCCTCCTTTAGTGATAATGGTTTATGTAATAAGTGTAAGGTTTTTGCAGCTTTGGAGGCGAGGCTCACGGAATTGGAAGCACGGCTCCGCACCATGGAAAACAACTCAGCTAGTCAGGCCCCGGTAGCTGGTGCGGGCCGACCTAGCGTAGCCCCTGCTAGCTGTCCCCCGGCAGTTCCCGAGCAGCCGGGAAGCCAGTCCGGCTGGGTGACGGTTCGTAAGAGATCTAATGCTAAACAGACGCCCGAGGTTCACCACCAGTCAGTTCACGTTTCTAACCGATTTTCCCCACTCAGCGACACACCCGCTGAGAAACCAACTCTGGTAATTGGCAGCTCCATAGTCAGAAACGTGAAGTTAGAGACTCCAGCGGCCGTAGTCAAATGTCTTCCTGGGGCCAGAGCGGGCGACGTTGAATCATATTTGAAACTCCTGGCTAAGGATAAACGTAAATACAGTAATATTATTATTCACGTGGGAGTTAATGACGCCCGATTACGCAAATCGGAGGTCACTAAAATGAATGTTGAATCGGTGTGTAACTTTGCCAAAACAATGTCGGACTCCGTAATTTTCGCTGGCCCCCTGCCAAATCTGACCAGTGACGACATGTACACCCGCATGTCGTCATTCAACCGCTGGCTGTCTAGGTGGTGTCCAGCAAACGATGTGGGCAACATAGACAATTAGAAACGTTTTTGGGGAAAACCTAGGCTGATTAGGAGAGATGGCATCCATCCTACTTTAGATGGTGCAGCTTTCTTATCCAGAAATATGGCTGGTTTTATTAAACAACCAAAAGTATGACAATCCAGAGTTGAGCCTAGGATGCAGAGATCCAGTCCTACACGCCTCTCTGCAGTGTCCTTACAACCGTCACCCCCCCACAACTCCAACATACCTATAGAGACTGTGTCTGTTCCCCGACCTAAATTACATAAAGTAAATATGACAACAAGAGGAGTTAATCATAATAACCTAATAAAAGTTAAGACTACTCCTCTTACAGAACAAAACCCCAAAACTATTAAATGTGGATTATTAAATATCAGATCTCTCTCTTCTAAATCTCTGTTAGTAAATGACTTAATAAGTGATCATCAATTCGATTTATTCTGTCTCACTGAAACTTGGTTGCAGCAGGAAGAATATGTCAGTTTAAATGAGTCAACCCCCCCAAGTCATATTAATTATCATGTTCCTAGAAGCACAGGCCGAGGTGGAGGAGTAGCAGCAATCTTCCATTGTAGCTTATCAATAATTCCTAGACCTAAACATAGTTATAACTCATTTGAGAGTCTTACTCTTAGCCTTTCACACCCAAACTGGAAAACTCAAAAACCACTATTATTTGTTATCATGTACCGTCCTCCAGTCCCTTATTCAGAGTTTTTGATTGAATTTTCTGATTTTCTAGCTGATTTAGTGCTTAGTACAGATAAAGTCATTATAGTGGGTGACTTTAACATCCATGTAGATGCTGACAGTAACTGCCTGAGCACTGCGTTTAATTCATTATTAGATTCAATTGGTTTTTCCCAAAATGTAAATAAACCCACTCACTGTTTTAGTCACACGTTAGACCTCGTCCTTACATATGGAATTGAAACGGATAATTTAACAATATTTCCTCACAACTCTCTTCTGTCTGACCATTTTTTAATAACATTTGAATTTACAATAACGGACTATATAGCAGTTAGGGAAAAATTCCACTATAGCAGATGCTTAAGTGAAAAAGCTGTCAACAAATTTAAAGAAATTATTTCTTCATCATTTGCTTCACCATATGTTAATACAATGGGAAGTAGTCTCCTTAATGTTACTCCTGCACAAGTAGATTATCTTGTTGACAATTCTGCAGCCTCACTACGTACAATACTCGATAGTGTTGCCCCTCTAAAAAAGAAGGCAGTAAATCAGCAGAGGCGATCTCCATGGTATAGTTCACAAACACGCAACTTAAAACAGGAAACACGAAAGTTAGAAAGGAAGTGGCGTTCCAGAAAGTTAGAAGAATCTCATTTAGCCTGGAAAAATTGTTTAAAAACGTACAAAAAAGCTCTCAGTGATGCCAGAACAGCATATTATTCATCATTAATAGAAGACAACAAGAACGACCCCCGGTTTCTGTTCAGCGCTGTAGCCAGGCTGACTAAGAGCCATAGTTCTGTTGAGCCTACTATTCCCTTAACTTTGAGCAGCAATGACTTCATGAGCTTCTTTATGAATAAAATTGTAGCTATTAGAGAACGAATTCACCAGATCCTCCCCCCAAAAATTACAGATAGATCTTCATGTTCAACAGTGCTAGAGTCATCGATAAGGCCCCACTCCCTGTTAGACTGCTTTTTACCCATAGATCTCTCTGAGCTAACTTCAATTATTACCTCATCTAAACCAACAACCTGTCTGCTAGACCCTATTCCAACTAAGCTGCTCAAGGAAGCTTTACCCTTAATAGATACATTCATATTAGATATCATAAATCTATCTTTAGAAACAGGCTATGTACCCCAGGCCTATAAGGTAGCTGTAATTAAACCATTACTTAAAAAACCCTGTCTTGACCCAGGTGTTTTAGCCAATTACAGACCAATATCTAATCTCCCCTTTATTTCTAAAATAATTGAAAAAGTAGTCGCAAAACAATTATGTGATCACCTTTATAGGAATAATTTGTATGAAGACTTTCAGTCAGGATTTAGAGTTCATCATAGTACAGAAACAGCACTGGTAAAAGTCACCAACGATCTTCTCATGGCCTCAGATACTGGACTCATCTCTATACTTGTTCTGTTAGATCTTAGTGCTGCATTTGATACCATTGATCATAACATTTTATTACAGAGACTGGAACATGAAATTGGAATTACAGGAACTGCACTAGGTTGGTTTAAATCTTATCTATCTGATAGATTTCAATTTGTTCATGTTAATGATGAATACTCCATGCACACAAGGGTTAGCTATGGAGTTCCACAAGGCTCTGTGTTAGGACCAATACTTTTTACTTTATATATGTCTCCTTTAGGCAACATTATTAGAAAACACTCCATAAATTTCCACTGTTATGCTGATGATACCCAGCTATATTTATCTATGGAACCAGATGAAAATAATCAGTTAATAAAGCTTCAAGCCTACAAGACATCAAGGCCTGGATGTCCCACAATTTTTTACTTTTAAACTCAGACAAAACTGAAGTCATAGTATTTGGGCCCAAAAATCTCAGAGATATGATGTCCAACCATATTGTCACACTAGATGGCATAAGTCTGGCCTCCAGTACTACTGCAAGGAACCTTGGAGTTATTTTTGATCAGGATCTATCCTTTAACTCACATATAAAACAAATCTCTAGAACAGCCTTCTTCCACCTACGGAACATTGCCAAAATTAGGAGCATCCTGTCTCAAAGTGATGCCGAAAAACTGGTCCATGCATTTGTTACCTCTAGGTTGGACTACTGTAATTCCCTACTTTCAAGATGCCCCAGTTACTCCCTAAAGAGCCTGCAATTAATCCAAAATGCTGCAGCAAGAGTGCTGACTGGAACTAGCAAGAGAGATCATATTTCACCTTCACTAGCTTCTCTCCATTGGCTTCCCATTAAATGTAGAATAGAATTTAAAACCCTGCTTCTTACATATAAAGCTCTGAATGGTCAGGCTCCATCATATTTAGAAGACCTCATAGCACCATATCATCCCAGTAGACCACTTCGCTCTCAGAATGCAGGCCTACTTGTGGTTCCCAGAATTTCCAAAAGTAGAATGGGAGGTAGAGCCTTTAGCTATCAAGCTCCTCTCCTGTGGAACCAGCTCCCAGTTCAGATTCGGGAAGCAGACACCCTCTCTACTTTTAAGTCTAGGCTTAAAACCTTCCTTTTTAATAAAGCATATAGTTAGTTATAGTTATGCTGCCATAGGCTTAGACTGCTGGGGGACCCACCCCCCAATGCACTGAGCTCCTTTCCTCCTCTTGACCATCTCTCCTCTCATCCAGCAATTGTCACCACTGTATGTCCTTAACTCTGTGTGTTCTCTCCCGTAGTTGTCTTTGTCCTCCTCTGTCCCCCTCTCTCTGTCCCTTTCTGCAGGTGTCCCCCGGCTTTGAAGCTGTGTGTCTTCCAACGTGAAGCTACTGATCCTACCAATCTGCCAGATGTTTTGTTGTTGCTTTTGTTGCTCTGTTCTTTTCTCTCTCCCCTTTCCACTCACCACAACCGGTCGAGGCAGATGGCCGTCCACCCTGAGCCTGGTTCTGCTGGAGGTTTCTTCCTTTAAAGGGAGTTTTTCCTCTCCACTGTTGCCTAGGGCTTGCTCCAGGGGGAATTGTTGGGTTCTCTTTATATATTTTTATAATCTTGACTTTATTCTGTAAAGTGCCCTGAGATGACTTTGTTGTGAATTGGCGCTATATAAATAAAGTTGAATTGAATTGAATTTTATTTTGTGGCCCTTCTCCCTACTTCCTTGGTTGCCTTGGTTCTTTTCCCCAGCTTTGCCCTCGTTGTCCCTCATTGTTTGCACCTGTTCCACCCTCTATTTAAGTTCAGTCTTCCTTTCACCCCCCTGCCAGATCCTCGTCATTGTTAACATGGTCACTGCCATCGTGGTTCCTGCCTTCAGTGTCGTCGTTGTTATCGCTGTAATTGTCATCGTTATTACTCTCACCAACCCCACATCTGTATGTATGTTTCATGGACTCTTGCTTTCGGGACTCTTGTTGCTTGGACATTTTCTCTGCCTGTTGCTCCCAGGTTTTGTGTTTTAGTTTTGCCTTTGTATTCTTTATTTGCTAACGCTTTTGTTCAGTTTGTTTATGTCTGCCTCCCCTGAGTTCCCGTGTTAGTTTTTTTGTGCTCCCCCCTTCTCTTACCTTAGTCTGCGTGTTCATTTATTCCGTAGAGTGTGTGTGTTTGTCTTGATTTCCCAAACCTGTTTAGTTTCCTGTACCCTTAGCCTGTCCTCGTGGGTATCGTTAGTTAAACTGGTAGGTTTCTTATATATCTGTCAAATAAAGCCCCTTTCCATTCATCCCTCGCACTGTCTCCTCTCTTGGGTCCATCCCTAACAAAAACCGTGACACTCCAAAAGAATTAGATTTCTACGCATGCGCGCAGACATTATCAGGTTCTCCGGTTTTTAGACACGTATACGACTTGACGGTCAGAAAGCAAGTCTTTTCTAAGTCATAGATGATCAGGTGTCTTAGCTTTAAAGTGTATGAACAGATACCCGTACGCAGGACTTGTAGCATCATTAAAAGCATCCAGGAAAAATCTGCTATTACCAGGGAACATCTGTCTAGCCTATAATGTGATTTGGTATTTGTCACACAGGTTTTTAAATAACACTAAATAGTTTGTGTTTAAACTGATGGTCCTACTTGATTTGCCCATAATAAAAAGATTCTGAACCAGGTGAGACTGAACAGCTAAGACTTCTATGATGAACATATTTAGTGAAAACATTTTGTAGTTCTACATTGTTGCTGGCATCCTTCATCGCAGCACATCCCATAAAGAGCCTGTCAGTCCGTTAACAAAACGAATTTCTCTTATTTTTAACAACTGGTCATTAAGAGGTTGCCAGCACGAATATATGTACACAATATTATTATATATATCCTCTGAAATGAGGTGTGAAGCATTTTCAATAACACTCTTGATAAAAAAAAGTCTTTTGAAGACAGTTTGAAGGGCCGCTTACGACCATGCTTAACGGCTGTTCCAACATAGGGTCGAATGTTTCTAGCTGATCAGTAGCCATAAGGGGGGGTTGAATAATAAAGCATCACTCTCCGCTTAGTGTAAACCACCTGCACGTGCCTGGAAAGTGTAGAATTTTTTAGAGTAAATGCCTTTTTATTCCAAACAATTGTTTCAGATTCAGTGGTCAGGTGATCACCATCTGAAACCCCATTGGTCACATATGATTTAACAAAACTTTGCAGTGACTGGTTTGTGACGATAGAGGCATTTTTGGCATTTAGAATGACTCCTTTGCATTTCACCTGCGTCTTCCCACATTTGGTGACATATGTGTAACACTTAGGACCCCCGAAATAAACTCTGTGATAAAGTCTTCCTCAGGCAGTCTACACACATCACCATCATCATTATCATTAATCTAATCGGTTAGGTCACCCAGGTAAGGACCAAGTGGTGGGATAGAGTTACCGTCTTTAGATGTAAAAACTACGCTGTCAGTGTCACAATACAACACACGCTCCTGCAATTTGTCGATAAGGTCATATTACATGAGCTCGCGTGTGCCGTTGTCATAGCTCCTATGAAGACATTGACAACATCACAATTGGACATATCAGTAAGGAACAGTTAAGGAGCAATTTATTACAGCTTCAAACAGCTTTGTTCACTTTGATATTCATCGGGTCAAGTCTTATGCCCTCTTTTTCAATATAGTAATCAATGTATTTTTGTCTCACAGCATCATCATTCACATGCCCTGGGTAGCCCGAGGCCTCTTGTTTACACTTCAGAAAAGTCTTGAAATATTCCCTGAACATCTGTCTGTCTGCCGAGGAAAGTACCAAACCTCATCAATGCTTATCACTATGAAGCCTTTTTCAACAGCCTTTTGAAGCTCAAATGACACCCACACATGACAACTGTCTCTCACTGTCTCCGTGATAATGATGATGATTCAAGGCATCTGCAGACGTCCTACAAAGAGCAAACATCAGCTTCTCGTGGGCTCTGTAGCGAAGGACCAGGTGGTACAAGCCACGTGGTGGGAGAACAGTGCATTTCACAAATCCGAAATAATTATCATGGAATCAAAATCCCTTAAGATAACCTGAGGGTGTCCTAGAGGATATGGCTTTCGGGCCTGCACAGTCAGGTAAAGACTTATAAAGTCGTAATACCTGATTTTTTTCACCCTCTTCAGCTTTGTGATAAAGCTTCATGGCATTCATACCATACAGTACCATTAATTCTTGCACTGTTTATTCTTTTTAAGCCGCTCGCACTCACATTCCCACATCACAACAACATGCACCCCGCGCCGTCTCCTCAAGACCATAAAATTCTCATTAAATTGATGGTTGCTGAGCATGCTATCTGGGATCTTACTGAGAGGGTTCAACTCTGCCTGATTTGTGTATTTTGTGCACCCGTGAAACCGAGAACCTGCAAACTCATTACGGGTGTTGGAGCGGGGCTCATAACCATCTACGTAACACCCAAACTGTTGTTCACCATGGTTTACAGACCTCTGACCTCTAGTTTTTCACATGCAACACATACTCTAACCACTGTATGGAGACACTCAAATATGTTTTATGCTGATTTGTGTAGGCACCATATGTCAGAGCCATGGTGTCTTTGGGGAGACAGTGTGTCTTGAACACCACCATGTATCTGGTTGCCAGCCCAGTGAAGTTAAATGGATCCATTTCTGTACACTTGATACAAGTGTCATGATAGATCAGACATGCCTGACTCAACACTTCCACATCGTTCACAGCATAAAGTCTCATAAAGACTGACAGAACCGTATCACTCCATGAAGCTTTTGTTTTCACTCTCATTCATCCTATCATAACCATATGAGCCCACATACTGTTTGTTTTCCCTGGTGTTAAATTTATGAGGGAAATTACCTTTTGCTAGTTTATGACCCTAAACCCTAGTGATTCAGGTGTTTTGGATAAACGCATTGGCAGAAAACTGAAACTGTCGATCCACTGCTGTTTTTAAGCAACATGCAAAACATCGGCCAGCAAATCTTGATAAACTGCTCTGATTGCTATCAAACCCCGAATCAGTGTATCTTTTTTGCAATTGCCAATCTTTCTTTGAAAAGGCACTGTAAAAAGCACAAGTTGTTTTCAACGGTAGGATCTCTAGGTGTGAAGAGAAAACATGTTTTCTTCCTAATTATATCATCATATGGGATGTTTCTGAACTTTACACGCCCAGCACCGCTTTTATTAGGAGCTACATTAACAACGAATTCCAACTCATCGTCAGTCAGGGTAGTGTCATTACTCTGCATCACCTGGGCAATATGTTTCAGAAACAAGTCTGCATTATACTGATCGCTGGCACGTAAAACAGTTTGAACATCATTCGCCAGTGAAGGTCCTGTCAACACCACATTTAGACAATCTGCTGGTGAATTTTACACACTTTTCATCACATCTGTTAACATGTTTCCAATCCTATTTGGTACATCCTGCAAGTCCACACGCTGACACAACCCGACAGAATTAAAGGTTGGTATCTCTCTAATGTTTATCTGATTACCTGTCTGCTTGTTAGGACGCCTGAAGCCATTGTCCCCCCCCAGACCCTCCTGACTGGGGGTTTGCTCTCTCTCATACTGCTCGTACTCTATCATCTGACTGTCTGACACATCGACACTAGCATAACACATCGGCCAGAGCAGTCAGAGCAGAGCATCTTCAAACTCTGGTTTACACGGAACCCCCCCCACACACACTAGATTCCCTGTGTGTCTGAAGACATGCCTCGTGAGTATCAATAGGTGTCAATACATCGAGTATCTATCCAGCAGGTACTCACAGACAGGTGTCCAGTTTTGGAGATAGATGTTGTTGAAGAGGTCCGGTCCTAGATCCTCGAAGTACGGGGTCAGAAAACAACGGTACAGCATCGCTTGTCTTCTCCCTCGTTTCTACTCCTTTTAGCACTGGGGAGTACTCCGCTATGTTGAAGGTTTTATGTTTAAAAAAACAAGCCAGTGTCTTCTTGTGCCAGTCCCAAGTCTGGATAAATGCAGAGGGTTCTGGCAGGAAGGGCATCCGATGTAAAACACATGCCAAATTAAACATGCAAATTGTGACAATAACTTCCATACCGGATCGGTCGGGGCCGGGTTAAATACGACCGCCACCGGTGCTGTTGACCTACAGGGTACTAGTGGAAATTGGACTACTGTTGGTCAAAGATGAAGAATAAGAGGAGGAAGGTGTGTTCGTAGGCAGAGAGAGAAGAGGAAAGCTAAGAATGTAGGACTGACAGTGGGGACTTTGAATGTTGGTACTATGACAGGGAAGGCTAGAGAGTTGATCGACATGATGCAGAGAAGGAAGGTGGACATACTGTGTGTCCAGGAGACCAGGTAGCAAGGCTAGAAGCTTAGGAGCAGGGTTCAAGTTGTTCTACCATGGGTCAGATAGGAACAGAAATGGAGCAGGAGTTATCCTGAATAAGGAGTTTGTGAGGAATGTTCTAGAGGTGAAAAGAGTATCAGACAGGTTGATGACTCTGAAGCTGGAAGTTGAAGGGGTGATGTTCAATGTTGTTAGTGGTTATGCCCCACAGGTAGGATGTGAGTTAGAAGAGAAGGAGAAATTCTGGAGTGAGTTAGATGAAGTGATGCAGAGCATCCCCAGAGGTGAGAGAGTGGTGATTGGTGCAGATTTCAATGGGCATGTAGGTGAAGGGAACAGAGGTGATGAAAATGTGATGGGCAGATTTGGTCTTCAGGACAGGAACGCAGAAGGTCAGATGGTGGTTGACTTTGCAATGAGGATGGAAATGGCTGTAGTGAACACTTTCTTTAAGAATAGGCAGGAACATAGGGTAACGTACAAGAGCGGAGGGAGAAGCACTCAGGTGGACAACATCTTGTGTAGATGTGTAATCTGAAAGAGACAAGTGACTGTAAAGTATTGGTACGGGAGAGTGTAGCCAAACAACACAGGATGGTGATGTGTAAAATAATGCTGGTGGTGAGGAAGATGAAGAGGACTAAGGCAGAGCAGAGGACGAAGTGGTGGAAGTTGAAAAAGGAAGAATGTTGTGTAGTTTTCAGGGAGGAGCTGAGACAGACTCTGGGTGGTTTGGAGGTGCTTCCAGATGACTGGACCACTACAGCTAATTTGATCAGGGAGACAGGTAGGAGGGTACTCGGTGTGTCATCTGGAAGGAAAAAAGTGGACAAGGAGACTTGGTGCTGGAACGAGGAAGTTCAGGAGTGTATACAGAGAAAGAGGTTAGCTAAGAAGAAGTGGGACACTGAGAGGACTGAAGAAAGTAGACAGGAGTACAGGGAGATACAGCGTAAGGTGAAAGTAGAGGTGGCAAAGGGCAAACAAAGAGCATATGAGGACTTGTATGTTAGGTTGGACACTAAAGACGGAGAGGTGGATTTGTACAGGTTGGCCAGAAAAAGAGATAGAGATGGGAAGGATGTGCAGCAGGTTAGTGTGATTAAAGATAAGGATGGAAATGTATTGACAGGTGCCAGTAGTGTGATGGGAAGATGGAAGGAGAACTTTTAAGAGTTGATGAACGAGGAAAATGAAAGAGAATGATGAGTAGAAGAGGTGACTGGTGTGGAGCAGGAAGTAGCAAAGATTAGTAAGAGTGAAGTGAGGAGGACGTTGAAGGGGATGAAGAGTGGAAAGGCAGTTGTTCCTGATGACAAACCTGTGGAGGTATGAAAGTGTCTAGAAGAGGTGGCAGTAGAGTTTCTGACTAGTTTGTTTAACAAGATCTTGGAGAGTGAGAGGATGCTGAGGACTGGAGGAAAAGTGTACTGGTACCAATTTTGTAAGAACAAGGGAGATGTACAGAGCTGTGACAACTACAGAGGAATAAAGCTGATGAGCCAAACAATGAAGTTGTGGGAAAGAGTAGTGGAAGCTCGGCTAAGGGCAGAGGTGAACATTTGTGATCAGCAATATGGTTTCATGCCTAGAAAGAGTCCAACAGATGCAGTATTTGCTTTGAGGATGCTGATGGAGAAGTACAGAGAAGGTCATAGGGAGTTGCATTGTGTCTTCGTAGATTTAGAGAAAGTATATGACAGGGTGCAGAGAGAGGAGCTGTGGTAATGTATGAGGACGTCTGGAGCAGCAGAGAAGTTAGAGTAAATGGTAAATGGTAAATGGTCTGCACTTATATAGCGCTTTTTCTACCTATTGGCACTCAAAGCGCTTTACACTGCTTCTTATTTACCCATTCACACTCACAATCACACACATTCATACACCGATGGGGGAGCTGCTATGCAGCTGGCCAACACTCACCGGGAGCAACTAAGTTGGGGTTCAGTGTCTTGCTCAAGGACACTTCGACATGTGACTGGAGGAGCCGGGGATTGAACCAACAACTGTGAGATTGGTGGACAACCGCTCTACCTTCCTGCGCCACAGTCGCAGAGTGGTGCAGGACATGTATGAGAGCTGCAAGACCGTGGTGAGGTGCTGTAGGTGTGACAGAGGAGTTCAAGGTGGAGGTGGGTCTGCATCAAGGATCGGTTCTGAGCCTTCTTGTTTGCTTTGGTGATGGACAGGCTGCCAGATGAGGTTAGACAGGAATCTCCATGGACTATGATGTTTGCAGATGACATTGATGACAGCAGGTGGAGGAAAATCTAGAGAGGTGGAGGTCTGCTCTGGAAAACAGAGGAATGAAGCTTAGACGCAGCAAGACAGAATACATGTGTGTGAATGAGAGGGACCCAGGTGGAACGGTGAGGTTACAGGGAGCAGAGGTGAAGAAGGTGCAGGACTTTCAGTACTTAGGGTCAACGGTTCAGAGCAACGGTGAGTGTGGAAAAGAGGTGAAGAGGCGAGTGCAGGCAGGTTGGAACGGGTGGAGAAAAGTGTCAGGTGTGTTGTGTGATAAAAGAGTATCAGCGAGAATGAAAGGAAAGATGTTCAAGACGGTGGTGAGACCAGCGATGTTGTTCGACTTAGAGACAGTGGCACTGAAGAAAAGACAGGAGGCAGAGCTGGAGGTAGCAGAGCTTAAGATGTTGAGGTTCTCTTTGGGAGTGACGAGGATGGACAGGATCAGGAATGAGGACATCAGAGGGACGGCTCATGTTAGATGTGTTGGAGATAAAGTTCAGAGAGGCCAGATTGAGGTGGTTTGGACATGTTCAGAGAAGACATTGTGAATATATCGGTAGAAGGATTCTGGGGTTGGAGCTGCCAGGCAGGAGGTCTAGAGGAAGACCAAAGAGGAGATTTATGGATGTAGTGAAAGAGGACATGAAGTTAGTTGGTGTGAGAGAAGAGGATGCAGAGGACAGAGTTAGATGGAGGCACATGATTCGCTGTGGCGACTCCTGAACAGCCGAAAGGAAAAGAAGACACACTATAACTGAAAAATGGTGCTCTATATTTGATGTAATTCCACAATCAATCGTCTTACACAAAACAAGAAAAAATTTAAAATGAATTGAATTGTGTTGTTAGGTCCATAGCTAAATAAAAATGGTAATCTACTATTCAGTCTCAGTCAGTAAAGAGCTAAATGTTCTGCACTTATATAGTATCTACCTATTGGCACTCAAAGCACTTTCCACTGCTTCTTATTCACCCATTTGCACTCACAATCACAAACACACTCATACATGCTGCTATGCAGCTGACTAACGTTCACCAGGAGCAACTAAGTTGGGGTTCAGTGGCTCAAGGACACATGTGACCACAGGAGCTGGGGATTGAACCAACAACTGTGAGAATGATGGACACCCACTCTACCTTCCTGCGCCACAGTCAACCCAAGCTGAGAAAGTAATCTGTGAAAACCATACCTCCTTCCAACTGTCCTCTCCCCTCACCCAGCAATTGAGGAAGAAATGAATATACTAAAAAAGAAGCTGGACATAAGCTTAGCCTACCACGAAACAGAGGCTGACAAGACAAAAAGTTGTCCTTTAACCAAAGAAGAGACTTTAAAGATGAGGACTCACTTAGTAGTAACACATTACTTTATGTTCAGGACTGTCTCTTAGAGCACACATCTCATGATACCCATGGAAAAGTGTTTTCAGTACCTTTTGGCGATCATGCGATTAGGGTTCTTTTAAAGCTAACTACATTCATATTTAGATTTATTTATTTGGCAGATACTTTTATGCAAAGTGACTAACAAGTGAGGTACAAGGGCACAAAAATCTAAGTCAAGGTGTGCGTAAGAAGTTGGATTAGATTTCTGTCTTCAACAGTTTTTTGAATATTGTGAGTGAGGTTGCAAGTTTGGAAGGTTGTTCCACCATCGTTGGATCACTGAGCGAAAGAGTTTTGGTCTAATAAATAAATTGACTTACAATGTAAATACGTTAATCTATCTTCACCTTGGTGAGGTTGACACATGGCTGACGTGTTGCTTGGCAACAGTGTAACTTTAGTAGAGTCTAGGGCAACCCCTGGTGGCCACTGACAGTCATCAGCGAGACTGAAAAATATAGACACTCGCAGGCCACTTTATTAGGTTCACCAACTAACTTGCACCTTAAGGCAAGTATCTAAACAGCGAATCACAAAGCAGAAAATAAATGTATTTAAGCATGTAGACAGGCACAGAGTATTTCAGAAACTGCTGATGTCCATGGATTTTAACAAAAAACAATCTCTATTATTCACAGAGAATGGCCTGAAAAAGAGGAAATATCCAGTAAGCAGCAGTTTTCTAGATGAAAATGCCTTGTTGCTGCAAAAGTTTAGAGGACAAAGACCCGACAGGTTCGATAAAAAGGTGTAACTCAAATAACCACTCGTTACATGAGGTTTGCATGAGAGCACCTTCAAAAGCCCAACACATCAAACAGTATAGCCAAAGAACACACCAGGTGTCGGATCTGCCAGGTAAGGGGGCTCAAATAAATGACAAAATAGAAGACTGGGAAACTGTTACCTGGTCTGATGAGTCTCAGTTTCTGTTGTGATAGTTGGGTAAGAATGTGATATAAACAACATGAAAGCATTGATAGATCCTGGATTTTATTATATCTGCATGCAAACGTATATGGCCAGAAGGAATCCATAAAGTCTGGCCAACCATACAGCTGCAGCAGCTCCTTACAGCATTTACATGAACTAATCTATTTTTAAAAATTGTGAATAATTCAATTCCTGTATTCTGTCCAACATTGGAATAAAGCACAACACCCACACAATAATAAAAATGTAATAAATGTAAGTTTCTAAAATATATATTTAAAAGGCCAAATCATAGCCTGGTGGTGCTGACTTTAGAAACATATTTTCAGTGTATAGTTACTTTTTGTAGTTATAGTAGCTGGTTTATTATTCTTCAAATTATATAAATATAATAAGGTCCAGTTAGCTTTGCACAGACACAGCTTGTAGAAACGTCCTATTTACTTTTATACTTTAGTTACTTTTCAGAGCCTGTGCTTGAGTAAAGAAACTGAATAACTTCCAACTCATCGTCAGTCAACCAGTTTTTTTTTTTTTTTTTACAACAATATCTGTACTTCTACTTGTAGTAAGAGTGTGTGTACATTTGGCACTTCTGAGAGAACGATATCCACATGCTTACTGGTTTCAAAATCCCTGAGATGTAGCACTATGATCTGCACAATTATTAGCCTTAAATGTTAAAATCGATTTGAGTAGGTTTTCTTCAAGGACCCATCTATACTGTATTTGACTGCACTTATCCTTGTTATGGACAGAACTTCAACAGTGCTGTTAGTAGCTTCTGTCTAACCACTCTATCAAAAAGTTCTGATTTATGTAGTCATACAGAGATGTTCAGGTTCTACTGTCTCTGCAGAGAATTTCATTTATTTGGACAAAGAAGAGTCCTGGTGGTTTTAAACTTTAATTTCCTAATTACCAGTGTGTTCCTACATTCTGAGCTTTCGAAATTATTTTTGTGGCATTTCACTACAAAATGGTATTGTGGAGGTCTATAATTATATTACCTTATATTATTAAATTATGTTCAGTAAGTTCAGTTTTCCATAGGTAGACAGACCTGAACATCTTCTGAAGCCACTGTAATAAAACTAAATGCTGACCTTGAAAAAAAATTAACTACTGCAGACAAAAACTGACTTGACACGCATTTGTTTTTTTGTTTATTTTCTGGAATGAATTTCAGGTTAGCAAAATTGTGTAAAAGGTCTATTGTCAAAGCAGCAATCTAACAATTAAAACCCATCTAGAGGTATAGTTTGAAACATATGACAACAGGGTTACAGCTGATTAAACAAATCTGATACAGTCATGTAAAGATTTGTTATTAAACCACATCATCAACAGAAATCATGTCATTAATTAACCATCTGTTTTTATTCACCAATGAACTGAGGGTTTTCTGTCTCAACACAAATCAGAGCCTGAGATTGTAGCTGTGAGTGGAGGCAGCTGTCAGTCAGCAGGACAAAACATAACTAAAGAGCCAGGCTTGGCTGACTGCTCCATCCAACAGGGCAATCAGCAGTGGTTTCACTGTTCCACAGAGCAGAGGCAGCTGGTAAAGCACTTCACTTGTGTTTTTAG
This sequence comes from Channa argus, assembly GCF_033026475.1. Classification (NCBI taxonomy): domain Eukaryota; kingdom Metazoa; phylum Chordata; class Actinopteri; order Anabantiformes; family Channidae; genus Channa; species Channa argus. The sequence continues at coordinate 27,140,198 of NC_090207.1, forward strand.
AGTTGGAAACTAGGGACACAGACTTATTATTCTGGTTCTATCTCAGTTCAGCCAGTCCAGGTCATCATCATCCTCATCATCACCAAACAGAGGGGTAGGTGGTGGACGCCCCTTCAAGCTCTGGGCATAAAAGGAGAGAAAAACATGAATTAAGTCCAACAATTCTTTATTATGAATATAACCTTTAACAAACAGCACAATCTACCAATAAAACATGTCTGACTTAAAGGACATCACTGATTTTGAACTTGCTTCTTTTGGTTCTAGTTTGGGTAGTACATCTACATAAACGCCAAAAGACTTTATTACTCTGCTTCCTAGAGCAGACCTTCACCTCTTTAGATTTTCCTCCACCTGCTTCCTGCTCTGGCTATAGATAACAATGTCATCTGCAACTATCATAATCCCTGGAGATTCCTGTCTAACCTCATTTGCCAGCCTGTCCATCACCAAAGCAAACAAGAAGGGGCTCAGAACCGATCCTTGATGCAGACCCACCTCCACCTTGAACTCCTCTGTCACACCTACAGCACCTCACCACGGTCTTACAGCTCTCATACATGTCCTGCACCACTCTAACATACTTCTCTGCCGCTCCAGACGTCCTCATACAATACCACAGCTCCTCTCTCTGCACCCTGTCATACACTTTCTCTACATCTACGAAGACACAATGCAACTCCCTATGACCTTCTCTGTACTTCTCCATCAGCATCCTCAAAGCAAATACTGCATCTGTTGGACTCTTTCTAGGCATGAAACCATATTGCTGCTCACAAATGCTCACCTCTGCCCTTAGCCGAGCTTCCACTACTCTTTCCTACAACTTCATTGTTTGGCTCATCAGCTTTATTCCTCTGTAGTTGCCACAGCTCTGCACATCTCCCTTGTTCTTAAAAACAGCACCAGTACACTTCTCTTTCAGTCCTCAGCATCCTCTCACTCTCCAAGATCTTGTTAAACAAACTAGTCAGAAACTCTACTGCCACCTCTCCTAGACACTTCCATACCTCCACAGGTATGTCATCAGGACCAACTGCCTTTCCACTATTTCCTGCTCCAAACCAATCACCTTCTCTATTTTTGTCCAACCTAACATACAAGTCCTCATATGCTCTTTGTTTGGCCTTTCTCACCTCTACCTTACGCTGTATCTCCCTGTACTCCTGTCTACTCTCTTCAGTCCTCTCGGTGTCCCACTTCTTCTTAGCTAACCTCTTTCTCTGTATACACTCCTGAACTTCCTCGTTCCACCACCAAGTCTCCTTGTCCACTTTTTTCCTTCCAGATGACACACCGAGTACCCTCCCACCTGTCTCCCTGATCAAATTAACTGTAGTGGTCCAGTCATCTTGAAGCACCTCCAGAACCTTTGTCATCTCCTCCCTGAAAACTACACAACATTCTTCCTTTTTCAACTTACCCCACTTTGTACTTTGCTCTGCCTTTGTCTTCATCTTCCTCACCACCAGCATCATTTTACTAACCACCATCCTGTGTTGTCTGGCTACACTCTCCCCTACCAATACTTTGCAGTCACTGACATCTTTTAGATTACAACAACAACAACACAAGATGTCGTCCACCTGAGCTCTTCTACCTCCGCTCTTATAAGTCACCCTATGTTCCTGCCTCTTCTGGAAGAAAGTGTTCACTACAGCCATTTCCATCCTCTTTGCAAAGTCTACCACCATCTGTCCTCCTTGTTCCAGTCCTGAAGATCAAACCTGCCCATCACATTCTCATCACTTCTGTTCCCTTCACCATTATGTCCATTAAAATCTGTACCAATCCCCACTCTCTCACTCCAGAATTTCTCCTTCTCTTCTAAATCACATCCTACCTGTGCATCCTACCTCAACATCACACCTTGAATTTCGAGCTTCAGATTTATCAACCTGTCTGATACTCTTTTGACTTCTAGAACATTCCTCGTGAACCTTGCTCCTCAGCTTTGAGCCTTGCTACCATTGGACCTGGTCTCCTAGACACACAGTATATTCACATTCCTTCTCTGCATCATGTCATCCAACTCTCTAGCCTTCCCTGTCATAGTCCCAACATTTAAAGTCCCTACTGTTAGTCCTACACTGTTGGCTTTCCTCTTCTCTCTCTGCCTACGAACACACCTTCTTCCTCTCCTTCGACCAACAGTAGCTCAATTTCCACCAGCACCCTGCAGGTCAACAGGACCGGTGGCGGTCGTATTTAACCGGGGCCCTGACTGATCAGGTATGGAAGTCAGATTCGGTGTGGAATGTGTTTTACATTGGATGCCCTTCCTGACACAACCCTCTGAATTTATCCAGACTTGGGACTGGCACAAAAAGACACTGATTTGTGCTCATTGTGGTTGCATATTAAAAAATAAAAAAAATAAAACGTCCCTCTGACTTCCCTATATAAAAATATTTCTCTACTTCTAGCTGAAAACACCTTCAGGTGACATCTTTTGGAGGCCCTTCATTTGAGATTATGTCATCTCATCATTCTTACTATGGAGATGTAATCATGGTCAATCTGCTTTTCCAGAGCTCCTCCAGATGACATCATCTGAACACCTAATGATGAAAAACTCATTAGTTTTTCCAGCTAGAAGCAAATAAATATTTTAATACAGGGAAGCCAGAGGGAAGTTTAAAACCATTACTGTACATTTACAATCTAAACCAAAACCATAGAAAGCAAGTTGAAAATTGGTGAAGTTGCTCTTTAACACTCAGACAAAACACAAGTGGCAGGGAGGAGTCGGACAGCTACTGAATAAAATCCGAAAGCTGAGCTCCACAGATAATTCCTTACCATCTCGTCCTCCTCTTCTTCCTCACTGGGTGCTGCAGGAGGTTTGCAAGGAGTTGTGATCTGGAAAAATGTCTCCTCTCCATTTTCCTCACCAATTCCCCCAGTCAGGCTGAGAGAATAGCAGCAAAAAGAAAGAAGGGTTGGGAGGGTGGTTGTGTACAAACAGTAAAAGAAAGAGAGAGAAGTGAGAGAAAATTAACATGGGGATGAATCAAGGAAGTTAGTTTGCAGGAACTTATGGACCAATATTTTCCAACTATAGTCAGAATAAATCTAGAAATGTGGTTAATAAACAATGAAATAGGTTTGAGCAGTAATAACAGTACATTATATTACTAATCATGTTCTACAACACAGCAAATGTTTGAAGGTTTGTACATTTCTCTCCTTAGTTGTCACCAGCAGTTGAGTTCAACTCATCATGCTTATTACACAATGTATGACCACTGCTGCAAATGTGCACCATTTGTACACCATAAAATAATTTCTTTCTTGGTTTCAAATGCAAGTTAAACGCTGCACAATAAAAGCTACACAATAAAAAGAATTGAAGGGCTTGGGACCGTTGCTAAGTTGCATTTTATGTCTTAGGTGAGTTTCAGACTTTTATAAGATTTTGTACTGTGCATAAATTTGCAATTTTAATTTGAAACAAATTTTGGACAATTAATTTTTTTTGCAAATGATTCAATAATCTGTTCATAGTGGAACAACCTTTTAGTCTTTCAGTATCATCTCCTTTAGGTCAGTTTCCATTTTTCATTTAGAAATGTGTTACATTATCATTACTGCTCTTCAAGGAGCAATTCACCTACATATGATGTGCATTTAACTAAACTGCTCCACTGATATACTGCTATATTGATGTGAGAGGAAACAGAATTAATCACATTGTTTTGTTTTCCCAGTTGACCATCAAATGCTTTATATCAGTTTTGTTGCCAGTGTTTTTATGCTGCTGTATGTTGAGAGACACACCTTCACTGACATTTCAAAGAGTTCTTAAAAAGTCTGGGTCTTTAATTTGTTTGACATCTGGTTTAATTAGTAAATGTTTGGCAGGAATGTTGAAACAAGAGATCAGTTTATCAGTTTATGTGAGGTTAGGATTCATATGAAACTTCTATCTAACACCAAGAACAATCTTAATTGTCTACTAAATATTAGTTGTTTCATGCCATCACTCACCTTGTATCTTCTCCTGAGCAGTTCTGAAGTGCACTCGGGGGTGGAGGTGGGTTGGCTGGAGGTCCAAAGGCTTTCTGAGCACCTGCCTTCATTTCTCCTTCATGCTCGCCATCGTCCACACTTTGTTTGTCTGTCTCTCTGCTCTCTGCAGCATTCGGTTCCAACACTGTTTCCTGTCCATCCTCAGGTAAAGAAGTCTCATCAAGACTGGGGTCTGAATCTGCAGACCTGTTCGTGACTTTTTGTTCTGCAGAGGTTTCAGGAACAGAGACTTCTCCCTCCTCCTGCTGCACGTCACACTCTGCTGTCTCCTGTGGTTTCAGTCCAGTTGGTGACACTGGATGAAGATCAGTGGCTTGGCTCAGTGTCTTTGACTCAGCCTGATTCTCTGCTTCCATTTCTTCATTTATCTGGGTCTCACTGACAGGGGGAAAAGCTGGTTCAGCCACAATTTCTACCTCTACCCTTTCTCTCTCTTTGAGTTCTTTTTCTCCATTTTGATGCACATTCTGATCAAGTTTCTCCTCACTTGGTTTCACATCATCACTTTCATATTCCTCATCTTCAGTTTCTTTTTCTTCTTCCTCCTCCTCCTCCTCCTCCTCTTCTTCTTTCTTAGTCAGTCTAGGTACAGATCTATCTGTGCCACTGAGCACCTGCAGAGTTACTTTCTGAGGAAAAAATATTATGAAACATAAGCATGTTGTTTGTGTTTCTGCATAGGCAATTATGTATATAAACTACTTACCTTAATGGTAGTGACAATTACGGCCAACACAGCCTGGCCACTGTAGGACTCACTGAAGTCAAACTCCCCTCGCAGAGAATGAAACACTCCATTCATAATGCGCTTCACCTATACATACACACACAAAGTCGTGCTGAAAGTTGCTGAAAAGTTAATTCTCATGCATGCAGTGGCCTTAAATACTTAACAGACGGACAAACAGGCTTGGCCTAAAAAAAAAAACTGCTGCTAATTAGAACTTTAGATTAACATCTTTAAGGAAATAGGATATTCTAAGGAAAATCAGATCTAAATAGGAATGAGCATAAGCAGAATTCTGGAGGGATGAGTGTAAAATTACTATACAGTTAAGAAAGAAGTCATATTTATTAATAAAGTACATTAAAAACAATGGAAGCTGATAAGTATTTCAAAGGAAAAATCAACAGACATACATGGACAAGTATACCTGAGAATTAAAACACTCTCCACAAAGAAGAAAACATGGAAAATATTAGCTCATTTTGAATTTGATGGCAGCAACACATCTCAAAAAAGTTAGAAGAGGGGCAACAAAAGGCTGGTAAAGTAGTTACCACAAATCAAAAACAAATGGAGGAGCATTTGACAACTAATTAGGTTAATTGGAAACAGGTCAGTAACATGACTGGATATAAAAGCAGCATTTCACAGAGGCTGAGCCTCTTCAAAATAAAGATGGGTAGAGGTTCACCAATCTGTGACAAAATGCATCAAGCAATTTCAGAAAAATGTTCCTCAACTAAAAAAATATATCATCAAAAAAGTTAGAGAATCAGGAGGAATCTTTGTGTGCAAGGGACAATGACAAAGGCCAAAACTGATCTTTGTGATCTTTGGGGCCTCAGGCAGCACTGCATTAAAAATAGGCATGATTCTCTACTGTACATCAAAGCATGGCCTCAGGTCCAGAACTTTCACCAAGAGAAAACATTTGGTGCATTATAAAATGAAAAATCCGTCAACAAAGGCCCAGGACTGTTGAGCAACTAAAATCCTGCATCACACAAGAATGGGCCAACATTCCTCTCCTAAAAGTCTAGAAAGTAGACTCTGGACTCCTCACTTCCCAGACAGTTGTCAAAAAAGAAAAAGAGGGGATGCTACACAATGGTAAACTTCACCCTGTTTTTTTTTTTGAGACATGTTGCTGCCATCAAATTTAAAATGTGCTTATATTTTCCATGAAATATTAAAATGTCTCAGTTTCAACATTTGATGTGATACTGTATGTTCTATTGTGAATAAAATATTGGTTGATAAGCTTTGCAAATCATTGCATTGTGTTTTTATTTACGTTTTAGACGTCATCCCAACTTCTGTTGAATTTTGGCTGTATAATAATTGCGGTGACAACCACGAGAGTCACCTAGTTAGCATGGAGACTGGAAACTCTGTGTTAGATTTAGCCCAGTTGAACAGGCTACCAGGCAGCCCTAAGTTACTAGTTTGGCATTTTTGACAATCTGAGCTGCATGGCCAAGGTCATTTACATAAAGCCCACATGTTCATTCAATGATTCAAGTGAAAATCTTAAAGCTGTCTCATGAATGATGGATTTACACATGCTCATGTACTGTAAGATTACTCACTTCCACTTCGGTGTCTCCTAAACTATGCTGCTGAGCCAGTTTCTTCTCCAGTTCAGCCACTTTTCTTTCCAGGTTCTCTCTTACAGCTACTTCCTGCTGCTTTTGTATCAAACTCTGTTCTTCTGAATCTCCCGACTGCTTCAGAAGCGCAAACTGTGGAGAATAAAAGAGGCCAAAAAAGAAAAAAAGTCACAAGTCATATATTTACACTTTGATCACACTACATAACCAACTTTGTTTGATTGTAATTATGGCAACTTTTAGTTTTTTATTTTTTTATTTTATCTAACTGAAGTCTTTTTCTGATCAAATATAGCTCATGACCATATGGGGAAAAAGTAGAACCAAGTAGAAATCTCAAAAAATTTCTTCCATTCTATCTGCAATGTATCTGTGAGCCTCATCATGACTGGCTCGACTACCTTCGCCTGTAGCTGGTTTACTTTGTCCTGCAGAGTATCTCTCTGCTCTGTGACTTCAGCCAACTCTCTGCTGTGCTGCTCTTTAGCAGAGGCCAACATCTGCTCACACTTCCCTTTCCACACATCCTCCAGCTCTGCCCGCAGCTGAAACAAATGCAAAAATAAACAGAAAACATATCATTAGTGGACCTATGTAAAATAATCTTAACAATGTAGCCTATTGAAATATACACTTCTTTTAAAGAATTTCTCTCGCCATTTCACTGGTTGCAACCTGCTCAGATGCAGCATTGTTGCTGCTGCTCCTGGATTTGCAAAGTAGATCTCGGAGATTGTCAAGCTCCTGCTGGCTGCTCTTACGAACCTCCTCCACCTCCTTATCCCATTGTTGACGCTCAGCCTGCCACTTCTTTTTTCTCTCCAAAAGTGTCTTAAAGGGGAGGGGGGATACAATTGTCAACATTTACAACACAACTACACATTTCAAAAAAAATCTTCCTGACAGAAACATTAAGTATACTTACTCGTTCAAGACCTTCTTTATCAGTCTTTAAGTCCTGCAGCTCCTCCTCTATGTTGTTCACTTTCAGCTCCATCTCTTTGCGCCTTTGCTTCTCTGAGCGGTACTGAGCCTGAGTCTTCTCTGCCACGTCCTTCAGCTCTGAAACACACAATGCATTATTATGTACCACCACACCATTTATAAAATTAATAATGTAATCAATATTGATTATTGATAATTAACAAGCATTAATTATGGTTGGACTATATTATTTATGCTAATAAAAGGTTATAATATAATTACTACATTTATATAAAAATATACTTATAAATCATTTTAACTAGGGTCCTGTTTGTTTTTTTCATGTGAATTCTTTAATGTGTGATATTAAATGATGATGATGAATTAAAGTATGTATATGGCAATTGACACACATATTTTTAAGGATCTACTTTGTCCAGATCTTTGCAAAAAATATAATTGTTTCCCTTCATGTTTTTAATATAAAAGGAAAGAATGACGGAGAATGTGACTGAACATTATGTTAGCCTCTAAAGTTTAGATATATCACTCTTTTGTGATTCTCTGTATATGTCATAAACTAAATACAAATTTCAACATCATTTCAATACTAAGTGCTTTTCCAAAAGCTAGCTCTGCAGTTAAAATAAAATGAGACCGCTGTAAATGAAAATGGAAAATATAACTAATATTGTGCCATAATATTTTTGCCCTTATCTGCTGTCGATCCAGAAGGCCATAGTATGCTCCTTAACTGTTCTGTGCTACATATACATTTCTAGAGTCTGTAATGTTTATCTTCTTAACACTTTTTATTGTATTTAGGAGCGACTGTGGAGCAGGAAGGTAGAGCGGTCCTGCATCAACCTTGCAGTTGTTGGTTTGATCTCCGGCTCCTCCGGTCACATGTCGAAGTGTCCTTGAGCAAGACACTAAAACCCAACTTGCTCACGATGAGCGTTGGCCAGCTGCATAGCAGCTCCCCCATCAGTGTATGAGTGTGTGTGTGATTGTGAGTGTGAATGGGTGAATAAGCAGCAGTATAAAGTGCTTTGAGTGCCAATAGGTAGAAAAGCGGTATAAAAGTGAAGACCATTTACCATCTTTTGCAGTTTTTGGAGCTACAGTATTATTCAGTCCACTTGTGTTTGTGCAACAGTGGTACAAAGTTTTCTCATCAACCTTTCAGTACTAACAGACACCACACCATGTTCATGTTCATTAGTGGAGCTTAAATAAAACTGGTCATTTTAATCAGTAAACACAGTGTCAGCACTGATAAAATATGAGAAGCTTCTGTTAACCATTTGCTGACAGTCCGCTCCTTTATTCAGGCCCTTGTAGCCAAAACCTGCTTGATAGGAGGGCAAGTTGGGAGGGATGGTGTATTCCATCTCCTATATTCCACTATTGTGTTTCTTTCCCTCTTCGATTTCCGGGGGACATAGACTCTTTGAAGGGGACTTACCCTGGGGTTAAACCAGAAACAAAAAAAGTTTCTGGAGTTTCTTTGATTTTAACTTGAGCTACAATAAATATTTTGCTCCAGGGCCCTGATCTTTACACAATGATTGGTAAGACATTTTTTGACATGTCCAATTTTAAGACAGAATTAAACATTTTGTAAAATTTACACAAACACAAACCTTCCACCTGTGTCTCTAGGACAGTGATGCGTTGGCATTGGTTCTCACTGTCCTGCAGCACTGAGTTCAATTTACTCTGCAGCTCTATGGCCTTTTGCTGGTGAGATGAAGCTTCGAGCTGCAGCTGAGACAGCCGGGCCGTGGACGAAGCAAGATCATCTGTCAGACGTACCTGATGGAGACGCAGGAGGACATATAGGAAAGGATGAAAAAAAAAGAGCTGGTGGCTGTCTACAGTAAAGTGATGCCACAATCACACAGTGATAGCCTGGATGAGTGGCTGTCCATGCAGCGTGACCCTGCTGTAGAAAAAGATTAATCGATGGCTGATGGGAAAGGAAATAGAAAGGAAAAGAAAAGTTAGTTAAAATCGTGTATGATATAAATAAAAATGCTTACAATGACAGTGGATCGATCTAGATCAAATGGTAGTTTGAAAGCAGTAAACATGACAAGCTAGATCAGGTAGAAGAAGAAGCCAAGAAGCACATCTAAAGTGATCTGGAACGTATTCCAGTCGGACAAGAGTCCTGTGACCATTTAGGGCCTCAGTGACTTATGTTGTACTCCCTCTAAACAGACACCACTACATAGGTATTTTAGGTACGAAGATCTTTTTCCCCCCTTAGTTTCAGTATTCAGTGAAAAATTTGCTGCACCCATTGATGACTGCCCTTTCATTTCTTTGCTCAAAAATGAGCATTTACACAATTTTACACTATATTCTTTTCTAAATACTGTTTGACCCAAGTCTGGTAGTAGTATTCAGAAAAAGCAGGCTCACCTGGCCAGAGCCCAGGTCCTGAGGAAGTGCATACTGAGAAGAGAGAGAAGGAAATGCTAGATTTTCCTCAATGCAATAAACCAGAGAGAGAGCAGTTGGTAAAGAGTGAAGCACTCAGAATAAGTATCAGATTTTAGGAGTATCAGGAAACACATAGTGCATAATCATATAAATAGCATTCAAATCTACACTGACAGAGGTAAACATGAAGTCTATTGAAGTGAAAATCTCAATCTGAAATTCTGGTTGCATGGAGCAGAAGTGTGCAGGTACACTACTCTTTACTTACTAATCACATTTTAACTTGTCTCTAATACGGACCCAGTTTTTTCAGTACCAGTTGTTGTTGCAATGTGCCTTTACTAATGTTCACTGTTGTGTCAAACCTGTGGATCTCTAAAACTTCATTAGGCTGAAGCAAACCTGAATCCTTCACCTTATGTGAAAACCTTAATGGTGATATTTGTACCACCATTAACATTGTTTAAAATGTATTATTGATTTAGGTTAAAAAAAAAAACATCACTATTACTTGTCTGCTTTTCTTGTTTTAGACTTATAAGTCATATGTAAACTTTTTTAAATTAAACTATTGTAAAGGTAAACTTGAGTTTGTTTAAATAGAAAATAAACATCTTAAGGTTGAACCATAATCTGCAAACACACTTTTAGCTTTTACTACAGGCTGAGCAATAATCATGTCCATATCATTTCCCATAAATGTATTACTTTTCTTTATTACTTTTCTTTCGAATGTGTTTGTTTCAGATCATCCACATTTTACAGTGTATTAAAAGAATCAGTGCTCCCCAGAGGACAGATTTTTCTGTACTACTTCTACTAACATCTGACTAATAATCCAATAGGGCAGATCTCTGTGTGACACCAAAATTAGCCTTCAATCTTGGTTCCACCAATATATAATTTGGCCTTAACTTTGGACCAGATGCTAAAATAATGTCAAAAATAATGGCATGCTTGTTACAACATGAATGCACATTCAATCCTACTTAATTGAGAGTTACACTCACTTTGTCCTGCTCAGCCTGCAGTAGTCTGGCCTGGCTGTGTTCACTGGATGACTTGAGGGAGTCGTTCCTCTGTTCCAGCAGCAGATTACTCTGCTCCATGTACCTGGACAACCATAGTGCAGACACATAACATCCACCTCAAAGTTATTTATACTGAAACCTTTCTTTATATTGCCATTATGCAAAACTAGTCAGTTTGTACTGTATGTGGGCAGTGTCAAGTCCAAATTAAAACATGACAGTGTGAAGTGTGACAATGACATAGGACATGCTTTCTGCCTCAGAATGTTGCTTTAAAAGTTTGTGAATCCTTTTTTCCTGTATCTCTGCATAAATATGACCTATGACATATGAGACCTAATATGATCAGATTTTCACATAATTCCTGAAGTCATCAAAAAAAGTATACTCTTTCATTTATTTTGTAGGGAAATTATTAAATATTACATATTTGCCTGTGAACCTTTAGGATAATCATTTCATATGAAGGGGAAGTTAGTGTTTCAGTTACTAGGATGACAACCAGGTGTGGTTGCCTTATTTAAAAAGAAAAATGGGTCTTCAAAAGCTTGTAGAAGTGTCATAGCTGGAACAAGAGAGATTTCCAAAAAGTTAAAAGAAGAGTTAATAATGCTCACTAGGTTGTTACGCGTTACAAAAGAATTTCTAAGCAGTTTGGACTCAACCAGTCGACTGTCAGCCAAGATCTCACCACAACCAAGGTATGTAATGATCCAGGGAGCTACAAAGAACCCCAGGGTAACATCTATGAAACTAGAGGCCCACCTTTCCAATTGCTAATATCAGAGTTAATGAGTCCACCATTAGGACAACACAGAGCAAAAATCTTTTGCTTGAGTTACAAGAGGCCATTGTTCTCTTAAAAAGACACAGCTGCCCGTCTACGGTTTGTTCAACACCATGTAGATATATCAGAACGCTGGTGGAAGAATGTCCTGTAGACCGATGAGACCAAAGTAGGTGAATAAACTAGCATTCAAGAATAAAACCATAACCTATATGGAAATATGGTGGTGGCAGTATCAGGATTTGGGCCACTTTTACTGCCTCTCGACCTGCATGACTTGCCATCATTGACAGAGCAATGAATTCTGAGTTTTTACAATTAAATTCTACAGCAAAATGTCAAGTTATCGATCCATGGAAGTACTGACCCAACTTCAGACCCTTATCCTACAGAAATGCCTTGGAAGGACATGAAGCAGACAAAATTTGATTATACTTGTGGTGATAGCTGTCCCACCAGCAGCAGGGGATGGGGAGCGAGGAAAGGTGATTGTATGCTATTTGTTTGCATTTACATATTGACTGCTTATTGACTTTGACACACCTTATCATCCAACAGCTACATGCTTCAAATAGGCGGCTGACTCAGAGCTACAATTTGTTCTTTTACATTTCTTTACATGATATGAACATTTAAACTGGGAGATGCTGTACAGAGAACAGATCTTACTCAATATTGAGAGTTATTGGACTACAGAGTAGGTAAGTGGGTAATTTTCATCTCTCTCTTTGTTTGTGTCACATTAAATGCAATTTAATAATAAAAAATGACAGAAAAGTCATTTAAAGTAATTTAAAATAGAACAAGTAGCATTGAGTAAACTGTATTAATTCAAACCCTAAAAAGTATTCATTTCTATTTTAGAAATTATTTCTAGAGCAGCAACAAGAATACTAAATAAAACAACTTAACACTGTTGCAAACAATTATAAACCATAAACCAATCATAGACCTCTGGTTAACTGATAGATGTTGTTCTCCTCGACAGATTTTTAAAAATGTATTTTTATTTTTTTTTTAAAAAGTGTTTTTACAGAAACATTCTAAACATTTGCCACCGTACCTTCTAAAATATAACAGCATAGCATATAACATATAATGTTCAATAGTAGCATATAACGTTCAATCCAAACCAAAGCCTTTTTTATGTGCAAAAATAAGCAAGTTTAATTGTTTCTGTTCTCACTAATTTCACATTTATAGTGCAGCAGGATACAGCTACATCACATATTTATATCAAATATATATATATATATTGATATATATATCAAAGGAGAGTGTCTGAGGTGGTCTCACAGACAGAATAAAAGATCCCCATTTTATCTTTTTAATAATTTTAAACGAAACACAAACATAGCTTTAAATATAAAAACTCTGCATCATCACAGATAAGGGATCATGGAAGACATGATGGCCGGCTATCTGCCGTTTTAGGACTCACCTCTGGTTCTGGTTAATGAGCTCCCCGATCTTACGGTTTTGCTCCTCGATGCGAGAGCTCTTCTCAAAGATTTCCTTTTTCAAACATTCATTTTCCTTAAAATAAAACAGGAGTTTTTACAATTCTGTTTAAGTTACAATAAAACAAGTCCCAGCAAAGTCAAAAATGCCATTAGATAAATTAATATCTCTGTTATACAAGAGCTAGTAAAAAGCACATGTGGGAGAGTCTTCAAAAACATTATTTGTGTGTGTACCTGGACAATTCTTTGTACGTTATGCACAATCATAGAAGTTTCCACTGACATACTAGACACACCCATGCAGAGGCTTCCCTGTCTTTGGAGGTTATCTACCTGTTAAAAGGCAGGTAGAACAAGAATCAGGTGTATCCCATTTCTATTAAAAGGTGCCTAATAACCAAACCATATCCTTGAACACAGAATATATACCTTTGAGGCCAGCTGATCCACTTTATCTGCTACCTTTCCGACAGCTAATCGGATCTCTGTGTTGTGTTGTCGGGCCTCGGTCATCATGAAAGAGGTCACGTCATTTGAACCTGGAAAATATCACAGATACATACTGCAGACATGTAAAATTATTACTTAGGCTGCTGCTGTTACTGCATCATGAAAAGATTAAATAGAAACTTGTAAGCTGTATTAGTGTTGGTGCCAGGAGCTCATGATACAAATTACTACCAACTCTATATAATTCCGCTCTGGCTCATTGTAACTTAACTCAACTCAACTGAACTGATCACTCTTACCCATGTATGGGACAGTTTGTGCAGGAAAGACCTGGCCAACAGGCTGCAGCTGAGATGGAGCCACAGAGGTCTGTGTGTAGGAGTAAGGCTATAAAATAACATAACACACTGTTATAAAGAGAAATCAAAATTTTCTTAGTTCTTTGATAATAATTTGTAAATAATTTGGGCGCAGTATTACCTGAAAAGGATGGCTGTTGCCTGGCATCCCTGGCTGTGGGCCAATAGTGGAAAGAACAGGAATTAAGGCCGAAGGTGCAGCTGTATGAGGATGTACTGCAGGAAAAATAATAGCATTTAACATTTAGGGAATTAACTATGTAATACATAGCAAACATTATCATAGGAAACCATATCCCTGCTAGGCTGCAAGAAGAATGCATGTATAAAGAGGTTTGAGAAAGGTCACCATTTGCTGAAGCTGGAGCAGTAGTGGAAAACAACACTGGAGATGGATCTGCAGGAAGATCCTTCAATCTGCTGCCACTGGTGTCCTAGATATCAACACATAGTGAATAGTAACACATATACTGAAATTTAGCCATGTAATTAAGGGTCAAGCTCCAAAAATACAGGATCTTACATATACTATGATGCAGCTAATCATAATAAAAAACTTCACTAGAATTTTCTTGCCATCTCCTGTTAAAAATACAACAACCCCAAAAAGCAACCCCAAGCACATACTATTTAACAGGTGTCACTTAAGTTATCTTGTGAGACTGAACTCCTCTACAGATACAAAAGACATTAAATAACTGTCTATCTTTGATACATTTTTTTTATTAACTATCACACAAAATCTACATTTTTGCCTCCATTTCTAATATATTATCTGCATACTGGAGATAGTATGGAAATTTGCCAGAAGCTCCTGGTAGCAGTTTGGCAGTTGTAGCGCTGTTGTATGTTAATTTTAAGTAGTAAAAAAGTTTTTAATGCTGGTTAAAAAAAAAAAAAAAAGATCCCTTTCTCAAGATTCCTACCTCAAGCTCAGAGTCACTGGATTCAAGCTGGCTGGCCACTCCTGTTAGAAAGGGCAACATGGGCTGGCCCATTTTTGCCATGCGAGAAATAAGCTTGGCTTTTGTGGCATCGGGATTCTGAAGTTTGAAATTAGAAAGACAACCAAGGTGAAACCAAAAACTATTCGTAACAAAACGCTTCTTTAAAGAAAAAAAAAAAGAAAAAGGAGAGTAGGTGCTTACTGCCAGTTGTTCACTGAGAGAGTTTGACTTTGAACGAAGAGGAGGGTCCCTAAAAAAGAATCAAAGAAAATGAGCCAAATCAGCCCAGGTAATAAATAATGGTAAATGGCCTGCACTTATATAGCGCTTTTTTACCATAGTGATACCCAAAGCAATTTACACTGCTTCTCATTCACCCTCACGTCGATGGACGAGCTGCTATGCAGCTGACCAAAGCTCACAGGGAGCAACTAAGTTGGGGTTCAGTGTCTTGCTCAAGGACACTTAGACACGTGACTGGAAGAGCCAGGGATTGAACCAACAAACCTTTGATGGTGGACAACTGCTCTATCTCCTGCGCCACAGTAATGCTGTTAACTATTTTTTGAGCTTTAAAACTCACCCTGGTCTGCCTGGGCCTGAGGCAGATGTCTGCACTGCAGGCTCTGTGACCAGATTCTCCACAATGGGGGCTGGGGAAGGAGCAGGAGAGGAACCTGCAGAGTCCCTGGAAGTGGCACTGGCCCGATCAGAACCACTGTCTTTTAAGAACTTCACCTAAAGTGTGAACCAAGCAGAAAAAGCTTTGATTTATACCTCACTAATCACAAGAGATTTAAGAGTAATGAACTCATGTCTAAAGTTGAACACAGAGAATAGAATCATGATATGTTAGAAAGGTAAATGAGAGAAACGAGAGCCAGAGACAGAAGTAAAACTATGTTACCCGTCGTAGCTCAGCTTCAAATATAAGAGTGCTGTTAGCCGGGATGCAGTTGGGGACACCCTTTGATCCATAAGCTAGGCTGGGTGGAATGACAATGAGGCGACTGCCAGCTTTCTTCATCCCCAGCATACCTTTCTCCCAGCCCTAAACATACACAGAAGTACAGGAGGAGGCAATGACATTATAATACCGTGATGCAATCCCTGTTTAAGATGGTCATAGGGTAGTTAGTTAGTTCATTAAAAAAAACCTAGTGTTAACCTTATCGTTAGAAAATAAAACACAGAGACACAGAAATGTTAAGTTATTTTATTTTTGTCCATCAATTTTAAGTTTCTGTCATTGGTCTTGAGGATTTTCTTTATGGTAATTACTGATTGAATAATCAAGCTTTTATAAAGAGAACTTACATGTGACATCAGAACCAAGAGAGAAGCATTTACTGACATAAGGTGAACATGATTATGGTAATTATGATAAAATATGTATAGTAATTAATAAAAAAACAATAGTCAAACATCCCTGTTGGTAAGGTTTGTGCCGAATTCAACCACTTTATGTTCTGACAGGTGGTTAACCCATAATGAAACATCAGCATTTATTACTTATACTTAAAAAAATAAAATCTAAAAATCCTGTAAGCATCCAGTAAGAAGGTGTCTCAATTTTCTGAGTGATTGTGAACAGTAGTTGCACTGTTGACAAGTTCTAATCTTATGTGGTGAAATTAAAATAGTCTGCAGCTAATTAGCTGAGCAGCACCGATAACCCTGAGATTGATACAGTTAAACGTCAGCTAGCTTTGTGATGCAAAATCAAACCTGAACTACAAAAGGCAATTTCCAAAGGAAATTACGTGGGAGAGCAGTTTAAGCTGCAGAGGGGGGAGGCGTTTGTACGTTAAGAGCCATAAACGCTGAAGAGAGAGAAATACGAACGAAGGAGAAAGAAAGAAGATGACAATAAAAGAAAAAAAGAAAAAACAGAAGGAAAAGTTTAATTCAGAGAAGGAAAAAAAAGTAGAAAGTAACAACGGAGGAAGTAAATAGGTAAAATGTTGCTATTAAAAGTGTAAAGAAAAAAGGACGAAGAGAATAATTACAAATGAAAGGAATATTTTAATGATGAAAAACTGAAGAAAAGTTGAAAAGGGCTTTTAATTTGAAAGTGTGTTTCCTGTCTGGTGTCTGGTTGTGTGTGTTTGTGTGTGTTTCCACTGTCGGGAGACTTTACCACAAACTCATTTTGTCATTTAAATGCTAAAAATAGTAAAAAGTATGATGAAAGGCTTTTATTCTGAAATTGTGTGTCTCCACTGTGTATGTTGAGGTTGAAAAACTCAGGTAAAGTGTGTGGACACAGCTCTGAAGCTGAATCTGATGCAGCTGTGTCCGTTACCATGACAATGACTGCTGCCTGCCTGCTGCAGAAGACAGACTAAAAGTGCTGAGACTTTGCCTCGCAAAATGTTCAAAATATGAAAAAGTATTAATTCTATCTGGAAAAATTCCAAAACTGTGAGCGGTTTGATTTTGAAAGTTTGTTTCTTGTCTGTGGTTATGTGTGTGTAGGGAGACTACACCAAAAAGTCATTTTAGCATTTAAATGCTAAAAAGTGGATAAACTATGATGAAAGGCTTTTATTTTGAAATGATGTTTCCTGTCTGTCAGAGGTGTTAGACAGTTTTCTATCTGATGTATGGTTAACACAATATCACAACATCATCTGAATTAAATGTATATTATAATTAAAAGCTGATATGCCAAAGTTACTGGTAAATTCAGTGCCTTCTTGAAGAATGTACTACCACTGTTTAGATAAATGACCTTCGGCACTTTCCTGTTTCCATATGTCACTGTTTTGTTTATATATATATATATATATATATATATATATTATATTTCATACCATGAATTAATGGTCTTGAGTAAACATGTGATGTCACTTGTGACAAAATAACAATGGAGCACTTAAATTTGTAAATAAAAAAAAATTATATGATTGAGTTTTAATGGGACCTGAAGTATTTTCTGAGATGCTTTTATTAATCAGCATGTTTCAACTCACTTTGATCACTTTTTCAGCTCCAAGTTTCAGTCGTAGTAACTTTTCTTTGTTCTGGTTGGAGTCAAACATCTGAAATGACATTTACAATTTACAGACCATGTGTAGAATAGTCACAGGAAAAAAGACTGAACCAGTTAAATACAGTCAGAAGTGTGACCTGTCCAGTGGTGTGGTTCTGCAGGAGCCAGCCGGTGTACACCACCTCCAGAGAGTCTCCATTCTCTACTCCAGGGCCCTCACCAAGAGTCAGATCCTGGGTCACCACAACATCTAGGGAGGCTGTGCTATTAGCTTTCGCCAAACACACCTGATACATGTAAAATAATACAAGTCATCAACAAGCATTTTTGTGGAAACCTGAATCAAGCCTACGAGGGACAGTCACACTGATAAAGAGGTTTTCAAAATAAATCCTGATGCTTGTGTAGCCAACTGTATAATCACTCACTCTGTAAGCAAAACAATAATCATAGTTTTAGTTGTACATCTCTTCCTGTTACACTTACCTCTTTGCAGAAGTTTGATGAATTTTTCTCTGATTCAAACATGAGAGACCAGTTCTGCCTCTGGTCATCATAAAAAGTACAGTAGTTGTTTGGCTGTACCTGCAGGAGAGAGAGATAGCATTTCAAATCACAGAGTTCATAGTGCATCAGATGGCCACAACTTAGCTCTGAAGGCAACATTTTACATTTTAAACTTTTTTACAATCTAACAAACAGAACTTTTCACTGACAACAAAGAACACATTACAGTATGAACACAGCTGATTCTAGTGAATATGCCTTTTGTTTACTGCCAGCTGGAGTTATACAGAATGAGAAGCAACATTGTAAAGTGCTTTGGATAAAAGCGCTATATAAGCAGCCATTTACCATTTACCATGTTTGTAAGTATGTATTCAACATCCTTTATGTCTCTACTCACCGTGAAAACAAAGCCTACATGAATCTTGGCAGCAGTCACTTGTTTTTGTTGGCTCAAGTACAGAAGCAGCTTGTACTGCAAAAAAGAAAAAGTGCCTTATTCATAAAAATCAAAAGTCAAACCAGTAATCTGAAACAAGTGACCAATTTGCAAAGCTCCAACCTCTTTTGTTGTATGATTGCCCAGTACAGCCGCTCCCAGCTTTCCTTGCTTCACATACTGTCCATTGATGCTGCACATGACACAACAATAGCAGAGAACCGTTTTTATTTGAAAAAAACTTTAAAGAAAACCTGCGTAATGATGACTTTAAAGAACTAACAAGTTCCCTCACTATCTGAAAGCTTGGACTGCTGTAGCGAATAACACTGTGGGAGCACCAGGTGGTGGACCATGTTTCTGGGTGGCTGCTGAGGCTAAACACACAAAAGACATATTCAGGTCAGTCTCCATATCATGACCAAATCTATTTGTTTTAATCTCCGTCATGATGGACGTACCTGGGTTGGAGCTTTTCCTGGGTTGTTTGGGAGCCGTGTACTGGAAGGACTCGTTTCCATGACTGGTTTCTTGGTCTAGACCAAAAAGGGAGGCCAACTTAGCCCTGCAAGAAAAACAAAATGTAAGGATCAGCTACATTTAAGTATGTCTCTCCTGAAATGAATGATCTATTGTATAAATCACCGGACATAGTTCCATTCTATGATTCTACTCACAGAATCAAGAAAACCTTAAAAAGAAAAAAAGCACACTAATTTTTATTTAGTGGAATTTTTAAAAATAACTATTTATTTTAACTCTTATAATTACTTTATCATTATGTGCATTCTGCAACACTATAGGTACTTGTTAGTGTTCTTTTAGGGTTTTTTTTTTTTTTTGTTGAATTGTTTTTGTATCAGTGCGGTGACCGATACAAAAAAAAAAAAAAAAAAAAAAATCACATTGGACAATAACTGAAACTGCTACACTTCTTGTACGTTTTCACCTTTTATTTCTTTACAGCATTGAATAAAAAAAGTGATTGCATAAACATCCATCCCCTTTAAAGTTACTCCCCTAAATTAATCAATCACTCTTCTTTCTAACGTTAAACAATATGGATATCACCTAAATGGATTGAGTGTGTTTCAAAGGACTGCAGTATATATACAGCTGTATATGGAAGGTCTAATTACTAGTTAATTAGCATCCTGGCAAGAATTTACACCATGAAGACAAAAGAACACATTTTGTGAATAGCTTATTAAATATAGGGGTAAAATGAACACAGCAAAATTCAGGAGGAATCCTAGAGAAAAACATGATGCAATTTGAAAGGAAGCTATGACTTAGGATAAGATTTGTTTTCCAGCCACATCTACGCAGAAATGGTATCAAGACAACAAGGTTTAAGTTCCAGTGATCACTAGTAGACTAACATGATGGCACGTCACTAGTTATGTAGCAATGATTGGCTGAAGCTGTTTAGGCTTTTGTAACGCAATGCTGGTTTTGTTTTATTTCTCCACTAATTCCAGTTCTGGAACATCCTTCCATTAACAATGCAACAATATGATTCTCACTGTGCTATTCATTTAACCTTGTAACTAAGCTAAGCTATGAACAGTCCTACTATGCCACATACACTACCATCTTAGATGAGCGTGGAGTGGGGGAAGACAAAGCAAGCAAACAAACTTCTGACTGAAAGAACACAATACTGATTAATGTAATCAGTAGTAGGTAGGCAGAAACTGTACGAAACAAGTAGAGCAGGGGTCTACAAAAATTTAATTAACAATGTAAAAGAACTGGTCATCACAATTGTTCAAATTAATGTATTTGAATTGCTTTCTCAATTTGTCTTAAAGACTTAAACGGAAAGATTTAGAGATGGCAAAAACTCTATGTCAACTGAGAAACTAAGATTTACACAACATTCCAAAACTGACTAATAAGCAAAAATTTCAGTGTGGAAACAACTAGACCAATAGTACATCATGACATACAATTCAGCTACATTTTCACAGCTATTCTCTTGGTCACAGGCACAAATAATATTATTTTAAAAGACAGAATCAAAGCTGCAAGACTCCACTAACATTTCTGAAATGTTTCTATGCTTTCGAAACAAATAAAGCCATAGAAAACTAACCCCTGAAACTCCTTCCAATGGTAGCCACCGGTATCTTCCAGGAAAGACATATTGAAAGCTTTGAGGCTGTCATTTGCCAGGGTGAGGATCAGGGATGAAGAGAAGCATTCCCTCTGCATGTACAAGTCTAAATCCTTCAAATGTATATCCCAACTATTTTGTGCTGGGCTACCAGTAATGTCTCATCCCTCGGTGCGATCACACCACTGATGGAGATTCAACAGAATAGCAGAAGAAGAAACTAAAAAGCTCCAACCTAGTGCTGTGGCACAAGCCTTAGAAACTTAGTTCTCTAACAAGCAGCATGTGAGAGGAATTAGGCCATGACTGGGCTGAAAGGGGGAGCTCTATGGTGACTGATTCCACATAATCTAAAGGCCAGATATTAATGGTAAGTAACTCTTAAAATGGCAAATCGTCTGCACCTATTTAGCACTTTTCTACCTATTGGTTCTCAAAGCACTTTACAATGCTTCTTATTCACCCATTCACACTCACGATCACACACATACGCAGACACACACACACACACACACCGATTGGGGAGCTGCTACGCAGCTGGCCAACACTTACCTGGAGCAACTAACAACCAACGAACCAACAACTGCAGGATTAGTGGACGACCGTTCTACCTCCTGTGCCACTGTCACCTGAGTCACAGTCTAGATTCTTATAAAATCTGATCTGTCAAAATGCTTCATTGTATTTTCTGACCATATTCTAGCACATGGAGCCTTTTATGCATATTCTGATATCAGGGATTTGGGTTGTTATCAAAGGAGTTCACAAGTATTTCCATACCATGCCCCCCAAATAGCACTGGCTTCTGGCTGTGCAAAAACCCTACTGACAATAGGACGGCAAGTGTAGAAAAAACAACTTGTTATATAGCAGGTGCTGGTGAAGCAACCAACCAGGTCAACACTGACATGTGATGAATTATGTTTGGTATAACATATAATCAGAAAGATGGGTGCAAAATTACAATTTCAAAATATTAAAAATGATATCTACTTTTCTTAGTGCCTCCTGGAGGCCCCCACAGTGCTGTCAGAGCTGGCAAATTATATTCAAACCTCACTGTCTATACTGCAGGAGCCTGTTAGCTAAGTGGCTAAAAATATAAATGTGAAGTTTTATTTTATAGAGATACTTGATATACTAGAGAGTGAGCAAAGCTTCATTCATGAAAAAAAAAAGACTTGACAAATGACCAAACCAGCGCCGTTAAGACGATAGTTGTTACAGTCCACAAGTAACGTTAACGACTTTCTGTAACGAGCTAATGAACACGCTTGGATGAAACACTAATAGACAAACCAAAAGTGTTAAAAAATACACTGAAAGCGGTAAAAAGAGAACAACTTAACATAGGTTCTCCGAATCAACGAGGTAACGAGGTGTTTCCCAAAAACAAAGTCCAAATAATTTGCCAGATTTGAAATGGAGCTAACCTTGGCTACATTTAGTTACCTAGTTGAGATAATCTAGTTAGCTCGCAGGCTAAGAGCTTTGGTTTGCTGCACAAAAGCAAACTCACCCTCCTGTCGGAGACAGGAAATCTCCATCTTCATCGTCTCCGCCAAACATATTTAAGAGTCTGAAGCCTCTTCTTTTTAAATTAAAGAAATGCACAAATGACTAATCTTCCATGAGTAGTTTGTTGGACTGTGACTTCCCCTTCCTGATGTGGTGAAATCAGCTGACTTGCCACATGATGCAAATTCTACTGGTGCCAGCCACCACTGGGGGGCAACAAAGACTATTATCTGATCAGACTTTGAAGCTCCTTTCCCAATTCCAGAATTAGTCCGGAGGAAGAAGGCAGGACAAGGTCCTCGTGAGTTGACAGTATAGCTCAGTTATAAAGTTTCAACACTGATACAATATAATGCCTTTCATCCAACTCTGACCTTTGACCTTTCGTAATATTATAATATGTTATTTAAATATTGCCATACTCACTTACAAATGACATGCACAGAAATTCATTCAATTCATTTTCAATTTTTTTAAAATATTAATATATATTTGATTAAATCTGAAGTAGGCAGCTTGGTAGTAAAGTTGTAAGCACTGCTGCCTCACAGCTAAAAGATCCCTGGTTCAAATCCACCTGCCGGCTGCAGCCTTTCTGTGTGGAGTTTGCGTGTTGTCATAATGCTTGTGTGGGTCTCCTCCAGGTACTCCAGTTTCCTTCCTCAGTCCCAAGATATGCATGTTAGGTTAATTAGTGACTTTAAACTGCCCGTAGGTGTGAATGGTTGTCTGCCTGTTTTGGCCCCTGAGATACACTACCTGTCCAGTGTGGACCCCTCCTCTTACCCAGTGCCAGCTGGGATAGTCTCCAGCCCCTTGCAACCCTGTGGTTCACAGATAATGGATTGAAATGCTAATTTGTTTGCTTTTCTGTTTTAAATTTACTTTTACATTCAAATGCCATTTTGTGCCTGATGTTTCATTTGTGTACTTGTGTACTGTATGTTACCACATAGGTAGTAAAGAAATAATATAGAAGAATGGGAATAAAATAATAGATTACAAACCTGCTGAGTATATAAGGAATTAATAAAATAGGCATTCTCAATGTAGAATATTAATACAAATAAAAAGTCAATAAGATTTAATGCTGATGAAAATCCTTTGTTAACATGACTCATTAAGAAAACGCAGAGGGGCCCTTTAAAACTCATAATCAAGTCACAAATGGGAAGATATGAGATGGAACAGAATTGGTTGTGGTGTGCTCCCAACAACCTGTTATCAAATGTTTTCCTGTCATTGTGGTAAAAATAGATTCACATGATCACAGACACACTTCCTGCAATCACTGGTAATTCAATCTAAGACTCGGGCTCTCTATCTTTGCCAAGTTTATTAAAACAGCTACAACGTTTGGCTGAATTCCAAATAGTGTTTTGATCTGTCAAAACACTCTATTAGTCCTGGAAACACAAAGATCAAATGCAATCTATGTGATTTGTGGCATGAGGATTGGTGTTTGAATGAAGTCTACAGTTGCTGTACAGTTTGTTAATATGCTTTGAACTTGTTAAGTTAATCATTTGGTGGGTTATAGCCTCAAGTTAATCCTGAGCAAAAATCTACTATTTTGTTCTAATATTGTCTCATCCTTGATTCTGAAAAACGGCTTGGCTTCATGGCTTCATGGCTTCATTCTAATTTGTTATCTGCTCTTATTTAGTACAGCATAGTACAGTACAATGTAACACATCTACCACTTAACAGGATCTACTATTGGACATTGAAACTGTTAGATATTATCCATGATGTTTACATTTTTTGTGTGACCCATGCAACAACAACAGAAAATAATAGAGGCTGATTGAATAAAGATACGTCTGTATACTATATGATACAAAAGAGATCTGAATCTACTGTGGTTTTATTGTAGATTTGAAACAACAAACTCATTCCCACTTCCTATGCATGTGAATCCATAAAAAAAAAAACTTCATGAACTCTCATGAAATGTAAAGACTTTTCTGATAGTACTTTGCTTTGATGTTTTTAGATTTTTGCTTGCCTTGTACCTAACTTGTAAGTCGCTTTGGATAAAAGCTAAAGTAAAGCTAAGTAAATGTAAATGTAAGTGTGTTAGTATGAATCGGTTTAATGTTAATGCAAAAATTCAAATTCTTGGAGCTCTAGTTTTCCATTTTTTTTTTATCTCAAAAGTATACAATATTTACCCCAAATCACAAAATCACACAATCATCTGATTTAAAAGGTGGTAATAACAATAAATAACAAAAACATTTTAAGCACTTTAGTAATAAAGTTTAACTTTAGTCATTATTTCTCTTCATCCCCCTCCATCATCCCATACACAGGATAATTAAATATAAGCCATCTGCTTTGCTCTCTTTAAATATATACATATGATCATATTTGACATTTTAACCACATTTTACCTCTCAAAAATATACAAAAATAAAATTGTATCTGGTTCACTCTATATCACAGCTGGCATCAGTCCATTTCTTTGGCTGGGTGATTTACGTGATTTCCTGTTACGCTTTGCTCTATGTGTGGCTGGAAATCGGATGAACTCAAAGTGTTTGCTTTGGTCCATGTTGGGGAAAGGAGGCGGGCTGTTGTGTAGCCTCTTGATGAAATGGACCTCTCTCTGGTTCTCTCTCGTCCTTGAAGCTTTGATGGGCCTTCCTTTCCTGGTGAAAGCCACATACCAGCCTTCATACTTGGCATTCTGGAAGGCTGTGTAATTGTTCTCTAGTACTATCTCTGTGAAGATACAATCCCTGCTCCCGCCGTTGGGCTGCAGGAGGAGACAGAAAGTGTGCTTGTTTTAAATGTGGACATACACAGACTGCATTACATACAGCATGTAGTGTGATTTGTTCATATACACTACAACCAAAATTATCCTTGGATTTCAGGGTCGAACTGTTTGACTGTCGTGGATTTTTTTTTACACTACAAGTGACAAAATAGGGAAATCGGTTTAGTTAACTTTAGACACAGCCAGGCTCAGGATTTCCACCTGTCTCCCGACTGGCTATTCTAAGCTTATATTTACTGTAAAGAACTTATTAGTATTACTTATACTTAGTATTGATCTTCCCATCTAACTTTTGGCAAGTAAATATATAAGGCTAAGTTTCAATAACAAAATGATTAATTTCTTCAGTAAATTCTGTTTTTCCATGTAAACCAAGAGCTAATTGCAACCTGTAAATCTGTACTATAGTTCTTTAATGGTATGGAATCATCAGGTTTTGTTTTAAATATAGAGTGTGGGAGCTACCCAGCAGTTTTGAGTTCAGAACTTCATCCTGTGTCATGTTAATTTGGCAGTGTGAGTCTTTCTTGTAGTGAAGTCTTTTTTTTACTCCCTCTTAACAGCTGTTACAGCAGCCACACCTTCAGCTCATCTAAACCGTGGTGAGAAATGGATTTATGGCTTATTATGTCAGTGAGATATGTGGACCCATGTTTTCCATTTCCATGAAGGAAGTGGCAAATTGACTTATGACTGAATGCACAGGCACTGTATTATGGGATGTTACTTTCCTCTCATCATTGTTAGTTGCAGCCGAAAAATCTTAGTATCACTCAGACCTCTGATGGTTCCTTTTTTCCAGTACATC
Source organism: Channa argus (assembly GCF_033026475.1). NCBI lineage: Eukaryota > Metazoa > Chordata > Actinopteri > Anabantiformes > Channidae > Channa > Channa argus. The sequence continues at coordinate 27,166,150 of NC_090207.1, forward strand.
ATGTCATGGGGTCACTGACATGTTATTAGACTGACAACAGGCTAAAGTTTTAGTGTAGCTGCAGTGTGTATTTTAGTGGACGTGAGGCCAGAAACACACTGATCATTTACATTTTATAGATTTAGTGCTTTGTTCCTACAAGTTTCTTTTTTTATATTATATATATTATATTTATTATACTTTTCTACGTTCATTATATTATAGTTCATTATGTTCATCTATTGGCCATAGTAGAAGCATGAGTGACTGTGACTATGACATTGTACAAAGACAGAGAAAGTCTCCACAGGGTGGAGGAAAGGATAGATGGATGGACATCACAATAGAAGACTCTCCCAAATCCTTGTATCGATTTTAACACCCTTTTTAATAACATGGTGACTTGACAGCTTTTGAGTCAACATGCTGCGTGCAAAGATATTTCATATTATTTTCCCTGAATTTCCAATAATTATTTGATACCTACTTTAAACTGCTTATTATTACCATAACAATATAATTTGGTTTTAACTTAATGTTGTTACAGGACTAAATGATAACTGTTTCTACACTTTTGATAAGTGAAGTCCATATAAGCAAACATGTCCAGAAATATACTGTACCTTTCCAACAAGTTTTCCCTTCCGGTTCATGCAGAGATAGCAGCCACTTTCAGCACCTCTTATCCTCACTCGACTGCCAAATGTATCTGTCTCAACAAACAGGCGAGCTGACAGAAAATGAGAGAATTGTTATATTGTTATATTGTTATGAGATTGGTCTTGTTTTTTTTTACTATTCATAATTGAATAGGTGAAGTGTCTCTTTTGCAATACTTCTGATGAGCTGAAGCTACAGACACTGCTGACAATAAGACGCTAAAGACAAGATAAGCTTTTTCAAATTACCTTATAAAAACAAATGATTACAACAAATGATGACAAATGTTTTCACTGAACATTAAAGAGCTGCATAGTCAGCCGAATATGCATCATTTTTACCTGCAGTTAACTTTGGCCATTGGCATTACAATAGCATTGTGTATTAGGGTATAGAGATAAAGGTCTTGTCCTAATCAGCTGTTAATTCGCCAGACGATGTCATCATAGATGCAGCAGGGAGGCTCGATTAACATATAAGCCTAAATACACCTCACAGAGGGAGGGACAAGCAGGATGGAGGTGAAACTGCTGTTGTGCCTGAAGTCATCAGTCCCCAACAAGAATAGTGTCAGGGACTAAACATTTTTCATTCCAAATTTTTCATTATACTCTGAATCTCTAAATGTTTTGTGTAATTTATTCCTAAACGGAGCAGAGCACTGTCTAAGATAATTTCCCAATACGTGAAAGGACACGAATGTGAGCAAATTATCTGTTTACCAAGAGCTAGTAAAACGCAAATATCCATCTAAAAAGTAGCTCTATGCTGAGCCTCTCCTGCTATAGCATTAAACATAACTACTCAGCAACTTGCTTCATTATAAAAGCTCATCATATAACATCGACTGCTTTAGAAAAAGTTAAGACTGTATTTTCAAATCCGCATTACAGGAGAAATAAATTCTGATTTTGTTGGATAACCAACCAAAAAGGTTTCGTACTCCGACTATAATCCAGTTAAAACTAAAAAAAAAACAACCGTTTTTTATATTTTTCACTGCGTAGAATTAAACCCTTCAGCCATAGAGATTGTTTATTCTCTAGCTATGTTACAGCAGGGTGACATATTACGCTTTAGTTCCATAACCAGATGCTTACCGTACATATTACCATCCTCAGCTGTGGCGGTCACCCTTTTGCCCTGGATCTGGACGTGTTTCCCGCTGGTGCGGCTGTAGAGCTGGTAGATCCGAACCTGTTTGCGGCTGAGCTGGTCCGTTACTGCGCCCTGCGTCCTCACATACTGGTTAAAATTAGGAGACGGGTGATTCTCCCCCTTTTTTAAAGGGAAAAATAAAATACGTAATTTTTTTCTTTCTAATCTGGGATAAATTAAAGTATAGCCCATTCTCTGAGTAAAACTAATACTACTCCAGATATGAATGTATGAAATAAATACGATATTCAGAAAGTGAGTGCTTTGATGCAATTTCATTATTCCCACTTTTAAAGAACTTTGTTTTAAATAGGCCTATTAAAAAACAAAAACAAAAAACAATAAATGCGCTTACCTGGGCATGGAACCACAGCACGAAAAAATGAAATGATCTGCAGAGGCAACAAGACATACTTGTTATTAAAACAAGACTGCTTAAAATCGAGAAGTCATGTAGATGCACCATATAGTGAGTGTACACCTCTGTACGTCTCCTTACATATAGATACAGCGCTGGTTCATTCCATACATCCTTCTCTTTATTTCACGAGCAAAAACAAGGGCTTCTGGAGGCAGATAAATCCAGAAAGGCTCCGGTAAATAAATCCAACTGAGATCCCACAGTGTTGCATATGCAGTCCTAACTTGTCCATTCACATAGGCAAAGTGTGTGCTTCAACGTCCCAACATTGATCAAAAACCTGACATAGCAGCCAGAGGGATGAAGAGCTCCTCACAAGCTCCGCGAAGCGCATCAGAAGCAGATACATCCATTATTAAACCCCAATGAAAAGTGAGAAAAGTGTAGCTCTGCATAGATTCTTTCCAGTTTTGAAAAGCCCTCTGTCTCACTGTCTTCAAGCTGCTCACTGGTTAAATGTTGAAAGGCAAAGTCCCTCCCTGAAAGCTTCCTATAGTGGGTGGGCACAACAACGGGACACTAACGATGATTATTAAACACACATATGTAGATAAAAATAAAAAATAACTTAAATTCTTTGATAAAGCTGAAAAAAGTTTAATTTCACATTTAAATTATAAAGTTCAATAGAAAAAAAAAAGTAAATAAAGGAGTCTGATGGTTGTAGTAAAAATGTCCTTAAGGACCAGCTCTCTGATTGCCTTTAATGCAGATTATTACAGTTGGATTATAGTTAGAGGCAGCAACCTAATGACATTTTATGGGTGTGTTGATTAGGTGTTAAGGAAAACATTGCCTCCTAACCCTCACCACTCCCTTTTATCTTATGTCACACTCTCAGCTCATACAAAAAGAATCTCAAAGCAAATCATGTGGACAAAAGGCCTGTTTTACTTTACGTGATGAGCAGGAAACCATATTTCCTCTTCCTCCTCAGAACCATTCACATACAGAGGAAATGATATGAGTTAGAATTGCATGTACTGTCTGTAGTTTGTAGCTTCTGATTTCAGATGAGGCTGATTTTGTGACCACTAACAACAGTGTAACATGAAGCTTCAAGTGCCTTTACATCTTGCCCTTCTTTCATTCTCTTGACCCCACCACACAATCTGTGCAGGCAGTTAGGCCTCTATGACTGGAAGCGCCAGCAGCTATTGACTACACTTAGTGGTCACTTGTCATTTTTAACTGTAAAATACCATCCAGCCATTAATCTGTCAGTCACTACTCCTCCAGTCAGTGTTTTTTCAGAAAGGTAAATACTGCATTTAGTGATGTGACTGATGTGTAGTGAGAGGGCCGGGTCAGGATTTGACAGCTGGGTGCCTGCTCCAGGAAATGTGTGTGTGTTTATGTGGGTGAAAGAGAGGGTTCATATTATAATGCAGACTAGTGGGGGCCTGGTGGATCAGTGGTAGAGCATTGTGTAGTGATATACAAGGCCACAGGATGGAATCCCACCCTGCCAGGTGTGGCCCCGCCCAACCCCCATGGGCCACCTTGGTGCCAGTCCCAATATAAGCTTTGCTTTGTTTTTTTTTTTTTGAGTAAAAACTCGTGCCAAATCAGCTTGTGGAACACGCTCCAATGTGGCAACCGCTGAAGGGACGAGCCGAAAGCTACCGATCGTGTGATAATGCAGTCTTGTCACCATCTGGAAATCTAAGTTTATGTGTACAAAAGATGTGAGGAGCATGTTCATACTATATGTGAAGCATTATAACCAGTTAAGTATGATTATGAATAAACTGACAACAGTGATACAGTAAACTGGCCAACTTAATAATTGATTGTTCAATGATAGTTCAATTAGTGTCTTAGTTAATAGTAGTAATAACTAAGGATAAAAAAATCCATCCATGAACTATCTGTAACCACTTATCCTGTATAGGCTTGCAGATGCCTATCCCAGCTGTCAAAGGGTGAGTGGCAGGGTCCACCATGGATAGGTCACCAGTCTATGTCAAGGCAGAGAGACACACAACCATTCAACCATGTACAATTCAAAGTCACCAATTAACCTAACATGCATGTCTTTGGACTGTGGTAGGAAACTAGAGTACTCAGAGGAAACCCACATAAGCACACGGAGGAAATGCAAACTACACACGGTCCACAGTTGGCAACACAACCTTCTAGCTGTGATGCAGCAGCCCCGACCACTCCACCAAAGGTGGGATAAAACTGCAAAGGTGGTTATATTTATGTTACTTTCAAAAGCCTTGTACTAATAATAAAAATTATAAATAGGGAGAAGAGATACAGTAGATAAGTGTGTGTGTGTGTGAGAGTAAACTGACACTAAATTGGCAGGTGCAATACAAATGATCGGATCAGTCGGCAGAATCCTGTCCTAGAAGAACCCAGTTAAATGACCAGACCTCCAGACAGCTTAAAGAGTTCATTTTCACAAAAAAAAAGAAAAAAAAGGGAAGTGCAAGGGGTGTGGGTGATCATCAGGTGGTGAGGTGATGGTCAACCGGGATCTGAAAAGAGAAGACAGAAGAGGTCGGTTAGAAGCAGGTCGGTGCAATGCAGATTAGGAATATAAGAAGGTAGATGATAAATATACTGCACAATATACTGCTGTAGGCACCAGGTGATGGGAGGTGGAAGGAGAAGGCAGTAGTTGGCATCCGCCGCTTGGTCCGGTAAAGAGGGGAGGGGGAGAGCTGCTGAGTCAGGAGCGGGAACAGAGGGAGAACAAACAATGCAGTCCAATAATTCGAGATCCAGTTCACAATGCAATAGCGAAAAACAGAGTACAAATCGAGAGAACCAGAGACAGAGAAACACAGAGTGGAGATATCCAAGGGATAGAGAAGAAGAGAAGTAATAGAACAATACAAGGTTTAATGCACAAAGTCAAACACCAATTATGACAGTACCTTCGCACTAGCTTCTGTCTTCACAGATCTGTGACTCTGCTGTTAACACGTAAAGAAGAGAAGAGAAGAAAAAATGCCACAGCTCAATAGAAGCACCAGCAGAATCTATTTACAAGTTACACTAAAACACATCTCTTTTTATTTAAGATGTGAATGTTGGCTGCATGATCATTCATATTTATGACATGTCAGACACAAAATGCTAACACAACATAGCTGACAGAGCTCCCTGTCTAAAATCTGTGTCCGGTACTAATGCTACACATACTCCCATCTAGACAAGTGCAGTTTGGAGATGCAGGCAAGATGGACAGAGCCCAGCTGTGGAGATGGCTGAGGAGAACAGGGTTTCAGCACAGACCAGGAGTCCTGTGTTTCAGCCAAAGCCAACAGGAGAAAAATTAGGGGGTCACTAAGGTTTGTTTGCTGAGGGATTTCTCTCAGTGCTCCCATTTCTCCCACACACCAAATGGTGAACATTGGTCATCTATTCTTTTGCATCCATTTCCATCAATTAGCTTATTGACAGTTGCATCAGGCTAAATAAGGTTGCCTAGATGTCCTCCAGCTCTTCCAGAGGGATCCCAACAACTTACCCTGTGAGATGAAATATATAACCTCAGCTGGTAATATTCCCAGGGAGCTACTTCAAGCTGCATGCGCCTGGAAAAACTCCACATCTGCACATCCATTTGATGTTTTCACAACGCAAGATAGGAAAATAACTCACGTCAGCCACTTTCATTCATTCCATCCAAAGACAAGGAGCATACTGTAGTTCTCCTTCTCCCCTTATGATAGAATCACTGCACACCAAATGAATTCACCTGTTTCTCTCAGGTTACATCTAACTCTCTCCTATGAAAACCCAGAGATAATTCCTTCATTTGGTACAGCAAGTTACTTTTTTGTCCTTTGATCACTTCTTCAAGTTGCTGGAATGTATTTGCTCAAAATCCTCTTTGTTTTGTTAGTAACAAGACCTCAGAATCAGTGTTTAAAGTACTTTCCAGAATTCCATTACATGTAGTATACAGTACACTTCAGTTTGTTATATGCTTTATTGGGTTGCATATTTTACCGGGCTTTTTAAATGGCTCCTTCAGGTCGTAAATTTCCTAGATGTCTTTCATCTTATCCAGAAGGACCCCAATAACTTCACCCTGTGAATTCTCGGGGCTAACTTCTAACTTACTCGGTTGCATTTTTATTTTATCAGTCAGCTTGACAAGCAAAGTCAAGCTGAATAAAAAATAATAAAAAATATCACAATTTTTGCCATATTACTCTGCACTCAGCCCACAAAGTCAAAACATGTGTTTAGATTTTTTTGTTTGTTTATTTCCACTTCCCCATTGACTTGTGTGTTTTGCTTCAGGTTACTGTCACCACTTTCTGCAGGTATAGATAGTTTTTTCCTCTCACTCATACACAAAACATATCTGCTTGGCCCTTGGCTCTAATCTTTGCTGCATTTTCAAGTGTCTTTTATATTGGCCCAGTTAAGGGCAACAGTCAGCCCTCCGTGTTCTCTGATGTTAGGTTGGTGTGTTTCTGCCTTTAGTGATCTGTCTCTATTTATCCTTCCCTTAGTTCTTAACAGTCATATAATTCCATTTTTCATAGTACATGTTTGCAACATTTCAAAAGAATTAAAGACATTTCCCATACAGCCAGGGTCTTTCTTGGGGCCATTGTAACTCCAGTGGCAAGTGAATGTAGAACTGGTGGTCTCCAAACAGCTCTGACCACATCGTAAAAATAAAGAGCAACTGGTCACTCTTTCTGACCCTGCAAAAATAGAGGCAAGGGTTCAGAAAGTGGGTGGTCTTCTTTATGAATCATCAAACGTAGAGAAAAGAAAAAAGAAAAAAAAAAGGGCTGTAGGATTCACTTGGACAAGCAGCCTGCACCTCATCAGCAGCAGAGCTCTTCTTGTTCTTCACACCACCCAAGCCCACAATCAGGTCAGTCTTTACTGCTTTCAGTTTACTGATTCAGCAGCCAAGGAATGTTAGGCTAAAAATATGAACATAAAAGTCATCTGTTCATTTACTTTGAGCATTTTTTAGATGAGCACTTTAGTTTTACAGAGGTGAAAATGTACAACTCTATGCTTATTACTAAGGCTGCTGACCCTAAGGTATTCCCCTGCCATTTGCAAGCTGACCATTTGAGCTTGCCAAATTTGACACAGCTGACACAGGCAATAAATTTGTACTAGTTTCCCCACCCCCTTTATCCATAATGAGTGTTGCCCTGCAAACCCTTTGAACACAGCCACACACAAACACTATTGTGCACACATACCAGGCACCCTAATGTGATCAGCACCCAATACATTTGTATTATATAAGGACAAACGCAGTCAATTTGCAAAACTGTAAATCTGCAGTAAGTGTTATAATTTGTAAAGATTATTGATATTTCAATACCTATGCCAGTATCTGGTATCAGGTCCAGGTGAAAGCTGGAACAAAGTCTGTGGTTTGGTGGTGTTTTAAGATATAAGAGACAATGACAAAAGTAAATCCAAGCTTTGCTCTGCTAAATCTTAAGATCTATTTGCTAACAGTCATTCTCATTTTTTTCAAGATTATTTTAAATTAAAAAATATTTACCACTGACATTGTACAATAACTAGAACTTCACTTTTAGTTCACTTTGATTTTATTTTCTCTATAGAACCCACAGTCATTGCTATCTACAACTCTCCATCCAGGATTTCACCTCAAATTGCTTTTACTGTTTTTTTTTCTTTGTGTACTTTTCAGCAAAAGTTACTCAATTTCACAAAAAGAAGATGCTGCATATTTGTTTTAGAAGAACACACGTGCATTTTTATTGTTTACATATCTTCCAGTTGTCAGGCATGTGATCCTTTGATACAGTCAAAGAATAAGAATCAGTGACAGTATTTAAGTTCAGTCTTTGAAGGTCTTCATAAGCAGCACAACAGCTGAACTTGTATCAGTACTCAGTGTCAGCAAGTACTCAAATGTAAATACTTGTACTCAGTCTGGGAAAAAATGGTATCTGGTCATCCCTAGTACAGATGCCTAAAATGCATTGCAAGTCAGACTGATATGTGTAAATAACTTGAGGATATGTGGGAGCTAATAGGTGACAGACAACATTGTAGGGGGGATCAGACTCTGCAAATCCCTCTGAGTGCCTGAGCTCTGGGGTTTCCGACAGGTGAAACCCAATTTGCTAATCCATGATTAACATTCACCAGTTGCAGACAGGCTCTGAGAGCTTCATCTACAGGCCAGGAAGCTGAAACATGTCAGACTTCAAAACTAATAAAGTGACTCACACAACTGCCCTTCTCAGAGCAGCAGACACTGACATAGAGGAAGGGTTAGGTGAAGTTGGGAGTAATGAAAATAGTGAAGCACTCTGTACTTACTTGGGGACTACAGAGTCAGACAGGGCCCTGCATCTGCGTTATTTTTAATGAGCAAAATGTCAATGAGCAATGAACATGCTGTAGGCTCATATCTGACAGGGTTAAATGCAAGGTCAGGACAAAGCGAGATCCCTTTGTGAAAACAGAGGCTGTTGTAAAGAGCATTGATTTCTTCTCCTGATTTCTTCTCTTTCCATGCATATATACCATGATATACTATCAACAAAAAGGCAAAATGCAATTTATCGAAATGAAATGGAACCACCCTATGAGCTTACACTCTACAACTACATTCTGAGGTCAACTTATTCTTACACTTGGTGTCACCATCTTGCTGCATTATCCAGTTGTAGTTAAGTTTTAACTCACAGACTAATAAGCTAACATTATCCTTGTGGAGTCTCTGATAGAGAGTGCAATTCATTACAAATGAACAAAAGTTGCTGTGGCCCTGATGCAGAAGAGCGTATCGACACCAGTTTTGGTCGTTTTTGGTTGCAGTAACTAAGGTGTTGAATGCTGTTACTAAATGGTAAATGGTCTGCATTTACTTGAAGCGCTTTACACTGCTTCTCATTCACACAACAATGCGGAAGCTTCTTTGTAGCTGGCCAAAACTCTGGGAGCAACTAAGTTGGGGTTCAGTGTCTTGCTCAAGATCTTCGACATCTGACCAGAGAAGCTGGGGATCGAACCAACAACTGTGGGATTGGTGGATGACCACTGTACCCTATCTGGGCCACAGTCCCCCTGTCTACAGCTTTAAAGAAAAAACATTAGACTGGATTGGTCAGAGAGAAATGTCACTACAACCGTATCCATAGTCCTTTTTTTACTTAACAGACAGAGAATTTAAAGCCCTAAAAAACTGTAATCATTGTCATTGTAGCAAGTTTGAATTAAAACCATAGCAGCAAATGGTTGTTATACAAGTTTGTTAATAACCTTATCACATACATAATATGTCATATTTGAACTGATTTTTCTAAGGTGATTTTAAGAGTTGGCGGCTGTAGCTCAGTTGGTAAAGGCAGTCGTCCGTGGACCACAGGGTCAGTGGCTTGATCCCTGCTCCTGGCTACATGTTGAAGTGTCCTTGGGCAAAACACTGAACCCCAAGTTGCTCCCCGTGGGTCAGTTGAGCACCTTGCATGGCAGCCACTGCAATTGGTGTGTGTGTGTGTGTGTGTGTGAATGGGAATCAACTTTGTAAAGCTCTTTGGATAAAAGCACTATGTAAGCGACTATTTACCATTTAAGAGTTTTGAAGGTTTATGTACCAATGATAGCTGTGCATGTAATTTTCCTAAAAAAAATAAATGCAATTAAATAAAATAAAAAAATAATACCAAAGTAACAGTAAAACAGTAAAAGGTCACATCATTCCATAATATTTATAACATATTAGCAAGCTTCAACATTCACACAAAAGCCTAAATGTAATCTTGGGATGTGGGGCAATAGAAAAAGCATGCAAACAATTTGACCTTTGAACACTATGATTGGGAAACTGGTCATTTATTAGAAATTAGTTATGGATAGAAAAACGTGACCTCCTGCTCCCAGAGGACACATCAGGCGATTATATTTGACTGGTTTGGGATTTCAAGGACTCATTGATAGCCATTTTGGAGATTTATTCTGTCATCAGTTGACGGCGTGACTATAGACAAACGTCACACATGTCACTGGGCCCTGCAGTCAAAACATGTCTCAGACCCCAAACAATTCGTGAAAGAAGTTTGTTTGAAATCTTTGCAAATTTATTACAAATAAAAAAATGAAACAATCTGCATTTACACTCAAAACTGGTCTCTGGTGTATCCTGTTTCCACTGATCATCATTGAGACGTTTCTGCGCCTGTCCACCTGTGGGAAATTCATTTGATTGGACAGGATTTGGAAAAGTATACACCTTTCTATATAAGGTCCTACATCTAAAAGTGCATGTCCAACCACAAACCAAGCCATGATGTCCAAGGAATTGTCTGTAGACCTCTGAGACATGGTTGTATTGAGGCAGAGATCTGTGGAAGGGTACAGAACATTTTCTGCAGCATTGAAGGTTCCAATGAGCACAGTGGCCTTTAGAATGGGACACGAGAAGAGAAGAGAGACAGAGAAGGACCTTAGTCAGGGAGATGACCGAAACGGAACGGCCAGACGGAAACCACTCCTCAGTAAAAGACACATGACAGCCCGCCTGAAGGACTTTCAGACCAAAACAAACAAAATTCTCTGTTCTGATGAAAAAAAGATTGAACTCTTTGGTCTAAATGCCAATTGTCATGTCTGGAGGAAACCAGGCTCTGCTCACCACCTGGCCAATTCCATCCGTAATACAGTAATGCATGGTGGTAGACCATGTCGAGATGTTTTTCAGTGGCAGGAATTTGAAGACTAGTCAGGATTGAAGGAAAGGTGAATGCAGCAATGTACAGAGACATCCTTGATGAAAACCTGTTCCAGAGCGCTCTGGACCTCAGACTGGGGTGAGTGTTCATCAACAGGACAATGACCCTAAGCACACACCCAAGATAACACAGTAATGGCTACAGGACAACTCTGTGAAAGTCCTTGAGCTGCGCAGCCAGAGCCCAGACTTGAACCCCAAGAGATCTGATAATGGCTGTGCACCAACGCTCCCAATCCAACCTGGTGGAGCTTGAGATGTGCTGCAAAGAGGAATGGGAAAAGCCCCCCCCCAAAAAAGCGTGCCAAGCTTGTAGCATCGAACTCAAAAAGACGTGAAGCTGTAATTGGTGCTAAAGGTGCTTCAACAAAGTATTAAGCAAAGGCGGTGATTACTTATGTACATGTATTTTTTTATTTTTTATTTTTTCATTTTTAATAAATGAAAAAGATTTCAAACAAAGTTTCAAAGTTTGTTTGTAAAAGATTTCAAAAATAGTTTTTTAATGTTGTCATTATGGGGTATGTTTGTAGAACAATCAATTTAATCAATTTTGAAATAAGGCTGTAACATAGCAAAATGTGGAAAAAGCGCTGGGAATACTTTCTGGATGTACTGTAATTTTAAATTTTTTACATTTTCTGTTAACAAAATGAATGTGTTGCAATTCAATGTAATTGGAATTTGGGAAAAAAGTAAATACTGAACATATCAATAAGAAGTTCCTAGACAATTAATTTTACATGGAAATATTCAAACTTATAGAACAATACAGTGTTATTAAACTGTTTAACGACTGGCTTTAGATTCTCATAGAACCAGTGTTAATTTGGGCAATTTGATTTAGTTTTAGTTTTAGTCTTGTGACAAAAATGTAAATTAGTTTTAGTCAACATAGTCTAAAAACATTTAAATTTAGTGTTAAGTCAAATTTTTGTCCTTAGCTTTTAATATTTGGCAATCTCTATTCAATCTTAATATATTTTAATATATAAGTTTTGAGGCAACACCTGTTGTGTTCTCATCTACATAAAGAGATGCCTATTTGTTCACATGGACCCCATCTCTATTCTGTAATGATTCGGAAGCTAGTTTACTTTAATTTAATTTACTTATTTTACTGAGGAGCTACAGTTTGATTCCACATGTTACAGGTTGGTAAATAAGACTACAATGCTAAAAAATCCTAATGGATGTTTCTTCATGTCCATTTGTCCAGCCTTCACATATCTTCAAAGTTTTTGTTTTCATTGGGTACTTTTTATTAAATTTTAGCCTCATCTTCATCATAAAAAGTTGGTTGTGAATATTTTCATAGTTTGCGTTAATGAAATTAACACTGCATAGCACTTATTTAAGGCTGGAAAAAGATCGAGGTCTGACTTAATAAAGAGTCATTTTAAACAAATCTACAGACTTTCAGTAATTGTATTCAAAGTGCTTTTCTTCTCTAAACCCAAGCATGTGCAGGACTGTTTCTAAAACACGGATTACCTACAATCTGTACACTCCCTAAATGCCTCCTGCTGACAGTATTTTTCTGGAAGACACAAGCACAGTCCAACCGGTTTTATTTCTCAATGTAAAATGCATTCACAAAGAGAAATGATTGAAAATATTCACAAAGAAATCAAGCAGCTATTGCGAACATTGATTGTGTCAAACTCCAACACAGACAAGATAGACAGTGGAGCTCAGTGGGACCCGTTTGTACTCAAGTGCTTGTTTCAACTTTGGACAGACATTTTCTCAGATTCAGGTCAAGTTTAGTCACGTAGGATAAGATAAATGTTTAAAACTAAGCAGACTACATAAATCCATGTAGAATGATGAGCCTATAATGACTTTCTTTGTTCTAGACAAGTGCTTCTACATTAAAAAAACAGCACAAACTCAACTGTGTGAGACTTGGGTCAGGCTTGACCAGGTTTTACCATACCCTTGGTGCACGACAGGTTGGGACAGAAAAATGCGACCCAATCCATCCACCAAGACAGAGAACAGAAGAGAGTTCCCATTATCAAAACATAGTGGAGACTCATGTTATAACATAACTGTAAGTCTAGAATCATTTATCTGCCACTGTGGTCAATAATATTCTCAGATGTAGGCTACTCACCATTTGGAAAATCTACCTGCTTTTAATGTATAGCAGGGATGAAAATCTAAATGCATAGCATGCAAACACAGGGTTTGACACAGCTAGGCCTATTATACAGTATAACAATCAGCAACGTCTACCTTCCATTCAATTCAATTCAATTCAATAAAGTCAAGACCATAAAGATGAAAACCCAAAAATTCCTCCTTGAGCAACAATGGAGGGGAACAACTCCTTTTAACGGAAGAGACCTCCTGCAAAACTAGGCTCAGAGTGGGCAGCCATCTGCCTTGACAAGTTGGGGTGACTGGAAAGTGGAGAAAGAAAAGAAAAGACCAACAAAACACAACAAAACACAAAACACAAAACACAAAACTCCAAAGCTGAGGACACCTGCAGAAAGGGACAGAGAGAGGAAGAAAGAGAATTAGACCGACAACTACGGGAAAAAGAACACACACAGATACTGAAATGCATTGGTGACAAATGTGAGGTAAGAGGAGAGGAGAAAAGGATGAGAGGAGGAAAGGAGCTCAGTGCTTCGGGGGTTGCTCCCCCAGCAGTCTAACCCATGACTGTAAATTACTATAAGCTTTATCAAAGAGGACGGTTTCCAAATGCTTCCCAAATATGAACTCGGAGCTGGTTCCACAGGAGAGGAGCTTGATAGCTAAAGGCTCTGCCTCCCATTCTACCTTTGTAAATTCTGGGAACCAAAGTAGGCCTGCATTCTGAGATCGAAGTGGCCTACTGGTATGATATGGTACTATGAGGTCTTCTATATATGATGGAGCCTGACTGTTTAGAGCTTTATATGTAAGAAGCAGGGTTTTAAATTCTATTCTAAATTTAATGGGAAGCCAATGAAAAGAAGCTATTGAAGGTGATATATGATCTCTCTTGCTAATTCCAGTCAGCACTCTTGCTGCAGCATTTTGGATTAATTGCAGGCTCTTTAGGGAGTTACTGGGGCATCCTGAAAGTAGGGAATTACAGTAGTCCAACCTAGAAATAACAAATGCATAGACTACCTTTTTGGCATCACAGGATGCTACTAATTTTGTTGCTTGTTTTATATGGGAGGTAAAGGACAAATCCTGGTCAAAATACCTCAAAAATAACAAAGGTTCTTTGCAGTAGTACTGGAGTAAGGTTATCTAGAGTAACAATTGTAACAAATTGTGGGACATCCAAGTCTTGTACGTGTGGTAGAAGCTTGATTAACAGATTTTTCTCATCTGGTTCCAAAGATAGATATAGCTAGGTGTCATCAGCATAGCAACGAAAACTTATGGAGTGTTTTTTTAATAATGTTTCCTAAAGGAGACAAATATAAAATAAAAAGTATTGGTCCTAACACAGAGGCTTCTGGAACTCCATAACTAACTATTGTGTACGTAGAGGATTTATCATTAGTAATAAATTGTTGCGAGACTAGCCCATTATCTGAAGCCAAGAGTTGGTGACTTTTACCAGTGCTGTTTCTGTACTATGATGAACTCTAAATCCTGACTGAAAGCCTTAGAATAAATTATTCCTCTACAGGTGGTCACATAATTGCTTTGCAACTACTTTTTCAAGAAGATTGGATATTGCTCTGTAATTGGCTAATACACCTGGGTCAAGACAGCATTTTTTAATTAGTGATTGGCTTACAGCTACTTAGCCAGGCATGTTGTAGATGGCCTGTTTCTAAAGATAGACACTTCATTTAGTAAATGAACATTAGCTAGTTACAGCTGATTGAACTTGCAGACAAAAATTTGCAACAGTTTTCATAGGTACCGGTTTTAGCGTATAACAAGCGTAATAGAGGAAATCTACTCAAAAAAGTCTGGAAAAAAAAGAAAAATAAATATCTATACCTACTTATCCTGTTAAAGGTTGAGGGACAGGCTGCCAAGTTTAGCTCTGTAAATTTATCTTTAAGGAAATTGGAGTGCCCTGAGCCTAGACTTAAAAGTGGAGAGGGTGTCTGTTTCCCAAATCTGAACTGGGAACTGGTTCCACAGGAGGGGAGTTTGATAGCCAAAGGCTCTACCTCCCATTCTAGCTTTAGAGGTTCTGGGAACCACAAGAAGGCCTGCATTCTTAGATCAAAGTGGTTTACTGGGATGACATACCACTATGAGTTTTTTAGATATGATGGAGCTTGACAGTTTAGAGCTTTATATGTATTTTATGGGAAAGCAATGGAGAGACATTAGTGAAGCTGAAATATGATCTCTCTTGCTAGTTCCAGTCAGCAGTCTTGTTGCAGCATTTTTGAATTATTATTTTTGAATAGACTTATTAGGAACTCAGTGGGATATCCCGAAAGGAAGGAATTACAGTAGTCCAACCTAGAAGTAAGAAATGCATGGACTACCTTTTTGGCATCACTTTGAAAAAGGATGCTACTAATTTGTTCCATAGGTAAAAAAAGGCTTTTCTAGAGATTTGTTTTATATCTGAGTTAAAAGACAAATCCTGGTCAAAAATAACTCCATGGTTCCTTGCAGTAGTACTGGAGGCCAGAGTTAGGATATCTAGAGTAACAATATGATTGGACAGCATATTTGTGAGATTTTTAGCCCCCAATTCTATGACAAGTCTAGCTCTGTGAATTTATATTTAATGAAACTGGAGTCCGCTAAGGAAAACCCGGGAGAACATGCAAGCTCCACACAGAAAGGACACGGTCAGCTAGGGACACAAACCTGCAACCTTCTAGCTGTGAGGCTGCAGTGCTAGCCATTCTCAAATAACCATAAGACTAAACCTATGGTAACTATAGTTATTTCTGGAAATTATAAGAACATAACCTTTTATGTCATTCATTCTTATCAGCGTCCCCTCATTCTTGGCAACATGTGAATAAAAAGACACAACATACATATCAGTTGGAATAGTGGCAAGATACCTGGATGGGGTACTAATTGTCTACTGTATCCTTTTGTCTCAGCTCATCAACCTCACTTACCACCCAGGAGGCAGAGGAGCATTTCCTGTTTTCTCTGCGACCCAGCAGAATGCATGGACCTGATGGAAGTCTTCAATTAAATATCCACCATCTTCCTCCATATCGTCCATTGCCCAATGTAGTAGTGTGCTTTCTTGAAATCCTTGAAAAGTGTCAAGTTGATTTCAGGGCAACTCTTCAATTTAAAGTGTGTCTCTCACCAGACTTAACATGGGTGGAGGACCAGTAATGCTCCATTCCCTCTACAGTAACTGAGTCATAGAAGTGGATTTGAAATACCAGGCATGCTATTGTGCACGTGTGTGAGTGTGTGTTTGTGAGTGTGTCGCTGTCGCCAGCCACATAACTGTAGGGCACCACTTGTCTTGCCATTGGTCTGAGGTCTGTTGTATGGTGGGGTGGGCTAAGGAGACTGACAGAAAATAGTAAATGGAAAATTCCTGTGTGAAGTGCAGTCGTTGTTGATCAGGTGTGAACTGCAGACCAAAGATCAAGAGAGCATGAAAGGTCGGAGGGAGCGGACAGCTGCTGCAGCCCACATGTAACCATTCCACCATAGCATACCACCTGGGACTGGAGGCTGCGCTTGCCTGTGGGGAAAGATGCAAGTTAGCTACTAAATAATAACTTATTTCATACTTAAAGTTAAGTGGTACTGTCATAACATTTATGTCAACTTGATCAATTCAGTGTAAAGCAATTAGAAAGTATTAGATCCATGGAATAATGTTAGCTAAATTTTGACTTTAGGTTTAGAATATTAAATTAGTTAGTAAATGCTAAATGGTCTGCACTTATATTGTGCTTTTCTACCGACTGGTACTCAAAGCGATTTACACTGCTTCTCATTCACCTATTCACACTCAGCTGCTATGCAGCTGACCAACACTCCGTGGGAGCAAATAAGTTGGGATTCAATGTCTTGCTTAAGGACGCTTCGACACGTTACTGGACGAACCAGCAATTGGGGGATTGGTGGACAACCGCTCTACCTCCTGCACTGCAGACCCTGCCTCGCACCTCGAAGGTCCCTGCTTTGAATCCACCTGCCAGTTGCGGCCTTTCAGTGGTTGCAGTTCACCTAGTGCTTGCATAGGTATTCTCTGGGTACTCCTGTTTCCTCCCACAGTCCAAACATATGTGTGTTAGATTAATTGGTGAATCCAAATTAATTCGTCACTTGGGCGACTGTGGCACAGGAAGGTAGAACGGTTGTCCACCAATCTCACAGTTGTTGGTTCAATACCCACCTCCTCCAATCACATGTCGAAGTGTCCTTGAGCAAGACACTGAACCCCAACTTAGTTGCTCCCAGTGAGTGTTGGCCAGCTGCATAGCAGCTCCCCCATTGGTGTATGAGTGTGTGTGTGATTGTTAGTGTGAATGGGTGAATAAGAAGCAGTGTAAAGTGTTTTGAGTGCCAATAGGTAGAAAAGCGCTATATAAGTGCAGAACATTTACCATTTACCAAAACAAAATAGGTGTGAATTTGAGTGTGAATCATTGTATGTCTGTGTCTGTCTCTCTATGTTTGCCCTGAGATAGACTGGATACTTGTCCATGGTGGATCCCGCCTCTTGCCCAATAACTGCAGCTTCCCGCAACCTTAAATGGGATAATGGGTTAGAGCGTATGCATGGATATATGGTTTTTTGATGAAGAAGGTAGTTATAGAAGGCACAGTAATAATTGCAGTGGTAAAAAGGAGAAAATATAGCTATTTGGCCAACTCAGCGTCAATGAATTCAGTATCACCTCCTTAATCAATAAAAAACAAGAAAATAAACAAAAAGACACAGGAATTTTCCACAGGAGACCAGTGGTTGACTCCAGCGTGAGATGTTGTGAGCTGTAATGATGATTTTTGTAATGATGATTGTAACACAATGTGGCACATGAGGTTACTTTTCTTTAACTTTAGCAATTTGTTGTGTGTATATAAAGCTATCGTCATCATCAGGTGATGCTTCTGGATCGTCCAATACCAACCTAAAAATTGTACTTGTAGCATCAACAACAGACACCGTTGCTCTCAGGGTGTCAAATAGTGGTGCTCCTGCCATTAATGCCAGTAATGCCAAAGGGTAACTGTGGCATCATTATGATATGCCAAACAATGTACAACGCTGCACTATTCAAAGCCTTAGGAAGCATCAATATCTGACACTGTGGGATGAGAACGTGTTGGAATGATTAAGCAGAGCTCTCACATCTCCTGCTTAGGCCAACCTTTTAATAAGCAGGACCTCACAATATGTCCTGGTTTTCAACAGAACTGTCATAACAAGGGAACAACACTGCGTATGGGCACATTAAACATAAAGAAAGGGCATTGTGTCAGGGGTTTAGAAATTAGGTGACATTATTCTGTGTAAAGATCTCTTCTTCTATTCATTCAGCCAGCAGAAATATACATAGGGACATATTTCTTGAGCAAGTATTTCATAAGCAATTTAGTATGAGATGAAGGTAATACAGTTGTTTCTGAGAGATTGAATCAAGTCTTGTGGATATGCTGTCCACAGAACCAGAGTTACCCTGGGCCAATAATGTTTGGATGTGAGTAGAGATTGGCGGGGTCAATGGCAGCCCTTCTGGAGGTCACAGCCAGGTAAGAGGACAGCACTTTGTTCAGAGCTACTCCCAAAGCCATCAGTCACATGTTCCAACAACATAATGACATAAATAAACAAGGCTTGATGTTACTTCAGCCAATGGGAGGAAAAAACACCATCACTTTGTGGTAGATGTTTGATTGTATTGGACAATACAGCAGTGAACACACGAACCACTGGTGTTTTTACAGGGTAAAAAAACTGTAAAAGCCAGTCCATTAAAGGTCCTTTTTGCTGAAATACTGCAAAGCCAACCAGAAATTTCCCGCTAAACTAATTGGAATCAGTGATATACCTGTGGAGGGGTTGGAGTCAGGTGGTCATGGAAGGAGCAGTGTAATAGGAAACTTTCAGAGACAGCACTTAAACACTTAAAAGACTCATAAGTGCGTCTCTTGTTTCTGTTCACCTGCAAAGCTCCGGCATCAAGCCCTGAGCAAGTTGATACAAGACCCATCACTGTGGTTGCAAGCGCAGAAGTTGTTGGTTAGTGTCTGAGCTCCCCTCAAAGAGTATTTTCTGGCAAAGGCAATTCCAAAGTATAGCCTTTTTCACATATAAACCCCAGAGAATATCTGGAGAATCCGGTCAGAACATTCTCAGAAATTGCTCTTTCAAACTTGCAGTGCACATCGGAAGATGTGTCACTGTGAGATGCAACGCACTGTACTGTGAAACACACAGTGTTTTGTTTACCGCACGTCGAAGAATTTGTTTCACAATTTCAGTGTCTGCCCTTACTGACAGAAGATCACAACTTTTGTCTGCAGTTAGTCCTTGTTGTTCGCAGACATTGTTTGGAGTTGTGATGGCACACATGTAGCACACAGCAGGAGATTGTCAAAGTCAGACCCGTTCTTACATGGGAAGAAATTCCACTTGATTTAAATGAGAGGTGCTGTCCGGTGAAAGCATGCAAAATAAATGACATGAAATAAAAATGTGAACACTGTGTTTTAATAATAACACGATGAAGCAGAGCTAGTCACAGTGAATCCTTCATACAATTCACTGCTCAATTCACACACAGGATCACTACATCTATATCGGACAATAGCCAGACTTTGTACTAGGGGGTTCCCAGGATCAAGTCCAAGTGATTTCCAGGCCAGCTGACTTGGACATTTGTGTTTAAAATGCAGCTCCTCCGGACAAGTTCAGAGCTGCAGTACATGTAAGAAAGTAGCTCATCGTGCTGGTCTGTGCTGGTCTATGCCACTGTGTGCGGCGTAAATGCACCACCCTGTTAAAATAATTCAATGCATGGACTTTAAAATCTTACAGATTTCTTAACTGTTATGCAAATGGTAAAGCTGGTTTCCCAAATTGAGGAAGAGGATTAGGGAAACCTGATTTCCCCAGGTAGATGTCTCCTGGAGAATGCTGATTTCTCTGCCATGTATACACATAATTAGGTTTCTAATCAGCTTTCTCCAACAGCACAATATGCATAACAAAAGGCACCAGATGGGAACAAGCAGCTGAGTAAAAGGAGAGATCATTAACAGAATGATGCTGTCTTGTTTTTAAACAAAGCCAATGACAGAAAATGCCTCATAAAGGTCTAAATAAGTAACTTTCCCATGCAGATTTTTTTTCATCGAGACAATTCGCTCTGTGGATCAGCTGTGTGTCTTTTCTGTCTTTTCTGTCTCTCTCCCCCTGTGTTGTCACTCTGCAGCAGCATGAATGCAGCCAGAAAATTGGAAATACAATATAGAAAGCAGCATTTTCTCAAACTAGACAGGTAAAATCTGTGAGCCATGCTCCAAAGTAGGTCAGAGATGGAGGAGTAACCAAGTTATTCATCAGCTATATAAACTGATTTCTAGTAACGTGGTTATTTAAGTGCATGAAAACACAGTAATTGAAAACACAATAATAACAATAATAATAATCGAATCCAAATAATCCAAATCCAAGTAATAAACCAAATTCATTGGTTTATTACCAATGCTGTGATGGTGTATATGCTGCACACACCCAAACATATATAAATGTATATGTTTGGGTGTGTGTGTGTGTATATATATATGTGTGTGTGTGTATATATATATATATATATATATATATATATATATATATATATATATATATATATATATATATATATATATATATACACACACACACACACACACATATATATATATATATATATATATATATATATATATATATATACACACACACACACATATATATATATATATATATATATATATATATATATATATATATAGTAGAGTATAGGGTGATGTCCATGAGATATAGTTTATTGTGAAGTAAGCAGGACTGTGATCTGGGTTAATTACTTTGTGGTGTTTTTTGGTTTAAAAACAAAAGGCAAAAGTCCTGATAAATTTGCATTTGATTCTTTCATGAATCCAAAAAGGGTGCTACTGGTCCATAGCCACAGTGTTAACTGGACAAGCTGCCAGTGTTGCCTCCGGTTCCAGTTTAATCGCTTGTCCTATAGTGGTTAATGCTCCCTCAATTCATGCATCCTAGTACCCTTCACATTGATAAGAAATCCAGCTTTAGGCTTAAACACAACAGCATTAAAGCTCTAAGAAGGTTGGCTCTCACTTCTTGAGTTGCTGGTGGTCAAGTGGCCTATATCTGATAGTGCTCTGATAACAGCATTTGATCTTCTTTGTGTGGAAAGCAAACACTGGTGGGGGTCAGATATGTTTTCAGTAATGCCATTAGCCCATTCATTTGGTTCTCAAGTGTATGAACTAATGGGGTGATGGAACTGGAGCTTCAAACAGGCATTACAACTCTATTATTTAGCAAATTATTGCTTCGTAATTACACTATCATTGACCTCATCACCTACTGAGTGGATAGAAGGGGGAGGTTTCCTACCATCTGCATAGAGGAAATAGATAGTTTAAATATGACAGGTTTTGTGATTAAGATTGCACCTTTGCAGAAACATGTCTGACATAATTATATTCAGCAAGAATAAGATTTAAATTGTGAAGTAGGACAAGACTAAAAAATAACAAAGCCATATCTAACTATTGCAAAATAAGTATGAGGATCACCAAAAAAGGAAGTGCTCCATCTTTGTGATTTTTTTTGGTTTCTTTCCATATTAAGACAAATTCCCAATTACTACACCAGTGACCTTTAAGCTAAACCCATTTGACAAAGCATCTAAAAAACTACAGCTACCATGAAACTACTAGCACAGCAGTGTGGGTACTTGGATGAGCATAATGTGGTTTTATCCTACAGCCATAGAATTACTGTGCACACATTAGCTGCACCAGCACTGTTGTGATGTATGTTTATGGATGCAATGCTGGTGAGCAGAGTCACCAGAAACTTTGACACAGTTTCTGTTGAATGACATCATACTCACCTTAGTTTCAGCTTTATCACGGCCAGAAGTAGACAAATCTATTTCTTAAAAGGTTTCGTGGACAACAACTTGAACCTACAACTGTGGGATTGGTGGACGATCACTATGCCTCCTTCGCCACAGTCGCCATAGTGCTAATCTACTGTACCTTCCTCTGATTGCTTTTGAAAAATCTAAATGTAGACACAATCTTAGACACATTACTAAAGTTTAAACTCTCTCCAGCAGCAGACATTTCTCCAGGTAAAGATGTGGCATTTGATCATTAGCATCATTCATTTATTAGTGTTTTAATTACAATCACAATAGGTCCTCAAAAGTAATGCCAATGATAAGAAAACTAATTGGAGGTTGTGGGTTGTTGGAGAAGACGGGAATGCTCAGACACTGACAGAAAGAAAATCAACTAACTTGGATTTCAAGTAACTGTTTGTATTTCATCAGAGTCTACAACCATGGTATTAGCATTTTAATGCTAAAATGCTGACGATTATGTTTGAATGATTACCATGACTCATCTTAATGTAGTGTATCATCATTTGGTTAATGATAAAGATAAGTTGGACGTGTTGAGAATGTTTCCAGGTACCCCGGAATATCCCCAAACCCAGTTTCTTATTTAACCACAGGGATTTTAAAAATGTTTATTCACTGAAATTTTCTGATCTAAATGGGATTCGGGTGGAAGCCTGATCCCACCAGGGCTCTCAGGTTCAGACAGGAGGCATCAGCAGACTGAAGGAACACTCAACAGTGAAGCAAAGATAAAGCATGAGATTTGACAGCGGATATGGTTACATGTCACTTCTGATAGATCTCGGCATTCCTGAGAAAATGTCTGCCTATACCTCACTTCAGCACTCCAGCCCCCTCTCCCTCTTTCAGTCTCAGGTTGACAGGCTGAGCAGCAGACACAGGGGTCCACAGCAGGGTGTGTGTGTGTGTGTGTGTGTGTTTATGCGTGGGGGCAGTGAGAGACAAGCATCACCCCTCTCCCCATAACTCCCAGTATAGCTCTAGTCACACTCCAATTAAAACAGAAGCAGCTCCTTGCTCTCATGGCTGGCTGGGAGCAGACAGCAGCTCAGTCACAGATAAAAAGAATCGAACAGACACTTCTGACAGTGTTTATTTTTTACACCCAAGAAGAAGATGTATGAGGATAATGTCACTGTTTGGGGTGGTTGAGAGGGAGTTGTTTCAAAATACAGCAGTATTAAGTTTTAAAATTTGTTATAGTTTTGCTGTCTTATCTTGAATTAATGAAAGATTTTGCCCAGTTAATTGTATAATAGCAGTAAAAAGGCAATAAATAAATCATTATCATGATGTGTTTCATAAACACAACAATTATGATGTTAGCAGAAGCTTGTTCACAGTAGGGAATCCCTGGGAAATAACTGACATATATCAAACACCTATATACTGAAATACACCAAGTATAAATATGAGAGACAGTTCACCAAAAGTGTGGTTTATCTTGTAGAGCAGCATGGGCTTATGGCTGAATGGCATCACAGTGGGGGTTTTGATTATTTTAATGTTTATGCCCTGCCCTGTCTTACAATTTCACACATATAAAACGGGCAACGCTGCACTTATTGTTCATTCTCCAATAAACTTCTGATGAAACATGTCCATAGTTAAAAAACTTTTCAAGGAAAAAGAGAGACAGAACCATCTTTCACACAGATAACAGCACAAAAGCTAAAACTACAACCTTCACTACAGTGTCCGCACAGCGTGTCGTCCTGCTGAACATAAAAAGGTGGTCGTATCAGACACTGTATAAGTCAATAACTCAGAACTTCTTGTATTGGCCAATCAAACACTTGCTTTGCATTCCAGTAGAACCCATTGTAGCAGGTGTTAACAGAAAACAGATAACAACAAAGCATGTTGAAGTTTTGTTTCATGGAACCGCTCATGTAGTAACTCAAGGAAGGGATTTACATAGCTACAATAAACACCTTATGATAAAATGCTGGCTTAATAAACTAAATCAATTACTCACGCTCCATGCCATAGTCCTTTCCACAAAATTACAATAAATAGAAAGCTCCAAAACTTACTAAACAAGCAAAAATAACAGAAATGATCTCATTGGTCAGAGAGGGGAACCTTGCTCAAAAAGATGATGTACACAATGTACTGCTACTAGTGCCGTTCTGTGAGTCTGGGCATCGGAGCTTTTGGCAGAAACTCTACACCTTAAGATATTTCATAAGTATATTTCTACTAACTTTAAGTTGGTGTATCTTGTAAGAAAACATTATATATGGGAATATAACCAAAAACAGCATCAATCAATAATAATGCACAATCCATTGACTATATAAGTGTCCTCTAGACACTTGGGGGGAGGTCTAACTCTGCAGTTTCTCTTGTTGGTTACTGGTTTGGTTTTGTTGCAGAGAAATCCTCTGTTTTGATCTGGTCTCTCAACAGCAGCCAGCAGTTGTTTTCCTAGAAAAGGCTTTCATATATATATATATATATATATATATATATATATATATATATATATATATATATAGAGAGAGAGAGAGAGAGAGAGAGAGAGATAGCTATATATATATATATATATATATATATATATATATATATATATATATATATATATATATATATATATATATGTGTGTGTGTGTGTGTGTGTTTGTGTGTGTGTGTGTGTGTGTGTGTATATACAATCACTACCTGTCCAGCACCAAACAAACAACTAGATATTAGCAGTTGGTGGAGGCAGACAACAGAAATAAATGATAAATTTTGGTCAGAATTGTTGCTATTTGACAAAAAAACTACACCAATTAATAGCCGGCCATATCAGTACACGGCACCATTCTAGCCGCAGACCAGAAGACCGCAGAACAAAAACAAACTGAATGTTGCCACTCCATCGTATCTTTACAAAAGTCATGCATTTCATGTCTTGACAGTTTGTTAACCCCCACCCCCAAAAAAATGCAAGACAGCGGTGAAATCCCCACTCCTACACACACACCTATTTTAGAACATTCCGGAAGCCACCGATGAATGACATCCTGTGAGGCACAGTATCCGTCAGCCCAACCCACCCACTGCAAAGTCTGACGGCCTTAATACACTAGTGCACCTGAACTGTGAAAGGAAGGTGAAAATTAAGTCTACTTTGGAGCATTAAAAAAAAGCCTGTGGCTTATCTCCCGGCTGGAATGATGCCCTCCCCTATCTGACACACAAGGAGGCAGGGAAACTGCCTCAATGGGAAACAACATGGCCCTTTACAAAAGCCTGTTATAACAATTAGTACTGAGTGCCAGGGTTTGATTTGACCATCTAATTGCTGCTTCAGGGATGAGAGAGTGTGTGAGGTAGCTGGGAAGGCTGGTTAGCTGTGAGGTGCCCTGGGGGAGAGCCGCTGTTACACAATAGCAGCGTTCTTTTCACATTCAGCTTCTACAAAATGGGTGCACTCAAAAGACTTTATCCCACAGTCAGACCTGGCAAGAAAAGTCATTTACATTGAAAAGTTGGGTGCAACATCATTTCAGGTGTCCCCTATTTACATGCTACACTTCGCCCACCCTTAAAAAAATACACTGTTATATTATTATTTTCTGGAGATGAACAAAGGGATAACCTGATTGTTATCAGTTTCTCACAATGGTTTGGCCTTTCCACAGAGGCCAAATTGACCAGGATACCATTCCTGAATGCAGTTATCTTCTAGTGATGAGTGGCTGACACAAATAACTGTAGGCCATGCATGTAAAGGGATGGCACTGTGCTACAGGATTACAGGAGCCTCATCCACGGTGGTTTGAGCTGAGTTTCATACTTTCACCTCCTAATGCGACTGGGATTTCACTCCTCTGCCCCGCCACCCCCCTGCCGCCCAGTCTGTTTCCAGGAGTCCGTCCTCACATACCAAATCCCCCATGCTCTTAAATATCACCTGCTTTCTGCTCCTTTAATCACCGCAGTAAGCATTCCTTCATGCAGTTTACAGCACAGGTAAAAGGGAAAAAAGCTCTCAAAACAAAGCTGAAGCATTCTATGCAAGTTGTAACTGCAACCATGTCTTAGACAAGAAGAGTACTTGAAATACATGTATAGGTGGTTCATCAGAATCCAGTAATAACTTTACAGTATAAAATGTCTGTCAAATGCTTCTTTTTGTAACTAAAATAATTAAACGTAGTTAATGAAAATTTCAGTTATTTCTTTCTAATTAGTACATTTTGAAGTATTCTGGTTTTTAATAATTTAAGTTTTTAATATAACAATTGTGAAACTGTTGGCAGAGCCGGAAGATGGGGTGCTCATGCTAGTGCTAAATTAGGTTATTGTTATTAAGAATGGAGACCAAACTCTGTAGATTTGACATAAAATGCCTTCATGTGCCCCAGCTACTGTTCTTTCATACATACCTACATTTGGGGGCTTAGTTTTATAGTTTTATCAAAACATATTGCACTAAGAGTGTGTTTATATGGACTTAAGTAACGGGTTATAGTCTTTCTCAGGAAAGCTAATTTCTTAACTGTCTTGTAAATGGGAAAGAAATTGGAGTAGGGGATTAGTGAAACCTGGTTTCCTCAGGTAGATTTCAGTTGGACAATGCCGATTTTTGTTCCATGTATACTTAACCAGGTTTCTAAACATCGTTCTCCAATTGAAGTCTAAATAAGTCACTTTCCCAGATTGACTTTGATTGATTTTTTAAGATTCAGACAGCTCCTGTTCATTAACTGTGTGTCTTTGTTTTATTACAATCTGTACCTCTGTGCTGTCACTCAGCTGTAACACACACAAAAAATAAAAGTCAGAAAGCAGCAATTTTCTCTTAGCTGGCAGGTCAATTTCAACCAGGAACTTTATCAAAGTTGTGGCAATTCACAACAAAAATGAAACCTAGGCTGATTAGGAGAGATGGCGTCCATCCTACTTTAGATGGTGCAGTTCTCTTATCCAGAAATATACCTGCTTTCATTAGACATCCACAAATCTAACAATCCATAGTTGAGCCTAGGATGCAGAGATCCAGTCCTACACACCTCTCTGCAGTGTCCTTACAGCCTTAACCCGCACAACTCCCAAATACTTAGAGTGACTGTGTCTGTTCACCGATAGAGGACAATAAGAACAGCCCCTGGTTTCTGTTCAGCACTGTAGCCAGGCTGGCTAATTGCCATAGTTATGTTGAGCCTAGTATTCCCTTAACTCTAAACAGCAATGACTTCATTACTTTCTTTACAAATAAAATTGTAGCTATTAGAGATATAATTCACCAGATCCTCCCCTTAAATATTACAGATAGATCTTCATGTACGACAGTGCTAGAATCATCAGTAAGGCTTTTTACCCATAGATCTCACTGAGCTAACTTTAACTATTACATCATCTAAACTAAAAACCTGTCTGCTAAACCCTATTCCAACTAGACTGTCCAAGGAAGCTTTACCTTTGATAGACGCATTAGATATATATTTCATAGGATTTTGAATTCGTCATAGTAAAGAAACAGCATTAGTAAAAGTCACCAACGATCTTCTCTTGGCTTTAGATAATGTTCTTGTCTCTGTATTTGTTGTTTTAGATCTTAGTGCTGCATTCGATACCACTGATCATAAAAGTTTAATACAGAAACTAGAACATGACATTGGGATTAAAGGAACTGCGCTAGGTTGGTGTAAATATTATCTATGAGATAGATTACAGTTTTTTCATGTTAATCTTCCCTGCACAGCCTCTGTAATAGGACCAATATTTTTTACTTTATACATGTCTACTTAAGGAAACATTATTAGAAAACGCTCCAAAAATGTCCATTGCTATGCTGATGATATCCAGCTATATCTATCTATTGAACCAGAAAAAAAAATACAATTAATCAAACTTCAAGCATGCCTTCAAGACATAAAGGCCTGAATGTCCCACAGTTTCCTACATCTAAACTCATAATACTATGACTCAACTGCAGTCATAGTATTTAGGCCTAAAATATTCTGTCCAACAATATTGTTACTCTAGATGGGATACAATGTCCCCCATGTATTACACTGAGTTATGTTTGACCAGGACATATAAAACAAATCTCTAGAACAGCATTCCTCTATCTACGGAAGTTTGCCAACAAAGTAATACAGAAAAGTAAGTAATACAGAAAAACCAGTCCATGCATTTGTTAGCTCTAGGTTGGACTACTGTGATTCCCTCTTTTCAGGATGCCCCAGTAACTCCCTAAATAGGTTACATGCTGCATAAATGCTGCAGCAGGCGTGCTGACTAGAATTAGCAAGAGAGTTCTGGCCATTGGCTGCCCATCTCAGTAGACCACTTTGATCTCAGAATGCAGGCCTACTTCTGGTTCCCAGATTTTCCAAAGTTAGAATGGGAGGCAGAGCCTTTCATCATCAAGCTCTTCTCTTGTGGAACCTGCTCCCTGTTCAGTTTCTGGAAGCAGACACCCTCTATACTTTTAGGTCTAGGCTAAAACCTTCCTCTATGATAAAGCTTATACTTAGTTATAGTCATGCTGCTATAGGCTTAGACTGCTAGGCTTAGATGCACCCTCTCCTCTCACCCCACATTTATTTGTCCCCACTGTATGACACTAACTTTGTGTCTTCCCTCACCTGTAGTTTCCCTTCTCCTCTTCTATCTCCCTCTCTCTGTCCCTTTCTGAAGGTGTCACCTGCTTTGGAACTATGTGTGTTTCAGTGCACAGCTACTGGTCAGACTAACCTGCTGAATATTTTGTTGCTTTTTGTTGCTCTTTTCTTTTTGCTCTCCACTTTCCACTGAGCCCAACTGGTAAATGAAGATGGCTGCCCACCCTGAGCCTGATTCTTCTGTAGGTTAAAGGGAGTTTTCGGCACTGTTGCCTAAGGCTTTCTCAAGAGGGATTTGTTGGGTTTTCTATATCTGTATAGTCTTGACTTTTTATGTAAAGTGTTGTGAATTGGTGCCATATAAAGTTGAACTGAACTGAATTTAAATGAATTGAAAATGTGAGGTAAAGTACATATCCTACATATTCCTCACAGTGGTACTGGAGGCCCAAGCTATGCCATATAGACTAACTATATTGTTAGACAGCATATTTCTAAGATTTTTAGATAAACACAATGACTTCAATTTAGTCTGAATTTAGAATTCAAACCTTTAAGGCATGTTTGAAGTTTGACTAATTGATTTGTTTTACCTGGTTTCATAGATAGATATATAACTGGGTGTTGTCAGAGTAACAATGGGAATTTGTCATAACAATATCTAAAGGATGTTTAGAGTCAAAAGTATCAGTACTAGCATAGATTTCTGAGGAATATTGTATTAGACTATTAAGTATATGGAAGATTTATCACTAATATAACCAATAAATGCAGCACTAACATCTATTAAGACATTTAGAAGTTAGTTGTCGGTTGCAACCTCCACAGGTTGACAGAGTGGTACACATCTGTCTTTGACTCAATCATTCTATTGTGTTTTGGCATCTAAAAACCTTTTAAACTTATTTAAATAATCACAACTTTATTGTATCACCTGTTCATGAATTTGTCCTAACCCAACCTACTTTCACACTGGAAAAAGTCTGATAACAGCCTTAATGTAGTATGAAAGCTAATAGATTTATTCCTCTCCTGTTGAATAAAAATCAAACATGTTCTATTTATATGTATAAAACAAACAATGACCTAATTGTCTCCAAACAACTTAAATGATCATGTTAGCCAACTTGTGATCCAGGTTTTAGCGGTTAGCTTGGAGTTTTTAAGTGGGGACAGGAAATTTGATCATTGTTCATGCTCATATTTTGTGTCCTATGGCTTATCCCAGCATCACATCTGTGTGAGCTGGCTTTGAAACTGAAGCAAAACATGGAAAGAAATCACTTGATTATGACATCACATCTTCAGAATGCATTCTCCCCAGCTGTGCAGTGCCGGTCCAAGCCCGGTAGATATTGGGGAGGGTTGCGTCAGGAAGGGCATCCGGCGTAAAAACTGTGCCAAATCAACATGCGGACAATGATCTGCTGTGGCGACCCTGAACTCACGGGATAAAAGCCGAAAGGACAAAAAAAAATAAAAAATAAAAAAATCTTCAGAACGCATTCGACACTCCAGCCCAACTGTATACACAGTCTCACAGTCCCACATCCCATCAGAAATGTTTCCATTTTTATCCTAAGAATGTACATGGGTATTAGTTGGCTGTAATTACATTAATGTGATTTGTTTCTTTATGGAATAATCTCCTCAAGGCTTAAACTCCTTTCCAGCAGATCATATATAATTCAAGGTGTGCTACATTCACATTCTTGAGAAACCCTAAATTTCTCCCTCACCTCAGTCGACAGAGAAGGCCACTTCAAAGCAGGGGCTGAGTCACATGGGCAATAGAAGCCTGGGACCAACAAATGCACCAGTTGTAAAACTTAACAAGGTGTGAATGCCCTCCGTGTGCCCTGGCTCTCCAGTATGCAGAAACAGCCTGTAGAAGTTCTTGGGGCCTATGGTACACTGCAAAAATGCGGATTGTGATGAAAAAAGAAATTAGAAGGTGCGTTCAGCCAAGTGAGACAAAGAAGTCAGAGAGAGATTGTCCAATGTACATTTCCACATTCGCAATTTGCATCCATTAAGACAAGCTTTGGTCTACCTGCTGAAGCTTAGCTAAATACATGTGTGTGTGTTTTTCAGCACATTGATATAAACATATGAGAGATTAGCATGTGTTTCTAAAAAAAGGTTTAACAAGATATCAATACTGTAAAGTTGCATTTTTATGTTATGTTGTTTTGATTCTATTACATTTTATATCTCATAACAAATAATAATGTAACAGTCAAGTAAGAGAACTGACACACTAAATATTACTTATCCAGAATGTGTCTCTTTGTTTGCGTTAACCACCCACACAAGCCATGGGTCATACCAGGCTAACTGAGGCTGTACCAGCAAACCACTGTGTCCATAGCTCGAAAAATTCTGTATTTTACAATAGGAAGTGTGCTTTCTTTTTTCTTTCACTGTTTTTTTTTTTTTTACAGTGTATAAACTCTTGGGGGAGGAACGAGTGTTTGCAGAGGAAACATCAGGTGGCTGGTTGGACCACTGGGGCTGGACACTTCTGATTTATATGTGCATTTCAGAATTATGTTGTCGACCTCTTCACCTTACTGCCATTTGTGTTGCTCCCCCCCCCCCCCAAGTTCTGTTCAGACAATCACCCACCACCACCCCAACCCCCTAAATGCCACCAACCACAGAATACCCCCCACTACAAGCTGCAGTGTCATCTACAGTTCGGTACACACACATAGACACTCTGTCAAAGAGAAAGGGTGGTTGCAGAGAACATCAAGCTTAGATTCACCTGGATTTAGACCATAACTCAATTTTAAAGTTTTTCCTTTAATAAGTAATTTTGTATAACATGGAACTGTGTTGTTTTGTGTATTACAACATTGTTTATTTTTTTAAAAATGAACACGCAAACAAGCTTGGTAAATACAAACATTGTCAAAGTCTACTAAATGTTTACATATTACATTACTCCACATTTACATGTGTGTTTATTGTATGTGGGCTAATAATTAAAGCCTACAGTATTAGGATGTCTAGCGTTTCCTTCTTACTGTGTTTATTAAATGATGTGTATTAAACAAAAATCCTGTAAAAGTCAGTCCTGTCAATTTGTCTCTGTGAAAGGGTCAAAAAAAAGCTTCTAGCACACTTCTTCTAAATGGTAAGACATGTCATTTGTTCTTCCTTATCTGTTGTCGACATGTTAAATGAAGGACAGGTTTTTTACTTTGTTATATGTACTTGGAGGAAAATGTGTTTGTCATAGAAAACTAACTAAATTCTGTTGGTGTTAGTCAAAAACAGTTGACAA
Source organism: Channa argus (assembly GCF_033026475.1). NCBI lineage: Eukaryota > Metazoa > Chordata > Actinopteri > Anabantiformes > Channidae > Channa > Channa argus. The sequence continues at coordinate 27,198,026 of NC_090207.1, forward strand.
TGTGTTGTGATGAACTGCCTTTCAGGTATGAGAGTATACCTCCCTCTACTGGATGTAAAGCCTTAAAGCCACAAAGGAATCACTTATAAACATTCACCAATAATGAAGGTTTTTTTTTGTTCTTGAGCTTTTGACAAGTAGCAGTATACCTGCAAAGGTTTAAATAATTTCAATAAAAATGAAAACATTGTCAGTATCCTTTCTTTTATTATAACTAATTTGTTAAGTAGTTCCAAGTTAAAGATGATTTCCAAATCAAGAAGCCCCAGTTTAGGCTTAAAAACAGAAACCCCTTTGTCCACTACCTTTACTTAGTATTTACAGGGGTGTACTTACGGTGAAATAAGTGATTTAATTTAACATGCTATCCTGGGAAAATAAAATCATCATATAATACACTGTAAATAGCTTTTTAAACTCCAAAGATCCTACTCTATCTAGACTTCCTTTTCCATGTCCAATTTACTTAACAAGTGAAAAACTTTTCCAAATTCAAACAAGTTTTGAACTTTGGTCAATACACCTTAAACTTTGTTCTTGAACTTTTGACAAGTAGCAGTATACCTGCAAAGGTTTAAATATTTTCAATAAAAATGAAAACATTGTCAGTATCCTTTCATCAACTCCAAAGCAGTTAAGCAGTTCAGACACTGCAGAAGCTGTTTTTAAATTCACGTCTGTATTTTTATGAAATTCATTCACTTTGATATTTTAGAATTTATATTTGAACATGACTGTAGCATTGCCCCACAAATCCTTGCTTCTTTGATCCATGACAATAATTGGAGTGTCTAAGAAGAGACATACACTGTCATCAGTACATGCTGCAGTAAGATCATTGTTTTGTCTTTAGACAGATGCTCATCTGTATGCAAAGTGCAACCCTATTGTTTGTATGCGTTTCTGTTGTACCTGTACAATAGATGTAAAGTGTCCACAGGGGGCAGTATAACATTTAGCAAATCACAGTTCACTGAACTAAAGAAGAATAAAGTAAAGAGTAAAGAATTTACTCTTTCCAAGAATTGTGACTTTGTTATGTTTGTAATGTGAGTTAGAGGGCAGCTGCCAAGGCTAAAATTTTGCACACATTGTTTTCTATGAAAGTTTCTTCAGGGTGCATAGTCCCCAGAAATACCCTCTGAGTCTTTCTTGCATTTTTGGGCTCACAGAGCACTTTTTATAGTTGCTCCTTTTGGAATGATTCTCATTAGTAAAAAAAAAAAAACTTTGGGGGACTTTTGGGGGATTAATGAAGAAGTTGCAGTACAGCAGTTTGAGAAAAATGCTAATTCCTCTGAGGATGGTCTGTCACTGTGGGTCAGGAGTCAGTTGTTGGGTAGATTCCCATCTACTCCTGTTACATGTTTAAGTGTCCTCCCTGGGAGTGTAAGGCCAGCTCCCCAATGGTGTGTGTGTGATTGTAATTTTGAATGGGTGAATGAGAAGCAAAGTGCTTCGTGCACTGATAAGGTAGAAAAGTGCTAAATCGCTGCAGTGCAAACTATTTGCATAAGACTTTCTACTAGTCTTTTAAGTTACTTTGTATTAAAGTCAGCATAAGTCATTGTGCATACATATCATTTTAAGTAGTTAGGTCAAAGTTAATTAAAAACATAATTAATAAATTATTACAATTATTAAAAACAGACCAGATAGACACACCACTGCAATGGGTTACATGCACATGTGTAGCTGGCTCACTTCACACCACTGTATAATCACCATTCAGAGCACTGACTAACATGTCAGCCAGTGCAGCACTGTGTCTGGCTGGTGTTTAATTGGATCTGGACAGAAAATGAGGTGTCCAGCACAGACAAATTAGTCTGCAGACAAACACAAGCAAGTTTTGCTGTTCTTCTTTAACACAGTGCATGTGACCACAGAAAGATGAGCTGTGGTACCATCAACCACAGCTGAAGTCCGTTTCCTGGTGATGGTAGGTAAAAGCACTATAGACTTAGAGGAACTGACTTGTCTCACTTCGTGGTTATTCTTGCGAATTAACAACAACAATTATCAGAAACTCTCAAACTTACCGTAACTGGCAGCTGGTTGGTTTCCGACATGTTTGTGCTCATGCTGCGCAGCATCTGGAGGAGGATCATGTAGAGGAGTTGACCAGGAATTTGTATTCCGACTAGATGTACACCAAAACTAGTTGTACTATTCTTAATTAGTTGAATTCTTAGAAGAAAGTTCTTTGTCTGCTGCTCTTGTGGATAAGCCCGGTAACACTGTGTGTATGGGTATGTGTGTGCGCGTGTCAGTGTTGGAAAAAAGCGCGTGCAGCCGAGAGAGGAAGCTCGTTATCTTACCATGAAAGTGATGGGCGTATGTCAAAGGCCCAGACCGAACCCACAGCCACTGGTTATTAATGCTCGCTGCTCATTGTCTTTTCATACAGTCCACCTAAGACTGGCGCCCTTCAGAGCCGACAGAGAGTAACTATCCAGTATGGGTCGTTGCGCCAAGATCATCCCTGCAGTCTTGGTGCTAATACTCGTAGTAATCGGGATCTTGCTGCTGGTGGTTCCAGCTAGAGACTTGGAGATGCCTCCACAACACATGGTATCAGAAGAAAAAATCTATTATTATTGTTGTTATTATTTAGTAGTAAATTGAGTAGTAATAGTGTTTTTTATATTTTACTAATACTTGTCTCATACTTTCATTACCAAGAAGTCTTTGTGGTATTGTGTATACGGTTTTTGTGGTATGGTTTGAGCTGATCCTACTGTATTACAATAATTAGTGGAGGGGTCATAATAGGGAGTATTTTTTCTTTTCTCGGCAGATGGTGGAGCAGGAGGAAGGGGATTCTATTTTACTTACTTTACTAAGTAATCAATTGCAGGGGCGACTGTAGCACAGTTGGTAGTGGTTCAATATATGTCGAGGTGTCTGTGGGCAAGGCACTGAACACCTAACAGCCCATTCCAATCCCCATCTGTGCAGTGCAAGTCCAAGCCCGGTGGAAATTGGGGATCCGGCGTAAAAACTGATCCGCTGTGGCGACCCTGTTCTTACGGGATAAGCCAAAAGGAATTTAAAAAATTTCAAACAATGTAAGCTATTTTAAACAATATAGAATTAGATGCTGTTTATAACATTTGTGCAAGTCCACATTTGGCTAAAAAAGGTGTAAAATATGGCAATGATTTAAAATGTCAAAGATTAGTTTTACTACGATTTTAACCACTTTGTGTACTAACAGCTGCTACATATGTACATGAAAATACATCTAAACATCAATACATCAAAAACTTTAAAATTATATTATATTTGTATTACGAATCTGCTAAAAGTAATTTGGAACTAAAGGTGTCTGATGAATGTAGTGGTGTAAAAGTAAAACTAACATTCAATTGAAAAACTTAATTGGTGCACAAATATCTGTGCATCAATCTGTCCTTGGCTGAACGTTTGCTAAAAGCTCAAAATGAAACTTGTGGCTCTGCCTGATGATGCCTGATGATGCCTGAAGAGTTGTTGACCTAGTAATTACAGGGTGATTAACAGGAGGAAGTGATGCAAAGAAAAGACAGAAAAACGAGATAGAATGAAACAAAGAACAATGAGTATAAATGATAAAGGTAAAAGGATGGGTTCTAGATTTTATATGGAGAATCATTGTGAGAACATAATCCATGTCATCTTTCTTTGGTTTCTCACAAAAACCCTTTGAAAATGGAACATTCATCTTATACTACATTATACTGCCTCTGCCCTTTCCCTATGGATTAAACCTTGAATAGAGTCTGGTGTTTTGAACTTGTCATTGCAAAAGAGCACACAAAGCGAGACAAAGTCAACATTTCTGAATGAATTAAATAGTCACCACAGTGCATAATAACATAGCCCTTGTTGTTATAGCAAATCACTGAATCTGTACTTGCTTGTTTAAAAATACAGAAAAGAGGTGCAGTTGTACTATAAAAGGAAATAATGAACGTGTACAGCAGATGCAGCATTGCATCAAAAAAGTGTGAAAGCACAAAAGCTATATGCTGCTGCCACATCCTGTTATTACCGCAGCAATCGGAACAAGTGTACTTACAAGTGTCAAATACAGCCACATACTTAGAGCTGGGGTCAGATATATGACATGTGCACAAAGAATAAATTTTCACCCCAGTTTGTTTTTCAGGTGTAGTGAGTAAACATATCTTATTGCAAATGTCATATATCAAACATTGTACATCAGAAAAACAATCTAGTGCCAGCTAAACTGAGGTATTAGATGTGTGCTGTATGTTGTGGGGTCATGTGTCTAATGTGTAATGCTTTGTTTTAGTATGGAATCATTCTGGATGCGGGCTCATCCCACACCTCAGTATACATCTACAAATGGCCAGCTGACAAGCAAAATGGCACTGGTATTGTTACCCAGCACAGTGAGTGTCAAGCTAAAGGTGAGCAGGACATGGTTGGGAAACAACACACTCCATTGCCGTCATAAAATAAAATGTGACTGCTATAAGTTTTAAAGGCAGATACTGACAGAGATCCAGACAGTCATGTCACACACCAGAGAAAAGCTACAGTAACTGTGGTTAGCAGCTTGCATGGAGATTCTGCACAAGAGGCATTGTTTAGGACGAACATGGCTTTTGAATCAATTATTCAACATTATTTTACAACTTAATGTTAACCAAAACATCATCATATCATCCAATCATCATAAATAACTCTCCACTCAAATTTTTGAGATTTTTCGTCATGACTGCAACAAAATCTCAGGTTTGAGTTGGTCTGTAAAACTCACATGTAATATAGAAAAATAACCAAATACAAAATATATCACTGATCTGCCTTATACATACATACAGATCTATCCACAGCCGATAAAGAGCAGAGTTGCACATGTACCTATTATCCAATATAAATTATAATTGTTCTTTTTGTTATTTTATATGCATTTCCCATGGTTCATGACCTGCTTGTTTGTGTTATCGTGTTCTTAGTAGAGAGGTTACTATGTAACAGAGGTCAGTGGTAAAGCTGGCTATTTGAAGAGTGTGGTGTTTTTTGCAATTTGCCTGAAATGATCTTTTTGACCCCAGTTTGTCAAGGACACTCACTTTAACTTCCATGTCATTCCATAAAAATATAGCATTAAATGCTCTGTGTTGTGCAATTGATGTGCCCACTTCCTCACCACACCATTACTGCCATCCTAGTCAGTGTCGGTTCCTCTTTTTGCTTTGGTTTGTTGCTAGAGTTCCCTTAGAAACACCAACCAGAGCTTGTATCTCTGAAAAGCACTCATCCTTTTAGATATGGAAGTCCAGTTTTCGAGAAGTGCATGCTGAGTTCCTGTAAGCAGAAGTACTTTCTCTGTCTGTCAAGGTGGAGGAATATCTAGTTATGCAGGAGCCCATGGTGCTGCGGCAGAAAGTCTGAAGGACTGTCTGGACCAAGCTGTGAAGGTTATCCCAAAATCCAGACACCGCCAAACTCCACTTCATCTGGGAGCTACTGCAGGCATGAGGCTCCTGAAGTGAGTGAAACTCACAGGCTCTAATATTAGAGGCACCTCTTCATTACACTTCTCATAATGAAATTATTTAATACTGCCTCATTCCTCATCCATCTCTCACTATTTAACAGAAAAGTCAATGCCACAGAGTCAGATCGGGTACTGAAGGAAGTGGAAAACAAACTGCGGTCTTACCCTTTTATGTTTAAAGAGGCAGCCATCCTGAGTGGTCAGCAGGAGGGGGCCTATGGCTGGGTTACAGTCAACTACTTACTTGAAAACTTTGTAAAGGTGGGCATTGACTTTGCCTTCATTTAATCACACGAAGTTAGCCTAAAGTACATTAACACATTACAAACTTCCCTGACTTTGGTGTGTTGACTATATGAAAACGGTCTGAAAGATACTGAAACAGACTAAAATTCAATACGCGCACAAATTGAATTAACAGTTATTTTGAACAGGTGTGGTATCTAGAGCACAGATGCATGTCAGTGTTGGGAACTGTTTGTGGTCAGAGGTTTATTCTGATAACCACACATCAACCCATCCCACATATGAAGATGACACCATTGTCAGAGTCTCACAGGAAACAGTAGATTCAACTGTTGACTACACTCCGTGATGTTTGGATATGTACCTTTATCCAGCATGTTACAAACTTCTTGATTCCTGTCAATTATTCTTCATTCTATAAACAACTTAGACATAAATTGCCACCTACACGTTAAAGTGTGGGATAACTGAGCTCTAAATATTTGAAAGTCTGAGGTAGGAGTTCAGATTCCATGTGAATGAGATCTACATTTGCATTCCTGATAAAATTATCACCACACATTTTAGGGTAAAATATTAAGTAGTCAAATGTAAATGCAATGCTCATGTAAGATTTTCGCAATCAATATATGGCAGTGGTGAATACTTGCAAATGATGTCACAATCCTTCAAGTATGTGTTACTTAATACAGTGAAAAAAAATAAGTGACACATAAGTGAGTTACAAATTAAGTTTAAGTAGAAGACAGTGAAAGTAAAAGAAGATCGAAGAGTAAATATTGGACTTTGTACAGAAAAAGTTGCAAAAGAGTTTTGTTTTCAACTTTTGAAAGAAAATTCAAATGATCATCGTCATCTTTAGGATTCACTCTCTGTAAACAAGCCTACTCTGATCACTGTGAACTAGACATACTAACATACTATCTTTGATAAACAGGGTCTTTGAGTTTTTCTGGCTGAATGTTTCTCCTTTGACAAAACTCTTTTCTGTGTTTGAATATTCATTGCTCTAAATAATTTTTAATTCTCATGTCTTGATGTGTCCTTTTTCACACTCAGTATGGTTTTGTCGGGCGTTGGCTGAATCCAGGAAGACAGACAATTGGAGCTTTGGATTTAGGTGGAGCTTCCACTCAGATTACTTTTGAGACCTTGGAGAAGGTGGAGAATGACAAAAATTCAATGAACCTGACGCTTTACGGACGAACCTACAGGCTTTACACACAGAGCTTCCTGTGTTATGGCCAAGACCAGTTCTTGAAAAAACTGCTGGCTCATCTTATCACGGTAATGGTAAAAAAAACTAAAGTAAAGACATTTTATTTTATAATTTATCCGTTTGTTGAGGTTCACAATTTCCGAAGTCTTAACTAAAACATTACTCAAAGATCCAAATGAACATTACAAAAGGATTTGCTTGTTGTAATCATTCCTCCCACTCAACTTAAAGATTGCTTTCTAATGCATTTCACTGTGGTTACAGTTATAGTTGCACTCAAAATTAATCATGCCCAACTGAAAATAAAGTGTTTTGGGTGCTTTTACTGAACAAATCAAACAACAACAATTAAAATAACTCAATACAACTAATGTCACAAGTGGTTTCTCAAAAGTCAACATAAAATGTAACTTTTATTAACTACTTCAGTCTCAAAATGTGGGCTGACAGCTGATGTACAATAATTGTTATGAATATTTGTTTCAATGGATTTTTGCATTGCCGTCTTTGAGAGCAATCTTCAAAGAGTTTTATCTCTGATATCTTTAGATATCAATATCTCAAAAAACTACACATGGTAACACATGATGAAACTTTGTGGACAGCTGCCGCATGATGAAATGCTTCACATATTACAGTATTGCCTCTATTGCTCTGCTGGATGTACTGCAAATGATTTTTAATGTTTTGTTCAAGTGCTGTTGCTTCTGCAATGTTCAGAGCTACAGATTTGGCGATGGTTGCAGTAACTGCAGCGGCTGGCTTTCAGCAACCACACACATTTTCTCTAGGAAATGCCCATTCTAGTTTTAAATAATATTTGTGTACATGTAAAAAATGTGCAAATGTATTCACCCAAAAAACATCCGTTTTGTCTAATGTCTGATTATTTGAGAAAACTTAGTTTTTTGCTAAAAGTGCTGGAAAGCCTCACAATGGGCTGTGTTTTTACATGTGATTTTTGGACGGCCACTCCATAAATTCCTGAATTTCTTCTTTAACCAAGTCTTGGTGGACTTTGAGGTAAGCTTAGAATCATTGTCCTGTTACAAGGTCCAATGAAGCCCAAGCTTCAGTTTCCTCACAGACAACCTAGGTCATGATACTTAAATGAATCCATCTTGCCTTCCACACGCTTCCAATATCAGAGGAAGCAAAGATGGTCCAGAGCATCACTGAGCCACCACCATACTTCACTGTAGACAGAGTGTTCTTTTCAGCATTTGCTTCATTCTTCTTTCTTCAGACAAATCACTAATCCATAGCCCTGGAAACTTCCAGTTTAGTTTTATCACTCCACAGAAAAGGATCTCAAAACTACTGTGGCTTATTTATATAAGTAGTTTTGTATGTGTTGGAGTTCTGACATGGAAACAAAACCTTCAGTGTAGTATGCGTGTTACTGTTCAAACTGAAATCTCAGTGCCTGTGGCCACCCAGTCTTGATACAGGCAGTCACTTGAGGGTTTTTCTCCACCTGCATCCTCACAAATCTTGGTGCACCTCTTGATAGCTTTGTTTTTCTGCCACATTTAGGTAGTGTAGCCACTGTTCTATTAACTTTGCACTTGTGTTTTTGTATCTTTTTCCTTGTTTTTGAAAGGCAATTATCTCTTTTACCTTTTTTGATAATTGTTTTGACTTTTTCATATTTCTAACATGTTATCAAACACGACACTTAGCAAACAATGATCCAGTTCAGATGATGATGTTTTAGTTGATTTGTTTCATCAAATGTGTTTGAGACAATACCTAATTTACCAATGTTAGTTCTTTTTGAATTGTGAGATTACAATACTCTTTAAAAGATGAATATTGTGTTTGTAAGAACAACTTGTAACATTAGTTGTGTTGAGCTATTTAATTCTATTTATTGTTGAGCTCTTCTTGTTTCTTTTGTTCACTGGATAGAGCAGTTTGTAAATTTTCAATGGGGGGGTTAAATAATCATGTATAACTCAATAGCTCCGTATGAAAAGGAAGTTTGATAAGAAGATGACAAATCTGCTGCAGTGTCCACCTGCCCTTTTTTAAAGTTTTTAACAGAGTTATACAGATTCTTATTATTTTTGACCACCTGAGAGGCCAAAGGTCAGGATTAGCTTACTAACAGCTTATCTCACAGAATTTGCTGCAGTAGACTTTCCCCCTATGTACCCAGGGTGTATTTCCTTAACTCTTATAGTTTTCGCCTTTTTCAGACTCAAGGTATAAAGACCCACATTTACCACCCCTGCTATCCAAAGCATTTCAACACATCTATCAAACTGGGGAAGGATGTTTTTGATTCTCCATGTACGAAGGACAACAGACCACTCCAGTTTTCCCGTGAGATGTCAGTAACATTGGTGGGCACAGGTGATTACCAGGGCTGTTTGGACAATGTAAAGAAGATATTCTTCTTCAACAACTGCTCTTACTCTAAGTGCTCCTTTAATGGAGTCTTCCAGCCCACTGTAAAAGGAAGCTTCATGGTGAGTAAGAATTTAAGACACAGCTTTTTAGCAATTTACATGGTTGTATTTAGGGTAAATGCTACAAAAAAAAAAAAAAAAAAATGTTATGCTCATAGTGCTATAATCTTTTTTTTAAGTTTTATTGAGAAATGCCAGTATGTCTTCTATTCAATTCAATTTTAATTCAACTTTATTTACAGAGCACCAATTCACAACAAAGTAAACTCAAGGCACTTAATATAATAAAGTCAAGCCTATATAGACAAAACCCAACAATTTCCCATGAATGCATGACTATAACTAACTATAATCTTTAACAAAGAGGAAGGTTTTAAGCCTTTCAAAGTAGAGAGGGTGTTTGCTTTCCGAATCTGAACTGGGAGCAGGTTCCACAGGAGAGGAGCTTGATAGCTAAAAGCCTCCCATTCTACCTTTGGAAAATCGGGCAACCACAAATACGCCTGCAATCTGAGATCAAAGTGGTCCACTGGGATGATATGGTACTATGAGTTCTTTTAGAGATGATGGAACTTGAGCATTTAGAGCTTTATATGTAAGAAGCAGGGTTTCAAATTCTATTCTAGATTTTATGGGAAGCCAATGGAGAGAAGCTAGTGAAGGTGAAATATGATCTCTCTTGCTAATTCCAGTCAACACTCTTGCTGCAGCATTTTGGATTAATTGCACTCTTTTGTGGTCGTTGTATTAGTAGTGATGAATATTTTTAGACCAATACTTGCACTTTATGGTGAGTGTTGAGGTTGGTTATATCTACCACCTCTGCACACAGTGTATCATATTTTGCCGTGATTGTGTATTTAGAGTGTTTTTCTCTAAGTTGTTCAGGCACATCAACATCAGTGTCTTAACCAGATGCATTTAATTACCTCATATAATGCAATGAGCAATGAGTGAGACTAGCAGAGTTATTTCAATATTTGTCGTTCTTTTTAAAGTTTACCCAGTGATTAATATCAGGATGTTTTTAAATTTAATATAGAGTGTGTTTAATTCAAGGGAACTTTTTAATCTATGTACTCACATTTTTACTAATTTCTTAGTTTATTACTTGTAGTTGACTTGAGAATTTTAGTTTACTACAGCTACAGTTACGTTTACTACAGTTTAGATAGAAACATTGTCCTTTTTAACCCTCTACATTTATTTGGAAGAAAATCTGTAGGTAACAAAGATCTTAGACCCTTATTTGCATCTGTGAGAATTTGTTAAACAAATCTGAACTAGATTAAACGTTTAACGTCAAATTCAATACTGTCGAAAATACGTAGTTTCCTTAGTAGAGTACTTGTTTTTCTTTAATAAAATCTTGAGTATGTAGAGTACGTTTTATTTTTACTTAGGTGTTGCATGGGTGTCAATATACAAAAATATTGTTGCATGTCATGGCTACAGTTTGCTCTTGTGTTTGTGCTCTCTTTTGGAAAAATATAGCTCAAAGTCATTTTGAAATAAAGAGTTGGCCAATTGAGTGTCGTGTATTGTGAAAAATGCAATTGGCAAATGTGTCACACTGTAATAACTCAGTGTCCCCTCCTCTCTTCAGGCATTTTCTGCCTTCTACTTCTTTCACAGGTACGTCAAAACACTCGCCAACATGCCCATCACATCCCCCAGTCAAATGGAGGTGGCAATCCAACTCACCTGCAACATGACGATCTCTGAGGTACTCTCGAGAACACCTCTCTGAGCCCAAGCCTCCATTAGCTATAACCACTATTTTAGTTTGTCATGGAGTCTCTGAGCCTAGCCCCAATGAATAAGGATTCTTAAATACAGTATGTTAATGTTTAAATTTACTGAAGAGGCTAGCAGGACCTCACCTTGATCCAAAAACATGTGTATTATCTACTATTGAATTGGCAAACATAATTAGAAGTATCCGTCAATGTCAATATAAAAACTGTAAGCCGCTATATTTACATTCGCAGATGACTAAGAAGACAAACCAGCCAGAGAAGTACATAAAGAATGTCTGTGCCGTTTCTAATTTCATCAAGGTCCTTCTAACAGAGGGCTATCATTTCGACAATTTCTCCTTTCCTTCCATCTCATTTGAGAAAACGGTGAGGAAATAAGTTGAACATTTTTGTTCATCAATGTGTAGGATTTTGATTGGTGTAAAAAAGAATGACGACCTCCATGTACTAGACTGTCTGCTTAACTGAAATCAGGTTTGTGTGTGATGGGTTGTGCTTTGGCCTCTCTCTGCTTTTACAGGCAGGAGGAGCATCTGTAGGCTGGGCTTTGGGATACATACTAATTCTGAGTAATATGGTACCAGCAGAAAGCCCTGGAGTGATAAAATCTCTGCCGTATGGGCCCTGGTTTGGCATCCTGTTCCTCTTTCTCATCCTCCTTGTCATTGCACTGGGATATCTACTGATGGTCTACAGAAGCACAACTAATGAAGGCGTGGTGTAAGAGCAACAGCCATTCAGTCCGGCTCATATTTCTCTTTGTGAAACTTTGAGCAAAAAAAAAGTTATGAGAACAGTTTCAGTTTCTTGATGTCATGTGTTGTGTGCTTGCCTAGCTATGTAAGTGTGAAATGTGCACAGGCCTTTCTGCATGTTTGCGAAGATTCGTGTGTCACTGTGTTCAAAATAAATCTGAACAATAAACACATTTTTTTGTAGGTATTCTTGTGGAATTCTGTTTAATTGATACATAAATAATTACCGTTGATAAACAGAAATTCCACATCAGGAATTTAACCAGAAGAGCAAACTGTGTTAATATTAACCTCTAAAATAAGCCAGCAAATCGTCCTGATTATATGTACGCAGTATGGAACCTTTTAGTAGAACATACATTTTAATAGAACTACAAGTACTATATAGAAAACAATTTAAGGGATTATCTACAGTATCTTTATGGGTACTGCTTCCTCACAGCTAGAAGATTTTGGGTTTGTGTCCTAGACTGACTGTGGCCTTTCTGTGTGGAGTTTGCATGTTCTCCACCTGCTTGCATGGATTCTCCCCTGTGACATCTATGATAGGCTCCAGACCACCACCTACTTTTCAAATTGAGAGAAACATAACACGTTTTTTTCTTGTCATTTAATTTATCTCGTGTGTTTAGGGTCGCTAGTTTTTATGCCAGATGCCCTTCCTGACGCAGCCATCCCCAATTTTTACTGGCCTTGACTGGCACTGCACAGCTGTGGATGGGAATGGGCTGTTAGGGGTTCAGTGACAGCCGAGACCGGTGATACTACTGTCTACTGATACACTGTCAGGAAAATGAAAATAAAGAAGTTATTTAATCGTAAACCTCGGGAAAATACATTTCAGTGTCTTAGATGAAAAAGAAGAAGACGAAGGCGGAACCTTTTTGCAACTGGTGTTTCCGACGGACTATTTACAAAGATGAAACACAGCAGGTTTGCTTTGGCAGCGGAAATAGTATTGTGTTGATGTGCTGACGATCAAGCGATTATCTTTGTGTCTACGATCTCACATGTTAGTACATTATTTGTACGTAATAGTCCAGGTTGATGATTAAAACCATAGCACAATGTTTGCGGGGCTGCCTGAGCTGGGAATATCCAACGGCGAGGATCTTAAAGAAACTCTCACCAACTGCACAGAGCCTCTGAAAGCCATTGACCAGTTTCAGGTAACGCTGCGTTTACGTTACATAATGGTTTTTTTTGCTAATGTTAAGCAGCATCACCTAAGCTGCTAAATTTGTTCTTAAAGTGTTAAATTCCATCTGCAGTCCGTGGTCGTTACAGTGGCCCAAATGATGTAAACGACATAACGTTAACATTACTGTAATGTTGCCATACCTTAGTTAACTTAGCTGTATTTTCTGACTCTTGCAAAGATAAGTGTTAAATAAAAATATGGATTTGACGTTAAACAAATTTCGCATAGTATAAATTATCTTTAATTGTGCAGCGGTTCTAGCAGATTCGATGATTCACCTCCGCAAGTCAGGAAGTCTCTTTGTGGATGTAACGTTAGTTTATTGCTACAGCTTCTCGGGCACACGGAGAATATGATGCTAGTAGCTTTGCAGCTGTCAGTGATGCTTAGTTTGATTAGAGATGGTGAGAATTTTCAAAATGTACATCTGTACATCCACACCAAAATGCAGTTCCAGCTATTTTCCTAAATCAGAACAACAATAAAGTTAGCTTCCGATTGAATAGATAATAAATTGTTAAATGGTAAATGTAAAATAAAATCAGTCTGTGTTGTTCTGTGTACTCTCCAGAAATGAATAGATTTTTTTACTAATTTCTTAGTTTATTAGGTCAAAGTAAGTTTAATAGAAGTCCTACAATAAATCCTCATGGCATGATACAAATGTGGACAAATATTTTATTAACTCGTGTTAGTAAAAGACAACACAAAAGCTTCGAATGCGTTAGCATCCAAGATGAACATATAGGTAAATCAGCAGATATAAAAATGTAAAAAAAAATAAAAAAATAAACTCAAGCCCAACTTAGTTGCTCCTTGTGAGTGTTGACCAACTGCATAGCAGCTCCCCCATCAATGTGTGAGTACAGATGGGGGATTACCATTAGGGAGTTTGAGAAAAGCGCTATACACTTTAAGTACAGACCATTTATCATTTGTGCCCAACTAGATGTGTTTTGTGTTATGATTTAAAAACAGGAAAGTGGTTTTAAAAATAGAAATCAATTTTAATATATATTAGTATGCTCAAATAAAATATTCAATGTTTATCAAATGTTCATTCAAGTTGAGGGTATTTGTCATCATTAAAATTTATTTGATGTAATGAACAGCGTCCGCGAAAAGGAAATATCAGTCTCCCTTATCAGCATTGGCATTAGCCATTGACAAAGCTATATAGTTTGACCACTCTGTAGTCTCTATAGTTCCTCTTTTGTCTTTAGAATGTTTGAGTTTGGAAGTTTTATCATGCCAAGAAATAAATAAATTAAATTCTAGAATCAGGACATTCTGTCGCCATCACTGTACATAAACAGTGGAACATTTTTGCTGCTGTCTTAACACGAGTGTTTTATGTGTGTTACATTACTATAGATAGAAAATGGCATCCTGCTGCCAACTCTCCAGTCAGCTCTACCTTTCCTCGACCTCCACGGAACACCTCGGCTTGAGTTCCACCAGTCTGTCTTTCATGAGCTTCGAGAAAAGCTGATGGAGCGAGTCGCCATCATTGCAGAGGGCAAGGATGAGGACAGGTGTGTCACCAGTTGTTTTTTGATTTAGAGTAATATTTCCTGAAGCAACTGACTTGGATGCTATTGTGCTTTTTTCAAAATCTGTTTACAGATATGGTAAGCTTGAAGAGCTGCTGGAGAAGAGCTTTCCACTTGTCAAAATGCCATCCATTCAACCAGTCGTAATGCAGGTGCTGAAACATCTGCCCAAGGCAAGTGGTGCCTCTTTTTTCCTGTAACAATAGGAATTAGAAGATAACAATTAAACTAAATAGTCCTGGGGCCACAGTGTTTATTTAGTGTTGCATGTTAGCATGTGCATCAGTCATTTATCTCAATAGGGCAACAAGGTTGAGCTGATCTTACCTAGTGGCTCTCAATCAATAAATCAAACTTTATTTATATAGCACTTTTCTTACAAGTTGACTTAATTCAAACTGCTTTACAGATGACTGAATAAATAAAAATCAATAAAACATGACAGTGTATTCAAAAAATAGGAATATAATCAGTGAAACATGATAGAGACCAATAAAACAAATTAAAAAAAAAAAACAGACAGACAATGGAAAAATAACAAATGAGAGAAAATAAGACGATAGGTAATATAAAAATCAAAAAACGCAGTAATCAAATGGTCAAAAGCCAGGTGAAAAGGAGAGATCCTCAGGCAGACTGTTTCAGCAACTGGGAGCGTAAAGGTTAAAACCTGCCTCGTCAAAGGTTTTTGTCCTGGACATCAACTAAAAGTTCACAGGTGGGTTTGTACACTAAAAGCATGTCAGACAAGTCTGCTGGTGCAAGACCATGTAGTGCTTTAAAAATAAGCATTTTTATAATTATACCGAAGCTGTTAACTAACCAGTCTGGGGACTTCAAAATAAGTAATGTGTTCTCTCCTTCTGGTCCTCTCAGAACTTTGGCAGCAGGGCTAAACAGGGCTAGACAGACATTGTCTAGCCTTGGTGATCAGTGTCCTTAATAAAGTTTAAATTTGAGACTGACATGCTGTAAATTTTTACACGCTCCTAACAGCTAGGCCCTGCTTTTACACACTAAATAAGAACATGTAACATGAACATCTGTTTTTAAATACACAATTTTTACCTTATACTTCTTTGACAGGCCTCCAAATGGTACATGGTGGAGAAACAGCAATCTTTTACTCTAGCTTACCAACAAACCCTAGACCTAATCATTGTTATAACTAATTTGAGAGCCTTACTCTTAGCCTTTCGCACCAAACTGGAAAATTCAAAAAACACTATTATTTATCGAGTTTTTGATTGAATTTTTTGATTTTCTATCTGATTTATTGCTTAGTACAGATAAAGTCATCATAGTGGGTGACTTTAACATTCATGTAGATGCTGACAGTAACTGCCTAACACTGCGTTTAATTCATTATTAGATTCAATTGTTTTTTTCACCAAAATGTAATTACCCACTCACTGTTTTAGTCACACGTTACACCTTGTCTTTACATATGGCATTGAAACGGATAATTTAACAATATTTCCTCACAACTCTCTTTTGTCCGACCATTTTCTAATAACATTTGAATTTACAATAACAGACTAATAAAATAGTTAGGAAAAAAAATCCACTATAGCAGGTGCTTCAGTGAAAAGCTATAAACAAATTTAAAGAAACAATACTTACATCATTTGCTTCACCATATGTCAATACAATGGAAAGTAGCCACCTTAATGTTACTCCTGCACAAATTGATTAACTTGTTGACAATTGTGCAGCCTCACTATGTACAATAATTGATAGTGTTGCCCCTCTGAAAAGAAGGCAGCAAACTATAAGAGGCGAACTCCATGGTATAGTTTGCAAAATTTAAAACACGAAAGTTAGAAAGGAAGTGGCGTTCCAGAAATTTAGAAGAGTCTCATTTAGCCTGGAAAAACAGTTTAAACATGTACAAAAAAGCTCTCCGTGATGCCAGAACAACATATTATTCATCATTAATAGAAGAAAACAAGAACAACCCCCGGTTTCTGTTCAGCACTGTAGCCAGGCTGACTAAGAGCCATAGTTCTGTTGAGCCTACTATTCCCTTAACTTTGAGCAGCAATGACTTAAAATAAAAATTCCACTCTCCCTAGCCAGTCAAGGCAGATGGCTGGCCACCCTGAGCCTAGTTCTGCTGGAGGTTTCTTTTGTTAAAGGGAGTTTTCCCTCTTCACTGCTGCTTAGGGCTTTCTCAAGGGGGAATTGTTGGGATCTCTCTATACATCTTCATAGTCTTGTCTTTTTTCTGTAAAGTGCCTTGAGATGACTTTATTGTGAATTGGCGCTATACAAATAAAGTTGAATTGAAAAATTGAATTGCTCATCAGGTGCCGGAAAAAAAACTAAAGTTCATCATGGCTGACAAGGAGCTCTACAAGGTATGTGCTGTGGAAGTGAAGAGACAGATCTGGCAGGACAATCAGGCTCTATTTGGAGATGAAGTCTCGCCCCTCCTGAAGCAGTACATCGTGGAAAAGGAAGCAGCTTTGTTCAGTAGTGACGTCTCCATTCTGCACAATTTCTTCAGCCCCTCGCCCAAAACACGACGACAAGGGGAGGTAAGTGCCAGTCATCAGAAACCCCAACAGCTCCAGTTCACAGTGTTGCCGTTGTTAACCGTTAGCTGAACCCTGCAGGTAGTCCTAAAACTGACCCAGATGATTGGGAAGAATGTGAAGCTCTATGACATGGTGCTGCAGTTCTTACGAACACTCTTCCTGCGAACGCGAAATGTCCACTACTGCACGCTGAGAGCAGAGCTGCTCATGTCGCTTCATGACTTGGACATAAGTGAAATTTGCTCTGTGGATCCCTGCCACAAGGTGAAAGCACAAACTGTGATGGCCGATCACTCTGATAAGGCCATCTTTTATTTTATCACATTTTTCACTTCTGTGTTTCTACCGGTCACTGTGACAGTTCACATGGTGTTTAGACGCCTGCATCCGTGAGAAGTTTGTGGACGGAAAGCGAGCCAGAGAGCTACAAGGGTTCCTTGATGGAGTGAAGAAAGGACAAGAGCAAGTCCTTGGGTAACATGAGCAGATAGTTTAAGTGTACAAACAGAGCTGATCATCTCTAAGCAATAAGTTCATGAATCTCTCTGCATTCCAGGGACCTGTCCATGATCCTGTGTGACCCATTTGCATGTAACACCCTGGTCCTAAGTATTATGAGGAACCTGCAAGAGCTGCTAAGTCAGGACGCATTACCAAGGGTGAGCAGACTTATATCGTTCACAAGAATTATCTTATTAATGTATCATATACATTTTGTTGCCCTCAGCTCTACCTTAATCTCTGGATGGTAGTTGGAGTCGACATTTTCTCCCTTCTTCTTGTAATTGGACTGTAACACTGCACTGTGCCTGGATCTGTAAAAACCTTTAGGTTTGCAAAACTAGAGTTCCAGAGTAAAATAGAAATGTAAAATTATGCATAATCTGGCTCCATCAGCTGCTAGAAATAAAACAGTCTTTCTGTAAAATGTTTGTATCACGTAAACAAATAAAATCCAATGGATAAAGAAAAAGAGTCAGTAACAGTTAACGCATCAGGATTGGATTGGCTTATCATTAAATCAGTACTTATCCATGGTTGCATTAAGTACAACCTTAACCACCTATCTAGTTACACTACTCTAGATTTTTTGTCTCCGCTGTTTGTATAGTATTTGTATTGGCTTTTCTGAAAATAAAATCAAGCTCATTCTAGTGTTGTCAGTAGTGTGTTACTAGATGTTTCAAATGACACCAACTTCAACACAATCTCAGATCATGTATGTTGTTTGTATAGTGTTGTATACTGTTTGTATAGTGTTGAGTGTTCTAATAATAAAATCAAGATAATAAAATTACAAAATAAAATAATTTCAAGTCTGTGTGATTGAACAGGACAGTCCAGACTTGATGCTGCTGCTGAGGATGCTGTCACTGGGTCAAGGAGCATGGGACATGATTGACAGCCAGGTCTTCAAGGAGCCCCGTTTGGTACGAACAGCATTCCACCTCACGCGTATGAGCATCAGGTCATGGAGTCACTGCTAAAAATAATCTATCTGACTTCAGATTTGAGAAATTTTTTTAGCCTACTCAGGTTAGAAACCAGTTAAAGATTATGTCAATTTTCACTTGTCTTCTTCTGCCTCCACCCTTTAGGATTTGGAAGTAGTAACCCGCTTCCTGCCTGCTGTGATGTCAGTGGTTGTTGATGATCACACATTTATTGTAGAACAGAAACTTCCCAATGAGGAGAAGAGCTCGCTAACATACCCCTCCACCCCGCCCAGCGCCTTCAAAAGGTAAAGCATTTAGAGAAATGGGCTTTCACTAGTGCCAACATCTCAGAGTTTCCTTTGTGAGGCCCTGTGTCAGGAGGTTGGATGAAAGGTTTGGTCATCGCATTGTCAACTGGAAAAACTTCAGTAAGATGGTACAGTAATGGAAAAATTTACATGTGATTTGTTATTTTGTATATTTACTCTTGGTAGCTGTTGTTACACTTGTATCCAGTATCATGTACGGTACAGTATGTATTGAGTAGCAGAGAATATCAACTGAGACAACAACTCATTCAATCTTCCATGCTCACTTTTGAAATCTAGGTTAATACACAAGTCAAAAGTATAAATTAAAGCCTGTAAAGATTTCACTAAGATTTTTGGTTTTATTTGTTTGGCCCTACAGTACTTAAAAAATAAAAATGAATACATATTTTTTTTATTTTTTTTATTCTTTCAAGGAAAAATACAAATTAAATGTGTGGATTTATGAATTTTTAAAATTTTATATCTTTTATATGTGTTGTAAATGTGAGTGTTGATCTGACAAAACACACATCTTACAATTTAGAAGACACTAGCTATGGGCATTTTCATATTATTTTTACATTTCATACTTAAAACAATTAATGGCCTTGTCCAGAAAAATACCAGCAGATTAACCCTTAAAGCTCAAAAATGTATCTGCTCCTTTTAAAATTGAGTAAAGTTGCTTCAAAAAAGTACAGTCACCAATGCATTGGATTTTATTAAAATGTATTTGTTTATTTATCCAAATGTTTATTCATGACTTCATTCACTTATTTATTTATTCTTCATTCAGTTAGGTGTGGTGGGCCACTTCACTAAAATGTAAACGATAGAAACACTGCATAGAAAGTATATTTCTCTGTTTGTATAACAGACTTCACATCTTTAACTTGCTGATATTCATCCATCCACCCATTTATTCTGCTTATTTAGAGTTGGGTAGCGGGGGCAGCAGGTTTAGTAAGGCTTTCCAGAGTCCTTCTCACCAGTAATGAGGTTCAGCCTTCTAACCATCCCTCCATCCATCCCTTATCCTCTTCAGGGTCACAGGGGGCTGGAGTCTATCCCAGCTGTCAGGGGGCGAGAGGCATGGTACACTCTGGACAGGTCGTTGGTCTGTCTATCTAGGACCAACACAGAGAGACATACACAGACAGTTTTCATACCTAACCACTGTGCTGCCAACACATTTAACCAATCAGTGAATTTTAATTCTTTTTCCCTGATTAGTAAGTTTAGTTTTGCAGCTTCTTATTTATTGTAGTTTCATAACAACTTATACTTTAAGGTCTTTGGAGCATAGTGGATACAGCAGAGGAGGGAGGGAGGAGACTGGATTGATTTTTTGGCTCACGCTAGTGCTAGTTTAAGATGTACTTTTAGTTTAGCTACAAAATGTTAATGGTAAATTATTTGTACTTTTTTACCATATTGCTACCAAAAGCACTTTACTCTGCTTCTCATTAATCCATTTGCACGCACACACACTCGCACACTGATAGGGGAGCTGCTTTGCAACTGGACTACACACTGCAGGAGCAACTAAATTGGGGTCTCACTCAGGGACACTTCTACATGTCATAGGATGAGCCAGGAATCAAACTAGCAATGCCAGGACTGGTGCACAACTGCTCTACCTCCTGATCCACAGTCGTTCTCTCAATTGTAAGTTATTGTAACTGCTATTGTCAACATCCCCTCCACCCTTCCCAGATACCTGCAGGAGAACAGAGTGGCATGTGAAATGGGTCTCTACTACGTGCTCCACATCGCCAAACTGAGGAACAAGAATGCTTTACAGAGATTACTACCTGCCCTGGGTAAGTGTCACTCTTCCTTCAAATCTGGTGCTAAATACAACAGTTGTTAAGAAATGTGAAACAATATTATTTTTATTAGTTCCAAGGGCCCAGGTCAAATACGTCATAAAAAAGTGACATTTTTAGTATTCAATTCAATTCAATTCAATTCAACTTTATTTATATAGCGCCAATTCACAACAAAGTCATCTCAGGGCACTTTACAGAATAAAGTCAAGATTATAAAGATATATAAAGAGAACCCAACAATTCCCCCTGGAGCAAGCCATAGGCAACAGTGGAGAGGAAAAACTCCTTTTAACGGAAGAAACCTCCAGCAGAACCAGGCTCAGGGTAGAGGGCCATCTGCCTCGACCGGTTGGGGTGAGTGGAAAGGGGAGAGAGAAAAGAACAGAGCAACAAAAGCAACAACAAAACATCGGGCAGATTGGTAGGATCAGTAGCTTCACACTGGAAGACACACAGCTTCAAAGCCGGGGGACACCTGCAGAAAGGGACAGAGAGAGGGGGACAGAGGAGGACAAAGACAACTACGGGAGAGAACACACAGAGTTAATGACATACAGTGGTGACAATTGCTGGATGAGAGGAGAGGAGAGATGGTCAAGAGGAGGAAAGGAGCTCAGTGCATTGGGGGGTGGGTCCCCCAGCAGTCTAAGCCTATGGCAGCATAACTATAACTAACTATATGCTTTATTAAAAAGGAAGGTTTTAAGCCTAGACTTAAAAGTAGAGAGGGTGTCTGCTTCCCGAATCTGAACTGGGAGCTGGTTCCACAAGAGAGGAGCTTGATAGCTAAAGGCTCTACCTCCCATTCTACTTTTGGAAATTCTGGGAACCACAAGTAGGCCTGCATTCTGAGAGCGAAGTGGTCTACTGGGATGATATGGTGCTATGAGGTCTTCTAAATATGATGGAGCCTGACCATTCAGAGCTTTATATGTAAGAAGCAGGGTTTTAAATTCTATTCTAAATTTAATGGGAAGCCAATGGAGAGAAGCTAGTGAAGGTGAAATATGATCTCTCTTGCTAGTTCCAGTCAGCACTCTTGCTGCAGCATTTTGGATTAATTGCAGGCTCTTTAGGGAGTAACTGGGGCATCCTGAAAGTAGGGAATTACAGTAGTCCAACCTAGAGGTAACAAATGCATGGACCAGTTTTTCGGCATCACTTTGAGACAGGATGCTTCTAATTTTGGCAATGTTCCGTAGGTGGCAGAAGGCTGTTCTAGAGATTTGTTTTATATGTGAGTTAAAGGATAGATCCTGATCAAAAATAACTCCAAGGTTCCTTGCAGTAGTACTGGAGGCCAGACTTATGCCATCTAGTGTGACAATATGGTTGGACATCATATCTCTGAGATTTTTGGGCCCAAATACTATGACTTCAGTTTTGTCTGAGTTTAAAAGTAAAAAATTGTGGGACATCCAGGCCTTTATGTCTTGTAGGCATGCTTGAAGCTTTATTAACTGATTATTTTCATCTGGTTCCATAGATAAATATAGCTGGGTATCATCAGCATAACAGTGGAAATTTATGGAGTGTTTTCTAATAATGTTGCCTAAAGGAGACATATATAAAGTAAAAAGTATTGGTCCTAACACAGAGCCTTGTTGAACTCCATAGCTAACCTTTGTGTGCATGGAGTATTCATCATTAACATGAACAAATTGAAATCTATCAGATAGATAAGATTTAAACCAACCTAGTGCAGTTCCTGTAATTCCAATTTCATGTTCCAGTCTCTGTAATAAAATGTTATGATCAGTGGTATCAAATGCAGCACTAAGATCTAACAGAACAAGTATAGAGATGAGTCCAGTATCTGAGGCCATGAGAAGATCGTTGGTGACTTTTACCAGTGCTGTTTCTGTACTATGATGAACTCTAAATCCTGACTGAAAGTCTTCATACAAATTATTCCTATGAAGATGATCACATAATTGTTTTGCGACTAATTTTTCAATTATTTTAGAAATAAAGGGGAGATTAGATATTGGTCTGTAATTGGCTAAATCACCTGGGTCAAGACAGGGTTTTTTAAGTAATGGTTTAATTACAGCTACCTTATAGGCCTGGGGTACATAGCCTGTTTCTAAAGATAGATTTATGATATCTAACATGAATGTATCTATTAAGGGTAAAGCTTCCTTGAGCAGCTTAGTTGGAATAGGGTCTAGCAGACAGGTTGTTGGTTTAGATGAGGTAATAATTGAAGTTAGCTCAGAGAGATCTATGGGTAAAAAGCAGTCTAACAGGGAGTGGGGCCTTATCCATGATTCTAGCACTGCTGTACATGAAGATCTATCTGTAATTTTTGGGGGGAGGATCTGGTGAATTCGTTCTCTAATAGCTACAATTTTATTCATAAAGAAGCTCATGAAGTCATTGCTGCTCAAAGTTAAGGGAAAACTAGGCTCAACAGAACTATGGCTCTTAGTCAGCCTGGCTACAGCGCTGAACAGAAACCGGGGGTTGTTCTTGTTTTCTTCTATTAATGATTAATAATATGCTGTTCTGGCATCACAGAGAGCTTTTTTGTGCATTTTTAAACTGTTTTTCCAGGCTAAATGAGATTCTTCTAACTTTCTGAAACGCCACTTCCTTTCTAACTTTCGTGTTGCTTGTTTTAAGTTGTGTGTTTGCAAACTATACCATGGAGATCGCCTCTTAGGGTTTACTGCCTTCTTTTTCAGAGGGGCAACACTATCGACTATTGAACGTAGTGAGGCTGCAGAATTGTCAACAAGATAATCTACTTGTGCAGGAGTAACATTAAGGAGACTACTTTCCATTGTATTAACATATGGTGAAGCAAATGATGAAGAAATAATTTCTTTAAATTTGTTGACAGCTTTTTCACTTAAGCATCTGCTATAGTGGAATTTTTCCCTAACTGCTATATAGTCGGTTATTGTAAATTCAAATGTTATTAAAAAATGGTCAGACAGAAGAGAGTTGTGAGGAAATGTGGTTAAATTATCCGCTTCAATTCCATATGTAAGGACGAGGTCTAACGTGTGACTAAAACAGTGAGTGGGTTTATTTACATTTTGGGAAAAACCAATTGAATCTAATAATGAATTAAACGCAGTGCTCAGGCAGTTACTGTCAGCATCTACATGGATGTTAAAGTCACCCACTATAATGACTTTATCTGTACTAAGCACTAAAAAAGATAGAAAATCAGAAAATTCAATCAAAAACTCTGAATAAGGGACTGGAGGACGGTTCACGATAACAAATAATAGTGGTTTTTGAGTTTTCCAGTTTGGGTGTGAAAGGCTAAGAGTAAGGCTCTCAAATGAGTTATAACTATGTTTAGGTCTATGGTTTATTGATAAGCTAGAATGGAAGATTGCTGCAACTCCTCCACCTCGGCCTGTGCTTCTAGGAACATGATAATTAATATGACTTGGGGGGGTTGACTCATTTAAACTGACATATTCTTCCTGATGCAACCAAGTTTCAGTGAGACAGAATAAATCGAATTGATGATCACTTATTAAGTCATTTACTAACAGAGATTTAGAAGAGAGAGATCTGATATTTAATAATCCGCATTTAATAGTTTTGGGGTTTTGTTCTGTAAGAGGAGTAGACTAAACTTTTATTAGGTTATTATGATTAACTCCTCTTGTTGTCATATTTACTTTATGTAATTTAGGTCGGGGAACAGACACAGTCTCTATAGGTATGTGGGAGTTGTGGGGGGGTGACGGTTGTAAGGACACTGCAGAGAGGCGTGTAGGACTGGATCTCTGCATCCTCGGCTCAACTCTGGATTGTCATACTTTTGGTTGTTTAATAAAACCAGCCATATTTCTGGATAAGAAAGCTGCACCATCTAAAGTAGGATGGATGACATCTCTTCTAATCAGCCTACGTTTTCCCCAAAAACGTTTCCAATTGTCTATGTAGCCCACATTGTTTGCTGGACACCACCTAGACAGCCAGCGGTTGAATGACGACATGCGGGTGTACATGTCGTCACTGGTCAGATTTGGCAGATTTCTAAAAAAGTTTTAAAAAATTAAATAGAAAGCATATTAGGATTCAGTGAAGTAGAGTCAGTGTTGTTGCTGCACGTGATTGTGACGTAAATACAACTTTTAGTCGACTTCATTTGCATTTACATTTAGTCATTTAGCAGACGCTTAAAATCAATGCGACTTACAAGTGATCAAAGCAAAGTCCTATCAGAAAAGTGTTTACATTATATGAGATGCAAGTACAAGAAAGCACAAAAAGGACATTTTTTGTTGTTTTTTTTAATGGTAGAATAGATTTAAGTACATAGTAAGGAGCGTAAGAGTTCTGTTTTAAGCAGTTTTTGGAATATAGGGAGTGAGTTTGCTGAGCGTGCAGAGTTTGGTAGCTCGTTCCATCATCGTGGGATCATTGCGCTGAAGACTTTTCTTTGGTGTCTTCTGTGCGGTGCTGGGACTACCAGATGTCGTTCGTTGGCAGAGTGACAGGAAGGATTGTAGACCTGAATGAGGGAGTTGAGGTAAGCAGGAGCTGTTACCACCCTGAGGGCGACAGACAGAGTTTTGCACCTGATGCGAGAAGCTACGGGAAGCCGGTGTCGAGATATGAAGAGTGGTGTGACACTAGTCATTTTTGGCTGATTTAAAAATGAGGCGTGCTGCCGTATTTTGGAAGGTTTGCAAGGGTTTGATTGTGGATACCGGTAACCCCACATAACAAAGCCAAATAAAAGACGAGATAAGACCAACTCCTGTACAATGAGTTGGGTTTTATATTCCGTGAGGTAGGGTCTGATCTTTCTGATGTTTTAGAGGGCAAATCTGCATGTCCTAGAGACTGAGGAGATGTGGTCCTTAAAGCTTAGTTGATCCTCGATGATGACCCCCAGAGTTCTGGCCGACTTAGTGGGGACAATCGCTATAGATCCAATGTTGATTCTGATGTTGTGTTGAATCGAAGGTCTGGGTGGGAGGACAAAGACTTCGGTCTTGGAGGTCCCTATTATTAGGATGCCCCAGTAACTCCCTAAAAAACATCTAATTGATCCAAAATGCTGTAGCAAGAGTGCTGACTAGAATTAGCAAGAGAGATCGTATTTCAACATCAGTAGCTTCTCTATATTGCCTTCCCATAAAATCTAGAATAGAATTTAAAGCACTGCTTCTTACATAAACCTAATAATAAAATGGCCAGCATGTCCTAAATACCTCATGGTAGGTAATACAGAAAATACAGATCTCCGAATGCAGTAGTTCTTTTGGTTCCCAGAATTTCCAAAAGTCAAATGGGAGGTAGAGCCTTTAGCTATCAGGCTCCTCTCCTGTGGAACCAGCTCCTAGTGTAGATTTGGGATTCAGACACCCTCTGTACTTTAAATTAGGCCCTCGTTTTTGATAAACCTGAAAGTTAGAGGCGCTTGGTGACTCTAAACCAGCTCTCAGTTATTCTGCTTTAATATCTGCTTAATCTGCTTGGGACCCCCCCCCCCCGCCATGATGCACTGAGATCCTCCCCTCTCTCTTCTCTTAATGCATTTATATTTCACCAGTGCATGACAAGAACTTTGTATCTTTTTTTCCTGTAGTTGTATGTCTGTCCGTCGTCCTCTTTTTCTCCCGCTCTCTGTAGCTTTCTGCAGGTTTCCGCTTCCCAGCTTTGGAACTGTATGTTTCCAGTGTGCAGCTTCTGTCCTACAAACTTACTAAATGTGTTTTTTTTTTTAACTGCTATTTGTTGTTCTTTTCTCTCTTTACTTTCCACTCACCCCAGCCAGTCAACGCAGATGGCCGCCCAACCTGAGCTGGGTTCTCCTGGAGGTTTTTTCTGTTAAAGGCCTTAGTTGTGACACTAATAAAAAATACTTAAATTAGTATAAAAACATAATAGAATAAAGGTTAGTTCTCTGCTCTTCTCCCCACAGTGGAGACCTACAATGACATGGCCTTTGGCGATATCTTCCTGCACCTGCTGACTGGACACCTCACCCTGCTCTCTGATGAGTTTGGTTCAGAAGACTTTTGCTCTGTTGTCTTTGATGGCTTCCTCCTTACTTCTTTTGCCAGGTGGGTTGATTCCTGCAGCTTCAATAGTGAGTGTGGCTTCTATAGTGAGTGTGAGTTATAACATAGCTATTTCCAGGGAAGTGAACTCACTATCTGAATATTTTGCAGTAAAGAGAATGTCCACAGACACACGCTCCGCATGTTGCTGCATCTCCACAACAAAGTGCTGCCGTCATACATGGAATCCTTGGTGAAAACTCTTGAACCTCCAAAACAGGTTGGCTTTATTTCTCCACTTAGCCTTGTGCTTCAATAAGCAGTTGCAGTGACTGAAAGAATTAAGACAAGGTCTCTCTATTATGTAGTTTCACAGTGACATTTAGGGAGATGACATATATTTAGGGAGATGACATATCACAACCTTTTGACATGTCAAAAAGTTGTGCATTTTACATTTAAACATCTAAATCAATGGTATATCCTACTGGATAGTCCTAATATGTATTTAGGCTTTTTAGGATTTGTTAACTTCCCATTGGGATGAATAAAGTATATATCTATCTAACTAATCATCCCTGGCCTTGTTGAAAACTGCAGCTCCATTCACTTTCTGAATTTGTAAAACTTCAGAAAGTGACTTAGCCAGTCCAGTCTGGCTCCAATTATTGTTAAAATATTAAATTTTGAAATTAATTCTTACCAAATGTTGCTTGTTCAACAGCCCCTATAATTTACCAGCAGCTAATATGCCATTCAGAACAACAAGGGAGGAGGCTGTGTATGGATCATTATCAGAAATCTTTCTTTGGTGCGTTTCTGTCATAAAACATGATATTGCCTCATGAATTGTCCTTGTAATTTTTAAACCCCTCAAAATTAGCAAAATTAGCTCTTTAAAGTCAATTGGGTTCCATAAGTGCATTTAATTGCAACATGCTGAGAAGAAGTAATACTTGTGTTATAGGCATTACCACACAGCCTCTTCAGTTGAAAAGTATTTATCATTTAGGTATGAACTTAAGGTTTACATTTTAAAACAGAACACATAGTCCAAGTGCTACTTTTCTCTAGCATTTGAAGTGTTTTGTATATTGTTTGTGCTAATACCGTGTGACGCTGTGCCTGATTACCACA
This sequence comes from Channa argus, assembly GCF_033026475.1. Lineage (NCBI taxonomy): Eukaryota > Metazoa > Chordata > Actinopteri > Anabantiformes > Channidae > Channa > Channa argus. The sequence goes on from NC_090207.1 coordinate 27,225,926, forward strand.
GTGCAGTGAACCAGTAAAGGATCTGTACACTCAGTTGATGGAGAAGCTGGAGGCACAGAAGAAGAGCCCTCCACCACCCGACGAAACTCCATCCTTGGACCTGGGGCTGCACCCGGTGACTGTCCCCACCTCAGCCTCCACACCCACCTCTCCTCTATGAGACACAGCACAAATGAAGATGAAAACAGGCTCATAGTAAAAATGACCACTGCATAGTGGACATTTTTATAATATTGTTTGTATACATTTTTTTAAAATTGAGGTCTAGTTCATTTAGATGTTTGTCTCTGGGGGGGTCTTCCAACTTTTACAGTGTGATAGTGTTTCTCAAAGGTTGCCAATGATTTTGATTGATGATTTTTTGAAATGTGTCCTCTTGCATTATTGCCCAAATATACATTATTTTCATATATAATATGACTATCAGTGTGTTACAGTACATTTGAAGCATGTCAGTAGTGCATAAATAAAGCCATAAATAAATAGTTAACAGTACAAAGTGGTGTTACAGTTTGTTCCAGACAAAATAAAAAGATGCAGTACCACACTGCAGCTCCTCTCAATTCCTTCACTAGATGAGAAGAACTGAGCTAAAACAGAAGTGCGGTGTCTTTAGGCCTCACTGGGTAACTCCCTTGGCAGTGTGAAAGAGAAACAAGGTGTTTTACTGGTCTCAATGCAAGGAACACAACAAGTCTGGTAAGATCTCTGGGCATTTTCTTTCCTTAAACAATTTTCCTATTTTCTGGATGTTATTTTGCACACGTTTCTAAAGTATATGTACAGGACATATGTCTATGTTTGCATGCCTAATACTTTGACTTTGATAATACTTAAAAGTATATAATATTTGTTAAATATTGTAAGTAAAGAATGGTGTAGAAACATTCAGTACATGTTTAGTACATTACTATAATTGAACATGACAGGTTTTTTTTCCCTGAGCGTAATGTCTATATAATTTCCATATAATGAATAGACAGTGTATAGATGAGATACCAGTCCTCCATCCCCTATTGGCTATTCCGGTCACAAGTCCAAGTGTCCTTGAGCAAGACACTGAACCCCAACTTAGTTGCGCCTGGTGTGCGTTGGCCAGCTGCATAGCAGCTCCCCCATCGGCGTATGTGTGTGTGTATGATTGTGAGTATGAATGGGTGAATAAGAAGCAGTGTAAAGCGCGTTGATGGGTAGAAAAGTGCTATAAAAGTGCAGACCATTTATCATTAATTTCTCAGTTCCTTAACACTGTTAGAAGTGAAAGTGTTGGTGCAGGAAGTTTTCCTGCAAAGTGGGACCAAACACTGAATGATCAGGGGTGTACTGAAAGACTAATCCAGAGCAACAATAGGTACAACAACACATTGGGCAGGTTAGTAGGACAAGTTGCTGCACACTGGAAAACACAGGGGACACCTGCAGAAAGGGACAGAGAGAGGGAGAAAGACAACTACGGGAGAAAGAACACACAAAGTTAATGTCATACAGTGGTGATGTATAAATGTGGGGTGAGATAAGAGAGTGACGAGAGGAGGAAAGGAGCTCAAACACATTCAAATGCACAATCCATTCAAATAAAACAAGTAACCTACCCTTTAATTTCAATTTAATTCAACTTTATTTATATAGTGCCAATTCACAACAAAGTCATCTCAAGACATTTTACATAATAAAGTCAAGACTATACAAGTATGTAGAGGAAACCCACCAAATCGCTCTTCAGGAAGAACTCCCTTTACAAAAGAAACCTCCAGCAGAACCAGGGTCAGGCTGGGTGGCCATCCGCCTTGATCGGTTGGGGTGAGTGGAGAGAGAAAAGAGCAAGGACAAAACATTGGGTAGGTTGGTAGGACCAGTAGCTGCACGCTGGAAAACACACAACTCCAAAGCATTGGGACACTTGCAGAAATGGACAGAGAGGGAGAAGCACATATACATGAGAGAGAAGTCACAAAGTTAACTAGAAAAGGCAATTTCCAAGGAAATTACGTGGGAGAGCTGTTAAGTCGCCCAGTAGAGGCCGACCGCTCAGAAGCTGCTGAGAGCAGAGGCGTTTGTACGTTCAAAGCCGCAAACGCTGAAGAGAGATAATACAAACAAAAAGAGAAAGAAGAAGATGACAAGAAAAGGAAAAAATCCAAAATCCCAGGAAAAGTTGAATTCAGAAAAGAAAAAAAGTAGAAAGTAACAATGGAGGAAGTAAATAAGTAAAAAGTTGATATTTAAAGTGTAAAGAAACAGAAAAAGAAGCAAAGTAAAAAGTTCCTATTGAAAGTGTAAAGAAAAAAGTAAGAAGTGAAAAAGCAACAACTTGATTAACAAAAGTGGAAAGAAGTAGTAATAAACAAAGGAAAAGGTAAATATTCCCAAAGTTAAAAGAAACAAAAAAAGAAGCAAAGTAAAAAAGTTGCTATTAAAGTGTAAAGAAAAAAGCTAGAAGTAACTACTTAGAAATGAAGGAACCATTTTAATGCTGAAAAACTGTTGAAAAAAAAAAAGTTGAAAAGAGCTTTTAATTTGACAGTGTGTTTCCTGTCTGTGTCTGTGTGGTAGTTTGTGTGTCCACTGTAGGGAGACTTCAAAACAAACTTATTTTAGCATTTAAATGCTAAATAATTAAAATAAGAATGATAAAAGGCTTTTATTTTGAAAGTGTGTTTCCTGTATGTGAGGGTGTGTGTGTAGGGAAACTTCACCACAAAGTCATTTTAGCATTTAAATGCTAAAAAGTGGATAAAATATTCTGAAAGGCTTTTATTTTGAAAGGGTATTTCCTGTCTGTGAGGGTGTGTGTCTGTGTGTGTCTCCACTGTGTATGTTGAGGGAGAAAAACTCAGGTAAAGTGTGTGGACACAGCTCTGAGGCTGATTACATGACGTCATGCAGCTGTGTCCGTTACCATGACAATGACTGCTGCCCGCTGCCTGCCTGCTGAGTCATGTGAGCCAAATGCAAAGGCAGGCTGGGAAAGTACTGAGACTATGCCTCGCAAAATGCTCAAAATATGAAAAAGTATTAGTCCTATCGAAACAATTCAAAAACTGTGAGTGACAAAAGGCTTCAATGAACACACTGATGTACTTTATTTGAAGATACTCCATAAAATGAAGGCGTGGTGGCGATTTTAAAACAGCCCCCGTTTGTGATTTGATTAGAATTTAAGAACCTCTGTTATAATGGGCTCCAATGGGAGTTTCAGCCGGCACTCTCTCTGCTTCTGGACACTTGGAGAAAGAACCATCAGTCCTGTCACTATGAGAGTTACATTTACTGAAAGAAGACAAAAATACCTACATTCTGATGTATAGTTTGTTTATGTAAGATTAAAGTTGACTGAAGGAAAGAAGGAAAAGAAGGAAAAAAGTTGCTACAAGTGGAAGCTGAAAAGTTAGAGTGCGTGTGATGTCACCCACTCTAGCTGCTCCAACATTCCGCAATACACACTAATGGAAAAGTTGAAAAAGCTCCAAAAGTTGCCTAAAACTAAAACTGCGATTATTCAAAAAGTATAAAAGATAGAAAGAAGCTGATCCACCCAGAAAAAGTTGAAAGGGACTAGACCCGTATAAACTTTAAATGAAGTTTCTACTCCAAAGTATGACGACACAAGAGGCAGATGAAAAGTGGCAAGTTGAAGGGAAATTTTAAGTGCCTTCCATTCATTTTCTATGGGAAAAAAAGTTCATAAAAAGTGAAATATAATAAAAAGTATAAAAGTTATTAATGAGAAAAGTAATACGACCCCTGTCCTAAAAGGGACCTACGTTTAGGAAGTGGAACGAAGTTTCTACGACAAACCGTCTAGGACTAGATAGCGACCGAAAAACGAGCTATAATAATAATAATAATAATAATAATAACTAGAATGGGCATTTCCTGCAGAAAATGCGTGTGATTGCTGAAAGCCAGCCGCTGCACCTGCTGCAGCCATCGCCGAATCTGCAGCTTTGAAAGTTGTAGAAGCGACAGGCAACACTGTAGCATGTGTAGTTTTTTAAAATATTGAACAACTAGTGAGTTGCAGTACCGCGAACGACCGCCAGGTGGCGCACGTGGTAGTACTAAAGGCCCTGTACAATATAGAAGTGAAATCAGAAAGAAAAAAAAAATTTTTTTGAGTTAAAAAACGAGTTAAATAACTGACCACACGGTGGCGCTAGAGAGCCCACACTGTAACATGTGAAGCATTTCATCATGGGGCAGCTTTCCTGAAAGTTTCATAACAATATCACGTGTAGTTTCCGAGATACAGCCATGTGAAGATTGCTCTCATAGACGGCAACAAACAAATCATACAAATATTCATACTAATTATTGTACATCAGCTGTCAGCCCACAGAGTAATACATCAACTCTCCTATCTGTACTTAACATATTACAGTTGGAACCATGTTTCTAGCTGTAAGCGTGTAGGACTAGTTGCATGTCAAAACAACTAACATAAACATGCTGATATCTGACCACACGGTGGCGCTATAGAGCCCACGCTGTAACATGTGAAGCACTTCATCATGGGACAGTAGTAATCAAGGTTTCATAACAATATCACGTGTAGTTTCCGAGATACAGCCGTGTGAAGATTGCTCTCATAGACGGCAATGCAAAAAAAAAATCATACAAATATTCACAACAATTATTGTACATCAGCTGTCAGCCCACAGAGTAATGCGTCAACTCTCCTAACTGTACTTAACATATTACAGTTGGAACCATGTTTCTAGCTGTAAGCGTGTAGGACTAGTAGCATGTCAAAAAACGCACATAAACAGGCTGATATCTGACCACACGGTGGCGCTATAGAGCCCACGCTGTAACATGTGAAGCACTTCATCATGAGACAGCATCCCACAAAGCTGCATCATGCTACCATGTGTAGTTTTTGAGATATTGCAGTTTAAAGATCACTCCCATAGACTTTCCATTCAAAAAAAATATCATATTAATATCCATAATAATTACAGTACATTAGCTGACAGCACATAGGGTAGTGAGCACACCTCTCCCAACCATGCTTAACATATTACAGTTGGAACCATGTTTGCAGCTTTTAGCATTCAGGACTTACAGCACGCCGAAAAACGGGCGGAAGAATACGGAATAATAATAACTAGAATGGGCATTTCCTACAGAAAATGCGTGTGATTGCTGAAAGCCAGCCGCCGCACCTGCTGCAGCCATCGCCGAATCTGCAGCTCTGAACGTTGTAGAAGCGACAGGCAACACTGTAGCATGTGTAGTTTTTTAAAATATTGAACAACTAGTGAAAGCACATGAAACAATGAAGAAGTTTTCAATTGCTATTCACCAACTCTCCAGCAGATGGCAGCCTGTCCAAAGGAATCACCTGTTGCCATCTTGCCCTCTCAACACTCATGAAGTTCTGAGGATAAAATACAAAAAAAAAAAACACCTACAATAGCGCCCCCCAGTGGATAAACGTTTAACACGCGTGTTCAGGGCAGTGTCCTGCACATATTTGTAAAGTTTCATTCAAGTCAGTCATTGCATTAGCTTAAAAAAAAAAGATCAAAACAGTTGCAGTACCGCGAACGGCCGCCAGTGGTAGTACTAAAGGCCCTGTACAATATAGAAGTGAAATCAGAAAGAAAAAAAAAATGTTTTTGAATTAAAAAACGAGTTAAATAACTGACCACACGGTGGCGCTAGAGAGCCCACGCTGTAACATGTGAAGCATTTCATCATGGGGCAGCATGGGGCAAAGTTTCATAACAATATCACGTGTAGTTTCCGAGATACAGCCATGTGAAGATTGCTCTCATAGACGGCAAAAAACTAATCATACAAATATTCATAATAATTATTGTACATCAGCTGTCAGCCCACAGAGTAATACATCAACTCTCCTAACTGTACTTAACATGTTACAGTTGGAACCATGTTTCTAGCTGTAAGCGTGTAGGACTAGTAGCATGTCAAAACAACTAACATAAACATGCTGATAACTGACCACACGGTGGCGCTAGAGAGCCCACGCTGTAACATGTGAAGCACTTTATCATGGGACAGTAGTAAACAAGGTTTCATAACAATATCACGTGTAGTTTAGGAGATATAGCTATGTGAAGATTGCTCCCATAGACGGCAATGCAAAGTAAAAATCATACAAATATTCATAACAATTATTGTACATCAGCTGTCAGCCCACAGAGTAATACATCATCTCTCCTAACTGTACTTAACATATTACAGTTGGAACCATGTTTCTAGCTGTAAGCGTGTAGGAGTAGTAGCGTGTCAAAAAACGCACAAAAACATGCTGATAGCTGACCACACGGTGGCGCTATGGAGCTCACGCTGTAACATGTGAAGCACTTCATCATGGGACAGCATCCCACAAAGCTGCATCATGCTACCATGTGTAGTTTTTGAGATATTGCAGTTTAAACATCACTCCCATAGACTTTCCATTCAAAAAAAAATTCATATTAATATTCATAATAATTACAGTACATTAGCTATCAGCACACAGGGTAATAGCACACCTCTCCCAACCATGCTGAACATATTACAGTTGGAACCATGTTTACAGCTTTTAGCACTTAGGACTTTTAGCATGCCGAAAAACGGACGGAAGAATCCGGAATAATAATAATAATAATAAAATTAAATACTGGAAACAACAATAGTGTGATTGCTTTCAGCAATCACACTAATGATATGTAGTAGTGGCATATACATATATAGAGAGAGAAGAGCTCATTTTACAGTAATACAACAGTCTAAACTTATATCCTCTTAACTGAGAGCTAGTTCAGGTTGACTGAGCATCTTTAAGCTTTATCAAAAAGGAAGGTTTTAAACCTAGTCTTAAAAGTAGACAGGGCGTCTGCCTCCCGAATCAAAACTAGGAGCTGGTTCCACAGTAGAGGAGCCTGATATCTAAAGTCTCCGCCTCTTATTCAACTTTTGGAAACTCGGGGAACCACAAGTACGTCTGCATTTAGAGACCCAGTGGTTTAATCGGACAATATAGTACTATGAGGTCTTTTAAATATGATGGAGCTTGACCATTAAGACCAAGGTATGTAAGAAGCAGGGTTTTATGGGAAGCCAGTGGAGAGAAGCTAACGAAGGAGAAATGCTGTAGCTAATTCCAGTCTCTTGCTGCAGCATTTTGAATTAATTGAAGGCTTTTTAGGGAGTTATTAGGACACCCTAAAAGTAGAGAAGTACAGCAAAGAAGGTGGTCTGATGGACTGTTCCAGCACGATGGACAGGTTGACTTTTTAAAATGGGAATTGGATAGAGGCAGCTCAAATATTTAAGTGATAATATTCATCAAACATAAAATGTTTCGACGTTCACTAGAATTGGACATAAGTCATAAAACAGAAGTAAAACAAAAAGGCAGTGTTTAGTTACTGATGAAAACAGCACAAAAAAATAATACATCTATACAATGAGTCAATAATACTGAACAGTGTATGACTGCAATTATAATACAAAATGGCTTGTTATAAAAGCTTTAACTCACGACAAATTCTCTTTTACCACTTACAGCTAATAGTCATGACGTAGTTACTGACACACTATCACACGAGACACTGCTGCAGCCACACGTGTGTAAACTTTATGGATGACATTTTTACTCCCCAAAGACATAAGATGTGCTAACTGTGTACTTTGTAATAATTACCTACTAAGTTTAATGGAGATCACCTGTGTGTTGTGAATGTGTTGAAAGGATTTTATTATAAATACACTTGTATCTAGGGGGTCCAGTTATGGGTAAATCAGAATCTTGTCTAATTTACACCTGGAACCCAACTTTTTTTTTTTTTTTAAATCCTTTCAGCAAAATTCAGTTGGGTTCTTAATTTTAAAAAATGCCCTAATACTTACGTGTGTTCTTCACAGGACATTTAATATTAGCATATTTTCACAAACATAATCAGACATATACTCACAGTTGGATTAAATGAAATTTAAAGATGAAAACTGTTTAAGTAGATTAACAGCTTTGAACAACAGGTTTTTATCTCTTAAGAAAATGGTTCTAACATCAGCTAGCTCCATTGTTTTTTTTTTAAATTGGATATTACATATAAAAATATTTTTGTGATCTGGATCATATAATATTTAATTATAAATAGACACCATTTTAAATTAACCGGTTACTGTACCTGAGTAGAGATGCTGCCATGCAGGTCAAGAAGGCTCAAAGATTGGTTTGATTAAATAAATAATGTGATTAAATAAAGTAAATATAATTTTAATTGTTAATCAGATATCCATGTAGTCTCACCACAACAGATTTAAAATGTCAGAAAACCTCACTTTGGGGAACTGTTGTGATGTAGTGTGCAATCTCTGTGTTTATGGGCTAGATTTCTCAGTTCCTTAACCATACCAACAACAGTTGTTTTTTTAAAGGTTAAGATGATCTTTTGTGTGTGTGAAAGTTTTATTTATTTTATGGATATTGTATTGGAAGGGTCTTTGTTGTTCATCACACTGCACAACTGGAAGTGAGCTGTCTGTTCTTTTCCCACAGCTGTAAGAAACAAGACCATCTTTAAGAAGATGCAGCCTCTGGTGGTTTCCTCACAGACTGGGAACAGCAGCAATGACACTGGGTCTTGCCTGGGGGAGAACCAGCATGTGTGCATCACTGTTTTGCTGTGCCTGGTCTTCTTGTTGGGCTTCCTTCTCAACACCTTTAGTCTCTATGTCTTCTGCTGCCGGTTACCCTGCTGGACATCTGGAACCACACTACAGTTCCACCTGGCTCTCAGCGATGCCATCGCAACTCCAGTCACTCCCATGATGGCAGTGTACTTTGCAATGGGCAATGACTGGCCCTTTGGTCGGTTCCTTTGCCAAGTTAAGATCACCCTGCTCAGTTCACATTTCTATGGAAGCACCATATTTCTCACTCTCATCAGCATCCATCGGTACACAGCCGTTGTACACTTCAACAGAAGCTCCTGCATGAAACGGAAGGATTTTGTCAGGAAGCTATGTGCAGGAGTTTGGTGTCTGCTACTGATACAGTCTCTGATCTATGCGTTTACACTTCCTCCTAGTAAAGAGGGTAGAAACAGCCAATGCCTCTCCATTCATCAGAAGAACCTGACAAATGCTTACTTTGTCATTAACTTCATTCTGTTCATCTTTGGCTTTTTACTTCCTTTTTTTGTGTCTGCTGTCTGCTATGGCCGCCTTGCAAACACCTTAACTCGTCTCAACATAAGTACAGCTAAAGGTCTGAGGGTCAAGCTGAGGTCTCAGAGGATGATCGGCTTGTGTCTGATGATATTCGCGCTGTGTTTCCTCCCTCTCAATGTGATTCGCACTTTGGGAGTAGTATTAAAGAAGTACTACCCTCAACAATGCCAGGTTCTTCTGCAGATCGAGACCGCGTATTATGCATCCTGGATTTTAGCAGGAGTCAACAGCTGCCTGGATCCACTGTTGTATTGTTTTGGTTCACAAAATTTTCGAGATGCATTCCAGTCTCTCAGGATTGGACATGGAGACAATTCAAACAGAAGCGATTCGGAAATGACGGCCAATCAGTAACATGTCATCATGCATGATAGTTGAGGGCACAGTTTAAGAAAAAGAATAAGTTTAGATCAGTTAGCTGAATTTAGGAACAGGGAACTCTCCTTTAAAGCTAAATTCTTCTTGTTGGCAGTGCAGGTCTAGTAAACAATATGTCTGTTATGCACTGACACACAAAATGTTGAGGTCCAGCATTTGTATTTCATCTTGTCCCTTGCTTCTTAATCTTTCACTGGCTATTGCCTATGCGTCTTCCAGAACATGACAGGTGTAAATGCCCATTAGTGGTACAATTCAAGAAAATCAGAGACATATTAAAACAAAATAGATTATGCAAAAAACATGTCTGTGTTGTTGCATAATACTAAACTGAACGAGACTGAAAACCCAGTACTTTCCATTAGAACCTTTCAACTTGGGCTTGTGTTACAGAATTCTAAGTCCTCATCATTGCTTAAAAACTTTAGGCTTTGCTGAACTTCTTAAAATGTTAATTACATATAATAAACTTTGAGAATTCTAATTGTCTCTGTTTCTTTTTGCGAGGATGTATCGCCTTTTTGGATATACACTTACTGGCCACTTCATTTGCACACCTGCACAATATGATACAGTCCAAATGCAGCAGCTCTAGCATGAATAAATGAATGATGAATTCTACTTTGACAAGGTTATAATTTCTCAGGTTTTAAGTTGAAACTTTTTAAGCAGAAAGGTCCTAGTGGTTGGTGGAGTCATACTGGGGTGCATTATATTAAGAGCTAGTTCTAATGCCCCCTCATTTATTTTAAATAGGGTGGGGCACTGTGAAATTACCACGACACTGGAAAGAACAATAGTATGTAAATGTAATATTTTGTCTTATCATGTATACAGTTACAATACACTTGTAAATTTGTGATGTGTCACAAATCCTGCAGGTCTGTCGCATGACATCTCAGGAATAATAGTTTGGTTATAGAGTAAAAATATAAAAAAAATTTGTGCGCCATGTTGTGAGACTCTTTTGCTTTTCTGTTGATGAGTGTGTGTTTTGAACTTCTGTCATGATTCTGAAAAACAACAGTGCTGCTTTAGCTTTGCACAGTCCCCATCAAATATAAAAGAGTTAAACTACTTTGTAACCGCCCGAGCAGAGTGAGCGCATATCTCGTAAGGTGGCGAACACATCCCATAAAGTTAACACGGCGTGACGTAACTTCCTTCTACATGAGTTTTTATTTTGGAGAGGCATGTGATGTCACGTGACGAGGCGGGGATAGCTTCATAATATGCGTACTGTCGCGTCCAGGTGATCTTTAGTGTCACTGCTTGTTTTGGGAAGATGGGGAAGCTTCAGCAGTTTAAAATTACATTTGACAAAGACAAGGAGATGTATAGTCCGGGCGAATCCATCTCAGGGACCGTGACGGTCCACGTGAACGTGCCGCTGCCGTGTAAAGGTAAGAGTCAATAAATTCTGAGCTCGTTCCAACAACTTCTGCTCACCTGGTGGGAACGTAGCTTTCGTCAAACAAGGAAGTGAAGTTCTTGGTGTAAATGAGGCCTTCCACTGTGATTTTGTTAAAGAAGCAGTTTTTCTTTTTTAAGATCCACTTTAATGTCGGTATGATTGTGTGTCGGTAACTTTAATGGGATAAAAATCTGCCTTTCTTGGCAGTACCACTGCTTTTTAATGAAAAACACCCGATGGAAAACAAATTTTTCCTTCTGTTATCAAGTGTCCAACCCTCTTCTCCAGCAACATTTGACCAGTCTAAATGATTTTAATATGAAATCAAATATAAATATAAAATATAAAAGTATTTTATTTTGCTGCATGAATGTCTTTGGAGTGGGTAGCACTGCCACCTCATAGCTCTGCTTCGAGTCAATGCTGGCTACATGTTTTCTGTGTGGGGTTCTCCCTGTCTTTGCGTCTGTCATTCAGTTTCCTCCTACAGTCCCAACAGATGGCTGTTAAGTTCATTTGTGACTGGTAAAATTGCCAGTGTGAATGGTTGTCTGTCTGTCTATGTCTCTGTCTTGGCCCTGAGTTAGACTGTAGACATGTCCAGGATGTAGAGTCCACCTGGAAAAACATGACCTAACTTTTTCAATAGGGGTTTAAGCTTTGCTATTGGCATGCACTCTGTAATTCTATTCAAATATACTTTTATGCCATGTAACATATGAATCTACTGTAATGGTGTGAGGAAGGACTCTAGGGGTCTGATAGGTTGTGGTTTTATTTCATATAGGCTTCACCCTCTAAGAGCTGTCGCAATTTGGTTCATCCACAAACCCAATAGCAAAAGGTCTTAGAGGACGAAACCCTATACTCATAGAATTTGGGATACTAATACGTAACCAATGTTCTGCAGTGTGCTGCTCATTGTGAGTAAGAACTTCCAGCTTCTCTACTGGAGCAATGAATAGTAGAAATAGTTGAAATTTTATTCTCAATGTCTAATTGTATTCAGTAAAATTTTCACCACCACTGAATGTCTGTTTTGAGATGTACCTAGAACTGAATATGCAGCAGTGAAATAATTTACTGTCAGTTTCTCTAGTTAAATTCCAAATCTGAGATTTACTCAGCTAAACTCATCTTTGTTGAATCACATGGTGGACAGAAGGAGACCTGAAACACCAGAAGTCTGTTCATGTGGGCTTGATTGTTTTCTCAGTCACCAGAATTGAATTTCGTTATATGGTCAGTAACCAGATTTTGAACTGAACGTGAGATGCCAATAAGAGGTGTGTTAGTGTTCAATCGACTTGCTCTTTTGTTATTAAATCATGGTAAATGAAATATCTTTGAGTTTTTGGCTGCTGGAGCCTATATGCCCATTGCTCTCTCTCTCTCTGTCTCTCTCTCTCTGTCTCTCTCTCTCTGTCTCTCTCTCTCTGTCTCTCTCTCTCTCTCTCTGTCTCTCTCTCTCTGTCTCTCTCTCTCTGTCTCTCTCTCTCTGTCTCTCTCTCTCTGTCTCTCTCTCTCTCTGTCTCTCTCTCTCTCTGTCTCTCTCTGTGTCTCTGTCTCTCTCTCTCTCTGTCTCTCTCTGTGTCTCTGTCTCTCTCTCTCTCTCTGTCTCTGTCTCTCTCTCTCTCTCTCTGTGTGTGTCCATCAACATGCTGAGAGCAGCTTTTGTGAGTTTCTATTTAAATGGTTCTGGGGCCTCCAGTCTGTGTACATTCCTCTTCAGGTAGAGCTGGTTAGACTGTCAGCTTGTCATTGCTCTCTGATACGCCCAGGAAGCAAAGTCTCACTGTGCAACAGTTTGAATCACTGTTGGATTATGCAGTAGGTTGGTAGCTGACATGAAAGACACATTGTTGGGCAAATATTAACATTATTAATCATCAAAAGTGTTCCATGTGTCACAGTTCAACTTGGATAGACTAAGTATAATGACGATAACCAAGAACAGTTGCACAGATTGAGAAAACAAAACTAAATGTGAAAAATGAAGTTATGCAGTTGTAAATGGAAACAGTTTAATAAAAGTAAACAAGTTTAGAAGTTGGTCTCTTAGTGATGGAAAGTAACTAAGTACATTTACTTAAGGATTGATTTCTATTTTACATGGGTATTTATTTTTTTAAACTATCTATTTTATAACTATAGTTACTTCTCAGATTTAGTTGTATAAAACAAAATACAGTATAATTATTTACCATTATTTTACCCATTGATGTTGTGAAATTTAGCAGCTTCCCAGCAGTATGTAAGGTAAATTGCAGTATTTAATAACTGCAACATTAACAACATGGACACATAATAAATATTAATAGGGGTAAATTTCTACTGTTCACTTAAAAAATATATTTATTTATGTATTTTATTTAGGACAGTTTGTTTGTTTGTTGTTTTTTTTATGGGAAGCTTTATTAAAAAATTAAAGAACACCAAACAGAAGAGAGTGTTGACACAATTTTTCTATGACACAATTACCAACTTTATGCTCCAATGGATAACTAAAATGTTCCCACACACTGTTGGTGTCTGACATGAATATCAATGTTCCATCCTCTGTTATTATGATAAAATATAATCGACTTCAGCATCATGGATTTGTTACACCCCTAGGCCAATATTATTTTTTTCATTTTTTACATGACACAATGGCATCAAATAGCTACATTTCTTCCTTATTTAATTGTAATTACTGCTGTGTCTTATGACGTTCATTTGCTTATAACCATAGACAGTTGAACAAAGTTTTTTTTATTATGTAGGTGGGTGAAGGTTCTCAGTTATCCAGGATTGGAAATCCAAAGATTGAATCATGTCAGCTGGACTTCTCTCTTTCTTCAGCATAGCTTCTGCAGCATTAGAAGTGGCTAGGGAACCAATTAGCGTACCAGGGAATGTAGGCTTATTAAACATAAGTCATATTCCTAAGATAATTGATGGGAAATTCATAGGCCCACACCTTTTTTAGAGAAAAATCGAAAACCAATACAAAGGTATAGAGGTATTAAAATGCTGAGCTATTAAAGCCATTTAATCTTCTAAAGTCTGACTGCTGTATGGTGTATTGAGTCAGGCTCACAATGCTGTCCTTTGTTCCTGCTATCAGGACAAAAACATTGACTTAAGCATTAGCATATGGCTGGAACAGGTTTGAAGCTCAGCGACTGGATCCTTCATTCTGCCGTGCTGTATTTTGCACTTTTGCACTTTTTCCTCCCATATTGTCCCACATGTGACCTGGTGGTGATTTGGCCACAACCGTTCCAAAACCACGTAACGGTTGATCACTTAAATTAAAAAATTATTGCATCCTTGTTTTTAATTAGCTTACTTTCATATTCTGTAGTAAGGGTAGTGAAAGGTTTGCTCAGAACAAGCTTACCTGGGTAAACCTCGACATTTGGATGCTACATTCTTTAGTCACAACTACTAGATTTGATAGTGCAAGTGGACATCACTTGCATTAACTGAACTTTTGTGAAACACCAGTGATGCCCTCGAGAGGAATTACATAATAACGGTCTAAGTGATGTTTTGTGCTGCAGTGGCCCCTGTGTCTAAAACTTGCATTTTCTGTTTATTTTCATCTACAGCCATCAAAGTAAACTGCAATGGTTTCTGTGGCATCACCAGTAAGCTAAACGACACAGCCTGGACATCGGAGGAACAGTACTTCAACAGCACAATCTCTGTTGCAGACAAAGGTAAACAGTAAGACTATTCAAATACTAACTTCAACCAAATGCAACAGGATTAATCTGTAATGCAGCTGGTATCAAATAGGTGCAGATTACCTCAACAGGATTGTTCAGGTGTCCAATCACATTAGACAGCTTATCTGGCCTGGACAAGTCTCGTGTCAGGAAATGACTTGGAAATAAGTAGCAACATTCTTAAATATGTGTATATTTTTATAAAGGTGAAACGTTTACATTGTGGAAATGAAAGTGGGTTAGTGTAAATAATTGAAGGCCAGAGACTGTAATATTTAATGTTCCTCTTTCTACTTTGAGTAAAGCGTGCAGCCCTGAGGCATATCTGCCAGTTGGGTAAAAGTGGGGTGATTGTTACGGTTTCCGCTGATGAATGTTATCTTTGCTTTCTATGTCACTCACAGGAACCCTGAAAGAGGGACAACACACTTTTCCCTTCAAGTTTCTCATACCAGGTAGGTGTGTGTGTGAGAGAGAGAGAGATGTCCCTGCCTGACAGATATGACGCGTGTCCTTGCATGTGGATAATTACCCTAATTCAGCTCTGGCTCAGCAGCATGGACAACTCAACTTTTTTATGAGTAATATAAGTTTTATGTGAGGCATGTTCTGATTTTATGCAAATGCAGATTTTTTTCATTATGACTATTAGATTCACATTTAAATCAGAAGAATTTAAAGCAGCTCAAAGCTAAATGTAAATATTACCAATGGACCCAATGACTATTTGTAATCTAAAATGTTTCCACTACATTGTGGGTTAATAAAGTGGTTTAGATCATCTGTGTAAACTATAGGCTTTTTTAAAACATGCTGACTGCTTGTGCTTGTGTTTAGTAACATCAGCATGTCCCCAGATCTGTGCAGATACTTCAGTGTTTATGGCACTGTCAGACCAGGGGTGTTGAGATCAGTATCATAATGCAATTACCCATAAAAATAATAAACCACACATTTAATGTTTTTTTTTTTTAAAGTAAT
Source organism: Channa argus (assembly GCF_033026475.1). Classification (NCBI taxonomy): domain Eukaryota; kingdom Metazoa; phylum Chordata; class Actinopteri; order Anabantiformes; family Channidae; genus Channa; species Channa argus. Next base: position 27,241,604 of record NC_090207.1, read on the forward strand.
CTCACTGAAATCAGTTTTTTTAAAAGAGATGTAAAACCTTGTCATATAATCCCCGCCAGCAAGTTAATCATAAAACATCACAAAGTGAAACTTTCAATCCTGTCAGAGATTAAGCAGTTCCTCTTTATTTAAAAGGTGCATAGTACCTAAAAGTGTATCCACATATCTATAAATATATTTATATTGGATCATGTGTTAGCAACTATGTTTATATGAATAAAGTGATTTGAGGCAGTTCTGGGCTTGTAACATTCATACTTTAGAAAAATATCGATCAAGCGATAATTGGTCCTTTGTTTTGTTTTGTTTTATTAAGTTGACGATGTATACAATCTACATTTTCAGAAAAAAATATTTATTTTATTCAGGAATTTATTTGTTTTTCTTAAGTTGTTCAACTATTTGCCCACATGCTTTTTCCCAGAGTGATGCACTTCATCTCATCCTTACTTGTGATAAACGGCTTCTCTAGGATGCTTCCCTTTTAAAAAAAACAAACAAACAAACAAAAAACAATGACCACAATTTATTTTGACTTATGAAATAAGTGATTTAAGATATATTCAGTTGGGAATTTTTAGACACAATGTTGTTTGTAAGTAGTAACAGCTGCTGTGTGTTGATGGCAGCTCATGGTAACAAGATTACAGACTGGATCTTTATATTATATTTATATATTTTAGAGTTAGAACAGAAATAAAGAAATAATTGTGAAGAAAGGCATAAGAATGAAAGAAGAGTCTTCCTCCTATGCTTCAATATTTCCATTTGCTACCACCACTACCTGTCATCTGGTGTCCAATGTTGGTGTTTTAACATACATAAAGAAATGAAGAAAAACCCTGGTCACTTTAAGGTCTTTAATGTAAATAAAACATTTTTTTTAGTTTTGTTATACTATCACATCACTGCCTGCTTGTTTGTTTGGCCTTTGTTCAACTACTTCACTGCTGTAGTCTATTTTTCCCGGTAAAGCTTGTCTGCTGTGTGATGAGAAGTGCCACAGAAACTCTTGACCAACCCAACCGGTCTTTTGTTGTTGAAAATCTGTCATTTGAAACGTGTGCATGCCTTCACCCGTAGAGGTTTCTTGTTTTCATGTTTATAGCAAAAGTCAGGAAAGTAACTGCTCACTTGGAGAAGTTATAGAATAAATCTGGATAAAGTGAGCATGATCAATGGTTATATACACAGGCCAGAAAAGGTTTAGAGACCCCTACAAACTTTCTTCTGAATTTTTTGGGTTTTGTTTAATGTTTATAAATGGATTTCAATACACACAAAAATGAAACATAATTTTGAAGCATATTTGAGCACAGAATAATAATAAAATCAAATTTCTTGAACTTCACTTTCAGCACTAACTGACTGGCACTGATGTGTCATTCTACTAATTGGATTTTCCAGAAATTCAAGTAGGGATGTTCTTAAATTGATCATGTATGAACCTTCATGATGTTAAAACATCTTAAAATAAGTTCTAGTAAACCAATAATATAAATTTATATTTGGCTCTCCCTCCACAAGTGACCAGTCATTTTCAGTATAAATTAAAACTAAAAATGACCAAAGAAAAACAGCTCTCCTTTAGAAATAAATTAGTCTATACTTGTCCTAAGAACAGAAGGTTATTCTCGACAAGGAAATAGCCCAGAAATTAAAGATTTCCTTAAAAGGTGTACAATATATTCCCTAGAGATGTGCTGCAACTGGATCCCATCAGGACAGAAGCCAGATTGGGTGCACATCTGGCTAAGAAGACAAGTACTTACAAGTATCCTCTTTGAGAAACACACCTCTTACTGCTCCTGAATTGGCTGCATCTTTGAATAAAACAAGAGGAAAAACCAGTGTGCACAGACACTGAGTAGTAGACTTGGATTAGCTGGCCTCATGGGCAGAGTTGCCAAGAAAAACCCTACTGAGGTTGGCAAATCATGAGGAAATGTGGCAATGGCCCAAGCTGCACAGTAGACTACAGATGTCTAAAACAAAGTCTTGTGGAATTAAACTTTTGAGGTGTTTGGATCCAAACGAGAGAACATACTTCAGATCCAGAGTTAATGGACAAAAATGATGAAGCCTGCTTAACACCATCAGTGAAACACAGAGGTGGAAACATGATGTTGTGAGGATGCTTTGACTATAAAAGAGTGAGCGATGAGCATCATGTGAAAGGCATCCTCAATCAGTTGTCATTAAGGTGTTTCCAAGCTTGTGTGTGAGAGAGAGAGACAGACACACACACACACACACGCTAATATGTATTTGACTTTTTTCCCACAGCCTCTGCTCCGACATCTTTTGAAGGCAACTATGGCAGAATCATCTACAGAGTGAGGGCTTTTATTGACACCCCACGATTTGCCAAAGACTACAACACAGAAAAAGCTTTCTACCTGCTAAGGCTTCTCAACCTGAATGAAGTGCCAGACATATGGGTGAGGGGTGTGAGTGTGTGTGTAGGAGAGACATTAGCTCTAAGGTTGAATGTGATTGTAACCCACATAAAACCTGAAGATAATGATACAGTGAGTAAAACTGACACATTACAATAAAAGCTATTAACTTGTTACAGTACTTCGGAACCATTATGCTAAGCACCTCATTACACTTGTTAATAATGACTGTTAGCATATAGATATATTTTAATACCCACATGAGACATGTTGGTTTTCGTCAGTGTCAGCCCTGGTAAGTACATGTCACTGTCCTTCTATATGTAGGGACCCTGTTCATCTGCAGTGACTCAGCAGTTCAACTACATGCTAGTGAAAACAGGCACAGTTGTCCTGAAGGCCCAGACCAACATGAAGGGCTACACAGCAGGCCAGGTTATCCAGATAACGGCCAGCATCCACAACCAATCTGGAAAAACCACAGGCAACATGGCAGCAAGCCTGATGCAGGTAAATACATTTTACACCCCAAACAATCTGACGAAACACATTGTTTCTGCTAGTTTTTTTGTATAGATGGATAGATGGTGACAATGATGTAACAATGTAAACAAATGTAAACAAATGACAGATTCTGGCCATTTAATTTTTGTTGTATAAATAAATAAATAAATAAATAAATAAAATAAAATAAAATAAAATAAAATAAAATAAAATAAAAACCAGTGTAAAAAGACAACTGAAATGATTGATTAATTTATTGTAAGAACCAGCTGTAGCAAAAAGTCAGTACACCCTTCATTGGTCATATTCTGTTCTTAAATTTGGTATTTCCACCTTTTTATAGTAATATGCAGTCACTTGGGCAGACCTACACCAAAACATGCTGGATGTCATCTGATCCAAATGGATTTACTTTGGTTTCATCTGACTTAATGCTTTCTTTTATAATTTTCTTTGGCAAACCTGAATCCAAACTGAACTGAGAGAACTTCTACAAACCTAATTGAGCATGTTTGGAATTCACTATATGACCAATCATGTCCATGTGTATTTTCAGAGGGTGACCTATGAGACAAAAAGGCCTACCCACGATCTGAGGACGATAGCGGAGGTGGAGGGAGGTGTGGTGAAGGCTGGCAAGCAGGTGGAGTGGAAGGATCAGATCATTGTTCCCCCTCTTCCTCAGTCCTGTCTCGCTGGCTGTGATCTTATAAAGATTGAATATTATATTAAAGTAAGATACGCCCGTCGTTACACTGTCAACATTTTCTTGTAAACTGATCATGCATGTGGTGCTTCTGATTTAAGTCATCATTCATAGACGACCTAAGCTTAATGTGAGCATTTGGTTTAAAAAGTTGGTTTAAGTCACTTTTTAACAGAATGTTATCACATAAATGTAAAACCTGCAACAACACAAGAGCAAAGAATTGTAGCTCTCAGCAACAGTTAATTGTCAAATAAGCCGTTGTTACAACCTTGCTCATAAGGCCACGACAGAGCGGGAGACACCATGAATTGTTCGAAGTAACTAATGAATGAAACAAAGATGCATAAGTTAAAACCACCAAGAGCATGTGACCACATAAACTTTGTAAACCCATCCTGATGCACCCCTTACTTGGACATTACAGTAACACACATTTATACAGGATGTAGTGGTGGTATTGGTGAAAGAAATGAAAGGGGGGGAAAAAAGCTTTGCTAAACATCTTGGAGATGCATATACTGTATAGATGGGTGTGGACAATGAGGAGTCTCATCTGTCCACTTGTGTTCAGATCACCTACATGCATTTTAAAAACCAAGTGTAGACGGGTGCAATCCATAGGTACATCCACTAATGAACACCAAAACATGAGATTTGTCAAAGCAGCACCCAGTAGCTGACAGCAGAGGGAGCCACACTATAAGAAAACTTTCTGTCATTGCTAGAAAAGCATAGCTTTCACAGACAGAGTTGTTCTAGATTCCATTCCTACCTTGAATGAATAGGCCTAATATTTAGATCATTGATCCAGGATGAAGTGATTATCTACATTAAACCTTTAGAAGAACTGTTTATCTGAAGGGTACTCTACTTGAAGCATCAATTACAAAAGTTGGATGTGGGTTAACATTTAGTATTACATCTCGAAGGAAAGGATTAACATTCTTCTTTCCCCTGTTTCATCAGGTCAGTCTAAAGGTGCCAGACGTCATGTTGACATTACCCATCCATATTGGAAATGTCTTGCTAGATGAAAAACTGCACCCGTCCAAAGCAGCAGCTCCTCCTCCCTCTGCTACAGCTGAAGGCCCAGAAGTCTCTGCCTCTGCCCCTGATATGGGCACCTCTGCCACAAACCCCACACTGCCTCCTCAAACAGCCCGTCCCATCCCTCGCCCCAGGTTCTCATCCCATAATTCCCCCAGTGCTCCTCCAGCTGACTACCATGAAGGAGCAGAGGGTGGGAGCCTGACGAGTAACGGCTTCTCCCACAAGCGCCAGTCTCAACTTGTCTCACCCAACGCTTTCAGCTATGCTCCTGGCCTTTTTTTCTCTCAAAACCAGCAAAACAAAGAGCCTGCTACAGCGGCCACAGCACCCCACATCCCACAACCAGACTACGGCATCGCAGCCTATCCACAAGGTCAGCTTTCACACATTTCTTTTTTGCCAACTAGGCACCTGCAGTGAGTATTAAAGGCTTTCAGCTTGTTCCTTTTAGGTCCTCTCAGCGGAATTTGTTCTGCATATTTATTTGGTATGTGTTTTTAAGCCATACCAAGATACCGGCTGCATCCCAGCCCGATGCTCTGCATCCAGGTTCAAATCCAAATTACAATAAACCTCTGGAAAAAAAGATCTATTATTTCTATAAGATTCTAATACATTTTAAGTAAAGTGATGGGTAATAATAAATACAAAGACACATTTAACAGATAACTCAGCTTCCCAGGCATTGGCTCACAAATTATCTGAGCGACCTAGTTATAAAAATCTTAATATACAGTCTAATTTAACCTAATACACAAGTAGACTTGTAGATGCTGCTGTAATGATACTTATGATGTTTCTGTTCACACTTAGTCAGGTAAGAGTTACATTCCGGATCTGTACATGCAGTGGACAAAACAAACATTGTTAAGTATACTGCACTCATCTACACATTAGTACACAACAACTTTACCCAACACTTATAAAAATTGGTAAGAGGTTACAGTAAATAGTAGGGTTCCCGTATGGCACTAAACCCTCCCAGAAAATAATAAACTTGCCCTACAATCCAATTCACTATTTATCTCGGTGTGGTTATTAGAACCATACTAAGTAATCCAGGCTGGTACAGCTTTGAGAAATTGCCTAAAATGAATGCTGTTGGGTTTAGCCTGAATAATCATCAGAACTCTTGTCTACAGTAGAATGTAATGTAGAGAGTGTTTGTATATTAACTAGCTGGTCTTATGGTTTCTGTTGGTTACAGATGCCCCTCCTTCCTATGATGAGAGCTGCAACACATGAAGTTGAGCCAAGAACCAGGAATCTTCGAGCAAGATGTCGATAAATGCAGAGAAAATGATTGACACAGACGGCTGATGTTGTAACCTGTTTTTTTTTCTCTTCCACGTTATTTTACATCTTAACTATCAGATTTTGTCATAAGTTCCTTTTTTTTTGTAAATGAGAAGAGCAGCATTTTGAATTCAAAAATGGATTGACTGGGTTGTACTCTCACTAATCTAATGTGGTAAACCAGCCACAGGCAATCTAGGCTATTTTTAAAGTGACTATTTTTAAAAAGATTGTTTTTATGTTTGTCTTTAGCACTTTAAATTAAAGAAAAGACAAGGGGGGTAATAGAATTGTATTTGCCATTTGTTTTACAGGAACAGGAGATGTTTTGATTTGATGGCATCTGTGATGTCAAGTCTGAAGTTCATGTATAAAAATCAAGTGAAACAAGCCTGAAATCCTATCTAGTCTAATCCTTTTTATTTTACACATTGATGTAAATTTTACACTTATTGGAAACCGGTGGGATGATCTTTATCTATTGAATATTTAAGACTATCAAACAGGAGTTTTCTATTGACAAACACAATCCAGATTATGCTTTTGCAAGTTGTCTCCATACACTACATCTTTGTAAGGACATGATGATTCGGTGTAGCCTATTACAATTTTTCATGTTTGGCTTCCTTCTATGAAAGTTGTAGTAAAATTCTTTTTAGGTTCTTCTGTGTTTATGGCACACCTTCCTTCTGTCTGATTTAATAAGTGAGGAATAACGAAACATCACTGTGATTTGAGGTTTTATTTAACTTTCCTGATTTAGTTCACATCTGTTTCAGTTACAGTTTTTAATATTTTAATAATGGTTAAAGTTGCAAATCTACAGTAAGAAAACACTTTATTTATTGTTGTCAGTGTTTTCTAACTGCTTTCTGGATTCCAATAAATCTTTGAAAACTGCTTTTGTCAAACAGTTTCATATTTTGGTAGTGGGAGGTTGTTTCTGTTGCAGCAGAAGGCTTTTTAAAGGAGTGCAGGTTTAACAGTTTCCTAATTAATGTTCAGAACATTCTTGCATGTTAATACTTTTTGCAATAATAGTTGCCAAGAACATCTTTTCATGGAATAGTTTATTACTGTTGTGTCATACCTTTTTAAAATTCCCAACCCCAACGAGCTTACTAGCTATTGCTATATATAAATGATCAGATCTTTTACCCTACAAAATTTACAACCATAATGAAACAACATGTCTGGTCATCTTTTCCAGGCTTTGGTCAATTGTGAAAGTTAGCACCCCCTTATTTTGAAATGGCAAAAAGAGAAAAATTTTTTTTTTTAATCAACATAATATAGTGCACTTGTAATTAGGTATTTCAGATGTTTCTTCATCAGATGGTACATTTTTAACTTATTGGGGGGGTGGAAACTTTTGCACAAATTTATTTTCATTATTTTACCATAACCAGTTTTGTTACTTCTGATGGAAAAAAAAAAAAAAAATTACATTTGTACTGGCCAAATGTGTTATAACATACAGGTACAATTTAAGAGCATGTAAACTTAACTCTAAACTAAGTACAATAATGGTATATTACTATTAGAAACGTAAACTGAACCCTACAGGGTATACAGTGTACTTCCATAGGTCAGTAAATGTACTTTAAGATACAAATATACAACTACCGAAGGCAACAATGCTGATCAAAGACGTGCACAAAAAATAGCAAATATGTTGAATCAAAAACACAAAAATCTACAGTACACACAATTTAGACACATAGCTACCACCACCTGGTGGTAGTAATGTTGTTGTTGATGGGGGGAAAACTTCAAAATTTAAATATGTTATGTAATTAAAACTTATATCATCCACGTACAAAATGAGTTGATGGTGATTGTTTCTTAGGCAGGTGTATAATTTATCGTTGCACATATTTGATACATATTGTTTTTTTTTATCACCTGGAAAAGTGCCTGGAATTGGCGTTTCTTATTGCTGGTGTGTTAAAAATACTCTAAGGTAATATTTGTATTTTTATATAATTTACAAATGTAAAAATATTTTAAAATTTTAGGTTTTATTCCTGGTGGAATTCATGAGGCATAATATAAATTCACGTTTCAGCAAAACCTGGAATATTAAATTAAGATCTTAAAAACATATTTTTTAAAGTTACGCGTTTCTGTTTATTATATTGCTAGTAATCTTAGCATATCTATATTTATCTGTTTAGTTAAAGCAAATCATTTTTTAATCATTATCTGATGGCAAGAGGATTCCCTGTGACCTACTTCCGTTTTGTTTTTAATCTCAATACTTAAAGTGCGAAAATACTCTGGACAGTCTTCGTAGATTAAGCTACTGTAAAAAGTGAAGTGGGGCAGCACAGCAGCTACAACCAGCAGCTCACAAACAAGAAGTATTTCTGGGTCCATCAGGATGTAAAAGCAGCGCACAAAGCCGGTCACGTGCTGTGCGGGTGGGGGCGGAAGTAGATACTCTTGTCTTTCTTTCCCCATCTTCGCTCATATAGGACTACGCCGTCTGGAGCTGGCAAAAAGACACTCTGCAGCTTCAACTTTTCCTAACTTTAAGTTCGGGTGAAGGTTAGAACTTATTTACTTCCTGTTTGTCTTGTAGCAGCTACCGCTCGTTCAGATTAATAAGCTTTGCTTTGCTTTTCTGTCTTTACTTCTCTTTGTATAACGTGAGAACTTTGTAGCGCTATTCATTGTATTGCATTGAACGCTATAATTTGCATAGTGCTACACTTTCTATAGTAATGTCAGTCTCCTTATGGTTATTTACTTCGTTTAAGTGTTTGTATTATGTTTTATAAAGTGGACTAAAACTTGTTTCAACTCAGGTGTTACTGAGGCCAGTCTGGTGGGCTTTAACCCTTCAAATGGATGACAGTGGAGGTAGTGATGGGCCTGGGCCAGACAAAACGCACTCCAGTCCCTCTTCCTGGACAACCATAGTTGCTAAGGGACAAGCACAGAGTGGTCAAACACTCAAAGTTAAAATAACTCCCTTCCACAGCTCACCTATAGTCTGTAGTGATTTATCTGTTCACCGCGAACGACTAGGAGCAGCGTTTGGGAAAGTTCAGGTGTCTCCTGGCAGCCTGTTTCTAGACACACCTGGATGTCTGACAGCTTCACCTGTCAGAGAAAGACTCGCTGCTGCTGCTGCTGCTGCTCGTCCTGCTGCTGCTGCTGTTGCCACTGCTGCAAGTATTGCTCAGGGCTCAGTGGAACGAACTTTAAGTTCAGGCACTGTCCCAGCTATGAAGGGAGAAAATTCACAGGAAGGTCTTCCTGTTGGCAAGGTAAACAGATACTGATGATCATCTAAATTAGTTATTCAGCGTTTTTTGGTTTAATGCTTAAGATCTTTTAAAAAACCTTACATGCAAGTTCATTTTCTTAAGTTGTTGATCAGTGTTATGTGTCCTAGTACAACCATGGCTCAGTGGAACACATAACATAAAAGATACCACAATGCTGATGAAATTCTGAGATCTTTTATATTGTCAATGACTTAACAGTATTTTAGAAGTTGTTGGAGGATGTGCGGTGTTGCCTCTGGGTTGTTTGGGACTGTCTTGGAGATGATGTTAGAAAAAATATTTGGATCTTTCATATATTTTAAAAAAACTGTCTCTCATATACAGACAAATGACACAAATTTCTGGCATTAAGCCATGGCTCAGCTTCGATTTTAGGTTTTGTTGCTTTGTATGGGTCAATTGAGTCAAGGATTTTAGAGACAGTAGGGATAGTATTTGCATATACACCCCCCTCCAAAAGTTTTGGAACAGATAAAAAGTATTTTATCTGTAGGCTGTAAAAATTGGGTTTGACGTCAAAAGATAAATATTAGAAAAGAGATCGACATTTCAGCTTTAATTTCAGCTTTACGTATGGATCTGATACACAACTTAATAGGTAGCAAATTTTGTTTGAACCTACCCATTTTTCATGTAAGCAAAAGTATTGGAACACTGCTGTCTCCTCTTTTGCAGCTATTATTCATTATATTTTAATATTTGTTAAAGTTGAATTCTTCAAATCTACAGTAAGAAAACACTTTATTTATTGTTGTCAGTGTTTTCTAACTGCTTTCTGGATTCCAATAAATCTTTGAAAACTGCTTTTGTCAAACAGTTTCATATTTTGGTAGTGGGAGGTTGTTTCTGTTGCAGCAGAAGGCTTTTTAAAGGAGTGCAGGTTTAACAGTTTCCTAATTAATGTTCAGAACATTTTTGCATGTTAATACTTTTTGCAACAATAGTTGCCAAGAACATCTTTTCATGGAATAGTTTATTACTGTTGTGTCATACCTTTTCAAATTCCCAACCCCAACGAGCTTACTAGCTATTGCTATATATAAATGATCAGATCTTTTACCCTACAAAATCTACAACCATAATGAAACAACATGTCTGTCTTAAAATGCAGGCTCTTTATGGTTTATGTCTGAAGATGAAACTTGGCCAGTCTCAAACCTTCCACTTCTTGCCCCTGATGAATTCCTTTGTTGTTTTGGAAGTGTCTTTTGTGTCATTATCTTGCCACATGATGAATGATGCAGTTTGTTTGCATCTTTCTCCCTCCAAACGTTAGCCTTTGCATCACTTTGGTAAAGGTTATTCTTTGTCTTATCGGTCCATAAAACTTTGTCTCAGACTTTTAAAGGCTCATCTCTTTGACTTTTTGAAAATATTCGAGCTTGACCTTCCTATCATTCTTGCTAATGAGTGGTTTGCATCTTCTGGTGTAGCCTCTGTACTTTTGTTCATGAAGTCTTATGCGAACATTGGATTGTTATACTTTCACTCCTGCCCCCTGGAGGTTTTTGCTGATGTAACTAACAGTGGTTTTAGGGTCTTTCTTTACAGCTCACAATGTTTCTTTTGTCAAGTGCTGTTGTTTTCTTTGGTCCACCCATTTCACATCTGTTTCTTACTACATTAGTCGTTTCTTTCGTTGTGACATTCCAAATGGTTGTAGTGGCTATAGCCAGTGTTTTTGTAATGGCTCTGATGATTTTTACTTTCTCACAGCTTCACAATTGCTTGTATTTCACCATTAGACAACTCTCTGGTTTTCATGGTGGTTACACTTCTTTATTATAAATGCAGTCTGAACAGGCAAAACCCAAATCTGAAGCTAAGTGTAGACATTCAGTACTATTCATTGTTTGAATTATCAGTGTCATAGGACACATCTGGGCAACAAAACACACCTGTCGGTCACATGTTCTAGTACTTTTGGTCACATAAAAAATATCTTCTAAGTTGTGAATCAGATCCAGATGTAAATACCTGGAAATAAAAGATGAAATGTTGATCTCTTGTCAGAATCTTTGTTTCTACGATCCCAGAGTCCTTTCAGTGTTTGACAAATTCCAAACAGGCTAAGGGTCTGGTTGAAATGTTCATCCTTCTGCCAGGTTGTCCCATCTCTGCAGTGCACATTTGAAGTGTTAAGGTGATTAGTGGTCTCCTGGTCTCTTGGTCAAGGTCCCTATTGTCTTGTTACCCAGTTTGACCTATTTGATTAAATATTTGTAAATGGATCAAAAACACACAAAAAATGCAATAAATTTTAAGCATATTCTTGTCAAACTTAATTTAAAAAAAAGCGTCCCTTTGTAGCTATAACTGCCTGACAAATCTGAGGCATTCTGCTGTGCTGGTTGGGCAGTGTTCCTGAACTCTTTAGTCCAGCTGCTCTTGCACTAGCTCAATGAGGGTTAGATCTGGCGATCAAGCTGGCCAAGCCATCACAGTATATTACAACAGATACTTTCTTCTCCGGGTAATTCTTACACAACCCAATAGAATTATAGGGTTCAATGTCTAAAAAAATGAGACTTCCCTTAGCAGTTGTTACACAGAGGAAATGGTATGTATTGTTAACATGGAGCGGTGTCTATGCTGTTTTAGGGTGACTTTCTAAAGTCTACTTTGCATCTTGGCCCATCTTCCGATTTGCCAACCTTTAGTATTTTTTTATTTTTATTTTTTTAACCAATGGTCTGTTTCTCAAGGAGGAAAATCATTACCACTTTTCTTTTTGGGCAGAATTGAATAGATCTGGTTACAGCATGTCTCTAGAGACTGCAGTGTATATGCAGTCTTTAATTTCTTGGCTATATTTTGTAGGGCTGAACGATATTGGGGAAATACATTTTTCTTTCTGCAATAGGTTTATGTTTGCAGTTGAAACACACATGACCTATGCTCTGCATGGTCTTTGAAGGCCTCACTAAAGAAGTAGAATGAGGGAGAGCTGGTGGCTGCCTAGAGAGTGCAGGGACACACATTGAGTAAAAAAGTATTTGCTGCTCATGTTCACTCTCTTTAGTTGGAAATGGATTCGTTCACTTGACAGTAAACTGAAAAAGTTTAACGAAAAGCGTTTTTTGGAGGGCATTTATGCAATAACACTTGTTATGCAACTGATTTCAGCACCAGTCATATGAGCAGATGAGAGCTGTGACTGCTCTCAAGTAATTTTGGAGGGGGTAGTTTAATACATTTGTAAACTCATCCTGAAAGTATTGTTGACAAATGAACTGTTTTCGGATGTCGTTTTTTCATAAATACCTGATATCTTTTAGAGAAGAACCTTCCTTACTAAGTATAGGCAGATTATTGAAAGCTGTTTTTTGTTTCCACTGAAAATGACAGATAAATCTCCCTATGGAGGAAGATTCAAATAATAATTTAAATAAATAATTTGGTTAAGTGAACATAAACTTATTTTAAGAGGTTTTATCCACTTGGGAGCGAACCCATGGCCAGTTAAGGAGCATCCATACTTTTTTGGAATTTTTCAATTTCTGGAATAACAGATGCAAAGCCTTCAGGTTACACACACACTGATTAAGTAGCAAATGAAAATTGTTTTGTAAAGGTAATGTTTGAAATTTTAGGTGGTTTACCTGCTGATTAAATTGTTGCAGCTGAATGTTAAACATATTTTCTGTGTTTCTATATTTTTTTAATTTACATTTGATTTGCCATTGTACTTCACCACAAAATGTTGTGTTGGAGTTTTGCAGCTTAATTTAATGAAAACACAGAGGACACTATCAGAGAGAACACAAAGAATTTGAAAAGGAGAGAACAAGATCATAAAAAAACATGGTATTTTAGAGAACGGTTCTTAGCAGCATCATTACTTCCACTTCCCCCAGATCATTTGTGGGTTGTGGGTTGAGTTTCAAAAATACTGCATAGCAGATGCTGGGATGTTTCACTGACATTTTTATTCTCTATCATTAAAGAAAAACATTGATTGATTCACAGGACAATTATTTTTCATTTTCACTGGACGAATTTTATATTTATGACAGTGATTGTTGGCTCCACATATTCACATTACCTTTCAAATACATATGCTGTACATCTACTACTAATATGAATTTCATTTTTATTTCATTTCATGTCTCATGGATTAAATAATAAAATATTTTGTCTTCTCTTTGCCTTCCTAGCCTGTAAGTAAGAGGGCAGCAAAGTCACGATTGACGCAATCACTGAAGTCTGGACCAGCCTCTAATATGGACCTTTGTCACAGCCAGAAAGGCAAAGGTAAAGAGAGGAGAGCTGTCTCCACCTGCCTCAAACCTCAGTCGGTTTAGCTGATCCAGTCTTTTGAAGGCATTATTATTTTGAATCAAACTTTAAATGATCCCAGTTAGGACACAGGATGCAGCACAGACAACAACATATATATTTAATAGCAAACGGTTGTTGTGTATGGCTACAGAATGGAGGTATAGTTGTTGAAGTGCTTTTAATGTGAGTTGTTTACGAGATAAAGGTGTAAGAAATGATATAAATCTGTAATGATTGAGGCCTCACATTATTAGAATTATCACTGGATTCAATGTCTGTAAAAATAGGTTTCTCCCATAATTCTGCATATCCTGCAATTTATATCTGCATATTGTGTTAATTTAGTCTTTGGCCCATACACCTTGTTTTTGCATTCAACATATAAGGCTGAGACAGAATATGTTTAATTACAGAATATTGTATTTTATTTTATTACAGAATATTTACAATTTATTTCTTTTATCTTTTTAATAGTAATTGTTTTAATAAGTTAATTGATAAGTAATTTTTACACTTTATTTTTGTTGGCAATTTTTTATTTTTAGATAGGAGTGGGTTGAATTGGGGCCTGGTGGCTCAAGGGGTAGAGCATGGGGTTGGGATGCAGGAGGCTGCAGTAACAATCCCACCCCAACAGGTATGGTCCTGCCCAGCCACCAACCTTGGTACCAGTCCTGAGCCTGGAAAAAATAGGAGGATGCATCAGGAAGAGTATCTGGCGTAAAAATGCATGCCAAGTCAACATGCAGAACACTTTGCGCTGTGGTGACCCCAAAAGGAACAAGCCAAAAGCCCCTGATCTACATAGGAGCAGGTTGAGAGCAGATAGGAAACATGAGGGGAGAGATGGGGTATGACATCCAAGTCCCCAGCTGGCCTCAAACCTGGGAGTTATATGCCATGCATCTATTTAGCCTATAATGCTCTCCATAATATGTTTTTAATGTGTTACTAAAAATAATCATTTCTGAAGTACAGAACTGACTAGACATGTCCTCAGGAGCCATTATTTCTTGTTGATCAATTCTGGCCTCTGTTTTCCCAGTTGTGAAGAGAAGGAAGAGGAAAATGGGAATGTACAACCTGGTCCCCAAAAAGAAGGCCAAGGTGCTTAAACAGCAGGGGAAGGCAGGTGTATTTACTAATTAATGTATGCTAGACATTCATGTTCCCTTTTGTACAGTGCTCATTTTACTGATTGTAGCCTTTATCGAACAATAGGAAACTTAGAAAGTTAGTGGAGGATTATCATCAGCCTTGAGTCGGAATTCAGTAACAGTACTTCTGTTCGTAGCAGCTGTACATACTGTACATAACTGTTTCTACAAGCTGAGGTGATCCTTAGTATATAAAATGTCTGCTTTCAGGAATGGAAAAATAATATGACAAAACAGGAAAATTAGTAATACACGTCTACATTCCTAGTTTATTTTGTAAATGACACTTTGTAAATCTTGGAAAATTAGGATGATAATAACGCAAATTTTATTTGAGGGTGGAATTCTAATACATACTAATGTCAGTCCTTTTCCCAATCAGAAAGTTGAGCCAGGAGCCAGTTCGGGGAAGAGCCATACTGCAACAGGTGAGACAACAGTGGTTGTACCAGAGATTTCGAAGGCTAAAGAAAAGACTGTCAGGTGTGTGACACAACTGGAAACAGCACCAGGAGACAACTACCATGCTGAATACACAGAGCTTGCTTTAGACTGTCTGGACTTGAAAGCTCAGCAAGAGCTCTTGCCACCCCCCAAGTCAGGTAATTACAACATCTCTCCCAATAAGGTTTAGCATCACAACAATCCAACATCTAAAATGTATTATGCCACCTTTCTACAGAATGAATTGTTTGTTGACACAGGCGTCTGTGTGTGATGTGTGATAAAATCATAAGATTCTTGTATCTAGGTGTAGCAGCAGATGCAGAGGTGACAGAAAGTGACCTAGCTGAGGAGTTACCCCTGTGCTGCTGTCGTATGGAGACTCCTCATAGTGGACGCAGTTTGTCCACACTAGATCAGACCTGCATGGCTATGGAGAGCGAGGACGGAGTGGTAAACATAATCTGAATAACTTAAAACACAGTGTATCACTTTGATAAATGTGTCTCATTAGAAATCTAATTTGAAATATCAGAGAGCTGTTCAATGAGGAAAGAATGTGAATGAAATTAGTGCAGTTTCAAGTAAGGAAAGGCAATAATATACAGTAAAACAAATCCTCCCAAATAGAAAATTGGTGATATTGGAGCAGATTTTTTCACATTGTGTTTTTTTTAAAGCCTGTTTGATTTCCTCTGCACAGCTGATTCGTTGTCCAAGGCGAGTGATGAAGCAGGAAATGATGCGACCTTCCAACACGGTCCATCTACTGGTTCTGTGTGAGGACCACCGCGCTGGCATGGTCAAGCACCAATGCTGCCCTGGCTGTGGGCTCTTCTGCAGGGCGGTGAGGCGAAATAAAGCATACTGAAAGTGTAGAAACCTCTATATTGTACTTTTTTTAGATTATAAATATTGTCAGTAGAATGTATCAGCTTTTTTATGGATATTCAAAGTAGAGTTCATTAATAATTATTGAAAGTACAAGCACCAGGCCCCAGCTTCCAGTTCTGCTGGTAATTATTACAATGGGTAGAGGACCCAGCTTAGACACACTAACATGCCAGTATTCCATCAGGCTGACACCAGCTGTTGGATGCAGTGTGGAGGAATGTGGCCTGGCTGCTAGATAAATTGTTAAGTATGAGTTTATAGTGTTGAATCCACCACCTTTATGAATAATCGTGTAGTTTTATTTTTGGACAGTTTTGGTAAAGTTAATTGTATTGATGAGAATGTTGTGGTAATCCAGGGTAATTTTACCCCTTTGTTTTCACTGACTAATCACACAAAGAAAGTGATCTTTCCCAAAGCACCACCATTTATTCAGAATGAAATGCTGGCACAATATTTGTTAAGGCAGTTGATATCACCCATAAAGCTCTTTCCCTTTGGCTATAAATCTCCTTAGCTGAAACATGTAATATCTAATAATGGTATTTGTTCATTTAAATAAATAAGTTCCTGCAGGATACTAAAGGACAGAGGGTCAAGGTGGAGGATCATTTTCTCCAGCTTTTACTGGATTCTGCCCAAATTTGTTTTTTAAAATATTGATCAAGAGGACTTTAGAATAAGGAAAAACAGCTCTTAAAGTGAAAAACCAACATGGTACTGATGAATAGTAGTACATAGTACATTCTAAATAGCAGCTCTTTATTTCTTAATGGAGCCAGGGACAGTGTAAAGCAAGATTCTCTGTTTAGTTGAGCTGAACAATCTGAAGGTAATTTTTGTTCAGGAAACCCATAGCACCAAGTGCTGCATGAGTGGAGTAGTTGCGGCAGTTTAGAGGTGTTGTTTGGATTAAACCTCTGGGAAAACAACACAGTTGTTGAAGAAATTATGGCAGGGCAATTTTTTAAAGTAAGGGCTGTCTTTATAGCTCTTTATTAACATTTATGCTCCAGCTGTAGGTGTAAAATGTGTGTTTTTTTTGTTTTTTTTTTAATCTTCTAAAGAGAGAGTGTGCAGTACACATTTGGAAAAATTGTTGGTACTCTGCCGTTAAGAGTACCAACCAACGTGACAAAATAATTTTGAAAATTAACTAATGAAAACCATTGCATTTAAATTGTGGTTCACCAGATGCATTTTAAAAAACAAACTAATGATACTGACCTGGACAAAAATGATGGTACCCCTAGAAACAAAAATGTAAAATAATTTGACCATAGGGACATGTATGTTGTGTATTAGCCTCACATGTGTCTTCAAACTTGTAATCAGTCAGTCTGCCTATTTATAGGGTGACAAGTTGTCACTGTACTGTTTGATATCATGGTGTGTACCACACTGAACACAGACCACAGAAAGCTAAGGAGAGAGTTGTCTGTAGAGATTAGAAAAAAATTATAGAATTATTAACCCAAGTTAAAGGTAAAGGTTATAATATAATCTCCAAGCAGCTTGATGTTTCTGTGACCACAGTTGCACATATTATTCAGAAGTTTAAGGTCCACAGGTCTGTAGTCAACCTCCCTGGATGTGACCGCAAGAGAAAAATTTATGACAAATTGAAGACACGGATAATACAAATGGTAATTGTCAAGTCACATGAGCTCTATGTTCACAGACTCAAAAATTAAACATAAAAAGGCAAGAACACTGTAACTTCTGTTTAACAAGATTGAGGCTTGGTTATGTTCTGGAGCTGCTTTGCTGTATCTGGCACAGGGTGTCTTGAATCTGTGCAATGTACAATGAAATCTCATGATAATAAAGACATTCTGGAGCAAAATGCACATTTACATTTAGCTTTTAGCCAAAGTGACTTACAAGTGAAGTACAAGGCAAGCAAAAATCTAAGTCAAGGAGAAAACAAAGCAAAGTCCTATCAGAAGAAGTGTTTACATTTCATGAGATGCAAGTGTGAGAAAGAGCAGAAAGGAAGTTGTTTTTATTTTATTTGTTTTTTTTATAAAATTGGGTGCACAGTGTAAGGAAGCTTAGTCTCAGTCGCAGCTTATGGCTCCTCCAACAGGATAATGTCTAAAACACACAGCTAAAAACAAATGGCTAAGAACAAAACATTGGAATATTCTCAAGTGCCCTTCTATGAGCTCTGCTCTAAATCCTATTTAACATCTGCGGAATGAGCTAAAACATGCAGTCATTGTTGTTATTTTAATTGTTAAGCACTTTGGTCAGTTATTACTATTTGTGCTTCATAAAGTGCTTTATAAATAAAGTTAGCTTGGGTGTCTTAGCTGTCTAAAGAGACAGTTGAGACAGCTGGACGAGTTTGCTCAAGAGAAATGGGCCAAAATAGGTGCAGATGGACAAGTCTCCTTAAGAGTTACAGAAATTGCTTTAAAAAAGGTTGTGCAACAAAATATTAAGTTAAGCGCACCATTATGGTTTCATTAGTTTGGTATTTTAAAATGCTTCCGTTAAACTACTTCAAAATTCAAAAGCAATGTCGGATTTTCAGTAGATAATTTCAGTAAATAGTTTGTTTTTTTTATTAATTTTGTCGGTTTAAAGTTATTTCAGTGACCATTGACATTTTTTCTTTCTAACTGAAGGGTACCAGTAATTTAGTCCACATGTGTAGATGCTGGTCTGAGTTCAGTAGACTAGCCAAAGACTTTTATTCTGGTTGAACACCAGTAGAAATAACAGACTTCAACTGGCTTTAGTTTCAGCATATGCTTCATAGTCAAGATCCAGGTTCTGTATACTTTACTCCAAACTCTTACACACTGCACCTTTAAACAGTTATAGTAATAGTTATCTGGCTATAGAGAATTAAGCTTAAGGGCAAAAGGAATAAAATACTCTGGTACAAGTTTAAAATTAGCTAAAAGGTTAAAGATGAATAATCTGGTACAAATAAGGCATAAATGGTTGAAAAGCCTGCCCTCTAGATGGTTGGAATGCACTAAAATACTGATGTCCAATACAAAATGCAACATTACAGTTACACTATCTACCAGTATATAATGTATAGTGTTCAGGTTTAAAATCAATTGAAATGAACACATTTACAATACAGTGCATCCGCAAAGTATTTAACAGACAGGCGTATGCTTTTCCAAATAATGTCAAATCTACTGAAAAGGTGGACTCAAATAAAGTAGTAGAAATATCTCAAGGATTATCAGTGGAAATAGGATGCACCAGAGCTGAATTTTGAGTGTCATGGCAAAGGCAGTGAATACTTCCTTTTTTATCTTTACAAAATTGGCAAAGATTTCAAACAAAATTCTTTCACGTTGTCATTATGGGTTATTGTTTGTAGAATTTTGAGGAAAATAATACATTTTATTCGATTTGGGAATAAGGCTGTAACAAAACAAAATGTGGAAAAAGTTAAGTCCTGTGAATACTTTCGGGGTGCACTGTATGAGAATAGTGTCCATGGAGGGTTATTTGAGTTTGTCTCAGTGTGGGAGACACCGCTCTGAGTGTCTTGTATTAAAAGAGGATGCCTCTTGGAATGACAATTTTAAACATTGTGTCCCGCAGGGCACCTTCATGGAGTGCAGGCCATATGGTAGCATGTCCCATCGCTTTCACGGTGACTGTGCCTCCATCTTGAAGGATCGCAGGTTTTGCCCCCACTGTGGAGAAGAGGCCAGCCGGGCAAAGGAGGTCACGGTGTTAAAAGCCAAGCCGTTGCCCTCTGTACCCAGGTCCAACCCCGAGTTGTCAATTCCAGTTGTGCCCACTGTGGCCAGACTGCCATCGATACCAAACACACCTGCTGTTCAACAGGCACTCAGAGCTAAGAAGACTATCGAGCCCCAGAGGAGCAGGGATGAGAGCACAAGCAGGTAGTGACACTGATCATCGTCATTTTTTTTTCTTATTCATTGAAGATAAAAATACAGTTACACTTCCTTTCTCGAAATCACTGAACTATTAAATAGACAACTATAGAATACTACTATAGGATAGTTACAGTTTATGGCATTTCAGGACAAGTAGTAATCTTACTGCTTGCTCTCTTTCTTCAGGGTGAAGGGCAAGAGTTTGTGTGCTGCCGACAGACTACCTAAAGAGTCACTAGAAAGCATTCTGATGGCACTGGATGATGAAAAGTAAGATTGACTATACAATCTGTTGTTCTTGTGTTCATGCATAAATGAATCATCGTCTCTTTTCAGCCTAAAACCAAAGAAGGTGAAGTACCCCACCAGCCAGTTGTACATTTCTGCAAAACAAGGAGAGCTCCAGAAAGTCATTCATCTCTTAGGTACCTCACATTGTTTGGCATAAAGATGCTTTAGCTTCAAAAACAATACTTGATGCTTTTTAAAAACCTGTATTATCACAATTAAACTCTTTACTTTACAGTTGAAGGGAAGGACCCTAACTTTTTAATGGAGGGCCAAAATAAATGTACCCCTCTTCATGCAGCAGCTGCTGAGGGTCACCATGAGATCTGTCATATGCTGGTTCAGGTAAGGATCCTGGTCACTACAGGTCGGACCTCAGGACCTGTATTTCTCGGTTCTTTCTGAAGAAAGGATCAGCTGTCACTGACACATTAGCCCTGTGACTAGCTGCCCTGAAATTCCAGCACACAAAAATCAATCTTCAGTCTTAGATGACTCACTATCCCTTCTTTCCCTACTTGCACTTTCAGACCTGAGTGCAAATTAATTAATTTAGATTCACCAATCTTTAGCAAAATATGGATAGTTATGGCAGGGCCAGACTCTGAAACTGCTACAAAACCATCCATATTCTCTTTTACATATAAACTTACACATGTAACATACATGGTCAGAAACATTCTTACGGGAGAAAAAGTTGGTTTTCCTGTGAGGGGTCAGAGTTTACAGGAGACACAAAATGATAGAAAATTTGTGTTGCAGGAAATAGGTTTTTTTAAACAGCACATCCAAGTAGTGTATCTAAAAAAAAAAGGTGGAGGTGTGTCACTCTGATGTTTGCATTTTCATGTACACCCCCTCCGGAGAAAGTCAGGAGAATTTCAGGATTCCAATGAATTTGTGAAAGAGGTTTATGATAAAGACTCATTTGAGCAGCAAGTTCAATTCAATTAAACTTTATTTATATAGCGCCAATTTACAAAAAAGCCATCTCAAGGCACTTTGCAAAATAAAGTCAAGACTATAAAGACGTATAGAGAAAAACCAACGATACCTCCTTGAGCAAGCCCAAGGCAGCCAGCAGTGGAGAGGAAAAATTCCCTTTAATGGTAGAAACCTCCAGCAGAACCAGGCTCAGGATGGGCGGCCATCTGTCTTGACCAGCTGGGGTGAGTGGATAGTGGAGAGAGTAGAGAAAAGAGCAACTAAAAGCAACAAAACATTGGGTAGGTTGGTAGGACCAGCAGCTGTGCACTGGAAAACACACAGCTCCAAAGCTGAGGACACCTGCAGAAAGGGACAGAAAGAGGGAGATAAGAGAGTGAGAGAGAAAGACAACTCTGAAAGAAAGAAGACACAAAGTTAATGACATACAGTGGTGACAAACAAATATGGGGTGAGAGGGGAGGAGAGTGGGAAAAGAGGAGAAAAGGAGCTAGTGCATCGGGGGTGGGTCCTCCAGCAGACTAAGACTAAAGTAACATGACTATAACTATAAGCTTTAACAAAGAGCAAGGTTTTAAGCCTAGACTTAAAAGTAGAGAGGGTGTCTGTTTCCCTAGTCTGAACTGGGAGCTGGTTCCACAGGAGAGGAGCATGATACCTAAACGCTCTTTAAAAATTCTGGGAACCACAAGTAGGCCTAAATTCTGAGATGATATGGTACTATGAGGTCTTTTAGATATGATGGAGCTTGACAGTTTAGAGCTTTACATGTAAGAAGCAGGGTTTTAAATTCTATGCTAGATTTTATGGGAAGCCAATGGAGGGAAGTTAGTGAAGGCGAAATATGATCTCTCTTGCTAATTCCAGTCTGCAGTCTTGCTTCAATTCAATTCAATTCAATTCAATTCAATTCACCTTTATTTATATAGCACCAATTCACAACAGTCATCTCAAGGCACTTTACAGAATAAAGTCAAGATTATAAAGATGTATTAAGAGAACCCAACAATTTCCCTTTTAGCAAGCCGTAGATTAGAAACCGTATTCATTTTGGTCATTTTGGTCTGCTACATTAATGAATCAAGCTGCTTTCACTATAAAAGAAAAACATTTGTCATTTTCTAACAGAATGATACAGTATTTACCACAATCCTTATACAGACAGTAAAGCCAACAATGATTGCTTTTAGTCATGTTTGGTGTCTGCCAGTCTGCATCCTAGATTAATTAGTTTTTCTGTCCCATAGACATGTTACTTGCTGTTTATTTCAAAATGCATGGTCTAGACATATAAAATCCCCTAGATGTTCTGAATTATCATAATGGGGAAACTTAGCTGTAATATTATTAAATTTTCTGCACATATTTGTGTTACCACCTTTGGAATTTGTGCTTCTTTAAACTCCTTTCTTTAAAGGTACTGCACTACCTCCACACACTGTGATGCAGTGTAATTATGTCTGTGCACACAGGCTGGAGCCAACCTGGACATGTTTGATGAGGAGCAAAGAACACCATTGCTGGCAGCCTGTGAAAACAACCATTTGGACACATTAAAGTACCTTCTCCGAGCTGGAGCAGCTATTGGCCACAAGGTAGGTCAGCACACAGTCCTATCAACGTGTCCTATTAGCCTGATCTGTCCTCAGTTTAGTTCACTCATTACTTCATCCAGTCTAACTCTGTCAATTGTCACTTCTGAGGCTTTACTGTTTATGCCAGCTAACGTGGAAAAGACGTTATCGCCTACATTTGCCAGTTGAGAGGCATTTTCTTTCACCTGGGCTAATGCAGTAGTTGGTAACACTTTGTTGTTTTTGTTTTTTTCTTTTTATAGGTCTTGAATGACATTTTTCTCTTCTTCTGCCTCTCTTGTTGATGAATTATCTACATTGTTGATTGTCAAATAAAAACACCAAAATATTCCACAATGAAATGCCAGTATACTATAATAAGACAAAGAGTTGTTCCCATATGCACACTTCTGAATTATATAAAAAAGGAAAACTGTCATGGTAGAAGGACAGAGATTAACAATTCCTAATATAAGAATATGATTGCTCTGGTGGACTCTTAAATAATTAACTGTTATAAAAAGTAACAAGTATTTATTATTCTTTTATCTATCAGCTTAAGCAAGAATCTAGAGGATGGAGGATTATAGAGGATTATTTGACACTTTTAAACTATTAGTTATATATTTTCTGTCTGTTCCACTGTCCTGTTTGATCAGTTCAAACAAGACCGTGATAGTTCAGAAGCTATTGAAACATCCTTTCTTTTGGACATTTGTTCAATGTCAATCATGTTGTCATCTCAGGATATCATGGGTTTCACCTGTCTCCATCTGGCAGCTAAACTGGGGCATTATGATATAGCCAATCATCTCCTCTCCAAGGCATCCAAATACATTAACTGTCAGGTAAAAACACTGAACAATTGCTGCTAAAAGCTAGTGCTGTGTCAATGACCATCATTTTTGTATGAATGTTTCCATGAGTTTCACAGCTTGTGTCTGTGCAGGACAATGGTGGATGGACTCCCATCACCTGGGCCATTGAGTATAAACACAAGGAGCTGGTCCACTTGCTGCTGGCCAAAGGGGCTGATGTTAACATCAGGGACAAGGTCAGTAACACAGTCTTTACAACTGTGACACATCTTATCACACACAATAATACTTCTTAAGGTCATGTCTGTTTTTGGTTGTAAAATATGATTACCACTAATCCAAATGAAATTAATGTTCAGTGGAGAACCAGGTGGGTGCTTTGTCACCTTGACTAAGGGAAGAAGTAATGCCTAACATAGACATTGAGAATATTACTTCTTTTCATAACTGAACCACTGTGCTGTATGTACAGAATACAATGGTGAAAGCAGTAAAGGAACCTCCTTCAATTGTCTGCTTTTACATTGGCTTAAGAAAGTATTCAAAAACACCTTTGGGCTGTTGCAGCATCCTTCTACATTTACATTTAGTCATTTAGCAGACACTTTTATCCAAAGCGACTTACAAGTGAGGTACAAGGCAAGCAAGAATCTAAGTCAAGGAGAAAACATCAAAGCAAAGTCCCATCAGAAAAGTGTTCACATTTCACGAGATGCAAGTGCGAGAAAGAGCAGAAAGGATGTTTTTTTTTTAATAGATTTAACTCCGTAAGAAGATGCGGAAGAGTTCTGTTTTCAGCAGTTTTTTGTGCATCGATAGTAAGTAATAATCAGCCAGCAAGTTTGCATGACGGCGTAGAAGTTATCCAAGCAGCTTCTTCAGTCTGAATAAAAGTGGCTAGGGAACCCATTTATAGCCTCCAGACTTTGACCAGTGTGAGATGGATACAGTTCAATCTTTGTATGTGCAGGAGAGACAAGTAGGGGAAATGAGTGTGTAGGGAAGTGAGAGGTCAGCGGGTGGCAAAGTTTAGTTATGTAACAGCTTTAGGAAAGAAGCTGTTCCTGAGTCAACTATACTATACTACAACTATACTATACTATACTACAACTATACTATACTATACTATACTATACTATATAAATATACTATACATGATAATCTTTGCAGTTTATCGCACAGAAATATCAGAGAGATTAGACTATATTGTCATACATCTGGTCTGGCAAATTTACCAGTGCAGTGCAGGGTTCTTTGTGAAAATCACTTTCCAGTATCATCCTCTGTGTATCATATTACTTAATATTTTCTCTCACTTATCCCCCTGACTAACTCGTCCCCTAGACTTTCGTCCTGTCTAAATCACTGACAACATTGTTTAGCAAAATGTTTTTAGCAGTAAACTTCAGGTCACTTCATTGACATTTACAGCCTGCTGAAGGGAGTTTTAAATGTGTAAGATTTGAATATTACACTTGGATTCTCTCTCCATTCTTCAGGATGTTCAGCACACACCCAAGGGAAACCCTTTCTCAACCAGAATGATTCATGGACATATAAAAGTTAGTCAGTTATTGGCAAATATGTGCCAATCTGAGATGCTCTTGGAAACATACATTGCCTGGCCACTTACCACCTGGATGTAATTAAGCAAACGGGTAAAAGCCTTCTACTGGATAATTAGTGAAATGATTAATCAGTCTCTCAGCTGGCAAAACTTAATGGATGGATTGGCCACCGCATTGAGTATCTTTGGGATGTGCTGTGGAAGATTTTATATAGTGGCTGACTCTCTAATTATGAATACAGGATCCTGGTGAATAATTATTTTTAACTCTGGATGGAAATAAATAGTGTTACATTGCATAAGCTAATGGAAACCAGGCCATGGAAAATGCATGCTGTTTATTAAACCTAAAGCTGGTCTAATGAAATATTAGTTTTTGTGATATTTTTTTTTTTGGCCAGGTAGTGTATTTGAGTTTGAGGAGTGTGCCAAGGAAGTACAAGCGTAGCAAAAGTATTTGTTTGCATGTAAAAGTGAATATGTTATTTGTAGTTAAACACACACAAACTGTATTCAATAATAACCTAATTACATGATCTGTAACTGCTGTTACTGCATGTGGGGGTGGGTGTGGTTGGGTGTCATGGTTATGTGGATTCACATATGTGTGCATCTTCTGTGTGTTTATTTTTTCCATAAATTTTATGATTTCTGATTTCACATGGAATTTTTACAGATTCAATAAACTACTGTAGGTCTTTTGTACAAAAAAATAAAGAATAAAGCTTATAAATGCTGTTTAAATCAGAGTCAAAATCAAATGAGTTTGTCAATTTGAACTTAAACCAGTTGTTGGTTCAATCCCCAGCTCCTCCGGTCACATGTCGAAGTGTCCTGGAGCAAGACACTTAGTTGCTCCCGGTGAGTGATGGCCAGCTAGCAGCTCCCCCATCGGTGTATGAATGTGTGTGAGTGTGAATGGGTGAATAAGACGCGGTGTAAAGTGCTTTGAGTGCCAATAGGTAGAAAAGCGCTATATAAGTGCAGAACATTACCATTTACCTTAACATTTCAATATATGATTATGTTTGTCAGAATCACCTTTATTGGCTAAGGTGCAATTACATTGTCTGGCTTCTCTCATTATAGTTAAAACATATAAATTATATACCAAAATACTGCTAAGTATCAAGTATAAAGTATCAAGTTGGTACCTCTCTTCTGTAGGAATTTGCCTGTTCTCGTTCTGAACCCTATAGCATTACTGTACCCCTGCCTCCATCAGAACATGATATCATTGCTGACCTCTGATCTGCATCTTGTTCAGGAAGAGAATGTCTGCCTGCACTGGGCTGCTCTGTCGGGCTGTGATGATGTTGCCCAGGCTCTGCTGGAGGCTCAATGTGATCTTAACGCTGTCAATGTTCATGGTGACTCACCACTTCACATTGGAGCCAGAGAGAACCATCTGGATTGTGTGATGTGAGTCTTGGTTAGTCCATTAATAATAGGATCATCAATGGGTAAAAGTAAAGTACAATATACGCAGCACATTACTGTCCATATTGCTCAACATGTTCAGGAATTATGCATAGTTACACTGTTACCAAACTTTATCCATATAACTATGACTATAGTCATTTACTGATAGACTATGTACAGAAGTACCTGCAGGATAAGAGTTTTAGCTTCAAATAATTGTGGACCCTTTAATATTAAGTTAATTGTGTTATTCAGTTAATTAACAATTAACTGTTAATTGATTTATTGTGTCAGCTGTGCCATCTTTGTTCTATTTTACATTATTTGCGTATCAAGAAACTTTATCTAAACTGCTTCTAGTCAGACTTTAAATTTAAACATATTCCATCAACAGGTTGTTTCTGTCTCGTGGAGCTGACATCACTCAGAGAAACAGGGAAGGGGAGACTGCCCTGGACTGCTGTGTCTACGGCTCCAAGGTGTGGATGGCCCTCAATACCAACAAGAAGCTCACTGAGGCCAGGAGAGGCAGAGACTGTCAGGGAGAACGAATGCTCACCAGGTGGACATCAACACTACTCTGTGTGTGTGTTAGCTGGATTACATAAACATATTGTTTAGTTTTAATATTACATATATAGTATCATTGTTTGTACCACATAATGTGTCCTCCCAACAGTTTTTTTTGTGATTTTCTTTTGTAATTTTCCTGTTTGTATTAGGACACTGTCTTGCATATAAAATACTATAGAGCAGAAAAACATAGAGTAGAACAATCTAAAAAAATTAACCAAAGCATATCAAAGAGTATTTTATACTGTATGTTTATAATGTACTGCATTATTAAGTGTAGATTTATGCAAGATGTGTTTAATTTTAGTAATTCTTTGAAGAAGTCAGAAAATCATTGCTCTACATAAAAATATTGGACCATTCGGAGGTGCTCTTGGCAACATATCTGACTATATTGGGGACTATTCCAAGAAGGAGTAACAAAAGTATGTTTTGTTGCATATCAAAGTGAATAGTTTAAGTTATTTATAGTAAAACAATGCAGCGTTAAGTATTTTTAAGTTTATGCACAAATCAAACCTCTGTACAAAAATATTTCATCTGGATTTCACAAGTTATTACCCAAAAGGTGTACTTCTGTGTATCTCACCAGTCAGTGACAATACCAGTCTCAGGCTTCAGTACATTTAGCACATGGCCAGGGGAAATATCTGCACAAGAATTAGTACAAATTCAAATTTATGGTGACTTGCAAGATGGTGTCACTGTCTCTAGTATGCTTCATTATTCTAAGGAGAGACTCGGGAAACCATTGTACAAGAAATGTTTAAACCCTAATATCATTTAGGACTTTTTAACTGGCCAGATGGTGGAGCTGTTGAGGTAGTATTTCAAAAATTAAATTACATGAAAATGGGTTATCATTTCCCACATGGTGGTGTTCTTTGCGACGTAATTAGGCTCCAGGCTTTGGATATTGTGTTGGCCATAGCTGAATTTTCACATCTAGTTTTTGAGCTATTCAAGCTCATTATTACTCTACTGTAAAATTCAAATTCATAACCAAAAGAACCTTTTCAGATACTTAACATCAAGCTGGATACAAGCAATAATCTATTCATTATGCAGAGTAAAGGTTATAAGTACTGAAACCCTAATAGTAGAGGCATGCCATGACCCAAAGGATAATATTGAGCTTATGTTAAAATACTTTTACATAGCTATTAAGACACTACGTACTGTATATACAATGATTCTTTTATCTGAACTCTTAAGAAGTTATAATTTGTTCCTTTATGCAGATATACACAGTGTATGCCATTCTCTTTTCAACAATGATGTTTGAGTACATTTTTACAACATAGTGTTCCTTCTCCCAGGGACATCTCTCGAGGGTACGAGTCACTTCCTATCACCTGTGTGAATGGTGTGGATGGCGAGTCCAGCCCTGACAACTTTAAATACATCCCAGACAACTGTGTCACCTCCCCACTGAACATAGACAAGGACATCACTCACTTACAGGTGAGATATCAGCTGTGTGAAAACTATTACAACATTTTGAAGAAGATTGAAACTTAAATATATCTGTGTATTTAAAGAATAAGTCTGGTGATTGTATTTTATATATCTAGCATTGCTATAGACAGTACATCCCCAGACCCACAAGTGTACCCAAATAGGAAATACAGTAATGTGTTTGTTTGCAAAGCCTTATAAATCTGAAATGTTTGTCCCATAGAGCTTGTGCCATAGAGCCTTAAAAATGATTACAAATAGCCAGATTGTTGCACAGGCTGTAGGGATAGGGTTTAAAAGCAGTTTTCGAACACTAATGTCTTTGAATAAGGTAAAGTATTTTGTTTAAAAAGTATAACTTTTGTTTTTTTTTATCAGTACAGCAACAAAACCAACATGTTTGGTGGAATAACAGATAGGACAGATAGGCTAAATTAAAAGGAATTGTCCAGCTGCACCATCTGCTTTATAAATGTCCTTCCTGCTCCCTTTCCACTAGCAACTGCAAGGCCTGCTTTTATAAATACTAATATAACACCTTTTGTTCATCACAGGTCCTTTCTAAATATTGCTTGTAGTAACAGCTGAATATAGTTTTAAAAACTAATAAACTTCAAACGTCAATTTTTCTCACAGATGAGAACGCGAGTATATGGGTTTGGCATTAGCATTATCCTCTGTATCTACAATGAGTGAACATAGAGGAGAAGCTCAAGGCTGCTGTTTTATATTTCCGTAGTTGCACAACCTGCTTTGACAAGCTTTTTTCTTTTTGTTTTATTAGCAAAGGTAACCAAGACCCAACACAACACAACAAATTTTATAATACTTATATAATTATAATTACTGGGAAAGGCCATTTGACAAAGATGTGTTTTAAGACGAGACTTAAAAGATAACACTGAGTCAGACAGCCTTATTTCCTCAGGTAGGTCATTCCACAGTTTTGGAGCCATGATGGAAAATGCTTTCTACCTTGGTTTCTAACGGGGAAGTTGGAAGATACAACAATCCACTGTCTGATGATCTTACATATGGAGCTATAAGATCCGAAATGTAGGATGGAGGAAAACTATGCAGTGCTTTATAAGTAATCAATAAAATCTTAAAATATATCCTAAAATAAATAGGAAGCCAACTTAGAGACGCAAGACAAGGAGTAAAGTGGTTGAACTTCCCGGGTTCTAGTCAGGAGCCTAGCTGCTGAGTTCTGAACAATTTGTAGGCGTTTCAAGTCCTTTTGACGAAGTGAGTAAAATAGGCTGTTGCAATAATCCAGACATATGGATAAAAACATGAATAATAGTCTCAGCATCATTAAAGGTTAACATAGATCTGATCTTTGCAATATTTCTAAGATGATAAAAGCAGGACTGAACTAGTTTAGTGACGTGATGCTCAAAACTCAAGTTGTAGTCACATAAAACAAGATTTCTAGCAAGTGGCTTAACAAATTATAATGAAGGCCCTAAGGATGGCAGTATATTGATGGGAATATTTTGTGGAGTTTTCTGATTTATTTGAATTTAATTGAAGAACATTTAAGGACATCAAGTTTCTAATATCGGACATACAATCTTGTAGAGAAAGTAGTTATAGGGAGATACAGTGTCATCAGCATAGCAGTCAATTTAAATATTATGTCTGCGTATAAAATCACCCAGTGGGAGCACGTAGAGTGAGAAAAGAATTGTTTGTTTCATTGTTGGGGATCACCATACTCGGAGGAGGAGAGGGATGACATATAATTGTCAATGCAAACACAAGATTTCCTATTTGAAAAATATGAAGCAAACCAGTTTAACACTGTGCCCGATATACCCACCCAGTGCCTCATTCTATCTAACAGAATATTATGAGCAACTGTGTCAAATGCAGCCCTTAAGTCCACCAACATTTGAACAGAGCATAAGCCAGAGTTAGCATTAATTAGAAAGTCATTTATGCAAGTAGAATAGCTATTTCTGTGCTGTAGTTTTTGCAAAAACCTTATTGGAACTTTTCAAAAATGTTATTTGTTTCCAAAAATGTCAGCAACTGCTGCAAGACCAATTTTTCTAGAATTTTAGAGACAAGTGGCAATTTGGAAATGGGGCGGTAGCTGTCCAGGATAGAAAAATTAGACCAGGTGTACAGGCTGTAAGAAGGCATCTTTGAAATAATTAGGGACACAACCAGTGCTCAGTGATTTGTTCAATATGATAAGCAAGTGGTACGCAGTCTAAGACTTCCAGTAAAAACTTTGTTGCATCAATGTCAAGTGGACGGCTTTCATATGCGATATGGTGTCAAGTAGCTTAGATAGTATAATGGGAGAGAAGTGGTTCAGGGAGTTCCGATAAGAACAGACCACATCCAGAAATAAAGGATTTTGAGTGATACCACCTGTAATTAACCATTTCATTAGTGCAGGTGGATTCAAGGAATGCAACGTGTGCAGAATTAAAAGGGTACAAAACTTATTAGCACAATGCTCATCAAAAACATGTGAACGCTTGGGACGTGGACAGTCCCGAATAATCTGTAATTTACAGCTAAAAACAATAGGCACAACTCTGGCCTCCTGTACTACTGCAAGGAACCTTGGAGTTATTTTTGACCAGGATTTGTCCTTTACCTCACATATAATTACCAAGAGAGATCATATGTCACCTTTACTAGCTTCTCTCCATTGGCTTTCCATAAAATCTAGAATAAAATGTAAAATCGTGCGCAGCTAGTGGTCCTACCATCCTGCCCAAAGTTTTGTTGCTTTTAGTTGCTATCCACTCACCCCAACCGGTCAAGGCAGATGGCCGTCCACCCTGAGCCTGGTTCTGCTGAAGGTTTTTTCCATTAAAGGGAGTTTTTCCTCTCCACTGTTGCCTAGGACTTAAAGGGGAATTGTTGGGGTTTTCTCTATACATCTTTATAGACTTTAATTTGTAAAGTGCCTTCAAAATTACTTTATTGTGAATTGGCGCTATATAAATAAGCTTGAATTGAATTGAACTTGTTGCCCAATGAGTCTATCATAAACCTCACACATGCACTGGAATCCTTAAATTCTCCTGACTTTGTCCGGAGTGGGGTGAACGTGAAAATGCAAACGTCAGAGTGAGACACCTCCATCATTATCGAAATTATTCTTTATAATGTTTATATTTATATTATGGTTAATGTGTGTACACGGAGTACGCTGCTCTGTCCCGAACTGTCGACTGAGACAGCACGGTTTTCTTTTTATTTATTTATTTATTTAGATTCACTGCTTGGATGTGCTGTTTTTTAAAAAACAATTTCCTGCAGCACAAACTTTCTATGAATTTGTGTTTTTTTTTTTTTTATTGAATTGTTGCTATATAAATAATGTTAAATTGAACTGACACCAGGAATGTTACTCTAATATGAACTAAAAATGTATTAATAATTCCTGACTTGTAAGAACTCATAGATTGTGTTCTGCAGTGCTGCAGCTGTACAGACGACTGCTCGTCCAGTTCCTGCATGTGTGGCCAGCTCAGTCTGCGATGTTGGTATGACAGTGTAAGTACACGCGCACACACACACACACACCTGTTTGCCACTTGTTTGGTCCTTAAAATTGTCAACAGCAACTTAAATCACCTGTTTGTGACATAATTCTATGATTTAAATTCATGACAGGACAAATTAAATATATCCCACGCTGTGAGAACTTTTCTAGTAAGATCACCAGCTGATCTTGCATCAGTTTCAGAATGTCCCTGTTGAAATCTGCTTATCATGTCAATAGTTCAGTAAATCAAGATTAAATCTGGAATGGGGACCTCCAGCAGACTATTTGAAGCAAGCAGCTTTTGGGAAATATGATGTCAAAGTCAGTAGGCTGTAAATATTACCAAAACTTAATAAACTCTCACTAAAAAGCAAATTCATTGTAGTCTTGCACGAGATATCAGGCATCATGTGCACCAGGTATATCCATGTAATCGCCCTCAGACCCTGCAACCACCCCATCCTTTTGGCCACTCTCAACATAGAATGTGTGCTAATATCCCTGATAGCTGAAATGTGTCTCATGGTGTGTGTACAGGAGGGGAGATTACCACTGGACTTCTGTCAGCGGGAGCCCCCAGTGCTGTTTGAGTGTAACCATGCCTGCTCCTGCTGGAGGACTTGCAGGAACCGAGTAGTTCAGAATGGACTGAGGTGATACAATCCACTTTGTTTGGCTCTCTGTGACTGTACTATTCCTCCCTTATTACACAATTTTCTCTAAATACCAGGGCGATGTTTTTTTTGATAAAGTTTTTCTGAGGGGAAGATGTTTTTAAATAAAGCAAACATGACCCAAGCCAGCAAATACTACTCAAACATGGCTGTGCTGCAGGTGAGTGGATAAGAAAATGGACGCTGCTCTCTGATGGATGAAAATTAGTGCAAGAACATAAAGTGTAATAAAACACCAAACCAAAAATTATTTTAAGTCCTGTTGGAAGTGCAGAAAACTAAATATAAAAAACCTAAAAAAAAAGGTGTCTACAGCTCTTTATTTGCCTGCATGAACATCCAGTGTCACATCTTGTTTAAAAATTAAACCAAAACACCAGATACTAGTTTGGTTGCCAACGCAGTGAGTGTCTCTTAATACACCACAGTTACTAACATTTGAACATCCAAGAATACAACAAAGAACACAGGGCATTGGCCTGACAAAGTCCCATTTACATTTGTGACTAAATAAAATCCTGACCTCATTAGGGATCAGTTATATGCATCAAGGGGTGGTTCCCCCAGCAGTCTAAGCCTATAGCAGCATAACTATAATTAAGTATAAGCTTTATTAAAAAGGAAGGTTTTGAGTCTAGACTTAAAAGTAGAGAGGGTGTCTGCTTCCCGAATCTGAACTGGTAGCTGGTTCCACAGGAGAGGAGCTTGATAGCTAAAGGCTCTACCTCCCATTCTTCTTCTTTTCCTTTCAGCTGCTCCCTTTCAGGGGTCGCCACAGCGAATCATGTGCCTCCATCTAACTCTATCCTCTGCATCCTCTTCACTCACACCAACTAACTTCATGTCCTCCCTCACTACATCCATAAATCTCCTCTTTGGTCTTCCTCTAGACCTCCTGCCTGGCAGCTCCAACCTCAGCATCCTTCTACCGATATATTCACAGTTTCTCCTCTGAACATGTTCAAACCACCTCAATCTGGCCTCTCTGACTTTATCTCCAAAACATCTAACATGAGCTGTCCCTCTGATGTACTCATTCCTGATCCTGTCCATCCTCGTCACTCCCAAAGAGAACCTCAACATCTTAAGCTCTGCTACCTCCAGCTCTGCCTCCTGTCTTTTCTTCAGTGCAACAGTCTCTAAGCCGAACAACATTGCTGGTCTCACCACCGTCTTGAACACCTTTCCTTTCATTCTCGCTGATACTCTTTTATCACACAACACACCTGACACTTTTCTCCACCCGTTCCAACCTGCCTGCACTCGCCTCTTCACACCGTTGCTCTGAACCGTTGACCCTAAGTACTTAAAGTCCTGCACCTTCTTCACCTCTGCTCCCTGTAACCTCACCATTCCACCTGGGTCCCTCTCATTGACACACATGTATTCTGTCTTGCTGCGGCTTAGCTTCATTCCTCTGTTTTCCAGAGCAGACCTCCACCTCTCTAGATTTTCCTCCACCTGCTCCCTGCTCTCACTACAAATAACAATGTCATCTGCAAACATCATAGTCCATGGAGATTCCTGTCTAACCTCATTTGTCAGCCTGTCCATCACCAGAGCAAACAAGAAGGGGCTCAGAGCTGATCCTTGATGCAGATCCACCTCCACCTTGAACTCCTCTGTCACACCTACAGCACCTCACCACAGTCTTGCAGCTCTCATACATGTCCTGCACCACCAACATACTTATCTGCTGCTCCAGACGTCCTCATACAATACCACAGCTCCTCTCTCGGCACCCTGTCATACGCTTTTTCTAAATCTACGAAGACACAATGCAACTCCCTATGACCCTCTCTGTACTTCTCCATCAGCGTCCTCAAAGCAAATACTGCATCTGTTGTACTCTTTCTAGGCATGAAACCATATTGCTGCTCACAAATGTTCACCTCTGCCCTTAGCCGAGCTTCCACTACTCTTTCCCACAACTTCATTGTGTGACTCATCAGCTTTATTCCTCTGTAGTTGCCACAGCTCTGCACATCTCCCTTGTTCTTAAAAATTGGTACCAGTACACTTTTCCTCCAGTCCTCTGGCATCCTCTCACTCTCCAAGATCTTGTTAAACAAACTAGTCAAAAACTCTACTGCCACCTCTCCTAGACACTTCCATACCTCCACAGGTATGTCATCAGGACCAACTGCCTTTCCGCTCTTCATCCTCTTCAATGTCCTCCTCACTTCACTCTTACTAATCTTTGCTACTTCCTGCTCCACACCAGTCACCTCTTCTACTCTTCGTTCCCTTTCATTTTCCTCGTTCATCAACTCTTCAAAGTACTCCTTCCATCTTCCCATCACACTCCTGGCACCTGTCAATACATTTCCATCCTTATCTTTAATCACCCTAACCTGCTGCACATCCTTTCCATCTCTATCTCTTTGTCTGGCCAACCTGTACAAATCCACCTCTCCCTCTTTAGTGTCCAACCTAACATACAAGTCCTCATATGCTCTTTGTTTGGCCTTTGCCACCTCTATCTTCACCTTACGCTGTATCTCCCTGTACTCCTGTCTACTCTCTTCAGTCCTCTCAGTGTCCCACTTCTTCTTAGCTAACCTCTTTCTCTGTATACACTCCTGAACTTCCTCGTTCCACCCTCAAGTCTCCTTGTCCGCTTTCCTCTTTCCAGATGACACACCGAGTACCCTCCTACCTGTCTCCCTGATCAAATTAGCTGTAGTAGTCCAGTCATCTGGAAGCACCTCCAAACCACCCAGAGTCTGTCTCAGCTCCTCCCTGAAAACTAAACGACATTCTTCCTTTTTCAACTTCCACCACTTCGTCCTCTGCTCTGCCTTAGTCCTCCTTATCTTCCTCACCACCAGCATCATTTTGCACACCACCATCCTGTGTTGTCTGGCTACACTCTCCCCTACCAATGCTTTACAGTCACTGATCTCTTTCAGATTACAACGTCTACATAAGATGTAGTCTACCTGAGTGCTTCTCCCTCCGCTCTTGTACGTCACCCTATGTTCCTGCCTCTTCTGAAAGAAAGTGTTTACTACAGCCATTTCCATCCTCTTTGCAAAGTCAACCACCATCTGACCTTCTGCGTTCCTTTCCTGAACACCAAACCTGCCCATCACATTTTCATCACCTCTGTTCCCTTCACCTACATGCCCATTGAAATCTGCACCGATGACAACTCTCTCACCTCTGGGGATGCTCTGCATCATTTCATCTAACTCACTCCAGAATTTCTCCTTCTCTTCTAACTCACATCCTACCTGTGGGGCATAACCACTCACAACATTGAACATCACCCCTTCAACTTCCAGCTTCAGACTCATCAACCTGTCTGATACTCTTTTCACCTCTAGAACATTCCTCACAAAATCCTCTTTCAATATAACTCCTACTCCATTTCTCTTCCTATCTGACCCATGGTAAAACAACTTGAACCCTGCTCCTAAGCTTCTAGCCTTGCTACCTTTCCACCTGGTCTCCTGGACACACAATATGTCCACCTTCCTTCTCTGCATCATGTCAATCAACTCTCTAGCCTTCCCTGTCATAGTACCAACATTCAAAGTCCCTACTGTCAGTCCTACATTCTTAGCTTTCCTCTTCTCTCTCTGCCTACGAACACACCTTCCTCCTCTTCTTCTTCGTCTTCGACCAACAGTAGTCCAATTTCCACCGGTACCCTGTAGGTCAACAGCACCGGTGGCGGTCGTTGTTAACCCGGGCCCCGACCGATCCGGTATGGAAGTCTTTGTCACGATTCGCATGTTTGATTTGGCATGTGTTTTACGTCGGATGCCCTTCCTGCCACAACCCTCTGCATTTATCCAGACTTGGGACTGGCACAAGAAGACACTGGCTTGTGCCCCCTTGCGGTTGCATTGCTCTACCTCCCATTCTACCTTTGGAAATTCTGGGAACCAAAAGTAGGCCTGCATTCTGAGATTGAAGTGGTCTACTGGGATGATATGGTACTATGAAGTCTACTATACATGATGGATTCAGAGCTGTATGTTAGAAGCAGGGTTTTAAATTCTATTCTAGATTTAATGGGAAGCCAATGGAGAGAAGCTAGTGAAGGTGAAATATGATCTCTCTTGCTAATTCCAGTCAGCACTCTTGCTGCAGCATTTTGGATTAATTGCAGGCTCTTTAGGGAGTTACTGGGGCATCCTGAAAGTAGGGAATTACAGTAGTCGAACCTAGTGGTACGAGTGCATGGACCAGTTTTTCGGCATCACTTTGAGACAGGATGCTCCTAATTGTGGCAATGATCCGTAGGTGGAAGAAGGCTGTTCTAAAAAAGCAACAGCAATATTATTTGAGAGTATAAAACAGACTCACAGTACACTTTCAACCTGGGCCATGCTACTGCTTCAGCACAGGAACATCCACTATACTTTAGGGTTAGGGGATTGACAGTGTCCATACACAGGAAAAGGCAAATTTTCTTGAAAAAAATCTGAGTCACTTTTGTTTTCTGTTTTGTCTGAAACCTTCTTCTAATATGTCAGCTATTAAATAAGAAAACTGCCCTGTTGTTGATTTGTTTTAGAGTCCGACTGCAGCTGTTCAGGACACAGAAGATGGGCTGGGGAGTGAGGGCCATGCAGGATATCCCTCAAGGAACATTCATTTGCGAGTAAGGATACATTCTTACAGTATAAGAGAAAATTAACTTATTGAAAGATCTACAGCATTAAATGCCGAACAGAACCTCTTAGCTCCCCAAAATGATTCCACAGGTATGTTGGAGAGATCATCACTGATGCAGAAGCCGACAAAAGGGAGAACGACTTCTTCCTCTTTACCCTTGACAATAAGGTGATTGTTTAAAGTTGTACAAGGCAGTTGTGCATGTTGGTGGTGAGACAGGGCACAGACACAAACACACACACATTTAGTGACTTGACCATTTTGGCTTCTATTTATAACCTTATTAGAATCTGGCATTTCACTGGAAGTTAACTGTAGTTAAGAAGAAGATTAGAGATCTTCTTCTTCTTCTTCGTCTTCTTGTTGTTGTTGTTGTTGTTGTTGTTGTTGTTGTTATGAATTTATTATGTACAGTTGGATGCTTTTTCAACATAATGTATATTGAGATGGTACAATTTTTTATTAGAAATAAATGAAAGTTATTTTGTATTAATTTATCGAGGGAATAGCAATTTTTTCAACGTTTTAACAACTATTCTAATAATTTTCATTACTGTAATATAACTTTCATTTTTATAAACTTTATAAACCAATTGTTACTTCTAAAGCTAAAGGAACGTAGTACTTGCTGGATCTGCATACACTGAAAATTTACTTTAATTTCTGATTAAAACGTACTATGATGATGTAAAACATTCTTTTTGTTTTACTCGTTTTGCCTTTTCAGAATAAGGATGCAAACTTTTCCACCCGAATGTATTTTTTCACAGCCACATTTTATAGAATTACTGTAGAAGTATAAAACTCTAAATTGCTAATATTGTAACTTTTTATAGATTTACATAACTAAGGCAACTAGTTTTAAAAGATGTATATGACACTGAAATTATGTAAATATTAAATTCAGGTTGATTAATCATGTGACCAAACATGAGTAAGCTACTTGTGTCTTAAAAATCAAGGGAAGTCCTACACAGGATGGCATCTGAATAAGTCATTGCACTTTGGCTTATTCTCTTTAAATCAGGTCATTTTTCTAATTTTTTTTTTATTCAAAATGTCCAATGGATTACAGCACTACACACATTACCTTCACAGGTAAGGCTTCACAATATTTAAAAAAAAACTAACTTTGCAATATTGTTTCACTATATGAATTGAATAGTGTAATTTCGAAACAACTGATGGTTCTAGAATGATTAGGACGATTGAAATGTTGAAACACAAATGACCTATACTCTGCACAGTCCTTGAAGGCCTCACTAAGGAAGTAGGATGAGGAGACATACATAAAGTAAACAAAGTATTTCCCGCTTATATTCACTATGTGTTAACAACACTCAGGTTCAGTCTTTAGTTCCAAATAGATCCTTTCTGAGCGGACTATTCAAACATGATGTAAAATATGTGAAAACCTGCGGTACTGTCATTGAGGTTAAGAAAAACTGAGCTTTTTCCTGTCCCCTCATGATCGTTTATATTTTATTTTATTTCGTTTATTTGAATATTTTCCTTTATTCACCATATCTCAAAATACCTTTGTTTTAATCATATATCAAGCCTTATCGGTTTCAGTTAGAATACCAATTTAATTTACTTATCATTATTGAATATTTCTTAATTTACATTTTTTTTTTATACAGTGGCAAGCAAATGATCTTCACCAAAGTCACAAATATCAATAAACATAATATTTCGTTGATAAAGTTGATAAAACACAGTTATGATTTTTAAATATACAAAGTGTTGCTGGACTAACAAACTGAATTAACACACTGATTACCTTGTTAGTGTTTTTATAAGTCAAAGTAGCTCTTAACAACAGCTCCATTCTCATTTTATTGATTAAATTCCAGGTTTGCTAACATCAAACTCCAATTGATGTTTAGTGCTGCCATTACTTTTTCTGCCATCACTTTATTTGCTTATTAGTTTTGCTTAGTAAATTGATAAAAGATGTTGACTGTATTTTCTCTGTTATAAATAATGTGTTTGATTGTTGTGGTTTTGGTGAAGATCACATCACATTTTAAGAGTAATTTATGCAGAAAACTAGGAAATTGTAAATAGTTCTCCAGATTTTATTTGTTTTATGCCACTCTATGTTATAAGTATAGTGAACAGTAAACTTATGGAGACCATGTAGCTGACTGTTTTTGAACATTACCTTGTCACAGGTAGGAGATGTACACTGTATTGATGCGAGACTCTTTGGCAACATTGGTCGCTTCATCAACCATCTGTGTGAGCCCAACTTGCTGGCTGTGAGGGTGTTTACCATGCACCAGGATCTACGCTTCCCCAGGATTGCTTTCTTCTCCAGTAGACCTATCAAAGCTGGAGACCAGATAGGGTGAGTGGTGGGGAAAAATAACCTCAGCTTGATCTTCTGTCTTCCTGTTCAGTCGATAACTTTAAAATGAAAAAAGAAAAACATATAATCACTGGGTCCTCTTTCTCAACAGGTTTGACTATGGCGATCATTACTGGAGGGTGAAGAGCAAGTACTTCAGCTGCCAGTGTGGTTCTTTAAAGTGTCGTTACTCAGCTACTAGATAAAACCTCACTGGTGACCATTGATCAGTCTTTTCTGCTTGGACACATCAGTGCCCTCTTTGTCAGAAACAACAAATTCAGAACCAAATGCCATGTAAGAATGATTCGTTGATACCTGAACACCAATGGGACTTTCTAGTATTCACTCATATTCTCAGTTTTAAAGCTGCAATTGAAAATAACCATTGTTTAAATCTGTCATCCCCGCAAACAGGATGTAACTTTTTTATACAGTTAACTATTCTATAAGAAGCACAGTGTATTATGCCAGCGGCCATACATACTGTATGAGATTTTAGTTTAACAAGCCAAAACCTTTTAAACCTTTAATACTACAGAGTCTTATATGTGTGAGCAATTGAAGTGAGTTAATCCTTTTGAGAGTCTAATTTTTTCTCTGAATGTGCTTTCTACTCTAATTATCAATTAAAAATGTTTATAGCATCTCTTTGTCTCAATTTGTTTTTGGGTAAAGTTCACTAGTCAAGAAAAAGTAGTTTCCTTGTTTGCTTACTATAGGACATGCAGGTAAAGTTGCCGGTTGTTACCTCTTCTCTGTTTTCTTCCACAGTTTGTGCACAAGGTCAATGTCATGTTGAAACAGGAAAGAGATGCTGAAGAACTGGCAGGATTACTTATTTATATTGGATATATAATATGCCTAAATCAGGAATAACTGACCCAAACCAATAATTATGTGCCCACACACTGGCCATAAAACATAATAAAATTAAATCTTTTCAATCTAAAAACATATATTCTTCTTAAAAACAATTGTTATTTTTTCTTGACAAAATCTATTCAAGACCAAGCCCTACAATTTAAATCTTGAAACTATCTTAAAATGTGTGCATGTTCACATCATTTAGAAGCATATTTTTATATATATATATATATATATATATATATATATATATATATATAAAGGTTCAAATTGAACACATTTCCCACTACATTTTCTTTAATAGATGTTCATTTGTTCCAACTAGCTGTAGTGTTTTTATCCTGGCCACATACTCAATATACGAGATAATATTACAGTTGCAGTTTAGTGTTTTGTCAGTATTCAATATGTTTGATGGAGAAAATGTATTATTTGTATTTTGTTCGTTAAAATGCTCTTATTTTGATAGACAAGTTAGGAAGTATTCCGCCCTGTCTGTCTACCTCTCCTCCCTGTTGCCATGGGAACAGGGCCGGTCCAGGTGGGGCAACTGACTGGCGTCTTGTCGGTCACGTGTGGGTCTGACGCTGAGGAGCGGTGGAGAAAGTCTTCGTGCGCAATAACGAAACTAGCTGCTCAGTCGTGATTTCTCATCGATTACCGATTAAAGTCACAGCGGCGTGTGTCTCACCGAGCTCGGGCTGCAAGGCGGTTCGAAGAAGAGTCACTCAGTTACTCGCAATGGAAATCTGTCTCAAGGGGACAGAGAATATAATTGCTGTCGTTTACTGATGAAAAATCTATTGAGTGCTGACAGGGACGGTTCGTGGGTTTTACGGTGTCGTAGCCTTTGTGTTTGTGTTAAACAGTTTTTCGCAGTGATTTTGGGGAAAGGCGCAGCCTGTAGCATGGGCTACAGGAGCTGGGACAGTGAGCCGAACGGGGACTACTTCATGAAAAACAATGCATCATGGAACGTGGTATTGTAAAGTTTGAGAGAGACAGCATGGACATCAGCAGAGAAGAGGAGAACAGAGACTGACGTTGATGAGAGCAGCCTCTCGGTTCTTGCCTCGCTGTGAATGTTTGACTCTTTTGCTAGTGGACGGTATGCGCACCTAAAGAACCTGCAGGACGGGACGACAGTGTGTGTTGTGATGCTTCTTCTCCATTTCTTTTCTGGCTTCAGTTTTGGTTTCTCCAGCTCGATCTGCGCTCTCTCACAATGGCTCGCTTTGAAGACGAACTGCCCAGCCGCTATGGAGGCAGCTGTCCTGCGGGCCCCGCCAGAGGGGCGAGCCGGCAGCCGGGGCCTCCGGGGGGCCAAAGGGTGTACAAGCAGACGATGGCCCAGAGAGCTAGAACTATGGCAATTTACAACCCCATTCCAGTCAAACAGAACTGCCTC
Organism: Channa argus; assembly: GCF_033026475.1. Lineage (NCBI taxonomy): Eukaryota > Metazoa > Chordata > Actinopteri > Anabantiformes > Channidae > Channa > Channa argus. The sequence goes on from NC_090207.1 coordinate 27,283,608, forward strand.
ACTGTCAACCGCTCTCTGTTCATCTTCAGTGAGGATAATATCATACGGAAATATGCCAAAAAGATTACGGAGTGGCCATATCCTTACTGTCCACTCATCTTCATACATTCATACATACATACTCTCACCACGCCGAGCTCCGCCGAAAAATATGTCAATTTAAGGTTCTGCGCTTACCACCAGGATATACACGATTCTGTGATAGAATATCTAAATAAAACGAAACGATCCACCCTTTAATTCAGCATGAAAAGATTAGTTTCTATCATTTAAACTTTATACTTCCTGTGATAGTTTTCTCGTTGTAAGCACAGTTTCCAGTATAGAGGGAAGGGCGGCCACCTGTGTCACACTGGGAGCTCCTCACTCGATTTTCTCTAAAAAATAAAATCCCAGGTCTTGAAACCACCTGCTCGGTTTTATCTCCGATAAAGACGTAAAACATTTCCTTCCATGTGTGTCAGCTACAGCTGTGTAAAAGCATGGTAACCTTAAAGAGACACATTTCCGAGGTGTTTGGCGAAAAACACAAATTCAGGCACTTACTACCACAGTGTGCACCCTGTGGCTGGGGTCATACCGTGTTGCTTAGTGGTTTTACTTGTGTTTCACTAAAGTTCTTACCTTTGTTTTAAGTAAAGGCTTGTGATAAAAGGATTCTTGTCAAGTGCATCTAAACTTCTTAGACTCTTCTTTAAATAAATAATGTGTTAGAGATCTGAATCCAGGGAGGATTCTGCTGTTACTGTTATGGCCAGATGGCTTAAAATCGTTGGACAAAGCAGGTCTTGTTCACCTAATGCTGAATTCATTCAGGTTTAAAGTTACATGGGAGGCCATTGTCTCACTGGCAGCTCACTGTTAAGGCTGGAGTCTGCAGATGGAGCTGTCCAGAGTGCTGAAGACCCAGCAAACAGCAGCCCGGCCTCACCATCAAGGCGGTGGCAGGCTGCATGGGTGTGACACTAAACAAACAAGCTGTGGCGATAAAACAACGCAGGATGCAGGTCTCCAATTAGCTGCTGGTGCATTTTGAATTGTTTTAGTTTGCAGTAAAAGATGATATGAGCTTTGAAGCCACCTGTGGAGTTTTGTGTGTTGACTGACATATTTTCTCAATGGAGCAGATAAAGATTTAAACATACCCGGAATTTTAATAAGGGTTGTAGGTCTTGCAGGCGCATTAAGTTGTGTAACAGCTTACAGAGGTTGGTCAGTTATCCTGAGGCTGAGCAAACATTTATAATTCTTTGATGTTGCAGTACATAAAGAGCACTTTATCTTGATGCATATCGTGGCAAAGCTGAACAATAATCTGTTGTGGCTTTGAGCAGCTAGAGCCCCAGTGGCTGACGTCCGTTGGCCTTCATATTCATCTGAGGAGGTTCCCCTCAGGGAATATTGGAGTGTAGTGCTAATGACACACCAGTATTGCACTGCAGCGAGGAGAGGTTCTCAGTGTTCTGTACAAATCTGCGTAGAATTTCTTGAAGCCAGCAGAAACTCTCTTGCAGCATTGTGCAAGTGTTGCATAATTGTCCCCCCAGATGTTTGGCTGCTGAAAAGTGATTAGGGTATTTTTATATGAAAGAATCATTGAGTGATGCATATGAATACAATTCCAAGTAGCTAAACTAGTTTGTGGACATTGGAGTTAAAGGGACACTATATCATATATAGATCAAGTTTACCTTTTATATGTAGAACTACAGGGCCCGTGAATACAGGTTTAGTACTACTTTTGTGGGTAAGAAGGAAGCATTGCATGGTCTGAATAAATTACCCTGTTAACTGAAAAAGAATGACAGGAAGTCTGCATTATAAATTAGGGCTGTGGGTTTCAGAAAAGCTAGGTTTGATGAGGCCGGATGAGGGCTGATGGGGTGGATGTTCTATTGGAAGCATTATGGGAAGTCAGTCCCTACAGGAATTTGTCATGTGGTGATAGCAACAATTAACTGAACCCAAAATTCTGCGCCAAAATTGCAATGGGCATCAGAGGTATTCTAGAAAAGCTGTCACGAAATCAGGCATTTTAATCTTTTCTAACATTGTTTTACCACCATCCAGCATGTTTTCATTTTTAGTAGTAAGCTGCTGACCCTGTGAGTTTTGTGCAATGCGCATTAAGGGAGATCAGTTTAGTTCATCAACGGTACCCAGGAAACAAGCTTTGTAAGTAAGCAGTATGTAATATGGGTTTGACATGTAGGTTATATCTTGTTGCTGCCCTTTTAACTAGTTTTCCTTAATACTTTTACTCCATTTGAGTACATGATCCTGGCCACCATTATAGCAAACTGCATTGTGCTGGCTTTGGAGCAACATCTACCAGCCCTGGACAAAACACCGATGTCAGAGCGTTTGGTAAGTTGCCACATTGCTGCTTTCTGTTCTACTCTACCTTATGTCTCATAGAATAGACACAACAACTGGGATCACTGTGACACTTTGCTCTCTTATTTTTGTGAGCACATTAACAAAACATGCAGAGATGTTGTAATGTATTTGTAAGTGAAATACTTCCATTTGGCTCCATTTGCAAAGCAGCTCAAACAAACACGGTTGTTTTCAGCTGTAGACTGACTGCTGCAGTTTAATCATCTGCTCTGCATAATCCAATATTCTCTCCTTTTTCATTTTACATGTTGATGGAATGAAACATTTTGGTGCCAAAATTCTTTGAGTGAAATATTAATAATATATTTTGAGCTGAAGATGTACAGTAATAAGGATGCTGTGTGTGTGAATCAGCATCTTTAATAGAAAGTATGATTCCATTTCATCAGACAGGGTCTGCCCACAGTTCTATAGATTCAGCAGAACTCTGCAGAGCTGCCTTTTATTTGCATTGTGTAACAATACCTTACATTACCTCTGCTGTCCACACACTCACCTTCCCCATCCGTCTTATTAAATCTTTCCATTATAAAACTGAGTGCTGTGAGTCTTTCTATCCAATCAAAGAGCTGCTGGTGGCTGTTTTAAGAATAAAACACCCCTCCCTGAGGCGAGGAGCCTCCCAGCTGCCTGCTTTCATTGATCCACTCTGAGATGGGTTTAAACCCTTTCTGAGAGACATACCCCAGAGTTAATGATGTTATGAAGTGATCAGATGTGTCATCAGGAATGTCCACTGCATTATAAAATCACTTTTACATCTTGTCTGTCTTTACCCAGCTATTATCCAGCCCCATTAAAGATTCTTGAAAAAAATATGTCTTGACCCTTGTGAGGGAGCTGTGGTTAGGTGTATGAGAACTGCAAATAATTATTATTTTTATTATTGACTAAACCACAAACAATTTTATCTATTCGTACATATGGCTTTTCAAACACTTCTTTACTTCAGCAGGACTTAATCCATATCCATGTCTGGTAAAACAGTAAATCTGTTTATGTTTTGTCTTAAAAGGAATTAATAATAATAATAATTATTCTTGTAGTAATTGTACACATGTACAGACGAATGCCCTGATGGTGTAGAGAAATCATACAGATACAGATCACTCATTTTATGAATCTTTTTCTTCTTCTATTGTTTCTTTTTTTAACAGGATGACACAGAGCCCTACTTTATTGGAATATTTTGTTTTGAAGCTGGCATTAAGATCATCGCTCTGGGCTTTGCCTTTCACAAAGGCTCCTACCTGCGTAATGGCTGGAATGTAATGGACTTTGTGGTGGTCCTAACAGGGTGAGTAGCACTGGCCTAATGGCTCATACAGCTGCTAAGTGACAGAGCTGATGGGCAGCAGCGATTACTGATGGGTGGGGAGAGCTCTGCTTTGTGTGTATGTGTGTGTGTGTTTTGGGTTTGTTATGATCAGTAGAGCAGAGCCATTCCAGATGGTAGGGTGTTTTCTTCCTGTCTGAACATAGTATTTATAAGGTGGAATTGTCTGCATTAGGGATTCAGATAACCAGAAGGAAATCAGTGCCCCCACAGTGCGTACATTAGTGCAACACCGGATGCCAGGGAAATAGATTTTAGTGGTGCAGAAATAGAAATAATGAAAACCTAAGAAATTTACAAGCTTTGCCTTCTTGGTGCCTTCTTGGTTACAATATTTTAGAGCTTTCAGTACTGCTGAGCATTCTGTTATTACTGACACACACACATGTAGTACAACTTATATATAATATGTTAATTATAATTAATGTATAATATTATATTATACAATAACTCTTATATGTCATTTCTAACCACTACAACAACAACAACAAAATCTCATCATTCCGAAACACCGCACTGTCAAAAGTCAATCTGAACTTTGTAGTCAAATGTAGTCCTACAATCTTACCAGATGAGTTTTCATACAATCTGGTCATTTTCATACAATCCCATTTAGGTTGGTTTTCTGGTTTGAATTTATCTTTTATTAGCTTGTCTAAAAGAGCTTTCTAGGAGTCTAATATTTATACACTAACAGGTTTGGTATTCATGCTCATAATGTTGTAGCTTTAACTTTGACAGTTTTTAACTGTTTTACAGATTTTTGAACTATTATATTTATTTAATTATTATTAGCTTTTCACCAATATTACATAACCCAACATTACATTTACATATTAAACATTACTATTACAATCATTCTTAGCTCCGTCTAAGCTATTTATCAGTGTCTTTAGGTTTCTGTTTCAGCTTTTAAATTAACTTTCTCAATAGTTTATTTACACTTTTTAGTCTAGTAGCCCAATCTAAATTGTTATATATATTTGTCTTATCAAAGTAGAAATTCTGATTAGTCATGTTACATTAACTGTAAATGGAATATAAAAATACCACAGCCTTCCCTACAACACTTTGCACAGGAATATTAGAACTAAACACCTCATATACTATAGCCTTCTTGAACTTTCACTAACCATTCATGGCATTGAAACTACATCAGTTAGTTTAACTTTAATCCTCTCAGCAAGCGATTGTACTCTTTCTATTGCTCACGTCCTACATGATATCGACTTTCCTTATTTGCTAATGCTATCAAAATCCTTCATTAGCTTAAAAGAATGTTGCTGGTTTAGTGGCAAGCTCTTATTTTTCTCTGTCGTCACTGATTGTAATAGGGTAAACAGAGAGGATCCCTTTGGTATTAGCTGAGAAAACTAGTATGGGAATAGCACTGTTGATGCTGGGGGATGGAGAGGCAGAGAGCAGAATTAGCTTGAGTGTTGGGCAATGGTGAAGCACAGTGGGGGTAGTGACAGAGGATGCTGTTATACTGCAGCAAGTCCCTAGCTACTTGCTGGATCCAACAGGGGATGGCCCAGCCTCTTTTACATAATCACACATAGATTTTTTTGGTCTGTCTACTGGGGCTTGTGTCAGGAACCCCACTGCAATAAACAAAGTCTGCATTTATTACCAGATTCTCATCTATGACCTCATCCCTCCCAGTAGAGGTGGAGGTACATTATCATGAGAACAGCCTTTGCGTCTGTTCCCTGAGAAGAAGAGGAAGCTTTTAGTGGAAAATATAATAAATCACCGGATTCACTGGAATGGGTCTGGTTTAGATGGAAAGATGCAAAGATCTGTGTGTGTACGTGTGTGTGTTACATGGTAAGGTCTACAATTTAGTTATACACTCACCTGTAGGAACATGCGTGTTCTTAGCATCTGGTCCCCACAAGTCCAGAACTGAATTTTAGAGTAACGATGGGGTAAGGGTTAGGGTTAGTTCAGCAGAACTCTGCAGAGCTGCCTTTTATTTGCATTGTGTAACAATACCTTACATTACCTCTGCTGTCCATCCACTCACCTTCCCCATCTGTCTTATTAAATCTTTCCATTATAAAACTGAATCAGTTATGATTAAGGTTGGGGGAAGACTCTAAAAACGAATGCAAGTCAGTGGAAAAGTGGAAAGTCTCCACAGGGAAATATAAACAAGTTTGTGTGTGTGTATGTCCGCGCGTGCATACTTGTGTGAATGTGGGAGTGGTCCAAGCAGATCTGATTGAATTGTAGCTGAGCAGACCGATAACTATATTGGAAGAATTGAATAGTGAGTATAGGCCATTACAACAGTGTTCTGGATATCATCATGTGCCACTGTAGAGTGCACGAACTCCACATTCAAACACCTTAAACATGCATGTACACACATGCACACATAACAGCGTAACACATCTCCATCATGATATTCATTTCAGGGAGAATGTGCTGAGTACAGACCCATTGGTATAAGCATTAGCTCACTAATTATTAAGACTGAGCCCGTTTGGATATGGCCTGCCTGTGCTTGTGTTCTGTACATAGCCATGTACAGTACTATATGTTACGTCTTAACTCAATGTGGTACATTTTATAGATTGGCTGGCCTATTAACCTACGGAATTGGTGGTACTCCTCAGCAGTGAGCATTAAATTAAGGCAAAAATATTTTTTATACAAGATACATAGTGGAAGTTTTTAATGTAATTGTACACAATGTAATCATTTAATCAAAGACAACATCTTGAGTCATGTGTATTTACTTCAATGCCCATGTATTCTGTTTTTAAAACAAAACTTTAAAATAACACATGTTAACACAAAGATTCCATTAGAAATCAAGATGGGAGGTTGCCAGGAATTTTAATATCCTTAACCCTACTGATTTATTCATTTTTTTACAAATGGAATGTTTTAAGATTCATTATCTGAATACTTTGATGCATTTTGGTTTAAGCACGAAACTTGTATTGTCTTTATTTTTTGTAATATTTCTACAAGGAAATTTGTTTTGTTTACGTGACAGATTTGTATAATTTCTGTTTATATTAGAAACTTTGACCTGTTTTATGTTATGGGATAATACACAAGATGCAGGACTATGAATAAGAGACAGATCTCTCTTTGATTTGACATGTAAGCTTCCTCTAAAGTGTTTCAGAGTTGCTCTGGATTGTGCTGTATAGATCACCTGTGTGATACTGAGTTACTTATACTTTGGGTATAAGCCCAAAATGTTTGTGCTTTGTACAAAATACATATTCCACAGCAGTGATGCCTTTATTCTTCACTCATTACAAGTATTACAGATTAACATTTTCACGTTACACGTGTAAATTAACTGTGAGCCGTTCATTTTTTAAGTTTATAACCCTGCATAAAATTAAACTATAGCTGTTATTTCAGAAATCCTGCCTCCAGTCTTTTCTACTTGTCAAATGGCTTACAACTCTAGAACTATTACAAAAAGCAGCTGAATTTTCATATGTATGGTGTCATTATTCTCTTTACAACATGATGAGAATATGAGTAATATTGATAGCGGTGGTTTCTGATTATTATTTTGACTAAGTAGTAGTACACTCACGAAAAAACTTCATTAAATAAAAAAGTTTATAAAACCTTACTTAAATAGTTTCAAAATTGAAAACACTTTATGAAATGTTTATGTAGTTATAGTGTATACAGAAAATATTCCCAGCGCTTAACTTTTTTCACATTTTCTTAAAATGGATTAGATTCATTACTCTTCTCAAATTTTTTCAAAAATAAAAAATGAAAAAAAAGCACATGTACCACTGCCTTTATTTATACTTTTTTGATGAACCTTTAGCAGCAATTACAGCCAAAAGTCTTTTTGAGTATGATTCTACAAGCTTGGCTCACCAATTTTTGGGCAGTTTCTCCCATTCTTACTTACAGTACATCTCACACTAAATCAGGTTTGAGTGGGAGTGTTGGAGCATAGAGCATTCAGATTTCTCCAGAAATGTTTAGTTGGGTTCAAGACAGAGTTGTGATGTAACCACTCCTTTGTTATCGTACTTGTGTGCTTACGGTGACTGTTCTGTTGAAAGATAATCCGTCACCTCAGTCTGAGATCCAGAGTGGTCTGGAACAGGTTTTCATCGAGAATGTCTCTGTACATGGATGGTATTGGCCAGGTGGTTTCCTGGTTTCCTCCAGACATGGCACTGGGCATTCAGATCAAAGAGTTTAATATTTGTTTTATCAGACCAGAGATGTTCAGGTGGGCTATCATGTGCCTTTTACTGAGGGGTGATTTTCATCTGGCTACTCTACCATAGAGACCAGATTGGTGGAGTGCTGCAGAGATGGTTGTTTCGCGGTTTCTCTGGCCAGCCCGCTCTAGGAAGAGTCCCGGTGGTTCCATACTTCTTCCATTAACGCATGCTGTGCTCATTGGGACCTTCAATGCTGCAGAGACAATCCTGTCTTGGAGGTCTACAGACAATTCCTTGGACTTCATGGCTTAGTTTGTGCTCTGACATGCACTGTTAACTGTGGGACCTTATGTAAACAGGTGTATGATTTTCCAAATCATGTCCAATCAACTGAACTACACCATGTTCATAATTAAACTTTAAATTTATAATTTGATTTAACCCAGTTAGGTACTGCCTTTGGGGTTTGGAGGATATACAACTGTGCACATAATAGCTCACAAGTCGCAGGGCTTGTCAGGTCAAAAACCAAGCTATGAAATATATGATTTTGTAGACATCTGCATATGCAGAGATATACAAAAAACACTCCACCAAGCACTCCTCAGATTGGTCAGCTTTTGGGATGACCATTACTTAAAACAACTGTTGAAACAACATGAGTGGCTTAGGGGCGGATCCTGTCTTGTAAAGTTAAGGGGGTGATGGATGCTCATGAGAAGAGGAAGAAGGAGAATGAGGAAAGGGACTTTTATTAGACAAATTAGATGAACTAGATGGGGGAAGGAGAGCAGTGAGGCTGCACTGGAGAGAAGCCTGAATTAATGGTTGTAATTAGAGCAAAAGAAATAATGCTGTCTTTATCTTCACTCGGACGTCATTATGTAATATATAATTAAAATTGCAGCTCTTGTGATTTTTGAACAGACTTTAGGAAAATAGGAAACAAAGAGCAAATGTTAATGTTAAAATTAGATAATAGTATTAACAAGTGGTGATTAATCGGACTGCTTGTTGAGAAAAATGTCTGCAAACACATGTGCAGCTTACACTCTTGCATATGTAACTGAAAATTAGATGCATTTCAACCAGATGCATTTCATTGGCACACAAAGTGAAGAGTGACTGAAGTTAACGCATCTAAAAATACAGCTGTGGTGTTGCTGCAGTCTGTCCTCTGTGTCTGCTCTCTGTGACCACAGGTGGAGCTCAGCCGCTCCTCACGTTACAGAGTACTTTTCTGTAAAGGTAGTATGGAAGTAAAAAGAGTAGAGGGAGACCAGGTGAGGTGAGATTTCACTAGTTTATGACCGTATTTTGCTAATAAATATTGTAATAGCAATAAAAATAAATAAGCTAATAAAAAAAGTTCATCAACAAACATGTTGAACAAGTAAAACTTAAAATTATAATTTTAATTTATACTTATAATTTTAGTGTTGCTTGTGGTCTCTCATCCACCAGCATGTTAATCACAGTGAGCTTGTTGGCCGATTGTTAATTACTGTAAAACTATTGTACTCCAACTATTTAGCTGACTTTGTTAAAAATCTTGAAGTTCAGATAATTGTGGTGGACTTTTTGATAGCAGCCCACACTCCCAAACCTGTCCCTTCGTATTCCAGGAGAACAGAGGATTAGTGAGTGATAGTGATCCTCTGTATTCAGCTATAATAATTCAGCTTCAATATACAATGCTGATAATTTGTTTTTGTATCAGATAAAACACAATTTATTAAAAACAAATATATGACAAATATATATTTATATATTATATATATACATTATTATAATTTTTATATACTTTGTCTTATATATTTGTATATATATGTGTGTATGTATATATATGTGTAAACAGAATTAGTTTTACAGATAAACGTGTTGTTGTGTACAAATGAAATTGAGCCAATTTGTCTTATATTTGTTTTTAATAAATTGTGTTTTATCTGATACAAAAAGAAATTATCAGCATCCTTGGTCAGACCAACAGCATCCTTGGTCTCAAAAGATTTGGTATTTGCCATTGAAAAACCCATTTTAATCAATCACTGGTGAGAAACAATGGCACCTATAAAGCGGTGGCATATATTAGTCAGCTAGTGCTTATTTAAGCTGATGTGTTGGAAGCAGGAAAAATGGGTGACCATAAAAATCTGAGCAACATTTACAAGAGTTCAAACTGTGATGGGTACATGGTTGGGTGAGATCAACTTTAAAGCAGCAGGTCTTGTAGGTTGTTCCCAGATCAGTTGTTCTGATCTCAGAAAATCTAAAGCACAAACTAGTAAAAATTTTAATGCTGACTGTAATTGACAGGTATGGCCCAATCTCTACAAAGTTCCAATAAGATGTAGCAAATTGCTAAGAAGATCATATATCTGCCTCTCTGTGTTCCCACCCAGATCAATAGTGTATTGAGCTGAATGCAGAGGGAATAGATTCACTTCAACATTCCTCTTCATAGCTGGCTGGATAAAAGCAGTAGTTGAATTTCTGCAGTGGGTTATTCCTACAGTATGGCCTACCCTCCTCACTGCTACACACACAGCACAGGAGAGCACTACTTGGCTGAATTGTAATACTTACAGTTATGAGAAGTTATACAAATTTCAATAAGTATCACAACGGGAATAAGCCAAATCTGTTTAGATGTAGTTTTAAAAAAATACATTACAAATGGCCTTGAGTTTGACTGGCTCTCCATCAAATCTTGTCAAAATAAATCCAATCCATTGCTTGAGTTAGGGGCTGTTGTGACTGTGTAGCCCCAACATTATCATAATTTCTTGAAGGATGATTTGCAGCATGCCACATAAACATTTGAATTATTTTATACCTAAACCTACTGTAAAAATCCCTCACCTGGAGAAGTGCTTTTTTTTGTCTCATGTTTGTCTTCCTATTCCGCTTGCTGTTTTTCAGGTGACCTATAGACAAATGATTCAGTTGAATTTTGTTATATGCCATTTTAAAGAGCATAAACGATGCATTTACTTATAAAAAGTTCAGAAAAAAACTTTATCATTCCATCTTTGGTAATACTTTATTGCACATTGGGCATTTTACCCTTATGTGCTTATGTCTTCCCAGCTTTGTTACTCTTTCCTGATTCATTCTACTTTTCTTCAAAGGTCAAAATTTTGCTAGATTGCAATCACCACATCTTTTAGAGAGGCTGAGCCTCTCAAATGTAAAGATGGGCAGAGGTTCATCAATCTGTGACAAAGTGTGTCTAAAAATTGTGGACCAATTTCAGAAAAGTGTTCCTCATTGTAAAATTGTCATCATCTACAATATATAATATAATCAAAAGATTCAGAGAATCAACAGGTATGTGCACAAGGCACAAGGCCAATAGTCAAAACTGGATGCGTTGTGATCTTCAGGCCCTCAAGCCAACTAAGTAATTTTTTTCTGTTAAGGCAGTAGGGAGCTTTTTTGTACATTTTTAAAGTGTTTTTCCAGGCTAAAAAGTGCTCATTCTTCTAAATTAGTGGAAACCACTTCCTTTCTAACTTTCATGTTGCCTGCTTTAAGTTGCAAGTTGCCTTAAATTTGTTTACAGCATTTTCACTTAAGCACCTGCTTTAATGGAATCTTTTTCTCACTGCTGTATAGTCCATTATTGTGAATTCATATGTTATTAGAAAATGGTCAGACAAAAGAGAATTATGAGGAAATACTGTTAAATTATGGGTTTCAATGCCGTATGTAAGGACAAGGTCTAGGGTCGGACTAAAACAGTGAGTGGTTTATTTACATTTTGGAAAAAACTAATTGAATCTAATAATGTGTTCAGGCAGTTACCGTCAGCATCTACAGTACAGTGAATCACATCATCTCTTTTAACAATAAAACAAGAAAAAATTTCAACAAACACTTATTGCTTGTATTTCTGTTTACCACTTTATTTACCGCAGTAAAAATGAGGTAAACAACCCATTATGTTGAACACTATGTATGGACACAATATCTTGTTATTTAAATTTAGAAGAACATGCCTAAAAGAAATCTAGTGCAATAGCACTGGTGGTTCCATTATAGCCTACATACTACAATTAACGCAAAAAGCTGTAAATTGTTAACCCATTAATCTGAATTTTTCATATGTTTTCACACATGCACATTTTAGAGAATTTAGTGTGAAGCTGTTAAACTGTTCTGCATTACATTAATATTTGTTGATATTATTTTGTTAACAATTTTATAGTAATGCTAGCATCACAATTACCTCTTTGTATAATAGAGTACATCTCAAAAAAAAAACTTAACATTGTAACAGGTACATTGTTTTTGTTTGAGATAAGGGAGGATGTATTACAACACTTTTTTATTCTGCAGCATTGGTTTTAGCTGAATATAACTGATATACACACACTCACATCACAAATCTTTGCACAGTGACACAATGTTTATTATTATCCACCACAGTGGAATTAAAATTAAACTATCACGATGTAAAAGTGTAAGCTTTAGTTGTCATATGTTGTCTGAACTTTCTAGGTATCACAGCCATGTTTATAAACAGAAGGTATTTGACCAAAATGGATCCCAAAGGACACAACACCATCAGTCAGTAAGGGGGTCGGCTTGTACAGACACTGTCCACATCCAAACATTCCATATATGAATCATATTGGAACACCTAGCCCTCTCCAGGTTGTGTAGCTCAAGGATGTGAAGCAGTGGTACAAATGTGTAATGGTCTCTTAGATACTCATGTACAAGTACAATAAACATAAACAAGACATAATGTGAACACTGATTGAAAAGCAAAAAAGACTAAATAAAGATATAAATATTATAAATATAATTTATAAATAATGGGCAAATATGGCTGTGCATTCTCTAAACTAAACTCTGGCATAAATTTTCATTGCATGTGAAGCTAGAACTAAACCATCGGAACCAACAGAAGTCTCTGTTGTGCTTTGGATAGCAATGCTGTTATCCGCCCTCTACTTCCGCCATATCTTTTGATATGTTTTTCCTTTCCTTCCCCAATTTCAACTCACCCCAACCTATCAATGTAGCTGCCCGCCCACCCTGAGCCTGGTTCTGCTGGAAGTTTCTTCTGTTAAAGGGAGTTTTTCCTCTCCACTGTTGCCTAGGGCTACATACTACGTATAGTCTGGACTTTATTCTGTAATGTACCTTCAGATGATTTTGTGGTGAACTGGGAATATATAAGTAAATTGAATTGAATTGAATCTACAGATTAATAAAATTTGACATCCAGTAAATAAGATGGTGTGGGGTGCCATTATGGTATGTTTTAATTGTGGTCCAAAGGGAAATTTGTTTTTGTCGTTGATTCTTTAGCCATGCTGCAAATGTATTAAGAGCTGGACTAAACTACAGATTCCTATGACTGCAGCAGGAGGAAAGGAGAATTACTCTGCAATTCGGCTGCAGGTGGTGAAAGCCCTTTCTAGAAGAATTGCTTGAAAAGTCCCCCTTAAAGTCCTACTGGTTGTGTGAAATCAGTATAAGTCCTTCTACAACGTCTCATACAGCAGCCTCCACCATTGGATGTTCAATAAATGTACTGTATGTGCATTCATGTATATAAGAACTCCATTAAGCTGGCACTGTAGGTTTGCCTAGCTAAGACTAAAGGAGTCCAAATTGTCCTGCATTAAGTCTTCTTCATGAGGTTTAACGGTCTACCTTCACCAGTCAGTATAACAACATAATTCGATCGCTTTAGTTTTAGCTTGGTCTGACTGCTACCTCACAAACTGCCAACTGAGTGTACCTCTTAATACATATTTGAACATCATTTTAAACTGTGCTATGATAACGTTTCATAAAACATCAGATTTTTTAAAGGTGAAAACAAAAAGCTTTTATTATTAGCACAAACATTACACACAAATAAAAACAGTCCTTGTGTAGAGGATAAGGCAGCATTAGTTTTTAATCAGTGTTGGCAGTTGAAATGGTAAAATTAATTTGGTGTATTTTTAGGGCAACAATGCACAACAATGTTGTACACAAACTTACCAAACACAAGTCTTCAGATACTCCGATGTTTAACGTTACTGCAGCTGCTCTTCTTTAGCAACAGGTGAAGCTGCTCCACAGCCAGTTCTCTCTCCAGGAGCAGTTTATTGAACACACGTTGTTACTCCCTCCCAGATGTGTCCTTGTTTGGTTTAATGTAGTGAACTCATGCTTAATGTCTGTGTCTGGCCTAAAGTCTGTGTTGCAGAGTAGCAATTACAAGCAGGGTAACATTACTTTCTTTTGACTGTGTCGATCGGTAGTCATCGTCTGATTGGCCGGTTATCGTTGCTTTCATTGGTTAGGCTTGTTGAACTTATGGTAAGAGTTAGCCAATCAGATGCAGAGTAGGGGCGGGTAATACCAGGGGAAGCCGGGGTTCCGCCTTGACGAGAGGACTGATAGATTGCATTGCCATTTGAGTTTTGACACCAACAGAGTGTGGTGACATGTAATGCAAATAGAGAGGCTTGAGAGAGTTTGAGAGTTTGACAGCACATTTGAATAAAGACACCAGAAAACTATGGCAATATGACATGCATGCACAAAGTTATGAGCCCCATACCCATAGTAATAATGTTATGTGTGATCGGTGTATGTGACAGAGAAATATCTGTATATACTTGGTGGTTGTTGTTTTTACCTTCTCTGTTTTATGTAGATTTTATCTGTTTTCAGGGGCTGCTAATTGCTATAGATGTGTCATCTAAGAAACCAAAGTGTCATGGTTTTTGTGCAAAACAGTAAAGTACTTTGATTCATTATTACAATTGGGTCTCCTCTCTTCCTTTAGTTTACAGTACAGGTTTGCAGATCACCAGTGTTGGATAAACTACACAGATGCTTGTGGTGCACATTCTGTGCACTGTAACAGATTGTGTGTAAATATTGTTAAATGTTACATGAATTACTTGGTAGTTTACTACTACTTTTTAGTTTTCTATTCATCATGGGCTGCGGTCATGTTTTACTTTGCCTGGTTTTTGTGTCAGATCAGCTGGAGCACCTCCTCATTTCTCATCTCAACATGTACTTCAGTATATCTTCTACTCCAGTACATTGTCGGTATTTATTTAGTAATTGTCGGTATTTATTCAGTAAAGTATAAATACAATACTACTGGTCTAGTACGTTGTGGTGGGGACTATGATGTGCGCATGCATCAGGGAGCCGTAACTCTGAGTGTAAGCTGAGCGCCACCTACAGATCATATACTGCCATCGCTTGTCATTTGACAAAAGACGAGCAATCGCCATTAAGAGACGAACTCACGTGGCAGAGACCCACACTTGCAATGGCTACAGCTTTATATGCCGTATACACAGGATCGGTTTCATAGTTGTGTTGCCACTGTAAAAATAAATCAAATTACATTAAAAATAATAATAAGTATAGCTAAAACTGCAAAGTTACCAAAATACAGTAGAGGTTTCTATTCAGCAAGCATAAACCCTTCACTCAAGGCAAAGAAAACAGAGAGGCAGAACCAGAGGCTGTGTCAGGATAGACTAGAATTAAAAAACTGGATGAACAAAGTACCAAAAAGTCCTGGGAGCAACCAGAGACAAGGTGTTTAATCTAGTAAGATGAGGACTCTTGAAAAAAAAAAAAGGAAAGAGGTCAAAAGACAGAGGAAGCAGGAATAGCAAGAGGTCTTAGGCAGTGTGAGAACAACTGACAAAATGGCAAAAGATTAGTGAAAACTTGGAGCTGAAACCTTGGCTGAGTTGATTCAGCATTAGGCATGTGGAACAGGTGAGATGGTAGACTAGCTGAACAGGTGTGCGTGTGTGTTTTGGTGTCTCTGTAGGTGTGTTGGTAGAAAATTGGAAGGAGAGTGAGATTCTGTTTACATTAGCTGGACATGTTCTAAAATGCTCAAACCAAACTAAATCCACAATAGGTTTTTGTTGCATTTAAAAATATAAATTAATGAACACAGTTCTACAGCATGCAGAAATATGAAAGTAAACTTTCCCTGACTGTGCTTTTATGGTTTTCACATATCTCCATCATGGGCTTAACTTTTTTAATTTAATGGATAGATACACCTTAAGATATGTGGACATTAACTAGTTTCAAGCTGGGTGGCTCTGCGAGCACTAACTTGTGAGTGAGTAGCCAGTCAGGTGCTTTACCTGCAGTGAACTGCTTAGTGATATAGTTCTCAGAATCCAGACTGTGGCTTCTTTGGTCTGGGCTAATGCACACAGGCCTACATAAATTTCTTGGAGAAGCCAGACCATGGTGTTTGTGCATTGAGCTCCTCTCTAATCAGCCAGTCTCTGAAGAGAAAGACTTGAACAAATAAATGAATAATTGATTAGGTTTCACTGTGGATGAAGTAGCCCAGTTACAGAATGCAATTTATCCTCTCTGATAAGCTTCATATTTTACATTTTACTGTGCTTTTAGTTAGTTTTGGACATTATGTACTGAATAGTATTCAGCCTTACCTTAAATGTTTTTATGGACAGACAATTTAGCTGTGCTCCCTGCTGCAATACATCAGTGTTTGCAGATTTTTATTTTTATTTTTACTGTATCTAGATCTAGACTTCAACATGCTCACATTCTAAGCCAAGACATTTGCCTCTTTCAATGTGTCCTGAAAGATCTCAGAAAACATTTAGCTAAGGTCGCATTGTGAAAAACATTGCAGTCTGTTTAATTCATGATATCATCGGGACATTACACAGCTGGTTAAAAGAGTTGATGCTTAAAACATTAGATGTTTGGGAGTAGTGGCATTAGGGAGCATCTACAGAAAAATGTATGCTGTACAGTAAATGACGTTCACATACACTACTCACAAAAAGTTATAAAGGGATATTCAACCTTAGGGCAAAATTTTAGATTGTACCTAAAATGCACTATAACCTTTACAGGTCAACTTTATTTGACTTTCTTTAAAGTTTTGAATGCACATGTCCAACTGTTCATGTTTCAGTACTTATTGCATGCTGTTCTCTAACAAGCTGATTAACCACACAATTCATGGATCAATTAACCACCAAATGTTTTGCTTGAATGACAGTTTGTATTTAAACAGTTTTTAAACTTTTTATCATGCTGTTCACATTTTTACATCATAAGAACAACACGACACCTAACAATTGACAAAATATTGAGACATTACCATTTTTTGTTGTGGTATACCCACCACTGTTAGCTTTTGTTTTAATAAATTATTTGAGATAAAGAAATTATCATTGCATGGTTCTATTTAAATGTCCTACTTTGGGGATATAATATCACTCTAGCATGAATTTTTTAAATTTTTATAAATTTCACCGGATATTCGAATATACCTTACTTTTTGTGAGTAGTGTATATAACATGACTTGTTTCTTTAATTTAATGGACGGCAGGCAGTACTGGTCCATATTGGTCACATGGTCAAGATGGCTGCTGAGAGCAGAGGTAGTTTGTTTCTCAACAACTGCTCCTCTGTTTCACTCTTTGCACCTTTGCAACTTTTTTCCTAATATTAGGTGGATTGATTTATATTTTTCAACAACTGTATTTTGGTGTGAAAGAAAACAGCCTTCAACTGAATATTTCAGGAATTCCAGCTTAGCCTAATTTTTGTTGCTTCTTCAGATTCAAATGATGTATCTGCTTAAGTGATACAGCTCATTTTATAGGGAAGGGTACAAACAACAAAACCACAGCTAAAGAGTAAAATGAAGCTGCAGTTACAGAAACAAAAGACTCTATTTTCATGCCTCCTTTATTTATGATTTATCCGTGTTCCACTTGCACACTGTCTGATTTTGCCTGTAATAATATTTCCCACAATTTACCTGACTATCTAACCACAACAGAATTGTTATGGACATGGACACCTAGGTCTCATTTTACATCCTTGATATGGACCTATAGTTAAATTAAGGACATAGATTAAAGTGATGCCTTTAGGGCTGTGTTGTTCGTTTGCCAATAAAAATATAATTCGACTGGACCTCCTGGTTTTGAGGATTTGTCACACTATATCAGCAAAACAAGGAGAAATCCTCCATTCCGGTTTACTTCTATTATATTAACTTTTAGATTGATTAATGTCAGCATTCTTTATAATGACTAACAAATATGTGAGGGGGGAGGAAACTGTCATTAAGCATAACTGGCTTAAGCCTGTTTTAGTTGGTCAAACCAAGAAAAATGATGATGTGGGGAACATGTCTAAATCAGGCCATCAACCTCCAAGCTGTTGTGTGCTCCTATACAGATCGATGTGTATGAGACAATCGATGATTTGGGTGGTACCTCAAGCCCCCACTCCATTGTCATCACCAACTCCTCCTCAGGGAGCTGATTGATGCCTTTCAGGGAGGGTTGCGACTCAGCAGGCAGCTTAGGCACTGCAGTCTCCACTCAGCTACTCGCCATGTATCTCTGCATGCTATCTTGCTTACCCTTTCATCTGCAGGGGGATTAACCTTTTTGTATTCAAAACGATAACATGAACTTTTATGCATCTACTATGTTGTGGCTGAGTGCTGCACCTGAACTGAAAATCTTGAAAACTCTCTCCCCAGAATCGGGTTAATGTCTTTCGTTATATACATTGCAGACAGTGATGACTGCAGTTTATTGAATGGTAAATGGCTTTTCTACCTATTGGCACTCAAAGCGGTTTACACTGCTTCTCATTCACCCATTCACACTCACAATCACACACACATACTGATACACCGATGGGGGAGCTGCTATGCTGCTGGCCAACACTCACCGGGATCAACTAAGTTGGGGTTCACTGGGGTTCACCTTCCTGCGCCACAGTCGCCACTACTTACTACTGTAAAGCTGAAGTTTCTTTGGTTGGCCATAAGTTTTTCTAGATTCTCTGAATGTTTAATATCACATGCGGTATGTTATGCCATTTCTGTTGAGAAGCATTATACTTACATTTATAAACTGTTTGCTCATGTGGTCTTTCAGAGAATGATGAACTTCAACCCATCCTAATTTCTGAAAGACGGTGCTTCGCTGGGATCCCCTAATTATTTCCAATCATGATACTGACCCTTTTGGTAAATAAGATAATAAGGACTGAGACAGTGTTCAAGTGCTTTCTTTCCTTAGTATTACACAAGATTTCCAGTCTTTTTTTGCTATGTCTTGTTTACATTTACAGCATCCCAACTGCAGTGTTTTCCATCACTTATAATCTTTGAATATTTTGCAGTAGTCCTGTGTGGAGGAGGTAAAATCTTGAATTATCCTTTCTAGGTCTGCAAATAAAAGGAATTAACTGATGTTCTAAAGCCCTTGATTCTAGCAATGAAGCCCTTATGATCTCAAGCATTTTGCTTCAGTAAGGGCACAATATGGCATAACCCTACAAATCAGTACTGGAACTCAATGTCATCATGCTAAGAAAAGAAACAAGTCACACTGAAATTAAATTTCAGTAATAATAAGTGAATCAATGCCCCAAAATTATTATTATTAATAGCTCATATGTGATTTGCAAATAACTACTGACAAGGTTTTGACACATGGTAGAAAGCATCTGCATTGTTAAAAGTCTTGTCTTAGCGATTTGCAAATAGCATACTATCAGTTCTCCACAGTGGGCAGCTGAAGTTATGGCTACTGAATAAAACTTTCTGCAAACCACAGGAAGTTGTGGGCTGCTCAAACTAGCTGAGGTTGTTGCTCAGCCAGAGTGTTTGCTTGTCCTCCAATTTTAGTATTAAGTTAAGCCTGTCCCTGGGCGAGACATTGAATCCCCAACAGCCCATCCCCAACCGTGCAGTGCCAGTCCCAAGCCTGGTAGAAATTGGAGAGGGTTGCGTCAGGAAGAGCATCCAGTTTAAAAAAACTGTGTCAAATCAACATGCGGACTTATGGGATAAGCTGAAAGGACAAAAAAATTTTAGTTAAGGTTATAGTTAAGTTAACCTATAAGGGAATCTCACTGAGATCAACATCTTTAAATAAAGGACTTTTAGGCAGGGTCTCCAATGTCTACGTCTTCACTAGCAAGAGTTTGGAACACAAGAGTCACACTAACTCAGACATCACCTGGGTCAAGGTCTGCATAGGTGCTGATGAGTAGTAAAACAAAATCGAGACATTCATTGAAAAGTGCTGAGATATGTCGAAAGCCAACATCTAGACGTGTTGTAATATCAGCAAAAAGCACCTGCCATCAACTTGAGATAGATAAGAAGCGAGCAACTACAGGAAGCCAGTGTAGAGATCTGAAGAGTGGTGTGACATGAGTTGTTAAATTAGGCGTCTGCTGCATTTTGGATCATCTGCAAGGGTTTGATTGTGGATACCGGTAACCCCATTAAGGGAGCATTGCAGTAAACAAGACGAGATATGACCAGCACCTGTACTATGAGTTGGCTTGTATATTCCGTGAGGTAGGGTCTGATCTTTCTGATTTTGTAAAGGGTAAATCTCTATTAAAAACAGACTAAATCAGCAGACTCAAGAGAAATGACAGAAACTCAGCTACCTCTGAAACCAACAAACACATTTCAAACAGCACTTACTTGTTCAGCATAGCTCCTCTCCTAGTTTGGTGCTTGTCCTTATAACACACCTGCCCACTTATAGCACACTTGAAGTGGTTAACTAATAAATGGAACCCACCCTAATTAAACTGACAGTGCTCATCCTGAAGGACCCCAAACGGGAACAGCCCCATCCAACTACAGCCGAAAAACCTCCCTCTGCACAACATGGAAGCTCCTGTCTGACATCATAGTGGCTAAGATGAGCATGCACATGGCTCAATACCTGAGTGGGGCTCAGAAAGGAATTGGTAGCAACACCAGAAGAGTAAAGCACGAGCTACTGGTAGATAAAGAAGTCACTTGATACTGCAAGACAAGACATACCAACATGTGCACGACCTGGATTGACTCCAAGAAGCTACATTATCTCTCAGCCTCAATTTTCAGGTAGAATTCTTAAACACTATTGTGCTTCACCTGCCCAAATAGAAATAACAAAACCTGCTTTTCTGTGATGCCTGCAAAGCATCTGGAAACTGTCTACAGTATGAGAATAACTGTTACTCTAGTAAAGAGGAGGATGGGGAGGGGTCGATTTGGACAGAATCAGCTGAAATACTCAGTTATGGTGACTTAGCTCAAATGTATTGAGATCTGGAGATCTCAGGATCTGTTGAATGAAAACCTTAGTCCCCCCCACCACTTCAACACAAGTTAAACATTTTAAACATTTACAATTATTTCGGTCCCGCTACATTTATATGTGCCTGGACATGAAAATGTGGAAAGATTAGCAAAAAATGTTATGTAAAAAGTGGCAACATTTTTGTGAAGAAACGATGATGATTGATTAAAATTTAATCAAGAGTAATCTTGGCATGTTAAGAAGTAGGGGATCAAGCAGAAAGGAACGAGTAGTGATAAGTAGACAGATAGTAGATATTAGAGTTGGAATCCTTAAGTAACCTTAACAGCATGCTGATAATAATCAGGAATCATCACACATGCCAAGAAAATCAGAGATTAGGTTTATCATATAGGACGTATGGAGAACAGAGGAGAGAGGTGAGCACATAGTTGCAGAAGGAAGGGCCAGTAGTAGCCAGAAGTATAATGAAATCTGGTGACAGCGTATATAATAGGAAAGCAATTACTGGTTTAATGAGAGCAAGTAGATCAGTATTTAATTTTAAAACCTGATTTTCAAATTTTAGTCGATTTGATTTTCTGAGATTATCCAAAAAACCAACCAAGAAAAAAGGTAAAAGTTAACCAGAGTTACACTGTCTTAAAATATAGTACAGTGTAGTATAGTAGAGCTAAATAGTTGTCAGAAAAATAAATAAAGTAAAGTACAGATACCTGAAATTTCAACTTAGTAAATTTACAAAGTACTTGAAGTGGTGTATTATAAAACATGTAAAGTAACCTAACCTTGATTAGAAATTGTCTCCAGTATCTTAATAGGATCCTCATTTAGTTCCCCATGCATTTTACAATGTTCATGTAGTTCCTGGTCAGGAGGCGGTTTCTGTATTCTGTGGGTCTTGTGTATTTTTGTTGTATTAAGGCTTTTAAAGGTTTGTGATTCTGATTTAAAACTCTAGATCGATACCAAGGTTTTATGACAGTGCAAAAGTAAATTTATCTCATCCATCTCCTTTTTTGGATAGATATTTGTGGTATATATATACGGTATGTGTCTTAGTTTCCCAATGATTTCTTTTTTCCACCTTCTTCTCTTATCATCCTCTCCTGAAGAATATTGTCCATGTGAATAGAAATAAATGTACAGTGAGAGGAAAACAATAGATGTACAGTTAATCTAATGTGTCATTGGGTCTTAACCCTAAAACCGTTCTTTGGTGGTCAATCATGGTCCTCAGGGACCGCTGCTCTGCATGTCCAACTGTCCCTGCCCTACCCACTGCTGATTACCTGGATCAGGTGTGTTTGATCAGTTGGAAGCTTGAAGATACCAATTCTCCTCCCCGCCATCTTGACTGAACACACCTGCAGGGTAGGGATAGTTGGAAAACAAGCAGAGCAAAGGCCAGCAGTGAGAACCATTTCTCCAATAAACTCAGTCCATTTCTCCCTGTTGTTCTAGGATATTTTCTTGGCCTCAAGCCAAATCCCAATATGTGCTGTTATGAATATTCCAGTAGATATAAAATTTCTGGGTCAGTCAAAATGAGTGTTCTGCTCTGCTAGTGTCTCTAAAATCATAACATGATATAATGCTAGATTGATCACAGGTTTTAGTCGAGGAGGGTTCTTTTCTCTCTGTTTAATCATTTAAAGAAAGAAGAAATTATAGTATATTTTATGTAGACTGAGATGTCCTATAAATCAATTTAAGCTTCTGCTTCTGCATAGAGACAGATGTTGATTTTTGGAAAACCTTGTCACACACAGATAGCTGACAGTCAGTAAAAGCTTGGTCCAGATCTGTTTCCCAGACTTTTCCTAAGGGTTTAAAAGTTGAATACAAACATATACATACATAGATATT
Source organism: Channa argus (assembly GCF_033026475.1). Taxonomy (NCBI): domain Eukaryota; kingdom Metazoa; phylum Chordata; class Actinopteri; order Anabantiformes; family Channidae; genus Channa; species Channa argus. The sequence goes on from NC_090207.1 coordinate 27,306,510, forward strand.
CATGTTTACAGCTCTGTGATCTGGGCTCTCAGAGCACTTGACCAAAGAAGGTGGTTTCCAATATCACACAGTTGCCAACTTATTTTTCTGTTTCATTTTGGAATTTAAATAATAAAAATAAAACCTGTTTCAGGTATTCCAAACTCGTTTTTGAGCTCCTCATAAGATTAAAATAATTTCAAGAGAGTACAGAAATTCAGGATGTCCTTTTCTGCCCAAGTAGGGTGTAGTGAGAAATTGGGTTCATAAACACTGCGGTTGGGACGTTTTCTAATATCTTCCCATTATAAAAGAATTTTAATCAGCAAAACAATTTCAATTATAGGTTGAATTTCACTGAAATGAATAATTAATTAATAATTAAATGAAGGATTGTTAGAATTAGTGGAGCATATGCAAAAACCTCTAATCCACAGAGAATCCACATAATTTAGCAACCATTTCAGCATTGGTTTAATCTGAGAGGCCCAATGTTAGACCTGCATATTGACTATAGATCCATCCCAGAGTTCTTTTGGCTTTAGAACAGAGGTGAGTTTTTATCCTTTTCCCCCCCAAATGAACATACTAAACCTAGCATTCAACCAGAGAAGGAGGCAGCCTTTCTGGATCTTGTTTTATATTCAGCTGGTTCTTTGCCTGGTATTAACTTGGATCGTTTGTGAATGCAGAGTTTTCAGAGGCATTTCTGAATATGCAATGGTTTCCATTATAGAACTGATTTATTTTATTTCTGTCTTATTTTATTCCATTTTGCCAAGCAGTCTTTCATAGAGTGAACTTGGAACAATAATTAATACTGAAGGATTCTGCTTGTCTGGGATGCTGTTTTCATACCCAGTCATGATACTGACTTCTCAGTTAACCCTTCTAGTTTTAAGATGTTCCACCAGCCAGCTGTTTTTAATAATTACATAACTTTTTCGTCGTTTAATGTTCTTGTGACATGTTCACCAACTTAAAAATAAGCAAAAATAATTTAAAATCAGACATTTCTTTGGTTAAGTGTTTGATATGTTGTCTATATTCTAGTTACAATAAATCATAAATCTGTTTCACATTATTCACAAATTATTGCATTCTCCATTTTATTCATGAAGACTCATTTGAGTCTTTGTGCTGTGATATCATAAACATGAAACTGTCATGTCAAACAGCCTGCAGAGAGCTGGGAAGCCCAGCTCTTTGTTTTGTCTGTACCAGACCACATTTTGTGATCTGTGTAAAGGTTTGGGGAAATTTGAAGGGCTAGGATGCTCTGGCAGGGTGTTACTAGTCCACATTGGGTTTAAAGTCTTGCAGTCAATATAACAATATTTGATTTTTTTAAATTTATGATCTCATAATTTGCGCCTAAAATGAATATGACTAATATTATTGTGATACTAGTTATGTGTTACTATAATAATACTTGTTTCTAGTATCGAGTAGGGTAAAAATCAACAATACTACAGATACTCTCTGCAAAAAGAACTTGTTAGACTGCAGTCTAATTCAGTCTGAATGTGCCCTGCCTGCCTCTCTGAATACAGGGACAGCTAGCGTGTGTTTATCTGCCCATGAAATGTTTTCTTACACAGCCATGATTACAGATGGGTAAACCCCCTGTGGAATGCAAATAATGGAGTAGTTCATGTTAAATAAATTGTTGGGCAAACTGGCAAATGTAACTGAAAAAGAATTGCATATTAAGCACTTGTATGCCAGGTGAATAATTCTGTGTGCATTCATTATTCGGCAGCAAAAACCTATTTGCAGTATAAAGCTTCAGTATCCCACATCAAAGGTTTTAGTTCTGATTTAAGAGCAAAAGCCTTTGCAACATGAGTGAACACAGATATAACACATATCTAACAAAACATTAGAAAAATAACAATATAATAAATATATTAGTATAGAAATCATGTTTTGGTTCTATGTCATACATACAATCTGTCATTTGATTATCTATATTGGTCAGTAAATTTCCTTATTTTCATTTTATACAAAATGAGTGAATTGTTCTAAACCATCCTGACAGTGGTAAGTGATGACTGGTCAGAAACTCCCCTGGGGGAGTTGCTGTTACGCCATTTGCTTTCATTTAACCTCCTGTTTTATATAGAAAAGTGTCATGTAACCCTTTTCAGTAACTCTAGAATAAAAACATTTTACAATCTAGAGACAATTTTAGGAGAGGGTAAGCTGCATAGAAAGGTGAACATATAAAAAGAACTATTAGGAGTGGTTAATGCTAACATGTTACTGATTTCCTAAAACCTTCCAGCTGGCTGGATTGTTTGCCTGCCAGTTGATGATCCCTGCAAATTGTCCCTACAAACTGGTTACTTCATGCAGCCACTGGGATAGATTGATGTGACTTGGCAGATTGTTTATTATGACATGAGTGTGTTGTATTGGTGGAATTAATACCATGGAAAGTTACATTATTATAATGCATGTATAATGTGAATTATATCGAATTCAACAAGACAACAACTAACCAAAGGAATAGTTACTTTAGTTTGCATCAACAGAAATCAAAGAGGAGCAGAGCAGAAAGCCTGCTAATATGTGATGAGAGATACTTTAAATAAAACAGGCGAGGTTTAAATAAAGTATATATCTTATATAACTCTTGCAGAAGACCTAGTTCTCTCTGCAGATGAGTAAAATAAAAAGCCTTTCCTAACTTTTGAGAAGACAGTTGGCAGAAGGCAGTTGCTTACGGACCACAGGGTGAGTGGTTCGATCCCCGGCCCTGGCTATATGTCGAAGTGTCCCTGGGCAAGACCCTGAACCCCTAACAGCCCATTCCCCCTCCCCAGCGATGCAGTGCCGGTCCAAGCCCGGTAGAAATTGGGGAGGGTTGCGTCAGGAAGGGCATCCGGCGTAAAAACTGTGCCAAATCAACATGCGGACAATGATCCGCTGTGGCGACCCCGAACTCACGGGATAAGCCGAAAGGAGAGTAGTAGTTCAATAAAAATGATAAACAGAATAGTAATTTTATATATATATATTTTTTCATTTCAAATAAATAACTGTATAAATAAATAACTGTAGGCTTTATCAAAGAGGAAAGTTTCAAGTCTAATCTTAAACATAGAGAGGGTGTCTGCTTCCCAAATCTGAACTGGGAGTGATTTCTCACTAAACACAAACTATCAACTCAACTGGACACTTGGGAAAATTAACTTAAAGACAACAAGACGCCAAACAGATCAAATGTCGACAACAGGAGTGAAATATACTAAACCAAAAAAACACTAGCGAAACAGCTCATGAATAAAATAGGACACGGATGAGAAACATAAACTACTAAACCAGAATGAACACACAGGAAAACACTAAGGAAACTAACAAACAGAAACACACCAAACCTCAGACCAAAAGTTGCAAGAAACTATAAAGGAAGATCTTGCAGGGAACTGTGGGAAAAGCTGGACCTAAATAGTGAGGGGAACAGGTGCAAACAATGAGGGATAATGAATGTAATGAATGTGTATTGAATGTCAATAGCACTGCTGAAGGGCAAAAAATTGCACATTAAAAAACTATGCTTCCTTTCCATTTAAACAGGGTTTTCCTGGTAATTCAAATCAGGCCAAAGCAGTAATAGTATTTTTATAGCAGTGGATCATATTCAGCTGTTGGATCACATATTTTAACAACTTTGGCGACTGTGGCTCAGAAGGTAGAGCAGTTGTCCACCAATCCCAGGGTTGCGGATTCGATCCGTAGCTCCTCTGGTTGCATGTAATTGTCCTTGAGCAAGACAATGAACAACAACTTAGTTGCTCCTGGTGAGTGTTGCCCAGCTGCATGGCAGCTACCCCATCAGTGTGTGTGTGTGTGTGTGTGTGTGTGTGTGTGTGTGTGTGTGTGTGTGTGTGTGACTGTTAATGTGAATGGGTGAAAGAGATGCAGTGTAAGGTGCTTTGGCTACCAATAAGGTAGAAAAGCAGAAACTCATAGCTGCTGTTGTTCACTACTAGTCCAAAGTATGTGCTGCAGCACTCACATGTGATCATCCTTTATCAGATCTACTGAGAAATGTTTCACTAAAAATTATATTTTACAAATGTATAGAAGATGTAGTTTATAAAAGTTAATAATGACTAACAAACTGTTAACAAGGCAGCACGAAGACTGTCAGCTAATGGAGAGGCATTCAGGGACAGTACAGAAAGTAGGACAGTCATGTCTCAGAAGTGCTCAGAGCCTTAATCTGCTTAAATAAGGGACAGCCTTATTTTGGTCTCTGAAATATGTTTGGATCTGCATTGTTACGATAGTCATTCGAATCTCCAATGATTATGTTTATCACAAATGCAATCACATTAGCACTTTAGTTGCATAGGAACAAGTTTTAGTGTCGGGGGCTTTGGACCTTCTCTGTCTCTGCTGAAACAAAAGGATGTAAATAATACTGGTCTGGCAAAACTTAATATGGAGAATTTCCATATTAGGCTGGTTAAGTTTGTTGTTTGTGTATTTTGTTACTCATATGTACAGTGTGCATGTGTGTGATCTGGCTAGTCATGTGTAGCTGTAAACACTGCAGTGTGGTGGTGCAGATGGTTCCCTGTGGACTAGACACAGGAAGAATAGAAGAGATTTGTTTGTGCATATCCGCCCCTCTCCCTTTCTTCTTTAATTACTTATTACTTCCATTTCCCCTTTCTATATCTTCCTTCTCACCATTTTCTTGACTCCTTAGTTTTCAGTGTCTCCTTACTTTTTATCCTGATCACTTGTATGTTCCTTTGATCCTCTATCACCTCTCTCATCTCTCTGTTCCCTTTCTCTGCTCTGCCTTACCTTATGTTAGGTCCATCCTGTTTTTCCTCTGTCTTTGTCATTTTTACCTCTGTCTTCAACCTACTTTCATTATTTATGTTGCCTACATTTTTCCATCTCATCTTTTCAACTCCTTTATTTTACCTTAAGCTGCTTTGTTTCTTTGTCATCTTCTGAACTCTCCTTTTTCTATCTTGTTTCAAGGTTCCTATTCTGTCTACCATTTTTCCATTACTACTCTTAGCTTGAGTTGCTTAACTACTTAATTGTACTGAATATCCATTTAAGGTTAACCTTATCTTCATGTTTAATGTAAACGTAACTATTGTAGCTACCTAAGTAGAACAGTTGATCAGTTCAATTCTATTGCCAATTCACAGCAAAGTCAAGTCATCTCAAGGCACTTTACATAATAAAGCCAAGACTATAGATGTGTAGAGAAACTCATATATATATATATATATATATATATATATATATATATATATATATATCTGTAGGCTTTATCAAAGAGGAAGGTTTCAAGTTTAAACGTAGAGAGGGTGTCTGCTTCCCAAATCTGAACTGGGAGCTGGTTCCACAGGAGAGGAACTTGATAGCTAAGGCTCTGCTTCCCATTCCACTTTTGGAAATTCTGGGAACTAAAAGTACGCCTGAATTCTGAGATCGAAGTGGTCTATTGGGATGATAAGGTACCATGAGGTCAAGTATGATGGATCTTGACGATTAACAGCTTGACCATTAAGAAGAAGGGTTTTGAATTCTATTCTAGATTTTATGGGAAGCCAATGAAGGTGAAATCTGATCTCTGTTGTTAATTCCTGTCAGCACTCTTGCTGCTGCAGTTATGTTGTGTTGGGCTTGGTTTGATGTGTTGTCAGTGAGTGTGGTTAAGAATTGTGCTAACTTAGACACTGACCGATGAAAAACAGTGGTCCCTGGCTAATGTGTGAATGTGAATGAAAAGGCAGGAGCCTTCTTTGGGCTATGTTTTTAAAGGGCCAAAGGGATAGCTTTGAAACCTGTGTTTCTGTCTCTTCACTGCTTTCTACTACACGGTTTTATCAAGAACGAAATACACAGATAAAATTAAAAAAAAAAATACACTTTCATAACAGTTAAAATTACAATGATTACACAAGCAATAATTAGAAGAAAAAATCCATAAATTCAACTCTAAATGCAAAATAATATTTAAAAAATGTGGTATTTTATATAAAGAGTCTTGCTTGATCTACATAATAATAAGATGCAACATGTTAACTAAGGAAGAGGGAAAATGTCTATCACATTATTTAATGAATTTTTTTTACTAAAAATGTGATCAGGTTCTATCCTAACATAAAGTCATAGGTGAGCAAAGAACTTAAGGTGCTACTCAAAGAGGAAATACATCTTTTCAGACGAAAGTTCTTCAGAGCCCAATTCTCTGCAGAAAGAAACCAACATGAAATCAACAAGGCTAGGTTGCAGTAGAGCCCCAAGATTGAACATAAACTCAGCACTCAGTTTGGGGTCTTCCTGGTATAGTATCATGAGTTCTCTGATTTGATTTAGAACTGGCCCAAGAGCTCAATAAATTTGATTCCAGATTGGATGTACATGTACAACAAAAGGTTGTGCAGACTCCTAGCTCAAAGCTAGACTCAAAGCTTTTCCTGGTCCTGATGACATTAGCAACCAAACACTCAGAAATTGTGCTAAACAACTTGGTTACATTGTTTTTAATTTTTATGTTTATCTGTCCATTATTCAGCAGAGGGTCCCAAAATCTGAAACATTATCAGTCCTTGTTGCAAAACATTCACATCCCAAGTCATTGAAGGATTGTGGCATTAAGCTCACTGGTTATGAAATTATTTGAAACATTAATTTGACAGCACCCGTTTTGAATGACACAATAACCCTCAGTTTAATCTACAAGCAACAAGAAGGAAGTAGAACTTAACCCTGTGTATCAGTCTTTTTGTCTCACAGTTGTGAGACAAAAAGACTACAGTACCAAACACAACTTCTCATTTCCTAAACACTTCTGCATTCACCCAGAGCATTGTCTCTCTCTCGAGGTTAATTTAAGTATTTAGTTAGTATTTACTGGTTTAAGAAATATTGGTTGTGCCTTATGATGATATACTGTACTGCAAAATAAAACATAACAATCAGGTTTCCAGCAATTATTATTCATATTATTTCACTAGACTGAGTCTGGATATCCTAATTTTGGATACAGCTCCTGCATTAGACCCTATGTCTGCTTCTCTGCACATTATTGTTTTTAAAACTTTGTTCCCAGTTTGTAACAAACTCTCTATAACCAGCTTTTCATCACTATGACATGAGGACTTGACAAACCTCCTCCACAGACACAAAACATACAATACTTTTTTTCACATCCTGAATAGTACTCATTATGTTACTAGTGGTAATAGATAATAAAATCTTACAATTTAATATTATACATTTTGTGCTTTGGTACTCTAATTGTGAACAGCACTGGTAAAATGTCACTCAACCTCATCAATTGTGACACCGTTTACATTTATATTTAGTAAATGCTAGACGGTTTTATCCAAAGCAAAGTACAAGTGAGATATAAGAAAATGAAACAACAGATCTCTGTGGCACACCAGTGGAGAGACAAAGAGAGCTTTAAATTGGCCCCTGCCAATCAACCTTGATCCCTATACATAGGACCTGAGCCAGAATGCCCAGAGGCAATTGTTTAAATATTTTTTGTTTGTCATGAATATTTTGATATTAATGTTTTTTTTTTTTTTTTCTGTAATGCTGATTTCATGCTGCTCTTCTGTATGCAGGATCCTGGCCACCGTGGGGGCAGATTTTGATCTAAGAACACTGAGAGCAGTGAGAGTATTGCGTCCGCTCAAACTGGTGTCTGGCATTCCAAGTGAGTGAAGTTCACACTTATGGACATTTTTATTACAATTACTGCAAATAATAATACTAATAATATTAATGTATCTGGCATAGAGGTACTGGTTGATCGCATATGTAGTTTGTCAAGAAATTCTTCCAGCAAACAACTGCCCTAAAAACATTAATCATAGTAATGTTAATAATGATTTTTGTTGTTGTTGTTGTTTATCTATGCTAAGCACATGCTGATTCTGGCTTTATCAGCAAAACACTTGCACTCATCTTTCAGGATGAGTGAGTTTTCCTCCTCTTGTCTTCATAAAACCATGTTTCTTGTCTACCTCAGGTCTTCAGGTGGTTTTAAAGTCAATTATGAAAGCTATGGTACCTCTGCTGCAGATTGGCCTGCTGCTCTTCTTCGCCATCCTCATGTTTGCCATCATCGGCCTTGACTTCTACATGGGCAAGTTCCATCGCACCTGCTTTGAGATAGACACAGGTAAACAAGAGGAGCAACTGAGGTTTACCAAACTCTTTGTTTTATTCTGGGCATAAGTTCATAGTGTTATCTGTGGTGTGGCTGAGACTGCCGAGCTGATCAAAGCATTTTAAACCTGATCCATTTCTGTTTCTTCGTTCATTTTTCTCCCGTCGTAAAACACCATAGACACTAACTGAATTAATACTGATACTATCCATGGAATTTTTGACAAGGCTTTAACTCTCTTTCCTGACAGATGTAGCAAAACATTATTGAACATGTTTTTTATTTTTAAGGTTGTCCCATATGTTAGGTTGGAGTATACATTTTTTTCAGTACATGACACTATATGTAATTTTAAAAAAGGGATAACAGTCATGTCAGTTTTATTATTGTAAGCTAAAATGACTAGTTTGCCCCCGAAAGCTTTGAAACACACTGCAGACATTGGGAGGAGCAACATAGAGGGGATCTTTCTGTCTGTACAAAGGAGACATAAATAATGCCAATGTAATAAAATGAAGAAATAGTATAACTGCATAAGGTAAAGTAAAAGCATATAGCCAATAGCTGATTGAGTAGTTAAAAAGGTATCCAGATACCGTCACTTTTAGCACTTTGTTGTTTTCTAGGTTCAGTTTTCATTATTATCAGAGTACATGTAACATGAAGAGCTTTAAAGAAGACAGGAGACTTGAATACCAACCGCAGGAAAACCCTTCTAAAAATTTTAGTCATTTAGGCTTGAAATGACTTCATAGCATAAAATTATAGGATTTAAAATGTAAATATCAGTTAAAATTAGTTTATTTCAAGGTTGAAGAACCAGCATCTGTTCAGTCACTGTGGTTTTAAAAACAGAAATTATATAAAATTTATGCTGCTTAAACTTTGCCCTTCATTTCATTGTTGTTGAACCCATATATTATGCATTAACCCTAGAGGTACTTTCGCATAATACATCTCAAAGCCTTCTGTAAAAATTCCATCTTGCTTGTGTATTTGTGTATGTGATTCTGTATGAATGTTCATGTTTATGGCTGCAGGCGAGCAGGCAACAGAATTCCCCTGTGGACTGGAGGCTCCAGCAAGGACCTGCGCCAATGGCACCACCTGTCGAGAGTACTGGATTGGACCCAATTTTGGCATCACAAACTTTGACAACATCCTCTTTGCTGTTCTCACTGTTTTCCAATGCATCACTATGGAGGGATGGGTGGACATCCTCTACAATGTGAGTCTAAGAAAAACATTTGAGTCTACGTGTTGTTTCTAAGGCACCATGGCTGTTATTGTCCTTTGAATGAGCTACCACGATTATGAGCAAATGCCAATTGTTCATCTGTTTCTGTTGCAAAGCAATGATCCAATAGAACAAGCCCTTCTTTGTGTTTTCTTTCTTGTCCCTACCTTAGATTAAACAGTGTGCAAGACTCATGTGTGTCTTGCAATTTGGTTCGCTTGGATTTTTCCATATGTGACAAAACGATGGGGAAGACTGACAAAGTTTTCAGTTAGGACTAGTTTGAAGGCCTGTTTTAGGGTTAAGATTTGGTTTAGGGGTTAGGGTTAGTTGGGTTTAGGTTATGTATGGAGACATCAAAAGGTATATAATCACTATGTGAATTACTTGCACAGGCAACAGGGTGTGTCAGGGTATCTGATCACCACAACTCTTGTAATATTTAATTCAATTCAGATTTATTTATATAGCGTCAATTAACAACAAAGTTATCTCAAAGCACTTTACAGAATAAAGTCCAGACTTTAAGATGTATAGTGAGAACCCAACATTTCACCCTTTAGCAAGCCCTAGGCAACAGTGGAGAGGAAAAACTCTCTTTAACGGAAGAAACCTCCAGCAGAACCAGGCTCAAGGTGGGCAGCCATCTGCCTTGACCGGTTGGGTTGAGTGGAAAGCGAAGAGAGAAAAGAAAAAAGCCACAAAAGCAACAATTTAGGATTAATTGCAGGCTTTTTAGGGAGTTACTGAGGCATACCGAAATGATTACATTAGTCCAACCTAAAGGTAACAAATGAATGGAATTGTTTTTCGCCATTGCTTTGAGACAGGATGCTCCCAATTTTGGCAATGTTCCATAGATAGTGCATTGGCAGTGATATAATTTCCAGCAGTCTAAGCTTATAGCAGCATAACTATAACTAAGTATAAGCTTTATCAAAGAGGAAGGTTTTAAGCCTAGACTTAAAAGTAGAGAGGTTGTCTGCTTCCCGAATCTGAACTGGGAGCATGTTCCCCAGGAGAGGAGCTTGATAACTAAAGGCTCTGCTTCCCATTCTGCCTTTGGAAATTCTGGGAACCACAAGTAGGCCTGCATTCTGAGATTGAAGTGGTCTACTAGGATGATATGGTAATAATAAATAATAATAATTTATTTATAAAGCACTTTACATTTGTTAAAAAATCTCAAAGTGCTACACAAGCAGATTAAAACCAAGAATAAAACATAAGCTAGGGCTAACCCTAACTGACTTAGCTAATCAGCTAGCATGGGTGCTAGCAGGCAATTGCAAGAGCAAACTTGTCCAAAATGGCAGGCAGACGGGAGAACACCAGTGCCGCATCCCCTAGGGCCACCTACCTCTAGCAACAGAGATAGCTGAGCTTTATTTTGAACACAGCAACATTGGCCGGTCACCGTGATCACTACTCCTATACACAGCACTTTCCCTCACGGTGCCGGCCAACACACACATTATGTATAACAAAACCAGAACGTCTGAACACACCTAATAACACTAATCCTAAGACAAATCATGCACATTAAACACTTTAAACACATAGAACTATTGACATGGCTTTTACCCCTAATCCCCCGGGCTCACTGTGCCAGCCCCCAAACTAACCCACTAGCCAGGCCGTTAAAATATAAAACATAAAATAACAAAGCATTATAAAGAAAAAGTGATGATCACTTTTAAAATGTTTTTCTGAACAGAAAAATCTTAACTGTTTTTTTAAACAGTCCACAGTCTGTGGTGCCCTCAGGTTCTCAGGCAGAGCGTTCCAGAACCGTGGAGCAACTGCTGATAAAGCTCGGTCCCCCATTGTCTGGAGTTTGGAGGGGGTTGAGGCGATAAGTGTTAGTGGAACGAAAGTGTCTTGTTGTAGATTGCAATGTGAGGAGTTCCTTAAGATACTGTTGGGCATTTCCATGGATGCACTGGTCGGTAAGTAGAAAGACTTTGTAATCAATGCGAAGGTAGATGGGGAGCCAGTGAAGTGTCCGGAGAACAGGAGTGATGTTTTTGTTTTTCCGCACCCTCATAAGGATCATGGCGGCGCTGTTTTGAACATATTTGAGCTTTTGAAGGCTGCTGCCAGAGATTCCAATGAGAAGTGCATTGCAGTAGTCCAGCCTGGAGGAGACAAAGGCGTGGACCAGCCTTTCAGCGTCACAGAGGGAGTGGGAGGGGCGGAGTTGGACTATGTTTCTGAGATGAAAAAATGCAATTTTACAGAGGTGTTGGACATGTGTTTCGAATGACAGGTGGGGGTGAAACATGACCCCCAGGTTGTAAACAGAGTTGAAGAGGGTAATGGTGTGACCAGAAAATGAGATACAATTATTGAGTGAGGAATGAAGCTGATGGGTGGGACCAACTAGAAGGGCTTCGGTTTTGGTGCTGTTGAGCTGAATGAAGTTCTCTGTCATCCACTCCTTAATGTCCTCCAGGCAACAGGTGAGAGTTGACGACATGTGTTGGTGGGGTCGGGCTCAGTCTCACGTAGAGCTGAGTATCATCAGCATAGCAGTGGAAGGAGATTCCATGCTTGCCAATGACATGGCCCAGTGGGAGCATATAGATCTTGAAAAGGGTCAGCCCAAGAACCAACCCCTGTGGCACCCCACAGGTGACCGAGTGTGACTGATATTATGCATCCCCTAGGGCCACATACTCAGAACAATGAGAAGAGATGGGAAGCCATGAGCTCTGCAACAAGTTTTTCATTTCAATCTAAACGAAAAACCTCAAGACACTGTTCCAGTCATCTGAAGTCCACTGTTGTTTATTTTCATCCTGGCCCACTAAAAGTTCTTTTTCAACTGCTCAACCTTTGTAGGGTTTTTTTTTCTTGGCAACGTTGTCCATGAGGCAATTTGACCTGGGTCTCCTATGTGAAGTGTCCGTGCACATAATGACTTTATCTGTAAAAAACTCTAACACAATAACAAATAGAAGTGGTTTTTGAGTTTTCCATGTTGGGTGTGAAAGGCTAAGAGTAATGCTCTCAAATGAGTGATAGATAGGTTTAGGTTTTATTGGAAAACTTGAGTGGAAGATTGCACCTAATCTTCCACCTTGGCCTGTGCCTCTAGGAATATGATAATTAATATGACTTGAGGGGGTTGATTGATTGGCTGTGGCTGTAAGGACACTGCAGAGAGGCGTGTAGGACTGGATCTCTGCATCCTAGGCTCAACTCTGGGTTGTCTTACATACTGGTTTTCTAATGAAACCAGCAACATTTCTTGATAAGAAAGCTGCACCATCTAAAGTAGGATGGATGCCATGCCCAGGTTTACCCCCAAAATGTTTCCAATTATCTATGTAGCCCACATGGGTTTGCTGGACAACGCCTAGACAGCCAGTGGTTGAATGACAACAAGCTGCTGTACATGCTGTCACTGGTCAGGGTTCCAGAGAAAACTACTGAGTCGGGCATTGTTTTGGCAAAGTTATACACCGATTCAACGTTAATTTTAGTGACCTCCAATTTGCATCAATTTGCATCCTGTGTGAATAATAATCTTACTGTATCTATGTTTATCTTTAGCCAGGAGTTTCAAATATTATTGAATGTCTCCTGCTTTCGCCCCAGATATAGATAGGAATCAGAGGAAAATCTAAACACGAAACACACTAGGCTAGTAAAAGGAGAGACAGAGGAAGACAGAGAAGCCATCGCTAACTGCTAAGCTAGCGACGGTAGGATAGGTAAATTTGGAATTAGTTAACGTTAGCTGGTTATGTTTTAGAAGAGCAGGTGCTTGTGTAATACAAGCATATGTTACGGCTCAGGTACTAGTCCTTGTGCAGAGAAATCACTTATTTAAGTAAAGCAGGAGCTACAATTAGTCAGTGAACAGTCCTTCAACAAAAACCCAACACAATGTGAAGAAACAGGAAGTGACAGAATACGCTTACCGCAGGAGGATGGGCTACTGTAATTGCTCTAAATCCACTAGCCCAATTTCTGAATTCTGTTCCAACTATTTAGTCTGATTTGTTATGTAATTTAGAAACAGAGAAAATAAGAGAGAAAGTTCTGTTAGAGTCTTAAGCAGCCTTCACACCGAACCAGCACACCTCCCTCTATGAACTGTACCTCCTTAGCATTAAACCACATGTGGGAGAGAAGAAAAAAGGTATAGCAAGTGGTAGTGACTGTTTTCTATATTAATTTTAAACCTAAACCAGTGATTAATATCCAGATTATTTTATTTGGAGTTATTCAGTGTGTGTGAGATTGTAAGTGTGAATGGGTGAATGAGAAGACCAATGAGTACCGATAGGTAGAAAAGTGTTATAAAAGAGACCATTTACCATTATCAAATGGTCGCGCAGTTGTCAGTTTCAAGTAAGAACCATCAGGGCCACGAGTTTTAGTTGTACTATTTTCATTCTTCATCGTTTTCTTTCGGCTGTTCCCTTTCAGGAGTCGCCACAGTGAATCATGTGCCTCCATCGAATCCTATCTTCTGCATCCTCTTCTCTCACACCAACTGACTTCATGTCCTCTCTCACTACATCCACAAATCTCCTCTTTGGTCTTCCTCTAGACCTCCTGGCTGGCAGCTCCAACCTCAGCATCCTTCTACTGATATATTCACAGTTTCTCCTCTGAACATGTCCAAACCACCTCAGTTTGGCCTCGACTTGCTCCCTGCCTTCGCTACAATTCACAATGTCATCTGCAAACATCATACTCCACGGAGATCCTTGTTTAACCTCATCAGTCAGCCTGTCGATCACCAGAGCAAACAATAAGGGGCTCAGAGCTGCTCCCAAATGCTCATCTCTGCCCTTAGCCAAGCTTCCACTACTCTTTCCCACAACTTAATTGTGTGGCTCATCAGTTTATTCCTCTGTATTTGCCACAGCTCTGCACATTTCCCTTGTTTTTAAAAATGGGCACCAGTACACTTCTCCTCCAGTCCTCAGCATCCTCTCACTCTCCAAGATCTTGTTAAACAAACTATTCAGAAACTCTACAGCCACCTTTCCTAGTCACTTCCATACCTCCACAGATATGTCATCAGGACTTACTACCTTTCCACTCTTCATCCTATTCAACGTCCTCCTCACTTCACTGGCTAATCTTTGCTACTTCCTGCTCTACACCAGTCACCTTTTCGTTCCTATTCATTTAATGTATCTCATTCATCAACTACTTTTTCATCATTTTCTTTAATCACCCTAACCTGCTGCATATCCTTGCCTCGCAAACTTATACAAATCTACTTCTCCCTCTTTAGTGTCCACTTTAGCATACAAGTCCTCATATGCTCTTTGTTTGGCCTTTGCCACCTCTACCTTCACTTTATGTGGCATCTCCCTGTACTCCTGTCTACTCTCTTCAGTCTTCTCAGTTTACCAGTGCTTCACTGATCTCTTTCAGATTACAATGTCGACACAAGATAAAGTCATCCCCGACATAACTCAGATGGAAAAAGATAATCCCATGATTAGGTGAGCCTGCTTGGGATTGTGGTCATTAGCTGTGCCGATTGAAAATTAAGTCCAAAACAAACAGACAAACAGAGAAAATCGAAAAACATCAGACAAACACAAGCCTTTTAAGGATTCGCTTTCTTGTCAGAGCTATTTCTATTATCTTTTTTTTGTCTGTGTGTTCAACTTAAGTGCACACAGATTGAATTGAATGCACATTTCTAAAGAAGTATTATTTTAGTGCAGTGAAATTAAATGTAATTAAGTCGAAGATTAAAGTCATTCGAAAATAACATATTTAGTATGTACATAGTACAAATAAAATGTATTTAGTACCTTAAAAAACATACAAACACACAACTTAATATACTTATTAAGTATATTCTTTTTTCATTTCTTTTTCACCTGGGGCTGATTTGGTTTTGAGCCAGACTATACAAAAATAATTTAAACCAAATATACTTTATTTGGACAGTTTAATTATTTATTTGTTTATGTATTCAAATGTTATGTGTATCTTCAACAATATATTCTGTTACATAAATGTGTGTTTTCATTAATGTGATGTATGTGTAAAGTAACAGGTATCTCTGAAACTACAAATTGTTCAATCAATTTCATTCATCTGTATGGTCAAGAGCTGCTATGAACTTTACTCACTAAAGTATACAGCTATATTGTTTTTGTCTGAAATGTAAGCATATGTAAAAAGTGTTATTTTTTTCTGTTTGTGATATTTTTATATTGATTTATAGTTTTTATTGGAACGTTTTTTGTATATTTTTAATACTTATAATCCATAATATAAATCTGTAATAACTATTGGCATATGTGGTGAATTTATTACAGAGCTTTAAGAATCTACTGGTAATACACTACTTATGAACTAATGTCTTACTATCATACTATCATAGGTTAGATCCATTTAAAACAATACTAAGTGCATATATACATTGCAATTAGCATTAAGTTGAGCTTAAGTATTGTTAAAAGAATACTTTGCATACTTAAAGTTGTTACAAAATAATACATTTATTATGTGCTTAGTGCAAACACAAAATGTGCTGAGCGCATTTAAAGAGCTTATACTGCATTTAAAGAGATTATACTTTTTTTATCTAGACTGACATGGATTGCACTATTTTAAGTGACTCAATCACTGCAGCAAATCTGATAGTTTGCTCTCATACCCTTGTTTCGCTTAGTTAAGATGTGGTGTTCAGAAAAGATGGAAAATACACTGGCCTCTTTTGCAGTCCTATATAGTTGTTTTTTTTTCTTGGAATTGAATTTGCCACCAAAAATGATGTAGCCCTGGTAGATAGAGGTGTTGGTTCTGTATTACTGACCTACTTTTAATGCATTTTCATCATGCAGGCCAAGGTTATGGGTTTAGGTCAAGTAAATTGGTGGATTCTGTCATTGAATTGTCAGTTCAATTGAGGAGTGACAGCTGTCTCATTTCCTCCAACTATGGGACCCAGCCATGTCCTCTTCAACAGAGTGGCCATCTGCGATGGTTAGAAAGGCCCTTGTCTGTACCTGCTGAAGCTGTGACTGTATGATAAGGATGTAGGGCAAAAGTCAGACTTTCCCAAAGGCCTCTCCACATAAACACTGGTTTCTGACAGGCATTGTTGCATTCATGTCTGTAGCAGGTAGATAACTATGCCATAGAGGAAGCATGCAGAAAAAGAAAGAAACAAGTGAGTCCTAAGAATTAAACAAAGATGAATTTCATAATTTTTTTTTCTTTTCACACTGAGTTTACAGCAGGAGCTGTTTTGTTGGTTACTTTTGGTTGATTTTGCCTTTAACTCCTGACAGCAGTAACCTTCTATGAACTTTTATATAAATCACCTTACTTAAGCTATCACTTCACAGTCTGCATGGACAGAAGGAATGATTGCAGTGATCAGTAATTATTTCAAAGCACATTTGGGAATGTGAGTATTGAATTATGATAGACTTGAAGAAACCTATCCTTTTAATGCAGGTATAAACACATTGTAGTTAGAATACCAATGGATCCAAAACTGAAGGTGTCTGGCAGCACTGGGAGCAGATCTATGCCACATGGAAAAGTAATTTACTAAACCCTCTCCACGTGTTCTTATTACCAAGGGGTACCACTTGTACCTTCACCTTCCACATCTTTTCGAACTCCTCTTTAAGTTCTTGGTATTTCTCGAGCTTTTCGTGTTCCTTCTTTTTGATGTTGCCATCAATTGGGATTGCTACATCTACCACTACAGCCTTGTTCTTAATGTTTACATGCCACCACCTCCACATAGATGACATCACGCTGTATGCCAGGAGTGAACGAGACATCTGAGACTTACTGATTCTTACCACCTGTTTATATACCAGTACACTGGAATGTTATTCTGACTGTATAAGTGTGGTCGGATGGTAACAAGGAGAGGAAAAGAAATCAGAACTGAGGGGATTATACTACCAGAAAGCAAGATAGCAGATGTTGAGGATAGCTACAAGTACACAGCTACATGTCTACATGAAGAACCCAACACTACAATGTTGGGTTGGTTGGCCATTACAAGTTTGTCAGTCTTTATTTGGAAGTCCCACATGAACTTAGCTCTGTCATTCTCAACTACCTTTGGAGGTGTGCCCCATTTTGACTTTGGGACTTCCAGCCCGTACTGGTTACGGTACACTATGCCAGCCACTTGGTTATAGTGTTACATGTATTTCCTTCCTGTTCTTCCCATTCAGCTGACTTTTCAGGACATGACCTACTGTTTGTAGGTAAATGGTACTAGCTGCTTTCCTTGTGGCCTCTTCATGGTTACCTGGCAGTCTCCAAGGCCTCTGGTATGGGCAGTTTGTTGTGCTTCTTAAGTAGATTGTACTTCTTTATCATGCTTATGTGCAATTCCAATAGTTGGCTAAGATCTCTCTTTGTTGCCTTGATCTTAGCCTCCAAGCTTTGCTTCCATGGAGGTTTCTGCACCTAATGTATTTACTGTATGTTGATCTTTTAGGCAAGCATTTCAAGGATCACTGTTGCTGTATTGTATATCAGCTTGTTTGTAGTGCTGCGTTCACATCCTCTAGTAGACTTTCAGAATGCACTTCACAAATTCTTGGTAACAAGCCAGGGAGGTTCCAGGTGTACATCTTAGCCATGATCTTCAATCTCAGGTCAAATGCTCTTGTATTAAGCTCGTGGGATGTTATTGTAACTTGGAACCCAATTTACGATTGTGGGGGTGATGATGATATCTCCCCCTGACCTGTCGTCCTGACTCCCCTTGCCGTAGCATTTCTGTTGTATCTCGTCAATGTCTAGTTGTGATAGCAGGTATTTCTTTGGGATATAAGACCACTGAGATACTAGTTGTTTTGGTGTATCTATAGGTATCCATAGGTCCCACATCCTCTGCATGTAACCCTCTCACTAGGGTTACTTGTATAGTAGCATTCCAATAACTCACATTTCCCATCTCTTGTCCATGAGTGTCTTGTTCTTGTTCCAGTAGCCCACTTCTCATTGGGTTTCCCGGGTTCCCCAGCACCTGCAGCTGACCTTGTTAGTATCCAAGTATCCAAGCAAGTGTGACTCTTGTTTTTCCAACTCTCATTAGCAACAAGTTAGGCAGGTAGCATTAAGGGTCTTGCCTAAGGGCCCAATATCTACTGTGGGTATGTAATATGTGTGCCACCTACTTTTTTCAGTTTCCTCTATTCGGTATACGAGAAAGCACTGTTGGCATCACCAGCCTTGTCTAGTTTAGAGTCTTGTTGTAGTGAGTTTTGGTCTAATGCATTAGTCCTTCCCCCAACACAGTATCCACTCATCCATAATCAGCAGGCAAACTGTCAAATGCTCAAATCAATCAAATAGAGCTCTGGGGAGCACAATGTTTACAATGTAGAAGACAGGAAAAACAAGATACATTCCAGAGCATTTAATACCACTAATGTTACACTAATACTTAAGCCACTCTCTCTCCCTGTCTTTTTAACCTGTTTACACATAAGTTGAAGGAAGACCAGTTCCTTAGTGTAATTCTTTAAGAGTCATATACAAAGATATAGTGTTTATCAATAGTGTTAGTTCAAGTCTAAATATAATGTCAGTTTTGTGTTTACATGAGTCAATACCTATTTATTAATTCATGATCTGTCTCTGGGACAGTATTGGTGTACTATTGTGTTGAATTGATGGCTGTTCTCAGGATAACATGTTTAGGGACAAGCAAGACTCCTAATGGTTTCACCGCTGCTGTGTGTGGTCTCTCGATTGTGTTCTTTTAGCCAAGGTCTTAGTCAGGCTTACCCTGACACCAGCTTATTCCCTGATACACCCAGCGTTCTGCAGCTACTAAACTCACAGATTATTTCTCATACCTAATTCACTAGCATATTGTAGTGGCAGTGACAGCATTGCAAGTCACATGGAACACTTGTGAGGCCTTTCAAATTTTCTCTATTTCTGCATGAATATGATAATGTGATCCGATTTTCTAAAGTGATAATAGTAGTTAGCCTTATAAGGTGAGTAGTAACCATCCACAGTTTCGATAACTACTAACTGTTGGAATTTACAATAGAACCAGTACCCATTTCTTCCCTACTATGAAAACAGGCCTTAGACATTGAGGTGACCATCTCATGAACAATCCATCAGATAATTAAATAAAATCTATGTTTCGAAATGTTCTATGTTTCCATGCGTTCTTTAATAACATTTACAGACATCAGTTGCAGCCTGCCAGTCAAATGTATGGTCAAGATTGTGGCTATAGGTGTGGACGACAAGGCTGTGAAGGTAGATTAATAATTAATATATAATAAAGTATTCAATTAAATTCTTAACTGTTATATTAACGGGAAAAGTGGTTTCTAAAGTTTGGCTGGGAAGGTGCAGAAGAGTTATAAGTTTTGCTTTCAGCTGTTTTTTAAATATTGGGAGTGAGGTTGCTGAGCGTGCAGAATTTGGAAGCTTGGTCCACCATTGTTTTGCTTGGTGTCTTGTGCTTTGCTGGGACCACCAGATGTTGTTTCATGGCAGAGGTCAATGGATGGGAGGTATTGTAGACCTGAGTGAGGGAGTTCAGGTAAGCAGGAGCTTTTGAGTTGAATACTCTGTAGGCAAGTGACAGAGCTTTGAACTTGATGGGGGCAGGTATGGGAAGCCAGTGCAGAGATCTGAAGAGTTATGTGATGGTTAATTGAAAATAAGGTGTGCTCATTAATTTTCTGATTATTTAATTTGCATTTCCAAACAAGTGAGCTTCTTTGTGGATTCAGCTTACAGCTGCATGAAGTAAGCTGACAACAACCTGAAGATGACAGCTTATGAATATTTCCTATGTTAGTCTGAAAATAAATGCTACAGCTCTTAAACAATCAAACACTGTTTCTAACTTTTGTTTTGCAGAATCCAATTTTAGTGATAGAGATTGACCCCAATGGATAACCTGAAATTCTTTTGTGATACAAGGTTTGTATCATGGTTTGTTAGAAAGTATTGTGTAGGGCGTAGGTTTATGTCCATTATGTCGGCTTTAGTGTTGCCCGTTGGCTGTGCTGTGGTTTCAATTTTAAAGTTTTAAAGTGCTGACTGGTCCGGCTCTGTGAGCCTGAGCTTAGCTCCACTCATCTGATTGCATTATTAATAGAAAAGGTAAAAAAATTGTAATGTAGTTTCATAGGGAACAGAGATGGATAATGAAGCTATGAGGAGCCGAGACTCTATAGGTCTCTGTGATTTCACTGGAATTCACGTGAGCTGTCTTCATTAGTCATGACGAAGGCTTTAGGTTGTTTAAAGAACTCCAGGTTGGGACAGCAGCCAGAGAGGTGGGTTTTTTTTTTTTCATACATAAAAATACTGCACATTTCACTTGCTTTCACAAGCAAATTTGTTAACAATTCAAATGAGAAGTTTTGGAATGATGTTTTATTTATCTAGCATTACTTGTAGTGAATCTAAAAAATGGCTGTTCTGAGTGTGGCATTTGAGGAAATGTCACGGGGCCATTAAAATCAAACTGACCAGTTTAAGGCAATCTGTGAATAAGAATATGTTATACCTTATTTGTACATATGGTGCCATAGGTTCATAGAATTATTTAGACTAAGAAAAGCATTAATATTTGTGCCCTAACATCTGTCATAATCTGTCTTTTTTAGACTAAATAAGTCTTCATGAATGTACAATTTTAAGACACAAAGACAGTTGCCATGTCTTCGTTCAAAGAAAAACAAGGAGTGTTTATTAGAAAGGCAAAATGAAGATTGGCATGTTAGTAATGTTGCTTATTTTCTGCTGTCATGTGTCAGCTCTTTGGAGACCCAGCCATTAACTTATTAATTATTTAATATGATGTTAAAAACACAACACCACACCCCACTTTGAACACTTTATAGTACTATGGCAGAGCACATGCATAAGTGTTTCAGGGGTAGTTACCATTGCAGGAAGATGAATTTGTTTAGCTGTTAAGTTCAAGTACTAACAATATTTTGCTTCAACAATTACTTCGTCAGATTAAAGTGGGCCAAAGTAGGATGAGTTTTGGCCTAGGGTGATATTAGAAAAAAAATTACGTTCCAATATTTTAAAGGAAAATGGATCTTGAGGGCAGAGGAGATTTCCTTCAGATGATCAAAATGCAAGACTGTAATGCCATTGTAAGCACTGAGAAATAGTCTCGGTTATGGCCAAAATAAGGAAGACTCCTGTCTATGTACTTATGTAATACATGCGCACCAGGCGTACATGACACACTGCAGTGCTGCAACACGTACACAAACACACACACACACACTGCTTAAGTTTCATGGTATTTACATAATTTTATTGTTTTCGAGTAATTCCTTTATAAACAATATGTATTGAACATAACGACAGTATGCAACAATACTGCAACAACAGTGTTATAGTTTTTTCTCTGTGTTTATGTGTCTAGGCCAACGATGCTTCGGGGAACACATGGAACTGGCTCTACTTCATCCCCCTTATCATCATCGGTTCCTTCTTCATGCTCAACCTGGTCCTTGGCGTGCTGTCAGGGTGAGTACAAACTGTGACAATCAGAGCAATGCTTTTCAACACATGTTCTTCACAATTAGACATTAGTCTCTCTTTGATTTGTGTGAGAGAGAGACTTACACTAAAATCTTTGAGGTGATAAAAGGCAGATTTCCTGAAACACCCTGTGCAAGCCTTACACTACAATACTGGGTCAAACATGACACTGAGGTTTATGGCTTGTAAGCTTGGGTAACTCTATAGAGAGTTTAATTTTGTGTCTCTTTGATACAATAACTAAAATCTCAGTTTTATCTTGGTCAAAGTTTTGTGACATCCAGGTATTATTGTCAAAAATACATGTTATTAGGGTATCATTTGGCCCATTGTAACTGTAAACTGATACCAGCTGTCACTGGAGAAGCAGTGGGGTGCAACCTGGATTGATCACCTGTATATCACAGGGCTGACATGGTAAGAGACACCTTTAGGCAGTATGTGGATACATATACTGTATTAAATCATATTCTGTGTATTAAGACTGGGTTGTTTTTCTTTTTGCTTAAGCACTTGTGCACAGTTACAATGTCAATCAATGTGTATTTTGATTGTTAATGGTTGGGCTTAAACTTGATAAGGGTCATTGTTGGTACGTCATTACAAAAGTTAAGTGATAACACACCTTAACTATGCCAGCTTATGTTATACAACATTATGTAAGTAAATGTTATGTAAGTCTTCTTCTTCTTCTTCTTTTCCTTTGGGCTGCTCCCTTTCAGGGGTCGCCACAGCGAATCATGTGCCTCCATCTAACTCTGTCCTCTGCATCCTCTTCTCTCACACCAACTAACTTCATGTCCTCCCTCACTACATCCATAAATCTCCTCTTTGCTCTTCCTCTAGACCTCCTGCCTGGCAGCTCCAACCTCAGCATCCTTCTACCGATATATTCACTGTCTCTCCTCTGAACATGTCCAAACCACCTCAATCTGGCCTCTCTGACTTTATCTCTTAAACATCTAACATGAGCTGTCCCTCTGATGTCCTCATTCCTGATACTGTCCATCCTCGTCACTCCCAAAGAGAACCTCAACATCTTAAGCTCTGCTACCTCCAGCTCTGCCTCCTGTCTTTTCTTCAGTGCCACTGTCTCTAAGCCGAACAACATCTCTGGTCTCACCACCGTCTTGAACACGTTTCCTTTCATTCTCGCTGATACTCTTTTATCACACAAAACACCTGACACTTTTCTCCACCCGTTCCAACCTGCTTGCACTCGCCTCTTCACCTCTTTTCCACACTCTCCGTTGCTCTGAACCGTTGACCCTAATTACTTAAAGTCCTGCACCTTCTGCACCTCTGCTCCCTGTAACCTCACTGTTCCACCTGTCTTACTGCGGCTAAGCTTCATTCCTCTGTTTTCCAGAGCAGACCTCCACGTCTCTAGATTTTCCTCCACCTGCTCCCTGCTCTCACTACAAAATACAATGTCATCTGCAAACATCATAGTCCAGGGAGATTCTTGTCTAACCTCATCTGTCAGCCTGTCCATCACCAGAGCAAACAAGAAGGGGCTCAGAGCTGATCCTTGATGCAGACCCACCTCCACCTTGAACTCCTCTGTCCCACCTACAGCTCACCTCACCACGGTCTTACAGCTCTCATACATGTCCTGCACCACTCTAACATACTTCTCTGCCACTCCAGACGTCCTCATACATTACCACAGCTCCTCTCTCTGCACCCTGTCATATCCTTTCTCTAAATCTACGAAGACACAATGCAACTCCCTATGACCCTCTCTGTACTTCTCCATCAACAACCTCAAAGCAAATAATGCATCTGTTATACTCTTTCTAGGCATGATACCATATTGCTGCTCACAAATGCTCACCTCTGCCCTTAGCTGAGCTTCCACTACTCTTTCCTACAACTTCATTGTTTGGCTCATCAGCTTTATTCCTCTGTAGTTGCCACAGCTCTGCACATCTCCCTTGTTCTTAAAAATGGGCACCAGTACACTTCTCCTCCAGTCCTCAGCATCCTCTCACTCTCCAAGATCTTGTTAAACAAACTAGTCAGAAACTCTACTGCCACCTCTCCTAGACACTTCCATACCTCCACAGGTATGTCATCAGGACCAACTGCCTTTCCACTCTTCATCTTCTTCAATGTCCTCCTCACTTCACTCTTACTAATCTTTGCTACTTTCTGCTCCACACCAGTCACCTCTTCTACTCTTCGTTCCCTTTCATTTTTCTCATTCATCAACTCTTCAAAGTACTTCTTCCATCTTCCCATCACATTCCTGGCACCTGTCAATACATTTCCATCCTTATCTTTAATCACACTAACCTGCTGCACATCCTTTCCATCTCTATCTCTTTGTCTGGCCAACCTGTACAAATCCACCTCTCCCTCCTTAGTGTCCAACCTAACATACAAGTCCTCATATGCTCTTTGTTTGGCCTTTGTCACCTCTACCTTCACCTTACGCTGTATCTCCCTGTACTCCTGTCTACTCTCTTCAGTCCTCTCAGTGTCCCACTTCTTCTTAGCTAACCCCTTTCTCTGTATACACTCCTGAACTTCCTCGTTCCACCAACAAGTCTCCTTGTCCACTTTCCTCTTTCCAGATGACACATCGAGTACCCTCCTACCTGTCTCCCTGATCAAATGAGCTGTAGTGGTCCAGTCATCTGTAAGCACCTCCAAACCACCCAGAGTCTGTCTCAGCTCCTTCCTGAAAACTATACAACATTCTTCCTTTTTCAACTTCCACCACTTCATCCTCTGCTCTGCCTTTTTCGTCTTCATTTTCCTGACCACCAGCGTCATTTTACACACCACCATCCTGTGTTGTCTGGCTACACTCTCCCCTACCAATACTTTACAGTCACTGATCTCTTTCAGATTACAATGTCTGCACAAGATGTCGTCCACCTGAGTGCTTCTACCTCCGCTCTTGTACATCACCCTATGTTCCTGCCTCTTCTGGAAGAAAGTGTTTACTACAGCTGTTTTCATCCTTTTTGCAAAGTCTACCACCATCTGTCCTTTTGCGTTCCTGTCCTGAAGACCAAACCTACCCATCACATTCTCATCACCTCTGTTCCACCTCTGTAGAACATTCTTCACAAACTCCTCTTTCAGCATAACTCCTACTCCATTTCTCTTCCTATCTGTCCCATGGTAGAACAACTTGAACCCTGCTCCTAAGCTTCTAGCCTTGCTACCTTTCCTCCTGGTCTCCTGCACATACAGTATGTCCACCATCCTTCTCTGCATCATGTCAATCAATTCTCTAACCTTCCCTGTCATAGTCCCAACATTCCAAGTCCCTACTCTCAGTCCTACATTCTTACCTTTCCTCTTCTCTATCTGTCTACGAACACACCTTCTTCCTTTTCTTCTTCCTCTTCGACCAACAGTAGTCCAATTTCCACCGGTACCCTGTAGGTCAACAGCACCGGTGGTGGTCGTTGTTAACCCGGGCCCCGACTGATCCGGTATGGAAGTCATTGTCACGATTTGGCATGTGTTTTACGTCGGATGCCCTTTCTGACACAACCGTCTACATTTATCCAGACTTGGGACTGGCACAAGAAAACACTGCCTTGTGCCCCCTTGCGGTTGCATTAAGTAAATGTTATGTAAGTAATGTGCGTATATGCTTATGGTAAATTATTTTACAATGACAAGAAGTGTCTTATGAAAAGTTTCGATTAGTTTCCTTTATTTAATTTCCTTTATTTAACCGGGTCAAATCTTATTACCTCAGATCACATTTCAAAGCACAATTGGGGAATCCCAATATCCCAATAAAACCCCCTCCAGACTGGGGGAAGACCTTATATACAAAAGTCAGCCAATGAGTACAGCAAGTTATGGCTATTTAACCAAGGAATACAGTGTAAATAAACTGTGTCTCTGGATTTCATATGAGGCTCTCATAAACACAATATCACTGATATGTTAAATATATAACATGAGTATATAAGTGTGTTTAGGCTGTGAGAATAATTGTATGTGTATTTTTATTGTCAGTCGTGTGGCTGCATACAATTATGGTGACAAGTGTCTCATACCAACTAAGTATGGGTATCCACTTGTTTTTGGTTGTTGTTTGTTTTGTTTTTTGTTTTTCTTTTTAATTGGTCCAATATTTCATCCACTCTTCTATTGCTATAGGATACTTGTTTGCTGATTAAAATGTCAAATAGCAGCTCACACATCAGTGTGTGCAGGTGGGGGAGAGATGTGCCTGTGAACAAAGTGGAAGCCACAAATGCTTATTTTAAAAACTGCTTCCCATCTCCCGTTTTTGAACTTTTATAGTAAACTAGCCTAAAATGTGTTTTTGCTCTGTCTTTCAGATATGTTTTTCAATGTAAAATGTTTAAATAAATGCCAACAGAAGTGGAGTTTAATAACTACAGTGTAGAAAATGTAGTCTCAGCTCAGCATCAATGTGTTTGTTTCATCTTGATGCCATTTCTATGCATATAATTTTCCTTATATTCTTTCTTGGTTAACTTTTTTCACAGTGGCAAATTAGAAAACTGAGTCATTGAGTTAACTTGTGGTCCATTATTTCGTCCTAGTATTTCCTCTGCATTTATCTTCTTTACTTATTTATCTGTATTTACTGCTTTATCTATATATCTTCTCATGTTATGCATATTTTATCTCACATACTGTGCCTGTTCTCTGACAGTACAAATATGTAGTGGACCAGGGGCCTTTTGATGCCCCCTCTGTAGGGATCTTGTCTTATCTGTTTCCTGCTCTCTCCACAGAAGTTGTCAGTTGGCCTTACAAATACTTTGGAAATGAAAGGTCAGGTGCTTTCTGGCAGAGATGTGTGGGGGGCATGTTATTGTTTAAAGGCCACAATCTGAGATTTCAATCAGAGAGGAGCCAACATGGAAACATGCAGAGTTGAGACACTGTAAACCCCAGTCAGACCCATCAGTTTGTACAGGTGGGGGAGAGATGTGGCTAAGATTAAAGTGAAAGCCACAACTGGTAATTCTAAAAACTTCTGTATCCAGTGGTGGAACGTAACAAAGTACAAGCACTGAGATGCTAAAATGCTGGGAAAAACCAACTAGCCAACAAATGCAATACACATACGTACTAATGAAAGAAAGATATGTATTAACAAATTAAAATAAGATTTAGTGGTGTTGTGCACTGCAATGCAGTGTGGGAAACACACTGATCACTGATAGGAGAGAGCAGACTAGACATTTGTCATTTTCCCTTCTACCCCTCTTTCTCACTGTCATTTTGTATTAGTCTCTATCTCTGGCCACCTCTTTTTTCTTCATATTCAACTTCCTCATTTTTGCCTCATCTCTAATTTATCTTATTTTCCACTTACCTTATTTAAACAGCTTTATTGTTATAACATTTAATACAGTTGTCAGCTTTAAGAAAAGCTTTTGTATAGTTATAGATACAATACAAATGTTTACTGATATATGCTGAAAGACAAATTTGTATACTTTAACAAAAAATAACCATCCATTTTTTCTGAAAAAAATTGACCAAAGCATTAGAATTTTTGATTCAACAGAATATTCAAAAATGCAAGCAATAAAAATGGCCAGTGTTGGTAACTTTTAATCTATTGTTTTGTTGCACAACCTTTAATAGTAATCAGTGCAAGCAAGGGAGACTTTCAGCACCTGCCAACATGTAGAGTTTTTTCCATTTCAGTCTCACATTTCAAGGATTCCTTCTCCAGACTGCGTAATTTAACTCTTTCCAGAGATGTTTAACAAGATTCACAACAGGGCTCATTTCAGGCAACTACAGATTTTTTAGTACTTAGCAATTCTTTGTTCTTAAGTATTATAGGCCATGGTCTCATCGTAGGACACATGAGGACACATGTGGTTGACGCACATTAATTTACACATTAATTTACACTAATAATTTAATAATTTAATCTTAAACAAAAAATGCAGCTTTTATTTTCATTTTAAAATGTCCACAGTATTACCATACATTTTAAATATATTTGCATTAATTATTAATTATTATTATTTTTAAATGTAAAACAAAAACAGTTATACCCACATTAATTACTGTATGGTCACGGCATTGCTCCTATCATTTTGAGCAATGCAAGGCCAACAGTGGCAACTGCTGCTGGAGTTTGAACTAATGTTATACTGCATGTATGGGAACTTGGCTGCTAGTCCTACAGTTACTTTTTCATGACATAATATGACATAATATTATTGGTATTGAAAAAAACTTTTGTGTCCCCAGGTTTGAACACATGTCGGACACTTCATCCATAAAACCTAGTTGCTGTGGTCTGTTACGATAGTGTCGGTGAAGTGGAATAGATACATGTAGTGATCAATTCATCTGTTTATCATTTGCATCGTAAGGATTTTTTTCATCGTAAGGAAGTAATTATTGAGATTGGTTTATTGTGCAGCCATAATAGTTGTTTAAAAGCATGAGACCACTCTCCTTATGTGAGTTCTCCTCTTCCGCAGTATGACTTCCTTTTAGAAGCCAGCTTACTGTCAACCTGCCATTAGTGGAGTGCTGGTGGGCGTTGACTTGTCAGATGCAATAAACATTTCTGTATATGTTTTTTTTTGTTGTTGTTGTTGTTGTTTCTACAGAGAGTTTGCAAAAGAGAGAGAACGAGTGGAGAAGAGGCAAGAATTTTTGAAGCTACGCAGACAACAGCAAATAGAAAGAGAGTTAACTGGGTATCTGGAGTGGATCTGCAAAGCAGGTCTGAAACAAAAGCACACGTGATTTTTCTGTCCCACAGTTACAAATGCCCTTTACCTCACTAATCATTATAATTTAATTGAAATAAAAAACACTTATTATAGATGATGACACAAATATGACATATATTTAAGTGTGGTGTTTGTTTTGCAGAGGAGGTGATGCTGGCTGAGGAAGACAAGAATGCTGAGGATAAATCTCTGGATGGAGCGTGGTACAAAAAAAAACACAACTCTGGTGAGGACTGTCATCTTCAAAAAGCTGTAATCTAAACAAAAAAAATCCTTTTCTTTTTCCAAAGTGTGGTCAGGTATATCATTTTTGATTTTCTTTAAATGTGTCTAGAGCTTGACTGGTGTCCACCTGTTTCGAAAATAGTTTCAAAAGCCACAAACCTGTATATATTATGTTCCACAATTCACACTGCATGTCAGGACATAAACTAAGACATGAAGTCTTACGTACTCTCTGAAGATTCTAGTGTGATGACACAGATGTAAACTTCATTGGTAGAATTCCAAGCATTGGGGGTGAGAAGACTGGTGAGAGTTAGGAGAAGGATGATTGGCATTATGTTATTGTGTTTAGCTTGATGAACACACATCACATTTCTATTTTAAAATACATTTATGACATAGAAAATGTTAGGGACTGAAAGAAAGTGAATACCTTTTTACATCACTGTAAGCCAGAACTAAACTGAAATACAGACAGTATTTATTTCTTTTAGCTGATATTAGATGATCTAATTAGAAACATTTGTTTCCCTCTTCATCCCAATAATTTAAAAAGACTTTGTTTAGAGCAACAACTGGAAATTGCATTTTGCTAATAGAATATGAATACATCCTGTGTGTTGGTGAAACGTAAGGGTAACACTATACAATAACGCCACATTAAAAAACATCAATTAATGCAGTATTTAACACTACCTAACAACTACATAATTGGTAATCATTGCATCTACTATTCATTTACTAATGGTGTGCATGTTTAAAAAAGGTACAAACTCGTAAATCATACATCCCATCCCCAGCCACATAGTGCGGGTCCCAAGCCTGGTAGAAACTGGCGAGAGTTGTGTGAGGAAGGGCATCCGGTGTAAAAACTGTGCCGAATTAACATGTGGGCAAAATAATCCGCTGTGGCGACCCTGAACTAACAGGATAAGTTGAAAGGACCAAAAATAAGTGTGGAACAGTGTGATACAATAACAAGCAAAATCCTTATGGTTTTTTGTTAACATTTATTAAGGGGTTACATTGGTTGAGTTTAGTGTTTTGTTAGGAGAAACCAGTTTTAAAAAATGTTTCTTTCATGATAATGATTCATAATGGACAAGTTAATGAACAAACTTATGACTTATTTTTGGCAAAAGCTAAGATCATTGATCATAAGATATCTTTATGTAGGCTTCCTTAAATGTTCTTTTATTTACAGGTGTACCTATAAATTTTTTGCATGTTATTCTGTATGAACATTATAAATATGATAAACCTTTATCAATTCTCTTTATGACCATTGTTGCAAACATGATTTCCTTTTAAGTAAGGAAGGGCATCCGGTGTAAAAAAAACCCCCAAAACTGCCAAATCAACATGCGGACAAAAAAATGTCCGCATGGATAGAGTTCACTGCTCTTTCACAATTTAAAGTAAGTGAATGGGCATGTTGACATTTCTATCAGGTGACTACCTGGCATCTATCTTTTCTCTCTTTTTTCTTAGTTTTTTTTTTTTTACTGTCACAGTTTTTTTTTTAAAACACAGTATATGTTTTCATGTTGTTCCTCCTTTATGTGATGAGCCCTCACTGAAATCAAGCATAGTTTCTTCTGTGATAACGCCTCTGGCTTGTATGTTCTTCAGTTGTGTTACATGTGTGAAACAACTGCGGGCAATGGACTTAATTCTCCATACAATGTCCGGAGTTCATACCTGAAAGGGGCTTTGGTAGTCATTGGTTGCATTAATTGTTTTTATTTTCAGTACAAAAAAAAATATCTTTGTCTACTTGGACAAAACACATGCACACCTGCAGCAATGGAAATGTAATTAATTTGAAACTTATATTGTACAGGAAGGTGCAGGAAGGTAGAGCAGTTGTCCACCAATCTCACAGTTGTTGGTTCAATCCCCACCTCCTCCAGTCACATGTCGAAGCATCCATGAGCAAGACACTGAACCCCAACTTAGTTGCTCCCAGTGAGTGTTGGCTAGCTGCATAGCAGCTCCCCCATCAGTGTGTGTGTGTGTGAGTGTGAATGGGTGAATAAGAAGCAGCAAAGAGCGCTTTGAGTGCCAATAGTTAGAAAAGCACTATATATGGGCTGAACATTTACAGCCATTTTATGCTGTATGAAAAGTTTGTATAGTTCACTAAATCTGGACAGAACACATGCTGATTAACAAGCTACAGCTTCTGATTTCAGAAGTCTGATGGCGAAGTGCAGTTATGCACAATCATTCAGCGTTTTTTTTCCTTTAATATATCGTGTGACCACATATGCCTCTTAATTGTTTAAAGTTTTCCATGTTTCAAAGCAAATAAAATTAACCAAAATAGCCACTATCACAAACATTTTTATGTAGCTCCTGAATAAGTATGCATCCATATTCTACAGTTACATAGTAGTAGCATGCAGTGTATGCAGACTGTAAGATACGGGGTCATAGGTATGCGTTTGTTCCAAGTAATTACACTGTAAGTACAATATATCATCATATCATCATTAGCAACCAACAGACACTGACACCTTTATGTCTAGTGGGTGACTGTGGTGCAGGAGGTAGAGCAGTCGTCCACCAATCTTACAGTTGTTGATTCAATCCCCGGCTCCTCCTGTCAGATGTAAAAGAGTCCTTGAGCAAGACACTGAACCCCAACTTAGTTGCTTCTGTTGAGTGTTGCCCAGCTGCAATGCAGCTCCCCCATCAGTGTGTGAGTGTGCGTGTGACTGTGAGTGCAAATGGTGGAATGAGAAGCAGTATAAAGCGCTTTGAGTACCAATAGGTAGAAAAGGGCTATATAAGTGCAGACCATTTACCATAGAGTAATAGTTAATATTATTTCATAAATAAAGGTGAATAGACATTGAAATGTCCTACATTATTTGTTTAATATGCAATGCGCTGCAAACAGTCCAACTGGTCTGACCAAGGTGTTGATAGATTATCATAAACATAACCTGTATATCAAGCAAACATGTTTGTCATGTAGCTAAATGAAGACAAACATTTTCCAATGACTTGCTGCCACTGCCTAAAAGGTAACACTAATGCTAATTTAGTTAGCTCTTCCCCCATTCAGAGAGCGAGAGAGAGAAAGACCAACAGCGAGACAAACAGAGTGAGAGAGAGAGC
This sequence comes from Channa argus, assembly GCF_033026475.1. Classification (NCBI taxonomy): domain Eukaryota; kingdom Metazoa; phylum Chordata; class Actinopteri; order Anabantiformes; family Channidae; genus Channa; species Channa argus. The sequence continues at coordinate 27,338,479 of NC_090207.1, forward strand.
AGCAGTGGTTAAGCGAGTCCAACTCGGACAGAGAAGGCTGTCGGTGAGATCAAAGCATGGAATCTGAAAAATCAAATGTTATTTTCTGATTGTTCCACTGCACTCATGTAGCGCTTATGTTTTGAAATACAAAAAACATAATCATACTTTTGCATATGCTTATGTATCTACTACAGAGGCTGAGAAATAGAAGTCATAGTGAATGTTGCAAGTTTGTATTTTTTTTTTGTTTTTGTTTTTTTAAATACCCAGCATTTAGGAGGCTGTTTTTATTTAGAATGCATCGAAGGTCCTTATCGATTAAGTAATGCTTCATCACTTTATTGGTGATGCCTCAACTTTACAATAAGGGCCATAAAGAGCATTACAATAAGGTTAATTACTATTAAATAATGTAAAGTGTTACTTTATCCATGTTTCCAACTTTACAATACGGATGAAAAAGTGCATCAATAAATTAATAATATGTTTAAGTAATGCTGCTATATCACTAATGTATTTAAGTGTTACTTAAAAAATATGTGTTTGCAACAACAGTCATAGAGTACTAAAATGTTCATAAAATATGACAAGCACATAAAGCATAGATGAGTCAGCATAGAGATAAAAGAACAAGGAAATCTTCAACATAAAGGTGTTGGAGTTTTTTTTATAATTTGGAGGAGGAATTCTACCAAATGTCACAGTTTTATTATGTAGCTCAGTGGGGGTCTGAGAGTATGAGTCAAATTCTCTAAACCCAAGGCCATATGTTTGGCCTTCTTTCTCCTCTTTTCACTGTACTTTTGGTTGGCCTAACCATACTTTAAATACAACTGATCCAGTTTTTACAAAGGCTTTTAGAAGACTTCCAAGAAGCCCCAGTGTAGCCCAATTGGGGCCTGTTAGAAAAACAGTTCTAATACATAGGTGACTTTCCTGCAATGCACTGTTATGTACATAATGTGTTCATCTGTACTGTACATTGGTTGTTATACAGTATACCGTGTAAACAATGGCTCAAGCTGAAAGTCAATGAATAAGACAGGTCAGAGTGGGGGGTTGGGTTATCAGAATTACACCGTGACCAGAATAAAAGAGGAACTGTCAGAGATAAATCAGATGATCTTAAAAATGTAAGTTGTGTGTTTTTGTATTTTATTTGCAGTGCTGAAAAGAACAAAGAAGAGTAAGAATGATCTAATTAATGCAGAGGAAGGTGATGACCACTTCACTGACATCTCATCTGTTGGTGAGGATGATACCTCAGATACAATATCTACTAAATAAGTGGAAATTTTAGTGCTGTCTAATTTTCAAACTGTGTTTGGACTGCACCACACATACTTTATCTTCATATTGAAAGCACCTTTATGTTTTGTTGCATAATCCTTATTAGTCTTATTCTTATGAGTCTTTTGTTGACTTCAGTAGTTCAGCACCAAAAAGTGGAAAAGTGGCCATAAGGATATCTAACGTAAATATTTTTTCTTATTGTAATCACTGTATGCACTCATTTTCCAAATATACTTTTTTAGATGTTCCTGCTTTACTTGTTGTGAATATTTTAATTAAACAGTATTATCACTAAAGCACTAAATTGTCTTTAGCTTTCATCAGTTTACCATATTGCAGCTTCTTTACTGGAAGATTCAACTGGAGAAAGATTTCTACTTCCTTGTTTTGTTTGAACGTTTCATAAAATTATTCAGTAATTCAAAATTAACACAACGATTAATAAAAAAGATCAGATTCCTTTGCATTACAATTTTGCCACTGTTACTTGTCTAGTTGTCTTGTACATCACAGCTTTCAGACACGATCTCACACTCACCTAAAAAGGTACAATGTAACTTCTTTTCGTGATAGAATGCCTTTATTCTTTGTTGTTCCTTTTATAAAAGGCAAACAGGATGGAGATGGTATAACATTTCTACTGCAATGCCCAGCTACCTGAAATATGAAAAGAAATGCTAATAATAAATTGCTGAAATGTAGGCTTGGTACTGTAAAAGTTCAAAGCAATTGTTATTTATAAAGTGCCAACTAACAATAAAATCCTCTTAGGGCATTTTACATAATAACGTCAGACAGTAGAGATTTATAGAGCGAACCCAACAACTTCCCCTTGAGCAAGCACATAGGACAATGATGGAGAAGAACTTTCTGTTAAACTCCCTTTAATGGAGGGAAACCTCAGACAAAGCTAGGCTCAGCATAGGTGGCCATCTGCCTTGGCCAGTTGGGGTAAGTGAAGAGTGGAGAGAGAAAAGAAAAGAACAAAAACAAGAAGAAAAAACAGAACACTAGGTAGATCAGTAGGGCCAATAACTGCACACTGGAAATACACAGCTCTGAAACCTGGGATACCTTCAGAAAGGCACAGAAAGGGATAAACGCACTACGGGTGTGCAGTTTTTGTGTTGAGTTTGTAGGTTCTCCCTGTGATTGCAAAGGTTTCCTCTGGGTACTCCAGTTTCCTCCTACAGTCCAAAGACATCTTTGTTAAGTTAATTGGCTCTAAATGGCCACAGGTGTGAATGTGAGTGTGAATGGTCGTCTGTCTGTGTATGTCTCTAGATAGACTGATGACCTGTCCACCTCACGCCCAGTGACAAGAGGCATATGCTCCAGCCCACCACCCTGGGTGCCTTGCCAAGATAGTTTTCTATTGGTACACCGTTGCGCATCATTTTGTTTTCATACACATTCTGCTTTTTTGCAAAAGTTACCTGGCTTTTAATTTTTACTCTGATATGTTCGGAAGAGATCGATCAGTTAAGTTTTGAGAAGATATATTCTTTATCTATTGAGAATAAATCACATTGTCACAATAATTTCATGAGAAAAAGGCAAAAAGTATTTTATTCCAACATCATTCTAGAATTTATGGGTTGCTAATGAAGGACTAGAAGAGACTGGTTTTAACTGAGAGACGTGGAACACGGGATGCACTCTCATACTTCTGGGGAGTTTGAGCTGTACAGCGGACGGGTTGATTATTCTTACAACAGGGAAGGGGCCAATATACCTGGGGGCTAATTTACGAGATTCGATATGCAGAGGAATATTTTGAGTGGACAGATAGACAGTCTGACCTGGTGTATAGGTGGGGGCCGGGGTTCTCCGACGGTCGGCGAGGCGCTTGTTCCTTATTGTCGTCCGGAGGAGGGCTGCCCGGGCCTCTTTCCATAGCCGACGGCAACGGCGGATGTGTGCGTTGACCGACGGAACTGCGATCTCCGTCTCCTGATTTGGGAACATTGGCGGTTGGTACCCTAAAGAGCACATAAAGGGCGAGAGACCTGTGGCAGAGGAAGTGAGAGAGTTATGAGCATATTCAATCCATGGAATGAATGAACTCCAGGTGGCGGGGTTAGATGAGGTGATGCATCTGAGGGCGGTTTCCAGACTCTGGTTTGCACGCTCGGTCTGGCCATTGGATTGGGGGTGGAACCCGGAAGACAAACTGACGGTTGCCCCCAGAGCCTTACAGAAGGCCTTCCAAACCTAGGAGACAAACTGTGGGCCACGGTCCGAAACAATATCGCGAGGGATTCCATGGAGACGGAGAACATGCTGGGTGAGAAGCTCAGCTGTTTCAGTGGCTGTAGGTAATTTTGGCAGGGGGACAAAGTGGACAGCTTTGGAGAAACGGTCAAGGATGGTGAGGATAGTGGTATTTCCATGAGATGGTGGAAGTCCTGTGACGAAGTCCAGGGCAATGTGTGACCATGGGCGACTGGGTATAGGAAGGGGTTGAAGGAGGCCATCTGGTGGTTTCTTGGGAGTTTTTCCCCGGGCACAGGTGGCGCAGGCCGCCACAAACTCCCGGGTGTCCTTAATCAGAGACGTCCACCAGAAGTGTCTCCGGAGGAGGTGTATGGAACGGTCTGCCCCAGGGTGACAGGAGAACTTGGAGTAGTGGGCCCACTGGAGGACCTGGGAACGAACCCGAGAAGGAACGAAAAGGAGACCAGGAGGTCCGGTGCCGGGATCGGGCTCCTGCTGCTGGGCCGTGCGCACAGTTCGTTCGATTTCCCAGGTGAGGGCCCCCAGTACACATGACGGGTGGAGAATGGGTTCGGGATCATGGGGGGATGTCTCAGGGGCGTGGATGCGGGACAAAGCGTCGGGTTTGATGTTCTTAGACCCGGGGCGGTAGGTGAGGGAAAAATTGAAGCGGTCAAAGAAAAGGGACCATCGGGCTTGGCGGGAATTGAGTCGCTTGGCGGTCCGTAGATGAGCGAGGTTCTTATGGTCAGTCCAGATGATAAATGGTTGTGGCACCCCCTCTAGCCAATGGCGCCACTCCTCCAGTGCCAGCTTAATTGCCAGGAGCTCACGATCACCCACAGAATAGTTCCTCTCGGCAGGGGACAACTGGCGTGAGAAGAAGGCGCAGGGCCGCAGCTTCTGGTCGCCCTCACTGCGCTGGGAAAGGACGGCACCCACGCCAACCTCTGAGGCATCCACCTCAACTACAAACAGTTGCGAGAGGTGTCGGGCTGAGACAGGATGGGAGGAGAGGTGAACTGCTCCTTAAGTTGGGTGAACGCTCCCTCGGCTTTCTCTGTCCAGCAGAATGGGGCAATGGGAGATGTTAGTTTTGTCAGGGGGGCGGCAATTGTACTGTAGTTCTTGATGAATCTGCGATAGAAATTGGCAAAGCCTAGAAAGCGTTGGAACTGCTTCCTGGTCCCAGGTCTGGGCCATTCCGTGACTGCGCGTGTCTTCTCGGGGTCAGGCTTCACCTCTCCCTCACCAATAAGGAATCCTAGGAACGACACAGTGGGAACATGAAATTCACACTTCTCCGCCTTAACAAAGAGTCTGTTCTCCAGTAGCCTCTGTAATACCAGTCTAACATGTTGTTGGTGATCGTGAAGATTGCGTGAAAAAATTAATATGTCGTCCAGGTAAACAAAAACAAACCGGTTGATGAAGTCACGGAGCACACTGTTGATCAGAGACTGAAAAACCGCTGGAGCATTAGTTAAACCAAAAGGCATTACCAAATACTCGAACTGGCCCAGTGGTGTGTTGAACGCTGTCTTCCACTCATCCCCCTCGCGGATTCGGACCAGATGGTAGGCGTTACGGAGATCCAGCTTGGTGAAGATTGTTGCACTCAAAAGCAGAGTTAAGCAGGGGGAGAGGGTATCTGTTCTTAACCGTAATGTTGTTTAACCCCCGGTAATCTATACATGGGCGGAGAGTCTTATCCTTCTTACTGACAAAGAAAAAACCTGCAGCGACAGGGGAGGAAGATGGATGGATGAGACCGGCTTGTAGGGACTCCCTGATGTATTTCTCCATGGCCTCCCTTTCGGGGCGAGAGAGGTTGTACAGGCGACCGGTGGGTAACGGTGCCCCAGGCTGGAGATCTATAGCACAAATGGGCGGTGGGGAGGGAGTGACAGGGCTTGCTCTTTGTTGAAGACTGGGGCGAGGTCATGATAGGCTGGGGGAATGAGGGACATATCCGGTGTGGGGGAAGTGTCCACGGGAGGAGAGTGGCGACCAGGGAATGGTGCTGAAAGGAGACAAGAGTTGTGGCAAGGGATTCCCCAGCCAATTATTTTATTGGAGAACCAATCAATGTGGGGATTATGTTTCCTTAGCCAGGAGTAGCCCAGAACCAGGGGATTGTCAGGCGAATGCATAAGGAAAAAGGACATGTCTTCTTGATGGTTGCCAGAAACTAACAGGTGTAGAGGGGCTGTTTTGTGTGAAATCTCCGTGACCACTGATCCATCAAGGGTTCTGACCTTCAAAGTCTGATCCAGGGGAATAAGGGGAAGAGACCACTGTTTGGCTAGGGAGGCATCTAGTAGACTATGCTCTGCCCCAGAGTCTACCAGTGCCAATAGGGGGAGGGAGACTGACTGGTAAGAGAGGGTTGTGGACACTGTTAGGCGGGTTTGGGGGTTGTCGGGGAAAACGGCTCCGCTCATCAGGGCCCCCAGTCTCCCTGACGAGCTCCCCCTTTTGGCCGTGAGGGACACTGTGCAATGAAATGTGTGGTGGAACCACAGTAAATGCACTCACCAGCCTGAAGCCGGCGTTGTCGCTCCGTGGGGGAAAGACGTGCACGAGCCAGTTCCATGGGTTCCGCAGGGAGCTCAGAAGAGGCTGAAGCACTGGATACCGGAGAAACGAGACTCTTAAGGGGGGGAGTGCGCAGGCCCTGGGGAACAGATGCTGGTATCTGTCCTCTCTCTCTCCGCCCTTCACGGATGCGGTTGTCCAGACGGATGGCAAGCTCAATAAGCTCGTCCAGAGAGTCGGGACGATCCCGGTGTGTCAGCTCGTCCTTCACCGGGTCGGACAGTCCGTGGCGAAAAACAGTCCGCAGAGCGGCGTCGTCCCATTGGGCCTCCGTAGCGAGCACCCGGAACTCCACCGAGAAATCCGCCACACTACGAAAGCCCTGGCGGAGAGAGAGAAGCCTGTCGGCTGCGTTCTTCGAACGCGCCGGGTGATCAAAAATTTTTCTTAATTCCTCGACAAATGTGTGGAAAGGAATCAGAAACGAGCTACCCAGCTTTGCCTCCACCCACTCGAGAGCTCGTCCTCGGAGCAGCCCGACAACATAGGCGACGTTCGCGGCATCTGAGGCGTAGGTTTGGGGCTGCTGGGCAAAGACCAGACGAGACTGGAGGAGGAAGCCCCGACACTTATCCAGGTCGCCGGAGAAGGGCTCGGGGGGAGGCACTTATGACTCGCGGACCGCGGGAGCGGTAGGCGGCTGCGGCGGTGGAGCAGGCTCGGCGGAAGAGGCCGACATGGAGCACTGAACCCTAAGTGTGTCCGTCACCTGTGAGAGCTGCTGGGAATTCCGGTCCAAGGCCTCCTCGATCCGCCGCATCCGGTGGTCATGCTGGGCCAGGAGAGCCCCCTGGCTGGAGACCGCGTGCTGCAGCTGGCTCGCGTCTGCTGGGTCCATTTAGTGGCCAAATCGTTCTGTCACACTCTGATGTGTATTTAATGTTTTGCGGACCCAGAAAGAGAGACGGAACCAGGCGATTAGGAGGGCGTGAATGTTTATTTAGGGGAAGGTACAGTGGATTGGGTCGGGGGAAAAGGGGAGCGCTGCCGGGAGGCGATGTCCGGAGAACGGAGAGGCTGGTCCGAGGAGCTCGATGCCTTGTGCGGGGGGGAGCGATTGGACGGCGAGTCACAGGTGGAGGATGAATGGTGACCGCGGGAGAAGGAGCCGTGGAGACGGGGAGTCGAGGGGGTCGCTGAACACAGCAGGGCGGCCGGAGGATCTGAGGGCAGGGAGACAAAGATCAGGTTAGCTGTCACAGACTAACGGATTTTACCAGGAGCCTAATGTACACGAGTACCAAGGAGGTTACTGCGACGATTTGGCAACTTGTGGCGTGGAGGAGACCGGTATATGAACTGCTGTCATCAGGATGAGTGATTGCTTGCAGGTGTGGCCGCCGCTGCAGTCCAGGTGCTCTGGGAGAACGAAAACAATCAGGGAGAGAGAGAGAGAGAGAGAGAGCAGGAGGGAAGGGGAGGATAGAAGGGCGGATGCTGTGACAGTAGCTTGTTTAATCATGATGGAACCAATGAGCTGAAAAGCGTTGCTTAGTGTATTTTGCCAGTTGGCAGAGGGACAAATACCACTCTGAGGGACTCCTATTTCTTATGTTAATGGGGCAACTGTGGCACAGTAGGTGGAGCAGTCATCATTCCCACAGTTGTTGAGTCGATCCCCGACTTCTCTGTTCACATATCAAAGTGTCCTTGAGCAGGACACTGAACCCCAAATTAGTTGCTCCCGGTGAGTGTTGGCCAGCTGCACAGCAGCTCCCCTATCGGTGTGTGATTATGTGTGTGATTGTGAGTGCAAATGGGTAAATGAGAAGCTGTGTAAAGCTGATGCGGACAATCACTGGAAGCCAGTGTAGAGAAATGAACAGTGATTTGACGTTTGTCCAGCGACATTTCAGGTCCTTTGGAGAGGTTTATTTACACTAGAATTACACTAGTCAGGTATAACTTGAATTACACTAGTCAAGACATGGAATGATAAGAACCCGCATGAGAAGTTGAGTAGCATATATATTCGTAGAGTCTGATCTTTCTGATGTTCTAGTGGGGTTTTATAGTAAGGTGTTATTCTGATGGCATAACATATTGAAGGTAAAATTAAGCATATTTCTGGCTAGTGTGGTCCTAAAGTGATACAGTACAGTATGACTCAGATGTCTGGGTAGAAATACAACAGGAAATAATTAACTCACTAATGTGCTAGTAATTCAATTATAATTTAACCAATTTCCCTTCTCTTTTGTTTCCAGCTGCACTTCACAGCTGGGCCTAATTTAAGTTACAAAAGGTTTAGTACAGGCAAAATGAGACTAGGGAGCAGGGAGATGCACATCTAGGTTTCATGGTTACATTAAGTTTTAAGTTCAGCAGAATAAGAAATTGCTCTTGTTAAAAATTAATAAGTTAAATATATTTAGTCCATTTGTTCCTGTAGCTCTTGTGCAACTCACCAACCTTGACAGTAGCAAGGAAACTGATGTTCCAGGTTAAAAAGTAGTCCATATTATAGGTAGTTATACTCAAACTCAGAAATAATTTAGTAAGTCCATCAAAGTTTGGAATGGTAACTTTATTGCCATTTGGTATGCTTGTTTTAACTGCCCCCCCAGGGTCACCATTTGCCCGTGCCAGTGTGAAGAGCAAGAATGACAGTACATCTTACTTCAAGAGAAAAGAGAAGAGAATTCGCTTCACCATCCGCCGTCTGGTGAAATCCCAGAGCTTCTACTGGACTGTGTTGTGTCTGGTTGGCCTCAACACATTGTGTGTAGCCATTGTACACTATGATCAGCCTGAGTGGCTCACCTATGCACTATGTAGGTACCAGCATACATAGTGAATTTTATTATTTAAACCAAGATGCCAACATTTCTTTCCTTTGCATTTTACAAGTATAATAAATTTTTCTAGTTCTGGCTTATTTTGTAATAAATAAAAAAATTGCAACATGGCACCACTTTTTAAAATTCAACAATTCATCAAACAATACTCATACATGCAGTGCTGATACAGGTTAGGATGTGTAGAGTTAGCTTTAAAGTATAAAGCAGAGGAAATTAAGTTAAAAAATGACCAAGGACTCAGAACTAACTACTCACATTGTGATCTTTCATTTGAAATGTAACTCTTGTGTGTCCTCTTAATTCATGCTTTGTTCCATGACAGTGGTTCCTGTTGTGTTTACAGACTATACAAAACAGTGTTAATAAAGAAAAAAGTCAAGACTATAAAGATGTATAGAGAGAACCCAACAATTCCCCCTTGAGCAAAGCCCTAGGCAACAGTGGAGAGGAAAAACTCCCTCTAACGGAAGAAACCTCCAGCAGAACCAGGCTGGTTTCCTTCCTCTTTCCTCAGAGGTCCTAATGTATACACTGACTGGATAAAGTGTCTTTCTTCTGCCACTTCTAATATTTTTTTCTTTTCATGTAAGCTATAATGTAAAATTAATTTGCTTGTTTAAATTTTGCAAGTGTGCAGTTTGATCCTGTCATTTATCCTGCCATTATATTATCATAATATGGCCTGTAATCTAATTCATCAGGGTCTGTGCAGGTTACAAGTTAAAATAGATAGCAGGCATGATAAGTGCAAATTCTTGATTACAAACTCTCATTAATTCCCTCCTTAGTATAGTAAGAAACCTCCAGTGAGCTTGCAGTCACAACAATCCCATGTGCTGACAAGGTGCCTTTGAAACTGATAAATGCTTTACTAAAAATACATATCACGGGACCATTATACTTTTTACAAACACATTACTAGCAAACATACATCATCATGCACCATAATGTAAGGGTGCAGTACTTTCCCAAAACAATAGAGTTGTTCTGTGTCATTCTTGCTGTGGGCACATCAGAACAGACTGTGCACTAGTTCTATTGAATTGTGGAAATGGTGACCATTTTTACTTTGGTATTGATGTGAATGTTTTTTTTTTTTATTCTCCTTGGACAGACCTAGCTGAGTTTGTTTTCCTGGGCCTTTTTCTGGCAGAGATGTCCATGAAAATATATGGTCTCGGACCCCAGAATTACTTCCATTCCTCATTCAATTGTTTTGATTTTGGGGTGAGTCCTCCTGTTCCACTGGTTATTCAGTCAATCCCTAGTATTAGAGTGAAAATGTGTATTTGGATTTGATTTTGGTCTCTTTATAAAGAAAACTAAGTATTCAGAAATAAAAGCTGCAATGTGTTTGCAGGTAATTATTGGCAGTATCTTTGAGGTGATCTGGGCAGCCATCAAACCTGGGGCCTCATTTGGCATCAGTGTGCTGAGAGCGCTGAGACTGCTCAGGATTTTCAAAGTCACCAAGTGAGTCATCAGAACTGTCACTGTTCTGTAAACAGTGTTGGGCCACATACTTAATTCATATGGTTCTGTGCATAGGTACTGGAACTCCTTAAGGAACTTGGTGGTATCCCTGCTCAACTCCATGAAGTCTATCATCAGCCTGCTGTTCCTTCTGTTCCTCTTCATCGTTGTCTTTGCTCTTCTAGGCATGCAGCTTTTTGGTGGCCAGTAAGTAATGCTACTGCTATCAGGAACTTTTTAAGAATGATTTGTAAAGCCAAATAAGCGCAGAACAAGCAAAGGAATAGGAAGGCAATAAGTTTATTGTGCCTAATGAGGAGTGGAGGAACTGGTGGACAGACAGGACAGCGGTAGGTGTGTGACTGCAGTGACCAATGGGGGCAGGTGCTGAAGTATCTGAGGAGGAGAGAGATAGTGAGCAACGGCAAAAATTCAGTATAAACTACAATGAGAGTGGGATTCTAAATGTAGGTGGGTGGTGAGTAATGTCCCTCAAGTGGAGTCAGCCCACAGGTAAGGGAAGGAGGAGAAAGAAGTGGAGAAACTAAAGGCAGCTGAGAAACCCGGGAAAAAAAGTACAACAAATATACAAAGTAGCAACTAAACATGTAGACAGGTAGCCAGGGCTTATGAAGGGGAGGTGACAGGTGTAGAGAATATGGGCTGATTAGGCGACACAATGGGGAGGAAGAGACATAGAGAGCAGAGCAGAGGGGAGAGATGGTGATGCTTACCAGGACAACACAGAGCGGAGTCACGGCTATGACAACTGCTCGTATTGAAGATATTAAAAAAAACATCTTAATCGGGGGTTGTAGAGACTAAAATGTCTCAGACAAATTAACTAAAAGTATTAGTTTGTCATTTACTGTAGAAAGATGGACATAAATAATCTCCCAGCTACTATCGACATCTTTTTGGAGAAATTAGGGCACATACAGATGTTAACCACTGTGTCCTGAACAAATGCATTGTCCCTCTTCAATTTTTCTAGATGCCCAGAAAAAGAGACCCAGGGGGAAAAAAAAGCTCACATGGTTTTTAAGAAGGCATAGAATAAATTATGCTGCCATTCTACCCTATCCTCTAACTGAATGACTCACATTTTGGTGACTTGTCCTTAGATGGACAAACCAACATAAGTACAACATATCCCTCTGACATGAACAGTCATTAGGAGAGCAGCTTTAAGGCCAATCAGATGAGGAACTCATAATAGGTGTACAATACGTTGTGCTGGAATTGTGTTTAGCCTAATGGAGATTATATTAAACTACTCCATCCTCCAATACCTGGAGGAATTAATTTAAGTGTGTAGTAGCTTTAAAGCTTGATTATATTTAAAAACTGTTTATATTCTCTCCGAAGGTTTAATTTTGAAGATGAGACACCGACAACCAACTTTGACACATTCCCAGCAGCGATTCTCACAGTTTTCCAGGTAATGGTCAACTCTATCTATTTTGTCCTCTTCTGTTTTTACTGCTGAACTGGACTCAGAAACAAGCCTGTCTCCACCCTGCAGATCCTTACCGGGGAAGACTGGAACGCAGTCATGTACCACGGGATAGAGTCTCAGGGGGGCGTACATGGAGGAATGTTTTCCTCCATTTATTTTATAGTACTGACTCTCTTTGGAAACTGTATCCTGCCTAACTGATGAATTTATCTATGATCTGAAGAAAGGCTGTTATTGTAAATGTTCATTGTGTGTTATTCAATCTTTTGCTCTTTTCCTGAGACCAAAACTCCCCAGACACTCTCCTCAATGTGTTTTTGGCCATTGCCGTCGATAACCTTGCAAATGCCCAGGAACTCACCAAGGTACAGTATTCTATCATAATGGCAGATATTCTGGCTTTATAGTGATCTACAGAGGTTTTAGCATACTTATATGATTTACTTTGCAAGATGAGGCTGCTGTAGTATGACTGATGTAACGTTACAACAGGTCAATGTAATGAACTGTCATCTATTTATATTGGCTTTTTAATGCCCAACCAACAACAGCATAAAAAATACCATTTTGTTATTACTATAAATGTTATTGTTTTATTAACTTTATACATATATTGATATAAAAATGTAAAAAACTAAGCAAAACTGTGGGCATGTGGGGCCGCCCCTAGAGAAGCATGTTGGTGAGAACTAACTGTATAATGCAAATTAGATGTTTTGGCAAATCAAATCGTTCCAAATCAAACAAGAACAAATGAAATAGCTCAACACAACTAATGATACTGGTGGTTTCTCCAAGGTCAACCTAAAATGCAACTTTTAATAACTACTGCACTCTCAACGTTTTCCAACCTCTTCCTGACAAGTATCTTTTTATGACCTGCTGCAAATGTGATGCATCCACAGACTCCAGACTTCTGGCAGGTTCCTGAAGAATCTTGGCCCCTTCCTTTTTTCCAATGGCCAACAGTTCACTAATATTATTTGGTTTATGTGCCTAATTGCCTTCATCAAATTTCACCAGATTTTTCAAGTTAGAGAACAGTGTGACCAGAAATATAGCAATAATATTTCAAAATAAATCAAATCATACATTAACAATAGGGCCATATAGTATATAATTTGAACATTGCTGTTGTGATGTGCCCATGCGGAATATTTACATTCCACCATCCCAAAGTGATTTCAGAAACTCAGCTAAAGGTCTCAGCCACCCAGTCTGTCTCGCTCGATCCTGTTCATGCCTCACCCTCATCTGACCCAGTTCTAGATCCAACCTAATGATATCGGGAAGAAAACAGGTGAAATTAATTTGGATGATGACCAGAGAGTAACTGGCAGATAAGAGGGAAGTCTACAGGAAGGGGGGAGGCAGAAATGAGGAGTGCCAAAGAGGAAGTGGGGAAGCGGAGAACAAGACAGTAACTGGTAGCCAGACTGTAGCCATAATCATTTTGCAGTGTTTTTCCAGAGCCTACTCAATCGCTGTGTTCCAGTCACAGCCATTACTTGTTTCCAGTATCACACAATTATAGAACCTTAATTCAAAAAAGTCAAATCATAAATGGTCTGCACTTATATAACGCATTTCTACCTATTGGCACTCAAAGCTTATTATTACTGCTTATTATTCACCCATTCACACTCACAATCACACACACACACTCTGCTATGGAGCTGGCCAACACTCACCAGGAGCAACTAAATTGGGGTTCAGTGTCTTGCTCAAGGACACTTCGACATGTGACCAGAGGAGCCGGGGATTGAACCAACAACTGTGAGATTGGTGGACAACCGCTCTACCTTCCTGCACCACAGTCGCCCCTGGTCTGCATTTATTTAGCACTTTTCTACTTATTGTTATTCAAAGCACTTTACATTGCTTGTCATTCACCTATTCATACTCAGAAACACACACACACACACACACACACACACACACACACAGGGGAGCTGCTATGTAGCTGGGCAACACTCACCAGGAGCAACTAAGTTGTGGTTCAGTGTCTTGCTCAAGACTAAACAGGTAGACAGGTAGCCAGGGCTTATGAAGGGGAGGTGAAAGGTGTAGAGAATACAGGGGAGGAAGAGACAGAGAGAGCAGAGTCATGGCTGTGACAACTGCTCGTTTTGAAGATATTAAAAACAACATCTTAATCGGGGGTTGTAGAGACTAAAATGTCTCAGACAAATTAACTAAAGTATTAGTTTGTCATTTACTGTAGAAAGATGGATGTATCAATCCATGGCTTTTGGCTTGTCCCTTTAGTGGTCTCTACAGCAGAATATTCTGCACATTGATTTGGAATGAGTTTGTACACCGGATGCCTTTCCTGCTGCAAGCCTCCTATTTTGGGCTCCGGACCGGTACCAAGCTTAGCCTTGGTAGAATTTGAACTGCAGCCTTCTGCATGCCAACCTAATGCTTGTACCACTGAGCCACCAGGACTCCTGTTGCCATCATGTATACTGCAGGCTTTTCTCCACCTGTCTTCTTAGAAATCTGGTTGCAGAACTTAATGTTTCTCTTACTGAAAGTGTCCAGGTATTGTAGCCACTGTTCTGTTAAATTTGAACTTGTGAACTATGCTTTCAATTGTGTCTCTAGGAACATTCAGTGCTTCACTATATTTTTGTATTCTTTTATTTGTTTGTGGGAGGCAATGAGCTCTTAACCGTTTTTAACAATTTTTTTGACGGTTTAGGTGTTGATGTGTTCTCAAGCACACCTGCCACGCCTAATGAAGCTCTTGGATAGTTGCATTTGGTGTTTGAGACTGCAGTGGTCATTAAAAGTTGTGTTTTGTGTTGAATTTGGAGGAGCCACATAAAACATTTAGTTGTGTTGATCAATTGAAATTGTTCCTTTTTGATTTGCTCATTGCAAACTGCTGAAACTTTTAATATTTTGCTAATACACCAAATTTTCAATAATGGTTAAATCATTTTGTGTTTTTCGCATATATGAACTTGCCAGGATGAAGAGGAACAAGAGGAGGCCATCAATAAAAAACTTGCCCTTCAGAAGGCCAAGGAGGTAAAGGAAGTCAGCCCTATGTCGGCCGCTAACATTTCCATCACAGCGTAAGTCAACCTCTTCTAATGTTTCTGAAATTTCTGTTCTTTAATCTTATCTCTAAACATACCACAGAAAACAGACACATGAACTCTAAATCTGAAGAAATATTGTCACTTTTGCTAAAGAGCACATCACCTGCTTATCATGCATTGCTTTTTGAGTGAAGCACAGATATATACCCTTACTCAAAACATAAAATACATATGAACAGAATAATTCAACAGCAACCTGTAATAATAGACACAGTATAAGCATTTTTAACATTTAGATTCCACTTATGTCTTGTTTTTCAGACTTTACACAGAGCTAAACAATATCGTTTATTGATCTCTACTGACATGCAGCCACAAGGGGCATTGAATAGCAAAAACAAAAAAACAGCATGTAAATTAAAATCTAACAAAATGCTATTCATAACCAGCAAAGTTAATTAAAGCTATGAAACTTAAGTTAGTAGTCAAATGTTGTTTTTGTGCTATTTCCAACCAAATATAGCTTTTAAATGTTTTTGCAAATCATTGGATTCTTTATTTTTTACATTTAATACAGTGTCCCAACCCTTTTTTCATAAGGGGCTGTTGAGTCGCAAGGCAACATATTAGGCTTTATATTAAACCTTATACTGTTTAATATACTTATATAATTATATATAATTTAATAAATATAATATAATATATAATTTGAACTTTCTCCCTTTAGTTCTAGTTTGAGTAGTACATGTACATGAATGCCATTAAACTTCCCTCTGATTTCCCTACATTGAATTATCTCTACTTCTAGCCGACAAAACGACTCCAGATAAAATACTTGGATGAACACTTAGTTCACATTTTGTCATCTTGTTGCACATACTATGGAGTATGCTTTTCCAGAGCTCCTCTAGATGACATCATCTAAACTTTAAATGATTAAACTTTAAACAGGAGCTTTTTGGATAGAAGCAGGGAAATATTTTAATAGAGGGAAGCATGTACAGTACATTTACACCTAAACTAAGGCCATAGAAAACAAGTTAAAAATTGGAAGTATTTTTTAGAGCAAATGACTTCTACCTAAGTGTTTCAGTGGGGGAAAAAATATGAATTTGTGAGGTGCTCAGCAGTACATTTTAATTTATAAGCATTATCAGGATGCTTAAAAAAAACATCTTAACACAAAGATTCATTTTACTCTTTAGTTTGTTAATACCAAAAAACAGCAAGCAGGAAAGTGAAAATGTATATATTTGCTAAATATGTACACGAGGAACTGCTATTCATTCACATTCTAACACATTTGCCATAGCGATTTAAATTGTAAATGGTCTGGACCCTTGGTGCATTTCTGCCTATTGGCACAATAATTTCGCATTAACAATCACAAACACTCATACACCGATGGGGGAGCTGCTATCCAGCTGGCCAACGCTCACCAGGAGCAACTAAGTTAGCGTTCAGTGTCTTGCTCAACGACACGTCAACATGTAACCGGAGGAGCTGAAGATTGAACCAACAACTGCAAGACTGGTGGACAACTGCTCTACCTTCCTGTGCCACAGTGGCCCAATTTAAGCCAATAGTACCACAGATAACATCTTGGTCAATCCCCTCCATTTATTGGATCACTTCTTTATTCTGCTCACTGTCTTCAACCCTAGACTTTCGCAGTCTTGTAGACCTTCTTGTCCCTCAGCTTCTAATCCATGGTTCACCGACTGGATCCGGGAGCAATGCACTGTGATCAGGAGTGCTGAGAGGAAGTGGTACAAATCCAAGACTCCCTCTGCTCTTGCTGATTATCAGGGTCCGCTTTTGTCTTTTTCTTACAGTGTCACCGGGGTAAAGACTGTATACTACCAGGACAAGCTCAGCAACATCTCAGACACCAGGAAGCTGTTCTCCACTTTCAAATCAATCATCTACCCACCTCCACCTCCGCCATCTACCTCTCTCACTGCTGATGTCTTTGCTCGCTTTTTTACTAATAAGGTGGCAGCCATCAGCTCACAGTTCTCTCCTCCAGAGGATGACATCCTGCTAACTTCTTCTAACGCTCCATCGCTCTCCTCATTTTCAACTCTGACTGAGGACAACGTATCAACCCTCCTTCTCTCTAACCATCTGACCACCAGCTCTCTGGTTTCGATCCCTTCCACTCTCCTTCAAGTAGTTGCACCCACCCTAATAATCAACATATCTCTCAACAAAGGCATTGTTCCTACCTCATTCAAGCAGGCGCAGGTTACCTCACTGCTTAAAAAGTCCTCTTACGACTTCTCCCTTGTGGGCAATTACAGGCCTTTATCTCTTCTTCAATTACTTCTGGCCAAGACAATGGAATGAGCAGTCTTCAATCAACTGCTCCTCCTTGATTTTAACAAGTCTGGTTCAAGAGTGGTCACCCCATAGAAAGGGCATTCCTGATGGTCGTGGAATTTCTGCGGGCTGCAAAAGCCGCAGGTCAGTCTTTGGTCTTAATACTACTCAACCTATCTGCAGCCTTTCACACTGTGAACCATCAGATGTTCTTGTCCACACTCTGACTTGGGCATCTCTGGATCAGCTCTAGTTTGTCTACTGTCTTAATTTAGGGACAAACCTTCAAGGTATTCTAGCAGGGGCATGTTTCTAACTCTCATAGCCTCTCTACAGGTGTGCCGCAGTGCTCAGTTCTCGGTCCACTTCTTTTTTCTGTCTATACTTCATCACTGCGTTCTATCATCAGCTCACATGGCTTTTTCTATCACAGATTACAGCAATGCCCTATTAATGGGGTTACTAGTATGCACAATCAAACCCTTGCAGATGACCCAAAACTGGGCAGCATGCCTCATTTGTAATCAGCCAAAAAGGACTCGTGTTACATCATTCTTCAGATCTCTACACTGGCTTCTGGTAGCTGCCCAGATCAGGTTCAAAGCTGCCTCTTGCCTACAGGTTGGTCAACTCAACAGCTCCTGCTTACCTCAACCTCATTCAGATCTACAAACTGTGCTCTGCCAGTGAACAATGTCTGGTGGTCCCAGCAGCGCAGAAGACACAAAGCAAAACTCTTCAGCTCAGTGATCCCACGATTGTGGAACAAGCTACCTAAGCTACCAACTTCACCACCAATATTCATAAAACTGATGAAAACAGAACTCTTCCACACCTTCCTATGCACTTGAATCTATCTAGAAAAAAACTGTCTTTCTGCTCTTTCTTGTACTTGCATCTTATGAAACATAAACACTTTGCTTTGATGTTTTCTCCTTAACTTCGGTTTTTGCTTCCCTTGTGCCTCACTTGTAAATTGCTTTGGATAAAAGCATCTGCTAAATGACTTAATGTAAATGTAAACGTGGCATGATTGCCCATAGCACTATAATAAACTTGGTGACACCACATGAACTGAGATTTATTGGCTTCTGCAATAAAGATTCAACATTGTTGTGGTTTTTGCGTTAATCTTCATATTCGACATTGTTCGACATTCGACATTTGACATCTTTTTTTCCCTTCTCTACCTATGACAGTTGTCCAGACTATCTCTACTACACACATTTGTAAAATTCAGTTTGACATGATTATGTTGGGGCTTATATTTTCAGTCCACATTTTAACAGGAAAAACTGAACAAAACACATTTTTATTTAGTATGTTAATTTAGTATGTCAGTATGTTAATGAAAGTACCCCTGGTGGTACATTTGTGAGACATTTTCTTTTCTGGTTTATTATCAGTCTTGTGTTTCTGACCTTGTATGTCCATTTCTTTAAAATGTAATAGAAGATAAAAGGACACAGAGAAGACAGAGAAATGTTGATCAGTCTGGCCATTTCTCTGACTTCATCCAATGTGATGTTCCCCCTCCCCAATTTCTTTTTTTGTGCATGGACAGTTTTCTAACACGCAGTCGAAGTAACGCACACTGTAGCAGCCCATCCATCTGCAGCTTTAACTCACTGTGAGTTATCACCTATTTGTTACAAATTTAATCCTTTTTATTATCCCACCCATTTATTATCCCATCTCTCACCCCTCATCTTCTGCTGTTAAACTCTGTCTCATTCTGGTGTCATAATTTTATCACTCTTTTGTGGGACGTATCCAATAGAACATGGCAGCTCTTCTGTGCTCATGCCTTGCGACAGAGCAGTGTGTGTGTCTCAGTAATTCCATTCCCTCTTCAGTGTTTTTTATTTCCAAAGCATCTGTGAGTCTTCATCGTATCTGACTGTATCTGACTTCGTGATCAACATCCTTAGACTTATTTTCAGTTGCTGCAACTTTCATTCTGTAGATTGCAGAATGAAATTGTTCATACAGTTTTTATTCTGTATTTGTAGATGTTATGCAATTCCCAAGTTAGTCATAAATATGTGTTGTATGTTGTTACTGCCGTGAGTGTTCAGTAGAAACACAGACAGATGCTAAATTAAGTTGAACACAGCAATTGTTAAGTAACTGTTTCTCTTATTTGTTGAGTAATTTGCAAAACCAGATGATGCAGATTTTTTTTAAGTTTGACAGTACAACCAAAATGCAACACAAAACAAGTTTTGTAGGATTTGTAATCAAAGACTTACATTTCTGGATTCACTGGATTATAGTCAGATCCAATGTCTTGAATGAAAGAAGCTCTACATTTAATAACAGCAAGAATTAGTTTGGGATGATAGCAGAAGAGTCTCATTGTCAACAAAGATTTGGGTTATGGATAGAGAACATGATTTGGGTCAAATGTACTATAGTGTTGTGCCTTAAGTTGCTGTGGACTTTTTTCATACCAAACCAAATAGTTTTCTTTAAAACTGTTGTAGGACATTTGTAGATTTGTTGTTTAGTACTTTTATTTTATCTCCTGATCCCATTTCCCTGCTCCTTCAACAAAAACAGTTTGTTAGCATTTTTGTATAATTTTCTGTCTTTAGATGCCTTTTTTCCTTATCAGTTTTTGAAGATTTGTTGTGCCCCTCTGTATTTTTGTCTGTAACTTGTTTGCCTTTTAATTTTATTCTTTCCCTCTGTTTGTTTCAATGTTGCTCCTTTTACATGTCTGTAGGAGTTATGTCTGCACTCCAGCCCATCACTTCCTGAGGTAAACTCAACTGCCTGCTAGGAAGGTGGTTATTGATGATTAAATCTGTACATCTGTTAAAACATACATAATCAGTTCCCATTATTTATATTCTTTAAGGGTTGCCCTGCATTCCTTCATTCATACCATGTTCCAGGCTTTTCTGTTAATTTAGTGAGTCCAGTTACATCTCGTCTATTCATGTCTTCAGAGTGCAGTGTAGGTGCTTGCTCTTAAGGTTTGTCAAATGTAGGTGAGCATAAAGAAAGAAGAAGGTAAGCATGAAAAATACTACTGCAGGATGACTAAATCTGAGGATCAAGGTTATTTATTTATAAGTGCAGTCATCCACGGACCACAGGGTCAGTGGTTCGATCCCTGGTCCCGGTTATATGTCGAAGTGTCTCTGGGCAAGACACTAAACCCCTAACAGCCCATTCCCATCCCCAGCTTTGCAGTGCCGGTAGAAATTGGGGAGGGTTGCGTCAGGAAGGGCATCCGGCATAAAAAAAACTGCCAAATTAACATGCAGACAATGATTCACTGTGGCAACCCTGAACTCACGGAATAAGTCAAAAGGACAAAAAATAAAAATAAAAATTGCATAATGCCATGTTAAATCAAGTTATTGTAACATGTAATTTCCTACTGTCAGGTTAAACGATCACATTCTCAAAACTGCATGCATTCAGCCACGTTGAAGGCTTGTGTTAAGCATATCAAGAGAAACATGTAGCATGCTACAGCATGGTAATGTGGCCATGCTTGGCTTTTGTTCAGGTGTGTATGTATGTATATATATATATATATATATGTATATATATATATATATATATATATATATATAAATAGACCCAGTGATTGGCAGTGCTAAAAGCCGCATTGCACTTAATGGTACTTTATGTCATTCAGCAAGTAGGGATTCTGTGTTCCATCATGAGAAGTAAAATAAAATGAGCCATACTGCTGGTTTGAGCCAAAGAAGTATAAAGTACATACAAAATCAA
Organism: Channa argus; assembly: GCF_033026475.1. Classification (NCBI taxonomy): domain Eukaryota; kingdom Metazoa; phylum Chordata; class Actinopteri; order Anabantiformes; family Channidae; genus Channa; species Channa argus. The sequence goes on from NC_090207.1 coordinate 27,359,424, forward strand.
TATGTCACTTCAAAAGGAAACCATACAGTACCTATTGGTGTATCCTTTGAAAATGCTTATTTAGCACTGTCTCGCAAAAATGCAGAAAAGACATGCGTTTAGGTCGACGTCTAGGTCCCCATTTCTAAATCTGTGGGACATACAATACAGGTTTAAAGCACAGACATCTAGATATGACTTCATGTACTTCTACATCTAATACAGGTAAAGCCAGGGCTTCTTTTTAGGACCTTTTTGGAGGTCTACATGTATGGTAAATTTATTATTAATTCTATTTCACATTCACAAAAGGTGAACTCTAAATTAGATGTCTTACGAATATCAAATTTAGACATCCATTACACATCCACACAAGGCTCCACCTCAATATCTAAATTTGATATCTTTTAAATGTCAAATTTAAACATTCATTACAAATCCACACAAGGTTCCACCTCAATATCTAAATTTGATATCTTTTAAATGTCAAATTTAAACATTCATTACAAATCCACACAAGGTTCCAAATGAAACCTCAATGTCTTTTTAAGATGCTGTGTGATTGTTGAATTGAAAAGTCTAATAGGTTCTAAAGTCATCATCTAGTCTTCTGAGAGAGAATATTTCTATTTTGAAACCTGAAAATTTGTTTCGGTGGCCAATAATAATCCCAAATAGATTCTAAACAAATTCTGTCTATGACGTGTTATGAATGTATAGAGGCATCCAACATAAGTTAAATATTTGATTGTGTAATTGAGAATGAGAAAGGTTAGTACCCCCCTCTTTTAATACTGTTTTGTGAGAGAGTGTGTATGTGTGGTTTTTTTTGTGTTTAAAAACTTAACAAAAGTCATCTGATCATACCAAGTCTTGATATTAGAAATATACAACCTCAGACAAACAAGAACATACAACATTTTTTGTACCACGAGGTATTTCTGCTGAATTACTGTTTGCTTTTTACCAGAAAAGTCCACTTAGGTCTCATCGGTCCATAGGACATTGTTCCACAAGTCTTGGGTTTGTTCAGATGCAGTTTTGCGAACTTCAGTTATGTTTTCATTTTCCTTTTAGACAGAAGAGGCTTTGCCCTGGCAGACCTCCCAAATAAAATTTACTTGTTCAGTCTTTTTCTAAATGTGCTGTTGTGGACTTTAACATCAACATGCTCAATGAGTTCTGTAAGGTCTGAGATGGAGCTCTTGGGTTTCTGTATTTCTCTGAGCATTAGAGTCTGACCTTCGGTTGAATGTGCTGGGTCGTCCGCTCCTGGATATGCTTTCCACTTGTGAATAATCTTTCTAACTGAAGCAAACTGAACTCCAGATTGTTTGGAAATAATGTATTAACCCTTTCCAGATTGACAACAATTGCTTCTCTAAGACCATTGTTTATGTCTTCTCTCTTGCTAATATACAAATGAATGCTCCACACCAGGAAACTGCCATAACTTCTTAGTTTATAAAGATCTGCAGAAATTGTGATGATCAGTTAATCAAGGTCTGATGATTAGCAGTCACTGCAATTTATACTCTTTAATCCTTTAAGAGGAGCTTAAGAGGGGGTACTTAGTATAGCCCATATGTCTTTGTTGTTGTTGGTTTTGTTATTTTTACTCAATTATTGTTATGTTGTTGGTCGTCTGAGGTTTTACTTGCCTAATACTAAGACGGAACCGGTTTTGGTATACAATGTCTCTTCAGTGTCTAAATTCAATGTTCAGTAGATGTTGCAAAAAGTTTCATTTTGGACCTTGAGTCAGTTTATGCAAGATGATGATCGTGATTCATTCGATGGCTACTCAGGAGAACCCTTTTGAATGTCTTCATGGTTCATGGCATGTGTCCTTGCCTACTGGGTCACATTGTCAGTTGTTATAATAATTGTTATGGTTTTTCTTCTGCCCTTATAGTAGGGAGCAGCACAAGTCAGTGAAGACGATGTCTGTGTGGGAGCAGAGAGCTAACCAACTGAGGAGGCAAAACCAGGCAAGCTGTGAGGCACTGTACAGTGAGCTAGAACCTGAGGAGCGTCTCCGCCTGTCAGCACTCCGTGTTCGACCTGACATGAAGACACACCATGACCGGCCACTGCTTGTTGAGCCCTGTGATGGACCTTTACTGGGTGGCCACCAGCATCATCATCAAAAGCCATACATGCCAGAGGAGGTTGAGAAGGTGACTGGACCTTCGTTTATGCCTCACCAGCCCCGTCGCCACCACCGCCACAAAGACAAGGATAGGGCAAAAATGAAAGAGGACGCAAATGATAATGGTGGCAGTGCTAAAGAAGGGAGACACCATGTTCATCACAGCCACCCTAAAGACCACCACAGCAACAAGGGCAAGGAAGGTAAGAGTGAGAAGTCCCACATCCGTGAGGGAGGCAGAAAGCATTACCATCAGAGCTCAGTGGATGACAGCAGAGGTGGAGGAGTAACAAATGAGAGAGAGCATCGACATCACCATTCACACCGGCAGTCCAGAGGAGGCAGTGGGACAGTGAAAAGTGGAGGGAGTAGAGAGCGAAGATCTAGGCACAAAGATGGTCGTTCTTCTAACAGGGATGGGGATAGGAATTCCAGAGGAGAAAGTGCTGCCAATGGAGAGAGAAGAAAACATCAGACTCATGGATCTAGGGGCCAATCTACAGTTGAAGGGGAGGAGTCCAATGAGAAAGAGATGACCCAAAGTCACAGGTAAAAATCTAATCCATTGCAGGGTCCACAAAACTCTCTTGTCTGAATTGAAACTTTGCCAGAGTCTAAGCTCAAGCTAACAATGGTCAAATGCAGATTCAGTATTTTAGACAGATTTATATTTGTTGTTCATTTATAACCTGTAGTCAGAATGCATCTTCTGTTGGTGGTTGGGGGTGGGTGGGTGATTTGCACTTAAATCCAGTTATGAAAACAGTGATGCTAATAGGCTGGGTCAGCATTTCTAAGGAAGCTCTGTATTTATGTTAAATCAGTGTTTTGACCTATCATTGTGTCCTGTAGTATAGTCACTTTTATTAGTATTCACACCTCTTTACTTTTACATACCTGTACTGCAAAATCAATTTAAACTTAAAGAAAACTTACATTTTTGATCATCAATCATCACACAATGACCCATAAACGGCATGAACCACTTTCTTGCACATAAATTGAATTCAAAAACAGACATTTTTTTACTGTTCAAAAGTATTAACAGTGTGTTGTGACTCCAAATTGTGTTCAGGTGCATCCTTTTTTAGAAATATGTCTAGATTTTCAATGAACTTTACCTTCTGTGATTAATGTAATTGATTGGACATAAAGGTACACAATTATTATTATAGGTTTCCACAGCTTGCATTACTAGATCATAAACCAAGCCATGAAATCCAATAATCTACAAATCATCAATACAAACATGAACATTCCATGACATCTCATTCCAGCCAACAATGTTTGTATGCATTTCTATTGAATTGCATGATCTCAGGACAAGCACCGGACAACTTAGCAGTTGTATAATATCAATATCAATCACAGGCCCCAGAATTACAATAAATTGAAATTGCACTGTGGCAACCTACCTTGATAAAAAATGCATTCCATTGCTGTAGTTTTTTAGATTAACTATGGTAGAAATCACACATTCACATTGTTTTATTTTGGCAATAGTGGCAACTATTTGGCACACTATTCTGTGTGGATAAATGCATATTTGTATGTCTGTGTCTCTCTGTGTTAGGCCTAAAAGACTGGAGACCTGTCTAGGGTGTACTCTGCCTCTCGCAGAATAATAGCTAGGACAGGCTCCAGCCCCCCATGCCCTTAACACAATAAACGGTAAAGATAATGCATGGACTCTTTATATCTAAAATGCTATCTTTCTTGTAGGGACAAGTTTGCTGACTCAGAAGGGGAATCCCTAGCCATCTCCCCCCAGCTGGGTATTGGGGAGGGCATCTGGCCCCCTGAACGACCAGAAGACTCAGGCAACCAGAGTAACATCATGCAAACTGGCCAAACCTCCATCCAAATCCCACCTCTGACTGTCACGTCCCCACCTGGAGAAACCACCCACATACAAAGTCAGTGCTAAAAACAAATGTATATTTATATAAAATATACACTCACTCACGTCATTATGTATACTCTAATACAATCCAATACAGCAGCTCTGCCGTGAATTCTTCTTTTGCAAAGTTATAATTTCTCAGTGTATAAGTTACAAAAGTCAAAGTGGTGATAATTCTTATTATAATTTACAACTCCAATTCCAAAGAAGTTGGGAATGATGTGAAAACATAAATAAAAATAGAATCTAATGATTTGCATTTTACTATCGTCCCAACTCCTTTGGAATTGGGGTTGTATTACTAAGGTCACAAACGTTGGTGGAGTCTTACTGGAGTTAAAGTAGTTTGAAGTTTATGTGTTAATGGCAGCCTCTGTGTATGCAGTCTTTTTTTTTGCTAATGGTTCATACACAGTTAGCTCAGCATTAAAATCTACTGTCATATAAGCTGCAGTTATAATGGTGGAAGTGAATTCTCTCGGCAGATCAATAGGGATGGAGAAGAAAAAAAGGATCAGTAAGTGGCTGATTCCTATAGTCATTGTAAACGTTACCCAGTGATTAATATAAGGACTATTTTTATTTGATGTAAATAAAGGGATTATGGTGTAGAAATTAATTAAAGAATTTAAACTCAGTTATCAGTTCATTAGCTTCACCAAGTCAGTACCATCAGTACAATGTGACCACTCCTATGCCTTAAATGTTATATCAATTTCTGAGTAGATAAATTAATTTGTGATTAATCATGTACGATTGACAGCCTTAATAGGAAAAAAAAAAAAAAAAAAAGTGCTTAAAGTGCTCAAGTATCCCAAAGTAACAGCATCTTGGGTTGACTAGCCAGCCCTCATGCACTCCACAGAATAATTTAAACCCTCCAGCCTGGACCAATAGCGATATGCAATCTATGTTTGCGCTGAAACTAAAATCAGAATATGTTTTGGTACCTCATTCACATGGCTTAAATTGTCTTCTATTGTAAAGCCCATTGTTTGCAATACTCTTAAATCATATGGGAAGAATTTATTAAATTCAATAAATAAAATACAAAAATAATAGCAATAGCGAGTAGTAATGAAAGAATAAAAATGGTAAATTAAAAAATAGGTAGACTGAGGTAGAATTCTGGCATGTCTGACATGGTTGGTTAAACTGAATTATCTGTCTTCCCAGTGAACAGCATTGACTGTGAGACAATCCCCATGAACGAGAAGAACCTGGACGATCAATCTCAAAGTGGACCTAAACCCATCTTGCCATACAGTTCCATGTTCATCTTTGGACAGACCAATCCGTGAGTCACCACAACCTGTCTCATCTAACTCATTCTGCAACAGAAACTCCAGCATTGTTAATAATTAGGTTAGACTTTATTTGTTAGGGCAGTTCACAAAAATACATTGTATTTACACAGATCACGAATCACACAGACAGACATGGCCTCAAAAAAGTTACAACTGCTGTTGGAAATAAAATGATTTAAAGCTTTAATGTCTCCAGTGGAGCATGGAATGACTAACTTTAAGCTCTTAACTTAAACTGTGATGCAGTCAAGGTATAGTACTGGAAATCAGTCCAAAGCAGGTATGTATAAGGAATTAGAGCCAGCCTCTCCTATGATCTTATGGCATAGTTATGAACTCTGAACTCAACTAGGATAGGAATGCTATTCTTTGAAACTATGACTTTCATTGGTCTCCTCATAAACATAAGATGTTTTGAAAAAAATACAAATATTTAGCTATATATTGGCATTATACTGTTTTATATGTTTTCAGTGGCAAAATAACCTCTGTTTCAAAATAAGAACAAATTCAGCAAGATGTTCTCCATGAGCTGTTTTGGTTAGTCTTCGCAAATCTTAAAGCATTCATAATACCTGGATACCTGGATGGTATCAACTGGACCTCGAATTAGAATATGCCTACGACCTGGGAGATCAGTAATACATTCATTCTGAAATGCACACATTTTGAACATGATGTACAGATGAATATATGTTATTAGATGTTAAGTCTACAGCAGAAACTATAAACATTTATTTATAAGTCAGTGTGTGCAATTTAGACCATTAGTGCAATGGACATTAGTAATAATGCAAAAGAGAATAAACAACAGTTGAGAATGCAGTGTATAAAGGGTCAGCGATATAGAAGTGTACCTTTACCTTCAGCTTTTAGCAGTGCTTGGCCCTTTTGATGCCCCTCCTCAGGTTTGCTTTGGATGTCCTGTAGCCCTTTGCATCACCTTCAGCAGGAGCTGCACCTCCTTGTTCCTCCATGGCTTCTGGTTAGGTTACATAGTGATCTGTTTCTGTGTTGTGAAACAATAGCGGTGTTGATACAGTCCAGTACAGAGGAGGTCAATGTTCACATGAGAGCCACAGGTAGCCTGAGAGGCTATATAATATCATCACAAAATTCAGAGAATCAAGAGGAATCTCTGTGCGCAAGGGACAAGACTGAAGTTCAAAACTGGATGTGCATGATTTTTGGGGCCTCAGGTGGCAATGCATTAAAAGCAGGCTTGTGCCATGTGTAACCACGACTCTGATAAAATCATTAAACTTACAGTCCTATCTTGTCAACCAACTCTCTAGCCTCTCACTCTCCAAGATGTTGTTAAACAAACTAGTCAGAAACTCTACTTGCACCTCTCCTAGACAGTTCCATGCCTCCACAGGTATGTCATCAGGACCAACTGCCTTTCCACTCTTCATCCTCTTTAATGTCTTCCCATCACATTCCTGGCACCTGTCTATACGTTTCCATCCTTATCTTTAATCACACTAACCTGCTGCACATCCTTCCCATCTCTATCTCTTTGTCTGGTCAACCTGTACAAATCCACCTCTCCCTCTTTAGTGTCCAACCTAACATACAAGTCCTCATATGCTCTTTGTTTGCCCTTTGCCACCTCTACCTTCACCTTATGTTGTATCTCCCTGTACTCCTGTCTACTCTCTTCAGTCCTCTCAGTGTCCCACTTCTTCTTAGCTAACCTCTTTCTCTGTATACACTCCTGAACTTCCTCATTCCACCACCAAGTCTCCTTGTCCACTTTCCTCTTTCCAGATGACACACTGAGTACCCTCCTACCTGTCTCCCTGATCAAATTAGCTGTAGTGGTCCAGTCATCTGGAAGCATCTCCTGACCACCCAGAACATGTCTCAGATCCTCCCTTAAAACTACACAAAATTCTTCCTTTTTCAACTTCCACCACTTCGTCCTCTGCTCTGCTTTTGTCCTCTTCATCTTCCTCACCACCAGAGTCATTTTACACACGACCATCCTGTGTTGTCTGGCTACACGCTCCCCTACCAATACTTTACAGTCACTGATCTTTTTCAGATTACAGCATCTACAAGATGTAGTCCACCTGAGTGCTTCTACCTCGGCTCTTATACGTCACCCTATGTTCCTGCCTCTTCTGGTAGAAAGTGTTCACTACAGCCATTTCCATCCTCTTTGCAAAGTCTACCACCATCTGTCCTTCTGTGTTCCTGTCCTGAAGACCAAACCTGCCTATCACATTCTCATTACGTCTGTTCCCTACCTACAATCAACACTCTCTAACCTCTGGGAATGCACTGAATCACTTCATCTAACTCACTCCAAAATGTCTCCTTCTCTTCTAAGTGACATCCTACATGTGGGGAATAACCACTAACATCATTGAAAAGCACGCCTTTAATTTCCAGCTTCAGACTCAACTTGTCTGATACACTTTTCTCTTTTCTAGAACATTCCTCACAAACTCCTCTTTCAGGATAACCCCTACTCCATTTCTCTTCTATCTGACCCATGGTAGAACAACTTGAACCCTGCTCCTAAGCTTTTAGCTTGGCTACCTCTCCACATGGTCTCCTGGACACACAGTATATCCACCTTCCTTCTCTGTATCATGTCAACCAACTCTCTAGCCTTCCCTGTCATGGTCCCAACATTCAAAGTCCCTACTGTCAGTCCTACACTGTTAGCTTTCCTGTTCTCTCCCTGCCTACAAACAGGCCTTCCTCCTCTCCTTGTTCGACCAACAGTAGTCCAATTTCCATTGTTAGCCTGTAGGTCAACAGTACCGGTGGCGGTCGTGGTTAACCTGGGCCCCGACCGATCCAGTATGGGAGTCATTTTTGGTGTGAAAGTCATGTGACGTGGCAAAAACTGTAAAGCAAGTTAAGGAGGCAAAAGGCAGCTCACAGTCTTGGTTATAGTGAGTTTAATCAGCAAGACAGAGAAACATGCTGACCAGAACTACACTCTAGAGCGGGCCAAATCAGATTTGACACAGATGTGTAGGTTGTTCAGCCTTTTAACAGCTCGGTTTACACAAAGAAAATAGGGATGAGTAAATGCAAAGCAACCTTCATACAAAGTGGTCAGTAGTCTAATTACCAAGTTCTTGTTACTTTGTCGTTTTGTCTTCTATGCCTTTTAAGTCCTTGAGACTGATCATCTGTGCTGGGTTCTGTGGGTTCCCTGCTAGAAAGCAAATGATGTAGGAAGTTTTATGGCTGATATCTAGCTAACACACTTCTTTGTGGGGCCAGAGACAGGATGTCTTGCTGGAGAGCAAAAGGTGAGGAAGCACTGGTTTAAACAAGTTTGATACTGGGTCTCCCAGAAGTGTGAAAACGGGGAAACAGTGTTACCCAGACTTTGAAATATCTCTGTCAGATCATGATTCGCATTTTTAATGTGGCATGTGTTTTATGTCGGATGCCCTTCCTGACACAACCCCGCATTTATCCAGACTTGGGACTGGCACATGAAGACACTGGCTTGTGTCTCCTTGCGGTTGCATTACCCTGTGATCCAACCTACAACCACCAAATTTGTTTCAATGCAAAATGTCAACATGGCTTTTCATCTGACAGATATTTGGATTTTGAAAATGGACATAACTCTCTATCTAGATATCCCGGACCAGATGCCCTGTAACAGTAGCCCCGGTACACCATAGTCCTGTCGTACCTCCTACAAAACACCTGAGGGACACAGTAGTAGATCTTCTCCTGGTCCACATACTGTAACACATAGTAACAATAATATGGTCTATTACTGATATCACTGATCACTGATAAGTAATATCTGAGATCTGATTGATCTATGAGAGCCTCCTTGGCTGAAGCTTTCCTTGAGAGGCTGAGCAGTGTGATACTCTCACTATTGAAATACACTGTTCACTCTTCCTTTTAAAATATGTAAACCCCCACCCTATCTAATTCACAATGCCTTTGACACTGAAGAAGACAGCCTGACGGAGTTTAAAATCTAATGTTTACCAGGATGAATCCACACCTCGTCACTTGTTGTTAAGGAGCTTCTTAATTACCTCAGAGACCCCTGCCCAAGAAATCACCAAGTCTTTTAAAATACGGGAGTTTCGGCTCAGGGTTCAGTTGGGTACCTCAAAGTGCTGCTTCTAAGCCCTGCCTTCCTTTTCTTAACCATTAGATGCTTTGCCAGATGTTACTTGGGGGTAACTAAAAACTGTCCATTCCCTCCCTGGACTTCTGGGTCATCCATCTGCACCTACTCAAGCTGCAACCTTCGTAGCCTGCTAGTACCCACCCAATGCTTTATAAGATCTCTTAACTATGCCCAATAGGTCTGCCCTTTTAGCCTGGCATCATCCAGCTGGTTCTCCGTTAGCCGTCATAACAGGCACCAATGGCCTGTTGACTGCAACTCAGAATAGCTATTCTGACAAATCCCTGTAGCCCTGGGATGCAAAAGAAATTATTCTGAAACTGGAAATTATTTTAAAATGTCCCCAGTCTGGGGGTAGTACTCTGTGATTCAGTTTCAGGAACCTTATGGGCGGACTTAAATGTCACTGATTGGTCAGATACTACCCAGCATTTTTTAGCTGTGATATTTCACACTTGGGCCTGAGCAAGAGAGTTGTTTGTGTTTCCTCAATAATGCATTAACCGATCTATAATAGATAGTGAGTGTCAGGAGTGGAGTGACTTGGGACAGTTGAAGTTTCTTTACAAGTTGCAGTGCATTGGATGGACTTTTACCCCAGTGGAGACTGGTAAATTTAGTCTTTGGGAAACCAGGCACCATGAGTTAAGGCCCAGCCATCAGACCCTCACCAGCAATCTCCCCTCCCATGTTCAGCTCCAGGACCTGGGTGCTGTGACAATTTTGAAAGATCAGATTCATCAGGGCCATTTACATAGCTTTTTTTCTGGTCTCTTCCATGGGACCTCTTTATCTTGGGAAACTCTAAAAGGGGCCATTGCCTCAGGCTGTTTAACTCCCAAGGTCTCTAGCATCTCACAATAAAATGTTTATTTGTTCCTGGTCATACATTATGTCTGTATTTCTGTGCACTCTCACAATGGAAACTTCAACTGTGAACTGCATTTCCCATATGTACAAATAATGTACTGTATGATTAATTTGTCAGTATAAGCTTTAGGTTTGTCTTTGTTAGAAATGTTCAGTCATTACAATTTAGTGACTAAGTCTCATTTTAAATCTCTAATTCACTCTCTTTCTCCTTTCCTGCATGTTTCTCCTCAGTGTGAGACGGTTATGTCACTATATTGTGACTCTGCGATATTTTGAGATGTCCATCCTAGTTGTCATTGCTATGAGCAGTATTGCTTTGGCAGCAGAGGACCCTGTCTGGACAAATGCCCCTCGCAACAATGTGAGACTTACATGGGTCTTAATTTTACATTTTCATACATTATATCACTACGTTCATGCATACAAACAGAAAGTGTTTCTTTTTTATATTATTATCTTTTAAACTGATGTTAGGCACATTGGTAAAATTAACCTGTGAAATTATGAAAAGTTTCTTCAACTAGTAGATTACTGACTCTGGAATGTTTGCACTAAATTTGTAGTAGACTACTAATTCAGTCTTTTTTTTTTTTTGCAGGTCCTCAAATATCTGGACTATGCCTTTACTGGTGTTTTCACTTTTGAAATGGTGATCAAGGTATGAATGGTCATTATATAAATGCACAATTAAAACTATCATGTCATGATCTTGGTTTGTTTTACTGCTGTTTTCTCCATTGTGTATAAACTATATTATGATGAGCAGAATTTGGTTGCGGACTACAGTTATTTTCTACCTTAGCAGAAAGAATTTAACTGATTAATCTGGGGAGGTCAGTGAGGCAGTAAGTGCAGGTCAACTCAATGCGATCATTGTAGTACAATCAGAATATCAAGCTGCACTACTGTCACTTTTTTAGTTATTATTAGTTAGTTTCATATAATTGAATGGATTTTACTTTCTGTCACTGATTAAGTGGTGATTAAACATAGTTTTAGCTAGTTAATTTCAAAATAATTTAAGTAATTTGTCTTTTACTCTTGCCACATTTAACAGGTGTCACAAAAACACAGTGCTTTGCATTTCACATTAAAACCAGCAGTTGGTATTACTATTGTTGCTGATTGCTGTACGGTGCGGTCCAAGTCTGTGATAGTTTTGTGTAAACCTAGAGATAATCAGACCAGTTTCTTTTTTTTAAAACCCAAATGTCTACAGCAAAAACAAATACATAATACATACAAATAAAATTGCCTCCTCATTCCAATACTTTTCGAGGAAACTGTATGTAAAAATTGACAGGGAAATAACTGATGTCTTTAATTTAGATGGTTGACCTGGGTCTTCTGCTCCATACTGGATCCTACTTCAGAGACTTATGGAACATTCTGGACTTCATAGTGGTCAGTGGGGCACTGGTGGCCTTTGCATTTTCGTAAGTTTGACTATTCCTACCTTTTTTGTCACAAAATAAGATGTCTCAGATTTGTATGGTAATAATCCTGATAATTACATCTGATGGATACATCTGGTATCTTAACTCCAGATTTCTTCCAAATGTTCATTAGAAGAAAAAGGAAAAGTTTGTTTACAGAAAACCATAAACACCAAGGTCACCTAATCCAGGAGCTCTTCTCCTCACCTCCATCTCCTCAACAGTAATTATGTATTATAAGCATCTAATAGTGAACACTCTTTTTATTGGATTTGTTGATGGACTCATCACAATTTTGATATCTGATTATGTATTATGCAAATGTCATTGTATGGATCCACTAGAATAACCCCTCTAAGAAGGTTATGCTGGTGTTTTTAGAGATAGAATTATAAAACATAACTGTCAACATGGTGTTTTTAAGTGACAGTCTTTTGAAACAGTTGCTGTTGCCATTTTAAAGTGTTGTCGGGTGTTGCAAAGTGAGTTAATTGACATAATCCTCCCCCTGTTTCTGTGCTGGAATCCTTTTGAAGGAGCTTCATAGGGTAATGCCTCCTTTACCTCTCTAATTTTGCTTGTCTTGGTCATCAGATGTGTATGTATTTGAGAGAGAAGAAATACATACCTTACATACTCATGGCTTGCGAAAACATTTTCCTCACAATCTTACTTCTTGAAATGTATTCAGTTTTTCTTCAAAGGAATCATAACAGGAGTTTTGCTACTTTATACTCTTTGATTTTTAATATTTTAAAAACGTTTTTATGTATATAAAGGTAAATATACATAAAAACACAACATTAAAAATACATTTTCAGGCTTCGTTTATTGATTAATTAAGAGTAAATATCTTACTTTGAGTGAGCACTCTCACTATCATCTGTGTCTCTCTAAAATTTTATTGTTGCCTCAATTTTCACAGAACGATTTGATATTCACCAGTATATAAATGAAAATGGAAATTTCCAGAAATTGGTTCTAAAGGATCTAAACAAATGCAGTGTGATCCTTGTGTATGTAAACATAATTTTCCAAATCCCTTATCATGGAATTGGCATGCAAATATGCAAATGCTGTATAAGTCCATATAAATTTGAGTGTGTGTATGTGTAAAAACTATATCTCTATCTATCTATCTATCTATCTATCTATCTATCTATAGATAGATAGATAGATAGATAGATATCTATAGATAGATAGATAGATAGATAGATAGATAGATATGAAGTGAAATTGCTTGTGAGGATGGATGTTTTTTGCAGCATGCACTCCTATATCTGGACCACATTGTCATCTCATTGACTAGCTAGGTCCCACCTGTACTTGATCATCATGCGCTTGGCTAAAAGTTCTTTCTCCATAGTCCCTTCCATACTGCAGGGGCATGTTCATTAGTGTCTTCACAGAGTTTGTAATGAGAGATATTTTCAATAGTTCTTTCCATCTCCCCATTCCTGCTTGGACTGGAACGATACCATCTAGCTATAAGTTTAATATCTGCTGTGTGACTGTACTGTCACATCATGTCCACATGCAGTTTGCTGAATAGTACTTAATATTTACTGTATATTTGACTGAAGCATACTGCAGAAGTGGATACATGTATATGGTTTGATACTTAATCTGTGCTAATCAGAATTTGTGAATATTTTTTCATGGGTTAAATTTGTATACAGAACTTTTTAGACACAATCTGTGTAAATGCACATAATTTTATAAATAAGACATTATGTAAATATGTTACTACCTAACTATGATCAGCAGTAGTCTTATGCTGCTTACAATGTTAACTAACTGCATAATTATGCAATAATAAGATTAGCCCCCATTTAGAACTCCAGTTAACGCATGTTATAAGACAATAAGTCTATGCAGATATATGCCCATTCATTAACCAAGCTGGTGAACTAGAGCTAGGAAAATGGAAAAAATTGCTTTACAAGAATTCCTCCACACACAAAGAATATCTAGATCTTTATTGATTAAATAATCGTACATGAACAAATCTTTGTGTGAAAGCTTCTTCTTCCTATACTTTCATACACTTAGTATTTTTACAGTTTAATTTCATAACATGTCAAGATAACCCCAAGCGGGCACTGTCCCTCTACTAGCAGTACCTTCTCAGCAGAGAAAAGAAAAAAAGGATTAGTAAGTGATTTCTGCTTGATTTCTGTTATCACTCTAAACTATGTGCATTTGTGTAGGTACAAATTAATTAGGCCTAATTAAAATTCACTTAGTTGTCAGTTTACTCGCTTCACTTAATTCTAACCATCTATACCATGAGTCCACTCCTATTTTCAAGAGTATTAAATAAGATCACTAATAGATCCACTCATCAAGCAGACACATCAACACGGGTTGTGTCAAGTCACTGTTTGGTAATAATGTCCCTACAAAAACAACTTGTTATAACGTTATTTTTGAGGTCACCATGGCAAAGACAGATTTGGAATCCCACTTTTAAAATTCATGGTCGTTGCGCTTGCACACATCACTATTAGCAGAACCACAAGCAGTAAGCTGCCTTGTAAGAGGATAGTGCCTACATTCAGCTCGAAATATTCCCATTACATTGATTTCATTGTGAGGAAACTAAACTAAAACTGGATTTTAATCATTAATGGCAGGGTGCAACAAACAAAATAGAATTAACAAAAATTGTCGCTGCATATGTGACGATGAAGTTGTTCATTTTTGACTTTTGGTTTGTCTTTCAGAACCTAACCCTTCAGAAAAGTATTGCAATGCAAAAAGGTACTTTTTATACATAAAGTAATAATATTAATTTTAAACAAAGTAAGGCTATTGAGTAAAATATATTACATTGAGCAACAAGCTCTACACTATCCAACAACACCAGCTCCACATCTGCCTTGTATCCTTTTAACTTTTTTACCACTTGCTAATGAGTAAAAGCTTATCCAATATTTACCTTCTTTCTACTCTCCCAATTTCTCATCTTCACCTCCTCAGATGTCTAATGGAGTTTTAATTTTTTCTTTTATTTCAACTAGTTATAAGCGATAGTCTAACATCACAAATGTTGGAAAAATAAAAAAGCCTGCTATTATTGTCTGACTCTCACTGTAACCAATTACCTATTCTAAATGCAAGCCTAAAGTCACATATTTGTAATGAAATAATGATTCAATTGTTAATGAGTGAAGATGATCTTGTGTGTGCTGGAATTTTTAGTATTTGTTTTTCTGCAACTTTCCTGATCCAACTTCACACCCTGGCAGATAATTGACCATTCAGCTGTACATAGGTTTCACATTATTTATTAACCCATTGTTCCTTCAAATTTTGAGCAATAAGAGTAGCAGCATTAAGCAGCAAGGCAATCCCAAATATTTATTGAAGGTTTGACTTACTGTTATCTTTGAATTGCAACTAAAGAAAAAAATATTATTTCATAATAATGAGCTCTGAGTTCTATTTGATTTTTAAATGGTGTATTTTTCTGCAATTGCTTGTTTTTTACTTCATAAAGTCTGATGTATTTAATGTTAACGATTTGCAGATGCCCTGTTATTCTGTCTTGTTCTTTTTCTTAAAGTTCCTCTTCCCTGATTCTAAAGGGGTAAATCAAAGTTAAATTATTTGCAAAGGCTCTTTGGCTTCAGATCACTTCCATTATAGCAGTTACAGTCTTGATTGACAGCTGTCATTCGCTTACCATGCATGTCTCCAGATCTCATTATGCATGCCATCTATTTGACCTGCCTGTGGCAATGATAACAAACCATAGCATCTCATCAAAGATGAATCTCTGAATCTGTCAACTCAGCTACTGGATCCTCTCAAATGTTGTGATCAGTTTGTGGCTTTTATGGGCATTTCATGTTTGATGCTACAAACTTTAGTGCCTTTTATTCATTTTCAGATAAGTTGATATAATCATTGATATTTCTATTTGTTGATTAGTTACAGAATGTCAGAAGAGGTCTGTCTTGTTTTCACTTTCTCTTTTTTTTTTAAGTTTTAGTTGAGACTGAGAAGTTGTAGCAGCACACAGTTGCAGAATAAGTGCTGAGCTAATTATCTGTATGGATTAGTCTTGAACAATGATTTGTGCATTACTTTAAAGAAAGACTACAACCGAAACTAACAGGCAGATTTAGCATCCAAACAAAATTTTCCTTATATGGGCCATGGGTAAATCCATGTTAGTTTCTTCTTCACTGGGATTTGTTGTCTGCTACTAACCAAAATACTGTAAATGTTTTCATTAATAGAAACTTTTGTGTTGTCATTTTATGCAAACATGCATTATTTGTTTGTGTGTAAGCATCCATAAATGTGCTATACCTTCTTTTAACACTGTTTTCCCGCAAGTAGAACGCAACAAGGTGTGACCAGGTGGGGAACCGCTCTATGCCACCCTGACACCCACCCTGACCCATTACCCAATACCCATGCTTTAATGAACCCCCTTCCCTCTAAATCTCACCCTCTTTAACTGCAGAAAACATTTTTCTTATGTCTAGACTTATTTCATGTATAAAATATCAAAGTTACTGTCTATTAAATCACGTCTTTAACTCAAAAGGAAACTTTGTCTGACAGCTTTCAACTGAAACCTGCCTCTCCCTGTCAAAACTACTGATGGTTTTATTCATTTAATTTTAAAATCCTTTATTGCTCTTTTGGGTGTAAGTAAAACTTTGGACTTTCTAGTTAGATTTCTAATGTATGAAAAATAAGACTTTTCTGAATTATTTGAAAACCAAAAGGCTGGATTTAAATAGTATAAAAAAATATTTTATTGGATCTTGTAATAGTTATTTTAATTGACACAAGACACAAGACAATGGAGCAACATCCCATATATATGCATATTTCCAAGGATAACACAAGTATTTTCTTTTCTGTTGGCCAATCTAATATATTCCTTGTAACAGCCACCGTCGGCACGCTCAAACTGATGGACACAAAACTTTGTAATAATAGCATGATATGTATGATGTTCCAGCATTCCCAGTATATTTAAAGTCGGTGTTTATCTTTATTTTGGAGCAAACAGTCCATACAGGGGTGTTAGAACTAAGTGTTTGAGGATGATTTTTACAAAACAGGTTATAAAGCCAGATTTCTATGTCCAAATTAATTTTGTGTCCGGTATTGAAAATGTAATGTACAGTATTAGCCCATGTTTCTTTGGTCATCAGTACTCATTTTGCTTCTGTCACACTTAATGATTGTGCAAAGTAAGAAATTAAAGGAAGATAATTTGGTTGTTGGAGGGTAAGAACTTCAAATAAAAATACCTATTATCACATTTATCAGTATCAGAGGGTGTCTTTCCTTACGCCCTTCAAAAAATAAAATTCACCTTCCTTTTCTTAAAATAATCCTTTTTTTCTCAACACAATAATAACATTTTAAAATATAGCTTTTTTCTAAAAAAAAATAATAATAATATTACAAGTTTTACAAGTAGTACAAGTTTTAAGTTTCTTTGACACTGCCAAGGATAGTTACTGCTGGTTTCATGTAAATTCGGATCAACCACTGCCAATATTTAATTTAGGCTGCAACACAGCACGACGAATTACATGTGCATTTGACTGTCCCAAAAATATAATTACATTTGTTTAAAAGTTCTGCATTTAAAACTTTAAGTACAAGTGCAGGATTATTAGCATCAAAATATACTTAAAGAAGTTATGCAAAATGTCCAGTTTCAGAATGACCAATATAATGTTAATGATGATGTTATTCCAAAATAAGTTGCATATTATCAAGAGGAGTTAGCCCAGCTGCCCTCTTGATCATTTGAACGTTCACACCCCACAGAGCACCTGACAGATTTTTGTCAGTATTGTTGTTCAGTTCTTTCTTTCCTATTTCTTCATTATACAGTATTTGGGTGTTGAGGGGAATTCTTTGAAAGCTATCAGAATACCTTACAATATGTGGTCCTTCCTTTAGCCCTTATTGTAAATGTGTGAGTGCTTGGTCCTATGTCACTCTAATTGCATGCTAGACTAATGTGCATCAGAGCATGGAAGTTGTTGCATGTGGTTGTGAATAGAGTAAATTAAACTTATAAAACCAGAAAGACAGAAACTATGTCATCATATAACATTAACTTCTTCTCCAGCAATATCATAGATTACAGTTTTACCCATTACTGTTTTGCTGAAGTAGAATGAACTATGAATCACATTTTCATTGCTCCTTCCATATCTGATGTTTTTTAATTGGTTAGTGCCTCCTGGCACCAGTTTTGGCTAAGAGACTAAATGGAGTAATATCCAAATAACTGGAGCAAACGCTCCATTGTCTTTTTAAAAAAAATGTTAGATGGTTTAAGGAGTTCCTCAGTGTTCTTACCAAAACCTGATAATATCTTCCATCAAGATCAGCAGTTCCCTCCAGTTATAGACCACTAGATTAGGGCAGTTCCAGGTCAGTCTAAAGTAGTTGGGATGAAAGTCAACACTTCCAAGTATTGATCCATTGTTCTTTGATAGAAATGGTGGAGTAAGTTTGATGGGCATATTAGTTCAGTTTCTGGCATGATTTGGATATTGTACCAGTGAACCTCTTAATTAGCTGAATTAGTCAATTCGCATTTCAGTCTTGTCTGTGGTTGATGTATTTGGGGATGAACCTATTCAATGAGTTCATTAATTCAAGCATCTAGAATGACTTTTCCGTATAAAGTGACTATGCTAGGTCTAATTTGATAAGGATGCCTCCTGGGAGACTGCATTTGGATGTTTTCTTACCATTTTCAAGCAATAGCTAACTCCTAGATCATATTCGCTTCAAAAAGTATTTATAACCTTTTGTAGGTACAATATGTGTTTTAAAATTAGATAAAAAAGTCAAAAAATGCACACAATAATCCATAATTACAAACTGTAAACCTCCATCCAACCATCCAATATTGTTTGGGATTGTTCCAAGTTGGGGTTGGGATTGTCCTTAAATTGAAGTCTGTTCTTATATTTTGTCAACAGCAGTTGAATTTTAAAAGATGAATTGAAAGTGAAACTGAAATCCTAAAAATCTTCGAACAAATTATTTGTGTAAAGGCCACAGAATTGCTTTGGAATTACATTTTCAACGGTTTTAGAAATAATGCGGATATGGATATTAGTCTATAATTGGCTAAAAATCCTGGGTCACAATTGTTTTAAGCAGCAGCTTGATTACACCTACATTATTGACCTTTGGTACATAGCCTTTTTCTAAAGAAAGATTGACTGAAGGCAGCCCAGGAACGTCTATGGGTAAAAAGCAATTAACAGGAATTGGGGTCATATTGATGATTCTAAAACTGTTGTACATGAAGATCTAACTGTAATACGTGTGTTGAAGTATGGTGAATTCTTTCTTTATTAGTTACAGTTTTATTTGTAAAAGAAAGTAATGAAGTCACTGCTGCTAATAGCTGAGGGAAAATTAGGCTCATTATGCTGCTATAGGCTTAGCAGTCTAAGCCTATAGCAGCTATAACTAAGTATAAGCTTTATCAAAGAGGAAGGTTTTAAGCCTAGACTTAAAAGTAGAGAGGGTGTCTGCTTCCTGAATCTGAACTGGGAGCTGGTTCGGCAGGAAAGAAACTTGATAGCTAAAGGCTCTGCTTCCCATTCTACCTTTGGAAAATCTGGGAACCACAAGTAGGCCTGCATTCTGAAATCGAAGTGGTCTACTGGGATGATATGGTGCTATGAGGTCTTCTATATATGATGGAGCCTGACCATTCAGAGCTTTATATGTAAGAAGCAGGGTTTTAAATTCTATTCTAGATTTAATGGGAAGCCAATGGAGAGAAGCTAGTGAAGGTGAAATATGATCTCTCTTGCTAGTTCCAGTCAGCACTCTTGCTGCAGCATTTTTGCATTAATTGAAGGCTCTTTAGGGAGTTACTGGGGCATCCTGAAAGTAGGGAACTACAGTAGTCCAACCTAGAAGTAACAAATGCATGGAGTAGTTTTTCGGCATCACTTTGTGACAGAATGCTGCTAATTTTGGCAATGTTCCGTAGGTGGAAGAAGGCTGTTCTAGTGATTTGTTTTATATGTGAGATAAAGGACAAATCCTGGTCAAAAATAACTCCAAGGTTCCTTGTAGTAGTACCGGAGGCCAGACTTATGCCATCTAGAGTAACAATATTGTTAGACATCATATTACTGGGATTATTTGGCCCATATACTTTAGAAGTAAAAATTGTGGGACATCCAGGCCTTTATGTCTTGTAGGCTTGAAGCTTGATTAACTGATTTTTTTTCATCTGGTTCCATAGATAGATATAGCTGGGTATCATCAGCATACCAATGGAAATTTAAGGAGTGTTTTCTAATAATGTTGCCTAAAAAGACATATATAAAGTACAAAGTATTGGTATTTGGTATTGGTATTTATTGGTAAATAATGTTTCAATGCTGTATGTAAGGACAAGGTCTAGGGTGACTGAAAGAGTGAATGGGTTTATTTACATTTTTAGAAAAAATTATTGAATCTAATAATGAATTAAATGCAATGTTGAGGCTGTTACTGTCAGCATCTATGAATGTTAAAGTCATCCACTATAATGACTTTATTGGTACTAAGCATTAAATCAGATAGAAAACCTGAAAATTCAATCAAAAACTAATGTTTATTAGTAAGTTTGAGTGGAAGCTTGTAGCTATTCCCCCATCTTGGCCTATATTTATAGGAATATGATAATTAATATGACTTGAAGAGGTTGACTCATTGAGCCTGACATATTCTTCCTGCTGCAGTAGAATTTCTATAAAACCTGTTTCCCATATAAGCTCTAGTCAATATTAGAAGAACTCTGCCTTGGACATTGTCCAGTGTGGCCTTTCAGACATGTAACACACAGTGGGAGATAGTCCACTAGATTTCTATGTGCAATCAGCGCGCACAACATGATATAAAATGTAAAACTCAGGAAACAGTGTTTTGTTTACAGCACATCACAGCCTTGCAACTAATAAAAAAGGTTCTATCACTTGACAACAGTGGCAGTTGGGTGATTGAAGCATCTTCAACACGCCCACTAGCTTGCTTTTATTCCTCCAGACAATTTGGGACTGAGCAGTGTGCTGCATGCACACGGTCATGCACAAAATACGGACATTGCATTAGGGGGCTCGAAGGATATAGTCCGAATGATGTCACCAGTGTTTCACTCGGACAGTTTTGTTTACACATAAATACAAATTCAGAATAATGTCAGAATGGCAAAGAATGTCAGAAAGGTGCTTAAGACAAAATAAATCAAATTGATGATCACTTATCAAGTCATTTACTAGCAAAGATTTAGACGAGAGAGATTTAATATTTAATAATCCACATTTAATTGTTTTGGGGGTTTGTCCTGTAAGAGGAGTAGTCTTTTGGTTTATGTAATTTAGTTGGTTGGGCAACAAACAGTCTCAGATTAAAGCACAGGTGGTTGGAATCACACCAGTTCACAAAGTCTATGATGAGTGACTTGTAGTCCAGCTCATTCCCGTCAGACACACAGCCAATAATGGCTGAGGCATGAGAGAACTTCTGGAGATGACAACAGTCTGAAGTATAAAGGGTGAAGTGAAACGATGAAAGCACCATTCTGGGCCCCCAGTGCTGCAGTCTAATGTACTGTGGCCCATTGGTGGGGCAGCCAGTTGTCCATCCACTCCTGCCAACTCCAGCCACCCAGGCTCTGACAATCTCCAGGTGAGTCAGCAGGTAGATGACAGCTTGTTTTACCCTGATGTCTGGCCTGTAAGCAAACAGCATCACTGTCCTTGCCACAGGCTAAAGGTGACTGAGAATGAGCCTCTCCGTGGTTTTTATCAGGTGAGAGGTCAAGCCAACAGGGGTGTAGTGGTTTGGCTGCTTGGCGTATACAGTCTAAGGATTCGTTACCACACAGGAGGTCTTCCACAGGAAAGGGTCCTTTTCCAGTCTGAGGTTCAGGTTGAAAACGTACATGAGCAGTTCACAGAGCCAAGCAACAAGGTCCCTGAGCAGTCTGGGGCTTATCCTCTCTGGTCCTACAGCTTTCTTGTTTTTCAGCCACCTCAATTCTCTCCTCACCTGGTCGGATTTTAGCAGCCTCTCTTGTTCCTCCATATCTTTCCATCTTCTCTGCTTAGAGAAGTGAAGTGCCATCTTGATAACAGTATATCGTATTGTTTAACTTCACTGTGCCACTGTTACATTTTCAATATCTCAAGGCACACTAACTGCTTATTTGCAATCACAATCACACACACGATGGGGCGGCTGCTATGAGCAAATAAGTTAGGGTTTAGTGTCTTGCTCAAGGCCACGTCAACATGTGACCAGAGAGCCAGGGAGTGAACCAACAACTGTGGGATTGGTGGATGACTGCTCTACTTTCCTGCACCACAGTTGCTTCTACTTGTCTATTTGCAAACAGTACTCCGCCACCGGTGATACACTGGACTAGTGTTGGGAAATTTGTATTAGTGTTTTTTTATATTCTAATGCTTTTATTGTATATTTGGATATTTTTTTATGTAGGTTTGTGCCTTATTATACTATTGTACTACAAAATCCCTTTCAGTGAACATGTACACTTAGTAACACTGAAGAAGTTTGTGATGCTTGGTTCAGTAATCAGTGTTACTCATGGGCACGTAGTCAAACACCAGTCTGGGCTTAACAGGTAGGTAATCACATGGAGTGAAAAACACATGCATATCAAAAATGGGCATGGCATGGAAAATATTCTCTTCGTGATGGCATGGTTACAAGGGTCCGTGATGAACCTTGATTTCCTACTGGCAATTAGCAATACTCATAATCCTTAGCTTAATAGTCAGCAACAGAGAGGATCAATGGGAAGCTGTTACTCACTAAACCAGAGCGGCAGACAGAGTCAGGTCAATAAACGTGGTCAAAAAAAGTACTTGTCTTCAGGGGAAGATGTGCCCTTGGTCCTTCCATTGCTGCTTCTGTCCTGATTGGATCATATATTATTGAGAATGAGATATAACCTAGACTTGTCTTAAGAAAGGATTCTTAGGTTTGTAAGGAAAAGGTTTATTGTTTAGCCATTTCTATTCTAATTTACAGTAAAGATGATTCATATTATTGGTTTACTAGACATTAAGATGAGTCATAGGTGTCTTCTTGGCCTCCTTCACTAAGCGCCACTCAGTTTTTAAGGGCAGCATACTGTAAGCACCTATACACTTTTTCCCATTTTTATTCTATTTCTTAATGATATTTTAACTATACTACAAGAGATATTTAATGTTCTTGTAACCACCACCTGACTTAGCTTTTCAATAATCTTTTAGGGAGTTGATTGAATAGTGTAGATTTTGTCCAGTATACTGATTCACTTATTTTGTGACTTTGGTAACCAATTGTCTTCACAATTGTCTTCATGACAGTGATGATTTAAGAGTTACTTGGTCTAAATGTTGAATCTATGCTGTTACTTATTTTATGTTTTAAATTTTTAATTATTAAAGATTAATATTCTTAGAGATCTGTTGCCACTTTGACGTGTAAGTCTTTTTAGGAATTTTTGTGTTAAAAACAAAAAATGAAAGCTTAAAAAAATGTAAGCTTTTTTACCCCTTGTACTTTGTCATTGCAGTACATTGTTTAGTTATAGTAACTTTCAGCTAATCATATGTTTTTGTGTTATTAAAACAGTCAAGAAACTTGTATGATAATACAAATACTGGAGAAAAAAATACAAATCTAACTATAATATCTATATTTATATAAAAACTGATCTTATAATTGTTTCTTAAAACATGATAATTTTTTAACTAAATATGGCTTTACCAACTTGTGTTTTTATCAACTTGTTAGCCATATTATGTAGCAAATTAGTTTCAAGTATTTATCACCAAGATTTTAATCAAAAAGATGATGACTCATAGCATCTTGTTGATTAAAGGTTCCTGATGCACAATCTTAAGTCTGTCCATATTTGCATGGAAATAATAAAAGTGTGTTGTAATTGAGTCCTTTTTTGACAAAAGAAGAAACTATGCCTTTCTGTAAATCCATTTTTGCATGTTTTCAATAGAGACTTCATACTGACTTGTTGTTGTTCAGGATTACATGATACACATGTGAATGGTCAGAAGATGCATGCCTCTGTGTGAGGTAATCTATTTTGTGGGATGTCTGTCGACTACTGAAATAACATCACGTGAATATGTCCTACATAACTTAATGTCCTTGAAATGTATTGTAACTTATTGTTTAGTATAATATGCATTTGTTTTTGAAAGAATCAAATTTTTTACTACATATTGTTTTTAAAGAAATTACTAAATTTTGTAAATTTAGTGACTAATCTCTGTTCTATGTTTTGTTGTGTGAGTGTTATGCTCTATTTACCGTAATTTTTTTTTTTGCGTCATTTTAAATAGTTTTTTGTGATTAACAGTGATGAAACATTTGGCAGGTAATTATTAAGTAATTATGTCTTTGCTGGGTAGTGGTGTAGTAAATTACTAAAATGTCACTACGTAATAGTTCTAAAGTGGTTTTGGTCTATTTTATATTTATTGGAAACAACATCCTGACTCCAGCTCTGCATTACACGCAGAGGTGACACTAATGTCAATCTTCTCATCTTATTTTAAAAGAAAGTGAACAAGTATATATTTCCAAAATATTATACTTTTTTTCACTACTTTTGCATTTAGTGCATTTTTTAAAATCATGATATCAAGGTTAACGTCATTGTTACAAGGCCAAGGGTAATTAGCAGGGAAGCCAACGCCCAGGTTCATTGGACTGTTCTAATCCTGTTAAAGGACTGTGGTTGAAGTTTGACTCATAACCACAAAGGCTGGTGAATGAGAATACATTTTTTTAACCTCAACAAGGCTCTTAGATCTCTGCCCAGTCTAATAGTAATAGTAATAACCTGTAGATTAGGAGCATCATGCATGTACCATGATACCTTACATAACAGTGTTTCCAACAGACTTCCTATTTTTCTCTTTGATGTTTTGTTAATACCTAGAAATGCCACATGCCTTATCCACCCAGCTGAATAAAAATCACCTAATTAATATCCTGACGCATTTCAAAAGTAGTTACAAGTCTGACAAAATTTTAAAGATTGTGTTGTTGCTGGTGTGTACTTATTTATTATTAGTAAAGATAAACAATTGGATTACTTCATGTTATTTGTAGAGAATTATCTGCGTGTTTCAACAGTGTTTGACTTCCACAGGGGGACCAAAGGCAAAGACATCAGCACCATCAAGTCGCTAAGGGTTCTCCGTGTACTCAGACCTCTCAAGACCATTAAACGTCTGCCAAAACTTAAGGTTTGTCTCCAATGCATTTATATGTTTATTTATTTGAGATTTATTTCCTTATCCATTTTTGCATCTATCCCAATCATCCTAATTTTAATTTTATTAATTTATTATTTAATTTTAATGAATTATTATTATTATTATTGTTATTATTATTATTATCTTAAATATTCTTAAATTCTTATTTTTAAGAACTTTAAATAAATATTTATATTTAGTAATTTGGCAGATGCTTTTATCTAAAAAATAAAGCAACTTACAAGTGAGGTACAAGGCAAGCAAAAATCTAGATGAAGGAGAAATCTTTGAACCAAAGAGGAAGTGTTTCTGATTCATGAGATGGAAGTGCAAGAAAGAGTAGAACGTTTTTTGTTTGTTTGTTTGTTTGTTTGTTTTTAAGATTTAAGCACATAGGAAGGTATGGAGTTCTGTTTTCAGCAGTTGTATAGTGCTGGGACTATCAGACATCATTCGTTGGCAGAGCACAGGGGTCGGGAGGGGTTGAAGACCTGAGTGAGGGAGTTGAGGTAAGCAGGAGCTGTTGAGTTGACCAATCTGTAAGCAAGAGACAGATGTTTGATCCTGATACAGGTACAGGCTATTGCAGAGATCTGAAGAGTGAGTAACACAAGTCCTTTTTGGCTGATAAAAAATCTAGCATGCTGCCGAATTGTGGATCATCTACAAGGATTTGACTGTGCATGCCAATAACCCCAACAACATGGCATTGCAGTAATCGAGACAAGTTAATACTTTCACTTGCACAATGAGTTGGGTTGTATATTCCGAGAGGTAGGGTCTGATCTTTCTGATGTTCTAGAACGCAAATCTGCATGCCTTAGAGACTGAGGAGATGTGGTACGTGAAGCTCAGTTGGCTCAGTTAGCTATAAAAGTTTTCACCTTTGTGCTGAGCTTCTTCATTGCCATTAACAGGTTGTTTCCCATCCTTGCTGCAATAAGAGCTCCAAATAACTCAAGTCGAGGCAGTGTGAGTTTACTAATGGTTGCTAGTCTTGACTTGGACAAGACCAATCTGGTCTTTTAACATCTGGTGTCTGTCCTTGGATTTATGCTACCACTCCATAAGCTCTTACACTAGTATCCCAGAACATGTATATAGATAGATTGGGGTCTTTTCTTCTGTTTTTTTGTTTGTTTGTTGGTTTGTTTTGTTTTGTTGTTGTTGACCCTTCAAATCTATTCTGGCCAATTTTTAGAATAGAGTTCTGGTGCACCTCGTCTCCATGGTAACTCTTCTTCGTACCGTAACTTTGTTTTACCTGTCTTACCTGTTAGTTTTTGTTTTGTTGGGCCTCAATGTCTCTAATTTGCTTGGAGACTTTGTTACCCAGAATGCATGCAGCTGGTCTGAAACCTTGATAACTTCCTTGATGAACTTCATGCATGAAACTTTTATGCATGAAAATTGTTTCTCTAACGCAAAACTCCTCTGACTTCCACTATTCAGGAGGCGACGTACCTTGCCTATTCACTTGGTTCTGTTCACTGTTCACTCACTGTTTGTCTCTTGCGTTCCCTTAGAGTGTTCAGTTTGTTCACCTTTATCACACAATGGTGTTATCTCCAATAAAAAATGCACAAAATCCCCTTCATTCTTCAGATTTTGGCAATATGGCATTGCCCAAGACGTACAAAACATCTGCCCATCTTTCTTAGTTTTTTGTTTTGTAGACGCAGTGTTTTATTAGTGGACTGATTAATGGCCAGGGCCGTCACAGAACAAATAGCCTTGTGGAGTGCTCGGACAGCCTGTGTAAAGTGCCGATGCTGAGGGCAGGCTGGGTTTCTTTAACCTTGCTCCAATGCTTACATTTGGCTTTAAACGCAGTTGATGTGTAGACTGAGAGTCTAAGTTTGTTTGGCCCCCACCTTTGGTTAAGTTTTAAGTTAAGTTGGTCTCTGCTTTCAACTTCCTTCCACAGGGAGTTAATGACCTCAGGAACCTTCATCTCTTAAACTTGTTTTCCGTGTGTAAGCAAGAGCAAGATCATCTGGTATCATTTGAGGTAATATAGGGCACAGCAACCCTCCATAAGTGTCTGAAACCATTCCCAAGGATCTAAGCTTATGATCTGTACCTGTCTTATGGTGACAATGTCTGAGGATTTTCTTACTGGGGTCAGGTTCACCAGTTTGTTTCATGTGAGGACTCACAACTGAGTCCTTTCTCTGAAAGCTGTCTTTGAGCAGTAATTTTTAGTTATTTTATTTCTTGCTACAGCACTTGCTGCTGGGGCCACATAGTATCATTTGAGATACATTTTCAGTTTTATTTAATTCTCTGTTCTCATGAATGGATCTCGAATAAGTCCCAGAATTTCTGCCATTTCAATGTTTCGATATCATATTTTCAATCTCAATCTCAAGTTCTATGAGATTTCTTTGCTAAACCGACAGTATGGACAGCGGGTCTCGTAAGTGGTTTCTACTGATACAGTCCTTATACACTTACTCTTCAATTGCCCGGTTGTAACTTCAATGCGGACGCTCTTACAACTCCACACTTCTGTTTCAGTCTCTGCAAATGCTCCATCATTTTTGTTCTGGCTCTACTTTAGCTGTTGAGCTAGTTGCAGCTATTCTCAGATCTAAGCTTCCTGGGTTTTGTCACCAACAAATGTGGATAACTGTAACTGCTACAAAAACGTCTGGAGTCAGGCATTTGCAAACTTAAACCCTACTGAACGATCACAGTATTACGTTAGATATGCATGGAATACAAGTTTGTTATTCTTTCCTGCTAGGAAACTTACAATTTTTACTCTCTTTTACATCTCCTTTATTCAACTCTAGTTTCTACATTAGCCAATATGACCACCTTGTGTTTCAAGTAATTTCACTTAAATTTTAATACCCAGCACAGAAATGAAATGTTCCAGTGTTTATAATATTTAAACTATTCTAAACTGCATAATCATTTATAATGAATTAATGCACAAATTAACTAAAGATACAACAAGTCAAGTTGCCATGACTTAAATTCCATTTAACCAGATTTTACAGTAGATTTTAAATCAGATTAGAAAAAGACAGTAAAAGTAAAGTACCTGCCCTTTTTTTTGTTTTATTATTTTAAATAACCTTTAAATCCCTTAATTGGATATACTTTTTGATTTTTTTTTTTTTTTGCTTTCCTCTCTGCTACATCTTATCTTTGTTACTGTGCACCCTGTGTTTGAATTTTTAATAATCCTTTGCAAGTATATTGTAATCGTTAGCTAGCCAGAAAAACCTGTGAATGTTTCCAAATAGATTAACTGTCCCACATATGTCCACAATGATACAGAAACAAGTTCATGTGAGGAGTAAATTTTTTAAGAGCACCATGACCAACGTAATTCAGAAATCATTTTCTACTTAATTCCGAAATTTATTTTGTGTATATGCTTGTTTGTTTCCTCAGGCAGTGTTCGACTGTGTGGTGAACTCTTTGAAGAATGTGCTGAACATCCTCATCGTTTATATCCTCTTCATGTTCATCTTTGCAGTCATTGCAGTTCAGCTCTTCAAAGGAAAATTCTTCTACTGCACAGATGAATCCAAGGGCCTGGAGAAGGACTGCAAGTTGGTCAAAAATTCCCAACTTCCTTATTTTGTATTTGGGAAACTATAGAATTATAGACTGTCAAATTTTAATGTGGTTAATACCTTGTAACACCACTCAGTTTTATGTACAGTATGCTTTTATCACTTTCAGAGGACAGTTCCTAGACTATGATAAAGATGAGGTTGCTGCCATGCCCAGAGAGTGGAAAAAATACGAGTTCCATTACGACAATGTGCTGTGGGCCTTCCTGACCTTATTCACTGTATCCACTGGGGAGGGCTGGCCAACGTAAGTGTAGAATGACATAGTCATAGTTAAACTATTCCCATCTGTGATGCATTTGGAACCTGAAAAGATGATTCATTTAAGGTTCAAATTAAGAAGTAAATCCCCTATCCTTTTAAGACATTTAGATGTATGTAATCAACAAATTCAATACAATTAAAATATATAGTTTTCTTAGTGAAATACTTGTACTTTTGTACTTTAAAAAGATTTTAGAGCAAATAATTAGTATTTACATTTGAGTAAAGATTTTGAAGTGGTATTTCTATTTGTTATAAAGTATTTACGAGAGCTTAGATGTAAATGGTCTGCACTTATATAGTGCTCTTACCTTGTTGGTACCCAAAGCGCTTTACAATGTTTTTCATTCACCCATTCAAACTCATAATCACACATCAATGGGGGAGCTTCTACGTAGCTGGCCTATACTTACCGGGAGCAACTACCCAGGAATTGAACAGATAACCTGGGAGTTGGTGGATGACTGCTCTCCCTCCTGAGCCACAGTCACCAAATGTAGAGTATTAGGTTTCTGTATTATTATAATCTCTCATTATATGCTCATACACAGAAAATCATATACACCTATTTTTTGCAATTTTGGCCGACACCAGTATTTAAACACTGGTACTGAAAAAAGCCCTAAGCAAAAGGATTATTATTATTATTAAACATTCTCAAACAGCTTTTCAGGAGTTATATATTTTTTTGTTTGTTGGGGGGTTATAACATTACAGAGCGGAATATGATACTGTGTCTCATTCCCTAATTGTTGTGTTGTGCTGTACTCTTTTTGCAGTGTCTTGAAGCACTCTGTGGATGCCACATTTGAAGATCAAGGTCCTAGTCCAGGCTACAGGATAGAAATGTCCATCTTCTATGTGGTCTACTTTGTGGTTTTCCCTTTCTTCTTTGTCAACATCTTTGTTGCTCTGATCATCATCACCTTCCAGGAACAAGGAGACAAGGCCTTGTCTGAGTGTAGCTTGGAGAAGAATGAGGTAAAGAGTAGTGATGACAGAAAAACTTTAGGCTGTACCTTGTTTGGACAGGAAGTCTCTTCTGCACTAAACTGCCATCTTTATCTCTGTTGACTTTCTTATTTAGTTATTTGGATACCCTTAAAATATGACTACCCTAGTATAATCTCTGTTTGTTCTAAAACCTTTTCCTTCTCCACACTTAACACCGGGGAAGTGCTCTATCACTTCTAAAGTGGTAGAGGGTCCATATAGTGTGCTCCAGAAATTTTACTTTTGACTCATCAAACGAATCAAAACCAAAGCAAATAACGTATGTTAAATTGTCCAAGTATAGGCTCATATTTGGGTATACAAACATGTTATAAACAAAACAAACAATTTGTTTTACACATATAGGGAATCACGCTGGAGGTTTACTAATAAGTGATAATTCTGTATTTACAGCTTCAAATTCTGTTTTATAATGAGATTACTGAATTACAAATTGGAGACAAAGAGCCCATTAAAATGAGTTTGAAAATAGTAATAATAACACAGCTGATTTAGAAATAAACAGTGACGTGAGAAAAGAGGGCATGCATGTCAAGTCAAGTCAAGTCAAGTCAAGTGGCTTTTATTGTCATTTCTACTATACACTGTGGTACACAGTACACAGTAGAAGTGTAGTAGCGTGTGTAGTAGATTGTGTGTAGACTCATACAGGGCAGTTCATATCAGTTTAAACTTAAGTCAGTTGGGCAGACTGAAAAAACAAGGAAACATTATTCCATAGTGATAATGTCTCTTTCATGCTGCCACTCTGCTGCTATTTGCAGCCTTTTTGCACTTTGATGGCTGATCTAACAGTTCTACACACAGTTGCGTAGTTTCCATGCTAAATAGAATAATTTAGCACATACACAATCACACTTTCAATCAACATAAAATATATAATACCCTGATAGTAGGTAGTAGATAATAGTAGTTTGTTGCTCTTTTAACTCACCAACTATGAGAACTTATCTTAGTCTGCAAATCAAAGTAAATTACATTAGATTTACCAACACAATACACACAATGTGCAGCAGTGTGAAGAATTACCAAATTGATGAACTGAATGGTTATAGCTATGGTAGGAGAGAAAAAATAAAGCTGAATGGTTGTTTATGGTTTAGTAAGAATTACACTTATTTTACTCATAGACCTCCAACCATTTTTAGTTACGAAAAACACATTTGGATGAGCTTAATGTAAAATTTGTTTGTGAGTTGTCATAATTTGTTTAAAATGTTTTATTAACAAAACTGGCAGTAGCAAACCTATAACTATGAAACAGAACAGTGTCAAAGCCACCATAATTAGGGATCTGTGAATACATTTTTAAATTCATTGTAGTGGTGTAGAGAGCCAAAATGGTAAAAATTGTGTAAATACATACACATGCAAATGTAAAAAATAAATAAATAAATTAATAATAATTCAGTTTATGTATAAAGCACTTTACATTTGTTAACAAATCTCAAAGTTGATGGAAAAGCCTAAATAAATGAGTACATAAGTATAACAAATGCCGATGTTTACAGTACATACATTCAAGAGAACTTAGGAAATATAAAAATAATGATAAAACAATATGAATATGAATGATATGATATGCTGTTCTCACTGCAGTCATCAAAAACCCAAGCCAACACAACACCTATTGCAACCTTTTAGAGAGTTTAATTGATGCTTTCAGACACAATAAAATTAACTTAACTTTGCTTAAGATAATTCTTTTTTGCAAATGACTTCATCCTCCAGTAGTTGTACACAGCTAAAGTACCCAATGTTTTGTGAACTCCATGTATTCCAGTTCAATATGTGCTCCTTTTTGGCTTCTAGAACATAATGTTACTTACTACTTTATTATCAATTGTCCACAGTTAATAAAAACTGAACCTTTTTTAAAACTTTTTAAATAATGATCACAGTGAAGGAGAGGTGTTTTTTCTGTCTTACAGAGGGCTTGTATTGACTTTGCCATAAATGCCAAACCACTGACACGCTACATGCCTGAGAACACACAATCCTTTCAGTACAGAATGTGGAAGTTTGTAGTATCAGCTCCATTCGAGTACTCCATCATGATCATGATTGCTCTCAACACGGTGGTACTCATGATGAAGGTAAGAACTTTCTTAATAAATACAATATAGATTTAATGCATTTTTTTTCAGCTATTTTATGATTTAATTCATTAGTTCGGGTAGTTTGACATTTTGAGAATTTTTTTTAACCATTTCACTAAAAGTCAGATATTGTTTAATCTGTACAACAGTCCAATTGTTTCACATTTTCAAAACAATTGGGATGGTTTGTAAATTGTTTAAAAAAAGGGAATACAACTTGTATGAATTCCACAAATTCATCCCTGCAGACTTGCAAACTGATAACGTAAGATGGTCCCTCTCCATTTTTAAGCTGGAGAATTTCACAACTTTAATTTCCCTGTTTTGCATTTTTTCTCAGTTTATGAAATCCTAATCTTTATTATTATTATTATTATTTCTACTTTTTCTTCTGATTGCCATGTTCTCATGTTATTTGGCACTTAAATACTTTCTAAAGAATGGAAAGACCATTCAAATTTTCAGCAAATCACAACACATTTAGCTATCTTTTATTCTGCTTTTTAATATCTTTCACAGATTTTGAATAACAAAGTTTCTGTTCTAGGTACTTTTTGGAAAATGTTCTACTTCTCCATTAGTGTGTATTGCAGAATGGTGACTAGTGACTGTGACTTACGGTTCTTTCAGTATATAGGCAGAAGCGGAGAGAGTGCTGTCCGAAAGTCCCATGGGACCCGATTATAATGGAGGTCCATAAATTTACCTCAAATCACAAATGGGGGCTGTTTTAAAATTGCAGCCCTGCTTTCATTTTATTGAGTATCATCAAATAAAGTCTATCACCATATCAGTGAAGCCCTCTGGCGCTCACAGTTTTTACATTTTTTTTAACAGGACTAATAATTTTTCACATTTTGCGAGGCAAAGTCTGATCAGTTTATAACCTTTATAATGATGAGATGTAAATGGTTCTGCATACTTCAAAGATTCAACATTAACATGATGTTTTGAAATCGTCAGTTTAAAAATTCTTTAGAGTTAAACTTTGTACGGAGCGATTACTTTTCTACAGTTTCCAGGATTTTTATGCTACTATTTTATGCTCTTTTTTTAAATTGTTTTTTCACATTTTTATAGTAAACCTTTTAGCTATTTTTGAATAGTTCAGCTTCGATTCAGTTTTCAGCAAAAACAAACATTTCAATTCGAAAGTTGTTTTTCTTTGGTTATGATTATTACGCAACTTTAAGTTAAAGTAAACAGCTGCTTGCTCTAGATTCATACATAACTGTCAGATATGAGAGGTACTGATGTTGATTATTTCATGTAACTCAAGAAAGCAAAAGACTACAAAATGTCAAACTGTTCCTGCAAGCCACCGTATAAAAATTTAAAATAAAATCAGCATCAGTGTAATTTTAAACCCCAATTACTCCCATCCTTTAGTTCCATGGAGCTCCAGAGTTCTATGAAGCAATGCTGAAGAACCTCAACATAGTCTTCACCACTCTGTTCTCACTGGAATGTATCCTCAAGATCATTGCTTTTGGGCCTCTGGTGAGTACAATTTATGTAGAAACTCTAAATGTCCTGAGTAATGTAAACAACTAATGGTTTTCAACAATTGTTTTTCAGAACTACCTAAAGGATGCCTGGAATGTGTTTGATTTTGTGACAGTCCTGGGGAGCATCACTGACATCTTGGTGACTGAAATCAATGTAAGAGCACCCTTCCAAACCTTTCTGAGTTCACACAACACTTCTGTCATGGTAATCAGCTAGGACAGTCTGTAGACCATGTTTTATGCAAACAAGCTAACTAGCTACATCAGTAACAATCTTGGCAGTGGTCCAGGGAACCTAACAGCTTTAGATGAAAAAAGCATGGTAGAATTGTGAGCAAGTATTTTGTTTATTTGTTGACCTTTCTGCTGTTCTTATTTCCTCATTCTCTACTCTTTCTCTCTTAAATTCTTTTTATATCTTTCTGTATGGTTTCTCTCTTTTACATTCTCATCTTGTTGATTGTTCTCAACGACGTTGCCATATTCTGGTCCAACACATCACTAGACAACAGTAAGTGACTTTCTGTTGCCTTTCTATGCTCTTAGCTCGCATAATGGCTTCCTTAAAAGTGCTTTTTTTTTGGCAACTGGTCTTGGTTGTAGTCCTTGAAGATGTTTCACCTCTCATCCAAAAGGCCTCATTATATCTGACCAACTCAGAGAAGCAGGCATATGAACTGATGTGTAGGATCGTTGACACTTGATGATTGTCTGGGGGTTATTGTCCCACCCTTCTTTAATGTGTGTTACTTGTGTTAGAGCAGTGGAACCTATTTAAGGTCCTCAAGGACCCCAGCCCTGTTTGTTTTCCATTTATTGCCCTACCCACAATTTTTTACCTGGATATATCTGCAGGTGGGTTTGGTCAGTCAGTAGTCAGTAGTGCAGGGATAGTTGGAAAATGGGGCTGTGGCTATTGAGGACTGCATTTGGACTGTGAATGACTGAAGTGATGAAAGAACTGCATTGTAAGTAATTGAAAAGTGATGCCATAGGCCACTTTTGTTGAGCAAGGGTCATTTGAGCTTGAGGCAATTTGATAATAACGGGTGAAGCCTTTTGGATGAGACATTAAACATCTTCAAGAACTAAAATAAAGTCCAGTTGCCACTGACTAACCTGTTTGGAATAACAATGACAAGGAGAACCTTTTGATATATACAATTTTGTCCAGCATTGTGTTCGGAAGAGTAAAAAAAAACAATAGTGATACTTTAATCCTTTTCAAATATGTACCTTGCTTTATACAGAGAATGTGACCATAATCCTTCATTGTGCATGTATGAAGCTCCCACGTCATTTTTGTGTAAATCACAATGACAAATGAAAGTAAAAAACAATCACAATAAAAAAAACATTATGTAACACATTCAGCATTACCCAGAACTCTGTCTTCTCGACTCGGTTACCACCAAAAATTTGCCATCATAAACCTAAATCCAAAAAATATATAGAAACACACATATACTGGGATATTTTCATATAATCTTTATGATTGAATTATAACAGTTTGGTCACCTTTTTTTATATGAAGTCTTTTATTTGTTTGCATTGATCTTATTGTCACATACTAAAGGTACAATAAGCATAAGGCCATAGCATCAGACTGTTTGTACTGACACACACGCACTTATCGGCCACATTGTTAGGTACACCTGTTTAACTGCTCATTGTTCCAATATCTAATCAGCTAATCACATATCAACAACTGAGTGCATTTAAGCATGTAGACATGTTCATACTGAGCATCAGATTGGAGAAGAAATGTAATTTAAGTGACTTTAATTGTGGGAAGGTTGTTGGTGTCGCATGGACTGGTCTGAGTATTTCAGAAACTGTTGATCTTCTGGGAATTACACACACAACCATCACTATAGTTCAAAGAATGGTCTGAAAAAAAAAATCCAGTAACTGGCAGTTCTCGGGGTAAAAATCCCTTGTTTATGCCAGATGTGATAAGATACTGGCTAGGAAGATTCAAACTTATAGAAAGGCAACAGCAACTCAGATAACCACTTGTTACAAATGAGGTTTGCAGAAGAGTGACATTTGAATGGATGGGTCAGAATTTGACATAAGAAAACATGGATCTGTCCAGCCTTGTATCGAGCTGGTGCTGTAATGTGTGGGTGATATTTCCTAGACACATGCTGTGGCCCTTAGTAATAATTGAGCATTGTTTAAATGCCTGGTGAGTGTTGGCCAGGTTTATAGCATTTCCCCCATCGGTGTGTGAATGTGAATGGGTGAATAAGAAAGAGTGTAAAGCACTTTGAGTGACAATAGGTAGAAAAATGCAGACATTTACCATTTATGTGCAGCCAGTGAATCTGCAGCAACTTCATGATGCTACAGTATCATGCCATTATTGACCAAAATCTCTAGGGAATTGTTTCCAGCAGTTTGTTAAACAAAACAAAAAAAGATTGGGCAGTCCTGAAGGCAAAAGGCAAAACTCACCCTTTTGCAGATTTGATACTGAATGCTCTTTCAGGATAATTTGTGATTTACAGTCATAATTTAAGTAATATAAGTGTGGGTTTATTTCTGGGTCATAAGGGTATTTTGGTTGGCAAGTGTTTAATATCCCAATTGTCTTACAGGACAGGCTGCTGAACCTGAGCTTCCTGAGGCTGTTCAGAGCTGCACGGCTTATTAAACTCCTAAGGCAGGGTTACACCATCCGTATCCTGCTTTGGACCTTCGTCCAGTCCTTTAAGGTGCTCACACAAATGGTCACATTTTCACGAACCCATCAACTCGATTCTGGTTCAAATAATGAAGAATGAATATTAATAATTCAGTGTGTTTTGGTTTCCTGTTGTTCCCTTTAGGCCCTACCTTATGTTTGCCTGCTGATTGCTATGCTGTTCTTTATTTATGCCATCATCGGGATGCAGGTGTGTGATGCTATTCTGCTGTGGATACAGAAACCATGTTATTTATACAGCAGTTGGGTTTACCAATAAAATGCTCAGGCATGAAAGTAAACATTGTACATTTTTAAAACAGCACAGATTCATTTCTCACATTTTGTCTCTGCTGTAGGTGTTCGGTAACATTGAGCTAAATGAGGACACAGCTATTAATCACCACAATAACTTCCGCACTTTCTTCCAAGCTCTCATGCTTCTGTTCAGGTATTCAGACTCTTTCACTTTTTGCACAGCTAATTTCCAGGTTATCAGTCCAAACAAAATATACCCTTTCCCTGGTTTATATAAATACTAGTCTTTTGATTTCATAAAGCCAATTTGCAGCAGTTTGTCATTAGTGAGTATGAGCAATGTAAAGGTAGCTGTAGTTTCATATCACATCAAACAATCATTGTAAAGCAAGCTTTCTTTTTGACCTAAACTTAAAAGGCGGTGGCAGGAAATGGTAACAAGCTGTAGTCAATAGCAGAACTTTCTCAAAAGTTAAGAACAACTGTTCTGTCACACAGATACAGTAAATGCTTGAAAGTTAAATCATTCGCTTTGAATTTCTGTAAACACCTGGATGTCAGCTATGATGATGACCGTAATACACAATTGAGAAATAGCATATCTTTAAACAAAATTTTTGGCCAAAGAGGCAATAAAGTAACTTCACTCAGGTATAATGAAATTATCAACCAGGCTTAATATTTCTTTAATCAGAGCCTCTGACTTTTTTTGTGGTTATCAGGAGTGCAACTGGTGAGGCCTGGCATGAGATCATGTTGTCATGTTTAAGTCACCGAGTTTGTGACCAGCGATCAGGATTCCATGGGAAAGATTGTGGGAGTGATTTTGCCTACTTCTACTTTGTGTCCTTTATCTTCCTCTGCTCCTTCCTGGTCAGTACTGAAACACATCTTTATGGTAACAACTTTAACTGCTGACCTGAGACTTTCAGGTCACAGGGAAGACATATATATTCACAACACACTCTAAGTAGCAAAGCTATAGTGCAGCACTGCAACATTTACTGTCACTGATGCAGACAGGATCCTAATGTAAAGCTTTCATTTTACTGTTTGATAATGATCACATCACGCAGGAGCATGTTAGCTCTAAATAGTCTTAATAGCTTTTTTATCTAGCTGGCCAACTTAGGCAGCTTGCAAAGCGAGCTGATTTGCTAAAACACGATCACTAGTTTTTTCAGTTTATTTTAGTTCTGTATTTTGAGAAGGCTGCTATCACTGCTGTTTATTAAAAAAATCTCTGTGTTCCAGATGCTGAACCTGTTTGTGGCTGTCATAATGGATAACTTTGAGTACCTAACCCGAGATTCCTCCATCCTTGGGCCTCATCATCTCGATGAGTTCATCCGTGTTTGGGCAGAGTATGACCCAGCTGCATGGTATGTTCAAGCTTCCTCTCTAGTGTTTACAGAAATCCATAAAAGGGAACCCAACCTAACCTTATTCCTTTCTTCCCCATTAGAGACTAAGGTGACTGAGTGAAGCCTTATAAAACAGGCCGCATTCCTATACATTGTTGTATGCAGTCAGCCCACTGATGACCAGTTTTTTATTACAAGCTGTCCTGAACATCTGTTTATGTATGTGCTTGTTCTTTTTCACAGTGGCCGGATTTCCTATAAGGATATGTACAATTTGTTACGTGTTATCTCACCCCCCCTTGGCTTAGGAAAGAACTGCCCTAATAGGGTAGCATACAAGGTTTGCAAATACCTGACATTTCCGTCACTAGGGTGCTTTGTGTATCTCTATGCCAGAAACAACTTTTAACTGAATGGCTGTGCACCAATGAAATCGCCTTTACACTAGCACCCACCCATCCAAACTGACTGGCTTTGGTTGATGATGGCGGAGTGGAAACAAAGCTTTCAAAGCCATTGCATTATGCAGCATGCTGCCTGCCATGCCTACTTTCTCCTGTCTATAAAGTCTTGATGACAGACACATTTTACTTCCATTTTCCATTAGAGAAGTCCTAATAGCAAAGAAATATTTACAAAAATTTACAAAGATTTTTAATTTTATATTTTTTTAAGTGTGTCTGCTACAGGGAGAGCCAAGCTATGAGTAAAAGACCCAAACAAGAGCTCAGGCTGGCATTGAAACCTTTGTCTCTGTGCAACCTGGTTGGAATACCAGTGGGATGTCTGTAAGCATGCTGAGGCAGACATCCCTGTTACAACGCTGTCATTTCTCTTCCCTCTCATCAGCATAATGTGTGTTAGGTCAACCCATTTTCTCTCTTCTCCTCCCCTCTCCCATCAAATGCGTTCCTTACCATATCATGTTTCCTCTCAGGGATCTTAAGCACCACAGTGATGCATCCTGTGCCCTGAAACAGTGGCCAAGGATGGCATCCACCTTACATCCCACTCTAGGAAATCTATTAACAACAGATTTCTGTTTTTCTTTTCCATTATTCTCTTGTTTGTTTATTTGTTCCCCTTGATCCTCTACTCTTTCTCTAACTCCCCATCCCTCTCTGTCTGCATTTTGTTTATTTTTGATTTCCTTCCATGTGAAGTGGCCGTATCAAGTACCTCGATATGTATCAGATGCTGCTCCACATGTCCCCACCCTTAGGTTTGGGAAAGAAATGTCCACCAAGAATCGCCTACAAGGTAGACCCTCCTCTTGTTCTACCTTCCTCCCTGTGCTCGACAGCCTTTCTTCCATTGGCGTGAACTCAAGCCAATGTCTGTGCCCTGCAGTGTTTCTTGCCTTTTTTTTACTAGCACACATATTTTTGGTAAAAGCCCCAACTTCATTTTTACTGTGTATACTGTTTCTCTGAGCATAGCTAATGACAGTTGGTTGAAAATGTTTTCTTTGTCTTATTTTAAAATGGCAGATTTTCATATTAACATAATATATTTATTGCACATTTAGCTGGTACAAATGTTCCTTCATCAGAAATGTATTATTTTTTTAAATTAAATTATTTAGGGGGATGCAAGGGGTTACATTAATATAATATATAAAAAGTTTTTGATACACTGTTACCAGTTTTTTTTTCCCGGATGAAAGAACATTTGCACTAGCTGAATTTGCATTTAATATTATGTTTATGAAAAAAAAAACACGTGTTACTCATTTTGCCACTTCAAAATAAGGGGATGCTTTTGCACCCAACTGTATGTGGGTTACAACCTATAACTAATGATAACAACATAGAGCTGAAATAAGAAGACATTGTTAATAAGACTAATTAGTTATGTTAATGAATATATATTGTTCAAGGAGGTAATTTGCTTCCTAATGTCACAATTTCCTCTGAATGGTACCCCCTACTTGGGATGTTTTTTTTGTGGAGCAGTCTGTGTGTGTGTGTGTGTGTGTGTGTGTGTGTGTGTGTGTGTGTGTGTGTGTGTGAGTGCATGTGTGCATTTGTGTGAAAGCAGGTCTTGGCGTGTATATGTAACAGCTTTTCCATGGGGAAAACCTTCTGTGTACGTTTCACTTCTGTGTGCTTGCCCCTTTCATTCTTTCTTTCATATCATGTCATCTCAGTCTACCCACTGTTGGAAGTATGTGTTTTGTGTGTGTGTGGGTGTGTGTGTGTTTGTGGGTGTGTGCATGTGTGTGCTTGTGCGTGTATTTGTCTGTGTAAGTATATAAGTGCTGCAACTATGTCAACTATGTTTCTTGATATGTCCACCAACTCTCCAAATTTGCATGTTGGCATCTACTAACAAGCAAATTCTATATAATTATAGCAGATGTGAATGCAGACATTATGTTATTTTCATATAACAAATCCAGATACAGGTTAGATGTTGATGCCAGGTGTAAACAATGCCATGCAATCCAAAGTTAATGTGGGCACAAATGTTTTTAAATATGATCCAGCTAATGTTTTTATTCTTTAAGATCTTGTTCACCCTGAATTCTCATGCAGCTTATGTCTTTAGAAATGCCTAGCAGCCTGTGGTTTGTTTGTGTGGGTCAGTGAGTGTCCAAATTAGCATGATTTTACTTGTGTGTATGTGTGCGTGTTTGCCACTCAGCTCTCCATTCCCATCTCATTCTGACTCTGGTCTTTCTTACTTTACGCACTGCCAATGGTCGCACATGTAGGTGAATGCTTTTTTGTGTTCAGGGGAGCTCAACTCTTTCAGCAGCAACCCCACAGAATTATGTATGCATTTAGTGGTGCCATTAGTCCTGTTTAAACTCTTGAATTCTTCCTGCTAAGGCTTTCCAAGCTTGGTGAAATGGATATTTGTATTGCTAGCTGCCACTATTCACATAGAGCATACTCAACTCCCTCAACTCCAAGTTGATGACTGTTAGGGTGGGAACTACAGAGTCGAGCTCCTGCGACTGCCGGGCACCTTCATGGTTATGCGTTACATGCCTTCTCTCACCTTCTTCCTGGTCTTGCGCCAGTGCACTTTGACTTGCAGCGTAGTACATACTGTAGCCAATAGCAGTGAATGTGAATGTCTACTTTGTCACCTCTCTTCGTACTTGTAGAGAAGGCTTTTTGTGTGCTGAACTGAGTCATCGTTGTAAAGTGGCAAACCTTACCAAACAAAAAAATCTTTGCTGAGCAACTTTAAGTTACTGTATAGTAAAAGAATGAATCCATGGAGAACATTTATTCTTAGCAGCACACAGACTGATTTCTCTAGGTGGATTGTATATTTTGATCGTTGCTGTTACTCTGTCAGGTTTATCATCTATCACTTATCTCTTCTCCTTAGCGCCTCGTCAAAATGAACATGCCCATTGCTGATGACAACACTGTCCACTTCACCTCCACCCTGATGGCTCTTATTCGCACAGCCCTGGAGATCAAACTCTCCTCAGGTCAGAGAAATACAATATTCATGAATACAGTGGAAAATGAAAATGCATAAAACAGACACATTAATTCGTTTGTAGAAAAAACATATATACCCATCCTAACATACATGCAAAATAACCATGAGAACACCCTAATAATAAAGAAAACAGTGAACAAACAGTATAAACATGTAATGGTAAATAATGAATAAATGAAAGCAAAGCTAAAACATATTGAGAGGAATTTGGGAATGAAACAGGGAAAATCTAGCACTGACCACCTGAGAGCGACTGATAAGAATGTGGTTATAGCTTTGACGAAGGAATTTATACTTGTGTTTCCAGTATGTGAATGGTGCATCTCAGTGTTGAAGAGATGATGGAGAGAGAGAGAAAGGCTTTTTGCTGCATAGTCAGGCTGTCAGTGCTGATAGTGAGAGTGGACTGCTGTTCAGGTCAGACAGTGGTTAGGAGATTAATGAGCCATGATACCAGTCAATCTGTGAACTCCCTTTGAAATCAGCCAATAATCTGTCAAGTTGGTTGCAGGTGCAATTTCTTTGGCTCAACAAGTCATCAATAAGGAAAATTCTGAGCGAATATAGATAGCTGGTCACTCTTTTCCAGACGTGTGAAGATAAAATTTTAAAGTCTCATTTTGAGTTCTCAAACTCTCAGATACAAAGTCAGATACAGTCAACAGGGTATAACATGAGAGAGAGAACACAGCCCTGTGGTGAGCCAGTTGATACTGTGGTCAGATATAGGAAATGTCTGTTTCCTCTCAATCTCTGAGTCAAGTAAAATCTAACAGAATGAAAACTACACTGTTCGTTAAGTGTCTTTACATCGGGTGGAGCCGTATGGTGTTAAATCCACAAACAACTGTTTAACATTATTCCCGCTTCCTTTTTGGTGCTTATAGATCAAACTGTGGAGGGTTATAATGATATCCTGGACCTACCTATCGGTTCTATATTCAAATTACAGTGGGTTCAAAAGCGGTTATATTTTTAACTTTATTCATTGTGATGATGTCAATGTCAATGATTAAAATTAATGCTACAGGTCTATAATCATTTATTGACTTGGGATAGGAATGTTTTGCATCAGAAACCACAGTCGAATGTTTAGATTGTTTTGGGGCCCTCTGCTGGCTGAAAGACAGAACTATCAAAAGATCAGAAAACCTTTTCATTCTACATTTCAAATTACTGTATTGTGTATTGACCATGTTTACATAGATATGGGTTAATGACCAATCACACTATGTGATAGTTGCATGACAAGGACATGATATGCAGTAAAATTTTATGTGACGTTAGTATGTAAATATGATTAGCCTGACTATGACCCAAAGAGTTTAAATGTGTGCCTAAGAGATCAGCTACACTTGATGTCAACTGAATTGAGGATTCTTCTGATGACTGTTTGACGCATAATCATACCCAGTACAGTCACACAGATTGGGTAGGAGAAGGAGGTTATAAAATCCAATTTGTTTTTTTACTTCTTACTATCCTGGGTAAAGTCATAACTGCTTCAAAGATAATCCTGATCAACTAAACATTCCTCAACTAATAACATGGTAAGAAAAATGATAATTTTTTACCTGTTGTGCACTCCTTTTTTTATGTTGTGTGTAAAAATTGAAAACATTACATTATGTATTGTGCTGTTGACAGCAGTTTATAGTATACGTTTTTAATAAAGAAGGTTAAAAGTCTGTCTCATTCTGTATGTATTTCTAGGTATGGTAGCCCAGCGATTATGTGATGCCG
This sequence comes from Channa argus, assembly GCF_033026475.1. Taxonomy (NCBI): domain Eukaryota; kingdom Metazoa; phylum Chordata; class Actinopteri; order Anabantiformes; family Channidae; genus Channa; species Channa argus. Next base: position 27,402,507 of record NC_090207.1, read on the forward strand.
AATTAAAAAAAGAGTTATCCACTGTTTGGCCCAGCCTCTCTCAAAAGACCATGGACCTACTGGTGACACCACATAAATGTAAGCATTTCAGTAACTATCTTGCTTCGAACTTTCCAATCAAGCTGCTTTAAGAGTTAATTAGCTCTGTCTGTTATTTATCATGAAGAATTATACATAAATTATATCTATGGACATTTTGTATTAATTGTACTAAACTACTTATCAGCTTCCTTACAAATTATTTATTTTACAGGCTTATTCCAAAATAGATTAAAATCCTTATTTTTCTCAATATTCTACAAACAATACCCCATAATGACAAAGTGAAATTATTATTTTTTTTAAATAAAAATCACATGTACATAAGTATTTATGAAACTCAAAATTGAGCCTTGGTGTATCCTGTTTCCCAATGGTTGTCCTTTAGCTGTTTCTACAACTTTATTGGAGTCCACCAGTGGGAAATACAGTTGATAGGACATGAGTTGGAAAAGCAAAGTATACCTGTCTATATAAGATCCCACAGTTAACAGTGCATGTCAGAGCACAAACCAAGCTATGATAATAAGTCCAAATAATTATAATAGTCCAAATAATTGTTTGTACATATCAGAGATAGGATTGTATCTAGGCACAGATCTAAGGAAGGGTAAGGAAAAATTTCTGCAGCATTGAAGGTCCCAAAGCACAGTGGCCTCCATCATTCATAAATGGAAGAAGTTTGGAACAACCGGGAGTCTTCCTAGAGCAGGCCGTTCAGCAAAACTTTGTGATCAGGAGAGAAGGGTCTTTATCAGGAAGGTAACCAAGAACCTGATTGTCATCCTGAAGAGCTCCAGCGTTTCGCTGTGGATAGGAGAACCTGCCAGAAGAACAACCATATCTGCAGCACTCTACCAATTAGGCCTGTATGGTAGAGTGGTCAGACAGAAACCAGTCCTCCGGAAAAGGTACATGACAGCGCACCTGAAGGACTCTCAGACAATTAGTAACAAAATTCTCTGGTCTGATGAAAAAAAGATTGACCTCTTTGGCCTGAATGCCAAGCATCACGTTTGGAGAAAACCAGACAATGGTCACCACCTGGCCAATACCATCCCTCGAGTAAAGCATGGTGGTGGCAGCATCATGCCGTGGGGATGTTTTTTAGCGGCACAAACTGGGAGACTAGTCAGGATCGAGGGAAAGATGAATGCAGTAAAGTACAGAGACGTCCTTTATGAAAGCACACAACCAAGATAACAAAGGAGTGGCTACGGGAAAACTCCCTAAATGTCCTTGAGTGTCCAAGCCAGAGCCCAGACTTGAGCCCGATTGAACCTATCTGGAGCTATCTGAAATTGGCTGTGCACCGAAACCCCCCATTCAACCTGATAGAGCTTGAGAGGTACTGCAAAGAAAAATGGGAGAAAATGCCCAAAAAAATCAATTCCATCATTTTGGAATAAGGCTGGAACATAACAAAATGTGGAAAAAGTTAAGTGAATACTTACTGTGAATACTACACTGCATGCACTGTACAAGGAGTAGAGAATGATGTAATCATTCACCAAATCAACTTTCCTGGGTTCCAGTCAAAGCTCACTTTGATTAAAAAAAAAATCTGTTTTTAAAATTCTAAAACCAAATCACAAGCTTACAAGGCTCAACATATATGTACTGTGGGTTTGTGACTGATTTACTATTACACAGCTACTGTATCATACTGTGAGACTCAATCAATGCAGGAGAACTCTTTAAAACTTTTTTACTAGACTAAGTCTAAGACGCCTGAGATTATATGTTGTTGATTTTATGTCACATACAGTGCCCCCAGTCAGTGTTGACCAAATGTGATATTACTTAAGGATATTTAACAGACTTCACAGACTTCACGTGTACTTACACATTCTTATTCATACACAGATGTGTTTATACACACTCTCCAGGTCGCCACCTTTTGGTAAGAAGTGTTCATAGCCTAACTACACAAAGTCATTCAGATATTCAGATTCAAGATTTAGATTCAAGATTTGTCCATTTTGTCTATTTAGTCTCCCTCATTTTTATAGAAAGGGGATGAGTTGAACAGTTTGCTGGCTACTGGGAGAAATGATCTCCTGTGGTGTTCTGTGAAGCACTTGACTGTGATCAGTCTCTGGCTGAAACTGCTCCTCTGTGCAGCCAGTACATAGTGGTGTGGGTGGTAGCGATTGTTAGGACAATATTCTCCTCTCAGCCACAACATGCAGAGGGTCTTTCTCCCCCAGAACAGAACCAGCCCAGGCCAAGAACCTTAGTCTCCTTAGAAAATACAGCCTGCTCTGTGCTACTACTGCTGGGGGTGTCAACGAACATGTTCTTTAATTTCTCCCCCAGCAGGATAGGCTGGATTGTGTTAAAAGCACTGGAGAAGTCATAATCCTTACAGACCCCCCAGGCTTGTCCAGGTGGGTTTAGATGCAGTACAGCAGGTAGATGAGAGCATCCTCCACCCAAAGCTGAGGCTGACAAGCAAACTGGAGGGGGTCCAGAGATGGTTTCACCAGAGGCCAGAGGAAGCCCAGGACCACTCTCTCCAACACGTTCATGATTTGAAAGATTAGAGCCAAAGGTCCGTAGTTGCTGGGGACACTGGGTCAGGCAACCTTCGGTGCTGGCACCAGGCATGACGTTTCCATCCCACAGGCACCCTCTCCAGCTCAGGCTCAGGTTGAAGATGTGTTGAAGGATACCACATAGCTGTGGGGCACATGATTTCAGTACCCTTGGACTGACTCCATCAGGACCTGCAGCCTTTGTGGGGTGGCGCCTGCATAGCTCTCTCTTCACCTGCTCTGCTGACATGGTCATTGCTGCAGAAACAGGAGTGGTGTTCGAGTCATGCTGAAGCGAGACATTGCCACCTGTGGTAAAGCTCCTTGGGGGGTGGATATCAGGTGCATCAAATCTATTGTTAAAATCATTAGCTCTATCCACACTCCCCTCTGTCCTCTGGTTGCTGGTCTTATATCCAGTGATGCTTTTCATGCCACTCCAAACTGCTCTGGTATCTGTTGAAGCCTCTGTTCAAGCTTCCTCCTGTAATCCTCCTTCTGCTCTTTGATCTTTACTGACAGCTGTCTCCGGACCTCCCACACTGCTTCCCTGTCACCTGACCTGAATGCTCCCTTCTTCTCATTTAGGAATGTTTGTTGTTTAGGGAAGCAGCGGACAGTTTTTGTTGATATACAGATGTCAGCACAGAAGTTGATGTAATCTGTAATGCAGCCTGTCAATCCATCAAGGTCCTCACATGTGTCTCACAGAATGTTTTCGAATCCGTGGCCTCAAAACATCCCTACAGGGCATTTGTGGCCTCCTCAGACCATCTTTTTCCTGTTAAAAAAAGATAAAAACTCCCTCCAACCGCATGATCAATAAATGTAAGCTCTCAAACTGGATACTTTATTATAATAAAATATTAGAAGAATAAATTAAAAGAAAAAGCGAGCAACTGCAACAGGGTGCGGCTCTGCCTGCGTCTTAACAAATACTGTATGTTCATTAAATCACTAACTGCATCCTTTTTTTCTTCCAACAACAATTATTAGCAAAACAATAAAAATAACACGGTTCAATAAGGAAGAACCAATGAGTCATTAGAATTTCCTTTACTTCCCTTTTTTCTTGTACTGTTCTCCTACTCTATCATTTCTTTATTTTCTTCCCCTCCTCAGCCAATGAACTGACAGTAGGGAAGGTTTATGCAGCCCTGATGATCTTTGACTACTATAAGCAGAATCGAGCAAGGAGGTTGCAGCTCCAGAATGTAACAGGCTCCCAGGTATAACATTCACACCACACATGCTTGCACACGGACACACACAGAGACATGCACTAATGCGGGAGAATAAACATGTTTGCATGTGCCCACAATATGCTTGCACATACTGATAAACACATTAACTGTTTGCTTGCATGCCTAGACACATGCAAATGAGATGCTCGTATCCAGTAGCGGTAGTAATCACTGGTGGATTGCAAAATCAGTTGACCACATTGTCAAGCTAACATTTTCACTGTAAATATGCAGTGTAATGATAGCTTACAGGCTAAAGTAGTTTGTCCCAAAGGCACACTTAACAACCAGCCAAATTGAGAATTATGTTTGGGTGTCTGGTAATGGTTATTTGCAACCTTGCACATGTTTTGCACAAGTGCATGTTTGTTTCTGCACAGACACACAAATATACACGGATGTTTACACATCAGCATGATTGCAAAAAATGAATATTCTGGCCCTTGTCACCACATCTGGGATGTTTTGAACCCCTGTTGTCAGACCTGGGTCTGACAATATTCTGCCTGCTGCCTCTGAATGTCTTCAGCATGTTGCCATCCATCTCTCCTCCACAGTGCAAGGTCGGGGCTCTGTTTAAGCCATTGCTGCCTCTGACTCACACGCAGGAGAAAGACCTGCCTATGATGTTAAACAGTGTGGAGCCTCCCAGTATGCTTCAGCCTCAGCCTAAATCGCACACCAAGCCACAGCCACAGACCAGGCCTAGCTCCAATTCTCTCAACAATGGAGGCACACTGTAAGTTCACTACTTTAGAAAACGGTGTTTAGAAACACCTACACACTTTTGTATCTATTTTGTATTTTCTCGTATTTGTCGTTGGTTTTATTAGATCAAATAGATGTAAATAAATCTATCCATCCATCCCTTATCCTGTTGAGGGTCAGAGGGGGCTGCAGTCTATCCTGTCATTGGACAAGAGTTTACCCTCGACAAGTCTCCAGTCTATCTCAGGGCCAACTCAGAGAGACATAAACCTGCCCAATGTTTTGTTGCTTTTTGTTGCTCTTGTCTTTTCTCTTTCCATTTTCCACTTACCCCAACTGGTCAAGGCAGATGGCCACCCACCCTGAGCCTGTTTTTGCTGGAATTTAACGTTTTAGATTACAGCCTGTGACTTAAGTAAGTACACAACTTTGGGGAATAATGGGGTAACAACATAAGAATAAGAAAAATATCTACAGTGTAAGTATTTTGTAGTTATGGGGTACTTATTGAATATTACATGATAGGTTTGAATTCTTATGGTGTAACTACAGGGTAACTACAGAAAAGAAGCGAGTAAGAAGCTCCACTTTCAGTTACAGCCCTTATTTATTCTATCCCACTCCCACTTTACTCACCTATCGGACCTATCATGTAATATTTAGTTATTTATCAATAAGTTCTTTAGAATGCTAAAGTTCAACTGACTGCGACTGTGGCGCAGGAAGGTAGAGCAGTTGTCCACCAATCTCGCAGTTGTTGGTTCAGTCACCTGCGGTCACATGTCGAAGTGTCCTTGAGCAAGACACCGAACCCCAACTTAGTTGCTTCTGGTGAGTGTTGGCCAGCTGCATAGCAGCTCCCCCATCGGTGTATGAATGTGTGTGTGATTGTGAGTGTGAATGGGTGAATAAGAAGCAGTGTAAAGCGCTTTGAGTGCCAATGGGTAGAAAAGCACTATATAAGTGCAGACCATTTACCATTTAAATTGCTTTGAGGCAATTAAAATAAAAGCATAATTGCCAATCATTTTGTCAAAAAATAATAATAATCACCTAATATTTAATAAGAACCCTTCAACTAAAAATACTTGCACAGTAGTTATTTTTATTTTTATCTTGTTACCCCATTATTACCCGTTATAGTCTGTTTACTGTTATCAAAAACACCAAATATGTATCCATAAGTACTGTGGAGGTACACCGTTGTTACTAATAAGTACACAGTAAGTTCACTGCACTTACCCTGTAAGTTACGGGCTGTAATCTAAAGTGTTACCGGTAGTTTTTCCTCTCCACTGTTGCCTAGGGCTTGGTCAAGGGGAATTTGGTGGGTTTTCTCTATATATCTTTATAGTCTTGACGTATTATGTAAAGTGCCTTAGGATGACTTTGTTGTTAATTGGTGCTATATAAATAGTTGAATTGAAAATACACAAACAGGAAGGAAGGAATGAAACAATAGATAGATAAATAAATTATAGTGAAAGAAGTAACTATTTTTTATGGATTCCTGGATAACTGGCAGTTATTCTGGTCAGTACTATAAGACTGGCGTGTTTGTGCATGTGGCACACAAACAGCCCTACCAGGTAGGGGTGTGCCCGTGTCCGTTTTGACTGTTTGATGGACTAACCCCTGTGTATAGGGTCCTGTTGTTTGTGTTTTTGATAGCACTGGCTAGACCAACAGATGCATTCACAGTCTGTACACTTCACTGTAGCATCCACATTGTGACACTCAGTAAAACACACTACATATATGTCTACAATTTTGGAATAGGGATGTCTCATAGATTCAAGATTCAGAGTGTTTATTGTCAATGCACAGACAGAAAGCATGTTTTCCTGCAAAATGAAATTCTTACTTTGCTGTCCACAAAAAATGTCATACAGTAAAGTAAAATAAAAATAGAAAAAAAAGAAATCAAATAAAAAATAAGAGCAAAATAATAAGAGCAATAAAGGCAATAAAGGTGAGGCAGTGCAGTTTTGAATAAATGAAATAAAAAATGAGGTAGTGCAGTTCTGAATAAGGCAATAAAAAGTGAGGGAGTGCAGTTCTGAAATAATGAATGTGCAAAAGCAGAAATGTAAATCGTTGTAAACAGTTACGTCCATGTAAACAGTTACATCCATGTAAACAGTTACATCCATGTAAACAGTTACATCCATGTAAACAGTTACATCCATGTAAACAGTTACGTCCATGTAAACAGTTATGTCCATGATTGCAGACTCCTATCAGCTGTTTAAGAGTCTGATGGCAGAGGGGAAGAAAGAGTTCTTCAGTCGTGAAGTCCTGCATTTCACACTTCTGTACCTCCGTCCTGAGTCCTGAGTGTGAACTGTCTGTACAGGGGGTGGGAGGGGTCTTTGAGGATGGAAGCAGCTCTCCTGTGGACTCTGGGGTGGTAGATGTTCTTCAGAGAGGGTAGTGGAGTTCTGGTGATCTTCTCCACAGTCTTCACCACTCTCTGCTGGAGTTTGTCGTCCATGACAGTGGTGCTGCTGTTCCACACAGTAATGCAGTTGGTCAGGACGTTCTCGATCATGCAGCTGTAGAAGTTGCTGAGGATCTTAGGCGACATGCGAAACTTACTCAGCCTCCTCAGAAAATACAGCCGCTGTTGGGCCTTCTTGACCAGCTGCGTGACGTGAGGTGTCCAAGTGAGGTCCTCACTGATGTGGACACCCAGGTATTTAAAGTTGCTCACCCTCTCCACTTCAAGCTCCCGGATGAACAGTGGCTGGTGCGTTCTTCTCTCCTTTCTCATGTCCACTATCATCTCCTTTGTCTTGTCCCTGTTGAGCATGAGGTTGTTGTCTCCACACCGACACCAGACTGGCCACCTCCCTCCTGTAGGCTGCTTCGTCACCGCCATCGATGCGTCCTATCACTGCAGTGTAGTTCGCAAACTTCAGGATGATGTTGTCCTTGTGGGAGGCGACTCAGTCATAGGTGAACAGGGTGTAGAGGATGGGGCTGAGTCCACAACCCTGTGGAGTGCCAATGTTTGTGATGATACCGGCTGAAGTCCACCAATCCTGACAGACTGAGGCCTGTCAGTCAGGAAGTCTAGGAGCCAGTCACAGAGGGTGGCGTGCATAAAAGTTGGGACACGTGTGTTCAAAACATCAATAACTGAGTATTAATTTTATATATGAATAACTGATACATGCTTAATTGATGAATATATATGATTATATAAGTGTGGATATCAGTGTGTAAAATATGATGTCAGAGTCCATGGTCCAATGACCAGCTCCTTCATCTGCAGTCTCACTCTTCCACGACTAGATCAGATACGTTTTCCACCTTCTTCTTCTACAATGCGAATTCACCCCGGCACAGGAAACAAGTCAGGACTCATTTTAATCTTCTCTCTATCTCCATTCTTCCTCACTTTCTGTCTCATCATTACCATCTGCAATGTCTGCATCTTTACTCCTCGAACCACCATAGATTTCACAACCAGAATACAATAGCACAAAATAAATCACATTAACACCAGACAATCAAAACTGTGATCACTAGCCTAACCAGACCATGTCTCCAACCACTAACAGTGTTGTCCAACCAATTTATCCAGCTCACATCTGCATCGGGAGTTGTATGCCCAGGCATGTAACTACAACAATATACAAAGCACACACTTTTCTGCTAGATCCAGTCAAGAGCTTGACAATTTTGGTGTGGCACAGCACTACTTGCACTCACCTGCTCTCCCAAGGACCCTAGAGCTTCATCAGTGTAATTAATGAACTGTTGCTGATTATAGAAGGTGTAGTTTATCCACTAAGTGTTTTTATTAGCTGTTATCCAAGGTAAAATAGACTCATCACCTTATGTCTTGCTTTAAACTCATCTGGAATTTCCCTAGTTTTACCAATTTAATCCAAATACACACTTGGGTCAGGCGTATACATTCTCTTACTCGTGATACTACCATACTTAGCCTGCTCTACAGATGTAAATGAAATGAAATCAACTCCTGCACCACCTGTTACCTTTGTTACAACGCCATCAGCCCAGCCAACCACTGTCCTGTCTATCCACTCTAGCATACTACTATTGTCAAATGCTCCATTTCCTTAACGAAAACCCTCCCTTCTCTGTCTCTCCTCCTCAACTACTGGCTCACTGACAGTCTCCTTTTTATCAACATTGGCTTAGAAGATCCGGTCGGAGTCACTGTTAATAACTTCAATGCCCAACGTCTTACAGTTGCCGGATGCAAGACGACAAGTTCTCTAAACAACATCAGATTCAGATTCTCAACTATGCCCCTTGCCAACCAATAGTCCCAGACTTGTTGTCCGAATAGAGGCTCAAATCATACCCTGACAATCCGCACAGTATGTGGATTGACTTGTTCTTCAGTAGGAATCCCCCAAATAGTGGGAAGCCTAATATTAGCCCACGCACAACCTCAGCCTGAAGTGGAGAAAGATATCTTAGGAAAAGAACCATCTTCTCAGCGAAAGGTTGTTATCTTCAGTACGCACAAACTTTACTTTCTTTGACTCTACAAGCATTAGACCTAAATGTTTTAGCTTATAGTCACCACCAATGTGACATGTGGAATGCTATTTTTAACTCTTGATTCAAATACAGATTACTCTCTACCACCATTGCAGCTTTCTGTTTTCCCAGCACAATAGACTATATCTGGACATTCTCTGTTTGTTGTTTAAGCCATAGATCAGGATGTGCTTTTGATTCACTTTTGAAATATTCAAGAGTGCAATGCAGCATCTGGAAAATATGCTTTAATAAAGTCCATCCACATTTTTGGTGTTTAGAAAATTATCATCCAGCTCTCCAAGCCAATACACCATTGCCTCATCTTTTCTCATAGTCAACTGGCTTGCAGTGTTAACAACCACCGCAGCTGTTGTACATCGATTGTCACGTTCCAGTTTGAACTTGGTATCTTGAACAAGTAATTTCACAGGAGTTTGGTCTGATATCAATAGTGGAAGTTTAACAGTTTTTTCTGGAATTGCAAGGGAATAGGGTGTGAAATGTGAATAAGTTGTTTTATCCCTGAGAATCCGATGATCTGCACAAATTTCCAGATCTTGGGAGGTGATTAGCATTAGAATAACTTGCACAGGTGTGCGCTGCACCTGAGTCTGCCACCATTTTACTGTCTTACAAGCCACCACTGGCACCATTGGATCTTCATCAGGGCTTGAAAATGTCACTTGTGTCTGTTGGTATTGTCAACTGACGCCCTCCCAGATTCCCCAGTTGATTCTCAGGGCCTTCCTATTAACTGGCACGGGGCCCCTTTAACCGGGACATTCCCTGTCTGTCCTGGAAGAATCTACCTCGAAACCCCCCTGGACACTTGTGTTTCATATGTTCATATTTCCCACAATTAAAGCACTTGCAGTTTCCCCCACATCCTCTTCCAACTCGACGTGTGGAATATTCTCCTGATCTCATCATAGGTGGGCCTCCTTCCCAGCCTCCGGACTGCACATATATCACCTGGGGAGCGGCAACGGCCAGTGCTGCAGACGGGGGGGGGTCTGACTGATTCAACAGACTCACAATAGCCTGTATTTTCTTTTTTCTCTGTCAACTGTTGCTGCATTAATTTTCTCACTGTTCCTCATCAGCCTGCTTTAGACAGAGCACATTGGCACACATCTTGTTCACAGCATGCACCACATGATCTATGAACTGATCAAAGGGCATGTTATACATTCCCATAGCATCACTCAGCTTGGTCTGTGCTGCAAATGGCAGGCCACAAACAATCCTTTTTCCTAGAGCCTGGTGATGAAAGATACCTTCCTCAGGCTTTGCACCAGCCTGTCTCACCCATTCCTTCTGAATGAGATGAACATAAGCTTGTGGTATCTCATCATCCTTAATGGGGACTGCAACAATGAGGTCCGGCTGAATTCTTGTTGGGAACCGCAGCCTCAGTGCAGCCCATAATGTGTGTTCAAATTTCCTGTTTCCCTCCAATCTTTCCCAGAATCTTTCCCTTAATGTCCCCCATCGCCAGGATTTTTGCAGTGGTTTCTTCCTCAAATGCATGTATCCACTCACCAGCACCATCTTGGAGACATGGAAACCTCTGCACCAGCCTCTCCAAGTCCATAGGGGGTCACAGCACATATTGTAGATTTTCCCTTTTCACCAGCAGTGAATATTCTGATGGTTTGTCATCACTGTTGAGGCGACTGGCCTCAAAATGGCATTAAGTGTAATTACTCCGTCCATCTTTCCACGCTCTTCAACTATTTCACTACCAAGATCAAACACAGCCTGATCTGCTGCAACTGCAACAGTGGGTGTTTCAATGTGGAATGAGGGATTTTTGGCTTCACCTCCCCCTCCTGTATGTGTTCTAACCCAATTGGTAGGGGAGTTGAAACCGGAGGGAGTCCTGAATTTTCTACTTGTACAATGGTTTGCTCTGTGCTCTCAAATCCACACCCTTTTTTTCTCTTCAGCCTCCAGGTCATCAATCTCACTGCATTTTTGCTAACATTTATTCTGTGTCTCAGCATCTTGCAATATTTATCACACCCTGATCCTGGATTCCCCTTATACATCTAGGATTTCCCTCTTTAGTTCAAATAAATTTCAGGTAAATTTCCTACATTTACCTGACTCTTACCTGACTACGACTTTTAGCGGACTACATTACATGATAACCTATGAATTTCAACTCTGGCATGGCATTTGGGCAGCATAAGGGTGAGGTTGCTCTTTCTCCCAAGCTATTGTGAAAAACACCTTTCTCCTTTTGCTCTATCTGTTTCTTAATATATTAAATTGTCTTCTCATTTCATCAAACCAGGGAATACATCAAACAAACAGCGAGGAGGCAGAAAGCTTCCCAATCAAAAACCAACCACAGTAAAAGAAAGACCACCACTGCAATAGATTTTAACAATTTATTTCCAATATCCAACACCTCCATCTGTAACAATTTTTTTCTCTACCAGATTATGAGGACACAATATAACTACGATAAACACCTATTATATTTTCCTCGGTTCCACACACACACATTACACCCCTCTCCCTGACTAACTGTTAATCACTCCGCGGTATCCATATCCAAAAGCTCATCTGGCAATATAATGGTAAATCTACTCTGGTTAACCAACCACTCCGTAGTGTGGATGTCCAAAGTTAGTTTTTTATTGTGATTTTCAGCACGCACATATATTGTATTTTCCATGCCAACAAATGCCTCACTATTACAGACATCTATCACAGTACTCACAAGCGTCAGAACCGGCTACAGCATCAGTCTGAACAGACTTATCTGCCACCGTAGGTTTACACAGAGTCAGTACACACACATCAGTTACCTTGTTTGTCTGAACACACTTCCCATGCCTATGTAGCCCAGCTATTAACAATATTCTGAACAACAGGTGTCAATATCTGGGCAATCTCTTTCAGTAAGTACTAGTCGGATGCTGTTCTTTCTGCAGGATCCCGAAGGAAAACAATGTTGCGACGTCTGCTAAAGCGTACTCTTTTTGAGGCTCTAATAGGATAAATGACAAATTAAATTTATACAATGATGCTATTTGTTTTAGAGAACATGAATAGACATTTTTAATACATCAATATTGAAAACATCTACACATACCCGGATCAAGTCTCCCCCATTTAGCACCGCGGGCTGAACCAGAGTCGGCTTGCTGATTGCTTACTATCACTTCTGTTTAAAAATGAAAAATAATTAGACTACTAAATATCTGTCTCATCACACATGCTTTGTCAATACGTTCTTAAGGACCTGTTAAAATAATGACATTTAATTAAAACCTGTACTCACCGCTTTCAGTGTCTAGTTTATACAGTAAAACAGAACAGTATGTGTCCAATAAATCGTGGACAGTTGCTACAATACTTCTGTCTATAACCTCTTGAGCAACCTTGTAGTCCATTCTTTCTGTCACCCCTAATAGCTGAACCTAAATCTCTAAAAGCACAACATAAACAAAAAGAGAGGAACATGTTGCCTCGAACATACCAAGGCCCCTAATTGTGCTGCAATATTAGAAACAAGTACGAACTTAATATTTGAAACAATTACTAAACTACTTATGCACAAAAAACACAAAAACAAATCATGCAATAACCTATAAACATCATGACCAATCTTCTATGGTGTTCTCTCTTCTTTCTTCTGGTGTTAGAGGTTACCAGCACTTATGACACCGTAAGGGATCAGTCTTTACCACTGTCTCATTCTGATTCTTGGCGAACACAGACCTTGGTTAAGGGTCTATAAAATTTGTTGGTCTTCAACTTGATACGAACCTGACGGACTAGACCATGTTGGTCCTTTATTGTGTGGATGATTTTGCCAATCACCCATGAGTTTCAAGGCAATAATTCATCAACAATCAAAACAAATTCCCAAGGAACAAAATTGCCTTTTGTGTTCATTTTTTCCGCCTTTGGAGCTCAGGCAGATATTCCTTAGCCCAACGTTTCCAAAAGAGATCTGCCATATACTGGACTCGCCTCCATCATCTTTCTGCAAAATAGCTGGTTGGATATTTATGAGAAAAAGGTAATTTGGTGTCAATGCCTCCAAGTCATTTGGATCATTGGAAGGTGTAGTTATTGGCCGACTGTTTATGATGGCTTACATTTCCCAGAGTGATGTCAGACATGTAAATATGATACCACGTCTTTTTGCAGTTGTTCTTCCTGGATTAATACCAAAAGGACCAAAGCAATCAACTCCTGTTCTGGTAAATAGTGGTTCATCAGGTAAGCCTGTATTAACTGGGAGATCTGCCGTTTGTTGCCATCCAGTTGCTCCATGTAATCTACGACAGATTCTACACTTAGTTAGAATCTTTCTGATTGCTGAGATTGCATTAGGAATCTAGTACCTTTGATGTAAAGTAAACAAAACATGGTTGCGACCACCATGACCTATCCTTTTGTGGATGTCCTGCAATATGAGCTGTGATACTCGATGATTCATAGACAGAATGGGAGGGTGTTTGGATTCCTCTCGGAAAGACTCGGACTATTTATCTGATTGTGATGCTGCTGATCCTAGTGTCAGCAACTAGGTAATGAAGATTATATTACAACTTATACTGTATCTGATTCATAAGAATCTAATCAGCAGAATAGTGGTGATAGTGACTGTAAGCCACAACTCCACTCATAAGAACTAAATAGAATAATGAACAGGCCCTCGGGGTAAAGGCCTGGGGTTTCCAAGGTACCAGTGAGTCTCTGAAGAAACAAACTAAATGAAAAGGGACACTAAAAAAGTAGCAAAATATAAAAGACTATTTTAATTAAATTTAACTTTATCTATATCCCACAATTTCACAAAATATACAGATATGTAGAAACCCAAAAAATTCCTCTTATGCAGCAATAGGCATCAGTGGAGAGGACAAATTCCCTTTAATGGAAGAAATCTCTAGCAAAACCAGACTCAGGGTGTGCAGCATTCTGCCTTGACCAGGTGGGGTGAATGGAAAGTGGAGAGAGAAAAGAAAAGAGCAACAAGAGGCAACAACAAAACACTGAGCAGGTTGGTAGGACTAATAGATGGACAATACAGTATAGCTGGGAAACAAGCAATGCAGTGTTACTGGAGGATCTACTCTGGTACGGATTAGTTATCCCAAAGGTCTGGCAATGAGCAGATGGCAATTGTTTGATTCTTGGGGGATACTTGAATAAATACAATAAAAATTTCAATTCAACTTTGTTGTAATTTGGTGCTATATACATAAAGTCATCTCAAAGTGACAAGGTTTTAAGCCTAGTCTTAGATCAAAGTGGTCTAATCTGATGACACAGTACTGTAGGGTCTTTTAAAAATGATGGAACTTGACCTTTAAGAGCTTTGTATGTAAGGAGAAGGATTTTGAATTCTATTCTAGATTTTATAGGAAGCCAATGGAGAGAAGCCAATGAAGGAGAAATATGATCTCTTTTGCCAATTCCAGTCAGTACTCTTGCTGCAGCATTTTGAATTATTTGAAGGCTTTTTAGAGATTTATTAGGACACCACCACCCCCCCCCCCTAAATAATTAGGACACCCCAAAAGTAGGGAATTACAGATGTAACAAATGCATGGACTAGTTTTTCTGCATCACTTTGAGACAGGATGCTCCTAATTTTGGCAATGTTCCGTAGGCGGAAGAAGGCTGTTCTAGAGATTTGTTTTATATGTGAGGTAAAGGACAACTCCTGGTCAAGGGTAACTTCAAGGTTCCTCACAGCGGCACTGGAGGCCAAAGATATGCTATCTAAAGTAATTATATTGTTAGAGAGCATATTTCTTATATTTGTAGGCCCTAATAGAATAATTTCAGTTTTGTCTGAATTTAGAAGTAGGAAGTTATAGGACATCCAGGCCTTTATATCTTTTAGGCATGCTGAAGTTTGATTAATTGGTTAGTATCTTCTGGTTTCACAGATAATCACAACAGGGTATCATCTGCATAGCAATGCAAGTTTATGGAATGTTTCCTAATAATTTTTTCTAGAGTGACATATACAGATTGAAAAGTATTGGGACCTACACAGAGCCCTTTGGAACTCCAAAACTAACTTATGCGCATATAGAAGATTCATCAATAGTATGAACAAATTGAATCAGTCTGACAGATAAGATTTAAACCAATCCAGTGCGGCTCATTTAACCCTAAATCCATGTTCCAGTCTTTGTAATAAAATGTTGTGGTCAATAGTGTCAAATGCGGCACTAATGTCTAGTAGGACAAGTACAGACACAAGTCCATTATCTGAAACCAAGAGAAGGTCATTTGTGACTTTCACTAGTGCAGTTTCTGTACTATGATGTACTCTGAATCCTGACTGGAAATCTTCAGACAGGTTATTCCTGTACAGGTGGTCACATAATTGCTTTGCAACTACTTTTTCAAGGATTTTTGAGATAAGTCTATAATTGGCTAGATCACCTGGATCAAGGTTAGGTAGAGGTCTGATTACCGCAATTGTATAGGCCTTTGGTACATAGCCTGTTTCTAAAGATAGATTAATCAAATCTAATATGAACGTATCTATTAACGGTAAAACCTCTTTAAGCAACTTGGTTGGGACAGGGTCTAAGAGACATGTTGTTAATTTTGAAGAAGCAATAGCTTAAGTTAGCTGAGCGAGGTCTATGGTTAAAAAGCAGTCTAAGAGGTATAGGGGCCTTATTGATGATTCTAGAGCTTTTGCACATGAAGATCAATCTGTAATATTTGTGGGGAGGATCTGGTGAATTTGTTCCCTAATGGCTACAATTTCATTTGGAAAGAAAGTCATGAAGTCCTTGCTGCTCAGAGTTAAGGGAATACTAGGCTCAACAGAACAATGGCTCTTCGTCAGCCTAGCTGAAGTACTGAAGAGAAACCGGGGGTTGTTCTTATTGTCCTCTATTAGTGTTTAATAATATGCTGTTCTGGCATCCCAAAGAGCTTTTTTATACATTATTCAACTGTTTTCCAGACAAAATGGAATTCTTCAAGATTAGTGGAATGCCACTTCCATTCTAACTTTCGTGATGCCATACAAATAAAAAAAAAATAATATCATTTTCTGAATAGATGTGATAAAGCAATAACAACGAATACATTAAAATTTTACACTAACTGTGTAATGAAACTTAACTCTGCAAAATCAAATTTGGGATTGTTAGTTGAGACTACTTCTAATGTTCAAAGCCTTTGGTTTAACTTAATGAGTTATACAGTTGCTGTTAATTATATAAAAAAACACATGGATGAGGAGAGGGTGGGAAGAGGTAACTAATGAAAAACATCACAGTGCTGATCCTCGAGGACTGTGAGGTGGTCGAGCGTTCATTTGGCACTAGTACAGTAATGCAGTTTAGCTCTCAAATTGAAAGGAGTTCTCAGGTGTGGCATCAACATGTAGTAAAAACAGGGATTAAAGTGAGCAAGAAACTAGCAGGCCTAATGCAGTTTATTTTTCAAAGCTACAGTAATTGCAAAAGATTGTTTTAAAGCATGTGTGTTTTTCCAGGCAGAAAAGGAAAAGAAAGGAACCGAACCTGCATGCTCTTTTCAGACAGCTACATATTCTGCAGAGCTAAAGATCACACATGGTTGCTTGCTCACCAGATCTAATTTATACCCCAAACTCACAGAGTGCCAGGTATAATGTATGGTAAATATGTAAGAAATTTTGTACAATTGTTACATAAACCGTTATGATTTCTCTACAGCACATCAGCATTACATGTCTTGAAAGTCAGTCTCAGAGGTCTAAGGAAGAAATCAAGCTTTACTTAGTTTGGTCTGTCCTAGTCCTTGCCTGATTGGGTGAAAACACGTAAAATTTGTTTGCTGATCGATGCCATTTTGTGTGGCGTCCTGGCTATTTCTTTGCAGAATTTTGTGTCATCCTGCCAGGTTTTACGGGTCAGAACATGAGGTTTACCGATATCTTTGGCTTGCCATATAAAACGGTCAAAACCCACATGCTCACACGCGCGTCAATATCCAACTCTTATACTATTCTGGTCACTCCGAACCTTGGGGGCAAAAAGATGTACTACTTATAGAGGAGACGCATGCATAGCCAACATATCACGCAGGTGACTTCGTTGTGGTTAGATGTTGTCATCCTTGTAGTGCATGGCGACATTGTTTACTGTCAATGGCATTGATCCAGGAGGTCACAGAACCATAACTACCTTTGTAACTTCTTTTACATTGACAACCATAAATGATTGAACAAAAGGGTCACTATGGGAAATTCTATTTTAATTCAACTGTATTTATATAGCGCCAATTAACAGCAAAGTCATCCCAAGAAAACCTTCAAACGTGTGAGTTAAAGGAGATAACCTAGTCAAAAATAACTCCAAGGTTTCTCACAGCACTATTAGAGGCCAGTGGTTAGACCGCATATTTCTGAGATTTGTAGAAAAAAAAATACTATAACATTGGGTATAGTGTCCGTTCAGAATAAATCCCTGTCCTGTTTTCTTGCACCAACATTTAGCAGTTCTGTTAAGAGAGTTGTATGACCTGTTTAGTGTGTGTCATAGGGGCCAACATGGACTGTACTTTTAACTGTCTGGGAAAGAATAAAAAAAAAGAAATCTTTTTCAATTGCTGATAGGTGATGTCATGATAACCCTTTTTTGTTGAGCGATGGTTATTTCAGCAACTGCAAGGACTTCCCATCAGTCACGCAGAAATAAGGATTTTCACATGAGAGTACCCTCAATTAATTTGCCATTGACTAGATATGCAATAACTTGGATGAATGCTCAATCTGCTCAAACATGGACAGATTACTCAAATAACAATTCTGAATATGTTTGTTTGCACTGATTGTTTGTTTGTCTGACTTAATAGAAATTATACGTACAGAAAATGGGCTTAAATATTTATACATTAGGTGTTCAACTTTAGGTGTACAGTATTTTGTTGGATTATGCAGTAATTTAAGTTTTTACTGAAACCACTGAAGTTTACTTAAACACAGTATGGCAACAGGCCAAATACACAGAAATGCACATTTTGGCACCAAGTAGTTACAAATAAAATGGTATGATATGACAATGTTATCAAATTAAAATCCATTAAGGGGTCTGCAGAGTTAAAATATAAAGCTTTTAACCTAGATTTACACTGTATTATCATTATGCTGAGATGTGGTTGCTATAACTCTCAGGCCAGTTCATGATCACAGCATCAAGGCTTCGTCCTCCTGCGTGATGGAAAACACAAAGGAAGTGCATCGGGCCAAGACTAAACGAATAATGTCCAAGGGCACATCAGAGGATACACCGGATACTGCTGTCATTCAGGTATTCTAGACACAAATATGTGAAATACATCATGTTTATTTGTAGTTTTTAAAAATTATTTTTTGTTTGAGGTTTATCAACTGTTAGGTTTCTGTTAATAAAAGTCAAAAACTCCTGCCCAGATTAAGCCTTTTGGTGGCCGTACAGACTTTTGATTTAAACTTTTTTATGCAGCCTTTATTTTTTTTTTTGTTCTTTCAAACTCACTTATTAAATAAAAACTGCCTTTATTTAAAAAACAGATGTCCCGATCCAGTTATTATATATCTGAATACAGAGAGTATAAACTAGAGAGTATGGAGTTGCGTGTTGCAGAGCAGTCAAGTGCCCATGCTAAACCCTGTCCACCACAACATTGAAATCAATAATGTTGTTGATTGCTGTATATATTACTCTACAGTTAGCTTATTTTAAAACCATGGGTTATTTGTGCAGCTGAGACTGCATTTGTCATTTCTACTCTGAGTCACTTTGTTAAATAGGGTCTTTATCCTGGAACCTGCCCATCTTGCCACAAGCGCTTAGTAGCATCTTCTTGTATGAATGATCTTCAAATGACCAAACAACCAAAAACAACCAGCTAAAAAGTGTACACAGTACAGTCCAAGTCATAGCTGGCTTTTTTTTTTTTTAATATTGAGGTCCCACCAGGGCTCTGTCAATCTCCATAGGACAGTGGAAGTCAGCTTTTTTAACAAAGGAAATATGATGGTTACAGACATTCCATTTCTTCTTCCCAAAGTTCCAATGTCTCCTACATATTGGTAAACAATAGCTCAGAAATGTAAT
Source organism: Channa argus (assembly GCF_033026475.1). NCBI lineage: Eukaryota > Metazoa > Chordata > Actinopteri > Anabantiformes > Channidae > Channa > Channa argus. Next base: position 27,421,647 of record NC_090207.1, read on the forward strand.
ATTTCTGTGTAGGCTTTAGATGAAAACATAGGCTGATCAGGCCCTTGTTTTGGTCTTTTGAAATATGCCCAGATTGGGGCCTATACTGATGCTAATATTGTATTGGAGCATCTCTGTTTGAAAATGTATGGTATGTATTAGTGTGTGAATATTACAATAGCATTTGATTCTGTTTCTTGAAGTAAGTTCAAACAGTTGTTATCATGCAGTGAAAAACAGAGGATTTATACTATTAACATATAACATCTGCTGAAGGACAATGATGCTTGCTTTCTAAAGGGCTTATGTTTATGTGTATATGTCCAGGACTCAGTGGAGATGAGGAAGATGGAGACCAAAGTGGGCAGTACAAATCCAGTGCCTGGCTGTCTGGAGAACCAGGGAAGGGCCGCATCCATGCCTCGACTCAATGCTGAGCTGCAGGTAACATCTCACCTGCACCATACCTTTCTTAATTCTAACCAAATCTTGACTTACTTTCAGTGTGATGTGTGTTAATGTGAGGTACTGTGAAATAGCAGCAGTAGGGGATACTGTTTTACTAATCTTGAGTAACCTCATTGTGTGCCCATGTACGGGGTGCAGGGTCTGCAATCACCCTCATCATTATGGAGGGTGCATGTGCACTGTAATGTAGTATTCATCTTCCCTAAGTGGCTTAAAATTTATGCACATAAAGCTGTAGCTGCTGCCAATACATCTTTACCTTTCTACTTTCCTCAAAAACTGATTAATCCTTCAAGCCACTACAGGCAGACGTTATAATAAGGAATACTTTTAGTATCCTCAGGCCGATCAAAGGGGTGTTAGGCCTTAATCATGCAATCAATTACCTGACACTGCAGTGCAAGGATGCTGCTGGGCTTACCTGCTATACTTTGCTGTTCACTGGTGAATGCACAACTTTCTAAAATCGGTCACTATGTGAATCCACATTTTGTGAATGCACACTTTTTTAAGATCTTCACATTGTCCTAATCAAATGCAGTTGTTCCTTTGTATTCCGTCTGACTAAAATTAACACCACTGAGACTTCTGATTTCAGCATGCAATCATACCACTGTGTTGGGAACTAATTTTATTAACATGAAACATGTTAATAAAGCTCAGCATTCTTAGTGATTGATAGAAAAAGTTTGTTGTGCCCGTATTAACAAAATGTTTCTTTTTCCTTTTCTAGCATTCTAGGAAACTATCACAAAGAACATTTCCGAGAAGCCTCGAATCTTCTATTCAGAGTCTGATGAAGTTTTAATGAATCCTAAATCCTAAGAAATATAATATCCTAAGAAATATAATAACCTCCTCATTCATCAAAGATTTTGATGTTGATTGATTGATTGATTCAGGAAACAGACACCCTCTCTACTTTTAAGTCTAGGCTTAAAACGTTAAAGAACTTAAAGTACCATATCATCCCAGTAGTCCAATTCGATCACAATATGCAGGCACACTTGTGGTTCCCAGAATTTCCAAAAATAGAACGGGAGGCAGAGCCTTTAGGTATCAAGCTCCTCTCCTGTGGAACCAGCTCCCAGTTCAGATTCAAGAACCAGACACCCTGTCTATTTTTAAGACCTTTTAAGACCTTCCTCTTTGACAAAGCTTACAGTTAGTTATAGTCATGCTGGATTCTCCCGTTAAAGTGAGTTTTTCCTCTCAATTGTTGCCTAGGGCCGGGTATTGCTGAAATGAGGTTTTCTCTATGAATCTTTATAATCTTGACTTTATATTCTGTAAAGTGCCTTGAGATGACTTTCTTGTGAATTGTCGCTATATAAATATAAATAAAAATATAAATAAAGTGGAATTGAATTGAATTTCTCCCCTTTTGGAACTATAGGCAGGAAATCCCCTGTCCACCACAACATTAAAATTACTGTGTTGTTTTAATTTTGTGGCTAATAGGTGTACATTGTTTGTTCACAGTCAAGTCTCAGAAAGGAGAAAACATGAGATCATGGTTTTTCAAATTTAATTTGCAAGATATTCACATTAGTCTCTCTGCAAATAACAAGCATGGCAGGCAAGAAAAGAAACAAACTATATTTTGGTCTGAGAGATTTTCAGTGGCAGGGGCAATTACAGACTCTGGATTGTGGATGGTGGGCCCAGAAAAAACATCATCACAGTTTAGTGCTGGGCTCAACTTGGAACTTTGGTACAACATGCAAAGGTAACAAAATACATTTTCTGACATAGTTAATTAAAAGCAGTGTGAATGTATGTGTTCCTAAATTATTATAACTATAAGCTTTATCAAAAAGGAAGGTTTTAAGCCTAGTCTTAAAAATAGACAGGGTGTCTGCTTCTCGAATCTGAACTGGAGCTGGTTCCACAGGAGAAGAGCTTGATACCTAGAGGATCTGCCTCCTATTCTATTTTTGGAAATTCTGGGAACCAGCCTGCATTCTGAGATCGAACTGGTCTATTGGGATGATATGGTACTTTAAGATATGATGGAGCTTTAAGGTTTCTTCCTTTATATGTAAGGAGGGTTTCAACTCTATTCTAGACTTTATGGGAAGCCAATAGAGAGAAGCTAGTGGAGGCGAAATATGAACTTGCTTGCAAAATCCAGTCAGTACTCTTGCTACAGCATTTTGGATTAATTGCAGGCTTTTTAGGGAGTTACTGGGGATGTACATAAGATGTAGATTACCCCTACATTTGTAAGCAAGAATTTTCAAGTGTTACACCAACACAAATGCTGTAATTAAAAAGGAAAGGGCAAGATGGAATTCAGTTAAGACTTTTTCAAATCATAAACTGTAGCTGCTGTTGATCCAGCTTAAAATTCCCTATGTCTTTCTTTCCTGCTCTTTCTTTGTATTCTCTTTCCTGCAAAACAGCGGAGCCAATCGCGCCACTCTCCAGGGATCCATCTAGCTGTATGTACATGCACAACTATCTACAGTATCTACTGTTTTGTGGTTTGATGAACTTATAAATTCACATAGCAAATACCATAAAATCTAACTGAAATCTATTGTCATTGTAATGTAAAATAATCAAATAGATAATTAAATAGTGGCAATATCTGAGAAGACATTCAGATGTATTAAATTCCACAGATAATAAAAAATGCATATATATGTATAGAAACCTCCAAAGACTCCTAAGACAGCATGCTAGAATCCTATTATAAAAACAGTATCTTAACAGGGGTCAATTAATTTTCATTTTCCAACTGACAGCTAGCCCTTTATATCTATAGAAATAAAAATGTGGTTAGGTCATACCTGCAAGTCCAGGCTGGGCACGTGTCTTTATTACAAAGGCCCTAAAACACCCTTTCATTCCCTTTGCTGTTCCATATAGCATAGTAGTAACTTTTTTTTAAAACCAAACTTTTTTTTCTGGTCTAATCCTTTTTCTTTTGTCAGTCCATACAGAATAAAAAGGTAGTGAATATAGTCCAGTTGTAAGAATCAATTGTAGTCACAGTAAAAAATGGAACAAGGGGAGGTAGAGTGGCCGTCCACCAATCTGGTCACATGTCAAAGTTTCCTTGAGTAAGAAGCTGAACACCAACTTAGGTCCTCCCAGTGCTCCTGGTTCATTGGTGTGTGATTGTGAGTGCGAATGGGTGAATAAGGAGCAATGTAAAGTACTTTAAGTCCCAATAGGTAGAAAAGCACTACAAAAGTGCAGACCATTTATCTATATGAAAAATACAAGTTCTTGTGTCTTAGACATTATTGTCATTGACCTTTACTATCTTTCTCCCGCTTCCCCAGTCTTTTCCTGATGCCAGCCCTATGAAACGCTCAGTCTCCACTGTAGCACCACAGTGTACCCAGGAGGTCAACTTGAGGGATTGCACCGTGGAAAAAGTCAGCCAGGACCGGCCACACCATCATCACCACCACCACCGCTGTCACCACCGCAGAGACAGAGATAGAGACAGAGAAAAGAGGCAGAGGTCTCTGGATACACCTGTGGTTGGACAATCCTCTAGCTCTGGTTAGTCAGCAGTTATATACAAACACATGCACAGGCATGGTCTAAAGGTCCAATACTAAGATCTGATGTCCGTGTATCTGTACAATCTGTGGATAATCAGGTGTAGGCCAAAAATTTGTGTATGCACGGACTGTGTGCGGTGTCCAAACCGTGAGTCTATTATTAATAACTAGTAAGCATTATGAGTTATCAATATTACTATTGCTAAAAGGCCTCACACAAGAGTAATACAGTAGCAAACATGCACATTATTAGTAATTTATATATACTTAACTTCTTAACTCAAAAATGACCAAAGTTTAGTATGATTAACAAAAATCATAAAATAAACTGAGTATGCATTAAGTCAAGTGGTATAAAACCAAATATTATGTGTACATTTCAAAAATCTAAACTTTGACAAAGGTCATATTATTCAGCATCTGGCACGTGTATATAATAAAATATTATTATTTATTATTGTTCCACTATACATACTATACATACAACAAATTATTATCTTTGCTAATTTTTTATTCGATTTTAACCAGACTTAGATCGAGCATCAAGAAATCACTTATGGAAATCTATTATTCAGGTTTCAAGAAACTGAAAAGGTGTGTAGATATAGATATATGTCTGCATCTCCTGGGTTTAGCCTGAGTTAAATTTTGATAAGGAATCACAATGGGGCCCTCATGTAGAGAAGTTGACCATTTAAACTTATAACGTCAGGGGTTCTGTGCATTTACACGTCACAGGAGTCTTTGTCCATTTAGAGAAAGTTGACTTAAGCTTTCTGAGAGATGGTCTAGGACAGCAAGCTGGTCAGGGGTAGTTGTGACTCAGTACCATGGACCACAGGTTCAGTGGTTCACCCTGGTCCTAGCTACGTGTGAAACTGTCCTTGGACAGACACTGAATCTCTAGTTGCTCCTGGTGGGTTAGGTGAGCCACTGCCATCTGCCATGTCCTGTGGCGCAGGAAGATAGAGCAGTTGTCCACCAATCTCACAGTTGTTGGTTCGATCCCCGGCTCCTTTGGTCATATGTCGAAGTGTCCTTGAGCAAGACACTGAACCCCAACTTAGTTGCTCCCGGTGAGTGTTGGCCAGCTCCCCCATCGGTGTATGAATGTGTGTGTGATTGTGAGTGTGAATGGGTGAATAAGAAGCAGTGTAAAGCGCTTTGAGTGCCAATAGGTAGAAAAGTGCTATATAAGTGCAGAACATTACCATTACCATCTATATGTGTGTGAATTGGTGAATGAGAAGCAAGAATGTAAAGCGCTTTGGAAAAAAGCACTATATTTTAGGACAGGAGGGTGTCCACTCTCCTCTGGGAGATAGGTTAAAGGTCGTTTTGTTAACTTGGGCAGGAATCTCTCTCTGCAGGGAGTGTGTGTGCTACATTTTCTGTGAAACATTTTTTACAACATCCCTGACACTATACTCAAGCAAACCCAATTTTATTTCTTTTACTTTTATGTTGTACAGTCAAACACAATAAACAAATGAGCACTTCCTCTTCTTGTTGCCATCAGAGATCCACACTGAATTCCTTGTGTGGAATGTGTCAAATTACCAAATTGCAGTATGAATAGATAGGCATGCCTGTCCCTTTTCCATGTCTGTCTTTGAACAATTAATTGTGGAAAGTATGATTACCCCTTAAAGAGCGCAGTATACAAACCCACCCTGTATTCTGATCCTCCATGTGTTGGATATTTTAACCAAACTCTCTTAATATGTAAGAGTATGTTTTGATATGCAAATTGTGATGAGTTTGGACCTTTCTGACCCTAAGATACACTGGAGAGCTGTCAATGGTGGACCCCGCCTCTCACCCAGTGACAGCTGGGATAGGCTCCAGCCCTCTTGACGCTCAAAACAAAAAAGATAAAGATAATGGATTGTTGGATGGAATAGAAAGTCACCTTGAAGTACTAAGTATCCATTCATCCATTCATTATTTTGTGCTATTCGGATTTGGTCAAGGTGGCAGCAGGTTAGTTTTCAATTAAACTTCCTATATATATAGTGGAAAAACAAAACAAAAATCATCTTGAGAAATTTTTCACAGGAAGATAAAGACTTCCTGTAAAAAAAAAAAGGATTATAGAGAGAACCCAACAAATCCCCCTTGAGGAAGTATTAGACAACAGCAGAGACGACAACTCCCTTAACACAAACAGGCTCAGGGTATAGAAAGAGCATAGAGAAAAAACAACAACAAGAACCAACAAAAAAGAATATATTCAGGAAGGTTGCCCTGGAAATTGTACCATTGTAGCTTTGAAGATTGGCCAGAGATCTTTGAAAAGTTAATATGGTAGCAACTTTGGCAAAGGAGGTAGAGCAGTCGTCCATCAATCCCACGGTTGTTGGTTCGATTCCCTGGGTCAAACCGTCACATGTTGAAGTGTCCTTGAGCAAGACGCTGAATCCTGGCGGAAGTGTCTCCGTCGCCGTGGTAAACGCAGTGGTTGGCTGGTGAAACTGAAGGGAAGCCTGGGTTGCTCCTCTTCTTTCTCCCGTTTACCTTCGTTGTGCTGAACCTGTTGAAGGGAGTGATGAGGGATTCCAGCCCTGCCGCCCCTGCTCTCATCGGCACCGCCAGCATGTGGCAGATTGAGAAACCTGAGTAAGCATCCTCCCGATCCGCTAAACCACAGGCCCAAGCTCAGGCCAGGTTTGCCCTGGTTAACACTAGATCTCTGACACACACAGTGTTAAAGGGATTTCTTCTTATCTTTTTCATTTTCCAACTTTAAGGTTTTATTTGAAGTGGGTCGCTCTGACCTCGTACTGTGTGCTGTCATGTACCGTCCTCACAAATTTAACAAGCAGTTTGTGAATGACTTAGGCCGCTTGGGTCTGTATGAGAAACCAACAGTTTCTAATTTAAAGTGGACTGTGAGTTTAAATTGAATCGCCACATTAGCGCAGTTGTTAAGACTACTTTTTTCCACCTTACGCAGCTGGCAAACCTTTTCTTGCACGGCAGATATTTGAAAAAGTAATTCATGCCTTTATCACATATCATCTGGATTACTGTAATGAAATTTACTATGGAGGTTGCTAGTCTTTCTTTGCATGTCTCCAATTGATTCAGAACGTCTGCTCGCCTTCTGGCACTCCTCCTATCTCTCTATTGGCTGCCTGTGCATCTTAGAGTTTTATAAGTTTTTAAATCTTTAAATGTTCTTCATTAGAAGTAGTCTCAAAATGATATTTCGATTTACATAAACGTAAGTAAATTAACCTAAAATATAAAAAATTCTTGAATATTTTTCTCCCTGTCCTTTTCCTTAGACCAATAGTTTGTAGTCACTTCCTGTTCCATGTGCCTTCACCTTCACTCCGCTAGTAATCAGTTTCACCTCCTTTCACTCTTCTATTTATATACATCCTCAGTTTCCTTACCAAGCTGCTAGACTGTCCGCCCTTACGTGCTTTGTTTTATGGTTGTAGATATATACATTTAACATATTGTGCTACTTTGAAGATTACAGGTCTACTATAATCATTTATCACATTTAATTGTATTCCTTACTGATTTTTTCCTATGTTATGACCACAGTTGTAATGTAATTCTTTTTATTTATTTATTTTTTTGTATGTTGTGCATTGCTACCTGTGGATGACATGACAGGAGCAGATTAGGTGCAGCTTTTCCCATCACCGGGTTTAAAATTCAGTTTACTCTTCTCTCCTGGGACTCTTCCTTGCTGCCAGACCACCAGACACCATCATTAAATGTTTGCAAATGATGTTCTACTGATAGCCCTAACATGAACATGAACCCCTTTTTGTAAGGGTGGGTTTTTTTGTTTAAGATCTATTTTCTCCTGTTTATCTAGATCTTGGAAGCATTAAAGACAGAACTCAGCGTGATGAAACATCTCAATTTAATACATGTCAGCAAGGAGAAGAACACATGGATGTTGGTGTCTTCTCACTTGTATCTCTCAAACCCCTTCTATTTATACTCAAACCTAAGACAAAAAACCCTCACAAAACATGAATAAAGAAACCAAGTGCACACAGTTGACAGTTATCATTCTCGTCCCTTTTTAGGTTATCTGTCAATGTCAGTTGTGAAGCAATAAAATTATTTTATTGCACCTTCTTGTAGATCTTGTGACCCCAGGACACATTATATACTACATTGTTTTGGTCCTTAGAATACAAAAGGCCTAAGGTGATCTTAAGCATTTCTCTAAACATGACACACCCTGTAACTTCTTGTCATTTCTGTGACCTCTTCAATAAACCGATCTTGGTTGCCTGTTTGATAATTATCTAACTATATGACTACATTTACTCTATTCCCCCACATTAAGCATAGAGCAACCTGGCTAGTTATATTTTGTGTGTTATTTTCCTGGACCAACCCTGATGTCATTTGTATTCCCAACATTACAGCAATAAGCAATAAATCTTGAGGGCTGAAGCTCATTTGCTCTGGTGGTTTTGTGGGTGCTGGAAAGGGGGAGACTCCCCCCTATTTGTGTTGCGTTATGGTTTCCCCTAGATAAGAGCATAATACCTATCATAGGTTTCACACTTAGACTATTTCATAAGCCAGAAAAGTGTTCTTAAGTATAGTTTAAGTAAAGTTACTTTTTCCCACTCTAAGATGGTAAACATGTATGTGTGTACATGCTAAACATGAGTATGGCAGTTTTAGCACTGGGCATGTGTTAACATGTTGATATTATTTAGCTTAGACCACTGTAGTAGTTAAAAACTACTACAATCCATAGTGTTTTTGGAAATTGATTATCCAGTTCCTTCTGCAAAAACACAAAGTGACATTTCCCAGTTCACTAAATACTCTTTAGAGGAATAAAATATTTTCTTCTTCCACAGGTGTACCAGGAGAGCCAGCATCTGACCTAGCTACTTGCAGAGAGCAAGCCCATGACCGTGGACGCTCCCATGAGAGGAAACACCACCATTCTTCCGTGGACAAGCAGCGCTACTACTCCTGTGACCGTTACTGCAGCCGGGAACACTGCCACAGTAAATCTGCCACTGCCAGCTGTGCCGCCTCCCCCAGCGAGGGGCAGGAAACCATCACAAAGCAGGTGGGATGGCAGAGTAAATGTATTGCAGGACTACATGAATCTTTAGACCAGATAAAGAATGTCTAAACAGTTTGAGTTCTATTTTTGTCTACCAGAATGTCATTCTTATTAAAATACAAAATTCAATTTAAGTAAAGATAATCTGAATTCCATTTCTGCTGCACCTAACAAAATTGTGTAACTGTCTTCCACCTCATCAAAATGAAACTTTGTAATTAGTGGAGGTTAAGGCCTTTAGTTTCATGGTTGTAGTTGTAGCTAATAATAATGAGGTGATATCCTTAACTTCCTCACAGTTTAAAAACAGGTTAGAGAGAGTTTTTAGTTTCACAACAGCTGATCAGAGCCTATTCCGAACTCATCGAACTCCGGGCATGTTTTCTGCAACTGATATAAGACATTTTCAAAACTATCTCGTTTATTCTTGTTTAATCTAACTCTCTTTATTTATTCTCTCTTGGTGTGGTTCATTTGCAAAGGACTGAACAAAGCACTTCCACATGGGTCTGAACCAAAACCAGGTTTCTTTACTCGTTCTGGCTTTGGTGTGGTCCCAAACAAACTATGGAGGGGTTCATTTGTGGTCAACCAATGTCAATCTGAGCAAAAACAGGGCACGGAGGTTTGCTCCCTGCTCTTTGTGACCACATGTTGAAGTATCCCTGGGCAACAAACTAAACGGCCAACAGCCCATCTTCAGCCACACAATGCTGATCCCAAGTCCGGTAGAAATTGGGGAGGGTTGCGTCAGCAAGGGCATTCGGGGTAAAAAAAAACTGTGCCAAATCAAGATGCGGACAAATGATCCACTGTGGCGACCCTGAACTCACAGGATAAACTGAAAAGACAAAAAAACTGCAATCCCAAAGGATTAGTCCCAAAGCAGGTTACTCAACACTCAGTCAGTGCATAGTGAAAACAGCTTTTACTATTACAGTAGCATAAGTGTAAATGAACAAGAATACTTTCTGAGGCAACTGTAGATCATCTCTTGCCCAATCCGCCACAACATTACAAACAAAATTGAAGGTTAAATGTTTTTTGTGATCAAGGCATAGGTACCCTGACCAGATTATATCTAAACAGCATGATGTGACTGTGTGTGTCCTGACACCTGTCAGTCATGGCCAGCATTCCATTTTCCCATTCTGATCCCTGTCCACCACAAACCACCGGATGCATGCATTTGAGGAATTGTGATGAGTTTTATCATCTTCTTGGAAGGCTTTTTCTTTTTCTTATAACTAAACATTTAAATTAATTCAGAATTTGGATTTGTGATGTCAGGTCAAATTAGTAAACAGAAAGAGAGAAGCTTGTGGCTTGTATGATAGATTTGGACCACTTGTAAATTTTGTTCGTACCTAAGATAAAATAAGTGAGAAAATGCATACTAATTCTCCAGTTACACAATGATATCAAGTAGTGAACTGTAGAGATGGGTACTCAATCACATAACTTGGATTTGGAAAACGCTATTCTTATGACATCATTCCACTATTAAAGAGACTGTGACTTGCTCTCAAGATAACGCAGAAGAGATCTATTAGCTCAATATCTGTGACAGATGATCTAAATGACCAAACTTAAACACATTCATTACTGCATAAGGTTGACCACACCGAAGGATACAGCACAACACTGGAAATCAATTCTACTTTTCTACCATGATTGTAGAGGCCTCTTCCAGTAACTGTTGGTGTATAAATGTTTGAATTGCATGATGAGTTTGTTCTAAGTGTGTGTGTGTGTGTGTGTGTGTATATATATATATATATATATATATATATATATATATAGTTCAAATTGTTTTTAACTTTTAACATTAAAATGACTGATAAAGCAGTACAGATGCAGAGGTACAGAGGTAGGAAAAAGTTTAGGGAAAAAAGGGAAAATAAAAAGGAAAACTAAATGCTTAGTTCTAAGTATTGCTATGATTCCTCTGGATGTTCTTACTACTACTTTCTTCTCTGTCTGCCTTTAGTGCAGCCTCTCATGGCCTTTCGCTTCTTTCTCCACTTTCTCTTATCATTTTTATTCATTGTGTCTATCTCATAAATTTTTCCATTAACATCTCATTAGTGCTTGTTACTGTCATTCTGTTTTGTATGTCTGTGTTCTGTGTGTCATTTGTTCTCTATGAATTCATATCACCTTTCTTTTCCTCAATCCGATGACCCTGTACCTGTTTCTTTCCCCTTTCCTTTTTCCTGTTACATATTTTGCTCATCCTTCTATTGTTTCAAATTGCTTGTCCCAATTTCCATCTAGGGTAGTGGTTGGGTCAAAGGCAGCCCAGTGGCACAGAGCTCCACTTCTAGTACACCAAGCCGTGGACGTCGGCAGCTCCCCCAGACCCCCCTCACCCCGCGACCAGGGGTGGCCTATAAGACAGCCAATTCCTCCCCTGTGCAATTTGTGTCCAGCCAGGCCTCTATGAGTCCCGGACGACTGAGTCGTGGTCTGTCGGAGCACAACACCCTCTGGCACAGTGGCTTCCACCACTTTCCCTGCCCTGTCACTCGTATCAGCTCTGAACCTTTCCTGGGCCAGAGCCATGTCGAGGCCTTAGGCTGTCCATATGGCAGCCTTCGGGACCAGCTGGATGTCTTCCAGGAAGCGGCATCACTGACTCCTAGCCCCTGTGCCAGACGCTCATCTCAGATTGCAATGCCTCCCGTGATGGGAGCCCTGGTTCCCACTCCACATCAGAACCTTGTGTTGCCGAATGGGTACCACTTCAGTTTTGGGGGAAACACAGGCCCAGGTTCTGGTGTTAGGGCACCCAGGTACTACCAGGAGGCAGAGGAGGATGAATGGTGCTAACATGGCTTTAAACCAACTGTTTTAATGCATTTTTGAGGAATTGTGATGAGTTTTATCATCTTCTTGGAAGGCTTCAGTGGAGATTGTCACTGTGTATGTTTAATGCTGTATTTTTATTCTACGTTTGACAACTAAGTTTAGGGAGAACATCTAAACAGGTTTAGTGGGTAATATCTGAATGTGAACAAAATGTCTCACTTCATCAAAGGGCAGATGGCACTATGAAATTAAAGTAGAGAATAAAATACATTTTTTTGCCAATATCAGATCTCTTACAGGAGCTGTCCTTGATGTGCTTTGACTTCAGACACCACCATATCGACCCTCAAACAGCATTACATTACTCATTATGAAGATAAAGAATATTTCCTAAATTTGGATGATGTAGACAAACATCAGACCCACTTTGTGACATTTGTAAGTTCAGTCTGTCTTTCAGGGAGATCATTCAGCTATAATGATAAATATGTTGTAGTTTCCCTTTACTACAAATTGTTTCTGGACATGTTGCTTATGCTTTGGCTGCCTTTTGTTATGTTATGTCGTTATAATGTTATTTATTTTTGTTTATTTATTTTTGCAAACACCCATTTCAAAAATATTCTTTTTTGCCATTTAGGAGCAGAACAACAGGCTGTACAGATAAACTATTGACAGCTTTTAAACTGTTAATACTAACATGTTACCAAATGGTTTTCTAAATACACTTTCAGCAGACACCCAACAACATTTGCATTTATTTGGAATCATGTTTCTGAGGATCAGAATGTATGTCCAGTAAAATTTTCATTTGGTCCCTATCAGATCCTGAGAAATAATAATAGTTTTTTTTATCTGCTAAATGTTCTGGTATGTTCACCAGCTAATCACTTACGTTGACTATGTGATGTTTTGTTCTGGAAAAGTAGTGTATTCTAGTAGATGGATACTGTAGATAGATCGATGGATCAATATGTTCTTGCAGTAGCCTTTACAAGAACACACACAACATTAGACATGCATACACGAGATAATGACATTAGAATTACATTACTTGATCTTGAGCAAGCACTATGGTGGACAAATACAAAAAAAGTGCAGCTTTAAAGTATTCTAAATATTTGGAAGTTATTTAACTTACCCATGCCAGTTCAGTTTACCAGGTAATTACTTTTTTAAAAGTCATCATTGCTTGCTGAACTTGGATCACCACAGAGAACCAAATAGCATTTTGTAGCACAATACTGCTTCTTTTATGCACTACATACAAAATGTCTAAGAGACACCTTCAAAAACAACTTTTCTTAATGACATACAGTAGATACAGCTAAAAACAGTGCCACAGTCAACATGAGACATTTCACCTTCTTTCACGTTTTTATAAAAGCACAACGTACTGTAACAGTCCCATTAACTCTTATTTATTAAATATAACAATACATGAAGATTTGAAGTGCATTTGAGAGTCATTATGGCAGTTCCAACACAAAATGATGGCACTGTAAGCCATGGAAAAAGGACAAAAGGCAAGTCCATATTTAAGTTAAACTATACTATAAATGTTTGAAAACTCAAAGACATTGTGTCACCATATAAACAGCTGTGGTGTTCTTCAATTTAGAACTCCACAATTTCATAATGATGCCTAATCCTTTGTGACATTCCTTTTATGTCAAACAAATGAATTGATGTCACATGAACACTGATGATTGTGTTGTCTGTTAAATGGTTCTTGTGAACTTCAAGGAGAGAAACAATACATGAAAGTGAAAAGTACCTGACTAACTTATTTGTTTTTTATTAAATATTCACTGTAGATTTTCTCTTTTCATTCTGTGTACATTTTTGTATGATGACAAAAGCATAAGTGTGTATTATGTGACTTGCTTACGGTTTGCCATCATTTCAGGTCTAATGTTTCTTATAGACCTCTCTGTAATATTTTAAAGCAAAGTGCCTATCTTTTTAGATATACAATAGAAAAAGCAATGCAATGTAAACTCTTTTCTAATGCATCCACACTTGAGTAGATGTTAGGTTCCTTCTGTATGTAGTTGTGCAGGAAAACATGTTGTACAGAAACATGTCTTATCCCCTTAACTGCAAACAAAGAAACAGTACATACTCTTATTTAACAAGAATGAAAAAAGACCTTAGACATTAGAGTGTATTATTTATCTCATTTTTGATAAAACAGTAATCACCTATGGCTAGTGTACCAAGAATACCACTGTGGGAGCATTATGTCACATTTATGCATAAATATAGTATATCAGTCAAGTTACATCAATTAAACCAGTAACACATTTTGCATGTTTAAACAGTAAGCCGAGTCAGCTACCTGCTATGGCCACCTTGTACAAGCTCCCATCTCTTTTGGATTGCAGACTGTGTGTTGCTCAGCTGAAGTTGAACGGATGGGGAGTGGTTCGGCCTGGTGGACAGTATGATTCTGACTCAAGCTAGGGTTTTAGAGTCAAGCCCTGTGTGTGAGTGTGTGTACGCTATGTGGATTAAAACTAACACTGGTTACCGTTAGCTTTTGTTTTTAGCTTTTCTGGGTCTAGTTTTCTTTGTTTTTTTGTTTGTTTTTCATTGATGTTGTAATGTCATGCCAAGATATTTCCGTCAGCTTCCTGATGCATGGATTGATAGCAGGAAAATGTTACAGTGATCTATCTACTTCTGAATAAATGTCAGGCTTCTGTGTTAGACTTGAAATTTTTTTTTTTTTGTAGAACCAACAGTTGGCAATGTTTTTTAAGGTTTAAACAGGAAGGGAACTGGTTTAAAAAACAAACCACAATACACAAATGTAAACAACTGCATACAACAACAACACATATTAAGGCTAAATACATTTTGCATATGAATAGTAATATACAACATGAAAAAAGTATACTGAAAGATGTCCTTATATATGTTATTACATATATATATATATATATATATTATCTGTCTAGGTACTGATGGGAGCTGGGCAGCTTGTTAATGCTACTTATTGATTAATTGATATTATGTAAGAAATTGGGACACAGCTAAAATTTGCACATCTTTGAATAAAAAGTCATTAGTACCTTTTTCTTGGGTTGTTAAAATAAATTTTGGTAAATTTAAGAAATCCCTTTACAACTTAAGTACCTTAGAAGTAGGAACTGAATAAATTATGTAAAATGCTGAGAAAAGAAATTATCTTAAAGTTAAAAACAAATCTTAAAATTACAATTTACAATATTTGTCAGTCAGAGTTCAGAGAAAAAAAAACAGTTTTAGGCTTCAACAGACAGAGCTGAATATGTAGGCATATGGCTTGTCAAGCGATTAAAAAAAGTCTGATTGATTATATATTCTGTGATTAATAAATCCAAATTAATTAAATATATCTTATTTCAGTGTGAACACATTTAGAAACATTTAAATAAGTGAATTAATGAATAATTGAAATACTGTATACTTTAAAGATCTCTTCAGAATTAGACCTTTTCTATACACACCCCAACTCTCATCCAGTCACAGCTGGGATAGACTCCAGTCCTTTATGACCCTTAACAGGATAAGTGGTAAATGATAATGGAAGTATGGATATATACACCAAGCAGGCATAACATTATGATCACCTACACAATTTTATGCATGTTATGATCATAGTGTTATGCCTGATTGGTGTATATACAGTGCTGTGCAAAAGTCTTAGGCCACCATTAGATTTGCTGTTTCAGCACGCTATGATGATCATCTATATTCATTACATATTAGAATACAAGTAGTAAATATAGAAAATACAAACACAATATAAAAAACACTTGAAGCAAATGCAGCTTCTATGGGCTAAAGTCAAGAGTATTTTGGGTGACCTTTTCTGGCTTTTAGCATGTCTTGAACTCTCTTGGGCCCAAAATAGCAGATTAAGATCACTACACTACACTGGAAGTTTCTTCTTTGAGAAACTGGAAGTATTTGAGCACACTGGTTCAGCATGTTGCAGCTTCATCTGAATGTCCAGTTGATCCTTCCACTGTCTGTAGAATCAGGAATGGTCTTTGCGAAGGGTTTGCAGCCAAGAAATTACTTTCTCTGAGGGGAAACAAGGCAAAAAGTCTAATGTATGCAAAGATCACAAAGCTCACAAAGATAGAAGCGAAGATCAGTGGAAAAGAGTTGTATAGAGTGATGAATCACTGTCAATTTGGGGGTCCAATAATTGACAGTATTAGAAAAGAAGAGCCTTTACCAAAACATGATGGAGGGTCTGTTATAGTTTAGTATAGCGTTTCTGCCAGTGGTGTTGGTGATATTGTCCAAATTGTTGGGATCATGGATGATTTTTATCTGCATTACAATGATCTTAAGCACACTGCTAAGTAGTTATTTGAGAAAAAACAGCTGATACAGTTGGGTGCAAAAGCTTGCATCCCTTTATTTTGAAATGGCAAAAAGAGTAAAACTAAGAAATTCTTTGCATTAAATTTTTACAGACTTTCCAACGCAATAAATATTGTTTGAATTAAAAACAAAACTATGTCTATCCTTTAGGATTTGCTGTAGCCTGGTGTAATTTTCCAGAAGGCTACTTAAAACTTCAAGACAGTCTCCTGAAAATAAATTTTTGAGACCTAGAAACCACTAGGGATTATTACTGCAACCTTGCTAAAACAGCAATACTGATGGCCTAACACTGCACACTTCGGCTATCCCATGAGTTCAGGGTTGCCACAGCGGATCCTTGTCCGCATGTTGATTGGCATTGCCGGATGCCCTTTCTGGCCAACACAGTGCCGAATATATATTAAATCTGTATTTGTTACTGTATATGCAATTTGCTTGATACATGAATGGCATCAACATGACATTGTGTTTTTTGATTGCTCTGCTTTTACATCACAGCATCTGCGACATGATGGAATTAAGGTTAACCTTTACATTCGCCGATTGGCTCGGAGGTGTTTTGAGAAAGACTATATCAGCTGCAGTTAGAAGGGAAACTATAGGGGCCTTATATAATACACAACAGGGGCCGTGCAAGATAAAGCCAAGAGAGTCAGGCTATGCAACAAGACAAACCCATTTCTCCATAAATTCTGTAGCTTTACGAGCTGCACTTCTCAGATTTAGGCTTCAGCATGGTTGTGACCAAATGTTTTATAGAAAATGCTTGAGAAAACTTGCAAAAAAAAAAAGATAAAATGCATAAAGGCACAAACTGTAAACAAGAAACAGAATATTTAGGATAACAGAATAACTTTATATGTATATTTGCATGATTAACCTTTACCCACTGGTCAAATGAAAATCCTATGGCTTGAAACTGGAGGTCTTTCCTGTTAGGTCTCAGTAAAAGGTTTTCATAAATGCGCCTTGATTACTGTCAAACTGGTTCTTTTTGTCAAAGACATGAAATACTTTCATGAAGATAATGTAAATTCATTATAGTTTAGATACATTATGGCAGAAAAATCCTGAAAATACCTAGACCTACTTGTAGCATCAAGCATACCTGTACCCAAGTCTTAACCAGTCGGCAACTAAACAAAAGAAGTGATTCAGTCTCTTTGTTTGAGCATAAATGTAGCAGTGTAAATGTATGTTTTTCTTCGGAAAATACAAATGTTTGCATGTAACAATGTATGTGCATGTAGAGAACGTTTAGATAGTATGTGTTAATTTGTTGTTGATTTTAAAAAATTTCATATAAACAGTGCGGGTTATAAGAAGACACATTTCTATTAAAAACAGTATTGAACATTGTTGATGGTTCCGCTCCACACCACTGAGCTGAAAGATTCTTTTATTTCGGTGCTGGGATTCAATAAAATGTTTGTCTTATTTTAATTAGTTTTTTTGGTTAGACTTTGAATTTTGCAGTTGTTTCTACATTATACATTTTGTATGAAGCAAATTTTGTTGAAATAAAAAAAAAAATTACATTTAATTGTCTTTAATCAACTGATTTGAGTTTTGTGATACAGCTTTGGACCTATAATAGCCTGAACTTTACCATTCCAATAAACTACTTTTGTTAAACACAGATTACTTCTACACATTACCAGAAAAATTGTGATGCTGGGTAAGATGTAAATTAAAATGAGATAATGATGTATAACATATCAAATCTTGAAACTGGGAAATTTTAATTTTCAGGTTTTTGTAAAATATTATCTCATTTTATAATCACAATAACATTTAAGTTGTATAATATGGTATGTACTATATGTGATTTATGGGATATAAGGTACTGTAAAATGTGGTTATATAGTACAGTAGAATTTAGAAGAATGTACAAAATTTGACTATTTGCCAGAGGCACTGTCTCAATGTTATCCATGTAGAGGAGGTGGCTGATTGTCTCTACGTCCATAACCACTTTTGGTGATAATCTAACGGAGGAGGTCTTGGTATATGCCACACTTGATGTTGACATGTGCAACTGGCTTTAAGTTGGCCTCTAGGGCTGTTTTCCATTTCCCCATAGAATTCTCAATGAAGGCTCTTAGAGTCCTGTTGAACTTGTACCGTTCCAAGCTTTCTAGGATTCATGTGTGAGGGATTCAGTCATAGGCTTTTGTTTGATCAATCTGGGCAGTGTACAGGTTGGTATGTCTGGTCTTGCAGTCTTAAGTGACTGCTTTATCTACCAGTAGCTGTTGCTTTGCTACTCTGAAGTTATTACCTATTTCTTTCTGGGCTCTGCTCATGTATTGATCCATGTGCCTGCTCATCTCAGCCGCTATAATGTTTGACTGTAGTGGTTCGAGATTACATATAAGAGTTAATGTATAATATAATATGTCAATCTATAAGAACAAATATAATATATAAATTGTATTACATATACGAATATAGGAGTACTTGTAAGTTGTCTGCTTGTAGGTTGTTAATCAGAGACAGGGAATGTGTGTGTGTGTGTGTGTGTGTGTGTGTGTGTGTGTGTGTGTGTGTGTGTGTGTGTGTGTGTCAACAATATCAGAGGGGGTCAGTATGACCTGGCTTATGTCCCAAAGTTGAACAGTTCTCAGAACAGTTATTGGGAAACAAATGGGATGATGTCTTTGGCAAAGAATATCATATGATGTCTATGTGAGAAAGGGAGATAAAATCCCTGAAAACTGTTGCTAAAGAGAAGAAAATATGTGGGAGTAGAAGTTAGAATAACTGGGGCGAGAGTGGCACAGGAAGATAACGCGTTCATCCATCAATCCTGCAGTTGTTGGTTCGATCCTGACTCTTCCGGTCGAAATGGCTTTGAACAAGACACTGAACCCCAACTTAGTTGCTCCCGGTGAGTGTTGGCCAGCTGCCTAGCAGCTCCCCCATCTGTGTGTTATTGTGTGTGTGAATGGGCAAATAAGAAGCAGTGTAAAGCGCTGTGAGTGCCAATAGATAGAAAAGTGCCATATAAGTACAGAGCATTTACCATAATAATAGCTATATATAATAGCTTTTCGCTTCTGCTTTTTGCCTTTTTCCTTTCTGACTGATGCTTCTTTTAACTGAGTGAGTCATCTTCTCTGATACAAATTGGTATATGGTAGAATATGTACCATTGTGCCATACATTTATTTTCTTAATATATGGACTTGCTGTGGTCTGAGTTTATCCATGACAAAATTGCTTCACAAACAGGATGATGAGCCAAATTAGAAAAGTCTTCCTGCTTCTCCCTCCCTACTAGATTTATTTCAACAAGTGGCCACAAGGTAAAAGTATGCATTTTGCAAAAGCTGGGATGCCCTCTGTGCTGGCAGGTGAACAGAGTTAAGACCATCAAAACCTGATTGACTGTCAGTCAAGAACCTATTTTACTAACCTAGCAGTAGGTGGAATTTTTATTAAGACAGGATGTGAGATTACTTAGCCTACTTGCTGATACATTTTGATTTTGATGCAGCGTATTGGATTCTAGATTTCATAAATGGGCAGATGAAAAAATGAGCAGAGCTAAATTACGGGCTATAAATAAATCTGCATTGGATTAAATGTACGAGAAGGCTGCAAGGGCAAAGGTCTGTACTGAATGGGTCCTACAGACTAGGATTCGAGGCTCTCACTAAACTGAACATAGGAGTGAAAACTCAAAAATGTTTTGAAGGTTGAGAAAATAGAGCACAAGTGAGTTCTGTAGGCAGACAGACTTGCACAGCACTAGTTAAGGTTAATTCAATTCAATTCAATTCAATTCAATTCAATTCAATTCAATTCAATTCAATTCAATTCAGTTCAATTCAACTTTATTTATCTAGCACCAATTCACAACAAAGTCATCTCAAGGCACTTTACAGAATAAAGTCAAGACTATAAAGATGTATAGAGAGAACCCAACAACTCCCCCTTCAGCCTATCCCTAGGCAACAGTGAAGAGGAGAAACTCCCTTTAACGGAAGAAACCTCCAGCAGAACCAGGCTCAGGGTGGGCAGCCATCTGCCTTGACCGGTTGAGGTGAGTGGAAAGTGAAGAGAAAAAAGAAAAAGAGCAATAAAAGCAACAACAAAACATCGGGCAGGTTGGTAGGACAAGTAGCTGCACACAGGAAAACACACAGCTTCAAAGCCCGGGGACACCTGCAAAGAAGGACAGCGAGAGGGAGACGGAGAAAGACACCTACGGGAGAAAACACACAGAGTTAATGTCATACAGTAGTTTTGAATTTTGAAGTGAGAGGAGAGGAGAGAGTGACAGGAGGAGGGGGGTCCCCCAGCAGTCGAAGGCTATAGCAGCATGACTATAACCAAGTATAAGCTCTATCAAAGAGGCAGGTTTTGAGCTTAGACTTAAAAGTAGAGAGGGTGTCTGCTTCCTGAATCAGAACTGGGAGCTTGATAGTTAAAGGCTCTTGGAACCACAAGTAGGCCTGCATTCTGAGATCGAAGTGGTCTATTGGGATGATATGGTGCTATGAGTTCTTCTATATATGATGGAGCCTGACCATTCAGAGCTTTATATGTAAGAAGCAGCGTTTTAAATTCTATTCTAAATTTAATGGGAAGCCAATGGAGAGAAGCTAGTGAAGGTGAAATATGATCTCTCTTGCTAGTTCCAGTCAGCACTCTTGCTTCAGCATTTTGGATTAATTGCAGGCTCTTTAGGGAGTTGCTGGGGCATCCTGAAAGTAGGGAATTACAGTAGTCCAACCTAGAAGTTTGGTTAGGCACCAAAACTGACAAACAACTGATTAATAGAGGTTAGTAGAGTTTTACTACTGCAGGATAATGGTGTGAAAGCGATAGTGCCCAGATCTGATTACTCTGAAGACTATGGCTTCTCTTTTTAGGAAATTGACTTGACACATCTGAGAAAAATCCCACTGAGAGCGCTTTGTATGTGTAAAAGATATAGAGGCATGTGACTGAAGAGCTAATAATCACTCTAACAGCTTAGACTTAGACTAAGGCACACTGTAAGCTTACCATATCTGGCCTGAAAGGCTGAGGCTGGGAGCACGGGCTGAGGGCAAAGGAAATATACAAATCATACTGTATACATACAAATCTTGCAGATGGCAGAAAAGTAGCAAAATTCCACCCGTAAAAAAACAGCCAATTGCGAGGCTTTCCAGCACATTTACTTAAGTTTACCTAAGTGTTTTCTCAGATAATTAGACATTAGACTAGACATTTACATTGAGTTTTTTGAGTGAATATATATTTGCTCATTATTTTACATACACACAAATGTTATTTACAGTTACAGATTTGTGTAAAGACACACAAGTCTGAGTACGCACACACAAATCCAAGTACAGACACAAAAGTGTGAGCACGCACACCCAAATCCCTGTACATACACACAGATTGAAACATACAAGTCTAAATATGCATGCACGAATCCCTGTACACATACAAATAATTTTGCTACTAGTATACTTCTATACACAAACACCCTGCCTGAGGGAGAAAAGAAAAAGAGTTTCTTCCCCTGCAGGATAGAACCACAGAGAGCATTTCTCATACACCTAAAATGAGAACATCAAGCATATAAGCCCGCTGTTAGAGTGATTATTAACTCTTCAGTCACATATCATTTACACATATACAAAGCGCTTTCAGTGGCTTTTTTTCAGATGTCTCTGTTTCAAGTCCATTTCCTAAAAAGAGAAGCCATAGTCTTCAGAGTAATCAGATCTGGGCACTATCGCTTTCACAGCATTATCCTGCAGTAGTAAAACTCTACTAACCTCTATTGGTCAGTTATTTGTCAGTTTTGGTGCCTAACCACAACTGCTGCCGTGCAAGTCTGTCTCCCTACAGAACTCACTTGTTTTCTCAACCTACAAAAACATTTTAGAGTTTTCAAAGACAGCCAATTGGGAGGCTTTCCAGCACATTTACTTAAGTTTACCTAAGTGTTTTCTCAGATAATTAGATATTTAAATAGAGTTTTGTTAATGGAATATATTTGCACATTATTTTACATACACACAAATATTATTTACAGTTACAGAGTTGTGTACAGACCCACAAATCTGAGTCAGACACACAAATCCGACTACTGACACACAAAGTGAAATACAAATCTGAGTACAGACACACAAGTCTAAGTACGGATGCACAAATACCTGTACACATATAAATAATGTGGCTACTATTCTACTTCCATAGAGAAACTTTAAAGCAGCAACTTACTGTATGTATTTAAACTTATTTTTCTTTGAATTTATCCATTTATTCTTACAAGCACAATTTGATATACATTGCAGTTCACTGAAGCAGTTTAAACTGTTTTGGATTTCTACATTAACACATTTGTATTTTGTATAACACATTAACACATCTCAATATTTTGTGCGAGAGTTGATGTTCATAGGCTAAAAAAAAGTTAATCAGGTGTCTGATCTGCCACGGTCAGAGGAGGGAATCGATGAGATATTGGATTTACCTGAGATTTATTTGAAGACACTTAAGTTTTCAGGTAGAATCCCAGACATATAAGTGACAGACCTGATCAGATTGTAAAAATGTTGAGACATATAAATATGAGGAGTGCAGTAAGATGGACGAGCAGGAGAATGAAAGAAGAGAATGAAGGAATTACAATGATCCACAAAGGACTGGTGGTAAGAAATGGGTCACAGCAATGCAACATTTACTCACTATGTATAACTTTACAGGAGGTGGAAGCTGTGACCTGTGACAATGGCCCTGCTAACTGTTAACTGGTTCATGCCTTCACCAGTGGTATCACAAACATTCAACACTTTGTAGAATGTCACAGTCCTGTTCCTGTGTTTAGTTATCCAACTTTATTTCCTGTTCTTGGCTTTTATTTAGTTGCTCCTCCTGTGCCACTTCCTGTTAATCTGTTTGGTTTCTTTACCTTCCTCGTTTGTCCTGATTTGTTTCACCTGTTCCTCTGTCCTTTTATACCCAGCTCTTCCCACTGTTCTCTTCCAGTTCATATTTCACCCAACGCCCCTGGATCATTCCCTGTTCTGGACTCTCGCAGGTTTTGGTTACTCTTTTATGTTATGTTATTACCTTATTTTATCCTTCGCCTGTCTATTTATATCCTGCTCCCAGCATTGGTTATTCTTTCCCCTTTTAACTTACCCTTCGTATGATTACTATTTATTCTTGTCTGTCAGTTCCTGTTTAGTTCTGTTAACTAGTCCTTGTTCATTTATCCTTTTACCTGTGTTTATATTAGTTACAGTTTTGTCTGATCTCTGGGTGTACTCTACATTTGGTTCTGTCTAGTCAGTGTCCTGTCTGTCTTGTATGTGTGCACCCTGTTTGTTTAGCTGTCCTGTCTGTCATTTTCCATGTACGTGTATAGTCTGTTTTGGCTGCTCCCCTGGCATAGTCCCCAGTTTAAGCTGCCTTTTTTGGGTTTTTAAGTTTACATTTTGGCTTTATGTTTTGTTACTTTGTTCTGTAAGTTCTTTACTCTCCTTGTGGAGTGACTTTTAGTTGTGTTCACCCCTGCAAATTATTTATAATAAATGCCCTTTTTTCTTTGTACCTCCTTTGGCCATCTGCTAACCTGGATCTTTGCAAATTACTTATACAGACCATGACATAGACCCCCCGTATGATGCTGTTGAGCTTGCCTTCCTCCTAAGAGTTTGCTGGCCGGGAGCTAATGTTTTACCAGCAGGGTTTTATCAACAGCTAATTTCAGATTTAAAAACACTAGCTAGAGTAACTCAACATAGAAGCTAGATGTATTCATAGCTTATATTCTCAATCAGAACTAGACATAACACTTATGACACTGGCAGCTGAGAAAAAGCTTTGCTTTCCATAGTACCTGACAAAGTTTGGGCTACTACAGTATGAATTGGGCAACTCTGTTGTATACCCAAAGTTCAACTTTAGATTATGTAAGCGACAATATCCACTTAGCTCTGAAGAGGTTCCCATTCACCCTGTAACACCCCCCTTGCCAGTAAAGAAACCAAATGGGGAATGTAGATTGATCCAAGCCCTATAGACCTGTAAATGAAGCAGTTAACAGCAGTTATTTTTTTTTTGGTTACTGATTTTGCAATTGCGTATTTTAGCTTTCCTGTCCATCCTGATTGATAATTCTGTGTGTTCACTTCTTTTCTGACAGAAAACATCTACAGGTTTTGAAAGAAGTAACGTGCTTTGCAATCTGCGTGCTATCTTGACCATATAACTCCAGAGGTTAATAAATTGGGTCCTGCAAGCATCCAGTCAAGTCTGGATGTGAAAATTAAAAAACAATTCTTAGGCTTGGCAGGCTATTGCCATCCATGTAATTATAATTATGTCGAGATCTCCCAACCCCTATATGACATTACACATGGGGGGAAAAAAAAACATATGGCCGTGACTGATATTCTGACTTGGACTGTAGAAGTTAAAATTGACTTTTACTGACATAAAAATATTCTGCACACAGTGCTTAGGACTTTCAGACCTTACCAAATGATTTAATAGCTATAGGTAATTATTAAGTATGGTTGCAGGTTTATGAGCTGTAGCAGCTGCTACTGAAGCTGTTTTGTCTACAACTTGCATTGTTACTATGTAAAATCTACATCTCAAACCAGCAAAGGTTACTGCAGTTGCAAAATGGCCTACCAAGCATGTCTGTTTCTCAGAAGCATTGTACTGTCCTTAAACTGAGACTCTTGAGATAAAAGTCAAAAAATGCCTTTCTAAAAAAATATTTCCACCTTTTACTGAGTCTGATTACTTCTATCCCTGTGACAAAAGATTATAACTGATTTAAAATTGTTAAAATGACAAGCAACAGGGTTAGTGATGTCATTTCTCTTAACAGCAGTCCTGTGTTCTGTGATATGTTCTTTAAGAGAATATGTCTCCCCTGTGTATATTTTTTTTACATGGGCATTATGTCATAGTTGACATTTTTGGTTTTCCTGGAAATAAAATCTTTGATATAAATCAATTTATCATTGAGGGAATGATTAAAAGCTTTAAGATTTTTGGTGAACTTACAATTTATTTAAGTTCCCCATATATAGTTTCCTTAGGGTGTTTTGTTCAATTGTTTTAAAATGGTCATGTGACCTGACAACTCTATCCCTTAAATTTCTTCCCCTTTTGAAGATCATCATGAGTGGATCCTCAAAAGTGTCTATTAAACTTACGTCGCTTTGTCAAATGTGCCAGAATAATGTCTTTGATATTCTTTGTTTTGGGGGTAAGCGTGGTGCAGTAAATAAAGTGTGGTTTAGACTTGGACGGTTTTTGAATTTGAAGATAAGTTTCTCAATTTTATGAATGCACCTGGTTTTCTGCAACACTAGCAAATCTTTATAGTATTTCTCTTTAAACTTGGATAACATGTCTCATTCATGCGTTATCACATTATTTTTAATCTAATACGCTGACTTACAAGTAAACTTTTCCTAGGTGAAATAAATGGGGTGAAAGCTTTGGGCATAAACAATTGTATTGCAATCTGTAGATTTTGTACAAAAGAGAAATTGAGGGTGTTGTGCTGAGGAGTGTGAAAAGTAAAAATGTGTAATATACATGCTACAGGTGATGCCTTAGAAGATCAGACACTAGGGACAACTGTGGGGTTCAGTGTGTTTCCCAGGGACGCCTCAGCATGCAGTGAGGAAGACCAGGAGTCAGGCCACTGACCCTGTTCTACTGATTGAGATACCTCCCCTGCCACATACAGAGATTCATTTTATGGCAATATTTATAGTAGTAAAATCTGTGAAAAAAAACTTAAAACCATTTGAGACAAGAAACCCCATAGCGCACCTTGCCCCTGATAGGAAGGCATCCTTCAGTAGTTGGAACAGAGTTTGAAAAAAGCTGTATAAAAAATTTTCCATGGAATGGTAAAATGCCTCAGTTTCAACATCTGATATATTGTTTATGTTCTATTGTGATTAAAATATGGGTTGATAAGATTAGCAA
Organism: Channa argus; assembly: GCF_033026475.1. Classification (NCBI taxonomy): domain Eukaryota; kingdom Metazoa; phylum Chordata; class Actinopteri; order Anabantiformes; family Channidae; genus Channa; species Channa argus. The sequence continues at coordinate 27,447,852 of NC_090207.1, forward strand.
ATTATTGCATTCTGTTTTTATTTATGTCCTACACATCATCCCGACTTCTTTTAAATTAGGGTTGTATGTAGGTATGTATTTATTCATTTCTAATTAAGTACTTTTTTCATCATTTACATATAGACAGTAGTAGAGACAATTACTCAAACAATACTGCCATTAAGATTTGGAAACAATTAAACGATCATTTGAAAAACAAAAATATGTTTAAGTTTGGTTATTTCCGACATTCCAATGTAGTCATTGAATGCAGCATAAGCCCATCTCACAATTATCAGTGGACAGGATCACATCCAAAGCTACAAGTGGATGACATTTGACTAGAAGAGATCCTACTGTATGGCTGATATTTTAAATGAGGACTATCAATTGAAAAGCCTTCGTGTTTTCGAATTGTTTTAATCATGAAGAGACCGCCGAGGTTATTTCGTTACCGTTAAGCTAGCTTGTCACCGCAGCTGAAACACTGTCGCTGACTGCTGTGTACTTGACTGGTTGCACATTTAACGCTCGACAGTTATAAGGTAATTACAGTAACAACTTTTGTTTGCTGCACATTTAAAATTCTTGACAAAACTTTTTTTGTATATATTAATGTAATTGGGTTAGGGTTAGTGAAACCCGCTGAACTTTGAAATTGGTCGACTGTCTTAACATAGTAGCGGTAGTTTTAGGCCTCGAGTTATGCCTCGGTCCACAGTTGGGCTTTGATTCGCAGAAACGTTAGTGAGCCACTGGCGCGTGGGCGAACTAGCCGCTAAAGTTAGACGTGTGCCACAGCATAGTTTACCTTTTTGTGAAAGGTAAATAACATTGTTTGTAGTTACAGGAAATATGTACCGCTTATATAGGTGAACATTCTTTCTCATCTATTTGCCTGTTATCAGGCAAATACAACATCTATTAAATACAACGTTAGCGGCTACACTGTTAAGTTACTTAAGTATCACTTGGGTTAGGTACTAATATATGATCACCTTTCTCCACCTACATGCTTGTAAAGAATGGCCATGTTGACCACTGTCAGCCATATCGTCATTCGTTTTAACATTACACTATCCATACATTTAGTCTGTTGATTAATCATGGTGTTTTCAGATCATTCCCCTCCCCAGCTGTGCAGTGCCGGTCCAAGCCCAGTAGAAATTGGGGAGGGTTGCGTCCGGAAGGGCATCCGGCGTAAAAACTGTGCCCAATCAACATGCGGACAATGATCCGCTGTGGCGACCCTGAACCCACAGGATAAAAAAGAAAGTTTTCAGATGTGGGGACAGCTAATGCTAATTCAGTTATACTTGCTAAAGTTATATTTCCATAAAATCGATCCCCAGGAGCACCAGGCGTTGAATTATGGGCTGATATTAACGTGAGGCTGTGGTAGCGATGGCAATTGGAAATATAGGTTACTCTGGCGATGCCTGTTTAAAAATGTGGAGGAAACTAAAATAAGTTTGTTGGGCAGAACCTTTAATGTGTGACAGTATTCATTTTCATATCACCAACACACCTCAATTTTTTAAATGGTACTACTCCTGTCATTCTATCCAGTAATCTCACTCACTTCCATGCATTGTGTTTGCGTTTTCCAGGGCTGGGTAACAGAGATGTACCCACAATCTCGACAGGACTATGTATCAATAAGCTTTTCTGGACAAGGAAGTGGAATTTATAATAACAGCAAGCAGTGGAGGAGGCAGTCCTACTGGAGGGTAAGTGGGTTGCAAATATGAGCTGCTCATAACTCCATTTACCTTTCTTCTCTCATGTTAGTGCTCTTCCCCACTCCACCAATAAGATGAAAAGGAGTCCAATCTTGTATTCTACTATTTCTAGTGCTGGCTTTAGATGCTGTCTGTGAAAAAATATGTTGAAATTGAATTGTGATCATGATAATATTTATTTCTCTCCTGTAATGTAGTGCAGTTATTAAACGTTTATTGTCAACTTTAACATTTTAGCTCATTTTAGCTCTCAAAATGTCATTCTAGAGGATTATTTTAGTATAATGAAATTTTCTATAATGACATTTTTAAGGAAAGCCCTAGGTCAGGTGTGTACACGGAGTCAAAGCTACTTGTCACAACAGCAGTTTGACTGTTGAAAATGTGGCAATATTACCTACCTCTATTTCCATATTGGCATTTTGCATGGGCAAAAGTGTTATGTCATTGGTAGAAGCATGCAAACCAAATAAAGATTTACCTACATAGGAAGGTGTGGAAGAGTTTTGTATTCAGCAGTTGTTTGAATATTGGGAGTGAGATTGTTGAGCATGCAGTTGGTAGCTCGTTCCACCATTTTGGGTTCACTGAGCTGAAGAGTTTTGTTTGCTGGGTGCTGGGACAAATGTGTTAATGGGACTATGTTTATGGATTGATTAACAATTGATTACAGTTAAAGGGATAGCAGAGCAGGTCTATATTTCTCATTCTCCTGTTCAAAAGGTTTTACCTGCACAAGCACATTTATTCTGGTTGCATAATTAGACCTGTCAATGAGGTCATCTTTATGGTGTAAAAAAAAAAAAATTAAATCTCCATGAACTGAAAAACTCATTCTCCTCTTGCCTCATTTCTGTGTGCCTGCAGAAATGGAAACAGCTGTCCAGACTGCAGCGGAGCCTGATCTTATTCATCTTTGTTCTACTGTTTGTTTGTGCATTTGTTTCCTATCCTGGTGTTACTGCACATATCAGAGGTATGGCCCTTTATACATTAAACATATCCAAATATATCCCATGAGTCAGAGCCACTGGTGTTCTGTCAGTGCCTTGTAGGGAACTTGTTGCATGAAACAGAATGACAAGTTTTATCTTGGTTGTAATGCAGTTAAGACAAGTAGGTGTGAATCTGTATTAAAAATATTTAGAGTATCTGCCACATAAAATACTTTTTCTTTTTAAGGAGAGAAAGTTGATACAATTTAGAAACAAAAGAATAAAATGATCCTTTCTTCAATTTAATGCTACTTTTTTATTTCAAGACCTGAGAAAGTGAAAGTACAGTAAATGAGTAATATTGCATTTTACAAAATTTTAAGCACCTTACTGATTGTTAGGTCTCAGAACTTTATTTGCTATTACATCTTAATTGCCCGTCGAGGGACTTGTAAGCCAGTGGGTCAGCAATTTACTCTTATCGTTTTTCTTTAAAGTCAAATTAGTGTGTTTATTTGTGTGCTTGTAAATCATCCTGTGCATTTTGGCTAATGTAGATTTAAATGAAAAACTAATAGTCAAAATGATTATAGGTGACTTTTAAATGAATAATTAATAATATTGTAATCCCTAAGTATACATACTATTATAAATATTACTTGGTTTTAGTAAACAAATAACCTTGATGACCTCATCTCAAAGTCAGTGAACTATGAAAAGCAGCATTTAGATAATTTCTGATGACTAAAAGCCACTTTGTGTTATTAGCCATACATTTGTATAGAACAGGACGAGTGTTAATACAGTAATAGTATCTAAATATTTACTAAATCTGTTTGTGTGTTGAGGCCCTACCGAGAAGGAGCAAGACACAGACAGTTCCATTGTCGAGAGGCCTGCCATCCCCCATGTCCTTCCTGAACCTGTCGTAATAGGCCGACACCTACCGCCAGAGCAACCTTCCCAGGTGTTTGTAATGTTTTGGGGTTTTTTGCACTGAAGAGAATTTTAGATTCTGGAAAAACACTTTCTCTTGTGTCTGTGGTGTTGCATGCGTTGTTTATTGGATAGACATTATGTGCTACCTTATGCTATGTTACATAGACTGCAATATAGCCTTTGGGTATGTTGTAACACTGGACTACTGAAAATAAGTGTTAATTTTAGTTGTCGACTGATATGGATTTTTCAGCAACAAATGTCTTTAGAGAGTGCGAGGCTAATGCCTGAAATACAAAACCAAAATCTTAAACCAAATAAACGACAACTTAACAAATGAGTCAGTTATACTTAACCTAAATAAATCTTAACTTAAATACTGTCAATATTTATCTATTTATAGTAGTTTAAAATAAGAAAATGATTTTTGGACAAACAAGTGAATTTATAAACAGACCCCAACCAGTCAAGGCAGATGGCCACCCTCCCTGAGCCTGGTTCTGGTGGAGTTTTCTTTGCTAAAGGGAGTTTTTTTTTTTTACTCCACTGTTGCCTAGGGCTTGCTCAAATGGCATTTGTTTGGTTTTCTTTACATATCTGTATAATCTTGACTTATTATGTAAAGTGGCTTGAGATGATTTTTTTGTAATTTGGCACTATATAATTAAAGGTGACTTGAATTTAGAATTAAGTATTTTAAAAATGATATTTATAGAGCAACAAGATTATCTGATAAAACTACTGTATTGTATTTTTGAATAGTCAAATACTTACTCGGTTTTAACACATAGTCTAAACGAATGCGGCCTGACAAATCCTTAAAACCATGAAGGTTACCAGTGTTTAACCTATAACAGAACAGGCATCATAGGACTACAATACAACTCACCCCATGGCTCAGATGTTACCGTGTGAATTGGTGATGCAGGTTTGTACTCAATTGGTCACACATAAGATGCAGATGACCAGTGGTTACAATCAAATACAGTCGAACATCTGGCTAGGTAACAGAGTAGCTAAAGAACCTCAAATATAGCCCGTGGTTGTATCAGACTACCAATGGTAGCCAACGTTCCAGTTCTTATTTTCATTAGCAAATGTTAATGAAATACTCAGTGTAGGTCGAGACATTTTTTTTATTTAATTAAATTTTTAAAATGTGTGCATGACATCAATCTGCAGTGATGTCATGTACATGATGCAGTACAGACTTGGAAGAAGAGGAAAAATGCAATACATAAATATCAAGTCACCTGGAAGTAGGAGGGGGTTTGTGTAACTTATCATTTACTTTATTGTGAGTTTAATGCAGTTTGGTTAGAACTGACTTGACCGTTTACTCAAGGAATTTATGCACGGTTGCCTTTTTAATGTTCCTGGAGCACTGATTTCTAATATCGAAAGAAAATGTTTTCTTAAAAAAATTAATTGGACACATGGCAAGTATTTTGGAAATTGTAAGTTCTTACCTGTTCCAAAATTTATGACTAGGTAAGATTATTTTTGTCATCTGACAAATTTATTCCCATCAGTTAATCGTAGTAGTAATCAATTTAAAAACTCCAGTTGACTAGGGTGTCACTGTTAACATTTCTTTTAATGAAGACATATCTTTTTTTGACAGCTTACTTACATGAAGGCTTTGTAATTGTAAACAAATTTTAAACAAGTGTTGTTGTTTTTTTTTTTGTTTTTTTTATATATATAACCATTTACCTCAGAGGAAATTATACAATAGGAGAGGACCTCCTGTCCTTCAGAATCGGCTTCAGAAAAAAGGAAACACTTCGGATACAATGATCAAGGACAAATCTGCTGACAGTAAGAATGGAGGAGAGGAGGAGGGAGTCATCAGGTGAGACTTAAAGTGTAATCACACTGGACGTGATTTGGTTTGTGTTTGTTTTATTTTTTCAATCCTCTGGTTGCTTTTAGCAGGCATGGTGCAGTTCGGGGGCAGCAGGCCACAGAAGGCACCTTGGAAAATAAGGAGGATTCACGTGCTAACGAAGTCTTATCAAAAGAGTCTGGTAGCTGCTTCACCTGACTGCTTTATTTAATTATAAATGTAATTAAGCAAAAATTCTAAAAGACTTAGATAGGATAATAAATTGACAGCTTTTCTTTATTTTGTATTCCAGAAGCAATCTGGCTAGAGGCGGTACGGGAGGCTTTTAGACATGCATGGAAGGGATATAAAGATTTTGCTTGGGGCCATGATGAGCTCAGGCCTATCTCCAAGTCCTACAGTGAATGGTTTGGCCTGGGTTTAACGCTAATTGATGCCCTGGATACCATGTGGATCCTTGGGCTCAAAGACGGTACGCTGGTCTTTTTGCCTTCTACTTTTGATGACAGTGAGGAACAAAGGCAGAAGTTTCTAAATAAATTACCCTATAAAAAAGCACCTCAGACCTGTGTTGGTAGACCTGGAGTTCTTGATAAGTTGAGAGTTTTAATATTTTCTTCTTTAATCAAGCTATATAATATTAGATTCAAGGCTGGTGCTTTAACTTAGGACTGCACCAACGATCAAACAATAAACAAGTAGAAAAGCACCTTGTAAACATTTTCAAACATCCTTTGACAGTTAGTAATAACAATAATTTTAATAATATATAATATCTACTTTTCAAAATAAATTTTAAAATTTAGTGTTATTTCTGTTACTTAAGAGATTTAGGATTTGATTAAATTAGTGAATTTGTCTTTAGACGTGTGCTTTTGTATTAGAAGTCAAAAATAATGGATTATGATGATGGAGCGCCATCATGACGGCCTCCTCTGTCAACCTATTTGCCTTATTTGCAACAGGGATGGTAAACTCGATGTTGGGGAGGATAAGTCTCTCATTTTGTAAATAATGGGGTGAGAGCTACTTGATGGTAGTCATTCAGACAGTTGACAGCGTTCCTCTTGGGTATCGGAATGATGATTGCAGATTTAAGGTTGAAGATGGTTGTGAATACCTCTGGTAGCTGCTCTCCACAGGCCTTATAACACACACAGGAACACCATCTGGACCAGATCTAAAAGGTAGCTCTGTGGTTGCAGCTGTAACAGAATCTCGTCTGCTGGAGAAGCTGGAACGATGTCAGGTTTCCTGCTGTGACTGTCGAAACGAGTTAAGAACTGGTTTAGTGTGTCTAGAAGGGCATTGTCTGGACAAATTCTCGCTGTGTGGTTGTTGTAGCCAGTCAGTGTCTTAATACTCTGCCAGATGCCTTTGAAATTCTTGTGGTTGAAGTGGACCTTGATGCGCAGCTGATAATTGCGCTTGGCCTTTTAATGCCCCTCCCCAGATATTTTGATGCCTCTTTGTAGCTTTGTGGGCTCCCTGTTCTAAAAGCATCATCACATGCCCTGAGCAGGGACATCACTTCACTGTTGAGTCCTGTCCTCGTGGTTAGAATCTGCCTTTATTGGATTAGGACATATCGTTCTGTAATTATTTTTAAATTATCTGTAAACTAGACGTGAACATGAGTTCTGAGTTTTATCACACCACAGGAAAAGGTGCTACTAATCACAAAAAAAACCAAAAAAAGCTAATAAAAATAAATAATATAAATATAAAAATAGGTTTAAAAAAATGTATTTGTTAATTTGTTTTAAATAGGGTGGGCAAAACATTTGAGCCATCTTTCTTTTAATGCACTCCAGTGCATCTCCACTACCCACTTTGACATCAATAATGAATATATAGTAGAGTTATCACCTTTCTGACAGTTTCAACCTGCAAATGGGTGAATGAGAAGCAGTGTAAAGTGCTTGAGTACCAATGAGTAGAAAATAAGTGCAGACCATTTACCATTTGTTATGTTACAGCCTAATTCCAAAATGGACCAAATTCATTATTTTCCTCAAAATGTTACAAACAAAACCCCACAAAAACAGTGGGAAAAAGGTTTGTTTTAAATTTTGCAAATTTGAAAAAAACAAAATGAAAATGAAACAAATCATATGTACATAAGTATTCATGGCCTTTGCCATGACACAAATAGAGCTCTGGTGCACCCTGTTTCCACTGATCATTGTTGTTTTTACAACGTGATTGAAGTCCACTAGAAATTCAGTTGATTGGACATGATTTGAAAAAGCATACACGTGTGTAAGTCCAAAGAATTGTCTGTAGACCTCTGAGACAGGATTGTATTGAGCCATAGCTCTGGGAAAGGGTACAGAGAATTTTCTGCAGCATTGAATGTCTCAAAGAGCACAGTGAACCATCAGGGCTCTTCCTAGAGTTGGCCAGCTGGCCAAACTGAGGGATGAAGAGAGAAGGGCCTTCGACAGGAAGAGAATTTTGCTTCTGAGAGTCCTTTAGGCAGGATGTCATGTGCATTTTACTGAAGAGTGGTTTCCAACTGGCCATTCTACCGTATAGGTCTGATTGGTGGAGTGGCCAGGTGGAAACCACTTCTCTCTGGTCTGATGAAACAAACGTTGACCTTTTTTTAGATGGAATGCCAAGTGCCATGTCTAGTTAAATGCTTTGGGTGAGCAACTGTGGCTCAGGAAGTAAAGCAGTTGACCACAGATCCAAGAGTTCAATTCCCTGCTCCTCCTTTCACATCGGGGAATCAGTGTAAAGTGCTTTGGGTAACAGTACGACAGAAAACTGCTATAGAAGTCCAGACCATTTACTTTGGGAAAGTAAGAGTGGGTGATCTGCATCATGTGCAAGGCATACTCAGTCAGCATGGATACAACTCCATGCTCAACCTTGTCTTCTAAAATTATATTCCTATACAACAAAAAATAATGTTCCTATACCACTAAACTGCAAACCCGATTATGTTTTCCTGAGGAATATAATCACAACCACAGTACATTGTATATATGTTGATACTGAACATATCAATAAATAAAATGTTACCAGAAAACATATTTTTGGCGACCAAAATATTAAACGTTGCAGATAAATATCATGTTTAATTCACTGCTGAAATATGCAATCCTGCAGCTCATCCAGTTTGTGTGACTGTAGCATTATTAAAGCAATTTATGGTTGTGTAGGCAGTTAAAGCAGCTTGTTACAAAAAGAGGAAAATGTAAAAAAAAAAAAAAAAAAAACATGTTTTATTACTGATTACGTTTGATTATGAATTTTCTCCAGTCCTAACTTTGGTGGTTTTGTTGCCTGAACCTAGCCAGAGAACAGGACTCAGGAATTGATCTTTGGTCTGTGGCTTCATAGTCCTGCGCTTTATACCTGCTTAACTACCTTTTTGATAATAAAGGTTCTGTTTCAGTCATTCACAAAAAGGTTGCCTCAAAACATAATTATCAACATTTGCAATAAAAATTTAATTTTTGCAGTTTAGTTGTATAGGAACAACGGGGCGGCTATAGCTCAGTTGGGGGGCGCTATAGCTCAGTTGGTAAAGGCAGTTGCTTACGGACCACAGGGTGAGTGGTTCGATCCCCGGCCCTGGCTATATGTCGAAGTGTCCCTGGGCAAGACCCTGAACCCCTAACAGCCCATTCCCCCTCCCCAGCGATGCAGTGCCGGTCCAAGCCCGGTAGAAATTGGGGAGGGTTGCGTCAGGAAGGGCATCCGGCGTAAAAACTGTGCCAAATCAACATGCGGACAATGATCCGCTGTGGCGACCCCGAACTCACGGGATAAGCCGAAAGGAGAGTAGTAGTATATATATTATATAGGAACAACATTTTAAGGAGATAGGGTTGCCATTACCTCTGGGCAATGACCTATTGTTTATAACTTAATTTTTCAGCAATACAATCACCACAATTAAATCATGCAAATTTGATTTGACCATTATTCTGTGCTTTAAATTATGATTCATTGATTGATTTACCATCTAAATGAATACAACCAAAAAAAGACAATAACTAAGTAATTCCAAGTAAATTTTATGAAATACCATTGAAAATGCTGCATTCCAAGCCAAAATCTTTACTTATTACAAAAGATGAAAATTTTTATTTTTATTTTAATTTTATCCAAAGCGACTAACAAGTGATGTACAAGGCAGCAAAAATCTAAGTCAAGGAGTAAACATCAAAGCAAAGTCCTATTAGAAAAGTGTTCACAGTTCACAAGATGCAAGTGCGAGAAAGAGCAGAAAGGATTTTTCTTTTTTTTTTCTTTTTTTTTTATTAAAGAGATTTAAGTGCATAGGAAGATGTGGAAGAGTTCTGTTTTCAGCAGTTTTTTGAATATTGGGAGAGAGTCAGCTGAGGGTGCAGAGTTTGGTAGCTCGTTCCACCATCGTGGGATCATTGCGCTAAAATGTTTTACTTGGTGTCTTCTGTGCGGTGCTGGGACCACCAGACGTCGTTCGTTGGCAGACCGCAGTGGGCGGGAAGGATTGTAGACTTGAATGAGTGAGTTGAGGTAAGCGGGAGCTGTCGACTTAACCACCCTGTGAGACAGGGCTTTGAACCTGATGCGAGCAGCTACAGGAAGCCAGTGTAGAGACCTTTTTTGGCTGATTAAAAATGAGACGAGCATTTTGGATAATCTGCTAGGGTTTGATTGTGGATACCGGTAACCCCATCAACAAAGTGTTGCAGTAATCAAGACGAGATGTGACCAGCGCCTGTACAATGAGTTGGGTTGTGTATTCCATGATGTAGGCTGTGATCTTCCTGATGTTGTAAAGAGCAAATCTGCAGGCCCTAGGGACTGAGGAGATGTGGTCCTTAAAGCTCAGTTGGTCATTGATGATGACCCCCAGATTTTTGGCCGATTTAGTGGGGACAGTCACTGTAGATCCCATGTTGATGCTGATGTTGTGTTGTGTTGAAGGTGTGGTTGGGAAAACAAGGACTTCGGTCTTGGAGAGGTTGAGTTGAATATGTCTCTCACTCAAGTAGTGGCTCCAGTGTGTCATTGAGCCATGTTTTTTACCATCAAAAAATCTTGACTTTAGAAAGAAAAAAAAAAGTCTAACTCCATATTGCAGTACTACTTTTCCATTTTTAGTAAACATATTCTGAAATGTTTAAAGAAATCTGTGATTTAGCTATACAGAAAATGTGATTTTTGTATTGCAGAGTTTGAAGAAGCAAAGGCATGGGTGGCCACAGAGCTCACATTCAACAAAAATGTAGATGTCAACCTGTTTGAGACTACCATCCGCATCCTGGGAGGCCTGCTGAGTACCTACCATCTGAGTGGAGATAGCATGTTCCTAGAAAAAGCTGTGAGTCAACACACATTCATCTTTCTTTATACCAGCGTAAAAACAATGTAAGCATGTTTGAATAATTTAAATATTCACCATAGCCAGTGTCTCTGAATTTAAAGTACTATAAAGAAATCTCCTGTTGGAAAAGCTAGTCTTCTAATTGGACTTGGGAGAGTGTAAAGTAAAATGAAATAAAATGAAATGGCTTAGTCAATAAGTCATTAGTCATTAGTCATTAGTCAACCATTGTTGCCTAACGAGTCATCTTTATAATACCAGGATGGCACATGGCCTAATTTAATATATTTAGCATGAGGTATTTTACCCTGTTGGTACAATAAAGATGATTCTTCCATTAATCAACCGGTATTGGTGAGTTGTTGTTTTTTTTTTGTTGTTGTTGTTTCACATCACTTGTATATCTTGTTGACTAGTAAAGTAGTAATAATGCATCTCTTATTTGATTACAGGAATTTTGATAATGTCTGAAAATATATTTCCCTAAATAGTTGCATCCTTGAATGTTTTTAATTTTATTATGTTAATTAATATGATGTTTACGAATAGCTTGTTTAGTCTACACAGTAAAAACCCAAAGTTACTGTCATTTACCACAATATTAGCCAAAGTTAAAACCTACATTTATTAATTTTATTTAAATGTATTCTGTAAGGGCCTGAACTTACTACTTAAAGGTGTCTTGAGATGATTTTTGTTATAATATAGCATTATATAAATAAAGTTAAATTAAGTTGATTTTGATAAGGTGGAATGTGCAGCCTATTTTAGGTGTTTGTATTTGACTTAAACCTGTATTAAAACTGTTGGAGATTAATTTATTGTTGATTGACAGCTGGGATAGGCTCCACTGCTTATCCAAAATAGGATAAAGCAGTGACAGATAATGGATGGATGTGTAGATGTGTATCATAAATGCCAATACTTGTATCTAAAACGGTCTATATACCACAACTTTTTAGCTGCAATTGTCTGCTGTTAATCTGCACTTTCCCTCTACAGAAAGACATCGGCTCCAGGCTGATGCCAGCCTTCAACACACCATCCAAAATCCCCTATTCTGATGTAAACATTGGGAAAGGTACAGCCCACCCCCCTCGCTGGACCTCAGACAGCACTGTGGCAGAGGTTACAAGCATTCAGTTGGAGTTTAGAGAGCTTAGCCGCCTCACCCAACAACCACAGTACGAGGTAATCAACAAACCATGTGATACATCAGTGCTTATCCAGAGTCTGCTCAGCAAATTTTAAGATTGATACATATATATATATATATATATATATAGGTTCAGTTTGATGTCACCTGCTTCTTTTATTGCTTTTCAGCAGCCACGATCACCTTTTCCATTAGATTGTGGTGAGGTGTAAGCTTTTGACTAATAATTCTTTGGCTCACAATATGCAGGTCACATTTGGATCCTGTAAGGTCTTGTTAACATGTTATATGCCTTATCATACAGCTGTAAGGATTCCTCTTACACCAAAGCAGGGTTTGCAAAAATGCATTAAAAAAACCCCATTGTTTGATAATGGTTTTATTTCACTTTGGCTAGAAGAGTAAATATGGTGTTAGGGTGTAGTAAATATATATTTTATCTCAATTGAAGAGAGGTAACTTGTTATTATGAATTAGGTTTGTGGTTTGACATTGGGCTTTGACATTCAGAATTTGTTTTATTGTAATTTAGAATTTTTTTTATCATATTGTCATCAACATTAAAAATTCTATTTGGCGACAACTAAGGATTTAGGTTTTAAATTAAATTTAAATTAGCAGTGCTTTTTAAAGCTTCTCATGAGATTTTTTGGGGGTTTGTTCTTTTCACTATTTTGGAAAAGTTTTATGAGAGGATACTTTTGAGTGTTACTTTTTTATTAAATTAATGTCACAAATATCCCGACAGAGTAGCTTATTAAATCTCTGTCCTTGGTTTTCCAGGCTGTGGTGGCTGAGGTTATGAAACAGATCCATAAGCTGGATGGTAAATTGGATGGTCTTGTGCCCATGTTCATAAACACAAACAACGGACAGTTTACCCATCAAGGCATCTACACACTGGGAGCCAGAGCAGATAGCTACTATGAATATTTGCTGAAGCAGTGGATCCAGGGAGGCAAGAAGGAGAACCAGTGAGTTGAATTATAGATACCCAGTATATCCAGCATTTATGTGCTGTGTGTGAGGTTCAGTGGCCAAAACCCAATACTGTAGGTAATTAAATATGTTAACTAAATTGCTCGCCTATTTTAGTCAGCTACATTGAGTATTCGTTGAATGTCAAGAGGAGATGATGGTTATTTTATGTGCTGAAGGGAACGTACATCAATCGGTCATAACAAATATGACACCTCTGCTATTTAATGCAATTCCATAAAAGTGGCTCTCTCACCTCATTCATTTTAAAGAGTGGCCAAAACATTAGAATCACCCCTTGTAATGCACACCAGTATGACTCCACTACCCACTTAAACTTCAATAATAAACACAGAGTGAAAGTATCACCTTTCTGAGAGTTTTAACTTAAGAACTGTGAAATTACAACCCTGTAAAAGTAGAATTCATGGCAGAGCCATTGTATTAGATTGCATTAAATTACATGGGTGGGTATAATATTATACCTGAATGGTTTATGTCAAATAAGTTATTAAGCTGTTAAATGACGTTGCATTCAAACTCCAAACTACTGTTAAGGTTCTCAATGAAAAAAAACTGGACTTGGTCACAAAAGAAAATAACCAACCAAATATGGACTCAGCGACCAATTCCCACGCGAAACAAACAAACGGTAGAAAATATTCTATCCCATCATGAAACAACACAGACGAAACAATAAACGTTCATCTCTGATAGTGGACCAACTATACATCAAAGGACAGTTTTACCGTGATTCTAGGACCACTCTATGGCTTTTCCAACTACCACATCAACATTCAATAACAAAGCCTCCCCCACCATTTAAATCCTATGAATATACATACACCACTGACTTGAATTTATACAAGTCATATTATTTGGCATACATATGCCAAATAATAAATCACCTGGTTCTGATGGATTTCCAGCAGAATTAGACAAACACTTCTGCCAAATTTTGTCCCCATTATTTTATAGAGTAACCACAGAAATAAAAACTAACTTAACAATGCCAGCCCACATGAATATAGCCATCATAACCATTCTACTAAAACCCAACACAGACCCAACCCATCCTTCCAGTTATCTAAAGATCATTACCAAAGCACTAGCTACTAGAATAGAGACAGTCACCCCAACATTAGTCCACCCAGACCAAACCGGATTTATCAAAAACAGGAACCCATCAGATAATGTCCGGAGACTTAATTAATAATTAATCACCCTTTAACAACAAAAACAAACCAAAACCATAATCGTATCATTAGATGCAGAAAAGCATTTGATAAAGTTAACTGGCCATTTCTTTTCAGCATCCTTCACAAGTTTGTTTTTGCAGCCATTCGTCCATTGGGTAAAAACACTATACACTCCACTGTAATCATAAATTTGGTCACCTCTGAGAGTTTTACACTTCACTGGGGAACCAGACATGGTACCCACCCTCTCAGTCTCCATATACTTCCACTCTCTGAAGGTGCCCTGGATTCTGCAGGACAGGAAATCCTCCTTTCATTTCATATTGGAAGCATTAAATATTTAGGTATTAATATTTCCCCCAAGCTGTCAGAGCTTTTCAATCTCAACTATACCCCTATATTTAAAAACTAGACTATCTCAGACACTGGACCAACTTTGACTCATTTTAGTACCAATCAACTATTTGTTCTCAATGCTCCCCACAACTCCCACAGATAATTGGTTTAAATCATTTGACTCTCTAATGTCTCTCTTTTACTAGAAAAAAAAAGAAACCTAGAATCCCACTGTCAACATTACAAACCATAAGGTGGCCTTGAAGCACCGCTCAAAAACTACTTCCTACAATTATTGAAACACAACTGCAATAATTACTCAAACAGATTCAGAAGGATAATTACAACAACTCATGGATAGTCCTACAACAGAATACCCATATCAGTTTCAGATCTCGCTTCTATGCCACAATCGGTCAAAAAAAAGAACTATTGCCCAACCCGCCCAAGTTTAATAACTTTTAACTTTATTTGTTAAGCGCTTTAAAACAACTAGGTTGACAAGTGCTGTATAAGTTAATAACATAAAATAAGAAGTATACAATAGCATAAAACCTGTGATAACAATAAATATTAGACAGAATAATACAAGGAACAGATAAAATAATGTCAACAACTCAGACTGTGTTAAAGGCCAATGAAAACAAGTGGGTTTTAAGAAGGGATTTAAAAACAGGTAAGGATGAGGCCTGTTTCAGTTTTGGAGCAGCTACTGCAAGAGCTCGGTCTCCTGTGAGCTTACGTTTCGTTTTCGTACACTCAGAAGCAGAAGGTAAGCTGACCTAAGCGACCGTGGTGGAACGTGGGTGCAGAAGCCCCGGGGGGATACAGCGGGGCAACCCGATTTAAACATTTAAAAACAAATAAAAGAAGTTTAAAATGGATTTTTAATTGTACAGGCAGCGTGTGAAGTGAAGATAAAATGGGAGAAATATGCTCATATTTTCAAGTGCCGGTTAAAAGACGAAATTGACAACTGACTTACGCCAATATAAAGCGCATTTCAGTAATCCAGCTGGGTGGTAACGAAGGCATGGATTACTGTTTCAAAGTGCTGCTTTGTAAGAATGGGCTTGACTCTGGCCAGCTGCCTCAAGTGAAAGAAAATAGACTTAACAACACACCAGATCTGGCTTTCAAGCTTCAGGTCAGTATCCATTTTAAACCCAAGGTTTAATAATTTTAGATTTGGGATATTCAGCCAAGGGTCCCAAGTCTACAGGATGTTCCACTAGATTAGTTAGTTCCCGACACAATTATCTCAGTCTTTGAGTTGTTAAAATGTAAAAAGTTAAGAGCCATCTAGGCTTTAATGTCCTCTAAACATTCCAGTAATGAACTGACAGAGAAGCCATCCTTCTTGTTGAGCGGAACATAGATCTGACAGTCATCAGCATAGCAGTGAAATGAAATGCCATGTCATGTAAGGATGGAGCCCAGGGGCAGCAAATACAAAGAAAAGAGGATAGGGCGTAAAAAAGAGCCTTGTGGAACCCCACAGGATAGAGAAGCAGAAGAAGACTTGAAGTCACCCAATTGGACACAAAAAGTTCTATCTTTTAAATAGGAACCTGAACCAATTTAGAGCTAAGCCCTTTATACCAACCCATTATTCTAAGCAGGAGATTAAAATATCATGGTCCACTGTATCAAATGCAGCAGTTAAATCAAGTAGTACAAGGACCACAATAACCAGAATCAGAGACTAGAAAAATATCATTAAGCACACTCAAGAGCAGACTCAGTACTATGTTTCATTCTAAAACCAGATTGGAAAGCCTCAAGTAGATTGTGCTCATTTTTAAAATCCCACTATCTGACTATAAACAAATTTCTCTAAAATCTTTGATAAGAAAGGCAGTCTGGAGATGGGTCTAAAAATTGCAAGAACATGTGGATCTAGCCCAGGTTTCTTGATTAAAGGCTGAAGTATGTTATGTTTAAAATTTTTGGGAACCACCCCAGAGGTTAGGCTGCTGTATTTAATGTTGAGAACAAATGCCCCTAAAGTATGATGAACCTATTTAAAGAGTCGGGAGGGAAGGGCATCACAAGGAACCTGAGGGCTTCATACGACCAACAATCTCCTTAATCTGAGACAAGGTCACAGGCTCAAACTGATGAAAGACAGCCGATCATAAGGGCATAACTGAAGGGTCAAAGGCCAGCAGTGACATTTGGGCCCTTGCTATAGAGACCTTATTATGAAAAAATTTTAAAAGATTTATTAGAGAACTCAAAGTAGATAGTCTGAGGAGCATTTGTCAATCGAGTGAAACAACAACGACGGTTTGTAATAATATTAGCATGGTGTTTCCTTTCAGCATCTTTTACTGTGGACTGGTAAAGGTGCCAACAGTCTCTCAGCGTTTTAAAGGACACACTTATAGTTTTTCCTTTTTCCACTTGCGTTCAGCTATGCGGCACTCCCGCCTCACAGCATGGGTTTAAGCATTCAGCCAAGGCTCAGGTTTGACTTTAGGCTGCCTCGTTTTAAGTGGAGCCACTGTGTCCAATACAGTCTGGCAGGCAGAGTGAAAACAGGTGCTGAGTTCCTCTGTATAGTTGACCATGCACTCAGAGCTGACATTGACAGGTTACAGCAAATGCTGCAAGGGACATAGGCGATAAACCGCTCCATACTCAGCGAGAGAGGTAACAGAAGAATGAACCAAACAGGCCTTCAGCCTAACCAGTCTCCCACTGCGTTTACAGCGGCAACAGTGGCGTTTCTTACGTAAAGGTAGCACAGGAGTGCGGCCAAGGTGCCCTGGAATTCCTGATAATAATGGGGGCAGCGTTTTATGTCCATCCTGCATGACCCACACTGTACAAACCGCAAAAAGACACAAACACAAACAAAGTTAGGAGCGACAGACGGCGAGCCAGACACTCCTTTGCCATCTTGTGTATTCCTTCTCATAACTATCTCTTCAACTCTGACAGCCTGGTGGAAATCTCACAAAATCAACACCTTGTAAACTTACCCCAATATGGCACAACCCAGACTTTCAATTACACAATACCCCTATTCACTTGTGCAAATGATGCCAAAAAACTGGTCCATGCATTTGTTACCTCTAGGTGTGACTACTGTAATTCCCTACTTTCAGGATGCCCGAGTTACTCCCTAAAGAGCCTTTCGATTAATCCAAAATGCTGCAGCAAGAGTGCTGACTGGAATTAGCAAAAGAGATCATATTACACCTTCACTAGCTTCTTCATTGGCTTCCCATTAAATCTAGAATAGAATTTAAAATGCTGCTTCTTGCATATAAAGCTCTGAATGGTCAGGCTCCAACATATATAGAATAGTTCCATATCATCCCATTAGACGACTTCGCTCTCAGAATGCAGGCCTACTTGTGGTACCTAGAATTTCCAAAGGTAGAATGGGAGGTAGAGCCTTTAGTTATCAAGCCCCTCTCCTGTGGAACCAGCTCCCAGTTCTGTTTCGGAAAGCAGGCACCCTCTCTACTTTTACGTCTAGGCTCAAAACCTTCCTCTTTGATAAAGCTTATACTTATTATATTATTATTTTTTATTTTTTATATATATATATACTTATTATAGTATTATAGTATAGTTATAGTTATGCTGCTATAGGCTTAGACTGCTGGGGGACCCTCCCCCAGATGCACTGAGCTCCTTTCCTCCTCTTGACCCCCTCTCCTCTCCTCTCCTCTCCTCTCAACCCACAGTTATCACCACTGTATGCCATTAACTCTGTGTGTTTTCTCCTGTAGTTGTCTTTGTCTTTCTCTGTCCCCCTCTCTCTGTTCCTTTCTGCAGGTGTCCATGGCTTTGAAGCTGTGCTACTACAGCAGCTGTGCAGCTACTGGTCCTACCAAGCTGCCCGATTTTTTTGTTGTTGCTTTTTGTTGCGCCTTTCTTTTCTCTCTTTCCTCTCACCCCAACAAGTCAAGGCAGATGGCCGTTCACCCTGAGCCTCGTTCTTCCGTTAAAGGGAGTTTTTCCTCTCCACTGTTGCCTATGGCTTGCTCCAGGGGGAATTGTTGGGTTCTCTCTATACATCTTTATAATCTTGACTTTATTCTGTAAAGTGCTCTGAGATGACTTTGTTGTGAATTGGCGCTATATAAATAAAGTTGAATTGAATTGAGAAAAAAAAAGCAAAAAACTGGGATTGGTGTATCACCTCTTTACCTCCTGCGGCATATTCGTACCACACATTGTTAGTAATTTTAGCGCATTTTGAATCTGACAGGATTAAGACGAAGTCATAAGTTACTTATTGTGTAGAGTAAGTCTGTTACTTGCTGCATGCTAAAATTGTTAATTAGCCTCCCACATATTACCAGAATAGGGAGGATTGCTCAGCATTAACATGTCAGCAGTTTCATATAGTTGGTTGGTTATACTTAGTTATTGACAGAAATTGGCATGACATGCTCAATCTTAACTTACAATAAGTTTACTAGTTTACTAAACCAAAAATGTTACAACCGTAGGTGTAAAGAGTAAAAGCATTTCTATGGCATAATAGGACTGATAAGAGATTATTACGCTGAAGCAACAATTGCACCACATACTGAGGAAGGTATAAATTAAGCAGCTTTACTTATTTTAAGTGTTTGTTGGAGAGTTGTTTCACTTTCAATCATTCTTCTAGTGTGAATACAACCTTACTCATTTATTTGTGAGTATATGTGAGGGGATATGATTTAAGCATTACTTAACATATTGGTTCTACAAAAATACCTTTGATATATATCAAAAAACATTGATGGCATTATATTTGATAGCATTATAATTGTCGTGCTAACACACTGTGTGTGTGTTTCAGGCTCTTGGAAGACTACCTGCAGGCAATAGAGGGTGTAAAAAAGAACCTATTACAGAAGTCTTCCCCTAATGGCTTTACCTTTGTTGGAGAAGTCTCACATGGACAGTTTAGCCCTAAAATGGTCAGTATTGTTTAAAATGATCCTCAACTATCCTCTGCTTTTTGTGCATATAAAGGCTAAGCTATTATTTAAATGTTTTCTTATGTTGATCACATTTTTCATGGTCTGGGTCAGTTGGGGTTGAATTATTGTAATTAAATGTAATTATCATTGATGGACATAAAAATAAAATTAAAATAAAAACACTTTACATCTTTACACATCTTCTAAATGTGTAGTATTTTTACCAAATCCCAAAGAGAGAGTAAAACCAACACCAATTGCCTTTAGCTTATGATTCACGTTCGAGTATTTTACGGTGAAATGTTTACCCAGATTGTGCAAATATTAACAATTGATATTAACTGATATCAGTTCAAGAGACAATGGAGCCCCCAGTTCAGATTCAGGAGGCAGACACCCTCTCCACTTTTAAGTCTAGGCTTAAAACCTTCCTCTTTGACAAAGCTTTCAGTTAGTTATAGTCATGCTGCTATAAGTGTTTTCCAGTGCGCAGCTACTGGTCCTACCAACCTGCCTGATGATGTCTAGGGCTTGCTCAATTGTTGGGTTTACTCTATATACATCTTTATAGTCTTGACTTTATTCTGTAAAGTGCCTTGAGAGGACTTTGTTGTGAATTGGTGCTATATAAATAAAGTTGAATTAAATTGATTGTGAGTTGAAGACATTATGCAAGTTGCTGAAACTATATTAGACTAAATCCATCCATTCAAGCATTATCTGTAACCGCTTATCCTCTTCGGGGTCACAGTGGGGGCTGCAGCCCAGCCGCTACAGGGTGAAAGACAGAGTGCACCAGTTCGGCCGGGGACGCAAACCCGCAGCTTTCTAGCTGTGGGGCAGCTATTAGACTACATTTGTTAATGGAAAATTAAAAATAAAGGACAGACCTAATTTGGAACTGTGGCTGTCTAGTTTAGGACAAATAAAAGTATAATTAAGGATAGTTTTGACAAACTGACAAAACAAGTGGTTTCAAGCCTAGGGGCAAATGTAAGGTGTTTAATGTAGCTGTCTGTTAACCTAGGACCATTTAGTGTGTTTCCTGCCGGGCACTCTGGCCCTTGGTGCTCACAATGGCCTGCCTGCTGATCACATGGATCTGGCAAAAAAGCTGATGGAGACCTGCTACCAGATGTATGTCCAGATGGAGACTGGCCTCAGTCCAGAGATTGTCCACTTCAACATGCATCAGGGTAGCACCCGAGACATTGATGCAAAGGTAGGTTGAGAGATAGGTAATGGATATAAAGATATATTTCAAATACTAAGATATATTTCAAAATGAATTTATAGCTTTAAAATTCTGGATAAGAGTTTAGCAGAAGTACCTGGCGTAAAACTGATCTAAACTTCATATACAAATTTTACTTTATAATTAAATCTTTGCATTCTCTAATAGCTTGCAGATAGACACAATCTCTTGCGACCAGAGACGGTGGAGAGTCTCTTCTATTTGTACAGGTTTACCAAGGACCACAAGTACCAGGCCTGGGGTTGGGAGATTCTCCAAAGCTTTAACAAGTATACTAAGGTCAGTTAAAAGAAAACTGTCTACCCAGATTGGTTTCAGTTTAGGGTAAGTCTCTTATTGGGGCTACTGTAGTAGAAAACATATTTAATAGTTTAATTATTTAATACCTAGGCTGTTTCTAGTTTCATAACTAATTTGATTTGTCATTTGTCATTATCTGGGAAAAAAATCCCCAGGGGATGATCTTGATGAGATCATCTCCTTGGTTCTAAAAACAAATAGAAAGTTGGGGCCCAGAACAAACATATTTTAATTGGACATATTAGATTTATTTTTTTTTTATATTAATTGTAGCAATCAAAATGTAAATTGTTATTTATAAATTTTAAAGCTGACAGAAAAGATTGCATTTTTATCTAAATAAACCTCTACAGGTGTGGGCCTGAAAAACAGATTTATTAAAATTTCAAATGGAATTGAGACATACTTTTCGACTTTTCGACCCTTTCACAGTTGTAAAAGTAGCTCCATAGTTCACCTCAACTGAACTCCAGGAAATCAATCTGAAATCACTTCACTGAGTGGTAGATGGGGATTGCAATATTTTGCCATGTTTTATTACTTAAGAATTGTCCAGTTTGTAACTTCTAGCCTCCAGCAATACTATATTGAAGAAGAAGTATACACATATCAAAAATCCCACAAGTATTCCTCTGTCTCTTCTGTAACTCAAATCTGAGATTTCTGGAGTATTCACTTATCAAAAATTATAAACTTACACAGGACAAATACTACTACTACTGATGTCTGAAATCAGGGTGATTATTTCAGGTACTTTTTTGAGGTGGCTGTACTTAAAATTGTGTTTTGGAAATAGCAGCTAGAATTGATTAATTTGACTGTTATAAAAGCAGCCAATCATATACACATACACATAAGCCTTAAACTGATTTAACTAAAGATCTGGTCAACGGAAATAAAAAGAATGATAAACAAGGGAAGGAAAAACACATCCAAAAATGAGTAGGAGGTAGAGACTGCTCTAGGCAGTTCAGTCTAATCAATTAAACAGTGACCATGTCTATCTTATGTGTTGGTAAATACTAAACATTTTCAAGCCTGGTGGTTTTCAGTAACCTCTTCTATGTTCTAATTAGAATGTCGTGAAAGCCAGTGCATTTCCCCTCAGGTTTCCTCCGGTGGTTACACCTCCATCAATAATGTGCGTGACCCAGACTACCCGGGCCCTCGAGACAAGATGGAGAGCTTTTTCCTGGGAGAGACCCTGAAATATCTGTACCTGCTTTTCTCAGATGATCCCAACCTCATCAGTTTAGATCAATATGTGTTCAACACTGAAGCTCATCCTCTGCCAATATGGCCTTCCACTGTGTGACACAGGAATTAAAATGCCAGAAAAATCAATATGTATAAACGCAACAAACATCTCAGGGTGGTCTAATGTCAAGCTGATTTCCTTTTTCTTATGATTTGTCAAAACAACCCTGAGCACAGATGGAAAAAGCTGACTGATTGAATAGCCACTAATAGCCATGGAAATATTGGATATTTACAATAATATTGTGGCCAAGTCTTGTTTACTCATTAGACTGGTAATTGTTGCTGTGTAGATTTCTGGTAGTGACTGGCAGTGTTGATACTGGAACACCTGAATATCTACAACACTGACTGAGGTTTAAGGATTCTGGGACCAAAACCATGATACAAAAGTACACTATACTGTTTGTCACCATACAAAAACCATGATATTCAATTTAGACATCTAGGTCCGCATTATTGGAAAATTGTGATTCTCCAATGGAGCATGGAGTTGGCAACACGTGTTTTTACAGTTACCTTCTGTTTAATATTTTAGAAAAAACAAAAACAAAGCCTTGTTTGTTCTTTATGTTTGCACCCTCTGCTAAAATTTGTTCGTGCTCATGTGTAACATTATTTCAGTGCATTAGTGTCTGTTATTCAACTGGAATTTAACGGCACTTGAAGAGAGCAGAGAGTAAGATTAGCTGCCTTAAGCAATATAATTTATCCTGCAGTTCTTACTTTCTATCTCCTCTATGGCCTGTGACCAAGGACAGATTTGCTCCTGATGCACAGTGTGTCTGCAGGAAGGACAGAGGGGGCCCAGTTGAGGAGACACTCGACCAACGTTAGTTTACGACTGTTAGAGCAATAGAAATGAAAATAAAGTTTATCCGACACACATTAAACAAGTAAAACTCTCAGAGCATTAGTCAGCTCAAATGTCTCTCTGCCCATGATCTCTCATATACTGTATTAATCACGGCAACATGAAGGCTGACCGTTATTAAAAATCACCACTGTGTGAACATGCAATAGCGAAAAAGTAATTGTACAGGAACTATTAAGCACACCTTATTACAAATCTTAAAGCTGAGCAAGTCTAACAGCACCCCATAATACACAACCCACATCTCCCATTGAGACAGTAGGCTACTGTACCTGCTCACCAGAGGCAAAACCACTTGGTTTTGCTGACCAACTGGTGGAGCAAACCTGATTGTGACTTTAATTCAGATTACCTTAAAGGATAATTCCAGTCATTTTCTAAATGTATTTTTAAGTGTCAGGTTGGATTGATACAGGTGTTAATGCCAAGTTTAAAACTGATCATGTCATATTTTGCTTATTTTATTGCACATTATTTCTCAGAAATATGAGTTATTATATAAAAAAAAAAGCTTTTCACCCCAGCAATATATGTGTGCATATTAATTTAGTGAAGCTGTTTTATAAAAAACCTTTAATCCAATATGATACAAGTCAGTATCTGACTTGGGCGTGAGAGGAGGCTCATTATCTTTGTAGCACAAGATTTTTCAAACTAAAAGCTGCTCATACAACCTGATGCTTTATCATTGTGCTTGCACTTGTTTGTAACTTGCAGGGATACAAGGAAAAAGCTAATTCCTCATTGAACACATTGTCATGATCTGACTAGAACTTTTCTCAGTTGGACATGAGTTTGCCCCCAGTTCCTGTGTTTGCTGTACTATGCTGTATTCAGGTCATACAAAAATAGGAATCTCAAACATTTTCTTGTCTTATTATTCTTGTTTCTTGTCACAGCATTCAGCCCCTCTACTTGAATGTGGTCATTTTCTAAATTAATGCTTGTCTATGATCCCAAGCCTACAAAGACAACACTGAATCTTCTCTACTGACATTTGGTTCATTTTCAGCTTGCAGGCTGGATTTACTTGTTTGTTAATGCCATAGACATGTCTTGTTATCCAAAAACTGGTATAAACAGCAGCCAGACACACTGCTCCACATTGTGATGTGTTTCTTCATTCTGAAAACGGACCCTTTTAAATATTGTAGACACTCTTCAGTCTCCAAAATTCCACCACTGAATCAAAGAAAATGATGCAATGTTAGTTAAAAATTGAAAGGTCACCAGTTATTAAACAGCTGAAGTCTGTGGCACAACCAAATAAGGTAGGCTAGGTTTCTGTTTGAAAGTAACCAAACGTGAGTAGAGAAGATTCAATGTTGCCTTTAGCCCTCTGTATAGTGGACAATAGCATTTATAAATTTATCAAAGTTATCCTTTAATACTTTAGCAACGATTAGGCCATTGTGGTTAATATTGCAAATCAATAGGATCAACTGTTTTGCTTTTATTGTTTTGAGTATATTAAATAATATGACTTAGTGTTTGCCACTGGATTAGCCAATGAGTCTTGTTTTTAGAGGGAGAGTAGATATGACTAATAAGTTCTAAAAACAGCACAGTCTAATAACAGTCATATAAAATATTGTTTATATGACTTGATTGCAGCACCAATCTCCACGAGGGACTTGGATAAACTTGGTCTCATTCCAGTTGCTGCCAAGCAGCAGATTTACTTATGAACTGTGAAATATTTGTTTTGAGCAATATTTTGTGGATGGGTTATATTTTTTGTGTGGATGGGTTATTTGTGCCGAGCAGCTGCTCCTCAATGTTTCATTTTCTTTAGTGACTGGTATATTTGTTTTTCTTTTTAAAGTGGCAGAATAAATTGTGAGGTTTTAAATATAAATAATGTACCAAATATTGGTTTATAGATTATATTTAAAGGGATAATTGCATCTAAGACAGTGACCTCTCATTGTGCATTTTTAGTTTTTGTAGTTTAGTCATTCCCGGAAAAACTACTAGCTTTCATCAGTGCTACTTGTTGATTTCAATAACTTAATGAATTTGTATAAAAAAATTTGTATATTCTGTACACTTGTGTTGTCTCAAATGTGCCTTTTAATGTTGCTTCAGACAACATACAAGAGATTTTTCTCAAGATGTGCATAAATAAACTGGGCTCTTCATAATCACCTTTGCACCACGGAAGTTTTCTCTTGCAGTGAAACTGTCAAAAGGAAATCACATGCTCTGTAAAATTCACAGTAATTCAAGTCTCTGTTTAGATTTTTGGGGTTTTGCTGTATTTTGACACAGTTACAGTGTCTAGTGTTTGAGCAATATGGAGTCTATCAATGAATGCATTACTTTAAAAATCAGTTTTGTTTTGTTTTTTAATTGAAGGAAGAATACAATAATGTTGTAATGTTTGAGATACTGAATATCCAATTTCATTTAGTGGTGGGCGACTGGAGCCTATCCCAGTTGTAATTGGGTCAGGCTACACCCTGGACAGGCCTCCAGTCTATCAATGTGAACACAGAAACAGACAACCATTCACATTTACAGGCAAATTAGAGTCACCAAATAACCTAACATGCACGTCTTCTTACTGGGGGAGCAAACCCATGAATATGGTATATTGGGTTTAATTTCAAACATCTCCCCGTAAGTGTCATGGATTGACAAAATGTAATGTTGCATTAATATTATGAGTACAGGATCATAGAAGTTATATTTACAATTCAGTTGATATAGCCTTGGGCATAGAATGGAACAGGAACTTTACAGACATTATAAAATACTGTAAAATTACACAGTAGAAGGAAAGTTTCTGTGGAGCATTGTCAGCTTTACTCTAAGATTTTGACAGATTCCTTAATAGAGATCTTATTTTAAAAAGTAGAAATTGGGTAAACAACATTATTAGAGACCTTTACAGATGCTGTTCAGAGATATTTCTGTCTTAGGGTTTTTGAGTGAGGCATTCAATCAGAAAAGAGACATGACTCATTGAAGACTGCATATTGCAGCTTTGTTAAGAAAGTAGGTTATTTTAAATTGAAAATAACTGGTCTCAGCCTCTCAGCTGACTGTTTTTTTTTTTTTGGTGTTCCATGATTGAACATAATTATCCAAGGTTTGAGCTGTTTTGACAAAACAAGTTCTAATACGTCAGCTAAGGTTTACCTTTGTTTTGTCAATGTTCCAAAAGCAAAATGTCACAAAATTCTCCAGTAAAGTTAAAACTCTGTACTTAGTTTTGAAAAAAAAAACTGAATTATGCTATACGTGTCTTTAAATTTACATCTGATTTTACAATAAAAAAAATTAACTCCAATCCTGTCACAAAGGCTGAACTTTAAGGTGTACTCTGATCCTCTCCATCTTCACCCACTGTGCGATGAGATCTGCTTCTGTCTTCCTTGCATTGATCACTGACACTGGATCAGCCTCATTAGATGCTCTACAACAACAGAGAAATATCCGATTAAACTTTTTCTTTTGAGTAAAAAAAAAAAAAAAACGACTGACTGTGGGCCACCAACTTGCTGTACCTTAGATCCAGGTGATGGGCTCCTCCAAGAATGTTGACCGCAATGAGTGAAGAGCTGAACGACGTGCGCACCTACACACCAGACAGCTGATTAATGTAGTTTGAAAACTGACTTCACAGTGTGCTTACATGTATTTGTTTAGTATTTTACCCCTCCATTTGCCCATGGATCCAGATCTCCATTGGAGAAAATAATGTTGCTGGCTGAAGAAAGTGCTGTGAACAAATGAGAGCTCAATTGAAACAAAAGCACTAGTTGAGTAATATGGAAATACTCAAGATGGTACATTAGCTGGTTTTAAGTTATTACTAATGCCAAAACACAGATCAACACAGAGCCACATCATCTAATATGGCAGATTTGAAAATATACCAGGTGAATGCCTGGGAGTTTAATATGTTCTTAGTGTAATTCAGTAATATACCCACACTGGTTATTGTGTTGAGCTTTTACATCAGTCTGATCAGCTGCAGCATTAATCAAAGGTTTCTAATAAAAAGGTTTATAAGTCTGGTAAAAAAAAAATACCAGAATAAATAAATTGACAAGCCATTTATTCTACCTATAAACTTCAGATTTGCAGTCTTAATAGGGTCCTGAGCAGAATGTCGTGGTGATTTTTTTTCATGTAGTGGATCAAGACACTACTTTTTATTTCAACATTACAGTACTTGCCATCACCCCAGAACTGGATTTTGAGCCAGTCTGGTCGTGGAACCACACCCCAGCGTTTGGAGCAGTAAAGCTCACGGTCTCTCTCAGTGAAAGGCATGGGAGGAAACATGTCCGTCACATTGTTGCTCTCATAGCACAGATTAATCTCTGTGCATGCCTGCAACCAGAATAGAAATGTTTGCATAATTTGTAATAATTTGTATGAGCCCTGGATGTTATCTTATTCACTCATTTATTCCCAGGAAATATCATCAATAAAAAAAAAAATCTAGAAACTTCAGAAATGCCCCTTATTGAAATGCGTCTACATGTAGAGGCCCAGTTCTTTAAGGTTAATTGTGAATTTGTAACCTTTGAATATAGATTACTTACAAATACTACATGCTGTGCTGTGTGTTGGAGGATGTTGGCAGTACCTGGTAGTCCCACGCCATGCTGTCAAAGCCCAGTCCACACCCAGTGGGATCAGCACACTCCAAATATAGATTGTACATGTCAAAACAGGTCAGTAGCCCGGTAGCATTGTAGACAATCCCTGCATGAAGGGAATACATGAAGGTTTTTTTATGTCTGGGTATGGCAGATGGGGCATGCATCTATTAGATGTGACAGAGGCTAGCTATAGATCACAGTATCACAGCTTGCTCATAAATAAACTGGTTTGTCAGGACACTCATCCTGACCCCTGTCTACCACAACAATAAAACCACCACATGCTGTTATTGTTCATTTACATTATAAGCTTATTTGTATCCCCAAAATCTGAAGGCCTACACAGGACTAAAAAAAACACTTAAAAGAAAATTCTTTGGCTGAATCTGAGCAGCGAGTATAGCCCTATACACTTCAGAATTAATCCCGCTTCTTATCAGCAGTCAAGTAATCAATACACACCAGTGACTCAATTCCACTGGCAGCCATACTGTACATGCCCCTGCTATACCACTGCCTCCACCCTGTCTGACAGTTTACAAAGTGTTACATTTCTTCTCTGTGCTTTCCCCTTTCCATCATTGTGGGATGAGCTGCCAGTGATTTGTGATTTGTTCTGAAACATCTGTCTTTAAAGCCATGTCTTGACTGTAGACTGACAATAGCATGATTCTTTTTGACTTGACTAGATGTGATTAAAAGGTTTTTGTTCCCCGTGGTTTTCTTATGTCTTGCAGGCCTTTTGCTGTTGCTGAGCTGCCTGTGCAATTCTGTTTGCTGTTGTGTGGTGGGGCAGTGGACTGAAAGCTGCAGACACTGACAGACTCAATAAACAGATAAGAAGGCCCAGTGACATTGTGAGGATAAAGGGATAATGAAGAATGGTTCCCATCCTTTGCATGACATGCTGGTGAGGCAAAGAAGTGCAATACTAAGCACCACAGGAAGTCATTCAGTCCTGTGACCATCAGCCTTTATAACTACCCTCTCTAAGATCAGATTGTCTGATTAAATTTTTAACTTTACATTTCATTTATTGTAGTCTCTTGGTATGTTTTTATGTTATGTTCTTATACACAAATTCCTACTCTGGCATAGAAAAACTGGGACGAAAGCAATTAAAGTATTTCTGAACACCAACAATGTAAAACTGGGGGATGTGCCCCTAGATCTGAGATTGCAACTTGCCACACATGAATAGTATTAGCAGGAGGTAGAGTGGTCGTCCACCAATCCCCAAGTTGCTGGTCCAATCCCCAGCTCCTCTGGTCACATTTCGAAGACACTGAACAGTGTGTGAGTGCATGTGTGATTATGAGTGCGTATGGGTGAATGAGAAGTAGTGTAAAGCGCTTTGAGTACCAATAGGTAGAAAAGCACTGTATGAGTGCAGACCATTTACTATTTAACCAGATCAGCCAAATAAGAAGGTGCCAGACCATTAAAGGTTTTAAAAGTGAGTAATAATATCTTAAGATGGATCCGGAAGTGAATAGGGGGCCAATGAAGAGAACGCAATGCAGGGGTTATGTGGTCACGGTTAGACGTATTAAGTAGTACTGTAGCCACTTAAAAATTAATTGGTTAAGACCAAAATACAGCGCACTACAGTAGGCAAGCCTCCAGTAAATAAAAGCATGAAAAGTAATTTCCAAGTCCTTGTGTGAGAGAAAAGGCTTGACTTTTGCAAATGAGCGCAGTTGGAGAAAACTGTTTTCAAATCTTATTTGTTAATGTCAAAAAGAGCACTTGGTTTCTTACCACAGTGTATATTGGTAAATAGACTTCCAGGATCAATATTACAAGGTTTCCATTTGTCACTAGATCTAAAGAAATTGACTTCAGATTTGCCCTCATTGAAAAACAAAATAATGCTGCCCAGCTAGTTTTTAATATCCGTCAGACAATCAAGAACCACCTGGCCAGAGTTTTGTAATGACTCATTCAGTGGTAGATATAACTGAACATCAACTGAATAGCAATATAATGAGAGATTGTGTTAATAATAGACCCCAATGGTAGCATGTACAAAGAAAACAGGGAAGTACTCAAAATGGACCCCTGGGGCCCCACAAGACAAAGTAGTAGCAGATGATTCCTCACCCAATTTTTTCTAAAAGGTTCGACCTGTCAGGTAAGATTTGAACAAATTAAATGCTGAAAAGAATAATAAGAAATAAAAAATATTACTCCTTTTCAGTAAAAAAAATGGTGATTTGTTACTGAATTTTTAATTCCGAACTTTGTGTCAAATGTCAAGAATTTAAGCTAAAGTAGTCTTGACTTCCTGGACATGTTGAGAGTTTTATTTCAAAAACAATGTAAAACAGTTGAACCCTGCTTAATGCATTCATTTTACCTGCAGTGTCCCTGAGGTTAGCAAGCAGGTCAGATCCTCTTAGCATGGTTTCACAGGCCACCTAGAAAACAAGCACATCACTGTCAGCTTCAATTTCTTGGAACAGATCTCCCCTGACTTAGGTTCTTTTTGTCATATCTGCTCATTTGCTTATTTGTCACACTTTACCCATCTTTTAGTTACTAATAAAAAATGTGTCTCTTTGGTAAGAGGCCAAAAATGTGTCAAGAAAAGTGGCCAGTGAGTGTTTATTCCATATATGTTCATATTAAAATATCTACATATTCCTATATTGCTATTCTAAATATTTATTTTGTGTTCAGCCCTTTGTAATTCCTTTTGTATAGTTGTAATTATTCATGTCATTCATATGTTAGATTTGTATTTGTTTATTATGTAACTGAAGTGTTTTGTGCATCTTTGTGTAAACTGTATCCCTAATGCAACCATTAAGGGGTACAAACCAAGTCTGGATAAATGCAGAGGGTTTTGTCAAGAACGGTGTCTGATGTAAAACACATGCCAAATTAAACATGCGCATCATGACTTCCACACTGAATTCAACTTCAATTGGGCTACTGTGGGTTGAAGAAGGAGAAGAGTAAGGTGTGTTCATAGGCAGAGAGAGAACAGGAGAGCTAAGAGTGCAGGACTGACAGTAGGGACTTTGAATTTTGGGACTATGACAGGGAAGGCTTAAGAGAGTTGGTTAACATGACGCAGAGAAGCAATGTGGATATACTGTATCCAGGAGTACAGGTGGAAAGGTAACAAGGCTCAAAGCTGAAAGTTGTCTGGATGGGAGCATTTGTTGCTCTAAAACCTCTATGTACTTTTCAGCATTATTGGTGCCTTTCCAGATGTGTAAGCTGCTCAGGCCATAGAAACTAATGCACCCCCACACCATCAGAGATGCAGGCTTTTGAATTGTCCGTTAATACCCACCTAGATGGTCCCTCTCCTCTATAGTCCACAGGACACAGCATCCATGGTTTCAAGAGAATTTGAACACAGAACAGTTTTCCATTTTGCCTCAAACCAGTTTTTTGTTTTATTGTTCATAAATGATGGGTTGATGAGAATTGCAAATGACTACATTCTGTTTTTACTTACATTTATATTTTATACATTTATTTAAACAGAGCATCCCCAGAGTTGAGAGAGTGGTGATTGGTGCAGATTTCAATGGCCATGTTGGTTAAGGGAACAGAGGTGAGACAGAGTGTGATGGGCAGGTTTGGTCTTTAGTACAGGAGCGCAGACGGACAGTTGGTGGTAGACTTTGCAAAAAGGATGGAGGTGGCTGTAGTGAATACTGTCTTCCAGAAGAAAGTACATAGGGTGACATAAGAGCAGAGGTAGAAGCAATGTTGATGCAAAGTACTAGTAGGGGAGAGTGTAGCAAGACAACACAGGATGTTGGTGTGAAAAGTGGCAGAAAAGACGACAAAGTGGTGGAAGTTGAAAAATGAAAAATGTTGTGTAGCTGTCAGGGAGGGGATGAAACAGGCTGAGGGAGACAGGTAGGAGGGTACTCTGTGTGTCTTCAGGAAAGTGGACAAGGAGACTTAGTGGTGGAACAGGGAAGTTCAGGAGTTTATAGAGGGAAAGAGGTTAGCTAAAGTGGGGGACAGAGCAATGAAGAGAGTAGACAGGGAGTACAGGGAGATTCAGCATAAGGTGATGGTAGATGTGGCAATGGTTAAACAAAGAGCATTTGAGGAGCATTTGAGCAAGACAGTGAACTCCAAATGAGTTGCTCCAGGTGAGTGTTGCTAGCTGCATAGCAGCTCCCCCTTTGTTGTACAACTAAACTACAGAGGCATACATTTTGATCACCCACACCATGAAGCATGACAACGGTGAGGTGTGTAGACTGAATGACAGAGTTGTTCAATGTGGAGGTGGGTTTGAATCAAGGATCAGATCCCAGCACCTTCCTATTTGCAATGGTGATGGACATGTTGACAGAAGAGGTCAGACAAGAGTCTCCAGGGACTATGATGTTCGCAGATGACATTGTGATCTGTGGTGAATGTAGGGTACAGACTGAAATTAACCTGGAAAGGTAGAAGTATGCACTGGAGAGAAGGGGAATGAAAGTCAGTAGGAGCCAGATGGAGTATGTGTAAATGAGAAGGATGATGGTGGAATGATCCAGTTACAAGGAACAGAAGGTGGTGAAGGTAAAGGAGTTTAAAGACCTAGTGTCAACTGTTCAAAGTAACAGAGGATGTGGCAGAGAAGTGAATAAGAGTACAGGCAGATGGATGGAGTGATCTGTGATACAAGGTTATCTGCAAGAATGAAAGGAAAGATTTACAAGACATTAGTGAGACCACAATGTTGTATGGCCTGGAGACAGTGGCACTGACAAAAAGACAGGAGGTGGAGCTGGAAGTGGCAGAGTTGAAGATGTTGCGATTTTCATTGGGAGAGACAAGGGAATGATGATGATGAAGATGAAGAGAAGTGGAAGACCAAGGAGGAGGTTCATGGACGCTGTGAAAGAGGAAATGTGGTAAGTTGGTGTGACAGAGGAAGATGCAGAGGACAGATTAGAATGGAAACAGATGAGAGAACGGCCAAAAAAGAAGTGTAAATCAGTTTTAACATGTTTTTTTCTTTCTGCTCTACAAATAATATTTTTTAAAATAGAAATTATTTTGATCTAGTTTTAAATTCATTTAAATCAATTCTCATTATATGAATAGAATCATAGCATTTTCATTGATGTCGAGTATATTTGTCTCCCACTTGTCATTATTACTTTGTGTTTTATGGACCACAAAAAAAAAAGAGAGAAAAAAAAACATTACATTTCAGCCATCAACCTCACTGCTCCCCAAACATCAGCATTGGCATTGGCCAATACAAATGCATACAAATGTTCTACATTGTTTGTGATGTTGCATAACTTACAATCAACTTATGGATAGCATGTTAGGGTGCTGATTAGTGGTAAAAAAATAACAAATCTTTACATCGTCTAACTGAGTATATGTACCTTGACAGGATTAGCAGGCATGTTGCCCATGAAATGAGTGCTGTAGGGGTAATCCAGCATGGCCATCAGAGTGAAGGCATTCCTCAGCAGGCCATTCAGTTGGTGGATGTCCAGAGCAGATGATGGTGGCTTACATAGAGCAAGCTCTGCCTGGATTTGACTATAATCTGGTAACGACAATAATGAGTTTGAAATGTAAATGCTGTACAGTGCTTGTGCTGAGTTCTACTTCCTTTTATGTTGTTTTTGTCTTTAAAGAAGGAGGTAAGGAAAGAAGTGATTGGTTTGGGATTTTCTCCAATCAATGAGTCACATTACCAAGAAAGGGGCCTTGCATGATGATGTAATTGTGGGAATTGCTGGGTTTTGACCCACACTGCAGCAAGAAGTGCAAATCCATCTTAATCACCACTCAGGCATGAAGGTGCCTGAGCTTTTAAAGCAACACTTTCAAGTGTGAGACTTCAGTTATTAAAATCTATTAACATGTAAAGTTCCTTAAAATAAATCCTTTTCAAATTGGTACCTTAACAACAAATGGGTTAATTTTCACAAATAAAATTAAGGCCATCTCATGAAAACATTATTATAGTGATTTACCTTGGCGTTCAGCTAATTCTTTTAGCTGATGGAAAGCACCTCTTACAGCATTTCGGCATTCAGGGGAAACTCTCTCAAAATCCTTTAAAAGATAAACAAATGTTAAGTTTCCAAGGTAAATTCACAGATTATTTTCTATAGTGTAATATTTGTTTCCAAGGCAGTTTTTGAGTAATAATACTTGGCAGTTGTTCAAATGGTATATTTAGGTCTATTTTTTACCGTAAGTTAAGTTTAGAAAGACTGAGTACAATAAACACTTACAGTTGTTACATCTCTGAAAAACTGCCTGGACTCTCCAAGCCCAGCAGTAGACAATATGGGGGCACTGGCAGCTAGAGCTCCAGCTACAATATTTGGATACTTGAGTCTCATATAGACAGACAGCATTCCACCATAACTGCAAATGTAAGAGGAGGCAATTAAACTTAAAGGTCATGAAAGGAGTAAAGAAAACACACTACATAAGTTGTATCTTTTACAAATTAGTCTTTTGTGCATTTTCAGTCAGGGCATTTTGTCCAACTAGTATAATCTGCAAAGTAAAAGTAAAGGGGTTTGTCAGTGGGGTAGTTCATATTCAGAACACAAAGTGTTGAGAAAGTACAAAAAGGCCTTCTAAAGTCCAGGCATCTTGTGTCCAACAACAGCTCAACCTGCAGACCTCAACAACAACTTGCCTGGGGCATAGTCTATGTTCAGGCAAACAGCAGGTGTCATACATATGATCAATCAGGCAAGTGAAAAATAAATGTGATGGTCTGCAGTCTTTCCTACACATTGATTTATTTGTACCTCACCACAATATTAGCATAGACCACCAAATGATAATTTTCTAGTTTTTGAAATAGTTAAATTGAATTGTCAAATTTATAACGTGTGAATGTGGCATGTTATCTGTGTTGTTAAATTTTAAGAGGTTCTTAACACATCCTAACACATTTGTCCCTAATGGGAAATTTTCTTTTCCTTTGGGCTGTTCCCTTTCAGGAGTCGCCACAGCGAATCATGTGCCTCCATCTAACTCTGTCCTCTGCATCCTCTTCTCTCACACCAACTAACTTCATGTCCTCTCTCACTACATCCATAAATGTCCTCTTTGCTCTTCCTCTAGACTTCCTGCCTGGCAGCTCCAACCTCAGCATCCTTCTACCAATATATTCAAAGTTTCTCCTCTGAACATGTCCAAACCACCTCAATCTGGCCTCTCAAAGTTTATCTCCAAAACATCTAACATGAACTGTCCCTCTGATGTCCTCATTCCTGATCCTGTCCATCCTCGTCACTCCCAAAGAGAACCTCAACATCTTAAGCTCTGCTACCTCCAGCTCTGCCTCCTGTCTTTATTTCAGTGCCACTGTCTCTAGGGCGAACAACATCGCTGGTCTCACCACCGTCTTGAACACCTTTCCTTTCATTCTTGCTGATAATCTTATCACACAACACACCTCTTCACCTCTTTTCCACACTCTCCGTTGCTCTGAACCATTGACCCTAAGTACTTAAAGTCCTGCACCTTTGCTCCCTGTAACCTCACCGTTCCCCCTGGGTCCCTCTCATTGACACACATTTATTCTGTCTTACGCTGCATCTCCCTGTACTCCTGTCTACTCTCTTCAGTCCTCTCAGTGTCCCACTTCTTCTTAGCTAACCTCTTTCTCTTTATACACCACCAAGTCTACTTGTCCACTTTTCTCTTTTTGTAATGGCAAAAAATGTCAACTTCCCAAAACATTTTATATTAATATTTTATTCCACTTTAAATGGCTCAATCTTCTAAAATTACTTCAACCTGAAATATACATATCAAATATTGTTTTGATTTTAAAATTAATTTTGATGCAATTAATTGTAATCTAATTAATATTTGATATGTATATTTGGACACACACACACACACACACACACACACACACACACACAATCACTCCAACATCATTTCATTAGCAATGCACCCTTGCACAAACTTGTATAAGGAGGGAAATTTGCTGTATGATTTGAATAGGAAAATAATAGCACCATCTAGTGGACAAATATTACATTTAGTCATTTAGCTGATATAAAAATATAAAAATTAAAAACAGAAAAGCAGCAGTGGAAAATTAATTCTTGACATAAAAGAATTAATTAGTTTATGTTAAAATTAATGTGGGATCAAAATGACATTTCCAATGGTTTACAATGGGACATTTATTGTCATTAGGATCAAATATGTCCATATTTGTGTAGCTTAGCAATTTTAGGCTAATTTAAGGAACTGACATGACAATTATAGAGTTTGTTTAAATGAATATTATCTGGAAAATTTGAGCTATATTCATTCAACACACCCAAAATGGCTTGAAAATAAAAACTGAATGGCACAAAATGTCTGTAGGATCGCTTTTAACAAAGGGTAGAAATATTGATGCCTCACATTCCTCTAATGTGGACAGAAATTAACATTAAAGGAAATTATTCCAGAAATCCCTGTCTCTGAACACAGTTCGCTGTGCAATCTACAAATGTAAGTTAAAAAGGGTATCATGCAAAGAAGCAGCCATATGTGAACATGATCCAGAAACGATGCCGTGTTCTCTGGTCCAAAGCATAGTCTGAGACAAAATGGAAAACTGTTCTGTGGTGAGGTGAATCAAAATTTCACATAGAGGTTTTAGAGCAACATATGCTCCCATCCAGACGTCTCTTTCAGGAAAGACCTTGCATGTTTCAGCAAGACAATGCTAAACCACATACTGCATCCATCACAACAGCATTGCTTCACAAGAGAAGATTGGGGGTGCTGAACTGGCCTGCCTGCAGTCCAGACCTTTCACCAGTAGAAAACATTTGGTGATTCATAAAACAAATAAATCCAGAAACAAAGGCCTAGGATTGTTGGGCAGCTAGAATCCTGCATCAGACACAAATGGGACAATATTCTTCTCCTAAATATATTTTTAATAAAGATAATATTTTCAATGAAATGATAAAATGCCTCACTTTCAATATCTGATATGTTGTTTATGTTCTATTGTGAATAAATTATGGGTTGATGAGATTTGCAAATCGTTGCATTCTGTTTTTATTTTATTTTACACATCCTTCTTTGCTTAATTCAACATCCATTTTTTGGATGGATGTCAAACCTTTCCACTTTTTTTTGAGTTGGGGTTTGCATTAGTTTAACTACAAAGATACATTTCCCCATTTTTTTTTAGTTCTATTCAAAAAATTTTTTTTTGATTATATGTTGTTAAATTTAAATTTGGTTTGTTTGTATTTTATTTATGCACATAATCTAATTTCTGTGTTGTGGTTCTTAGGCATACAAAAGGCACACAAAAAATTTAACTTTACTATTTTCATTCAGTTAAGGATAAATAGTCAAGCTTCAAGTAAAGAACAACCTTTGGACGGTCACTTAAAAAACATCCAAGAAGCACCACAACTACTCACAAAGGTGGAAACCAAGACCAGTCTGTCAGGAACTTACCTGCCACCAAACACAATGACAGGACAGTCTGTGGCTGCCAGCTGCTGCTTCAGCTCTGTGATCATGACACTGTAGTCAGCAAGGGCCTGCTCTACTGTCAGCCAGCTGATCTGTGGAATGTTGAAGGAGTCTTTACCAAAAGGCAGAGATTTGCCATAGTACCTCTGTAAGAGAGAGAGGAGGACGGAGGTGTTCAAGCACAATCAGAGCTGCAGTACACCAAAGATCAAGTGACAGACATCATGCTTTAGTAAATGCATTCAAGATTTGCATTATTATAAGTCTTACAACTTGGAAAATTCAAAAACTTTTTGAC
The DNA here is from genome assembly GCF_033026475.1 of Channa argus. NCBI lineage: Eukaryota > Metazoa > Chordata > Actinopteri > Anabantiformes > Channidae > Channa > Channa argus. Next base: position 27,485,287 of record NC_090207.1, read on the forward strand.
TTCTGGCCACATACACTCAGAACTAAAAATTATTTACATTTGGTTGTGAATTATTCCACTTATGGTGTTCCATGAGTATTTATTGCAGGAGTAGTGTGAAACTAAGTCAACATAATCTACTGTGTGTGCCTCATTTCAATTCATATTTTTTTCTCATTTCATTCTTGTTTTTAAGCCCTACCATACAGAGTATTAAGATGCTGTACAGCTTCCATCCATCCATCCATTATCTGTAACTGCTTATTCTGTTTGGGTCATGTGGGGGCTAGAGCCTATTGCAGCCGCATAGGGAAAGAGGCGGGGTACACCCTTGACAGGTCACCAGTCTAGCTCAGGGCCAACACAGAGAGACATACACAGACTGAAAACCATTGACATCTATGGGCAATTTAGAGTAACCAATTAACCTAACATCCATATCTTTGGAGTGTGGGGGAATTGTGTAGGGGACATGAACCCACAACCTTCTAACTGTGAGGAGGAAGCGCTAACCACTCAAACCTTTTACCGTACAATTTATCAAACTTTAATAATAAGACATACACATTGTTGGTTTGCATTTTCACATAGGATTCCATGACAAGGAAACTCCCCGACTCATCGTTTTAAGTTTTATAATTTCAATGCAATGTAAAGGCTGTATGTGGTACATACCAACTGTTAGATACAGTAAGTAAATACATGCCATTTCAATTAAAAAAAAGGTTCCAGTAAGTATTCAGTATAACCTTCACTTTTCTTGCACACTTTTCTGTTGTAGATTTAAATTAAGATAATTGACATGGTTACCTTATGTTTAAATGTAATGAATTTGTCTGCATAAAACCAGCAGTTGTTAGTCAGTTTACACCCAGGTCTGCAAGTATTTAAACAGTGACACAATTTATGTTGTTTGCATCTTTACACTACCAAAGTGGGTTTGAAATGAAGCCATCAAGATAGCATTAACCTGTAGACTTTCAGCTTTAATTCAAGAGGTTCAACAAAGGTATTCCTCTAAGGTATACAGCTACTTGTTTATTGTCTAAAAAAATGTTCCATCTGGAGAATCCTATATAGTTACAAATTAAACAAGCCATACAAAACTAATTAATTGGATTAAGTAGAAGTACTAAATCAATAACATCGCTGTGGCATTGCAGTACCAGTTTTGAAATTTGTGACAAAGTCATAACTTTGGTATCATAACAACACTAGCGGTTAGTAGACCAAATTGTCATTTAAAACTTGGTTGGATATGGGAAATGAAAAATCAGCTGACAATACTGTATGAGCCAAACTTTAGCCACCCACTTTCCAGTTATGTTTATCACATGATCTACAACTTCTATTCAGTCAATGCTTTCTTACGTGCTCAGCAAATATGACCAGTGCTCTCTGCTGGGCAGCCAACTCCGTAATGAATCCCGAGTTTAGGGCAAACTCCCAGATGTCCCCCTCATTACCCGTGTAGAAGAAAATAGGACCAAAGCCTTTCTTCCAATATTTATCTAAAGGTAAAGGAAAAAAGAATTCAGCAAGTCTTTGGTGCAAACATTTTATACTTATGATAGAAAATGGGAAAACCTGTGATGATACCTGTGATCAAGTAACGCTGATTAAACGTCCCGTTTACCATACTGTTAAAGTTGAAGTGGTCTAATATCTGAGAGAAGTACTTCTCAATGTACTGGGGTTCTGTCTTCAAACTTTGATGTCTTCTTGACTATAAATATACATAAAATATACAGCTTATATCATGCAAAGTTCTAGACACTTTAAATTACACCTCGAATATCTGCCTGGTAGCGGGAGTTTAAGCAATGCAAAGGAAAATTGTGGATGTCTCGTTATATGAATACTACACATACATTATCCATAAGTGTGAACAATGATTTCCCTTGCTTAATTCGACTTAGCCCATACACAATTTAACTTGAAAATGCTTCAATCATTACCTGAAAATACGGGTTTGGTAGGCCATTTAGCACCTCAGTAAGCAACAAGGTTACTGTTACCATTAAAAAACGCATTATCGTACTCATATTACATACAAGACCGCTACATAAACTAGTACAAGGCTGATCCACTATCAACTTCGACTTCCGATAATCGCACGTATCACATGACGTGTGGTAAGTCCTATGCTGCGTTTAAGTGCGTCTCGTAAGATCTATTCTTCCTCGTATCCTCAAATAGGCAGTATAAAGGTCAACGTGCTGCAAAGGCCATGCTAGTCTTTTCTGTATCTTTACATATGCTATTTTTTTGTATCTTCCCCAAATTGTGTTTTTTTTTCTTTGTTTGTTTTTTTAATATATTTTATATATATATATATATATATTATATTTTTTATATATATATATATATATATATATATATATATATATATATATATATATATATATATATATATATATATATATATATATATATATATATTTTTTTTTTTTTTTTTGGAAGACAGGATTGACTGTGGCGCAGGAAGGTAGAGCGGTTGTCCACCAATCTCACAGTTGTTGATTCAATCACTGGCTCCTCCGGTCACATGTCGAAGTGTCCTTGAGCAAGACACTGAACCCCAACTTAGTTGCTCCCGGTGAGCGTTGGCCAGCTGCATAGCAGCTCCCCCATCAGTGTATGAGTGTGTGTGTGATTGTGAGTGTGAATGGGCAAATAAGAAGCAGTGTAAAGGGCTTTGAGTGCCAAAAGGTAGAAAAGCGCTATATAAGTGCAGACCATTTATATATATAGAAAAAAAGCTGCTGAGAATTAGAAATCTTCAGTAGAGGAGAACTGATGACTTATTATTAGACAACCCAAGAGCAAGGATTGTTATAGAAAGAGAAACACTATTATTGAATATTAAACTAAGCTATAGTATAGGAGGTTAAATAATAAAATACTGCACCATGTAATAGCCCATTAAGGGTGCAACTCTCCATACAGGGTAAATGGGAAATTTGTGTCTCCTTGTAATATCACACTGAACGAGACAGCTTTCAAACACTGTCTCCCCCGATCAAACTAATAAACATAAGACTGTAGCTCCTGTACCTACTGACTGTAGGAAGTATCTGTGGAGATCAGCAGGATACATGTTTTTCTCCAAAGTGAGCGGTGCACATTTTATGGATGTGGAAGTCTGAGCTATGCAAATAATTTTTTCTTTGGTAGATTAAGCTATTAATCTAAACTTTTTTGGACTCTTTTTAGTCGATTATAAAAGCAACTCTTCTCTCACTCTCTGCTCTCCTCTCACCCCACATTTATTTGTTGCAAACGTATGACATTAACCGTGTCTCTTCTTTCTCCTGCAGTTGTCTTTCTCCTTCTTAGTCTCCCTCCCTCTGTCCCTTTCTGCACGTGTCCGCAGCCTTGGACTGTGTGTTTTCCAGTGTCCAATCCTACAAACCTGCCCAATGTTTTGTTGCTTTTTGTTGCTCTATTCTTTTCACTCTCCACTTTACACTCATTCCAACCAGTCAAGGCAGCTATGGTGGGTTGCGGTAGAAAGGGCATCTGGCCAACTCATGCCAAATCAATGTGCGGAACACATTCCACAAGACACTAAATCCCTTAGCTGTTCAAAAGGAATCTCAGCTGCTGAAGTTGCACAGGCCAACCAATTGATAAGGGCTGTTTCAGAAAGGGCATCCAGCATTAAAAAACATAAAAACAAAAGAATGTGTGAATGATTTGTTCTGAGAACATGGCAACTGGACATTTGAAAAAAAATTACATTTACAATTAATATATATAAAACAAACATGCATATAATCAATACAATTAAAATTAGTCAAATTCTACCATCTTACTTTGGCTGGTGCTATTTAGTATAATGACCTTTAATTTTTAAAATGAGGTTCATATTGTTCGTTGAAAAAGAACTATTGTATATTTACTGCTTCCTTGTATATTTACTGCTTGAATTTGATTAGTTATTGCACCACAGGTAGTCGTGCTGTGCTTCACTAATCTGTGGTGGGTGGGGCTATACTGCAGCTGTAGCACAGTACTACAACAACAAAGGACAACCTTTGAAACAGGTTGACCCAGAATCTATCTCATGTGTAAGAGACTTCTTAAAAGCAGCAGTGATTTTTTCCAACTTCTTTTTCTGAAAGAAGCCAGGAAAACAAATCTTCCTTGTTAACTGAGAACAAAGGTCACATTAAATACCCTCTATAATGTAAACCCAGAAATAAGTTAACTAGGTTACCTAATTAGAATATACTGTTTTTACATTTTTACCACAGTCAGACAAAAAGAAATCAAACTGTAGTCACAGTAAGGTTGCTTTTCTGCTTTTTACCATTTACTACGTTGTATAATTATTAATCAAACAGTTGTTTGTTTGAATGATTACAATAAATAATACAATAAATGTCCTTGTAAAAGTCATACAAGATAAACTTGACCCTCATGTGCTTCTTGGTATTTAATCCATGTGACACAGACAGGTGAATTCCAGAGCTGGGGAATGTGGATAGAGTACTTCCTTGTAGCAACAGGGTGGAGACACTGGTTTTATACTCTCACTTCACTGCCGGGGAGAAGGACAGAAGTCACCAAGGCAGGAGCTAGACAGACTGAACATTCACCGGCCTCTCATTCAGGAACTTAAGGTCAGTTGATAGGATTATAATCTTTGCTCACTTGAAATGAAATGCAAACAAATTGTCTAGTGTGTTTCCTCGTATAATTTACAGCTAACCATGATTTTATAATTATGCAATTGCTTAAAATGAATAGGTAATTTTTAACTGAAATTTTCTGTGTTATCTCCCTACTATGAGGCAGGGATTTGTAGGACCCAGAAATGAGAAGAACAACGAAGGAGTAGGAAGGAAATCGTTTATTTATGGGCATAAGGAACAGATGGAACAAACAGTGATGGCACCTCAGAGTAGGGGTGCGTGATGGAGGTGACCAGGGAAAGGTAGGGTAATCGGAGGAAGGATAACAGACAGGGCAAGTTGCAATAAAGACACAAAATATTTCTAAGGGTAACACGTTGCTTACTAGTCAAGAAGAGGCATAGTTGCGCTGCAGCATCACCAGGGTGAGCAGGTAATGCCAGCAGGAACCCAGGAAGAATGAAAGTAACAACTAAAAATGATAAAGAAACACACAAGAGCAAATAACGAGAGATAATCACAGTTCAGAGTACTTAGGTCAAAACAGCGACTTGTTACTCGGGAGAAACAGGAAGACGATCTGACCAAGAAGAGCGGGTTAATGGGGAGTAATTCGGGAAGCCCACAGGTGCGCTGAGTGAGGCCGATTAAGGCACAGGCATAAAGAGACAGGAGGAAAACAAAATGGGGAGGAGAGATAGTGCTGATCACCTACCAACTGTACCCTTCAATTCAAGAGCATTAAATAGTCAAGAACATAAAATGAAAATATTTTCACCGTCTAGTACTAACAATACCAAAAGCAAAGAACAACCTCCTCTGTTGAATATTTATGTCAGTTATTCTTTATTTTGCTCTCCTCTCTCTTACCTTTAGCATGCTTTACACTGAGTTACTGCATTTGTGGGATGAGTCAGTGAAGGCTGTAGATGCCAAAGACTGGCAAGGAGCCCTGGCCAAACTGGAGCAGATCAGTGAACCTACATCTCGCACTTTATTTAATGCTGCCTCTGTTCACCTGGTCCTGGGACAGCTGGATCTAGCCCTGAAGGTCAGTGTGATGTCTGGATAACGAACCTGGAATTCCTGTCAATACTTTGAAGTAATTGAAACTATATCTTACTGAAAAATTACAAAAAATTTCCTTTAACATATGAATTACTAAGCAATCTACCTATTATATTATTTTGGTTCGCATAGTTTTAAAATCATGCTGATCATCTGGAGGAGATGATGGAGGTTGGACTTTTTCTTAGGTATGAAGCAGGTGGGAAATGGAGCACGGTCACAGTCATAGATCTCGCGTTATTATTCAAGTTATATTTCACTATTTGATGTCATGTTTGTTTGTGTGTGTTAAAGTAAGTAAATAATCCGAATTTAGTGTTGTGGACTTACAGTATACATGTGTGAGTCAAGAGGTGGAGCCCCATAAAGGTCGTACATGAAAATTATGGTGAAGTACAGCTCACAACATAATGTAAGAGTTCAGGTCAGCGGGAATCATAGCTCTAAAGAAGAAGCTCTTCTCTAGAATTAAGGTAAATTGGTCTGATGACACAATGATCAGCTAAAAGTCAATAGACAGCCGCATGTGAGTAAAGGAAACAATAAAACGAGAGCACGCCAAGCCTGAGAGTCACCTTGGTTGATTTATTAATCGTATAAGATGAACTGCAAGGTCTGTGAATGGTTAATAAAACTGATCGGAAATGGAGAATTAAAGTAAAAGTCAGAGCAGAGATAACATGTTCACTCAAAAGTGTTGAGTTGGTGCAGCTGGTGTAATGAAATAGGAAGTTAAGTAAATTAGTTCTATGGATAAACAGTGCTAATGCGGAAAATAGCTTAAAAACTCCCAGTGCAAGTTGCGCTTGCATGCATAAAATAACGGATCCCAGAAGTATTAAAAAAATGAAGTGGCGTGGAACAAGTTAAGATGGGACTTAACCAATTTGATGATGCATGTTTGTGGTGGAACAGCCTGAAAACAGCCTGGATTTTTTTTTTGTCCTTTTGGCTTATCCCGTGATGGTCGCCACAGCGGATCACTGTCTATATGTTCATTTGGCACAGTTTTACGCCAGATGCCCGTCCTGACTTTCTACTGGGTTTGGACTAGCACTGCACAGCTGGGGATGGGAATGGGCTGTTAGGGGTTCAGTGTCTTGCCCAGAGACACTTTGACATATAGGCGGGACCAGGGATCGAACCACTGACCCTGAAAGGAGTGTTCAAAGAAAGAATTGAAAGAAAGAAAAATAATTCCAAACACAATACTTTGGATCACAATAGAATAATGATAAAACTGTAAAAGGACATTCTATTAGGCTAAATTATCAAGTCAGCTATCCCAGTCAGTGTAAAAAAAAAAAAGGTAGGACCAATACATTTTACTGTGTGTGTGTGTGTATATATATATACACACACACACACACACACACACACACACACACACACACACACATATATATATATATATATATATATATATATATATATATATATATATATATATGTATACACATATATACATATATAGAAATTTCCATTGCTATGCTGATGATACCCAGCTATATCTATCTATGGAGACAGATTTAAAAAATCTGTTAATCAAGCTTAAAGGATGCCTGCAAGACAGAAAAGGCCTGGACGTCCCACAATTCTTTTCTTCTAAGCTCAGACAAAACTAAAGTCAGAATATTTGGGTGTAAAAATCTCAGAAATATGATGTCTAACCATATCGTTACTCTAGATTGCATAAGTCTGGCCTCCAGTACTACTGCAAGGAACCTTGGAGTTATTTTTGACCAGGATTTGTCCTTTACCTCACATATAAAACAAATCCCAAGAACAGCCTTCTTCCACCTACGGAACATTGACAACATTAGGAGCATCCTGTCTCAAAGTGATGCTGAAAAACTAGTCCATGCATTTGTTACTTCTAGGTTGGACTACTGTAGTTCCCTACTTTCAGGATGCCCCAGTAACTCCCTAAAGAGCCTGCAACTAATCCAAAATGCTGCAGCAAGAGTGCTAACTGGAACTAGCAAGAGGGATCAAATTTCACCTTCACTAGCTTCTCTTAATTGGCTTCCCATTAAATTTAGAATAGAATTTAAAACCCTGCTTCTTACCGATAAAGCTCTGAATGGTCAGGCTCCATCATATATAGAAGACCTCATAGCACTATATCATCCTAGTAGACCACTTCGATCTCAGAATGCAGGCCTACTTGTGGTTCCCAGAATTTATAAAGGTAGAATGCGAAGCAGAGCCTTTAGCTATCAAGCTTCTTTCCTGACGAACCAGCTCCCAGTTCAGATTCAGGAAGCAGACACCCTCTGTACTTTTAAGTCTATGCTTAAGACCTTCCTCTTTGATAAAGCTAATACTTATAGTTATGCTGCTATAGGCTCTCTCTTCTCCTCTCACCTCACAATTGTCACCACTGTATGACTTTAACTCTGTGTGTTTTCCAGTGTGCAGCTACTGGTCCTACCAACCTGCGCGATGTTTTGTTTTTGCATTTGTTGCTCTTTTTCTTTTCTCTCTTCACTTTCCACTCACCCCAATTGGTCAAGGCACATTGCGGCCCACCCTGAGCCTGGTTTTGCTGGAGGTTTCTTCTGTTAAAGGGAGTTTTTCCTCTCCACTTTTGCCTAGGCCTTGCTCAAGGGGGAATTGTTTGGTTCTCTCCATACATCTTTATAGTCTGAATTTATTCTGTAAAGTGCCTGGAGATGACTTTGTTGTGAATTGGCGCTACATAAATAAAGTTGAATTGAATTGTAAAAATATGGCAGGTCTCCCTTTAGATCATGTAACACCAGATTTACTACCATTCACCTCAGACGGATTATTTTGTAACTTTGTAAGTAAACCGAGTTCGCACTCACGTAAACTGTTGGGATCTAATATTCCTATTTGTATCTTAAAGACTAATTTGAAGAGTGACCGGTTTCTTTTGCAGTATGTTTGGACTTTAAGAATTTGACCCTGAATAAGATAAGCAGTTAAGACAATAGGTTGATGGATGGATGTCACAGCTTTCTCAAGGAAAAATGGCTTCTTCCATTAGTCTGGATATGATAACTGATGAATCCTACACTATAAAGAGAAGAATATTTTAATGCTTCTGTTTGTCTTTCTCTCCTGTGTGATGACCAGGCCTTAGACCTCAGTATTGCCAAGGATGAACGCCTTGCTGTTGGCTTCTTCCAAAGGGCAACAGTGATGATGGAGCTTGGCAGGTAGGAGGCAGCCACCTTTTTCAAGATTATTAATACCATTAGGGCACTATGTTTTAGAATTTAATGATCTTGATATCTAACTGACCCGAATAAGCTTAGGTAATGAAGGGAAAATCAGCTTTGATGTTATGTTATAATTGCCATGGAAGGTAAATGGTAAAGGGTCTGCATTTTTATATAGCCCTTTTCTACCTATTGGTAGAAACCTACTAATAGGTAGGTTCCATACCTATTTCCATGGTACAACAGTAAATGTTACTGTTGTACCATGGACTGCTGCACACATACATACACTCAGGGCACTTTTGGAAAGTTAAAATTTCCATTCTGATTGCTTGATAAGATTGATCCACTCTAGTATGTGTTCTGTAAATGTGAAGCTATTGTTCCACAGGCATCCTAGCATCAAGACTAAAAGATGAGAAAACGCCAAACCTAGCTTTGTCCAAATACAACACAATCTAATGACCAGTGGGTCTGAAGTTGTTAAATCTAAAAGAGAGTATAGTATAGTATAGTTATATTTCTTGGCGGAGATTTCTCATTGCTATAAAGTTGCCAGGAGACCACCTGAGACTCCAGGAAGGTACCACACGTAATGAAGAAATTGTTGTTATACATAACAATATGTAAATCCACATAATAGGATTTTATTCTTTGGATATTGTATAGAATTTCTGTTGTTAAGAGTGCTACATTTTTGTTTTTAAAATAATCTTTTGGCATCCATTACTCTATATCTCTGTGTTTCTTGTCTGTGGTACTCTCTCACCAGGTTAGAAGAGGCTCTGTCAGACTGTATCTGGGCACAGAAGCATATGAGAGAAAACACAGTCATTGACTACAGACAGTTAGGATTACGATTCAAACTCTACAGTTGGCAGGTCTGACATTCAGCATCAAACAAACACACACACGTACATATTTTTTCTACCCCTTGGTGACTTTCCATTCCCTCAAGCTCTTTTCACATTAACAAGTCGAGAGAGTCAGGCAAGGGAGGCAGTACATGACAGAAAATACGCTACAGGAAACATCCTTCTACACATGCTGGACCCTATATTTACCCTTGATTGTTTTGTTTTTGACTGGCACTGTTTTTGATGTGCTGTTTAAAAAAAGGGGGGGGGGGGGGGGTTGGGGGGTGAATCATCACAGTGGCCTGATAGAAAGTTGTGAACACAATCATTCACACAAAACTGTTATGAAACTAAACTAAACTAAAACAGTCTAACTTACGGAGGCTAAGATTACACTACATTGCACATTTTGGAACCTCTGATAATAGTGCCGTTTTGGCATTATAATGAGGCATTTTTGAGGCACTTTTTATACATTAAGGTCCTATATCACTGATATCACCTTCATTAGCTTCTCTCCATTGGCTTCCAATTAAATCTAGAATAGAATTTAAAACCCTCCTCCTTACATATAAAGCTCTTAACAGTCAAGCTCCATCTTATCTAAAAGATCTCATAGTACAATATCATCCCAATAGATCACTTCTATCTCAGAATGCAGGCCTACTTGTGGTTTCTAGAATTATCAAAGATAGAATGTGAGGCAGAGCCTTTAGCTATCAAGCTCCACTCCTACGGAACCAGCTCCCAGTTCAGATTTGGGAAGCAGACACCCTCTGTAGTAGACTTAAAACCTTCACCCCAACCAGTCAAGGCAAATGGCCCCCACCCTGAGCATGGGTCTGTTGAAGGTTTTTTCTGTTAAAGGGAGTTTTCCTCTCAACTGTTCCATATGGCTTGCTAAAGCGGGATATCTTGGTTTTTCTCTACACATCCGTATAGTCTTGACTTTATAATGTAAAATGCCTTGAGATGATTTTGTTGTGAATTGGCGCTATATAAAGAAAGTTAAATTGAATTGATCTCTTAAGCTATGCAACAGGAACTTGAACTTACAGAACAGCTGCTGTGTCTTTTGTCCATCACTGATAAAAGCAATCTTTGTTTTCCAGTCATCACAGGAAACCCATTCAACCGAACAGCATTTTAGAAATTATACAACAACTAGTCAAATCACAATGGCACACTGGCAAAGTCTAACTAAAAAAGGTTAAATAATAAATCCTGCTATATTCCTCTGACAATGTTATTCTACAAGTTGGAAAATGTAGATAATTGGTAGAAGTCTCTGGCTCTTGAAATCACAGATCCAACAGAACCATCCACTAAAAAGATCCTGATAAATAATGGGGTAAACTCTATATTGATGCTGGTTTTTAGCTTTTGTTTATATTTAGTATTTGTTGGTAGCACTAGTGTCTTAAGATTTTATTGCATGGGGAGGTTTTTGTAATAAATCAGAAAGTATGTTTGGATAAACAATCATTGTACTGGCCCCAAACATAGCTTGTTGTAATAAATAATGATATGGTAAATGAAACTATTTATAAAGGATTTGAAATGAATATTAGTAGGATGGTGCTGAGATGTAGCATTGTAATGTGTCCCCTAGGTGTTACATAATGCAGCTGCTGTGTACTCTCGGATGGGCCAGTGGGAGCGGGCAAAGGAGGTTCTGCTGTCAGCCTCTCAGGATAGAGGAGGCTGTCGAGGAGGAAACATAGAGATGGCTTTGAACAATGTTCAGGTAGGTATCACATCTTTCAGTGGGCCTCAAAATGATATGAAACAGAGTTTATTTGATGGCAGAAAGGTCATGATGATTTTGCAGGAAGGTTTGGTGTCTGTCCTCACTACTGTCGTCACCTCTTTAAAGCTTTTTTAGCCTAATGGAAAACACCAAATCATTTGGTGGGTTCTATTTGGCCACAATGTTTGGCCTAATGTTTTGGTCACCTCATTCATTTTAAATAGGGTAACCTGTAACCTCTTGTTATAATGAGTTCCATTACAAATCCACTACCCACTTGGACCTGAATACTAAACAGAGTGGAATTATCACCTTTCTGACTGAGAAAATAATGTCAGAGCTGCTGTATTGGATTGCATTAGATTGTGTAGGTGTACCTAAAAAATGGCCAGTGAGTGTACGTATATATACACAAAAATAAAGCATTAAAGAGAACACTTTATCTTAATTTTGAAAACAGAGGGAGGGGAACCTGGCTCCTCTATTGGTGCCTGAGGGTGTGGTCTTTCGTCCCAGGAAACAGGATGTGGAGCAGTTGCAGCAAAGAGATTTTCTGGGCAAAGCAAAGGTAAAGTGTCACCATGGTGAATGTAGTGTCATGAGTGTATAGTAAAAGCTTGAATTTTATTTGTTACAAACTTATAATTGCCTAAAAGCAAAATAAAAATGGTAAGGTAAGGTTAGAGTGTTACATAGATACATACATACATACATACATAGAGTATATTTCTGTTGTTTGGGTTGTACAGGGGGGAGAGCAGGTTTGGGAAAATGCATATAAATCAAACACAAAAACCTGCTATTTCACAGCAGTCCACCAACCTCAGTGTTGTTCTTTCGATCCCTGGCTCCTCTGGTTACATGTCAAAGTGTCCTTGAGCAAGACACTGAACCCCACTTTAGTTACTTTAAGGTAACTGGCAACACATTTTTGTGTCCCTAAAAATAAAGACTTCTAAAGTCCATTTTATTATGTATTGCTGTAAGAGCCACACTATCTAACTATCTAAAATATTTAAATTTTTGATGATAACTGATTACAATTGTGCAAACATAGGGGTTTGGTTGGGGTTAAGCACACAGACATCAGTGTTAGTTAAGCTTAGGTTTGGTAAAATGTTGTGGTTTTGCAGTTTACTGCTTTGCCAGAATGACATGTGACATGACTCAAACCACTAACTTGTTAAAACAAAGGAAAAAATAATTGTTCAACACTGGACTGAATTCCCATCTCCTATGGGAAAGTTATCTGCTTTGATGACCAATCTATCAAACCCAACCACCTCCTGGCAAACATTGCTGTGTAAAATTGAAAGGTGCTATATACAATACAGCTACTACACATCACGCTGTGGTAATACTCTTACTGCATGTTGGTTGTTTGTCCCTGGCTATACAAATGACTTATTAGTTGTATTCTACACAGGGACTGTCTAACACTTTGTAATTTTATTTGTAAATCAGAAATGCAGCAGTATTGTTTTTGGTTTGTGATGATGCTCTTTTTGTAGGTGATTTCCTCCATGATTCCTAATGATGACTTTGGAGGCTTTGAACCTCTGAGGCTGCAGGTAAGTTAAACCACTGTGTCCTTATGAATGAAGATACTGGGCCTCGTGCAAGAATCACTTATATAGATTCATTCTTTAGTAGGATGCATGAGCAATGTAAGAAATTGCTGGCATTCCCCAGTTTTTCATTTGAATAAGAACAAATTCACAGGTAGGCCAGATCATGTTGCATGCCTAAACCCTTTCTTCACAGGCAGAAAACACATTTATCCTGGCTTCATCTGAATCTATCTTGAGTTAAAATGTTATATCAAACTTGATTTATTTACAGTACATATATTTGCAGGATCAAATCTGAAATAAGAATGTTAATAGAGTAAAAGTACAAAAGTTTTAGCTCACAAAAACGTCTAGGTCTAGTAAAAGTACTCCTTATACAGGTTAATAAAAAAAATATTATTGGATTATGATTACTGAAGATTCATGTGTTCATCACTATAATGTTGCAGTTGCTAACAGTGAAGGTTATTTGATTGAGCTCATGTTGTTTTAAAGTTCAATAATACATCTATTAATGAAAATCTAATAATTATGTTTTGAACTACTTTATGTATTGATGGTTAGCTTGTGAATTTTACACTGATCAATAAACTGGCATGATTACACCATATTTTGTTAATAAAATTCTGAAGATTAAGCAGTAAATATGGAGTTTGATGGACTAGTGACTTGCAACAAGTCCTCCAACTTTTTTTCCAAATTTAATTTTTTGAAATGTTGCTACCATGTTGAAACTTTAGTTGAAATTGCACCCCTTTGGTCATCAAAAAAACATAACAAAAACACTCAAATAGAGCTGTTTTTCTCTTTATACAGTCAAGAAGGCAGGATTTAAAATGCACAAAGAGCATTTTAGTTAGGGTTGGACACAAAAGCATCAGGGTTGGGTTAGGTTGTGGTTAGGCACCAAATAAAAAAGGAAAGTTTAACGAAAAAAGCAAAAGCAAAGCAACTAACAAGTGAGGTACAAGGCAAGCAAAAATCCAAGTCGAGGAGAAAATGTAAAAGCAAAGTCCTATCAGAAAAGTGTTTAAATTTAACGAGATGCAAGTGCAAGAAAGAACAGAAACGTTTTTTGTTTTGTTTTGGGTTTTTTTAGATTTAAGTGCATTTCAATGTGCAGAAGACATCTGTTTTCAGCAGTATTTTGAATGGTGGGAGTGAGTTTGCTGAGCGTGCAGTTTGGTATGCAGTGGTTTAGTTTGCAGCTTCTGTGCGGTGCTGGGACCACCAAACGTCATTCGTTGGCACACCGCAGCGGATGGGAGGGATTGTAGACCTGAATGAGGGAGTTGAGATAAGCAGGAGCTGTTGAAGTGATCACCCTGTTGGCAGAGATAAAGCTTTGAACCTAATGCGAGTTGCTACAGGAAGCCAGTGTAGAGATCAGATGTGACATGAGTCTTTTTGGCTAATTAAATATGAGGTGTGCTGCCACAATTTGGATAACCTGCAAGGGTTTGATTGTGCATACCGGTAACCCCATTACCAGAGCATTGCAGTAATCAAGGCGAGATAGTGCCTGTACAATGAGCTGGGTTGTATATTCATTGAGGTAGGGTCTGATTTTACAGATGTTGTAGTGGGCAAATCTGCATGCCCTAGAGACTTATGATATGTGTTCCTTAATGCTCAGTTGGTCGTCGATGATGAGCCCCAGATTTCCGGTCGACTTAGTGGGGACAATCACTGTAGATCCAATGTTGATGCAGTTGTTGTGTTGTGTCGAAGGTCTGGCTGGGAAGACAAGGACTTTGGTCTTGGAGAGGTTGAGCTGAAGATGTCTCTCATCCAGGCAGAGATTGAAAGGTCATGATGATTTTGCAGAGATTGCTTGATGAGACAGTGGAGTTGTCCGGTGGAAAGGACAGGAATAGCTGTGTGTTATCAGCATAGCAGTGATAGGAAAGGCCATGCGAGTGGTTGATAGAACATTCCAATGCCAGGATACTTTGAAGGTTCGTCCCGATATGTAAAGCCCTAAGCCAGGCTAGAGCTGATCCAGAGATGCCCAAGTCAGAGTGTGTGGACAAGAGGATCTGATGGTTCAGAGGCTGCAAATAGGTCGAGTAGGATTAAGACGGAACACTGACCTGCGGCTTTTGCAGCTCGAAGAGATTCCATGACACTCAGGAATGCCATTTCTGTGGAGTGACCCCTCTTGAAGCCAGACTGGTTGACTTCGAAGAAGTTGTTCTTGGAAAGAAAGTCTGATGGGTTCATTGAACTTGTCTTGGCCAGAAATTGAAGAAGAGATACAGGTTGGTAATTCTCCACAAGGGAGGGGTTAAGACAACGCTTCTTCAGCAGCGGGGTAATCTGGGCCTGCTTGAATGAGGTCAGAAAAATGCCTGTTGAGATGTGTTGATGATTTAAGAGATGCGTTGATGATTTATGTAATAGCTGGCATTACTTGAAGGAGAGTGGAAGTGATCGGATCCAGAGAGCAGGTGGTCAGAAGGTTAGAGAAGTTAGCAGGATGTCATCATCTGGAGGACAGAACTGTGAGCTGATGGCTGCAACCTTATTAGTAAAGAAGCTGGCAAAGTCGTTGGCAGTGAGAGGTAGATGGCAGAGGTGGAGGTGGGTAGATGAGTGATTTGAAGGTGGAGAACAGCTTTTTGGTGTCCGTGGTGTTGCTGAGCTTTTCCTGGTAGTATTCAGTCTTTGCCTTGGTGACACTATGAGAAAAAGATCCAAGCAGATCCTGATACTCAGCAAGAGCAGATGGAGTCTTGGATTTGCGCCACTTCCTCTGAGCACTCCTGAGCGTGGTAAATTGCTCACGGATCCATTCGGTGAGCCACGAATTAGAAGCTAAGGGACTTGGAGACATGGGGCAGAGACTATCCAGACACATTGAAAGTGTATTGCAGAGGCTGTTCGTGGCTGCATCTGCATCGAGGGTTGAGAGGTCCCATGTTGGGGGCATAGTTGCAGAGACCAGGGAAGAGAATTGGTCCGGGTTGAGAGACCTGAGGTTACGGCAGAACATGTCAAGCTCATCGCAGAAGGTGCCCAACTGGCCCATATCACAATAAAAAATCACAATCACAATCGTAAATTTCCAGGTCTCAGTAACGAGAGGTCCAGTTCCACCCCTGACCTTATGAGCAAATAGTGTGAGAGAAAGCGAAGAGTGTAAGCGAATCAGCTTCTTCCTTGTCATAGATCACGGAAGCAGAAATCCCAAGGGGGAGGATAATCGTGAGAGGAAAAGAGGAAAAGATACTGAAGCTGAAAGTCTGTTTACTACTGGACATGGATGACTTCATAATTCATATAATTCATCCAGTACCACAGCATAGCCTGATCAGCACAAAGAGAATCCTCAAACTCTCAGCAGCAACAATGGTGGAATGTTCTCCATGTTAGGATGTATGCAAACAAAAATCTTTGAGTATAGTAAATTTAGTTTTTCTTCAGTTTTATTGGCATGTTTTATCACAGTAGCTGTAAATTTGTGGAATTAAGTAGGACTTTCCTTTCTCTCATTGCTCCAGTGTCTTTGGGTCTCGGTCCAGAATCACCCATTGTTGCACGTAATTTGACTTGCTGTAGGCTGGAATCTAAAATCGCAGCTATTGTTGGCCTGGCTAGTTCTGGAGCAATCTAGAAAGATGCATTTAAACACCTTGAACTATTCCCTTTTTATTTCGGTAACCTTGCAGCACAGCTCTGAAGACATGTCATTTAAAAATGCTTTCTTTTAATGTTTTCAAATTGTTTAGAATATGTTTCGGATATTAGGGCTTTTATGTTTTGGTATGTTTTTGTGCAGCAGGAAAATAAAAGTTGCACATTAGAAAATTCTGCCTATTATTCCTGTTTGATATTTTTGTGAAGGAAACCTTCCTAAAAAATAAAAATGTTATTGGCAATTTTATAGGCACTAATTATGCTAAAGAAAAATGATTTTACAGATCTTAATGAGCAAGGGATATTCATAATTCTTAAATGGAAAGCTTGATGTAAATTATTTGTTTAAGAGATTGATGATTTAGATTGGAAACACTCATGAGAAAAAATAAACACAGTTTTAGGCCATAAATATGACAGTATTCTTTTCTAAGGCCCAGTGCTATCACCCAACATGCCAACTGTTACTCTGTCTTTTCTACAGAAACCAGGATTCTATGAGCCCAAGGTTGATGGAGCTCAGTGAGTATTAGCCACAAAGATATATTATTATTATTATTGTTGTTGTTACTATTACCATCAGAAAATCTAATAAAACAATGCTTACAGATGTACAGTATCACTGTTTGTTTGTTTTTTTTCCTTTAACCTACCTGTCAGGGATTCTCGATACATGCGAGTAGAGGTACCTTACATAGCAAGGGGTCCAAGACAGCTGACTGTACCAGGAGGGGCCATGGTGTTTTTGTTTGGAAAAGAAGACAGGGATGGTATGGCAACTGTCATATATGATGGACAGGTGAGAAAAAAGAAAATCTGAGCCAAATGAAAAAATGATTCAGTGTAAAACTGAACCATATAATGAATGGATATGCATGTTTATAGTAATAAAATGTACATTGGAGGAAAAATTGTACAAGAAGTAGCAAACAGTTTGCATTTATCTGGTAGATGGACTATAGATAGCATAGACTGAGATCTTTGGACTTCAAAAACTGCTGAATATTTTAGGCTGCTGCATTTTCAAAAAAGGTGGTGATCAGAATACTGCGAATGACTTTCAGACAGACAACATGTTTATTGTTAGCTTAGTTAAATTAAAAACAGATTTTCTGACCTTGTTGACCCCGTGTGCCGTAACACCACTACTGCACATATTATTACAATTATGAGGCAATATTTATAATCAATTTAAAACAACAAAACCAAATATTGTGTTTCTACAGAACAAAAAATATTTTACTTTTGCCTGAAATAAACATGTAGCTTTAATGCTGCTGGACTAATCTTGAACACAATTTCACTGAAGATTACCCGTTTGCTAAGCTGAAATTAATTTAGGAAATGCAATACAAAAACCGCCAGCCGAAACAGTGAATTAATCAATCCAGCACCTGGGGGTAAGAGGTGGATAAGTTGGGTCATACATAATAGATGTGTTGTATGTGTGGTTGTTGTAGCAACAGGTAATTTATTACAGGACAGGACTCTTAAAATTTGTGTTTTTCTGATGACAAGTATGTATTTTTGTCATTCTGTATGTGCATGTGTTTGAGTTTAAATCTTTTTGTTTTTCAGAGAGGACTTGTGCCTATGTCCTTGCTTGAACCTGCAGATATCAAGACATCTAAAGGCCTAAAGCATAATGTAATTGCCATAAAACATGTTATGTATGTTACACAATTTTTTAAATGGAATTTTTAAAGGATACCTTAAGGCTATGGGATACACTTCAGTTTAGAGCTATAATGCAGCTCTTTATGGATTGCTTAAAATAAGATTAATGATAATCATTTTCAAGACCAGGGAGCAAAACTGTAAGGAAGAATATCTGAAAATGTTCTTTAAAAAATCACTGCCACAGTTAGGCCTTATTTTCCTATCTTTTTTAACAGAGAGTTCCTAGTGGGATCCCTCTTCCACCGGAACTTAAGCCACCTGCTCGTCCACAATCCCAGCACAGCCCTGCTGTTCCCCCTCAGGGTAATAATCTGTCACAATCCTGCTGGGCTTTTCTACTCTCTTTCTAAAATACTTTTGTATCAGGGGAGGAAAACGTGTCATTCCTCTTCCCTCCAATATGTTTCAGCATGCGCTTCTTTTATAACTGATTATTTCAGCGAGCCTTCTCTTCTTTGTCATCTTCAGTCTAACACTGTAACTTCATCTTTACTACTTTTTAACCTTCCTGCAGTATTGTTTTACAATTGTGTTAGAATTTAAATTGTGTTATATTTTTTAAGTACTGCGCTGATACTAATATTATATATATATATATATATATATATATATGAGATACCGAAAGGTTTGATTCAGGGTAAGACAATCTGAATACTAAATTGTCTTTTCAAAAGACGTTATAAGTATTGGTATATTTTGCTTTTTAAAAATGAGATTAGCCATTATGGATTAACTGTTTATTACAGGGATTTGCTTTTAGGCAAGAACACAATATATTTTACTTTTTAACAAATATGTGCAAAACAATATGTTATAAACTTTTCTTCTTGACTCTTACTTGCAAATGGAAAGATAATAAAATTAAAAATGGCCAAATAAAAATCTAAACACGGTGTAGCAACAAAGTCCAAACAAAATACTTTAGTCTTATAAACGTGAATGTATGGGATATTATGTGTTTAGTCAGTGTTGTATCTGGAGAAAGGCCCACTTAAATTAACACCTACCAACCTAAAAAAGCTTTCTTACATAAATGCAATGTGACGATGATGCTACAACTCCCATGAGCACTACATATAAACACTGTTTGCTCATTGGTTCATTGTGAATTCTATTGTCTTGCGCATCAACCATTGCCCACAATACAAAGTGTAGGTCCTCTGTGTTTTGCTACAAAGTAGATCTGTGCTAGGCGTTTAGGTAGTTCAGGGATAGTGCCCCTAACCCCCGACAGAATTGACTTGCTGCTACACCCCACTCTGGTCACATGTTGAATTATCCTTGAGCAATACACTGAACCCCAACTTTGTTGCTACCATGGAGTGGAGGCCAGCTGCACAGCAGCTCCCCCCCATCAGTGTGTGATTGTGAGTGCAAATTGTTGAATGGGGAGCAGTGCAGTGCCAAGTGTGCTTGGAGTACTAATAGCTAGAAAAACACTATGTAAGTGCAGACCATTTATCATTTACCATTGGTGTTCTCAACAGCCTACTGCACTGGTCTTTTGAGAGCAATAAAAGTGTAAATGGTAACTAGGCCTTATTTTGTGCAGTGTCATTTGTGTTTCCACCAGGGAGAACAGCTAGTTCAGCAGAAGAACGGAGACTTTGATTGATGCTCAAACATGTCGTAATTTCTATTCCAGGACCACTGCATATTACATTTTGATATAGTTTTAATCCCTATTTAGATGATGTTTTCACTTTATTCAGATTTATAAATATGATCCAGATTGAGTTTGAATGCTCTGCCAGGTGAGAGAGAAGTGATCTCAGCAGATTACTGATGTAAACAAGCAACTGGTCTTTTATTGCTGGCTCATGGTAATGGCATTTAGAAATGTTGTTATTAATTTTGGAAGATAAAAGTTTGGGTTAGATTTGGACATGCTGTAATAGTCTATATGTTCCGCTTTTTTTTTCTTCTTTTTTTTTAATGAAAGAATTCACAATTTTGTTTAATATTAATTTATATTAGGTGTTATAATAAAATACTAGAGCAAAGACTCTGTATTGACACCGCTGTCACTTTGGCTTGTGAGGGAATAGAGTAAATTTAGTCATATGGTTAGATAATTAGCAAACAATCAACCAAGATGAGCTACTGAAGAGGTCAGAAAGCGTTGAATTGGAACAGAGCTGGAGATCCACCTCCAGGTCTCCTCAAACACATCTGCTTTAGACACTGTCTCAAAACATGACAAGGACACAGCTACAGGGTGCTTTGCAAATTTGTAGGGACATACAGTAGAAAACAGTGCTGTTTTATTGTTGTTAATTTGCTGCCCTCTCACAGCTCTTGGTTGAGTAAGAGCACAAATAAATACCAAGTTCATCTTTTGGGCCTCGGGTATGGTAGTCCTGTACACTACACATTCGCCATCTGGTTTTATACACATTTTCCACATTTCACTTTGGTAAATGTAGAAATACATACACGTGAAAAAAATGAACACCAAAAATGACCATAATTCCCAGGTTAGCTCTTATAAATAAAGTTAATTTACAGTATTGTCTACCTACAGTAGTTGGTAAAAAAAATACATGACATAAAATAGCTGAATTGTCATTAAATTCTCTATTAGTTTTATTCAGGTAAACACTTACTGTAAACCCTGATGAATTTTCTTGTTTCTTCATTTCAGTAATAAGCAGCAGGTCGTGCAGTGCTCACTTGAGTATAAGCTGAGTGCCACCTACAGACGTTAGACTGTGATTACAGACCAGGTTCAGCACAAATGACAAGCAGCCTGAGCAAAATTTGCATTTGTTGTGAGTGTTAAACCTTCACTGTCTACATCTCTATTCTATCGGGTCTGGGAATGCCTCAGGATATCCCAGCAGGACCTGGAGACAGTGAACTGGGGAGGGGGATATCTACCAAACTCTAAAACAAAACATCACAACCACTTCTAAATATAATGCACTTAAGTATGACTTCATCACCCATTATCACCTCAATAACAAACAGATAGTAGAATTATAACCTTTTGACAGTTCCAACTTAAAAATTGAGAAATTATAATGGCAGAGCTGCTAGACTAGATTGTACAGGTGGACCTAATGAAGTGGCCAGTGGATGTATAACTGTATATAAATTTTGGATATTATTTTTAGTTAAGATATACTACAAAACATATCTTAATGTGAAGAAGTATTTTTACTCCTTTCTCACGGACCAGCGGTGGCAACACTGCAAATATATTTCCTTCAAAGGTTTCTGAGTAAGCATAAGATTAGTGAGCATTTTTGTTTATTGGAATTTTATAACAACTACATGACGCGTTGGGTGGAGCATAGCAGATTGAACAGATTTTAGCAGAGTGTAACAGATGAGGGAGATGGAGGGCCAAGGAAAGCTGAGAGAAAGATTTTGAGTTTAATGCAATGTTAGGTTCAGTTGAATATAGCTCTAAATGTTTCACCCTAGAATTGTATTTGCTTTGTTAAACAGACGGTAAGAACACAATATCTCTTTGTACTGAGAATGTATTTGTGCTATTTTCCCTGCAGTACATTTTACCTCAGACACTCCACCTCCATCCTACACTTCTGCCACCCACACATCATTGCCAGCTTCAGAGCCTCCTAAATACAAAGCCAGCACAGCCAGCGAGCAGGTAATATTCCCCTCTGAAAAGCCAGATTCATCTGTACAAGCTGAAGGGTGCAATCACATCATAGTTCACATCATCATCTCTCACAAATTCAATTTGAGATACACGTACAATTCTTATCTTTCCAACTGATCTAAATATAGAAGAATTGTGTAGACCTGTGAAGAAGTTCTAAGGTTGAACATAGCAGGGGGAAAGCTGATGCGTCCTGATTAAGTCACTATGCTTAGAAGAGAGGTACTCAGTACTTGATTATTATTAATCTTTTTGTCTCTGTATGCAAGATTTTATTCTCAAAATGTTCCAAATTTATCTCACAGTTGGATGTACCTTTTTTTATATTGTATTAAAATGCTGTATGGTTTTCTGATTGTTTGATGATTTGTTTTATTTTCAAAGCAGATCTAGAAATGTCATCATGTCTAAATTTTAAACCTATTATCATTAAGAACAAGGAGCACTGTTGTTAGTGTTAGCACTAATATTACTATATTACTAACATCTAATTACAAACTTTATTTGAATTACCTTTTCAATAATTTCTGCTTGTTCTCAGCATGCCAGCTCAATGCAGGAAGCAGAGGCAGGCTCTTTGGTGGTGAAGGTCAACTACATCTACACTGTGGCTTTGTCTGTCCCAGTGGACATGCCATACTATGAATTGAAGAAACAAATTGCACAGAAGTTTGGGCAGCCTGCATCTCAGCTGCGCCTCAGGTAACTGCAGGCCTTCCAACCCTTTTCTGTCACCTTAAATTTAATCAAATGTTGCAAATATACTTTTCTTTATCCTTTTCCCTGTGTGGGTACAGTATGAAAAGTATAGGACTGACACTCTCTTCACTACTTTTTGTCTATCATCAGATATAAGCAGCATGGCTCCCAGGTACTGATACCCCTGGGTGGAGATGGGGAACCAGGCCGCACAGTGCAAGAAGTGGCTGAGGCTGGCAGAGCCACTCTGTGGTGCCAGGTGGGGATTTAAACTCACAAATAAATGTGCATCTGGGGTTGAAATTGTCATCAGTTGCCATGTGCAGAGATGTGCCAGAGGTGATGCAGTTGCCAGATTAAATCCTATTTAACCCTATTTTTTAAATCAGCACTAATTAGAACGTTTATATTAATAGTTACTTAATGTCACTTTAACATTGCTTACCCAAGGTTTGTTTACTGCGTCCTGTGCTGTATTCACAGTACAAAATCAGTGTTTGGTAAGAAGTTGGCACTAACCTTCAGTGTACGTTCAGTGTAAATATTTAGAAGGCTCTAAAAGGGAAGATCAAGTACCAGCACATCCGTCAGGGAACAGAACAATTAGCTGAGTGGCATGAACCTTTCCCACATTACGAGAGTGAGCAGATTCACATTCATCTTTCCCTCTTGCTTTATTTCCGGTGAAGACACGTGCAAAAGCTGAACAGTCTGTCCAGTGTGATTTAATGAGAGTTAACCTACGTTTTATAAACATTGTCAAAATGTCTAGATGCACTACAGTGTTTTTGGATGTATGTTTTTGGATTAATCCATGAAAAAACACTCTCTGGTAAAAAGTAAGGACAGTCACTATGGAACGTCTATAGCATTCAGAAGGTGTTCCTTGGTGATTTTATTTTTATATCTTTGTTGTATATGTTGTCATCTTGTTCTTTATCTTTGTCACTTCCTGCACTCCTTCTGAATTTGCGCATCATAATAGGCCAAGCATGGCTGAGCTCAAACACTAACCTCATGCAGAGGATAAGTCAGTAGTTGGCACTATGATGTGATTATATGGACCTACTGTATTTAATTCCATCATGATTTTACAAAGTGCTCAAGAAATGAAATCTAAAGTTCAACAGAATGTATTCAATTCAATTCAACTTTATTTATATAGCGCCAATTCACAACAAAGTCATCTCAAGGCACTTTACAGAATAAAGTCAAGACTATAAAGATGTATAGAGAGAACCCAACAATTTACCCTTGAGCAAGCCCAAGGCAATGGTGGAGAGGAAAAACTCCCTTTAACAGAAAAAACCTCCAGCAGAACAATTGTGGGGTGAGGAGAGGAGAGAGGGACTAGAGGAAGGGGGTCCCCCAGCAGTCTAAGCCTATAGCAGCATAACTATAACTAAGTATAAGCTTTATGAAAGAGGAAAGTTTTGAGCCTAGACTTAAAAGTAGAGAGGGTGTCTGCTTCCTGAATCAGAACTGGGAGCTGGTTCGATAGGAGAGGAGCTTGAAAGCTAAAGGCTCTGCCTCCCATTCTACCTTTGGAAATTCTGGGAGCTACAAGTAGGCCTGCATTCTGAGATTGAAGTGGTCTACTGAAATGGTATAGTACTATGAGGTCTTCTATATATGATGGATGCTGACCGTTCAGAGCTTTATATGTAAGGAGCAGGGTTTTAAATTCTATTCTTAATTTAATGGGAAGCCAATGGAGAGAAGCTGAAGGCAAAATATGATCTGTTTTGCTAATTCCAGTCAGCTCTCTTGCTGCAGCATTTTGGATTAATTGCAGATTCTTTAGGGAGTAACTGGGGCATCCTGAAAGTAGCGAATTACAGTAGTCCAACGTAGAAGTAACAAATGCATGGACCAGTTTTTCGGCATCACTTTGAGACAGGATGCTCCTAATGTTGTCAATGTTCCGTAGGTGGAAGAAGGCTGTTCTAGAGAGTTGTTTTATATGTGAGGTAAAGGACAAATCCTGGTCAAAAATAACTCCAAGGTTCCTTGCAGTAGAACTTGCAGTAGAAGGCCAGACTTATGCCATCTAGAGTAAAGATATGGTTGGACATCATGTCTCTTCGATTTTTGGGCACAAATACTATGACTTCAGTTTTGTCTGAGTTTAGAAGTAAAAATTGTGGAACATCCAGGCCTTTATGTCTTGTAGGCTTGAAGCTTGATTAACTGATTTTTTTCATCTGTTTCTATAGATAGATATAGCTGGGTGTCATCAGCATAGCAATGGAAATTTATGGAGTGTTTTCTAATAATGTTGCCTAAAGGAGAAAGTAAAAAGTATTGGTCCTAACACAGAGCCTTGTGGAAATATCTATTCAAGTATCTTGTATTTGGATTTAGCATTTGAATGGTCAGTCATTCCAAGATGGTGCCATCTTTCTCTTATAATTTTCTCTGTGTTTGTGCTTTTGACAACTGTCACTCAAAATATCAACGCTCTACTGATCACAATACGCTCCTGGAGCTTCGATTCTCGCTGAGAAATTTTGTTGAGTTTGAGCATGATGGTCAAAATTCTTTGCCCCCCTTCTTATCGGAGATACCTTCTCACCTTTGCCGTGCTTCGGTGCTACCTCCACGGCGGAAACGCCACCGTTGCCGGGGTAAACACAGCGGCAGGCTGGTGAAGCTGAAGAAATTTTCAGTGTGCTTTCCGGTGGACTCGTTGGATGAGCTTGGAGTGGTTCATCGCCTTTTCCCCTCCTGGTGCTCATTTGAGCCTGTCAATACCTGGCTGGTACCTGTCGTTGGCCCGGAGGACATGTTCCAGCCCCGGAGTCACTGTTCTTCTTGCCCCAGGCACCACGGGGTAAATCTGGAGAACCTGCGGCCTCTCTGGCGGGACCCCCGGACCATCAGCACTCTGGTGCCACCAGCTCCTGTCAGGTTCAGCCTGGTAAATGCTAGGTCTCTAGCGAACAAAACTTTTATCCTTAAGGATTTCTTCACCTCAGAAAGTTTGGATTTTCTTTGTTTTCTTTGATTTTCAGAGACATGGCTGTCAGTGAGTCCAGCACTTCTGAACTTTTATTGCGGGGTTGTGGTTATTTTAACTCCCCGTATACGTTGGGCCAAGAGGGGAGGGAATAGCCACTGTTTATAAATCTGCATATAAATGTAGCCAGCCATCTCTGTCGTCTTTTTTTTCCAGCTTTGAACTTGACTTGTTTGAACTGGGTCACTCTCAGCCTGTGCTGTGCGCTATCGTCCACCTATTGTCCACCCAAATACAATAAGGACTTTCTTAATGAATTTTGTGAATTTTTGGCTAAAATCATGCATATGTATGATTGATGTGCATGTCTACTGTCCAAACAAAACAATATCCAAGGAATTTTTAAGCCTTATTGACTATTTAAGTTTCTTCAGCACGTTTCAAAACGTTCAAAAAATTAGACAGGCCTCCTCACTGTCTATTTTTAAATCGAAGCTGAAAACTCACTTTTTCTCCCTGGCTTTTGACCCAGTATGAGTAGGTGATTGTACTATTTTATTGTATTTTCATTCTTTTTATCCTTTATTACTTTATATGTATTTATTTTGGCTTTACCATGTTAAATGCACTTTGGTCAGTTTTTGCTGTTTTTTAAAGTGCTTTATAAATAAAGTTGGCTTGGCTTGGATTGACAGAGTCAGCCAGCAGTATCTCAACACCAAAATCTTTCTGTTTTGCGATGAAATGGAACATAACTAATGGCAGTTTCGTGCATGATTTGTTACTGTTTATTTTTACTGTGATAATAAATGCAAACTAATCTATGCATGCCCACTGGTATTATGGTCACAGAGAGATGTGGCTGTTGTTCTCTGCCTCTCTAATAATCACAAACAAGTTTTCCTGTCAGATGTTAACTAAAAACCGCATCACATCAAGGTATGATTGTGTGAATGTGAAGCAAGGTAGTATTGCTTTTCTTTTCAGCTTCCATGTCTACTGCTACCCCATCATTGCAGGGCCAGTTATGGGTTCACCATCTTAAAGAGTGACCCCAATCTCTTTTTCTTTGACTGTATAAAGGCAATGGTCTCCTTTGCTGAATTCACATCATGTGAGAATTGCAGCAACATGCCAACTACAATCATAAAGCAACATTTGCAGCCTCAAAAATTAACCCGTCTTTCTAATAACATAGCAAAATCCCTTCTTATTCAACCATTCGCATTCACAATCAGACGCACACTCACACACAGATTGGGGAACTATGCAGCTGGCCAACACTCACCGGGAGCAACTAATTTGGGGTTCAGTGTCTTCCTCAAGGACAGGGGTGTCTTGCTCAACATGTGACCTGAGTGGGGAGCCAGAAATCAAACAAACATCTGCGGGATTGGTGGATGACCGTTTAATCTTCCTGTCCAACAGTCGACCCCAGAAAGGAATATAAAAAAATAATTGTGACAAGAAGGTACTGAAATCTGCCATCCCCTCACCCCAGGTTGGTTGACCTCCAAAAGATCTACAAGTGGGCAGCTGTCATAGATCTAACACTGAACTTCACTCACCCTATCATACCTCCTCTCGCTGTCTCCTAACTTGGGACAAAAACGCTCACACAGTGGCCATGTAGACATGTACCGTAAGGATTTGTCCTTACGGTAGAGACAAGAAGGAATTTAAATATTTCATAAGTGCTTCATCACCTTCATATGACAGGATAGCAATACTATGAAAGGCTATCATTTCTGTTAAAAGCTGAGCTGCAGGCTGCAAAACCTCCACAGCCAGCTGTGGCTACTACACTTACACAGTGACTGACATTGGAAAGCAACCCAAAATCAATGAGTTTAGTTTAGCAAATCAGTGCATGGGAAAAGACAATAGTATTAACAAAACCAGTACAATTTGTAACTTATCAGAGAGATCCTTAATTAGAAGTCATAAACAATTTATATGTACACAATCCCAGGTTTTCTACTTTATCTTTTTACTCAAGTGCAAAATGCACTTGCCTTTGTTCTGTATTTAAGTGCCATTTGTCAGTGCAGCAGTTGGTCATCATTACCACTAGTTCTTTGACAATGCCTTTGTGTATCACAGCACTTTGAGAGTAGAAGTAAGGATTCTAGTCTAGCAATTTGGTCTGAGCTGTAGATTTAATGAAAGGAGTGGTGGCATAGCACACCAAAACTACAAAAAAGAGTAACTGTGACACTATTGTAATTTATTTAATTGCCCTAAATATGGAGGTCATTACTGATAATATACAAGGGCCTGGTGGCTGGGATGCAGCAGGCAGCAGGTTCAAATCCCACCCCACCAGGTCCCCACCCATCCACCAAGGGCAACACTGGTGCCAGTCCCGAGCCTGGATAAAATGGAAGTGGTACTGCATAAAAACACGAGCCAAATCAATTTGTGGAACAAGTTCTGCTGTGGCAACCCCTGAAGGGACAAGTGGAAAGGCATTGATCTTTTTATTATTGATAAAAAAGCAGTAAAAACTTGACATTTAAATATTAGTATTACATATGACTTTGTTTGAGATTTAGTTCTCCCAAAAGTCTATAGGCAAATGAAGAATCAAAAAAACTAAAAAAAATGATGGGGCCTCCTGTTTAGTGAGTGCAATATGCAGTTCAGCATCCCTTCCTGTGCCAAATGAGTATGTATCCTAACTTACCTGTATTGCACTTCAGAAAGAAGACCCTCTGGTGAACCGTACCATCCTCTACCAGATGGTAGCACTCTATGACTATGCTGCTCAGGGCCCAGAGGACCTGGAGTTTAGCAAGGGAGACACTGTTGACATCCTAAGTGAAGGTAAGGTCCTCCAGGTCAGCCTCAGGTGAAAAATCCTTGTGATTCTACTGGAAAACAATTTAATATGTCTTTTATCTGGAATGTCCTCACACTGATTCACCCACTGTTCAGATGTGAGCCTCACTGCCTTTTTGTGTTTCTCTTTTACACAATCTCTTCTAGTTAACGAGGAATGGTTGGAGGGACACTGTGCAGGAAATATTGGCATCTTTCCTAGCTGCTTTGCCTACAGGGAGAATAACAACATCATGCCAAGTTACGATGTATAATAGCTAGTGTGTTGCTGTGGAGTCATCTTTAAAAAAAATCTAATAACTTGTTAACAGTGGCTGATTATAGGCTCAGAAAACCAAACCTTTTGGGGTATACCAATGTTGACTTTACCACGGTTTAAAACTGTTTCCGTCTCATATGGTGTCGCTAAAATGATTGTATAGTGGCTATAAAGTATGTTTATTGTACTGAAGAGTATTGTTGTATTACACTTGCTGGGATTTTCTATTCAAATCAGTTAAACTTTATTTAACACCAATTAACAATAAGTCATCTTAAAGCACTTTACATAATAAAGTCAAGACTATAAACATATAGAGAAAATCCAACAAATGAAGCCCTAGTGGAGTGGATAAACAGGGAAGAGGAAAAAACTCCCTTTAACGGAAGAAAGCTCCAGGAGAACCAGGCTCAGGTTGGGCAGGCATCTGCCTTGACCAGTTGGGGTGAGTGGATAGTGGAGAGAGAAAAGAAAAGAGCAACAAAAAGCAATAAAACATTGTTGGTTGGTAGGACCAGTAGCTGTGCACCATCAGCTCCAAAGCCAGGGACACCTGCAGGAAGGGACAGAGAGAGGAAGACAGAAAGGGATAAAGACAACTATGGGAGAAAAGAAAAAAGACAAAGCGTTGTTGACGAATGTTGACAAATAAAGGTTGTGTAAGAGGAGAGGAGAGAGGAAAGAGAGCAAAGTAGCTCAGTGCATTGGGGGTTGATCCATAGTTCCATAGTTAGGTATAACTAACTATTAGCTTTATCAAAGAGGAAAGTGTTAAGCCTAGACTTTAAAGTAGAGAGGGTATCTGCTTCTTGAACCTGAACTGGGAGCCAGTTACATTGTAGAGGGGTTTGATGGCTGAAGCTCCTTTGGAAATTCTGGAAACCACACATAAGCCTAAATTCTGAGATTGAAGTTCTCTATTGGGATGATATAGTATTATGAAGTATTTTAGAAGTTCTTTTATCATAAAGAGTTGCAGAGAACACTTGACTCATCATATATCCATAAAAATCATGAATTAAAAAAATAAATACAGATTCTTAGAGTATCAGGACAGTAATGGGGTAACTCACCAACGTGCCAACTTAAGTTTTAAAGTCACGAGTTTGTGAGTCCTAACTGTGGCAAACTAAACACTTAAATGGGAAACTTCATAAGGGAGAATTAAAAAACAAAGCCACTCAAAGAAATACCAAAAGTCAATTTACAGGCTAAGGTGGGTAAAGAAGTAGCAACAATCTTCCACTAAAGCTTACCAATAAACCCTGGACCTAAACCTAGTTATAACTTATTTGAGAGCCTTACTCTTAGCCTTTCACACCAAAACTGGAAAACTAAAAAAACACTTCTATTTGTTATTATGTACCGTCTTCCAGTCAGTAGTTTTTGATTGAATTTTCAGATTTTCTAACCAATTTGGTGCTTAGTACAGATAAAGCCATTATAGTTGGTGACTATAACATTCACATAGATGCTGATAGTAACTGCCTTAACATTGCATTTATTTCAATATTAAATTCAATTGGTTTTACCAAACTCTACAATAAATAAGCCCACTGTTTTAGTTACACGCTAGACCTTTTCCTTGCACACATCATTGAACTGATAATTTAACAATATTTCCACATAATTCTCTATTGTTTGAACATTTTCTAACAACATTTGAATTCACAATAATGGACTATACAGCAGTTAGAAAATATTCCACTACAGTAGGTGCTTCTGAAAATGCTGTGAACAAATTTAAGGAAATTATTCTTTTATCACATACAACATGCCAACATCATTTACAACAGTGCTACAACAGTGCCCCAATCCCTTTTCGACTGCTTTTTACTCATTGACCTCAGTGAGTTAACTTCAACTATTACCTCATCAAAATCAACCACATCCTAACTAGACTGTTCAAGAATGCTTTACACTTTTAAGATAATCAAACCACAAATTAAAAAAAATCCTTGAAAAAGTTGTTGCAAAACAACTCTGGGACTACATGTACAGGATTAACTTGTTTAAAGAGTTTCTGGATTTAGAGTGCATCACAATACAGAAAGAGCCCTGGTAAAAGTCATCAATGATCGTCTCTTGACTTTAGATAACAGACTAGTTATCTATACTTGTTTTGTAGGATCCTAGTGCTGCATTTGACATCATTGATCACAAGATTTTATTACTGAGATTGGAACATTTAATTCGAATTAAAGGAACTGCACTAGGTTGGTTTGAATTGAATTTGTCATATAGTGTAATTTCTTCAAGTTAATCATGAATCTTCCGTGCACACAAAAGTTAGGCAGTTAGGAACTCCACTAGACTCCATGTTAGGACCAATACTTTTTACTATATGTCTGTCAGGCTGTCTCCCCATATACACATGAGGTGATGTAAATTTAGTGCTGGAAAAGTTATAAATTGGGAGGCAAAACCAAAATCCTGGGCAATCAACTAAGCTTAAATTAAATAGATAAAAGAAAAAAAATTAAAAACCACAGCCTCACAGCAAGCTAAAAACCCTAACCTACCCTTTATTCAACTATTGTGTATTTTATGCTCTCACCTAAGTGGAACCTACCACCTGTACAGATAAGCATGGGGTAAGCTCAATCACATGAAAATAGATGTTTAAATAATTTACAATATGAAGACTAAATATCTCATTTAACTGCAACCACTACAGAGTGACAATGGCTGTGCCTACACTTCTATATAATACTATTAAATAGAGTGCATTTAATCTCCTTAAACTTAATACTATCTCAACCTGGTAGCACCCAGCTTCCCACTGCTGAGGGGACCTAATGATAAAAACCTGCCTGTACTCTTCTTGAGGACCCTGCTGATCCACTCTACCTTCACAGTAGAAACACCACAATAAAATACTGGTAAAATTCCTCCCAACAGACTCTAGTCCCAAAACAATAAAAATAACTAAACAAAACAGATTAATTCAACAATTACATTTCAAACAGTAACTCAACTAAAACATTGTTAATGTTAGGGAATACAGGTCCTAGTGAAAAGTGAAGACTGTGACTTATTCACAGTCTCCTATAGGCAACATCATTAGAAAATACTCCATAAATATCCATTGCTACCCTGACACCAAGCTATATCTATGAAACCATATAAAACAAATCAATTAACCAAACTGCAAGCATGCCTAAAAGGTATAAAGGGCCTGGATGTCCTACAATTTCCTACTTCCAAGCTCTGACAAAACAGAATTTATCGTATTTGGGCCAAAAATTCTCAGAAATATGTTGTCCAACCATATTGTTACTGCAGGTGGCATAGCTTTGTCCTTCTCTACTACTGCAAGGTAAGTTTTTGACCAGAATATGTCCTTTACGTCACATAAAACAAATCTCTGGAACAGCTTTTTTCCACCTATGGAACATTGCCAAAATTAGGAGCATCCTGTCTCAAAGTGACATGTTTGACTAGTAATTAACTAGTTTCTTAGATGTGTTTTGGACCAGATTGTATGATGTCATTTCTTTGATGGTCACTGGAACAGAGTTCCACTCATGTGCAGCTGTAACTGAAAATGCAGACTGACTGAATGCACTTTTTGTACTTCTTGTTAGTTAAATCTAGATTATTATGTAACACCATGCTTCTTATATATAAAGCTCTAAATGGTCAAGCTCCCTCATATCTAAAAGACCTCATACCATATCATACCAATAAACCACTGCGATCCAGAATGTAGGCATACTCTGGGTTCCCAGAATTTCCAAAGGTAGAATGGGAGGTAGAGCCTTTAGCTATCAAGCTCCTCTACTGTGGAACCAGCTCCCTTTTCAGATATCAGGAAACAGACACGCTCTATTTTTAAGGCTAGTGCCTTGAGATGACTTTGTTGTGAATTAGCGTTATATAAAGTTAAACTTAAATGTATCTAGATGTATCTGTATGTAACTAGATTTTGCCGAAAGAAATGTCTAATTAAAGGAATTAAAGAAAACCTTTTATGCTCATAAAAGGTCCGAGGGTGGTCATGTCGTAAGCTGCAGATGGATGTATTCTTTTTAAATTTTATATTACATTGTACTTTTACATCTTACATTGTTGTGCAACCTAAGCTAATGCTCATGTTAAACTTGGAATTACCGTGGACCTTTCTGCTTTGCGAAAAATGGTATATGTTGTAACTTTAAACAAGAAGTTTATCCTAGTGTATTGTTCTTGAATATTGTACAGATAAATCACACACACTGTATATCTTACTAAAATACTAACTAAATATGGGAAGTACTGTACCTAGAGTCTTTAGTTGAGTATTCCCTATTTAAGTACTATAACTTAATGTAATAGCACTCAACAAATTGATAATGGGTTGAAAAACATTGATTTTACATATACATAACTATTTTAATGCAATTGGTGTGTTAAGGTTAGTAAAGTAATTTAGCAAGGACCCAAGTAAGATGACGGCAACAGGAGGTACAAAGAAAGGGGTATTCGTTTTTAAAGAAACTGGAGGGGTTAGCACAACAGAAAATCACTCCATGAGGAGGGTAATAAACTTACAGAAGAAAAGGTAACAAACGACAGACTTATACACGTACACGGTAAACGACAGACGGGACAGCTATTCAAACAAACGGGTGTACACATACAAGACCGACAAAATCCAGACAAGACAGAACCAATGTAAGGTACACCCAGGGACTAGACAAGACCGTAACTAATGTAAACATACAGGTAAAGGGATAAATTAACGGGGAGAAAAGAACATAGCTAAATAGGAGAAACTAACACAGGGAGCAGGATAAAACAAACAGGCGGAGGATAAACAAATCGAAAACGTAACAAGGAGTAACCAAACCACAGACCAAAACCATGACAGAGTCCACGGCAGGCGGACAGAAAGGTTGGAAAAGGGTGATGTTTACCATTGTGTAGCATCCCCTCTTCTTGTTAAAACAACTGTCTGTGAATGTTTGGGAAGGGGTCAGACCAGTTGCTTTTAGGAGTGAAATATTCTCCCATTCTTGTCTGAGGCAGGATTATAGCTAGATAGCTAGATTGGATGGGGACGACTCCACAGATGCTCAATAAAGTTCAAGTCAGTTTGCAATTATGTGGTACTGAATCTAGGTTGATGAGAAAAAAATAATTTAAATGATCATAGTATCAAGCTGCAACAAAAAAAGAAACTTAAAAAAAGGAAGGGGGTTTGATAACTTTTCTATGTATTAGGCTCCTCAAATTCAATCTCAAGTTTAAGTGAAAACTTAGCTGGGGGTGTGGCAGTCTATGAATTTTGAAAAAGATAAAGCTGCTGAAGTGGAGATTTTGAAAGCTGCTCCCATCAATTCTCCTGACCAAACATGCAGTGCTTAGAAATACTAGTACTTGGAAATTATATATATATATATATATATATATATATATATATATATATATATATATATATATATATATATATATATATATATATATATATATATATATATATATATATATATATATATAGATAGATAGATAGATATATATATAGAGAGAGAAAGTTCTGTGTTTCTTTACTTATACCTGTAAGTTGTAACCACCAAATTTAAATTGCAGGGTGGGAGCAGGGTCACTTACTGGAACCTTTGGGGTCCATGTTAATATGTTAAATCAAGTAATTACTGTAATTTCTAAGTTCATTTTGTCAGGAACTAATTTCTGCAGCAACATACTGGGGAGGCAGGAACATTGCGTTGGACATATGTGAATGGGCCAGACAGAGGGACCTCATTACCTTCATGAGGAGTAAGACAACTCTGGGCCTCTAAAAATAGCTAATTAAAAATAGATGTCAGCTCTAATTATGACAACAAGGCATTTGCCTTTATGCAGCTTGATCATCTTAAAGTCTGACAGGCAGACACCATCTCCAAGGTGATGACCACCTAACACATTTTTAAGATAAACTGACAGCAGTACATTCTTTTCCTATAGGTTGTCCAGGTAAATTACAGCTATCCCAAGCAGAGCTTTGTCTTTTTTTTGTTTAGTATATTGTAAAATAAATGACAGGAGTTGACTTTTCACCAGTTTTTCACCATTTGTAGTTTAAACTCACGCCTGCTTTCACTCAGCAATGTATGACATCAGCCAAAACCTTGCCATAAATAATCACGTAATGGATGAGAGTACTGTTGTCAGTTTCTTAGCAACGCGCGCGCGCACACATACACACACTTGCGTCATTTCCTATTCACAGAGGGTCTGAGACCATCGGATGTAGCGCTCCCTGTCAGTTGCGCACAGAGAAGGCTCCATCATTAAAAACCTGTCAGACTCTGGAGTTTGTTTTCTGACCAGAAAAAAACATTACGAATGCCAAAATTACAAGGTACCTTTATAGTTTTTACGGTATTAAAAAGAGCTTTCATCTGTCGTGTTTTCAATATTACACGGGACACTGAATCGCTGAAGCTTGTTGGGGTGAACGCATCGGTAAAGCTTTTGTTTTGTTTTGAAAATATAAAGACAAGAAGAAGAATGGAAGAATGCACCAGCAAACAGAGAGCGCGTTGTTTCAGGCAGAAACACCGTGCGGACCGCATATCAGAGCCGATATACACGTAGATCACCGTTAACCTGTTCTGGCTGCCCACTGTGCAATAAAATGTTTTACTTTTTGCTTTTAAGGAAATGATCGACTTAAACAAAGCTTAACCAGATGTTCACTCCCTTCTCACTTCTGTATAATTTTGTGTTTCCCCGTTATGTTGTAGGATGAGCGCTGATTTGGAGCTCGTTACGCTCAGCACATCGGTCACTTCGGCCGGGTCCAGTGGCCGTGCGCTCTCGGCAAACGTCCAGAAGCTCCATAGTGCTCTTTACTTGCTGCTAAGCGACCTGGAGAGAGAGCAGTTCATCCACTGCCTCAATGTGTACCACGCCAAGCGCAACGTTTTTGACTTAGTACAAACACTCAAAGTAATTCTAAATACCTCCGGAAAGCGGCAGCTACTCCCCATGCTGCGCCTGGTCATCCCGAGGTCGGACCAGCTCCTCTTCGATCAGTACACATCCGAGGGACTCTACCTGAAGACAGATATGATTTCCAGTAATGGGGGTGCAGAGGACTTTGGAGACGAGGGTGATACCACTCTGCAGAAATATGTTAGTTCCATACATGAGCAACCAGTCATCTCGGACTTTGCAGACGGTTTCACCGCTGCTTCGGAACTGTCTTCTCTGGCTCCGCCAGAGCCCTCAAGTAATCTTGAGGGCTCAATTAGAGGGGAAGTGCGCAAAGTTACTCTGATACGCTGCAGGAGCCACGAGGGTCTGGGGTTTAGCATCCGCGGCGGTTCGGAGCATGGTATGGGGATTTACGTGTCTCTGGTAGAACCAGGCTCATCCGCAGAGAAAGAAGGACTGACGATCGGGGACCGGATAATGACCGTGAACGACAAGAGCTTGAACAATGTCAGTCACACTGATGCGGTAAAGGTAGGAATTTATGTATGTGCAAGTGCGTTGGAGCGGTAATCCTCTAATTCATTCTAAAACAGCCCACAGGGGCCTAGGAAAACCTAGGTATGGGGCCCCTCTCTTAGGGATATATATATATATATATATATATATATATGTATATGTATGTATATATATATATATATATATATATATATATATATATATACATACATACATACATATATATATATATATATATATATATATATATATATATATATATATATATATATATATATATATATATATATATATATGTATATGTATATATATGTATATATGTATATATAAGTATATATAAGTTTTTAAATTTAAACTGTCAGAAAGATGCTAATTGTAAGGGAAGACCAGTGATTTCCTCTCTTACAATTTTGATTACTGTAGCTTTTAAAAATATATGCATCTGAATGACGCTGATGTACAAACCATATCCTCATTAAGATGAGGGGTAAATATACTGTATGACTTCTGGTTGAGAGACTATTAAGACTACGGAGTTTGCAATAAGTCTTTCTGGGTTTCATATTAGTCTGTATTTAGTTGCCTTTATGTTGAAATCCCAAAGAACACCCACACAGCAGACTTAATGCTTAAATATTCAATAGCCTAATTATAATTGTGATATGTTTTATAACACAAAATCCTGCTGATGATTTATCTCATTAAATGATTCTGATAAATTTCAGTTATTTCATATGAAACTGTTTCTAACCAATGTAAGCATGCAATAGATTTTTAACTTTATATCTGACTGAATGATTGACATAATGACAGACAATTACAGAATGTGTTTATTGCTGAACAACAACACATTCTCATCGTGTTCATAATAGTTATATTAACAGTAGAAAATAACAGCTCTTAAAAAGAAAAGAAATTTTATGCGAATCAGACTAACTGTTAAGATAGACACAACATTTAATGAGATGGTGGATTGGAAAACAAATGAAACTGCAAGTGTTAAATAGGTTCTTTGATTAGTGCAATTCAGTAATAAAATCGTGCTGGTGTTATGATGCCCTTTTACATCAGTCTGACAAGCTGCAGCATCAAATCATCAGTAAGTTTACAATAATGAGGTGCATTGGTCTTCTTAGGCATCCCTCCTTGATTTTCAATGCTCAGAGCAATATAATTGACTTGGACATTCTTTAACATGGAAGACCAGCGTGTATATTGTGATGAGTCTGATTTGACCCTTTCTTGCTTTCAGCCTGCAAATGTCAACAATAGACAAGAACAGACCCATTTGGTTGCTGTTGTTTGCTTAATTTGCTTAATTTCTCTGCAGTCAGTAAAATAAAGGTGCTAACCTGAACCAAAATGTTTCTTTAGACTGATGCTGTAGAAGAACCAACCGTTCAGATGATTCTTTGAAGAATCATTCAAGTGTTTAAAGAACTCTTGAAGTATCTTTTAGGAACCATAAATGAATCCATATAGAAAGGAGGTTATTTGAGAACGATTTATGTTAATGGTTCCAAGACACAAATGGTTCCAAAAAGAACCATTATATTTAAATGGTTCTTTGAGGTCTTATTTCAAATTTTGACTATATACATTTTTTGAGACAGTTTTTTTTATAGCCGGATCCGGCTCATTCCTCTGATGAGGCTCCCTGTGGCTTTTAAAAATAATTATTATTAGCATTCCAAGTTTCCGACACAAGTTTGTCCGGTTTAGGGAGGTTTTCAATATCACCCCATTCATGATTCTGAGCAAGAACGGCCTTCAGATGGGCAATATCTTGAAGGTCAATAAATATTTTAATTGCCTATTTTTTTCATTTTTCAGTAAAAGAATAATTTTATTATTCAGGTTGACAGCTGACTGCATGCACCAGTAAAAGTAAAGGCAAAACAACAAAAAAAAATTATATGAAATTTAAATTCATTTTTAATATCATAAGGGTTTTGTGGCTCCAAGTGTTTTCTTTACTGTTGGGAACGGTCCAAATGGCTCTTTGAGTGGTAAAGGATTTTTAAAAAGTTGTGTCATACAAACCTTTAAAATCCCCCACAGACTATGTGGACAACCTGAAAAATGAGAATGTCTTAACCAATAGTGACCTTAGACACCCAGCAATTGCCAGGTAATCTTGCAGTCACTCTGTGGCATGTAACAAATCATCCAAAGATATACATTCTGATATCTAAAAACACCACATAAGACAATAATATATTTGCAGTAAATTATTAAGCAAAGTAAGACAAACAGGAAAATATGGTTCAAATCTGCAGCCTCCATTTTGAAAAATGCTATGCTGCATCACAATAATGCAATTTATTCATTACACTGGATTATTAGCACTTAGTATTGGGATAATGTGGTCATAAAAACTGATTTAGGAAAGATATTGTTTTTTACTATTAAATTCTATTGGTCGTGCACTAATGAACTATAAATAAAAATTTGCCTATAAGACAGATTAGTGGTCATATGTATTCATATCTGAACTTCCAGCATGATTTCATGTGACAAGTCAGAGACTACAAAAAGCCTATAGCTTGACTTAAAATGAAGTAAATGTTTTAATACTTTTAGCCAAGCCAAGCCAACTTTATTTATAAAGCACTTTAAAAAACAGCAAAAACTGCCCAAAGTGCTTAACAATTTAAAATGGTAAAGCCAAAATAAATACATATAAAGTAATAAAGGATAAAAAGAATAAAAATACAATAAAAAAGTACAGTCACCTACTTAGAAAAAAGTGAGTGTTCAGCTTTGATTTAAAAATAGACAGTGAGGAGGCCTGTCTAACTTGCAAAGGCAGTGCATTCCACAAACTGGGGCCTGCAACAGCATATGCTCTGTATCCCCTGAACTTCCGCCGTGTCCTCGGCACGTCCAGTAGCTGTTGGTCAGCAGACCTGAGCGACCTGGAGGCGCAGTGCACATATAGCAATTTAGAGAGATAGGGCGGAGCAAGACCATTTAAGGACTTAAAAACAAATAAATTAATTTTGAAATGAACTCTTAAAATTGACAGGCAGCCAGTGCAGTGATGCTAAAACTGGGGTGATGTGCTCTCTCTTCCGTGTTCCAGTTACAAACGTGCAGCGGCATTTTGTAACAGCTGAAGACAGGACAGGGACAAGTGAGAGACACCAAAATACAGAGAATTACAGTAATCCAGCAGAGTTGTGACAAAAGCATGGATCACTGTCTCAAAGTGCTTTTTTGACAAATATGACATAACTTTTGCCTATTGTCTTAAATGAAAGAAGCTGGATTTCACACTGCACTAACCTGCCTGTCCAAGCTAAAACTACTGTCCAGCTCAACACTCAAATTAGGGACAGTAGGTGTAACAAATTGTGTCAAAGAGCCTAGACAGGTCTACAAGAGGGGGGCCCACTGCTGGTGCTTGGACCAAAGACAATAACCTCTGTCTTTTTTTCATGAAAATGGAGGAAATTAAGAGCCATCAAGGCTCGTAATTCCTCAAGACACTCCATCAGTGAGTTTATAGAATAGCCATCTTTCTGTCTCAGTGGCACATATATCTGGGTGTCATCTGCATAACAGTGGAAAGGACAGTTATGCTTAAATGGAGCCAGGGGGGAGCAGATAGAGGGAAAAAGCAGAGGCCCAAGAATTGAGCCCTGCGGAACCCCATATAACACAGGAACAGAAGAGGACTGGACATTATCAATTTGGAAGCAAAAGGTTCTCTCTGCCAAGTATGGCCTAAACCACTCCAGAGCAGTGCCATGGATGCCTATCCACTGCTCTAAATGAGAAAACAAAAGGTTATGATCTAAAGGCAGCAGTAAGATCCAGTAGCACCAAGACCACAGAGTCCCCAGTGTCTGTAATTAAGAGGATGTCATTACAAACCCTCAGCAGTGCTGATTCAGTGGTGTTAAGCGATTTAAAGCCAGACTGGAAAAACTCAAGAATGCTGTTTTCCTCTAAAAAGTCCTTCAATTGGACATATAGAATTTTCTCCAGAATTTTTGACAGAAAGGGAAGTTTAGAAATGGGCCTAAAATTAGACGCACAAAGTGATCCAGGCCTGGCTTTTTAATCAGTGGCTGCACTGTGGTGTAGGAAGGTAGAGTGGTTGTCCACCAATCTCACAGTTGTTGGTTCAGTCCCCACCTCCTCTAGTCACATGTCAAAGTGTCCTTGAGCAAGACATGAACCCCAACTTAGTTGCTCCCGGTGATCGTTGGCCAGCTGCATAGCATCTCCCCCATCGGTGTATGAGTGTGTGTGTGTGTCTGTGTGTGTGATTGTGAGTGTGAATGGGTGAATAAGAAGCAGTGTAAGGTGCTTTGAGTGCCAATAGGTAGTAAAGTGCTATATAAGTGCAGAACATTTACCATTACTGTAGCAGGTTTGCAGTGTCTTGGGAAGACACTGGAGGCAAGGCTGCTGTAAATAACACCAAGAGAGACAGAAGGCCCCAGAGTAGTGATAACCTCTTTAAAAAATTGGTGGAACCACATCAGTGAGGGAACCTGAGGTCTTCAGATGTCTAACATTCTTATATAAAAAAAACAAAGTCACAGGCTCAAACTGGTGAAAAGTTACAGGGCACAACAAAGACACTGAAAGGTCAGAAGCAGGTGGTGATATGAGAGCCCTCATATTATTCACCTTATTTACAAAAAACTTAAGAAAGTTTTCTCATGCTTCCAGGGAAGGTTAAAAAAAACAGTACTTGGGGCATTGAAAACAACATCTATAGTGTTAAACAGAACATGACGCTTGTGACAGTTTGACAGGATGATATTTGAAAAGTGTTCCCTTTTTGGCTCTTTTACAATAGCCTGATAACGACGCCAGGATTCCTTTAAAATTTGGAATGACACCTGCAGCATGTACTTCTTCCACTTTCGTTTTTGGCACTCGCGTCTGACAGTGCGAGTTGTATGATTCAGTTGTATGATTGTATGATTAACTTTAGGCTGCCTGGATTTTAACGGAGGCACGGTCTCTAATGCTGTTTGGCAGGTGGAATGAAACCAGGAGCTTGTTTTGATGGAAAAAGAACTGAGAACTGAGCAGCAGTGGAAGAGTTAATAATACGGACGCACCGAGCAGGAGTGCGAGGCTTAAAGGTGTTCCAGGGAAGCATAATGTCAAATAATACAGGCATATGATTAGAAAACACTGCATCACAAATCCTCAAGTTGGTAACAGACAGACCATAAGTTAAAACCAGGTCAAGAGCATGTCCATGCTCTTGCGTGGGTTTCGAAACGTGCTGAAGAAATTAAAAAGAGTAAGTAAGGCTTAAAAAGTCCTTGGACATTGTTTTGTTTGGACAGCACACATGCACATTAAACTCTCCAATGAGACGGACTCGATCATACTTAGGCATGATTT
Organism: Channa argus; assembly: GCF_033026475.1. NCBI lineage: Eukaryota > Metazoa > Chordata > Actinopteri > Anabantiformes > Channidae > Channa > Channa argus. Next base: position 27,526,864 of record NC_090207.1, read on the forward strand.
TAGCCAAAAATTCTGAAAATTCATTAAGAAAGTCCTTATTGTATTTGGGTGGACGATAGATAACTGCGCAAAGCACAGGTTGAGAGTGACCCAGTTCAAACAAGTCAAGTTCAAAACTGGAAATGGAAGACGACAGAGGTGGCTGGCTACTTTTACATGCAGATTTATAAACAGTGGCTAGTGACAGTGGCATCTCCAACAGGAAGGGAGGCAAAGCATTTTGACCATCATGCTCAAACTCAACAAAATTTCTCAGTGAGAATCGAAGCTCCAGGAGAGTATTGCGATCGTACACCAGTACAGCGTTGATATTTCGAGTGACACTTGTCAGAAGCACGAACACAAGGAAAACTATCAGAGACAGATGGCAAGCCGTATACACTGGCACCATCTTGGAATCTGAGATGTGTTTTTGTAGCTTTTTAACTTACTCATACAGGTCAGAATCAGTAATATATTTCAACACAGACTTCACTTAAGACTTGAATACAAAGATAGTAAAAAGAATCCTGGCAGAGGACCTCCATGTAGAAGGCTTACGGAAGTAGCTTGACCATAGATGATATACAGATCGTGTGTAAGAACAGGATAAAACCAGAGAAATTACATAACACAAGATTTAATGAAACTGTTAAAATATAAAAAAAAAATAGGACTGGGATGATAGGGAATCTAAGTCAATAGAATGGGATGAAACACCGTATATCATTTACCAAAACTCCTTGGCCAAGTTCAATGTGTTGAACTCCTTCCTTTACATATTGGTGACAGCAGTAGGGCTTTTATAAGCAATTTAAAAATTTTCCTCCTATTGCCACCAAGATCCATAACCTCGTCATTCATTTTTAAGTCATCTGAAAATGTTATGTACTGATTCCTCAAATAGCACCAGTCCAAACTTCATCCCTATTGATGATGAACCTGCATATCATATAGATGCCCTCTAGAAAGAAAGAGAGTAAAAGACACTGATTAAAATAATTACATTGTAGATAGGAGTAGGAACGATAGATGAGTTTATTTCCTGTTGTCATTCCACCCTCCCTGTCCTTCAGAGTCTGTTATGTTTTTTGGAAAATATATCCAGCATTTTTCTGAAACCAAGAGTTCTGACATCTTTAAAAATAGCATCTTCTTTTGTATATGATACAGGCTCCTCTTTTGTCTTTTCCTCTTTAGTTAGAATAAGAGCTTTGCTTTTGAAAAATAAAGGTATGTCTGTCGCATTAAGGGTCTCTCTTATCATTTCATCCAGCACATTTTTGGTTAATCACTAATGTTTTGAGATTGATCTGATCAAGTGAGATGAGATAAATTTTTGCGGAGGGCATTTACTTATGAATTAGACGTCTGATCTGCTAGCTTACAAAGGGGAAGGGGCGCTGAAACTAAAGGCCCCACTTTGAATTTTTCTTTTCTAGGTTATCTTTTATCAGCGATCAGGCTATCGTATTGTTTTTGTCTTATTAGTTTTTTAACTCTTAAGACCCAAGCTCCCAAGTGTCCATATACGTGGCCAAGAGGTCTCAGTTATGTAGAATGAACTACTATGGAAATATAACCAAAATGCGATGTACACACATGTGGACGCCAGGTTCTAAGAGGTTAAGTAGCAGACATAGGAAAGTCCCCCCTACCTTAGTGGGTATTAGACCAATCTCAGTGATCTGGACTCTTGTCCAGATGGTGACATAAGTTGTGTGCTTTATCTTAGCATCTTCATAACATTCAAGGCATTCTGCCTGGGAAATAAGTGATGAGCCAATATAAATATTTGCAGTATGTCATGTAGGTTTTTCAAATAAGATTAATACAATTTAAGTTCAGGGTTCCTCTGTATTTATCTTTATGAAAAATGTTCTGAGTCTAACACACGTTTCTGTGATGACAGCTTTTAGAACTTCAACATGATCCAATGCTTCAAATATTGCATCGTTCAAAATTTTTTTTATGAGGAGGAAAATGTTTTTCATCGTTTTCTATACATGTCACTTTCTGCCAATTTGCGCCTCTTTCCTCAGTTGGCCTTGCTGAAGAGAGGTCCATGTAGGACCCTGGTCAAATGAAGGTGCTATACTGATTTTTAATTTTATTTTACACAGAATATTCATGAGAGAGAATAAACTCCCTTCCGGTTGGCAAGACACCTTGGGTCCTCACTTCATTCCACATTACTCACAACACAACGCAGGTTTTGGTTTTCCACTAAAAGAAGAGGTGTCAGCTGAGGCCCGGCTACACATCTACAATAATACTATTGGAGATGTATTCAGAGCTTTTAACTGTAATTAGTTGTTGTAAAGTGTTTTGAGTTGACAGACTATCTACATCTATATATTTCTATTACTCCTGCCCCTGAGAACTACTGCAACTGTAGTTGCACTAGACCCTCCTGTGTAGGGACGCTGTCATAGGGTGAGATAATAGTGATTGGGAAGGGGAGGAGTGGTTGCTAAGCAACGTTAATAGAAAGAGAAGGTGAGAGACATCATGTAGGAAAGGATGAGGTCAGCAATCTCTCCTTTGAGAGACAGATTAAGTCAGTTTCTTTGGTCAGAACTTGTCTTTGTAGCTTTGTGTATGCACGCCTAAAATCCGGGCAAAGCCACAAACCTTGTTGTGAAGTTGTTCTTCAGCACAAAGCCTTAGCTCCCTTGTCATTTAAAAAACTGAGCTGCCCAGCAACCCTTAAGCCACAATCTCTACAGAAACAGCACTAGTATGTTAGCAGCAGACCACTATTTAAACAGAACCTCTACTGCCCAGCATCTCAGAATTTCTTATATCCTATATCCCCAAGCCTCAGATATACAAGGATACAAGGCCTCCTGTTTCTCCATTTGAAAAGTTTGGCCTCCACCTGTAACACGGCTGCTCTATCAAGCAATTGGCACCTGCAACCTCTCTGCCCTATTGAGTAATAATGTTACCTGCAGTATCATCACCCATCTCAAACGTAAGGGTGACTGTGTTTCTAGAGGTAGCGCAATGGTCCACCCATCCTAGGGTTGTTGGTTTGATCTCTGGCTCCTCTGGTCACATGCCAAACTCTCCTTGACACTGAACCCCAACTTAGTTGCTCCCGGTGAGTACCCCGATCGGTGTGTGAGTGTGTATATGATTGTGAGTGTGAATGGGGTAATGAGAAGTGGTTTAAAGTGCTGGAAAAGTGCAGACCATTTACCATTAAAATCTTAAAAAATTAACAATCAGTGTTACTTACAGACCGATCTTCTCCAAAACTCAAATGTAAGAAAATTGCTTGGATGCACATGACAGCATGTGTTGATTATCAGACACAGTGGATAGCTAACACTCTTCTTCCTGTTTCATGAATATAACTAATAATACCATTAGCACATAGTAAGTGGCCCTATAATTACATCTGTAAAGGAAAAGTTCTGTGCCAGAAACAAAATTATGTTAAATGACAGCCCACTTGTCATCCACCTGTCTGACCCTGCCTACTTGCTATTTGGCCTGCAGAAACTTTCATTTCATTTTATTTCAATACAGAGACTTTTTATTTTAACATTTGTTAAAAATATTTCATAATCACAACCAAATGACTCCAGCCACACATGACTTCAACAATTTCCTTTCAGCTTGCTCCACATTGTGGGGAGCTGCTGTTAGTCTGATAAGGCCAAAATAATGAGATGTTGTTTAGAACAAACCGTGACAAACCTTGACTGAACTGACTGCGGGTAACTGTGATCCCTATCCCCAAGTCCACTGCTGGACTCTGCTATTGTCAAGTGTCCTTAAACACACCTCCTCCTTACCATGTGGGAGAAGTCGATGTATCTTCAAATGACACTGATGTGAAGGAACAACCTGTCATGTAGTATAGCTCTGGCAGATCAAATACAAGAATAGTTATCATAGTCTATTGTGTGTGTGTATGTACACAAATGTTGACACAGTGAAAACACTAATGCACATTGATAGTTCTGTTGACATACACGACAGTGTTCATACTGTATATACCCAAAAAAAATAATCAGCGGTCAGTAAGCCATCGTTAAAAGAAAAAAGTTTTATATATATATGAAACAACATGTTTTCTCTTGCCATGGTAGTGCTTTGTCATTCGCCACAGTTTTGTATTAACTCTGACAGATATCAAAAACAAGTATATTGTTGGTTTTTTAATGTTTGAAAATTGCACCAAACCACCCATTATATTTTTCCATAATCTTCATGGTTCAGCAGCTGTAGTAGAATGGCAAAGATGCATAATAGAGACATTTAGTTTGCTTGCATTGGGCATTTTTCAGATATTTCTGTCCAAAGTCAGTTAAAACTTAGGCACAAAGTAGGCAAAAGTCAGCACAAAAATTACTGTAGGTAAATAAAAAAACATGCCAGCATGGAAAGAGACAGGCAGAAGTCAGAACACTGTTAGTGATGTGTGCAGGGATAATTTCCAGGTTATGACTTAAAAATACTATCACAGTATACATGTAACACCTCAATGAGTTCAGTGAGGCCATATTCAAAATTATACTGTTTTGACCAGAACTGAAGAAGTGGCACAGCATTATAAGAAATATATATTTTTGTTTGTTTAACAATACCTTTTAAAGTTTTAAATGTCCTCCTTCAAGTTGTTGTTATTAATATCACTAGAAGCAGAATTTGATTGAAATTTTTGGGCTGTTTTGTTTCAGGTTATCATGAGGGGAAAAAAACAGCATTGCAATCTGGACAAGGGAAACTTGATTGGAATATTTTGGGCCATGCATTCACCTCTAGACAGAAAAGAGAAAAAATAGTTAGACCTTCAGCACAAACCAGGCCTAGCGGGTGACATAGTGACTTAGTCACAGGGAAGAACTCACAGAGTTGCCCCTTTAGAATAAGTGACCAGTGCTGACGTCTGCACTGGCCTGCCATCCTGCGCATCACAACTCCTCCAGCCTAAAAATAAACCCATCAACCACTTCTAACCTAAACTTATTTTATCCACCTACTCATCCTGCCCCAAACAAGACTTACTGAGAGCCTCCCTCCCACCCACTCCATCCTGGCTCAAGCACTCTAGGGATACATATATAGTCCAAATTGCACTTGAATGCCACTCATTTTTGATGGTTATGGTGCTGATCTTTGCCTCTCTAGTTCTGAATGGCTGTGGCCTGCAGAAATGTTGGGCCCAGAATAGTAACCGGCTACTTCTGCCTCAGCCTCTAATTCGCTGTTGTGATACATTGTTGAACTAAGTGAATGAACTGCCTGTGGAGACTTTCTTTGTCATGCATCAATTTTTGTCATTTGTTTAGTGAAGCCCTACTTGCAGACTAACATCATTCCCTTTAGTTTTTCTAGGCCAGTCTTTCGCCTAAGTCCTATTACCCCCTGTTCAAACTCATAATAATAACTGACTATAATAATGTAATGTCTTACATTTTAGTTAAAACTTATTAAATTATGGATTTAGTGAAAATATGTTTAAAAATGCAATAATGTTGCAATTATGTTACATCACCATATCGACCCACTCAAATGCAAAATACATAATTTTTTTTGCCTCTTGTTCCTACAATTTCTATAGAGTGTTGAAAAGTTCTGTTTTCCACAACATTTTCAAAACATCTCTACAGACAAGCATATAGATGGTAAGGTTTGGAAAGATGCAGTGGTAGCTGCTATAAACAAATCTAGTCGCTCTAAATTATTTAACTTCCTGCACCACAGTCACCTTGGTCCTTCTCCACAGTACCTTGGCCCACATCAGATCCACAACCAGTTACTTTGTCTTTGCCACATTAAGCTCTAGATGGTTCGAGGCAACCCTGGGTCAAAGAGTTTACGACACCTGCACAAGCGACAACTTCCTCCAAAGCTTTGGAACCTTCTTGAGGCTCATGATGAAGACATGGTGAAACACTTTACAGAACTGGGCAGCACTGGCTTTTAGAATACGTGGGCTGACTCCATGCGGACTAGCAGCCTTGCTGGTGGGGAGTTTGCTCTGCTGTCTTATCACATGGAGAAGTGTGAAAAGTAAAGGTCGGGAGGGGGAGGTGAAGAGCTAGAGTCCATATTCAGAGTCGGAAGAGGGCCCTTATAAGTGGTGTGAGGAGAGGGGGTTGGAGGGCCACTACAATTGGTGGAAGCATTATCCGTAGGGGGAAGAAGGGGAAGTGGCGGTGGTCGCAGAGAGGCATCAGGGGAGTCATCAGAGGCAGGGGCCACAGTGAAATCTGTTAAGGAACAAGTTCAACTCATTGGCCCTAACCACACTACCCTCAACTCCTCTACCAGCTGGTCTGAAACCTGTGATGTTCGTCATACCACTCCAGACCTCCCTCCCTCATGTTGTTCTCCACTTCACAGCTAGCCTTTTAACCAGAGGCACATAGTGTGGGTGAGAAACACCAGGTTGTGATGAGATCTTCCCAGAGGAGGGAGGGGGGGTAGAGCTGTATGCATCCTCCACATTAGCATACAGTAAGTCCAAAGTCCTCTCCTCTGTACAGGTTACATACTGGGTGAATTTAGGGGGTGTTTTGTCAATGGAGAAATGATTGGGAGACATGAGGGCACCCAGGTGCTTAGTCTGCAGACTAGCTGCAGAAGTGCTGTTGACATTGAATGCCGCGTGTTGGGTTAGCAGGTGGGGTAATGTAAACAGCGACTACAATATCATGTGAGAATTCATTGTGTAAATAATAAGGTCTGGGACCAACAGCTAACAGTTCAAAATCCAAGCTATAGATATGGTTCTTGATTGTAATGTGACCAGAGGTGCACCATCTGTTGTTAACACAAACAGCAAGCCCCCCTCCTTTGCACTTACCGCTCATCGTGCAGTCTCTTTCATCTGTCATAAATTCTATACAATTTATTCTATACATAAATTCTATACATTTTATTTATAAAATGTTTAGAATCAAAACTGGATTTTGTAGCAAAATGTGACCCTGCAGGTAAAAAGGGGCATCAGCAATTGTTGTTGTTTGTTTGACAAGATTGTCTTGTTTTCAAGTTGACAAAACTCTAATGATCATATGTTATTGTGCTTTTGTTAATTCTATCTTTTTCTTTGATGCCTTGGCTTGGATAACCATCTTTAAAGAACAGGAATTATCTGACTCAAATTGTGAAATGGTCTAGAGGACTGATAGGTGAGTTATTAATTATCCTAGTTTCACTGTATACCAGGGAGTTACAGCATCTAACTTGTTTAGTTCTACATGATTTACACGTCCTTCTGGATGTAGTTTTGCAGTCCCAAAGTGTAGTATAAAAATAGTTTTGTTCCAGCAGCCATCATTAAGATGAACATGTCATAGCAACATCGCCATGACATAAAAGCAACTTACATGTGAGGTACAAGGCAAGCAAAAATCTAAGTAAAGGAGGAAAACATAAAGGCAAAGTCCTTTCAGAAAAGTGTTTACATTTCATGAGATGCAAATGCAAGCAACATTTTTATAGATTTAACTGCATAGGAATGAATTCTGGCCAACTTAGTGGGGACAATCTCTGTACAGAGTGTTGATGCAGTTGTGTTATGTCGAAGGTCTGGCTGGGAAGACAAGGACTTTGGTCTTGCAGAGGTTGAGCTGAAGATGTCTCTCTCTTATCCAGGCAGAGATGTCTGAGAGAAAGGCAGAAATGCGTGATGAGACAGTGGAATCGTCCGGTGGAAAGGACAGGAAAAGCTGTGTGTCATCAGCATAGCAATGATAGGAAAGGCCATGCGAGTGGATGATAGAACCCAGGGATGTAGTATAGACAGAAAAAAGAAGAGGACTGAGAACTAAACCCTACGGCACACCAGTAGAGAGGCTTTGAGACTAAGAAATATGCCCCTGCCAGGATACCTTGACTGACCTGTAGCTTTTGCGGCTCGAAGAGATTCCATGACAGTCAGGAGTGCCATTTCTGTGGAGTGAGCCCTCTTGAAGCCAGACTGGTCGACATCTGCAGTGAACATCAACTGGCAGTTCCCAAGGGTAAGTGAAAAAGAGGCCGGTGACAAAGTGGTCCGGGTGAGAGTGCACAGGTGGAAAACATGACGTCTTCTAGTAGGACGCCATGTGCTGCGTCTGTGTAGGAGAAAAGGGATCTGCTGAAAACAAAGAAAAAGACTTCCCGGAGTAGGAGGATTAATTTGAAGCAAAGTAGAGAAACAAAAGAATTGGAGCGTGGCTTTAATGTTCTCGCTCATTGGACTCTGCAAGTAGACTCACTAGTCTTGACACAAGGAGGCCTCAACACAAGGGCTGACACTCCAGCCCAACAGGTGCCTTATTTATGGTCTTAATTGGCTACAGCTGAAACCTCCCCTCCCCCCGTGGAAACCAAACTAATTTGTGTGGTTTGTCAGGTCAAAGGTGTAAATGCTGGGTGATTACTAAGCTGAAACTACCACTAATACAGACCAAATATCCACTTTACCAGAAGAGCAAAACTTTCTACCTATAGTTATTAACTTTATTAAAAACAGACAAAATCAGCAGACTCAAGAGAAATGACAGAAACTCAGCTACCTCTGAAAGCAACAAACAAATTTTAAACTAGTTTGGTGCTTGTCCTACAGGTACAAATAAAGTAACCCAAAGTTGAAGATATATCCTTTGTGTATTTGTAAAAAGTAAAAAGTTGTTTAGTGCAGTGGCAGCTGTATTATGAGTATGTTCAAATGAGCGAGACTAGAACGTTCCTGCCATGACAAATGCAGAACTGTAGACTTCAGCTAAGAGGAAGATGGAGGTGAGTAGGTACTGGTGGTAGTGGGGGAATCAAATGAAAAGAAAAAAATAATTAGTTGCAATATGAAAAGTGAAAAAACAGGGTTTTGTCTTTGTCAGAAAGTACACAAAGGGTTTTTACTGCAGTATGTAGCAGTCTGATCGCAGCCGGAATAAAACCCTATATAACTCCTTCAGACACTTAGGATGTAACAGTCTTTCATTGAAGGAGCTGCTCAGAGATATAACTGTGTCATACACGGGGTGGTAGTCATTCTCCAGCAAGGACAATAGCTTGGGTACCATTCTCCTATCTCTCACCTCCTGTAATGTGTCCATAGACATCCACAGTACTGAGCTGGCCTCCCTAAAGTTTTTCAATCTGAAGTAGAGATGCTCCATCACCAGCACCTTCATAAAGATGGCAAAGTAGGTTTTCAGTAGTGTTCCCATGGGGAGTAGTAGTTTCAGCCACTCTGCTCCCACGCTCTGGAACTCCCACTGTCTATTAGAAGTATATACTCTCTTGCGGTCTTCAAATTCAGACCCGAAACCTACCTGTTCAAGTTGGCCTACTCGCTGTAATTGCATTGTACTGTCAATATTTTCTCTTATATGTGTGCCAATTGTTTGTACTGTGTTCTTGAGTGTTTTGAAAGGCACTAAATAAAATTTATTTTTCTTTCGGCTTATCCTGTGAGTGCAGGGTCGCCACAGCGGATCATTGTCCGGATGTTGACTAGGCAGTTTTTACACTGGATGCCCTTTCTGACGCAACCCTCCCCAATTTCTGCTGTTTCTACCATAAAATGTATTATTATTACAATTTATACACAATTTGACACGTTAGGAAGTGTCAATATCTGACACTGTGGGATGAGAACATGTTGGTAAGCACCATCCTCTCCAGCATCTTTATAAGGTGTGAGGTCAGTGCTACAGCGCAAATAAAAATTGTTCAGTTTCATTTACGGCAGTCAGTGGTTTCCTTTTTGTGTTCATGTTTGTCATCTCTCTGATTGAGTTCCACTGTTTCTTTGTGTTGGATTTAGACAGATCTTCTTATGCCTGCTCCTTGTACTGATACCTGGCAGCTCTCAATTGCAGATTAAAATATATTAAGCAGCTCGAACACCTGCAAAGTCACCAGAAATAAAGGCAGCTCTCTTCCTCCTAATGCACTCCCATGCCCCTTCTGTAATCTCTAGTTTATTGTTTGGATATTACTTTACAGTTTTTTTCCACAGTGCTGTCAATGTCTGCATCCTCAAAAAAGAGGTATTACTGTACAGTGAAATCAACCTTTCAGCGCCTCTTTTTTCTGATATGGTGAAAAAAACTGATATGGTGGGTGGGAATAACATATAGATTATAACATAATCAAGGTAATGCAACAAACTGCTTAAATTCAGGCAGGCCTGTTGCATAGACCCTGTAGCATTCTGTTGCAGTTCCATTGGAATGGTGAAGGTGGTGTATCTCTTGTCTTTTTCTGCCAGTGGGATATTATAGAACCCAGAGGTCAAATCCATCATTCCGAAGTAGGTGTTCCCACCTAGGGCGGCCAGGCTTTCTGACTAGTGAGGCAACTGCCATCCTTTTTTCAGACCAGCACGAGTGGGGAAGCCTGCCTACTCACAGACTTCCTTATTATTTTCTGTTCTTCCATTTCAGACAAGGCCTACCGCAGCTTTTGGTAGTAGGCTGGTGGAACTCTGCGGTAAGGGAGGAAGAATGGTTTCTCATCTGTGAGGTAGATGCGATGCATGAACCCTTTTGCCTCACCGCAGTCTAGTGCATGTTTAGAGAACATGTCATGGTATTTCTCAAGCATATGAACCAACTTCTCCTTAGCTGCCTTACTAGCATAACAGAAGTCAATGTCAACATCACCAAGCCTAACCCTGCTGCGCTTTGAGGCCTGTAGATTTGGCATTTTCACACTGTGTCTCCTTTTTGATGTTTAAGAGTTGGTGGATATTTTGAAAAATCTCCAATTATTTTCCAAGATAAGTTTGCAGTCTGCCAATTTGCAGTTTTGCAGTCTGCCAGGTTGCAGTTTTTCAGGGTAAGGGGCTTATCTAACAGGTTAGTAACATTCATAAGAATCCAACTATCACCCCACAATGGAGTGGGGTGATACCATGAAACCATGATTTTGCGTGGCATGGATTTGGATGAGGTGGGCTGTACAATTACTAGAGCTAGGATAGGCTCCAACCTCCCTGTGAACCCAAACAGTAACAGACATACACAGAAGAATGACCTTAAAGAAGGCAAACCCAGGTACATTGTGTGTGGCAGTTCCAACACAATTTCATCCATCCATCCATTAACTGTAACCACTTATCCTATTTTTGTCTATAATTGTCTTTGTTACTGTATTCTATCAATGGCCGAAGCAAATTTCTTCAATGGGTTGAGCATACTTGTGCAAAGAAGCGGATTGATTCTGGCTCTTATTATTAATGTGGAGAAGTGTAGTGTAAACCTCCTGTGACTCACAGAACAGCTTTGACAGTGGTGCAAGAATTTTTGTTTTTAGCTTGCACTACTTGACAAAACAGAGAAAGGTTTCTGCTCAGTTATTAAGTTTGGCAGTTTATTATTTATTGTAATTTAATAACAGAGAAGACCATGACAAAACATAAGAAGAAAAACAGAGTTGTTTCGGATCAAGCATCTATCTCTAAACATGTATATTACTAAGGCTTGTAGGGTGATGAAGCCCTATCCCTATTCCAGCTCTGTGATGGGGGTGTTACAGCGGGTTCAGGTCACCAGTCTATCTCAAAAAGTCAACTATTCAAACTCACACCTAGTATTTACAGTGTATTGCATCTGCAACCATTAATTTTTCTTCTAATGCAGGTGCTAAAGGGATCCAAGAAGCTGGCCATGTTGATTTGTTCAAAAGATCATATCCCTGGAATTTACATCAATAATGATATGTACAGCTGGGTGGACCCTCAAGGCCAGAGTATCTCCCCACCACCAGACATCCAGGAGGCCAACCAGAGGCGAAGGCAAAACATGGAGGACAGGATGGTAAGGAGAATGTGTGTTGTGGTGGAATAAGCCAAAAAAGGCCAGTGTAAAAGGCAATTTTACTAGTGAAAAATTCATAATAAATAAAACAATTAAATAACTGAGACGAGTGCAGAGTATTTTAAAAGGACGAACTTCCTGTAAAAAAAAAATACTACTGTAGATTTCAGAAATTGTCAGATTAAAAATTGCGTGTTAAAACAAGTTATCTCACAACAGGGCAGAATACAATACAATAATACAAGAATTCTATCTGTACCATCTTTATTTTTTACACTGTTCAGATAGCCGTTTAGAGGTTCAGTTTTGCTACAACTAAAAGTAGAGGCTGGGGCTCAATTGGTAGATGTAGAGGTTTGGTGGTTTGGCTCCCATTTCTTCCTGGGAGATATTTCAGGAAGTGGGTTCAGTTAAAACTCAGGTCCGTTTACTCCAAATTGAGAAAAGGTTTGGGTTTTAGTTAAAGAATAGAGCTCCCTTTATTTCTGAGTTAAACTTTATGTTGAGTTCGTTGGTTAAAGAAAACCTGCAAACTAACAGGTTCAACCTGTCAGCTCACAGGTTTTCTTTAATAAATCCAGTGTTTTCTCCATTCTCTCCATCCTCCCCCTCCATCCTTAAATCTATTGGCTACACTATTTGGCTAAGTATGAATTTGAATGAAAAACAAACAAAACTTGGTTGGACCTGATGTTTTTATTTCAACTTTATTTATATGGTGAGAGTTCACACTGAAAAACCTTTACTTTATTAACTTTACTTTAACGATGTTTTATTAATTCCAGAAGCAAAATTTGTTCATTACAGTACGTGTTACACATAATAATACAGTATATATACAAAGTAATAAGATATCAATAAAGTTAAATATAAAATTAAATTATAATACTATTAATATAATGTACATTGTGCAAATTAGTGAGGTTCCTTTTCTGAAAAAGCCAGAGATATGTTCTTGTATTGTCTATTGAAAGTGCCTTAGTGCATGCTGTATAATGTTTGTACTAATGTGCATATACAGAAACACTGGAGACATGTTACAGTTGTTTTAGTTATGTTGTGATGTAGAGGAGAAGATCTGTCTTCTGACACCTCAGAGAGTCATTGTACAGACTTGCTGTTGGCAGCAATGACATCCTGCACCATTCTTTGTCGCAGCAGAGCCGAAGAAGCCTCTTGCTGAAACTGCTCTGCTGTTTCATCTCCAGCATTTGGAGACGATGTAAGCTGTTCTCCATGATGTTTAATAGTTAGTGGAGCATCTTCCTCTCCACTACCAATTCCAGAGTTAAAGGTCACCAATACAGTGCCAGCTTTCCTAATTGGTTTATTCATGAAGAGAAGTGGGAGAAAGTAATACATCTGTATATGTAGCTACTCTTATTTTTTGTCTTACTTTTTTGTCTGTAATTGGATATAATCGGTGTTACATATACTACTCAATGTGGTGAATGAGGATAAAAAGAGTTTTTATAATAGACAATTACAATAAACTCTGTAACCATGAATGAGGAAAAGAATTGAATTTAATATTTGTTTTTCAAAATCAATGTGACAGTTCTCTGACACAGTGTTGTAATTAAGATTCATTTGGGTTGATCTTTATCAGTTGATGCATCAAAATCATCATGGGTTCTCAGATTATGCTGAGGATCACTTAGTCCTATGGTGTGTGTGTGGAAACTGCAGGGACATGTCCACTGATCTTGAGAGAATGTGCTGTATTCAGGAGACAGCCCCATCCATGACCATCATTTTCCCTGTACTGCCTGGAGGAGGGTTTTTCCATAGTCTCCATGTTCACTTGAACTACATGGAGGATCTTAATTTACTTGGGAGAGCAGGGAAGACTGGGAATGACAACTAGGAGTACCACTTTGCAGCATATAGAGCCTATATATGCTAGTAACATTGCTGAAGGGCATGGAAAAATTATCAGTTCTTCTTGCTGTGTGTGGGCAATTTGGGGCAAATGGCCTGATCCCCTCAAGCAGTATACTGGCTTTGTTCATGGCCATTAGTCCCTTCCCTGCAGTTTCCTAACAAATGTCAGGATCCGAGCAGGTAGAAACAGGACACAGGAATAAAGTCTCAAAGAAAAAAAGGGCTTTTATTTGCCTAAATGAAACATATACAAACACATTTGAATTACTAACAAAATGTGGGCCCTAAAAGAGGTCGACAAAAGATAGCTAACCCGAGTAACACACACAAGGGGCAACATATACACTGGCTTGCCAATCAAATATGAAACACAAAGGGTAAACATTACTGTTAAACAGTTTACTAACATGACCCAATTTTTTAAATTTGCAAAAGCAATAATAAATAATATACCAAATAAAGTTTAATAACCTATAACAACTAAAGAAACATTATCCCCATTATCCCCCAGAATGCAGTCTACATTCCCAACAATCCTTTCTTGTAGCTCTCAGATGTAGGCATGGGTCTTGGACAGAAACTGAATAAGGGCTGAGTCGTGAATAACACAAGCTAAGTAAAGTAGAGAATTTCTTGTTTTGCAGGATGCATAAGATTACATCTTACCTGACATCTTATGTCACTCTGTCTAGTCTGTTACGATGGAAGATGTTGTCTATTGCAGGCTGTAGCACTCTTGCTTTGTAGATAAGTGGTGAGAACGAGAACCCAAGAAGTGCATCCTCTGCTGAGCCTTTCTGAGCATAGAGTAAATATTATTTTCCCACCTCAAAGCTTGGGAGATGGTGGACTCCAAGAATTTGAAGGTTTCCACAGCTGACAAACAACTTGATGATATGATGAGGAGATGCAAATCCAATCCTGAAATCCATTGTCATCTCCACAATCTTTAACATGTTCCAGGTCCAGGTTGCAATTTATGCGGAAAACAGTTCTACTATTTTTTCTTGCTGAATGTAGGGATTGAACCGGTGACCCCCAGTTTTATATTGTTTTACACTGCATAATTTAGATTATTGATGAAACTGAATGATCTGAATCTCATGTCTGCCCTACAGGTACACCTAAATATGGATGATGGTCGCTCATTGGGGCTAATGATCAGAGGCGGTGCTGAGTATGGATTGGGAATCTACATCACTGGAGTTGACCCTGGATCTGCTGCAGATGCAGTAGCACTAAAGGTAAAGAACCTTACCCTGTCTTCATAGCACTGCTACTGTATGTATGTTATTGTTCTGCTTATGTACAGTAATTAAAGTCATTAAGGCATTTTCTTTATAGAGGTCATTAAAAGGATTGATCCTAATTGTGTGCAAAAAAAAGTGTGCAAATATCCTTATATTATTGATACACAGCTTATGATATCTGGCATAAGGATTTCTAAATTTGAGTTTGTTATTAATGTGGAAAACCAAGAACAAGCTTCCATGTCCTCTTCAAAACACACTTGATAGGGTCATGGACTAGCACCCCCAGCCAGCCGCTATAAACAAATAACTCACTCATTAGATGGAGAAATTGAGGAGGGTGCTCAGCTCAGTGAAGTACTAACAGCTAGTTTGATCACTACAAAAATTGTACAATATATTAATGTACACTTTCTATTGCACCTATTTATGATTACTCAATCTTTTGCTTATTTTTGTCTTGTAGAAGTTTATGAAGCAGACCTTTTATTCTCTCCTACTCTTTCTTCCACCTTCTGTATGGTGCCCCAGAGAGCTTTTGCCTTTTTTATGCTCAACATAAGGAATACATAGGGATGTCACCATACTGGAATTTTTATTTTCAGTATAAAAATATTATCCAAAGATTGAATCATGTCAACTGGACTTCTTTTCCTTGGTTAGAAATGTTTTGCTACTTATCCAAGTAGCTTCTTAAGTCTGATTATAGTGGCTGGGGAACCCTGTTATATCCTCCAGAGTAGACCTTTGTTCCACCCTGGCCTGAATAGGGTCGTTAAGGTGGGAGGTGGGAACAGGATGGAGTCATCAAGAAATAACGCGTACAATCCTAACTCCCTAAAACCCTAAGAAGGGTTTTGTTAGGTGTGGCCCTCTTGGTGGATGTTTGAAGTGGTCTTGATCTTCCTGGGGGCATGAAAGGGCAGCATGAAAAATGCGAGATAGCTTGTGCCTGAGGCCTCCTCCTCTGTTGAGAGAAGGATTCTACATGTGAAGATAAATGGCTTCATGTACTTCTCTTTCATACTATCTGTCTTCTCTGTCCAACATGTGTACATTGTCATCCTCAAAAGAGTGTCCTTTGTCCTTCAGATGTAGGTACAATGCTAATTCTGGTCATCAAGTCTTTCTTCTCCTGTGTTGGGCCATCTTCTTGTGTAGAGGATATTTGGTTTCTCAGTGTAGAGCTCTGAGCACTCTTCACTGCAATGGACTTAAACAAGATGTCAGCCTTAAACAAGATGTCCTCCAGATACCACTGAAGAATAACGAACAGAGCAGAGACTCAGAGTCAAAAGACAAACCTGGTGATTGCTTACATGGCTGGAGTGTCAGAAAAGAGGATCTTCAGAAAACAACACATATCAGTTTACTTCAAACCTACCAAATCTCTGAGACAAAGTCCACCCGAAAGACCAAAAACCTAAACACCAAAAGAGCAACATAGTCTATGCAGTCCAGTGAAGTGAAGATTTAGACTGAAGAAGCTGCTTGGATAAGTAGCGAAACATTTCTAACCAAGGAAAAGCAGCCCAGTTGACATGATTAAACCTTCGTATAACCAAACCTGGATGACTAAGAATCTTCAATGATATGTAAAAAAATATTTTTAATCAGTACCATTTTTGATATCACAGAGAAACATTAGTGAGGGAAACCAGTTTTAGGATTTCATTAAAATAATAAGGAGAAGGCTACACACGGACCTGTCTGTTATGTGAATGACTGTTAGCACCTGGATCTTAAGACTTTATCAGAGCAGAGGTTGCAGTCAGCTTTATTTTTGTTTTAGTCAAAACACCTCCAAACTACAGACAAGTTTGTAACTCAGATAAAACGAGCTTTCATTTTGCCTCAGAGTTCTGTGTCACTATCTAGTTGGGCTGAGCAATAAGAACATATGTTTTCTAGTACAGTATGTATGTAAGTATAATATGGCCATTAAAACTTTTCCAGGTTGGTGACCAGATCCTGGAAGTCAATGGTCAGAGCTTTTCTAACATTTCTCACAATGAGGCAGTTCAAATCCTTAAAACAAGTCAACACCTACTGATTAAAGTAAGGGATGTGGGTCGTCTGCCTCATGGACGCACAGTGGTGGATGAGACCAAATGGATCTACAGTCAGGGCATAACTGAAACCATCGGTAAAACTAACCCAAGTTCTGTCATCAACCCCACTGTCACTGCCAGTATCCATGTCAGTGTCAGTGCCACAACTTGCAGTACAAGGTAAGTGCATTACACAAACATTACATTACAACATTACACTGGCAGTGTACATTCCAAATTTTATAAGAGACTTGGGATGCACCCTCTCTCTTGTTTACTTTCAATTCAATTCAATTCAATTCAATTCAACTTTATTTATATAGCGCCAATTCACAACAAAGTAACCTTAAGGCACTTTACCGAGTAAAGTCAAGACTCTAAAAATGTATGGAGAAAAACCAACAATTTCCCCTTCAGCAAGCCCTAGGAAACAGTGAAGAGGAAAAACCCCCTTTAACAGAAGAAAACTCCAGCAGAGTCAGGCTCAGGGTGGGCGGCTATCTGCCTTGACCATTGGGCAGGTTGGTAGACCAGTAGCTGCGAACTGGAAAACACACAGCTCCAAAGCAAGGGACACTTGCAGAAAGGGACAGAGAGAGGGAGACAGAGAAGGACAAAGACAACTACGGGAGAAAACAGTTTAAAAAGTTATACTATAACTAACTATAAGCTCTATCAAAGAGGAATGTTTAAAGCCTAGACGTAAAAGTAGAGAGGATGTCTGCTTCCCAAATCCTAATAATGAGCTGGTTCCACAGGAGAGGAGCTTGATAGCTAAAGGTTCTGCCTCCCATTCTACCTTTGGAAATTCTGGGAACCACAAGTAGGCCTGCATTTTGAGATCAAAGTGGTCTACTGGGATGATATGTTACTATGAGGTCTTTTAGATATGATGGAGCCTGACCTTTCAGAGCTTTATATGTAAGAAGCAGAGTTTTAAATTTTATTCTAGATTTAATGGAAAACCAAGGGAGAGAAGCTATTGAAGGTGAAATATGATATCTCTTGCTAATTGCAGTCAGGACTCTTGCTGCAGCATTTTGGATTAAATGCAGGCTCTTTAGGGAGTTACTGGGGCATCCCAAAAGTAGGGAATTACAGTATTCCAACCTAGAAGTAACAAATGCAAGGACTAGTTTTTCAGCATCACTTTGAGACACAATGCTCCTAATTTTGGCAATGTTCCGTAGTTGGAAGGAGGCTGTTCTAGTGATTTGTTTTATGTGTGAGGTAAAGGACAAATCCTGGTCAAAAATAACTCCAAGGTTCCTTTGCAGTAGTACTGGAGGCCAGAGTTATGCCATCTAAAGTAACAGTATGGTTGGACAGCATATTTCTCTCCCACCTTTTCTATTAGCCATGACCATGTCTGACTGTAAAGCCTTAGGTGATCAAGCCGCAGTATTTGAAGTCTCTTTGTCAGATTGTCAGATTATCAGTGGAACTCTACTTAGCAGCATTCCCCATGTTCCATACTAATTTTCTTTTGCCTTATCTTGAGCCCCACATTGTTTGTCTAATATGGACATATCTACTAAAGGGTAAAACATCTTTGAGTACTCTAGTAAGCATGGAGTCTAAGAGACATGATGGTTTAGATGAAGAAATTCTTGAAGTTAGTTTTGAAGGATCTATGTTTCGCATGGATGCAGCGAGAGAGGACATGATGTTAGTTGGTGTGAGAGAAGAGCATGCAGAGGATACGGTTAGATGGAAGCCGATGATTTGGTTTGGTGACACCTGAAAGGGAAAAGCCAAAAGGAAAAGAAAAAGCTTAGAGGGATCTACGGTGAAGAAGTAGTCTAAGTAGAATTGGGGTCTTTTGATGAATAAAGAGTTGATGTACATGAAAATCTATCTACTACAATTGTGAGGAGAGTGTGGTGACTCATGAAGTCATTGCTGTTGAGTTAGATAAATACTAAGCCATGGCTCTAAAGAGCTATGGCTCTTTGTCAGCCTGGTGTTGAAAATAAACCAGGAATTAAACTATCCTTCCAGGCAAAGTAGGATCCTTCCAAATTTGTAAAAAGCCACTTCCTGTCTAACTTTTGTGATGCCTGCTTTAGGCTGGACATTTGTGAATTTTAAAACTGTAAATAAGATCATTTCCTAAAATGTGTTAACAATATCTTTAGATAAACAGCTACTGTAGTGTATATTACAATAAACTCAATTGTTATTGAAAATGGTCAGATAAAAGAGAACTTATGGCATTGAAATAGAAAATGTGTCAGGACAAGGTCTAGGGTGTGACTGAAACATTGAGTGGATTTTTGTATAATTAAACAAGTGTCTAATACTGAATTAAATTTGGTTTTGGGGCAGTTATCAACATGCCATATTTAGTATGTTAACATCTGAAAATGTTAAAGTCACGCATGTAAGGGGCTCGTTTTGAGACTGGACCCAATAAGGCGCTAGACACAACACCTCAGTTAAGTAAGTTTATTGAAAAAGAAGATAGTTGACAAAGCAGGATGGAGATGTAGTAAGCCCTCTGACTCGCTAGGTGGTGATGGACTCCAGTCTATGAGAGAGAACATTAGATGATTAACTCAACAATGACTTGTGGTATATGGAGTAACTTACTAGAGTAAGTAGGGAGAAGAGCGGAGATTGGATAAGAGGTAGGGAACTGAGTAGGTATATAATCAGAAGAGTAAGAGCAGGTGAAACTGAGTACAGGTGATAACTGAAGTGGAGTGAATGTGAAAGGACCAGGAAAAGGAAGTGACTGCAAAATAAAAGTCTGAAGGAGGAAGTGAAGTTAGTGATCCTGCCAACCCAATATAATGACCTTTTCTGTACTTGAATTTGATCAGATAGCTAGATATCTGTTGGTTTGGCTCTTTTATTGTTGGGCTGGCTGTAGCTCAGGTGGTAAGGCAGTCTTCCCCCTCTTGGCTACATGTCAAAATGTCGTTGGGCAAAACACTGAACCCCAAGTTGCTCCCGGTGGGTCAGGTGAGCACCTTGCATGGCAGCCATCAGTGTGTGTGTGTGAATGGGTGAATGGGAATCAACATTGTAAAGCGCTTTAGATAAAAGCCCTATATAAGTGGCCATTTACCATAGTTAAATAGCAACAAAGTTAATAAATGCGATTATTAATGTTAGAAGAAAAAACATTGGTACTCAAGTGAACATTCTGTCCGACCTCCATGCAAGGCAGCTACTAAACAAAGTGTAAACAAAGTGCAGTCCATCTGGTCTAACATTCCAGCCTTTATGCAGAGATCCATTTTAGCTTTTGACCCTCTCTGTATAAAGCCACAAGTCAGAAACAACACAGGCAAACCCTTTTTTCTACCCTGTACTACAATGATTGTTATTTTTTTGAAGGAAATTATGATATAAGTTCAACTTTGTTTTATGCACTGACGTGGTCTTGTATTGTCTTCATTTCTGTGTTACACTGCTACTTAAATATGCTATGAATTTTTTAATTGTTTGTTTCAGACCTTCCTCAGCCACAGCTACACATGTATTGGGAAAGGTAAGAACATTATACTGCTTTCTGTATACATATAGACGAATTTATATAGCAAGTATGATTGTGACTAAAGTCAAAAAATTTAACCACACAGGGCTCAAGTCCAACAAAACAAAAATAGACACGCAGATTGACTTTAAGTTTAGTATTTAAAAACTTGAAACTTCAGTTGTTGTCCTATTCATCCTAGTCATCTCTGCTTTTACCCACCCAAAACGAGTAGACAACTAGACAGTGTAGACATATAGATACTAAATAGATAATAAAAATGCTTTTTCAGGCTCTTTCAGACCCATATTATTAAAAATGACATACTACATAGGGTAGCAGGAAGTAGAGTGGTCATCTACCAATCTCACGGTTTTTGGTTCGATCCCCAGCTCCTTTGGTCATGTGACGAAGGGTCCTTGAGCAAGACACTGAACCCCAACTTAGTTGCTACTAGTGAGCGTTGGCCTGCTGCATAGCAGCCACCCCATTGGTCTGTGAGTGTGTGTGACCACGTTAGTGAACTTTTCAACTGCACAGCTCTAGCAGCTTTCTCTCCTGCCGAAGTGGCACTCTTTGCTGCTTTATTAGCAGCCGGATTTCCTTGTGTAACCACAGAATCCCCTTTTTGGTGTGCCTCACATTTAATGCGCTTTTGGTTTGATCATTGCCAACAACAATTTTTTGGTCTGTTCCCCATGCATCACAGGACATCCATCAGCTTTCTTAAAACCTTTTCCTTTGCAGGCCGTACCAAACAGGTGACACACTCCATGAGCGAAAGCTGAATCTGTATAAACACTGGGTCGCTTCCCGTCAGCGAGTTCACAGTCAAAGCTTTCAGTTCTGCCAACTGCACAGGACATGGTTGGAGACACATTTCCTCATACACTATTTCCATCTTTCCCTCATTTACTTTCACTATGACAAACCCTGCTTTTTCCCTTTTCTCTATAACATGCACCATCCAAAAACAATGGATTCTCAAGAGCAACAGCATCGCAACAGTCAAGTGGCTCACCCTGGGATGGCAAGGGAATAAAATCTGCTGGATTCTTCACTTTCACTTTACACACACACAATGTAATATGTGGATATTCAAGAAACCTGTGACATTCACATGTGGTAGTAAACACACATTTGCCTCTGTCTATTAAATTCACCAACTTGTGATGAGAAAACATTTCACCAGATGCTGTCAAAGCTGATGCTTTTTCGTACATCAGATGTGTATGCAGCCACGTGGCGATAACAGGTTGGCATCCCAAGCTCAACCAAAAACTAACAATAAATCTCAATTATTCAAAGATATATAAAGTGGGTATTCACCCACTTTTGGTCGCTCTCAGCCTGGGAGCTAGGCTCCTTGTGGTCAGTGATGGTTTTGAGCCCTCTCCACACTGATGACATTATTCTGCTGAATGAGGAAAATAAAAGAGAGCAAAGAGGTGACTGGTTTGGAGCAGGAAGTAACAAAGATTAGTAAGAGTGAAATGATGAGGCCATTGAAGAGGACGAATAGTTACATGTCAGTTGGTCCTGATGACATACCTGCGGAGATATGGAAGTTATCTAGTATAGGGGGGAGTAGAGTTTTCTGACTAGTTTGTTTAACAAGATCTTGGAGAGTGAGAGGATGCCCGAGGAATAGAGAAGAATTGTACTGGTGCCGATTTTAAAGAACATGGGAGATGTGCAGAGCTGTGGCCACTACAGAGGAATAAAGATGATGAGCTAAAAAAATTAAGTTGTGGGAAAAGAGTATTGGAAGCAAGGCTTAGGGCAGAGATAAAGTGTCTGCACTTACATAGCCCTTTTCTTCCTATTGTTATTCAAAGTGCTTTACACTGCTTCTCATTCAGCCATTCGCACTCAAACCCATGGGGGAGCTGATATGCAGCTGGCTAATGCTCACCAGAGCAACTAAGTTGGGGTTCAATGTCTTGCTCAAGGAGACTTCAACATGTGACTGGAGAAGGATCAAATGAGCAATTGGGGATTGGACAACTGCTCTACCTCCTCCACCACAGTCATCCGAGCCTTTGTGAGCAGCAATATCAGTTCATGCCCAGAAAGAGTGCAACAGATACAGTATTTGCCTTGAGGATGCTGATAGAGAAGTATAGAGAAAGTCGGGAGTGGTTAGAGTGGAGGAAGACATGTATGAGTATGTATGAGTAGGTGTTACAGAGGAGTTCAAGGTGGAGGTGGGTCTACATCATGGATCAGCTCTTAGCCCCTTCTCAACTTTCCATACTGGAGTTTTTAATTTAGTTTTTACTGTACATCACCTGTGTCTCTCTCCCCTCTTTTAAGTACATATAATTAAAAAGTAAGTAAGCAGTGCTTTCTGTCAATATACAGTTACAACTTCTGAGCCAGACTTAGAAATTCTTCAAGGGTGGAGGAAAAATTAGATTGCTCTGTTTCTGCATGTACACACAGATTTCCAGAAACCTGGTTTCTTATAGTCAGAGTATGTAATATTAATTCAATTACCAGAGCTACTTATTTAAGTTGTAGTGTGACCATGTCTGTACACTCACTTGCCACTTTATTAGGTACACCTGTACAATCTAATGCAGTCCAATACAGCAGCTCTCACATTTACAATGTTTACATTTTTCACTTTTAAGTTGAAACTGTAAGAAAGGTGATAATCCTACTCTGTTTATTATTGAGGTCATAGTAGGTAGTGGAGTCGTACTTGAGAGCATAATAAGAAGAGGTGGTTCTAATGTTTTGGCCACCCTATTTGAAATGAATGACGTCAGGGTTAGAATAACTCTGTGTCCAGTGAGTGTATGTGTGTGTATCAGCGTGGATGCCAGTCCAATGGCCTTTAGTACAGTATTTATATGTATATGTATGTATAATGACGGAAAATAGTTCCACACCTTATTTGAGCCACTGCATTAAGAAAATCAGCTTAACTCTACAGATCCCTGTCAGATTTTAAACTGATTTAAGATTCTTTGCTTGCATGTGGGGGAACTGCTCCAGTGTGGATGCTTTAAACATTTTTCAGTATATACCTCTCAGCATCCCCAAGGCAGATAGTAGAAAGTGCCAATGGCCTGGTTCTACTCATCTGTGCTAGTTACTCGAAGGAACATAAACTGATTAAAAAATACATCTGAAATTTCTCTCTCTGTTGGATATTTTACGTTACAACACAATAAAATATAATAATTTAAATAAAATATAAAATAAAAGAGAGATTTTGATTCTGAATTATGGTAATCTTGCCCAAACAATGACTACAACAAAAGACTGTTTTGACAATAAACTTACAACCACAGGTCAGTTTATGTTTAAACTAAAAAAAAAGCACCACTTTTTGGTAGTTCCCTAGAATTGCATCAGTGGTTAATTCAAAAAGTATACACTCTCTCAGGCAACAATGGGTGAGGGTGAGCGGTAGCTCTGGCTGGGTGAAAGATACAAACTACAAACTGACTGACAAGTGGATGTTCACCAGCTCATAGCAGCAAAATTATAGCCACACTCTTAAGAAGAAATATTGCAAATCTTTACATAACAGAAAAAAAAAAATTAAATATATAATTAGGAGTTAAATAAATACAATAAGGGAAAGCTAATTTATTTTTTTCTTTCCTCGTGCAACAAACAATCTATCCAGTCAACAATATACAAGGGTCCAAGTCCACCAGGTGCTCAGATGTCTCTGGAGCAGCAGGCCTACATGCTGCTTACAGAGTCAGAGAGACAGACCATGACCTACTACCTGCAGGAGTACCAAGACAGACACATAGGAGTGGAGCCGCTGGCCATGGCTCTGTTTGAGCTCTTCAACACAGATGCAAAGGTACAGCAAACAGCTGCAACAACAGATGAATTCTTGTACATGGGCTTAAAAAGACAAATGTTTTGATCTTGTGAGATACCACAAGATCATGCCTGTTTCAGACATGAACTCTAGAGGATGTCAGGAGGATCAGATCCTGGCATTGTCAGAACTTTTCCTTTTAGACGTGTAGAACTTATGAATACTCTTCAGTGAAATTGGATAAAGGATGGTGCTTGGGCACTTCGAGCAGGGGCAAGACATGAGGCAAAAACAAAGCTGCAAAAGTGACAGTGTTTTGCTTTGTACTAAGGTTGTTTACCACAGAATCTCGTGCTGTTCCTTGTATTTGTTTGGCGATTTCCAGGCCTGTCCTTACCAACAGAAGTTCACAAATTTTGTTGCCCTTCCAGTTCGACATTGTTGTTTGTATGAATGAATAAGTTCTTCTCTTTCTTCACTTTCATTTGCCCAGTTTCATGGCAGTCGCAGTAAATAGACATCATCGACACATCTACTCACTCATGGTGAATTCTCCAGAGTGTTACTTTCTCTATTCATAAATGAGCTCGCTTGGAGATAATCCGGACTTTGCACTAGAGAGCTGGCTGGATAAAATCCAAGTGACTTCAGGTCCAACAGACTTGGGCGTTTGTGTTCACACATACATTCACATTCACCACATACACCAGAGATAAAGTCTGGATAATGTCTGATTTTCAGTGCATGTCTGAAAGTGGCTCTACAGTACATTTGTAAAGCAATTAAAGCTAAAGTTGATGGACAGAAAACAGAAAAATCTTCAAGTACAATGTACCTGGTTTAGTGCAATTTCTTACTGTATGGTGTATGTATGTTTGGTCTAGTGTTGAACATGTGTTGAATTCCTTTTTATCTGCAATGAATTAATGAAGACTTCCAGATTTATTTGAGAAAAGATCTACCGTTTTACAAAATGCTATTTACTATGTATTGTCAATGGAGGTAATTCTCGACACAATAAACTAGCTGTAATGTTTTTATATTTTGATGCTTTGCCATAGAAGATGCCTCACTCATAACAGTAGTTCCAAAAGTATTTTATTCAAACTGATGCAATCACAAATATTCTCCTTGCTGTACATTTAAAATGGCTTTGCCTGTTTATAAAATATGCTTTTATAACATTTGTTTTCTCTTCTCCTTCATGCAGTTGTCCATGTTGTCTGAGGTGAGGGGTCTGGTGGCACCACAGGATCAGGAGTTGTATGACAGGCTGGTGTTGCGCCATGAGAGGGAGGCCAACCATGCCTGGCATGCAGGCCTGGGAGTTCAGCACACAGAGGGCCACATCAACCCCATGATCCCTGTGATGCTTGATGCAGGATACACGGTCCCTGCTATGGTAGATTCCTTACCTGGAAACCTTTCTGTACTTTCTTATATTGTGTGGTATAATCACTTTGTAGTTACTAAATCAGTTTGTAATCTAAGTTATTAATAGATGTTTGAAGCATGGCTCACTCATTTTACCTGTATAGTTACAGAAAATGCTGCTTTACAATCTGCCATTCGTAAACTGCTGAAACAAGGATGTCAGCCGCTCCAGGAATGAAGGTGGACATATGTCCGAGCTCCAGACTCCTGAAATTACCTAGGTCTCTCACCAAGCACATCTCTCACAGTCCCCAGCTTCACTTCCGTCTCTAGACTTTTATTGTGGGATAAACTGTGTCTCCCCTCTCTATTTAAGCAAGTTAAATTCTCTGTCCCTTTGCCAGATTATCAGATCACATTGTGTCACCAGCATTCTTGTTCTCGTGTTCTGAACTTACTTCTTGTACTGAACATGTTTTGGAACTTGGACCTGCCCTGTTTGCCTGTGCCCTGACTTGAATTACTAACAATTCTGCCTCTTTGGTTTTCAACCCTGGCTCTGTTTCACATCACTGCCTTTGTCTTTTTTGGTCTCGGGCTCTCTTTCGGACCTTGTTTCTGGAACTTTGGATTGTGATTCGGATTTCAGATTATTGCATTGTGTTTGTTCTCGATCTGTTCCCTCTCACCTGATCATCAGTAGCCCCCTCCTCACACTACTGGACCAACTACTACTTCCCATCTCCATTTATCCGTAGCCAACTGCAGTATATCCTGAATCCCGGTTGAGTGTTTCCCCCAGTAGATGAATACCTATTATCGACTCAACCATTTTAAAAATCTGGAGCTCTGGTCTTTTAATTAGGTCATTCTGTTTAGTTTGGTGTGTGTATGCCCACCATCACAGCATCGTGAGATCTTGATCTGAATTTCTAAATCTTTATAAACAGGTCACATCTTACAAATAGAAATGGTGACTCTTTGTTCAGTTTCGGGAAACAAACACTACTACTACTACTCTAGTAGGCTTAAAACCTTCCTCTTTGATAAAGCTTATAGTTTGTCCCTCTCTTCTCACCTCTCACCCCACAATTGTCACCACTGTATGACATTAACTTTGTGTGTTCCTTCTCCTCTAGTTGTCCTTCTCCTTCTCTGTCTCCCCCTCTCTGTCCCTTTCTGCAGGTGTCCCTGGCTTTGGAGCTGTGTGCTTTCCAGTGCACAGCTACTGGTCCTGCAACCTGCCCAATATTTTGTTGTTGCTTTTTGTTGCTCTATTCTTTTCTCTCTCCATTTTCCACTGACCCCAACTGGCCAATGCAGGCCAATGCCCACCCATCCTGAGCCTGTTTTTTTTATGGGCTCTATGGCATCCATGGGGGAAAACCCCTTGCACATCGCTGTGTCCTTTATTGGCCCGTTTTTAACGTGTAATTTAACGGGTTGCGTAATTCGGTTTCAATGACCCAAGTAAGGAGACGGCAAGAGGAGGTTCAATGTAAAAGGATATTTATTATAAGGAATTAGGGGAGTTAACACAACTAAAAATCACTCAACAAGGAAAACCATGAATTATACACAGAGTAAGTTAACAAAACTAAACAAAATAAATCAAAACGTAAACTTAAATACCCCAAAAGGGGAGGATAACTTAAATTGTGACTGTGCTGGGGGAGTAAGGAAACAGACTATACACATACAGGGAGAAGTCAGACAAAATAGCAACTTTATAAAGGAGTGCACAAGTAGTGAAACAGACAGGAACAAGACTAGACTGGAGTCTGAGCTCAAGAGTCAAGGCCCTTTCAGAGCCAGGGCAGTTTCAATTCGGTTTCAAGGACCCAAGTAAGGAGACGGCAAGAGGAGGTTCAAAATTAAAGGACGTTTATTATAAGGAATTAAGGGAGGAGCAGGAATTACACACAGAGTAAGTGAACAAAACAACTTAGCTAAGTTAAATTAAAACATAAACTTGAATACCCAAAAGTGGAGGATAACTTAAATTGTGACTGTGCCGGGGGAGTAAGGAAGCCTGTACACACAAGGAGAACGTCAGACAAAATAGCAACTTAATAAAGGAGTGCACACATACTAAAACAGACGGGAACAAGACTAGACAGAACTAAAGGTTGTGTACACCTGGGGATCAGCACAGAACCGTAACCAGTATCAACACACACTAGTAAAAGGGTAAATTGACAGGAACTAATAAACAGTGAACAGAGAATGAAGAGTCTGAACAGGGGAGATCCAGGGGCATGCAGCATAACAAAGCAACAGGGAACAAAGACAATCTGAGGGTAAACTCTTAAACTATGAACAGGAAGTATTGGACTATGAACATGAAGTGGCATAGGAAGGACACCAAAGTAAAAGCCAAGTGCAGGAAATAAAGCTGGGAAAAATGGGGACAAAATAAACACTGGAACAGAATTGTGACAGGATCTGATGGACATTTCTTCTGTTAAAGGGAGTTTTTTGTCTCCGCTGTTGCTTAGGGCTTGCTCAAGGGGGGTTGTTGTTGGGGTTTCTCTATACAGAATAAAACTAATATAAAACTAATACTAATAAAACTAAACTATAAAGATGTAAAGTGCCTGGGTATGATTTTGTTGTGAATTAGCGCTGTATAAATAAAGTTGATTTGAAAAAAATTTAAAAATTAAGTAAAAAATGTAAATATTGAATCGATAAAAACAGTATGTAAACCTAGAGTTTATTATCCCCTGACTAGATGTGTACTAGATAAGTAACTTTTAATAGTAAATTAAATTTGATTGTACTAAATGAACATTTCATAAATGTTTTACTTTAACGGAAAAGGCATTGCAATTGTTATATCCAAAGAATTAAACACCATACATTTATATCTGCATCACCTGTTATGTTAGTCATCTTTTCTTAAGGGGTGACTGTGGCGCAGGAGGTAGAGCAGTTGTCCACCAATTCTATAGTTGTTGGATCAATCCCCTGGCTTCTTCAGTGTCTTTGACAAGACACTGAACCCCAACTTAGTTGATTCCAGTGATTGTTGACCAGCTGCATAGCAGCTCCCTTATTGGTGTGACTGTGCAAATGGGTGAATGAGAAGCATTGTAAAGTGCTTTGAGTATCAATTGGTAGAAAAGTGCTATATAAGTGCAGACCATTTAATTTACTACATGTCTCCTAATTGAAATACATAAATGTAAACTTATTCATCAGCTAGATGTCTATTTGCCATGTCTTGAATACATGTTTTTCCATCCAGTCTGGAACACATCGTTATACACGCATTAATTATACATCGGACAAGGATTCACAACTTTATCAATAGAATCAAAACATAGAACATGGATTCATAGAGATAATTAGTTTCAGTTTAGTTCATTGTATTGTGGCAACTGAACTTGCCCACTACCTTGCTACAAGCAAGTCCAGATACCAATGAACAGCACCTTTGGGACAACTAAACCACTCCAGGCTGCAGCTTGCCTGTGCAGCACACTGCTTTGTGCCTAATCATTGGTAGATTTAAAAGCAAGCGAGTGAGTATGTTGATGATGTTTCTCAACTGCCACTGTACTCAAATGATTAAACCTTTTTTTATAAGTTGCACAGCTCTAATGTGCTGTAAACAAAACACAGTTTCCCTAATTATCCTAAGATTGTCCGGAGTTCATGTGTAAAACACACAATTTAACATTGGTTTTGTTGAAATACAATTAATGTAAAAATAAAAAAAATCAAAGGAAACTTAGGCATCAAATTAAAGGATGATGATAAAAGATGATGTCTAAGTTTCCTAACATAGTAAAACTCGCCTTTTCAACTATAATCATAAATAACAGGAAGTTCACAGCAACATTTTCACATCACATGGGGGACTCTGCCTTCACCTAATCCAACTCAAAGCTTGTTTTGTTTTTTTTGCTTTTAAAATAGCAGCTTATTAAAACAGGTTTGTTCTCAGTTAGTAAGCTGGGTCAGGCCTTACAGCAGGTCAGAAGTGGAAATAAAAGGGAAGCAGACCACATCATTTAAAAAACTCATTCGGATTGGGACATGACTCAGTTGGATCTTGTTACTGCTTGTCTTGCCTTTTTAAAGCATGCATCAAAATCACAAATTATGACTGAAATTTCAGGTTGTGTAAAACAACCTCTCTAAAAAAAAATATTAGGACACAGTCAGATGAGAAACTCTTACTCTAGTTCTGTATTTAATACACAGACATTAATACAGAAGATTAATATAGATTTTATCATCTCTTTCTCAGCCAAAAAATATCAAATAGTTCTGAAGATTGTAAAGGCTATCCTTCTTCTTTTTTTGTATGTACAGGACGAAATGCAGGCATCAGGGGATTCTTCCCCACTCTTCAGAGCTGCTCCTATGGCTCAGAGCAGGCCATACAGGGAAAGGGAGCTGAGCCAGACGCCTTTAGGCCAACTGGTGCACCCCAACTCCACCCCACAATTCACTGGCCCTACACCATTGTTACAGGACTGCCTTTATAAATCACTCAAATCTCTTCCCACTACCCACCAGTCTTCACCATCCATTCCACAGTATAATTGCAAAAGAGCAAGCCACCACACTTCTCTCAATGCACTCCATCACATCTGCCAGTGTTCTTTCCCACCCTCTGATGCCAGACATTTCAGCCATTGCCATTTGGCTCATCACTTTCATGATCATGCTGTACTTCACAGCAAGGACAGTTCAGGTCACCACACTTGTCCAGGCTTCCACCACCATCGGGACTCTACCAGTTTTGTCAAGCACGATGCCCCTGTCCAACTCTCTTCCAGGTCCAGCTCTTATGGGAAGTCTTCTTTCTTGTCAAAGTCTGCATCCTCTTCAAAAGCGACATCTCCCATGCCATCCCCTCATCTATCACCTCGTCCCTCACCATGTTCCTCCCCCTGCCCCTCTCTCATAACACCGGCGGCTCATCCCGGTAGCCTCAACCAGCCCTGCTCACCTGCCTTCACCCAAAAAGTTACAGTAACAGATATGAACAGACTGTCTGCAGAATCCACATCACAGCAAAGAGGTACAGTCTCTATCTGTGTATGTCTATATGTGTTGTGAAATTGCTGTACATTTCCACATACATCTTTAGTGTATAAAGGAATTGAGGAAATGTGCAGCTGTCATTCTAACAATGTCTGTAATAACTGTAGCTGTTATATTGTCTTTCTCTTATTTACTGTTGAATCTGTACTGTCCTTGAGACAAATTCCTTAATTTAAACCACAATTAACCTTTGCAAAATAAAGGAATATGTCTTAAAAGAAAATTATTCCGACTCTATGGGCAACGTTGTATTTCTGATCTAACTGACAAGTAAAATGTCAATATTAACATAAGGAATATTAGGGATTAGAGATACTAGTTTAGAAAACAAAGTACGCTTTCATAAAATCATACACTTCTTTATTATATATATAAAAACAATGAGCCAAGTTGATGAAAACAAAAACATTAGTCTCTGGTTTTATTGTGCAATACTGACTCTACAGTTATGTGGAAAATTTAGTAGCCCTCTTTTAATTCAGTTTTTTTTTTTACAGACATAATAAAAATCTTAGTGGATCTAAGGTAAATACAACCTTATACAAAAAACACAGAACATTTTTTAACTGTTCTGTTTTTTATTTAACTAAACTAAAGCCAAAACGAAGAAATGTAAGCAATACAAAAATGACGGATATGAAAAAGCTAATTTATCCAGTCATACAAATATATATAAAATATGTTTATTTGGTAATGTATAAAATTCCTGTAAAGCACTTAGCTAGAGATTAACCTGGGTTACAAAGACAGGCCCTTTTTTCACAAAATGGTGCAATGGGTCAAAGTGACCCAAAGGCTATGGGGGTACCACATAGAATATTTAGTAGCCCTCTTTAATTTCTGTTTAAAAAAAAAACATAGCCCCTGAATCCCCTGATGCCTGCATTTCATCCTATGGGTACCCCATAGCCTTTGGGTCACTTTGACCCACAGCACCATTTTGTGAATGCACCATTGCCCATAGAGTCAGGATTTTTAGCATATGCACCAAGATATTTTCAACAAATAAATCAGCAATGAAAGAATCAGTTCCGTTTTGGTGCCACAGAGTCCTTATCCTACTAATTGAAGAAAGCATTCTCAAGAAATTGGCAGTGGTTCTTACATTCAACTTTTAATCAATCTGCCACAGAACAAGGCTCAACCAGTGCATTACTAATGATAGCAGCTCACATATTTATTCCTTTACCACCTTGCTGGTTGAGATGAATTGATTCCCTGTGTTAATAAAGGATCCAGCCACAGGGCCATTAGTCAGGCAAATCGTGTCACTTTCATCTCATTAGTTTATATTTAGTTTGGCCCACTCTTAACGCTTGAACTTGTGTTTTTCTCAATCAAGCAATTGGTTCAGCCAGTTTGGTGCTGGAACAATGTTATTGGAAAAACAATTAATTAAAATACAGACTTTCCTAATAGTAATGTATTGTTTAGTAAATTGGAAGGATTTTTT
The DNA here is from genome assembly GCF_033026475.1 of Channa argus. Lineage (NCBI taxonomy): Eukaryota > Metazoa > Chordata > Actinopteri > Anabantiformes > Channidae > Channa > Channa argus. The sequence goes on from NC_090207.1 coordinate 27,558,964, forward strand.
AAAAAACCTACATAATACTTAAATGAAGATAATAGGTAAACGAATAGCTTAAATTTCAATATTAATAAAGATCAAAAACACCAATGGAAATAGAAATAGCCACGGAAAACTGTATTATAAAGTTTAATGAAAAAAGTAAGTAAGTCAGTCGTCAAGTTTTATTTAGATAAGCCTGTCTCAGATAAAGATATTATATATCAAATATATATAAAAATTATATATATTTATATGCCTTTCTTTATTTCTTTCTTTTAAATTTAAATAGGCAAGTGGGAGTTTGATTCTTTGTATCGTATGATTATACTGTCCAACCCAGGAACCATCCTGTGTCAACTGTCAGACAGTGGCCAGACTCTGAGTGAAGACAGCGGTGTCGATATACCTGAGGCAGGAGGCCTAAGTAAGGATGTCAGTTCTCAGCCAAGCAAGAACCAACAGACCCATTCTGAACAGCTAGGGGCCCAAGCACCACCTCCAGGTGCCACCAGAAACGTGAGGGCTTCGTGATAACCAAGATTCACTATGTTGCTCATAATTTATTGTCCTGTCCCCAAATTACTGTGGTAGCCTCATTGCTTATCATTTAAGATTGGTTCTTAAAAACTTGGAAGGTTGACTAAACAGCTGGCTGGGCAATGCAATAAGACAGTTAAATCTGATATTGCTTTTCAAACAAAAAGAGAAGAGTCATATTAAACTTCTAAACGAATAAGGGTGGCTGTGGTAACAGAAATACTAGTTAGCAAGAGCAGCAGGAGGACACTGAGGTAATTGCAAAGTCGGATTTAAAAGTGCTCTCAGTTGAAAAGAGCCTGGGAGGTATAGCGGCAGAGAAAGGGTGCCAAACCATTCAGATAGTGGCTCAGTTCAAAGCTAAGCAGACTTTATACCGAAATAGACAATTCAAGTTTTGGTTGCCCAACATTTAATGCAGTGGGGCTTTGGGGCCAGACATAACGGGGGATTAACCTACTAAAAGAATTGGTCTTGTACAGTAACCTCATCTGCTTTGGATATTACAAAAAAGCAAAAAACACTCAAGAAAAAACTGTGTGAATGTGCCCGGACCAAAGCTCATTTATCAGCAGCAAGCATTCTTTATTGGGTGAAAGGAGACACACAGGAGTACAGACTAGTCAATCTAAATGGCCACAACAATGTGTGTATTTTGAAAGTACAAGAAGGCTAAATGCCACAGACCCACATATGACATTAATTGCTTAAATTATCATATCAAGTGCATTTAATTATGCACTTGATATGATACCGAAACACATTTCAGCAGAAATGAAAAGAAAACTTACTTAAAGAATGTGGTGTGATTCCAAACAATCTGATACTAGATGAGTCTACCACTTTAAACAAAGAGTTCCTTCATCATCAGTTACCTGATATGGACAAGCAATACAAACTTTTTTACTGAACTCATAGAGCTAGATGATCTAACGTGGCACTATCCATAGGCTAGCATGTTAAATTGATGGACTGTCCAACTGTGCAAAACTGGTCTGATATTAGACACTAGGTCTGTGGCAAGTTTTAGAACAGAATAAACAGTATAGAATGTTTAACCAGTACTTTTTAAGTATTTTAAAACAGCAGCATATGATTCCTGCTGCAGTGCTAGTACAAATCAGTGATACAGTGGAATTGCTATAAGCATTTCTTTCCATACTTTTTCAAACAACCAAGTCATCATATGTGATGCACTACAAGATGTACCCAAACTATGCTTGTGCCACTTGGGAAAGCAATTTGTAGGCAGATCTAGGTTTTTGAGGCCATGTTGGAGTGGCCAGGTTACTACACTGAAATCAGCCAGATAGGACTTGACAGGTCTTTCTGGAACATAGGAAAACACAGGAAAAACTCAGCAACAAAACATTTAATCAGAGACAGTTTTTCCTACATTTTCCTAAGAATTTGGAAGACTATGTGACTCAAGGAGGATGGCAGATGAATAAAACTGGATAAAACAAGTTTATTGAGGAGTTAGGTGCTTTACACGCAGAACTAACCAGCGGATGCAGGTGCGTTCACATTTATGGTGAAACCCCAAAAGAAGGAGGAGAAGAATCTGTAAGCCCCGGTTGTAAGAATCGGTTGTAAGCCCCACAGGGCATTTACATGTGTTGTGTAGAAAAGCATAATGTTACATTATGTTATTACAACGTTTATATAATGCAGTTTATTTAAAGTGAGCCATGAAAGTCTTTAGCTTAGCAAGTGGGCATTTGAGTACAGAGCATGTTGTTTTCAGCACCATGTTCTGGACATGTTGTGGGACCTTTGCTGGCTTCATCCCCCTTATGCTCAACGTACGCACTTGCAGTACTCTAGCATCTTTTTATTCACAAATGAAGCACTGACTGGTTCCCAGCACGGGAATCTTGAAGCCCACCATTGACTGTGAAAATCACTTTGTAACAACTCTAAACAAACAGTAGACTAAGTATTTTTCTTCTTTGACATTTTTAATTCATTAGCATTGGTCTATTATTGCAGTCACTCTGCTTATTTAAAAAAAATGTCTGCAGACTCATATGCCGCCGACACTAACAGCATTACACTTGTGTATGTGTAATCCCTAAAATAATTAGGGATGTTAGAGAAGAAAGGCATTATTAGGCTCCTAAACAATTGTAAATGACAAATAATTCAGAAAAACCATATAAAACATTTAAAATGTATAGTTTTGTAATGTTGTTTTAAGTGTTTTGTAACCTTTTTATTACAAATACCATTGACAGAAGACACACACATAGAGATCACATGTAGCCCACTATATTAGATATTAATTCAGTTACTTTACAGTAGGCCAATTTCTTATTGTTTGTCTTTGGGTAATCTTGCTTCAATATGCAGAAAACCTATAATCTAATGACAAAAAAAGACATTGTCCCTTAATTACCTATTTCAAGTTTTATTGGTACAGTTTTGTTCAATGATCGCAGGAAATACAGTTAGTTTATTGACCCATCGAGGAGAAAATTCAGGTGCTATAGCTGCAGAGCAAAAGTTACAGCAAAGTCAAAAACACCACCACATTTCAAAGTTAGGTCAGGTCTGATGTCATATCCACATTATATGACAGCAGAAGGTAACAATTTATGCACTGTAAAATAAGCAATGAACAATCAAGCATACAAAAGTAGTTAAATAATATAAGGATAGTAAATAATTCATATTCCACATTTTTATTCACCTTGATAACCAGTTCTTTGATTTTATTTTATCTGCAAACAATTTTAAGTGGCTGTAGTCATACATACCCTACTGAGACCCAGCCTATTCAATTATGTCCTCTGTAGTGGACATTGGTTTTAATCTATTTATTTTGACTCATTTGAGCTACTATACTGTGTCCTGAGGTGTTCAATAGTCCAATGATACTGTCTCTCATGTGTTTGGGTGGGATGAGGGGAACTTTATTTTCATATTGAGAGAAAATGGAGACTGCACCAAAATGCACTTTTTAGTACTTGGATGGAAAGCAGATATGTGAGATTTGGTCTAAGAAGATTTAACTGTGTGGAATAGAGAGTTTGTTTAGAATAGCTTTATAAAAGGCCAAAACCTGTAAAAATACAATAAATAAAGAGATTTTGCTGGAATGTTCATGTATAACAAGTCAAACTCTGAGATTAATCCCTAACTCCTGAGGTGGTAGTCAATGCGTGTTTTTAACTTGTCCCTGCTGATAGGTGCTAATAGGATCAGATACGTTCAGTCAGTAAGATGATAGAGGAGCATTCTACAATGTAGGGTTACTTGAAAAACAAGTAGGGCTGTGACGCTTGAGGATTGCCTCTGCCCAATCTTATCGGTCTTAGGGCAGCATAAGGGCGACTGTGGTGCAGAAGGTAGAGTTGTCCACCAATCCCAGGGTTGTTGGTTCGATCCCTGGCTCCTCCGGTCCTTGAGTGAGACACTGAACCCCAACATAGCAGCTCCCCCAACGCTGTGTGATAGTGAGTGCAAATGGATGAATGAGAAACAGTGAAAAGTGCTTTGAATACCAGTAGGTAGAAAATCACTATATACGTGCAGAACATTTCCCAGGGACATATTGTAATCAAAGCAGTGTTACCTTACCATTTTCACACTACTCTGGGTCACCACAGATGGTTTATAACTACTTGTCATTGACGATGTGTCTGATAAGAAGCAACAACAGTACAAGTTGTGTTATTAGTACTTTGATCTCTTCCTATGCACCAGTTGGCTAAAATGGCCTTACTTACCAACGCCCAGATGCCAACTGATTTCACTTTAATTTGAAATGTCCAAAAAGCTGCCGATCAGGTGAGACTCATATCAGTGGTCTGGGACACATTGCCCAGACCTTATAGATTCTTGCTATCATAGAGAGGCATATTGAAAGGCATTCATGTACACATAATATTACAGAATTTGCAAAGCATTCAATGACCGTGAGTGTAAAGGTTAAACCCTACCTACTTTTACAAACTCACATACCTTAGCCCCTAAATGCATTAGAGAAGGAAAATTCTTAGAAATTCTCAATGTGACATAAACCATAACAAGGACTCATATGTGAATTGAAAAAGTTACTACAGCCTTAAAACTAAAGTGCTTGTATTTAAACCATGTCATCCTTAAGAGGACACTTTTCCAATGCACATGCTGCTAAGGGTCCTAAGTGAGAGTAAATTAAAAAACTGTTTTTATATTAATTCAAATTTGAACTATATATACAGTATGCTTATTTATTAAATGAAGATGAATTGAGAGGAATATTGATTACAGTGCCCTAATTACCATCAATTTAGCCATCTACAGAAATGCAAAAACATATAGAGTATTACTAAAGCTTTTAATAATTGTATTATTTTCTGGAATATAACCTGGGTTTTTGCCTTTAAGCATAAACCTTACTCTTAAAGTGATTTCACCATTTATGTTTTCACTGTCTAAAACTACAAAACAACTTTCAGCTAAAAAAATAGCACTAGTCTGTACTTTGCAATCCTGAGTGTTGTAAAACTGTGTTGTCCTATGCTTTCCTACGAATACTCCTCATTGAAAGTCACATTAGAAGTTTCAGAGATAAAGTCCTAAAGTCCTAATCTTAAAGAGGAATATTTTAATCCTTAGTAAAAACTGCAATATGCAACACTTTTTAAATATTTTCTAAGAACAGAAATAATTTCTATAACTTATTTTATGTGAAGAGGTGCTGTTCAGGGTGTCTGCTTCCTGAATCTGATCTGGGAGCTGGTTGCACAGGAGAGGAGTTTGATAGCTAAAGGCCCTTTGGAAATTGCGGGAACCACAAGTAGGCCTGCATCCTGACATCGAAGTGGTCCACTGGGATGATATGGTACTATGAGCTCTTCTATATATGATGGAGCCTGACCGTTAAGAGCTTTATATGTAAGAAGCAGGGTTTTACATTCTATTCTAGATTTTATGGGAAGCCAATGGATAGAAGCTAGTGAAGGTGAAATATGATCTCTCTTGCTAATTCCAGTCAGCACTCTTGCTTCAGCATTTTGGATTAATTGCAGTCTCTTTAAGGAGTTACTGGGGCATCCTGAAAGTAGGGAATTACAGTAGTCATACCTAGAAGTAACAAACGCATGGACTAGTTTTTTGACATCACTTTGAGACAGGATGCTCCTAATTTTGGCAATGTTTTATAGGTGGAAGAAGGTTGTTCTAGAGATTTGTTTTATATGTGAGTTAAAGGACAGATCCTGGTAAAAATAACTCCAAGGTTCCTTGCAGTTGTACTGGAGGCCAGAGTTATGCCATCTAAAGTAACAATATGGTTGGCCCAAAAACTATTACTTGAGTTTTGTCTGAATTTAAAATTAAAAAATGTGGGACAACCAGGCCTCTATGTCTTGTAGGCTTGAAGTTTGATTAACTGATTTTTTTCATTTGGTTCCATAGATAGATATAGCTGTGTATCATTAGCATAGCAGTGGAAATTTATGGAGTGTTTTCAAATGTTTCCTAAAGGAGACATATATAAAGTAAAAAGAGAGCCTTGTGGAACTCCATAGCTAACTTTTGTGTGCTTGGAGGTTTTGTCATTAACAAGATCAAGCTAAGATGCCTTTACTTGCACATATAGCATGTATCAGGCCACGTTTTCTGTCCAAACCTGACCTGAGTCTGAGGGTATGGTGGCCAAACCCAACCCTGACCTGACCAAGCTTGTATAGTGTTTTATCTGGAAGCAATGTAGCCACTATAGGCTCATAATTTTAGTGTTTATTAGCACTTTAAATTAAATAATAAATATGTGCCCTGGTATAGATCTCAGAATGTTGCAGGAAAAATTAAAATCTTAACCTTTTTTTGTAACTGCTCTGATCCTCTTCATTTTGTGTTATGGCAGACCGACTCAATGGTCCGAGTGCCAACCGCTACCCTGGTACGAATGATGAAAAACGCCAACACTCTTGGCATTGCTATTGAGGGGGGAGCCAATACCCAGCAGCCACTGCCACGCATAGTCGCTATGCAGGTGAGGCCAGTATAATCTTTTTTCTTACAAAACTCTACATGAAATTAACTGAAAATTATGTAGAAACATCCATTTACATGTAATTTTCTACTTTAAAAGAACAGATTAGAAGTTCAGTTTACATTTGTTTTGAACAGACAGTAATCTGCCAATTCAAATACTCCTCTCGATGTCACTGTGACGTATTTCACATTTTGTTACCATAAGTCCAAAAAGGAAATTAAAGTAAAACAATTTTATGAGCTGAAAAGCTGTAACTTCAGCTAATTAGTGAATGATTCAGAGCCTCACCCACCTCAGCAGGACCAGTTTTGAAATAATTTAAAAAGAGAAGAGACAGAAAGACAAGTGACTTCCAAGAAAAGAATGTTGCTTTGACAGGAGCATATGCCTCTCTAAAATCTGAATTTAGCAGCAGTACCTTCACATGCTATGGACACTTTTTATTTTTATTTTTATTTTTTTTAATCTTTTCGGCTTATCCCGTGAGTTCAGGGTCGCCACAGTGGAACATTGTCCGCATGTTGATTTGGCACAGTTTTTACGCCCTGATTACAACCCTCCCCAATTTCTACCGGGCTTGGACCGGCACTGCACAACTGGGGAGGGGAATGGGCTGTTAGGGGTTCAGTGTCTAACTACCAACTTCTACAGAGATTTGATTTATGTTTTTTCTTTATGTCCGGATGCATTTTTGGCAAAGCTTTTCGAAGTACTCCAAGCCCCTGTGGCTACATTCATCATAGCTGGATGATGGTTTCTCATGTAATACCACCAGAAGGCTCAAAGGTTGCACAAAGGTCACATTTGTTCAAAAGTGTTTGAATTTCCAGAGCAACCCTAAATCTTTTCTCAATAATCTGTACTGTGGCGACTTTGGCTCAGAAGGTAGAGCTGTCGTCCACCAATCCCGCAGTTGTTGGTTTGATCCCGGGCTCCACTCACATGTCGTAATGTACTTGAGCAAGACACTGAACCCCACTTAGTTGCTCCCAGCGGGTGTTGGCCAGCTGCATAGCAGATCCGCCATTTGTATGTGTGGGATTGTGAGTACGAATGGGTGAATGAGAAGCAGTGTAAAGTTCTTTGAGTACCAATTGGTAGAAAAGCACTATATAAGTGCAGACTATTTAGAGGAAGAAAGACCTACTCTCTAATATATTCTTGTACCAAGAAATATTCTTGTTAAACTGATTGACAATTCTCTAATGAAGCTTGGCACAAAGTGGTGAGTCACAACCCAATATTCCTTATCTAACAAATTTTGACACTCTCACTTGTTACCAATTAAATCTTGAAAACATGCACAGTGGTGTTACTTAAATATGTAATACAAAAAGTAATTTGCAGGCATCATACTCAAAAAGTGATTGAAAGATTTACTTGTATTTACAAAATTCAATTAAGCTGGTCTACAAAAACTGAAAATATTATTTTTGTAGATTTGCTAGTTAAATTAGGTTCAGGCAAATAAAAATTACTGTATTTAGGAAAATTCTAATCTCCTTCTATCCTATTGTCCCTTTTGCCAGAAAGGAGGCTCAGCTCATAATTGTGGCCAGCTGAAGGTTGGTCAGGTCATCATGGAGGTCAATGGCATTTCCCTGAGAGGTCAGAAGCACAAGGAGGTCACCCGTATCATTGCAGAGGCCTTCAAGATCAAAGAGAAGGACTACATTGACTTTATAGTGATTGAGCCAGAACTCTAATACAAATATGTTTTACCAAATGTTGCTTAGTTTAAGAAGACACTGTTTTACTGCTTTAAGGGCATTGTGTTCATTCTCTTGATAATCAAGGCCCACATTTTATTTCAGGGAAACATTAGTGGAAATATGTGTTGGGCATATTTTAACCCAGAAGAGGACATTAAATTAATATTTGCAAATAAAGTCATACCTGGGTCAAAATCTTTATACAGGGCTTAGCTAATGTGTGGTGGCAGGATCATGTTGTGGGGATGCTTTTCTTTAGCAGGGATAGGGAAGCTGGTCAGAGTTGATGAGAACATCATACCCATTTTGTACAGCTAAAAACGTTTTTTTTTTCACAGCCCTATCCTGTATTCTGTCACTAGTGGTGTTCTACAAGGCTCTGTCCTTGGCCCTCTCTTGTTTTTAATTTGTCTCCTCCCCCTTGGCCATATTTCAGGCAATTTGGTATTACCTTTCACTGCAGTGCAGATGATACACGACTTTATATATCCACTAAGCCTCACCTGTCCCACCAAGTGTTGTCAGAAATAAAATTGTGGTTTACTTCCTATAGCTGCAATAGTAACAAAACTGAGGTTCTCCTGCACCAATTCCACCCTCTTTAGACTTTCTTCTTTCCCATTGATGGGCTCCTTCCCCCAAGATTTGGAGCTTGGGTGTTCTCTTTGATAGCACCTTATCTCACCTTATCACTAACACCACAAAACATGTTACTTCCATCTTCATAACATTGCTCGCCTGTATCCTGTTCTTACCCTGCATAACACTTCTGTCCTTATCCTCTCTCTAGTCACTTCCTGTCTTTACTGCTGTATTGTTCTTTTATCTGGTATTCCATACAAGCTTCTCCATAAACTCAAACTGGTTCAGACTTCCACCATAGATGTCAGCCCAACTCCTCAACAGCTTCCCATCAAATATCATATCGACTTCCTCCTCCTTACTTTTAAAAACCCTTTAAAACCCTGCACCACCTTACCTTTCAGATCTCTTAGAATCATATACCCCTTTCTGTACTCTTCGTTCATCCACTATGGGTTGTTTCTCCACATCCACTGCACATTTAACTACAATGGACTCTAGGGCATTTAGTCCCACTGCCCCCCGTCTTTGGAACTGTCTCCCTGACAATAATTGTAACACTTATTATTTATCCCTGTTCAAATCACAACTTAAAACTCATCTGTTTATGTCTTATTCTTTGTGATTTCCCACTCTCATCAAATTATCCTTTAAGGTAATTTCATCACTTGATAGTTTGTTCTTATGCTTTGTTTTGTGTGTTATTGATTGTTGCTTAATAAATAAAAACTATTAGTTTCAGGTTTATAGTTCAATAATTTTTTAATCAAGCTAATAGTGTATGCACATTCACATGCACATTAGCACAATTGTTATCTAATCCGAAATTATTTCAAATTCATTTTTAAATAATCCAAGGGCAATGCATGCTTTTGCATATTTATAATTTGTAAAAATTTTACAATAACTTTATATGTTGCTTCTGAAGATGAAAGAATATGGAGCTAATTTGATAAAATCAATAATTGTATCTGTATTTTATAATATACAAATTTAGATGCATTGTAAATTAAATTTGTACTTTATTTGTACTATATTTGAGTGTTTTTGCAAAATAACATTCGTACATTTTTGTGCACAAAGACACTCTTTCAAGTATAAATTTTGTTCTGAAAATAATTTTGCACTTCCCTGCCATGAGTAGGGGGGGAAAACATCCACAGGCTAAGCCAATCACATTGCTGTTCTTCCAGCCAATCGGTTTAATATAATCTAGGTGGAGCTAACATGCTAGCAGGGCCTCCAGGGAACCTCCTGGCTAATGTGCAGTTGAGTTCATATTTCATAAACTAACAAACATTTTAGTCAAGTATGGAATAAACATGGGTATTTAGTTTATTTCATGTCAATCTATGTTTATTGTGCCTTAAGCATGATAGCATTAGCCACACGTGTTGGAGGAGGCCTACATTAGTTTCTATTTTAAATAAATAAAGTAATAGATTTATGAATGGGTCATAAGTGGCTCAGCTGATGACAGTGTCACTGCCTCAGGTTCGCCTTGATAGTCAGGCAGATGCAGGTGAGGTTGGATATGGCTACAGTGGACATAGTTCTCTGTTTTCTCTTTAAACATGAACGGATGTTAAAGGACCTGAGCCACCTCAAAAAAATCGAGGCGGCTCTGGCCAGATTTAGTGTTCTTACCCCAGTTCAGTTGTCAGTAAATACCCCCAGGTATTCATAATCCTCCACTACTTCCACACTGTGACCCTGAATAGAAACTGGAGCCACTAGTGCCTTAGCCCTCCTCAGTTCCACAACCAGTTCCTTTATCTTTGCCGCATAAGCTGCAGATGGTTCTGCTCCATTTTGACAAAGCACAGCACCAAATTCAGACTCCTGGATAACGGAGTCACCCGTTAACATCTGAAGGCGGCATGACTCTGGCCAGCAGCTGAAGTCTTTGGTATAAAAGGTAAAGAGGAAGAGAGGACTGTCCCTTGTGGGGCCCCAGTATCATTCACCACTTCTTCTGACATGCTGTGCTGCAGATGTACATACTGTGGTCTGCCAGTCAGTAAGGCAAGATAGCCTTAAAAAGTTTACCGATAAATATGTATAAAAATGGCAGCAAACAGAGCAGAATTTAGTTTTTGCACATGGTATTGATTGTTAGCAGCTCTCACCTGCATAAGAACACTTGTCATGCCCTGGACTTCATTTCCTTTTAATTTCTTCCACTTCCTGTTCCCATTCCGCATTCTGGCAACTTCACACACTTCATTTAGTTCTAATAGTTTTCACCTGTTTCCCTAGTCCATTTAAACCCACGGCAAGCATCACTTCCTGCCAGAGTCTTTCTGTTCATTCCCTTGAGTGAATGCTCAACCTGACTCTTGTGAGTTGGACTTGGTTTGGTCTGCCTGTGTATATTTGGTCTGAGGTTGTTTCATTGTGTTTTCTATCACTCTGTTGTTTGCACTTTTAGTTAAATTGGTTATGCCCATTTATGATCTGCTTTCTATGTGCCCACTCCTTGGTTATTTATTTATATATAGGGTCCAGATCCACTCGATCCTACTCCAGTTTTGTTAATCTCTCAGTTGTTGGGATTAGTTACTTCATCCCTTCTGTAGTAATTCTTAGTTACCCATTTCCATTGTTTGCATTCTTTAATAAAACTTTTATTTATCACACTTCTCTCTGTTTCTTACTTGGGTTCACCCTCATACAATATAGCTGGACAACCCTGAAACAAATCTATGAGAGTTATACAGAAAGCTTTTCCTTTTTATTGTTGGATCAAAAGTATAAGTACAGGTATTTATACAGTTTATTGTTTGCATCAGTAGAGGTGGTCATAATGTTATGCCAGATATACTCTTAGTGCCCATTAGATACAAATACTTTGTAAAAGTTTGGAGGCCATTTGGTAGTAGCCATTCAAATAATATTTATTAGTTTTTTTCCTCTGACCACTGGCCTTATAAAAGGTATGATAAAGCTTATTTCAAGAAGTTTAGTTTGTTAAATGTGAACACACCTGCACATTAGGGAGGTTGCCTTGCGGTTCTGCTAGCATTTCAGCTCCATTTTGTTTATATTAAACAGTCAGAGTTCAAAAGTCACAACTCTATGATTGGCTGGAGGAACAGCAATGTGAATGGCTGATACGCGTATGGATTTTTCTGCAAAACAAGACCTTGTGCTGACAGGATTTGTATCCACAGGATGAGATCCACAGATGATCAACTCGAGATCCAGAAATGTGTAAATTAAGAGTTGTAGTTGGAAAACAAGATTTGTGACTGAATTACTTTGTGCAAAATCACATTTGTACATTTTTGTGCACAAAAATTCAGGTACAAGTTTGATTTACACTACAATTACATTTGTAAATCATAAAATACACATACTTCCCCACACATGAGAAGACGATGTGTGAGAAGATTTATATCCATAGGATGAGATCTGCAAATGGAGAACTCGAGATCCACACATGTATATATCAGGATTTGTACTAGCAAAACAAGATTTCTTTACTTTAAACAGTGTCTTTGTACAAAAAAATGTACAAATGTGATTTTGCGTAGATACTTAAATACAAGTACAAATTTTTATTATAATGCATCTAAATGTGTAAATCCTAAAATACATATACAAATGTTTATTTTTACCAAATTAGCTGCATAAAAGAACCAGCTAAATTAGTGCAATGCACAGATCTGTGGAAGGCTACAAATATTTTCTGCTGAACTGCACGTTCCAAGAGCATAGAGGCCTCTATAATTCTCAAATTAAAGAAGGCACAACCAACACCAAGTACAGAGAGATCCTCAATACAAACCTGTTCCTCAGTGCTCAGGACCTCAGAGTGGGCCAAAGCTTCAACTTCCAACATTACAGTGATCCTAAGCACACAGCCAAGACTGTGTGAATGTTAATTAGCTCACAAAAAGCCATCAGACACAGTAAATAAAATTTATTTTTAACGCACCTTTCACAGACAAAATCACATTGTTTTAACAAAATTTAAAAAAGAGAAAATATTACAGACAATAAAACTTCAAATATAAATTACAACACAACTACAACAAAGATGCAACCATAAGAGCCCAGTCAGCTAAAAACTTGTCTTCAGTTGCTTTATTATTATTAATTATTATACATAATTATATTGTTGTTGTTAAGAATCAGCGGAATAAGCAAACTGCAGAGTCAGGGGCAATGCTTTCTACAGTCTGGGAGCCACAGACTGAAAAGAAAGATCCCCTAGAGTTTTAAAATGGGTTTTAGGGACCACGAGCAGATTTCGACCTGATGACCTCAATGCTCTCGAGGAGCCATAAGGGGTCAACAGGTCAGAAACAAACTCAGGAGCATTTTAAAAAGTTTAAAAAAAAAAAAGGTTTAAAAAGTTTTAAAAGTTTGGTGCTCACTTATGGAGCACCAAACTTTTAAAATCAATTCTAAATTTGATCGGTAACCAGTGAAGAGAATATAAAACCGATGTGATGTCTACTGGTTCCAGTTAAAAGCCTCGCTGCGGAGTTCTGAACAATCTGAAGACGTTTTATAACCTGTTTGTTAAGACAACTGAAGAGTGAGTTACAATAGTCCAAACGAGATGAGATAAAAGCATGTATGGTCATCTCTAAATTTACATTGGACAACATTTTCCTCATTTTAGAAATATTCTGTAAGTGATAGAACAATTTTTGACCATCTGTCCTGAATGTTGATCTAAGGAAATGGATTGATCAAATATAACATTGAGGTTCCTGAGGCTTGACTGAACAGAGGAGCCCAAAGAACCAAGATGTTGCCTGATGTGTGGAATTTTCTTATCTGGGGCAATGATCAAAGTTTCTGTCTTTTTTGGATTTAATTGAAGTCCATCTACTCCCCAGTACAAGACAAACTTTCCAACAAGCGAGACAACAAGTGAAACTCAGACTCCCTGAAAGAACAATATAACTGATTATCATCAGCATATAAGTGATAAGACACATGCTTAAAACACTGAATTATCTGAGCAATATACAATAAAAACAGAATACAATAAAAACAGCAAGGGACCTAAAACTGATCCCTGTGGTACTCCACATGAAAGAGGCATAGTGACATGATCTGGTTTATCGCAACAGAAAAAGTTCTGTCAGTAAGATATGACGAAAACCACTGAAGTACAGACCCAGACAAACCAATAACATTTTGGAGACAGTTTAGCAAAATTTTATGGTCAACTGTATCAAACGCTGTATCAAATTGCTGTCTCTGTTGAGTGCATTTTGCGGAAAACTGATTGAAACTGATCTTGAAACAAGATTTGATGATGATGCAGATACTTGGAAAGTTATTGGGCTACTACTTTTTCTAAAATTTGAAATTTGACATGAAATGCAGTTCAGATATGGGCCTGTAGGTTATAGGGTCAGACGGATCCAGGTTTGGATTTTTAAGAATGTGGTTCACTAAAGCTTGTTTAAAAAAGGAGGGGACCATACTAGTAGAAAGAGACAAGTTTATCATATTTACCAGCCAAGGACCAAGCGAATCAGTACCGTTTAACTGTAAAGTCGTTGGAACAATGTCAATAGGGCTAGAAGAAGGTTTCATCTTTTTCAATAAAACCTTAATGTCCTGTAGGCTGAGAGGAGAAAAACAGTACCAAGAGAAGAGAAGAGAAGCTCTAGTATAAGTGTGCGAGGAAGGAGAAATACTGTACCTGATGTCCTGCACTTTACAGACAAAGAAATTTAAAAATTTGTTAGAGTCAGCTGATGACTATACAGACACTTGTGGAGCTGGGGGCGAGACAATATTTTTAATGTAATCAAATAGGACTTTAGAGGACTGAGATGTGATCAGCTCCTCAAGGTGGAATCTGTACTTCAAGTTTAGAGGTTTTCCACAAACTGTCTACTTTACGACAATTTCTCCTAAGACTAAAGATTCTTTGATTTAGCCAAGGACAATGTTTTTGAGGAGAAATAAGACTATGTTTAAGTGGTGCCACATTATTTAAAACAGACACAATGATTATTAAATGACTGAACTAATGACTCAGCATTAGTACATTCATTAAAAGAACTTGGATCAAATAAAAAACTAAACTTATCAACAGCAGCTTGATTTATAATACATTGTTGAGTGATCACCTTAAATGGAGGGGACTACATATAAAAGGACAAATTAAACAAAATACAAATGTGGTCACTCACTTGAATATCGTTTATAGATATTTGATCCACACACAGTCCCAAACTGAAAACCAAGTCCAATGTATGGCCTTTTGTGTGTGTGTGATCAGAGACATGCTGTGTGAAGTTAAAGGACTCGGTCAAAGATATTAATTCTAACGCCTTGTTGAAGGAAGCGTCATCAATGTGGATGTTAAAATCACTATCAACTATCAACAAAGTATCCAATTTGATAATAGTGGATAACAACTCTGCAAACTCATCGAAAAACAAGATTAAAACACAATAAAAAGACTTTGTAGTTAGACATTTGGTGTTCAAACAAGCTGAAGGAGTCCTAACTCAATTGCCTACAGGAGAAATAGTCACGGTGTACAATGGCAAGTCCTCCTCCATGACCTGTTTTACGGGCTGTACCAAACACGGAGCAGTCCGGAGGACGGAGTTCATTCAGTTGGACGACTCACGCTGCCAGGTCCTCGGTCAGGCACCTAAAGTCTAAACGTTTCTTGATAAAAACATCATTCAGTATAAAAGCCTTATTAGCTGTAGAGCGAGCGTTCAACAACCCGAATCAGGTTTGCGCCAACTCCAGCTGACTGAAGTTTATGGGCTGTAACTTTCCCCACACAGAGGCACGGAACGCAGAACCCGCTCCCGTGGCCCCGCTGTCTGAGCCTGTCGAGTTGGAAAAGCTCGGCTGTAGTGTAGATTCTACAGAGGTGATGTGGCTACAACTGGACAATGTATCGATGCGTTGACTGAAACCTGCCGTAGGCACCGCTCTACCTGTTCCGGTCCGGTCCAACTCGGGGTAAACAAAGATGCCCGGTATCACCTCAACCTCGTTTGGACACCCGCTCTGGAGCCTCACTTTTTCCTCCTGCCATGGCCCTTAGACAGCAGAAGGTACTCTGGTGATATCAACAAGCACTCAAAGACCTGGGGGAAAAATGGTTTGTACCTGGTCCAGGTAACATAGTCCTCCATAAGCTCTTTGATGTGAAACAACGTGTGCCGATCATAGTTAATAGCAGGCGACACAATTGTTAGCTGACAGGGTGTCATGGCAAAAATGACCATATCTGGTCTTAGACACCTCAAGTGTCATCAGTAAAGAAGCTTCAACATCCAGGATGTCTTTTAGGGTTTTATTATCTTATATACATCACACATTAGTTTTATAACTTTCTGTTGCTGGGCAGAACATTCTTCATCCTCAGGCTACTGCCCCCAGCCCTTTTCTCCTTTTATGGAAACCTTTTCCCTTTTCAGCACTTTGGTAAGCACCTGTGAGCATGGAGTGACTCTGGGTCAGAGTCGGTGTGGGATGGTCTGCTGTTAGACAATAACTGACCTTGGAGCAGTTCTACAAACACTTCAAGACAAAACATAAGTATGAAACAAAGTTTTCAACAACATACAATCTTTTAAACATTCTTCAAAAGTACACTGAGTACAAGTTGCTATTATAACTAGGTAAAATGCTAAGAGTAAAATGTAATCATTTAATCATACTTGATTTTCCATCACAATTCCCTCCTTTTGATTACATTTTAATCACAGGACACACAACTTAAGTCATCAGATGCACAAATTCATAGAGATTCAATATACATCCTAATTTTTGTAACATAGGCATCACTGGGATACAGAGCTAGGCAGAGACTAGAAAGTATCATATAGCATATTTACACATAGTGATCTTCATCACTAGAATCTGTGTACAGGTCAACATCTGGTTGTAAAAGACAAACTAAATTCTTTGCAGATGTTATATCATATATATTGCAAGCACAGTTGTAGAAGTAAGCAAAGACAATATAGCAATATAGCAGTATATATAGCACATATACCAGTATTTATACCACAGATTCATACAAATTCCTCCCTAATCTAAAACCCTCCAGGGCTCTGGTGACACTTCCATCAGGTGCAGTATTATTAGGAATGAAAGTACAACATGAGTCTCCAAACATCACACAAACACTTTCTTTCTCAGCAATGAGCAGGTCTAGGTCCATCCTGTTCTGCCGGCTGCTCCGCCAGGCGTTCTATAGCATCAGAGTGGTGGTGAATATAATATATGGAATTCATCCAATCAACATTTTTATTAATGGCAAAAAGAAGACTCAAATCCTGTAGCTATTTGGTTTCTAATTTTCCATCAAATTATCTTTTATAGGCACTGGATTTCCTTCCTGGAGAGGGGGTAGATGTCAGGTTTGATTCCTACCTTCGATTCCAAACATAACCTGTGTACACGTTCCTGTCCAGTTCTGGGATAGAGTCTGTTGTGGTTCTCCTTTGCAGATTCACCACGTCTTTCAAAGCATGTGTTTTACTTGACCAGTGTACTGTGGCACAAGGAGTCTCATTCTGTCTTCCTTGGTGTTGTTCTCACTGTTGCTTTCCTTCTTCGTGGCTTGGGGAGTCAGAGTGCGGGCACGCCCAATCACACTCGTCCTCTTTGTCACCAGAAGTGTGCGTAAATTAGTAACTGTTCTCCTCCGACTGGCTCCCTCGATGCTTCTGCCCTCCAGTGAGCGTCCTGCAAAGCCGGGGAGAGGTCGTCCACAGGCTTTGGCCCCTTCCTTCAGTAGGTGGCGTGTATCCACGTCTTTCACTGTTTTGTTGTTGCGTGCATCATTTGGAAGGGTCTATTTCACCTCCTAGAAATCCTTTAGTTGGAATAGTTGCTAATGTATTTGAAACAAAGCAGAAAACAAGGTCTGGCAATACTGCAACATGTAATTTTCTCAAATTTGGAGATTTTATTATTTTTTCCCTTATCCCCATGTTCATTAAAACAACCAAGGAAGGAGACTCTCTTCGTACCAATTTTGTTTTGAGTACGCCAGTCTTAACAACACAATATCTCTTATTTCAATTGGCCATCAACTCAATGAAATCAATCATCACATGGTCAAATGGTTTATCAGATGGAAGATGTGCTCCCTGTGGTTTTAGTAATGTAGAGCAAGATTGACAATGTTTCTATGCATATGATACACACCCCTTTGTAAACCATTGTTGCTGTAACAAATCATCATTCCCCCCTTTTGACACATGGTTTAACCTGTGTATCAACTTTATCAGTGTTTAAGAAAACTTTTGGAACTTTTGGAATTTGCAACCCCCTTTTTTCCCCTGATTTTCTCAGAGATAGAAAATTGTTGCACAGCAGTAAATGACGATAAAATGTCTGAAACGTGTGTGTGTGTGTGTGTGAGATACTTCCTTTTGGGCAGCTTCCTTAGATTCAGCAACCACCTTTGTCTTTCCTGCTGAAACTAAGTCAGTGTTGTTACACAAACATTTATATCAAGCTATGCAGCAACATTATTATGTAAAAAAAAAAAAAAAGATTGTTATCAGATTCCTTGAACTCTGTTTGTCCAGAGTGTTCCAGATTCATGATTTGAATCCATTGTTTTAAGTATGACGCCAAGAAACTCATAATTTGTTTCTTGGTTAAAGAGATGAGAATGGATTATTCGGTTATGCCCTCAGCTGTGATCACATGACCTAAATAAGTTACTTTAAGGCAAATTGTAATGTAAACAGACTGATTTTATGTCAGTTTTCTGCTAAATGTTTGAGTAGGTTACACCTTATATGGCATGAAGGCTTTCTCAGACAGGCTGCAGATTATAAAATCATCAATGACCAGCAGCAGAGCTGATCCTCCTCGTAAATACAATGTCTCGAGATTTCAGCTGATGGAAAACACTTGGACTTCCTAAAAACTCAATTAATGAAACAAATCTCATCGAGGAGAAAACAAACAAGTCTGCAAACAGAATGGCAGTGGGATCAGGCAAGATATCTTTCACTTAGATCTTTGACTTAGATTTTTGCTTGCCTTGTACCTCACTTGTAAGTCACTTTCGATAAAAGCTTCTGCTAAATAACTAAATGTAAATGTAAATGTTCACGGCTCTGGCATTTTCTCCTGACTGAGTGTCAGGTTAAAGACGTGCTGTAGAAAAACACTACGCTGCTCAGCACAGACCTTCAGGACTCTGGGGTTGATACCGTCAGGTCCCACATCCTTGTTCTGATTCAGCTTCTACCGCTGCTGCTTTACCTGGCTGCTGGAAACACACAGGTGGTTGAGGGGGGTGGACATGTTGGTGGAGAGGGCGGTAGGTGAGTCTGACAATGTGTGGGCACTCTGTCAGAAAATATTGTATCCAGTATATCCAGTTGCAGAGCAGTGGGCTCAGGCATAACTGTTTTGTGGTTTGTTCCTTACATAAGAGTTCTGTCTGTCCAGGTGATTCAGAGTAGTGTGGAGAGCCAGGGACATAGCATCCTCTGTGGACCTGTTTGCTCTGTATGCAAACTGATATGGAGTCTTTAATGTATCTTTGAAAACAGTCCATTACTATTGGAGTGAGAGCCTAAACATAAGAACATGGTTCCTATTCATCTTAGAAAATCTTAGGATCTTAGGAAAACAGCTAAAAACCATTATGGTTTCTGTGGTCCAAACAAACAAAAAGGTAACTCCTTTCTTTTTGCTACCTGGCTCCACATGTGAAGGTCTCCTCTTTGTTCTTCCCTTGTTCTCCCTTTCTGCGGGTAAGCCTGGCTTGAGGGCTGTATGTTTCCAGGTTGCAGTCATTATCTATAATCTTCTATGGTCTTGATCTCACTATGTTAAGTGTTTTCAGATTATTTGTGATTTTGTGCTTTATACATAAATGAAGCTGAACCAAATTTGTATTTTTCCAAAAGCCATAATTTGCTGTGAAACCACTTTATTATTTACACACATCCTGCAATATTAATATTCAGAGGATACAGAAGACTTCTCTTTTTACACACAGGGTTACTAATTACAGAAATCACATATTATGGTCAAACACAGAGAAGCAAAAGGAAATGCTGGTAAAAAATACACCACTAAGATAACTGCTGAGTAATAAAATGCACAATAGACAATCCAACAATTAATATTTACTTTTTAAATGCTTAAGCAATAGCATCTGACTAGCCATACATTGGCATTTTTAAACTCAAACACATCTATGTAAAATAAATAATTTGGTTGCAAGAAAATTGCACTGTTTGCAATTTACTGGTTTTCTGCTTAAATTTGATCTCCACGAAAGTTACAAAATCTACAAAATTTAAAAACCACAATATATCTAAACTGATAAAACACAGTAATGGTTTGCTAAAAAGCAAATAAATACAATGACAATGGAGGTGTAGTTTAGAACTACCTTGACATAAAAACACAAACAAAAAGAGATCTCTGATCAAGAGTTGATTTGAATGTAGGGTTACAGATTATTCTCAAAGATATTCATCAATCCATCGTTACACATATTGTTTTATAAATGGAGATTTGGTACTTATGTTACTCTACTATAGAAGTGGGTGCCCATCTAAAACCACTGAAAAGGTATAACACATAATGCTCAATGAGGTAAAAAAAGAACTCTAGAAAACCAGCTAAGGACTCAAATGACTCATTGGAGTTGGTTAACATCTCTGTTCACTTTTGTTCTTCTTTTTCTAATCAAGAAAACTCCAGTTTACATGATTAGGCGTTCAGGTTCATTAAAAGGGAGTTTTTCCTCTCCAGTGCCACCTACTAGGGCTTGACCATAGCTGATTTGTTAAGTTTCAGTTAAGATGTTGAGATGAAGCTTGAATGCTCCAAATTTCCTCCTGAAAAATAATTCACAGCTACATGAATTGCTTGCTTGATGTTATTGCTGCCATGGTGGTTCACCCAGATATTTAAACAGTGTTACCATAAATTTTACCATGATCACTTTGTATGTTCAGTGGGTGTGTTCAATAATGACATGAACAATCCTTTCTGTTCAGCTCAGATCACATTTTATGACCAATTTATGTAGAAAAAACGGAAATTGCAAACAGTGCTATTATTTTTCTTGCAACTATATATAAAAGAAATTACATAATTTGTATGTTCTAATCAAATAAAATAAGAAATGATGTTATAGGAGTTCATAGTGTTAGTGCTATATAAGGACTGAAGAAGGAGCATTAGATGAGCTTCCGAGCTTGTCAGCTTTTCTTTATCCAAGTCTTTCAGGGCTTTTAGAAGCCAAGACAGTGTGAAGATTTCAGTTGATCCTGAAAAACATCAGACGATATGTGATCACATTCAGTATAATGATTAGAGTGACTAAAGGGAAGTATTGTAAGTACATTGTAATAATCCACTTATATCTATCTATTTAAAAATGCCTCATTTTACAGGGTTTTGTGGGTCAACTTACAGTAGTATGGAAAAATACAAAACATTGTTCTTCCATTCATTTCAAGTTAATTACAGTTTTAAGTGTTTGATCATTATCAAGTTATTTGCTAAGAACAGTATTAGGCTGTAAGATCCTATTGGGCAGATTTTCCCCAACCCACTATGTTTAGGAATCACATACTAAAGATTTACATTCAATCACAATGTTTAGTATCAATAAATTAACTAGTGTATTCTAATATATCTAATATATATACTGTAGTAGCAAGGTCAAGGTTGTGTATGTAGGATTCTGGGTGGTGAGTAGAGCTTGTGTTTCATCCCAGATTTGTAATTAAAGACTTGTTATAAAGACCCCACAGTTTTTTTTTTCATTTGTTTCCTTATTAGACTTCCCAATACTGTGTTGAACTGAACATAATATTGACTCTTTCATAATGTGTTTAAGCTACCATCAGGAAAACAATTCTGCTAAGAGGAACCCACTACTCTCCAAAAAGAACATTGCAGCCACAGTTTGCTTAAGGCCATGTGGATAAACCAGGAGGCTGTTGAAAGAATGTTCTGTGGATAGATGAGACCAAAATTGGTACTTATTGGTTGCTTTACATTTGGTGAGAACCAAACAATGCATTTCAGCATACAAACCTTATTCTAAATAGTAAATGTTCTAAAGGGCTTAACATGTTGCTTCTCATTTACCTATTCACACACACTCTCACAATCATGCAAGGTGCTCACACCTGACCCAACAGGAGCAAGTTGGGGTTAGGTGTCTTGCCCAAGGACACTTCAACACATAGCCAGACCATGTGGACAACTGCCATACAAACTGAGCTACCCCTGATCTAGCCCATGAAATTCAGCAAGTTTTTGTCAGTATTATGATATGAGTCTGCTTTGCTGCCTCTTGATCAGAACAGTTTGCCATCATTGATGAACTTAAGAATTCTATATTCCAATTGTGGGAGGGAGGCCTTGTGACTCAGTGGTAGAGCATTAGGTTTGAATCCCACCCCACCAGGTGTGACCCAGCCCAGCCACCAAAGGCAATCCTGGTGCCAGTCCCAAGTCAGGACAAAAATTAGGGGTGTTGCGACTCGTGTAAAAACACATTAGCCAAATTAACGTGCAGAACGGGTTCCACTGTGGCAACCCCTGAAGGAACAAGCTGAAAGCTGTTGTTGATCCGTACAGAAATGGAGAAAATTCTAAATTTTCTGAAAATTTCAAACATCCTTTTGGGTAATTTCATTTTTATCGGTAGCTGGATTTAAAAACAGCAGCAAAAATGAGAATTCAGGTAAGTTTTGCGTTATTTCAAAGACGCTGAACAACAAATACAGTACATGCAAAGTCCAAGAGTTCAGTGACAATATTCTTTAGGACAGCGTTTGAGTATCAGTGTAAGTCGCTGACTTAAAGTACTGTTGTGATCGGTTTTAGAAAGGTAAGACGCTGGGTGTGGGGGTTGAAATGGGGAAACACACAGGATTCACACATATGGGCATATTAAGTATTTACTTCCAAATAACTTTTTAGTCTGCATGCGACTCCTCTGCATGCTCTGGTGGGGCACTGGAGTCCAAGAAGTCTGGGTGCTGTAGTTCCTGTAGGTATTTACATGGGGTGAGAATATGGGTGGAACCTATGAGAGACAATAATAGAAAACTCAGTAAGTACTGAATCCTAGGTGCGACCTTTACGGTTAACTAATCACATAGGTGTCACATAGGTCTCACTAAAATGTAAAAAAAAATCCCAAAAATTGACTGTTCTTTGCAATGAATCAAAGACCTTGTGAATCAGACCCTTCTTGAGAATTAATTTTTATGATACATTTTTAAAAGCAATCCCCTTTTATGTAACCAAATCTTTAAATAGAGCTGAAATATTTTGGCTTTTAACTACTATTATGGAAAGTACCTTAAAATAAAGCTGGATCCTAATATAATGCAACCTAATACCATCTTACTGTATGTTAGCTTATTTGTTTATATATATATATATATATATATATATATATATATATATATATATATATATATATATATATATATCTTTACAGCTGTTTATAGCATGGTGATGCTAGCAGGTATAGGCACTTTATGTGGTGAGTAATGTAAGATGTACTGTAATATGGTAAAGAGATACTTTAAGTAATATTGAACAGCTCTCACCAATTATGGCCTCCCACTTGCCATTGGCCTGGGTGACCTCATACACACAGCGCATCTCACTGTGTGTCATCCCTCCAATAATAAAGACAATGATCCTGGGCCCCGTCTTCATCTCTGTGGGGCCCCTGTTCTTGTGCCAGTTACCATAGCGAGCACTGCATTATAAAAAAATTGAGATGCTTTTAGTTGTGAACTGGCATAATATAAATAAACTGGAATTGAAATTTAAATGGATTTATAGCACAAGCTTGAAGACACTGCACAGATAGCCTTTTTTCTTTTATGCCAACATAAAGAACAAATGTTTTTTAACTTAAAATAATAATGGCTAAAACACTTCTTATTTTACATTGATTAATTTACTTAATTCTTTTGACGTGAATGTTAATTGACATGTAGGGATAGTGCATTAAAAAGACTCACCTTGATGGCGCACTTGCTTTAGCAGATGCTTGTCGCTGGGAAATATATGGGTATTGCTTGGGTTCAAGTTTGTCCTCGATGGCATCCTGTGGGAAGAAGTAAATCACAACGTTTTGCAATCTTATCAAAATTACTATATAAAGACCTATTCAGATAAAATTAACATTACAGGAAATAGGAACATTGTAAGAGATAGAATCACTGTACCCTTTGGTAAATTTATTAATTGTTCTTTGAGAAGTTATCGTTTATGTTCTGAAAAAGACAGGGATTTGACAGGACTAGTGCATATGGGGAATGGTTTGCACTTACATAGCGCTTTTCTATCTATTGGCACTCACAGCACTTCACACTGCTTCTTATTCATCCATTCACACTCACAATCAAACACACACACATTGATGGGAGAGCTGCTATGCAGCTGGCCAAAGCTCACTGGGACCAGCTAAGTTGGACTTCAGTGTCTTGCTCAATGACATTTGAACATGTGACCAGAGGAGCTTGGGATTGAACCAACAACTGCAAGATTGGGGGATAACTGCTCTACCTTCCTGCGCCACAGTCGCATACCAATATCAATATCAGTACCCAAGTAACTACAACAGCACATATTCTTAACCTGTTAAGATTAACACAGCTTTTTTCCTTTTTACACAAGTCAACTTCATTCTTATATCTGCTAAACAGAGCTAGAGTAAGAACTCTAGCTCTCTCTGTCACCCTCTCTCCCAATCCTGGCCCTGCTCTCTCTCTCTCTCTCTCTCTCTCTCTCTCTCTCTCTCCCAGCTCTTGTTTCTGACAACACTCTCTTGCTCTCTCTCCCCCTCCAACTGCCCTAGCTGCCAGTCACACTTTATTTGTTAAGTTACCCTGTGTACCAAAAGGTTCCTAAGCAACTAAACTGCAAAGGTAAATTAATTTTGCAGGGAACATATTGGAACAGATGTTTGATTTATCGCACAATGCAACTTGTTTTGGAAATGAATAAAGCGCTTTTCCTACAGACATGTAATTGGGAGCATATGGCAGCAGTAGAGAGGTGTGCTGATAGTCCATAGCTAGAAAATCAAGTTCAACTAAATTGTGCGAGGAGGCACTTTATAATTTTTGCTACTTAGCCATAACCAGCAATCGTTGTAATGTAATTTTCATAATTTATTTAATTAGTTTTTTTGGCTTGTCCTGTACTTGTAACCAAACTAATGTTAGTTTTTATAGTAATTTTTTTTTATCTTTCATGTATTGTGCACCTAATTACTGTGCATGGTTTTGGTGTCAGATTAGCAGGAGTAACTCCACTGCAGCCTCTCTCATCTCCACATTGACCATAGTGAATTTTCCATGTAATGATAAATGATTTATAAAACAAACTGGGTATACAATTATTTTCCCTATAACCTTATAAGTGCCTCTCTTTAACTGAAGTGGTCATGTCATGCCCCCTCTAAAACTGCAAGCCTGACCTTAACATGTGAGAAATTTCAATTTAGCAGTTTATCCAAACTTAGTTTGTAAATTTTATCTGACATTTTCAGCTTTGTGAGATCTGCGCTTTGTCACTGGTGATCTTGAAAAACGATTCTCTTACTACTTTTTATAAAAGTGAGGAGAAAGAATTGGTTTCAGAGGAGATAGAGAGAGATGATTGCAATAAGTTTATCCCTTATTTCTTAATATTCCCATAAAAATGTGTAGTTTTGTGGCCAACAAAAGACAGAAACTCACATAGTGACCTGTAAAAATCTAATTTTCAAAAATTCACACAGTTCATGTCATGAACTCTTTTTTTCTCTCTCTTTTTCTCTGCTTCGTTTCCTCCCCAAGTCTGTCTGCTACGATTAAATGATTATTTAAACAGAAACTACTATGTGTCCAACATTTAAATTAGTGTTGTTTAATAATCTTAATCCTAGATTAATCATGAAAAATTATTTGAATTTTTTCATAAAGAATGATCATTGGTTAATAAACTACCGGCACAACCTTCTGTCTGTGTTGTATAGTTTCAATTAATATATAAATCCTAGCCAGTCCCAGTGTTGAATATATTTAATCATACCAGGCTTATTGTAAAAGTGTGTAAAAGTGCAAATCAATTTAAAATTTGATCAAGAGTTACTGCTTGTAATAGTTAATAAGAATTTTTTATTAATGGAATCAATTAAGTGTAGAAGCCTACCTTCCCCACCTCATATTATGTTTGTTACAGTAGCTCCTGTTTACAGCACAAACTGTGAGGCTGGTAATCAAGGCTAATGATAAAGACTTTCCCACCTTAAGAATGGAGAGAGTACTTTCCAACTTTTTTCCTACAGTCTCAAGGACTTAAAAGATATGGGAAACAAAAGCATAAGTGACAAAAACTTGCTAATTAGACTCCTGACTTGAAGGTTGATTTGGATTGACTCATTCCTTTGTTCTTTGTTTAAACTTAAAAGGTTGTAGAGCCTGGTCAAGCTGATTGACCCACTAAGTGCAATTCTCTGCTGTGTGTCTCTTTTGGTGATTAAATTCACCTTAACCATTCACTTGTTAGCTGCATTTTGGCTCATGAACTTGCCTTACAGTGAGCAGAAAGGCCAGGTTTTATTATTCCCATAATCAGAGAGACAGCACACATAGGATGGTTTGGATAAAAAGAAAGAAGCGAGACTTAGATGGTTTTGGAGTGGGCAGAGGAGAGGTGCAGGGTCTATCGGTAAAAGAAATGCTCTGAATAGAGTTTCCAGACAGGAAGAGAATAGGAAGGCCAAGGAGGAGGCTAATGGATACTGTGAAAGAGGACATGCAAGAAGTTGGTGTGACAGATAAGGATGGAAACAAGTAATCTGCTGCGGCAGCCCCAAAACAGAGCGGCTAAAAAAAGTTGAACAAGAGAAAGGAAAAACTCTGCTGTAGCTCCTACAATATATAGTGCAGAATATGGCCAAGATTTGGCTTTTATCACCACAAACAATGAGTTAATGTGGAAGTTATGTGGAGAAATGTAGAATCCAAGCACCAGGCAAATTATGCTTCCTTTAAGATACATAGATTTACGTGACAGTAAACCCTGATTGAAGATTTCATAATTTGAGAAAAATTACATAAAAACATTAGGATCTATTGTAATAAAAACATGCAAACTACCTCAATAATATCCTTGACAAGAGGAGTCCACCTGGAAAGCTGATAGGTCTGCTCACTGATTCGCTCTTTCCGATCTGGCTTCTTGGCTTTCTTGGCAGCACCCTGTCACAAAATGATACAGATTACTCATGATTTCACTACTCAAATCAGCAGATAAACAAACTAAGATAGTTAAAGTGTGGTATGCTCATATTCAACCATAAAAGAGCTGGGAGTTGTGGAAGGTGTGATTGCACAGTCCACCCTGGTCCTGAAAGTCCAGAACTGATCATCATGATTTTTTTACACCAGCAGAGCACAAAGGCAGATATGTGTGCTTTAGAATGTAATTACAGTTAAAGCATCAGAAAATGGTCTTAATTCTCAGATTTACTGCTTTGTTCTCATTAAAGAGATGCCCTCTCTTCATTCAATCTCTCCCTGAGAGATTTTGGAGGACCAGGAAGGAAACTCAGACAACAGGTAAATTGGATTAATAGTAATGAAATACAAGGATAGTAAAAGGGGGGGAATTGTTTTCATCTTTCAGAACCTCCAGAGGCCAATGGCTCAGGAGGGGGTCCTGTGGCTCAGGAGGTCGTCCACCGATCACAGAGTTGTTCGATTCCTGGCTCCTCTTGTCACATGTTAAAGTGTCCTTGAGCAAGACACTGAACCCCAACTTAGTTGCTCCCGGTGAGTGTAGGCCAGCTTCATAACAGCTCCTGCATTGGTGTGTGTGTGTGTGCCTGTGAGTGTGGGTGTGAATGGGTAAATGAGAAGCAGTGTAAAGTGCTTTGAGTACCAATAAGATAGAAAAGCGGTATATAAGTGCAGAGCATTTATCAAACAGGTAGGTTGGGCTCATTTCACTGGGCAAAGGAGAAACAGGTAAGTACTGGAGGTAGTGCAGGGTAATGACCTATTTATTGTGCTTATTTGTAGATGGCTCTATTATAAACACCAAAAGAGACAGTTAGTGAATAATTAAGTTTCTCAGTCCAGTCTCCTAACCCTAGCTAAGTCTTTCAATCTATCCATTAGACTGTGGATGAACCCTGAGGACATTTAGATGCTAAGCAATGCGATGGAAGACATGCTGGACCAGAATTTGATTCTTGGTGGGTTAAGGCATTAGGCTTGCCTTTCTTGGAGTCAAGGCGGAAAGAGAGAGAGAGAAGTGGAAGTAAAAAAATAATGCCAAGGTTCTTATGATGTTTGTTTTGCCCTTTTCATGGGAGTTTTACAGAATGAGAAATATAGAACATCAGAAAAATACAGAATAACAAAAATATATTTTAAGGAGAGATTCTGACTATATATATATAATCTATAGTTATATAGTATATATATATATATATATATATATATATATATTACTGATTATACATATATAGTCATATATATATATATATATATGACTATATATGTATAATCAGATCGCAATACAAAATGAACAGAAACTGTTGTGTTTGTGTGTATCTCATGATGATTAAACATAACTGCAGCTCAGAATGTTTCAAAGAAATCTTTAACAAGTTTTTCATTTTGGAATAGCAGCTTCAAGAACCAGTCTGTTGATTTCTGCATAACAGAAACCAAATGTTTTATAGAACATTTAGAAGTTTCAAGGACACCGGGACAACCTGCTGCCAAATGAGAAACTGAGGTCCACACCAGGACAACTCACCTCAGAGATAATAGGAACACCCATATGGGCCATGTTGGAAATGATGTCGCTGTCCTCAGGTGGGATGTTGGCATGCTGTAGTAGTTTACACAGATTCTCCTCACTCACCCCTGCCACACACACAAACAAACATATGCAGCATACTGTACACACAAAAAAGTATTTATACGTAGCTATTGAAAGTGTCAGTCTCTGTTGCTTGAGGTCGTCACTCTAAAGGAGATTGCTCATCTGTTGACCCGCGGGATGGCATTTGATGACAGTATATAGTCAGTAGGTGACCCTCTGTTCACACTCAACTCATGTGCACATCATTGTTCCTACCACAATGTACCATACCAGTTTTGTATTTGTACACCAACGATGTACTGGAGTTGAAGATATATCTATTATTCAAGAGGCATGAGAACAGCAAAGGGGGGGGGAGTTCAAAATAAAACTTAGCCAAGTTAGCTTAGCTAAGTTTCTTAGCTTTGCCGCCCCCCACAGTTAGCTCCCACAAGTCGTGAGTTACTACAATATGATTGTGGCGCACACAGGAGGCACAACGTGTTATAAAATTTTAGATTTGGGAAACTGTGTTTTGTTTACAGCACATCGTGCAACAAGTAAAAAAAAGTTTAATCACTGGACTACAGCAGCTGATGAGTGATACAAACATTATTAACACGCCCATTTTTGAAACAAACCAGAAACAGTGACACATCACGGCAGGAACTCAATTACTAAACTCATCATTATTATATATTATATATATATATATATATATATATATTATATATATATATATATATATATATATATATATATATATATATATATATATATATATATATATATATATATATATATATTATAAAATATAGTATAGCCCCTTTGTGTTAGTTTCAGTTTTTTTCAAAGGTCTTCGGACTTTGATTTAAAGACAAACAGACATCACCTATGTTTCTTTTCTGCCTCTCTTCGCTCTTACAAAAAACTGGATGGTTTTTTGACAACTGATCTAACAATTCTACACACCGTGATAAAATCATTTAGCACATTTGCCATTCAATGAACATAAAATCTAAATAGACTAAACATGATGATTTTATTGACAGCAGTGGGAGGTTGTTGTTGTAGTTTAGCTTTTATCTTAACAGCTTTTATCCTCTAAAATCATTACAACATTTTAATGAACACGAGACGGTGCCGCAAATCGGCCTCAAAGTCCCAGACTATGAGAAGATCCAGGCCCATACTGGGTTTTTCACTTTAGAGGGGCAGTATCACCGCTGGCAGCGCAGATCTCATGGGGCTAAAAACGGTGGCTCAAATTTATAGACTGATATTTGATAAACTGACATACTCAAACTTAGGGCATGTTTAGGTCAGACCTGCAGTTTTAGAGGCTGTTTTAGAACTGTGATCACTTCGGGAGAAGAGACACGCTTTTAAGTGAAATGTAATATTGAACTAAAGAAAAATAACTGCATAAATATTCTTTATAGATCATTTATCATTGCGTGGAAAAGTAATTGAAGTACATGTTGAGATGAAAAAGGAGGAGCTTCTCCAGCTGATCCGTTTAAGAAATGTTACAGTGGGCTATAATCCAAATATCAAATGTTCCCTTCAAAATGATTTTGCAGTGTAGTTGCTTATGAACCTTTTTGAAGATAGGTTGACTAAACATGTATGTGAAAGCATAATGTAATCTCATCACGACCCACATTAAATTGACAGAGACACAATCTCTAGCAAATCTTATGTCCATCACATCATCTGACAAAGTCAACATAAACACAGGGTTATGACAGCAGCTGTGTAATACATCAGATTGAAAACTAACTCCACAGACAGTAGGGTTCAGTGCTGTGGACTGATGATGAGGGCGACACTTTGCAATGTCTGGTGGCTAAAAAGACAAAGTAGAGGTTGAATTTAATTAGCCTTTTTCTGAATTAAACACACTGTATCCTGATGCCACCAGTAGGGTACCACGGACATACACCATGGTAAAACCATGACACTTTCAATGGCTACATCTGTACATCTACAAATATGGTGCAACCAATTCCTTTGCAAAGAAAACTTGAATAGACTAGTTCCAAACAAACAAAAGGTAAAATATAAATGCATATACCTACCTCTAAAGCTGCAGCATACTTTTTTACAAAACAGTTTTTAGTAAAAATAAAATCCAAAACATCTCTTTGTGTAGAGATGTGCTGTTAAGGTATTTGATGACACACAGTTATTGAATAGCTTTGATACAAAAATATTCTCTATTTAATGCTTTCTGAGCAAAGCACTTCTTACCAGCGAGGAAAGGGCTTTTATTTCTGTTTGACTGGTACTGTTGTTGTCATTTTGTCATTTATCTACACAGCCTGTATTCCTGTACTTGCAGTGGTAAGAACGCACTACCTGTATATTCTTTTTTTTTTTTGGCTGAAAAGCTGTTTAAATGATAATTGATAGAGATGGGAAAAGATGAAAAGGGAAAACAGGGACTGTACCTGGTAAAATAAATTGTAATAACAAGCAACAGAAATTAAATTAACTAGATATTAATTAAAGAGCTGTTAATTCACAAGTCAGCAAACTGCCAGAGTACAGTCATACTCACAAAGATAAGGCAGGATTGATTTAATGACCTCCTAAGGGAGAAAGACTGAGCTACTATGTTGACACTTTTCAGAATCAAGACAGTCTAAACACAACTCACCAACAGAAATTTTAAATTTACATTTTATGACCATATCTGAAGAGCTAGGCAGAGTGTAGCTGATAGTGATGTGGTGTAAATAGAGGGAGGGATTGACGGAGGGATTAGTTTAAATGCAGTCCTTGAAGGCAACAGCTCTGCTCATTTTCCAATGGTACTAACCACTGCTAGATTAGGTGTGTTCAGTGAGTCAGAAGCTTTCAAATGTTATTAAATAATGTGAAATACAACAAGAACATGGAGATGGATGTCTGACCATTCTTAAGGAAGATGTACAGCAGGATGATGCGGATCTTGTCAGACACACTGATGTTAGCATCAAGTAGAATTGGTACAATGAGCCTCATGGGATCCTTAATTTTCTCTCCCTCTGCATCCGTGCCCATTGCCAGATCCTTAAAATCAATGGAAGACAGTATAGACCAAAGGTCAACATGACTTACACATAAAGAAGATAGCACAATTTGTATCACATCAACAATGTTTTATCTCTTCCATAAGTGTAGGAACAAGTTATGGGATTTTTGTTAGCCAGGTGTATGAATTTAGATTGATATTCTAACAAAAATAGTTCTTGGTTTTAGTTTTGAGTTTTATCTGCTTATATTTTTGGCTAAAAAATCTATATGAAAATCAGAGAAAAAGCCATAGAAAAAAGCAAGCGATTTAGGGTAATCCGTCTTTAACAAATTAATTTAACATATACCTAACAATAAATTGGACATCCTTCAAAGGGAATAAATGATAATAATTAATCATACTACACTGATAAAGTAGGTGAATATACATCAAGTCAGGCTTTAAGGATCAAAAGGTATGCAGCATTTAACGTGTTACTTAACAATTTTAATGCCTTTAGTTCATTCTTTAAATGTGAGTGACTAAAATTAACTTGTGTAAGAGTAGACTGAGTTTATTATTATATTTTAACCCTAGACCCTTATATAAAAAAGTAAGAGGGGGAATGAATCAGAAGCACTGCACACACAAAACTAGTAGTGTCATCTTTATAGTTTTGACTTTATTCTGTAAAAGTGACTTGAGATGACTTTGTCGTGAATCGGCGCTATATAAAAAAGTTGAATTGAATTAAACTTGAATAGTGTACCGAGCAACATACACAGAACAGGTCAGCAAAAGAAAGCAATACCTGAAGCATTGTAAGTGTTGTGAAGAAAAACCCAGTCATTGACATATGTATCATAATCCACAAAAAAATAAAAACAGAATCTCATTTTAGAGAGTAAATAAAACAAAATTAATTGGGAGGAGTTCCATTTGTTTGATGTACCTGTTCTACACGACAGAGTTTGTCCACTGTGCCCTGGTAGTGGTTCATACAGTCCTCAGC
Source organism: Channa argus (assembly GCF_033026475.1). Classification (NCBI taxonomy): domain Eukaryota; kingdom Metazoa; phylum Chordata; class Actinopteri; order Anabantiformes; family Channidae; genus Channa; species Channa argus. The sequence goes on from NC_090207.1 coordinate 27,591,615, forward strand.
AAGATGCAGATGGGTTGAATACTATATTAAAAGAAGACATATGCTGTTAGTAGGTTTAAAATAGTTACAAACAATATTAAAATAGGCATGTTTTGGGGGGTTCATTATCATGTTCAGATGTAAAACATCAATGTAGAAAAATAAATACCAAAACACAGAAAACATGTTTTCATTTATCTGCAGCAATTTAATCAGCAGGAACATTTCAAAGATGAACTTTTACAAAACATCTACAATTTGCTACCTAAACTTGTAGATTGTGATGGACCAAGATGCACCAACAGTAAACTTGACTTGATGACTGGAATAAACAAAAGATGATGAATGCCTGGGAGGTGGGACAGTTCTTTTTCCTGAACTGTGTGACAGTTCTTTTTTCATTTTGACATAGTGAACATAGTGTAACATAGTGACCTAAAAAGTGTTTCTGCTGAGTTTGATGTTAGCAGATTTACCACTGGGGACTTCTTGTTCAAGAAAAACAATAAATATTATTTTAAGATGAAGGCATTGGCATATATGACTAAATAGTTCATATAGAATAGGTATTATGCAGATATTTAAATGAATTTGATTGATGAGTTGTCTTGAGCCACACTCCTTTCAATTGTGGAGGTAATATGTCCTCCATTGTTTGACAACCACTAAAAACAGTAGAAGATGAAGGAGACAAAAAAAGATGTTTTGCATGGCCCAGTGGAAATGGTAGAGGATCGAAATTAGCAAAACACAGCACCACTACAGTGGGATGAACAGATAAATATAGATTTGATCATTGTATGCTCAGACAGTTTAGTCTAACCGCTAAGCAGTTTAAACAGTATTGGGGTCCTATAAATCTAGAGCTACTGTACACAAAGATCTCTTTGTGACAATTACGAGGAGGATCTTAATCTAATATTTACAATTTTATTTGTACAGAAACTCATGAAGTCATTGCTGCTGCTACATTCTACATACTGAAAACTACATGACCTTCCTTTAACAAGTGTGTGCTGGTAGTAGAATAGAAGAGAGGGGTTAGACCTGGCTTCCTTCCTATCACCAACAAGGAGGTGCGTGCTCAATAAAGAAAGATGTGACAATGTTATGCGTCTGTTGCCGGTGCACCTTCTCTCTCAGTTATTTATTTATGTTTATGTGTGTGTGTGTGTGTGGGTGTGTGTGTCTCCTCCTCTGCCACTGATGGACAAGGCAGGCTCACCTGGGAAGCAAAGTCACCTGACACACACACACACACACACACACACACACACACTGGGCTGCAACAATTAGTTGTTGCAATTAGTTGTTGCAGCCTTAATCACCTAAATTAGGAATGGGATTTTATATCTTAAACTGTTTTCCAACACCTTCAGTCAGAATTTGTTATACATGTACAACCTGTACATGTAATTGTACAGGTATATTGTAAAACATAAGCACCTACCTTGCTGAGTTCTTTCTGATATTGAGGCATCTTTTTTAGCATCTGGGACAGTTCCTTCATTGTGGTCTAAAAGAAACAATTAAGTTATAAACGTTATTAATGGTAAAAATTATCTTAGAATCTTTACTTCAATATAATAAATTCAGTTGTGGTGATCTGAATAAAACATTTACATCACTACTAAATTTAGTTTTCAACTTACTGCTATTCGCACCTGTCCTTCAATGAAATTAGGAAAATGTGATACTAACAGCTAAAGTTAGTATTTGGTTAATATTTTAAGCACAACACATATCAAATGCTCAATAATTTAAGATACATATAGGCCTGATAAGTAAAATTGACCCGCTCACTGTTTCAGTTTTGGAAAAAATAGAAACAGAGAAACACAGTAACACATCCTTATACCAGAGCAGGGTGTTGAGAGTGAGTCTTTACCTTTTCCCCAGTGTTCATCTTTTTACTAGCAGAAAATTCTTTGAGAGAACGAGTCACAGCCCTATAAAGAAAAAACAGATCGGAAACAAATTAACATTAATGTTTTTTTCTCTGTGCTGCCTCCTGAAATGTATAATGTTGTATGAAAGAAATTGTTCTGCATTTATTCATGCCACGAGGGTATATGAGTGAGCAGACTCACGTTGACACCTCAGCGATGTGTTTGTGTCTCAGAGTCAGCCAAAGGTCATCGTCTTCATCAAGCAATACTTCCTTCATCCTTGTTTCTCCCATTCCACTGGTCTCAAACCTGACAGATAAGATGGATTAATTTGAATTTAAAAATATTCTGGCTGGAATGAAATGCTTTTGCAATAAAGATTGGCGGTAAAATGTATCCTTCAGAACAGTCTTCACCTGTAGACATCGTTCTCAATACCCAGCAGATCGTAAGCCATAGCTTGCAGCGTGAGTTCATGTAGGAGAGGTGACACGGGATCAAAGCCACGATCCAGAATGAGCAACTGAGTACGAGACTTATCTGGACCCTGGAGGGATCAGAACAAAAACTAAATAGGACTGAGGAGAAATCTATATTTGCTGCTAACCTGTTACATTCAAAAACAAATTGATCTGTTGACAACAGATGACAACAGTTATGAATCTTTTTTGTACAAGAAACCCCTCAAACATTATGTCCACTTCACTTGCATGTTACACCAAGCAAGTCAGCCTTGGATGTTACAAATTTAAAGAGAAATACTTAGAAAATTCTTAGAAATTATTTTCCAGGATTTACATGCACTTAAGTAACCTGATTACTTAGAGAAATCAGGTTTCTCTGGTAATCAGAGAACAGGTTCAAGAGGGAGGATTTCAGAACTGAGACTGAAAGGACCCTTCGGTACCCAGATGTTCTGGTCGGCTTGTGTCACACAGATTAGGATAAATAGGTGTTAGTGTAAACAATAAAATTATGAGCCTAAATTGGCTATGTTGCTTCTGGTGAAGTGCTTCTAGTAGAAAAATCACAGGACAAAATCAGACTCAGGTAAGGCTCAGACAATGGGCTTTTTTGGGTTTAGATAAGGGTCGGCCTTCACATCCTTAGGCTCGGCTCTGGTTAAGACAGAAAATTGGGCCGGATCCATGATTTATTTAACCAGGTCACTAGTGTTACTGGAAATCCACATATACCTCCAGCAGCAGAGTAATTTCTCCTCCACCTCTGACATACTTTGGTTTAACTGTGTAGTGACAGTAAAAAAATGCTGCTTTCTGGTTTGGTGTTTGTTGTCAGGATAAAGTTTTACACACTTTCTTCAAAAACCTAAAGTGGTTAAGTGTCAACTGTTCTGCACATTTAGCTCCTTCACTCTGCCGCTTTAGATTCTTCCAGTCCCTGAACATAAAGTTGCCTGAATATCAACAGTGAAGATGGAAAAGCTCATTCTCAGTAAAAGTAAAGGATTAGCAAAATATTTTTTTCATGATTTTGCATAACTGAAAAGTTAAATTATTTCAGGTTTCCAGGATGTGTGTGAATAAGTTCGAAGTTAGAGGTCAAGCTAAGTCTTTGTTGTACCCAAGATTGTAACTAAAGAGGTGGTGTGTTAAATTGCAATGGTGGAATCCCTTCTAGAAAAAGTTGGTTCCATCAAAGCATGAAAAGGTATGATATTAACTAGCTAGGCTAAGTCTAGGAGCAGTGACAGCCCCCTTGCTCGGCCATGGCCTGTAGTGCTGCCGGATGGCCTGAAAATGATGACAAAATCCTTCGATATTATTATTCATTTAGTGCCTTGCACAGAAAGATCTTTTTGGTCTATCTGAATTTTTTTGTGATATTACAAGCTGAAATACCCAAATCCTTTTTCAATTTTACATTAGGAACTGTCATTCCAAAGGCATTTTACACACAATTCTAAACCTCACTTCATTTTTACATCTGAAAGATAGTAACACGTTTTTGACGCCTAATTAAAACCAATTAAAGGGCTAAAACATTAGAACCAGCTTTTACGACTCCACGTAAGTGTACTAAGTACTAAGTTTCAACAAAAATACTGAAAAGTTATAGCTTGTAAAAGCAAAATTCAAGGCAGAGCTGTTGTATTGGATTGCATTAGAATGGAATGGCCAATACATGTGTAACTTGCTTGATACAGTATATCAGATGCCAGAATGACACTGGTCATGGTAGCATTATCAATGCAAGGTGAATGGATTCCTTGTACAAATACAACATTATCCAAAAAGCAATACGTTAATAATACATTTCCACAAATGCATCTGGTTCCTTCCACTAGTAGTAAAGTATTTAGGCCCACTTTTGTACCTCTCCCATGGTGGGATCATCAGCTTTATAACCATCCAGCTTCTCCTGAACCATCTGAGCAAGGACTGCACAGTCCTTGTACTCCCTGAATCAACAAACACACATAAAATCACACATATTTTTACTTGGATATGGATATATTATATTATAAAATATATATAGAGTATATAGTTCTATACAGTAACATTAGTAAGAGTAACAGTAAGAAATTTTTCCTTAAAATTTGCATACTAATTCAAAAAATAACTGCTTACACGTCTTACTACAGAAAGTCTATTTAAATTGATTGTCCTTTTTGGTCTTACCCTCGATATCGGACTCCGGGATACTCTTTAAGTGTGAAACAGAGAGTGGCAATCTGCTCAGCACACCGTTCCAACATGTTATTCTTCACATCTCCCTTAAATGGGCTGTAGAAGTCCTGAAAGGCATCTACTTTATCCAGGGAGAAAACCTACGCAAATAGGACACGACAATGCAGTTGTTCTCTGCTCTGGAAGTCTTTATTTTAGAAGTCTTTAATTTTTTTCCACTCTTGTCAGATCTTGTGTAGTTTAAAAATTGTCCAGGGTTTGGACCCTTGCACAATCCAAATAAAGTTTAGCATTTTACCTGAGATTCATAGGGCAGAAAGGCGATATTGATTTCAGTCAAGGCCTTCATGGCTTTGGAGGCGCGGGATTTGGTCAAGAGTCCAAACAAGGAGTCTGGTATTGCTGCAGAGAATCACAGTAGAACATGGTAACTATTTTCATTAATACTAATACCTGTAGCGTCTTTTTCCTGAATAAGGTAATAGGTAGTGACCGGACTTCATTATCACACACTTATTAATATCATGAGCTTAGTGGACAGTGGACTTTACATCCCATCTCATAATTATTCTTTGTTAAAATGTAATTTACATTTTAATTCAATTTAAATTAAATATTAACTGGTGTATGCCTAAAAACATCTCTCTTGTATAGTAATACAAGAAAGATTTCTCTGTTTCACTCTGTATTACTATACAAGGTATAGTAATACAAGATACAAGATAGTAATACAAGAGAGTAATTTTTGGCCTGCATGCAACAGTGATTGTTAGGCTGACATCATAAACACGCAAAAAAGTACATAAACAACATATAATAATACGATATGTAAAAGAGAAATAGATCATTGCCCAAGTTTGTTTCATGAACTGCTAATACAGAATTCATGACATTGCTACACAAAAAAACTATTTTCTAAATCAATAAAGTATATTTAATGTATGTAATATATTCTCCCAACACTTAAGTTGGTACACTTATGAATATCTGAACTTTATGCCTTTTATTTGTGACAGGCAGTGATTCTGAACAGTCTAAGCAGGCAGTCTTACAGTCCCAATAAAATGTATTCACCCTTCTTGGAACAATAGCAACTATTGAATCATTTTATCCAAAATGCTGCAGCAAGAGTGCTGATTGGAATTAGCAAGAGAAATCCTATTTCAACTTATTATATTTCACTAGCTTTTCTCCATTGGCTTTCCAAAAAATCTAGAATAGAATTTAAAACCCTGCTTCTTACATATAAAGCTCTAAACGGTCAAGCTCCATTATATATAAAAGACCTCATAGTTCCATATCATCCCAGTAGACCACCTCGATCTCAGAATCCGGGCCTACTTGTGATTCCCCGAATTTCCAATAATAAAATGTGAGGCAGAGCCTTTAGCTATCAAGCTCCTCTCCTGTGGAACCAGTTCCAAGTTCATGAGAGAGACACCCTCTCAAATAGGAATGTTTTCCTATTGCAAATAGCAGTCTCACCAATATTTATGATTCTGGATTCTTCCGTTTTTTTGGCACGCTACTAGTCCTAAATGATTAAAGCTGGAAACATAATTCCAACTTTTACATGTAAAGCATGGTTAGAAATGATGTGTTTTAACTTTGTGTGCTGATAGCTAGATGAAATATTATTTTTTGCAGTGGCTTCCTTGGATGATGAGGAAACTTTTTTTAATCTTCCGCCATTTTTAATTTTTTGGAAAACACCACTTCGTCTCTCTATTCTTTATATTTGATCCAATCTTCATAACACTTTTTACATAACCTAACTGGGCCACTGCGGACATGGGGATGCCCAGCACATTGCCCATTTCCTTATTACAGGCTGTTAAATGTTGAGTGGGAGTGGGAAAAAAAGTTTCCAATGCCATCAAACTTTGCAATCGAATGACCTACTGAATGACTTACTTAAAATTTACACAAACCTGCACCTGAACAAACCTGAACTCGCATGTAAAATTTCATGTCCATTCTCCACTTGGGGTGCTATAAAGGCGTCTTATGTTTTCGTGGCATAACAGTGTGATGGGTTTACTCACTGTCAGTGAAAAAGACGTGAGCTGCTCGGTACCTTGGAGCCCGTGGGTCTCTGAAGTCATCTATCAAACCCTCCACCGACTTAAAAAACAGAGAACAATGTTTTAGTTTATGAAGTGATATCGGTGTTAGAACAATTCATGATTCAACTTCAGGTTCAACTTTGCTGTTCATTAGAGGAACTATGTTTTGTTTTAAAAAATACTTTCCCTGGGATACATGAAATGTACATAAAACACAAAACAAATACACTCACTGGCCACATATTAAGTGCATGACTTCACCTTTTACATGGTTATAATTTCTCTGTCAGAAATGTATCTAATAACTCTACTATGTTTTTTTATTGAGGTCAAAGTGGGTGGTATAACATTGTATTAAGAGGTGATTCAGATGTTTGACACCCTAATTCATTTTAAATTTGGTTACCACAATGTCGCAGATCACCTTTCTGAATGTTTTAACTCAGAAACTGAGAACTCTAACCTTGTAGAATGACGTTGTACTGGATTTTGAGAATGAAATAGTGTAGTACAAGAGAATACTCTAAGTCTGGGAGTAACTCCAAAATTCCACTGGGCATATACCAGTAACATTGCATTTGCAGGACTTTTTTCTTTTGTTCTCTGCACAGACACATGTCCCACCTGGAGTGTTTCAGAAGTGGAACGACTTGTTGTGGTGCTGATTTTTCCTTTATTATTTCTCGTTTTTTCAGAGTTTCTACAATAAGGGGCAACTGTGGTGCAGGAAGGTAAAGCATGTTGAAGTGTCCTTGAGCAAGACACTGAACCACAAATTAGTTGATCCTGGTGATCGTTGGCCAGCTGCATAGCAGCTCCCCCATTGGTGTATGAGTGTGTGTAATTGTGAATATGAATGGGTGAATAAGAAGCAGTGTAAAGCGCTTTGAGTGCCAATAGGTAGAAAAGCGCTATATAAGTACAGACCATTTACCAATAAATAATTAGGCATTGTAGTCTGTTTTTAAAGTGCTTCAATTGTGTTATTTATTATTATTAGCTTCATTTTGCTGTAGCCTACAGACAGAGACTAAAGTTATGTTATTTTAAAAATGTAATGTTTATTAGCAGTAGGAAAACCCTTCTCCTCTTTTTTAAAAGGCTGCAAAGAGGTGCCATGTTCCACTAGTCAAGCACCGACCTGAGGGACAGCAATTAATTTTGGTGACCACACCAAAGCCAGAACATGGCACAGCAAGCCCTGGTGTAATTGTGGAGTTAGACATCAGTGACACACTAGTTAAATACCCAGTATTTAGGATATTCAGAGACACTGGGGTAAAACTGTTCGTGCAGGATATGTTAACACGTAAATATAATAAATGTATCAAACACTTAATAATTGCTGCAGCCATGATCAGAAGCTATGTAAGAAAAACTAGTTTATTGGAAAATACTATTTTAATGTCTATATAGTACATAATTTAAATTGGGCTGTCACAAACATAATTGCTGATTACTACAACTGTAACTTTAACTAATGAGTATTAGAAGGTGTCTCTACCAACTAGTTGCAGACTTAGGAAGTAACCTAAAAAGGTCACCACCACAAGTACTCAAACACAAGTTTGAGTTTACAGGTGAAAGTGGATTTTATACTGTATTTCAGCTGCAGTTTCTTCTACTAATAACAGACTATGGAGGAGCTTTTTAATTTACCTCATCTGAAGGTGTGATCAGGTAGATGGCCTCCATGCTAGGCAGAGGCTCACGCCGCTTGGTTATATCTTCTACAACTGTAAAGCACAGAAAAACAGTAATAATCAAGTATGAATTTTTATCCATCCAGAACAGTTCTGTCTGAAATTTGTCCTCAGATATGTGCGTACAAAGATTCTGCTCAAAGGACTCAAACCGTCACTAACTCAAAAAACTTTCCTCCTGTACAACTATATGGATCATTTATATCGCCAAATATAACTAAAATAAATGAGCCCACGCCATCCCACCCCATCCCATCCCAATGGTCTACCACTGAGCCACCAGGCCCCATAATCAATGTGACCTCAAGGAAGCAGTCATTTTAAGGTACAACTTATTTATTACCTCTTACCATCTTTATTTTATACCTAAGGTTCAGTCCAATCTATTCAGATCATCTTGAAGGTAGACCTCAATAAGTCCAAGTAATTAACATCTCTCTTAAAGGACGCCTTCACTGATTTTGAACGTGCTTCTTTTGGTTCTAGTTTGAGCAGTACATGTAAATTAATGCAATTAAGCATTGACCCAGTTTTAGGTTTTTTGATACTTTTAACACTTTAATATATTAACACTTTGAGTAACCTAGCATTGGACTAGACTATTTGTGTTATTAGCTTTTGTGTCCCCTGAGTTACACCATCTATCATTCACAAATTTACACTCTTATACTGCATACCGTACATACAAACGTCATATGTTCGTTATACAATATATATAAACTTACTGGTGATTCCTTCTGACATGATGTCTGTCATCTTACAGCAGGAGGAAATCATCCTCATACTGAGCTTGTCCACCACCAGGACCTAAAACACATTGACACACAAAAGAGAACATCATAAGTATGAAATATTGAGTGATTGAATTTTTAGTGCCATCATTAAAAGCAAATGATAACAAAGCTGGTGTGAATGACAGAATACCTTCCATTTTCCTTTTTCTCTTGCCTTCTTGATAACATTGTTTATTATTTCTGTAAAGAAGTAATAAAGGTGAGTCAAGACATAAAAAAACAACAACCCTGTAACAAAATTATTTGAAATATTTTAAATGGTAAATGGTCTGCACTTATATAACCTATTGGCACTCAAAGCACTTTACACTGCTTCTTATTCACCCATTCACACGCACACTCACACACATTCACACACCGATGGGGGAGCTGCTATACAGCTGGCCAACACTCACGGGGAGCAACTAAGTTGGGCTTCCATGTCTTGCTACATGACACTTGACATGTGACCAGAGGAGCCGGGGATCAAACCAACAACTGTGAGATTGGTGGATGATTGTTTTACCTTCGTGAGCCGCAGTTGCCCCTCGTGGCTAACATTTAACTAACTAATTAACATTAGCTAACTAACATTTTAGTGTTCAGTTTACCCTGAATTTCTCTTGGTTTACTAGATAATAGACCAACAGAATAGATGCTTAAGAAATAGAAAATAAAGTACTATAAATAACAAGCATTCAGTTTTTATTTCTATCACAGTGAAGAGATAAACACTCTTTTCATTTTACCAATATTACATAAAGGTTAATGTAAAGTGTTTCACTACAACAGTGTTTTAAAAATTTATTTTTGATAAATAATCTAATAATATTCATATTTAAGTAGAAAAAGAAAACTTGTGTTGATTTTTGGTCTCTTTGCCTTGCTCTTTGTCTAGGAGAGAGTGATAATAAATTGTTCAAACTGTTAACGACCGTTAACTGTGTTGTACATTACGACAGTATTATTGCAAGATACTTCCATATTACCTACATAGAGACAGACAGACAACCATTCACACTTACATTTACACCTATGGACAATACTATTTATACCAGTATTTTGCTGCTTTTAAGCTTGGGTGCCAGTCAGACACATGGTCTGACAAAAACCAGGGTATCAACAAATAAAAACCACAAACATTAAAACGCAGCAAATAAATATTTGAATTCACCATAATGTATTTACACAATGTTCAGTTCATACACCCAAGCTCAAGTTCTTCACCCCTGTATCCCTTTATTACCAGAAAAGTTTTACATATAGTTAAATGGTCTGCACTTATATAGCGATTTTCTACCTATTGGGACTCAAAGCACTTTACACTGCTTCTTATTCACCCATTCACACTCACAATCACACTCATAGACCGATGGGAGAGCTGCTATGCAGCTGACCAACGCTCACCAGGAGCAACTAAGTTGGGGTTCACTGTCTTGCTCAAGGATACTTCGACATGTGACCAGAGGAGCCGGGGATTGTACCAACAACTGCGAGATTGGTGGACAACCGCTCTACCTTCCTGCGCCACAGTCGCCCAGTCAGTTGTCAGACTTGCAACAACAAGCTGCTGTAGTACGTCCTAATAACCATCTATCATGTGTGATTAGTAAAAACTGAATTTTAGAAATGCATTAAGGTAAACCTGAAATATCAAATTGGCGTAAGTTTTCAAACTCTTTGCAGCAAGATTTGAAATTTTGCTCAGGTTTCTTCTTTTGATTGTTCCTGAGATGTTAATACACCTTTAGTGGCAACAACCTGGGGTAGATTTAAGCGATTGGACATAATTTGTTAAGGCTAAAAATACATTAGAGCAAAATCCATGAGGAAGTGCCTGCAAAGATCAGAGACAGGATCATTGCAAGGCACAAATCAAGGGAGGGCTAAAACCTGCACTACAGGTTCCCAAGGAACAATGGCCTCCATAAAAGTCAGAAAAACAAGTTGGTCGCCTGGCCATACTGAACAATCAGGGGAGAATGTGACAGGCACTGAGCAATAAGGGGAAAAGGGGATAGTGCCCATCCAACCTGACTGAACTTGAGAGGATTTGCATTGAAGAATGGATGAAAATCTTTAAGTGAGCAAAGTTTGTCACATAATATGCAGAAAGACACTAGAGTATCATTGCTGACAAGGGTGCTTCATTAAAGTACTGCGTAAAGCACCTAATTATTTGAGTATATATCATGTACAAAATTTACAGTCATTTCTAAAATTCTTTTTTTCACTTTGTCATTATAGGTGCTGAATGTAAATTAATAAGTAAAACAATAATTAAAAACTGTAGTATCAGGGTGCAACATAACAAAATTGAAAGAAAGGTTTAAACATTAATTTATTATTTATTCTGTAAAGTGCCCTGAGATGACTTTGTTTGTGAATTGGCGCTATATAAATAAAATTTAATTGAATTTTCTGAATGCACTGTAGGGTAAATCTATTACAGAGAAAGAGTCTGTTCTTGAGGTGTAAATCGAATGTCTGTAAGATATTTCACAACATCCTATCACTTTTAAGCTGTGTCCCAGTTTTCCTCACTGTGGGTTTAAGCGGCAGTCCAGTCTGTCAGACTGAACATTAAGCGCCCACTGCAATCACTTGCCCATAATCTCCTTTTAATCCTCTTACCCCATCTACCACTATTTCTGGGATGTTTCTGTGTCAGCAACTATGACGTCACAGAGAAGCACTATGGGCTCTAACACACACACAAACAGAACAGATCCTACTAAATACGTAAAAATGTCTTTTCCTTTTGCCATAGACCGTTGGGCCATTTCACTTAATGTGCTGCCCCAAAAGTGTCATGAACACATCAGCAGGACAACAGGATTACAACCAAATACAGAGCCACCTCTGTCTTTAACAGTGGTAATTGAGAATTTAATAGATTTTGAAAGATGTCGGTAGCGTTTATCAAAAATATTTCCATTAAGGTGGCTCAGATATTTAAAATCCTAGTCTCAAATCAGCCAGGCCCCACTGTCTCAGGAAAGGTAGCAATTACACTAAATGATTTATACATAAGTGACTAGTCCTGTTTATCCAATTACTAAACAGGATACACTGGAAGTGTCACACAAGAATAAGTCACCTGACAAGTATTGTGGATTTAATCCCCAGATTTAGGATTTAGCCAGAGTGACAGCAGTACACAGAATGGTTAGAGAGTAATGTAACATAGTTTATCAGGGTCTGTGCAAGGTATTATTTATTTGTGTAGCTCACATGCTGCTTTCATGCTCTATACTCTGCACCTGCACTATATGAAAATTATTCGTCGTAAAGGACTGTTACACCATGAGATAGACTGGCCACCTGTCCAACGTGTACTATGGCTGGGTATTGCCAATAACACAATACAGTATGTAAGATTTTATAGAAGCTGAACTGTCCTTGATGTTAGCTGGGGTCTAATCTGTTTAAAATTCTGATCTACATGCTCAGGTTTAAGAGCCCTTCTCTGAGCCTCACCAGCTATAGAAAACACCCTTCCTGCAGCTACACTTCTTCCTCGGATACAGAGAAAATGTTTAGCTAAGATGGAAAAAGTAATGGAAAAACAGGTTCATTCTTTTTCCACCAGCTGAGGGGATCTCCACTAAGAGTCAGTGGGACTTGCTCCATGTAGTTTCTGACTTCATTCTCAGCCAAGGCATTGATGGAGGAGAGAGCTGATGTTTTGGTTGCCAAAAACTCTCTCAGATCAAGGTCACAAGGATTGGCAAACTCCATAGATCTTATTTTGCATCTTATTTATGCTACATTTTCAACTACACTGTATGGCTGAAAGTCTTTACAAATAAAGCACAAGAGTGCTTCAATAATCTATTAGCCTGTTGTCAATTTTAGGGAAAACTCCAGTGGAAAGAATCTGACATCGTTGACTGTGAGGTCTCTTGGTGGCTACCTGTTGCTGACTGGAGCTCCCAGTGCTGTTGTGTAAGGTGAAGGTGCAGGTTCGTAGTGTTGCTGCAGTATTTCACTTTAGTTTTGCGTTCTTGGCATATGGCGTTGGCCATTACTAACTCCACACTACCTGGCTTTGAAAAAATCTAAAATTCTCCCATATACTTGCTTTCAGCTTTGGTGGTGGAAGGTAATGTTTTGCCTTCATGTTTTCTCTTTCAGCTGCTGTGGATGCAAGATTTAATTTAACACACGCTGCCACCTCATGGCGACAATGAGCAATGGTATAATATGCAACACTAGAGAGATGGAAGTTTAATGTGCATCTGATGTACTTTCCCTGGACATCGATACAAAAAAGTTTGAATCGATATGCATATTGGCAAAGAGTTATTAAAAATACGTCGCCAAATTGATATTTTAAATCACAGCCCTATTGTATACCCTACCTCTCACTGAATGACAGCTAGATAGGCTCCAGCCCCTCGACAACCCTGAATAGGATAGGATGTCGAAGATAACGGATAGATGTATCAACATTTTGAACAAGTTTACTTCCTCAGTGGAATGCTAGTAACAGGCTTAAAAATGTTGGCTAAGCATTTTTCTTTTTCTTTGTAATGCAGAAAGAATGGTATGCTTTCCTCACTCCTGGAGCTCTTGGTGCTTCAGACAAACCCACCACACCCTCACAGAACAGCCCTCAAGTAGAGGAGACAAGCATAAAAAGAGAATGTGTAAATTATGAAAAGGAAAAAAATTAAGCATTTTACTATTAATCGACTTCCACTGACTACTTAAGATGAAAAATGAAATCTCCCTTTTTCAAAAGTATTAAAATTTCTAATTCAGTACTATGTAGAAGCTCTTTCTACAATAGTTACACCTTTGTGCATCCTTAACTCTATACTGTTACTTGCCAGAATACATTTGTTTGAAACTGCCTATGTGCAAACTTGCTTATGTTCAAACTTGCTTAACCTTTTGGATTATTTCTTCAATACTTTCCCAGCAATTGATTAACTTTTTGGGCTGCATTAACAGGTTATTTGTGCAGCATGCTCACCATCACCAGTGGTTAGTTTGGAAAACACTTTGGCAAAAAAAATTCATCCATCCATCAATAATCTTAACCACTAATCCTGTACAGGGTCACAGGTGGCTGGAGCCTATTCCAGTTGTCATTGGGCAAGTCCCCACTGGACAGGTTGCCAGTCTATCTTAGGGCCAAAACTGAGAGAAACATACAGACAGACAACCATTCACATTCACACCTATGGGCAATTTAAAGTTACCAATTAACCTAACCTGCATGTCTTTGGACTGTGGTAGGAAACTTGACTTCACAGGAAGAAAATGCAAAATACACACAAAAAGGCAGCCGCAAGCCTCTCTCTTATACATATCAATATGAATTCACTGACAGTTATTAGCAAGAGTGTACAATACTGTTTCTTTGTAGGATTCTTGTCAACCCACCACATAATTTGTTAGTACGTATATTCTTTTCCTGATGAATCCCATTGTCCTTTTATGAGCATTTAATGGGCCCACTAATCTTTCAAATATGTTTTCTTCTTTTTCATATATTATTCATAGAGATAATTTTTACATATTTTTAGTCAGATGAGAAATGCTTGCACTTAGTGTTAGGTAAAGGGTCTTCCACTCAAAAGGAAGGCCTAAGCGCATTCTCCAGGGTTGGTTTTTAAGTTTTACAGATGTTTGGAAGGTTGTATAATTGTGTTTGTAAGATTATCTTTTAAAAGTTTGGCCTCTGTTATGATACCAGAATTAATAATATATATGTCACCCATACTATTTACATTGTCCAAGGACTGGATTATGGATTATGGATTATGACTTTAGGTGAAAGCATATACATTTGCTGGCTCCTTTATGCACACCTTTGCATTCTAATGCAATACTGTACAATAAAATACTTGAATTCTACTTTTGAAAGATTATATATTTCAGTTTCTAAGTTTAAAGTGTCAGAAAGGTGATAATTCTACTATGTGTTTGCTATGTGCTGCCATGTTTATTAATAAAAAATATATAGATAATACTCATAATGGAGTGGATTATAAGAAGAGATGATTATAATGTATAATTAGAAAGTTAGAGGGCTGTTTAAAAACACTGTCCTCCTTGGCTCCTGTATGCTGCAATGCTGAGTTTTCGCCAGCTACCACAGATAAAGAAATTAGGGGAACTGGGAAAGTCCCTGGTTGGCCCTGAAAGACAGACAGAGTCAGGAAAATGTAGGAAATGTGTTGTGAATACATTTAATTTATGTGCAATTTGACGAAGAACCTATAGTGACCCCCAGTCCCTATAACAGATGTTATAATCAAAAATGACTGTTTATCATTCTATTTGCTGCCAAGGACAAAATACTCCTCAGATCGATTGACAGTCCACCTACAATTAATTAAAGAATAGGAACAAAATTTCAAATTGCAATATAGTCAATTCATATCCTGATATACATAGATTTAAAATCTGTGTGCAAGGCTTCCAAAATTAATCAGAGCTTGAGAAGTAATTAGATTACTCTTCTGCTGCATGTATACATGGATTTACAGTCACCTGCTGTCTTACGTGCATGTAAATGCAGTCTGTCAGGGTAAACCCATACAAGTATAAACAGAAAGAAACTTCACACTCTGCCAAGCACTGTCAAGTTAGCAATATGCAGTTTAAAAAACAGATATGACTTTGACTAAAGTAAATGCTTTAACTACTCAAAGAGGCATAAAGAAGAATTATAGCTCAGTTATTGACTAAAGATGCACATGATCTGAGCAGGCCACACTAAAACCTAAATACAGGTTTGTTAAGCTTACACACCATGTGTAATTGTTAAACTACTACTATTTTCTACCTACCCACAAATGGCTGTGTATACAGACATTGGCATGGGCAACACTCCCTCAGATATATTGTGTCATATTAATACCAATGTATTAAATGGATTTATTATATTTAGTCTGGGAATATTGGATTATAGAGCTTTTTTCTGTGTATAAAAACAAATCCAAAAACCCCTAAACTGACATGAATTAACACAAATTATGCATGTAACACATTGTAAAAAAATCAGGAAACTAAGACAGGTACAATTAGCTTTTCTTCTGTTCAAAAACATTCTTGTTGGGTAGTAAACTCACTATCTGCTTCGGTTTCTGCTCTAATCAAAGTGCTCCTAAATGGCACTAACTCAGATTACACAATCAAGACAAACGAAACTGACTTTATGGGGGATTGTGTATTATTACATAGTCCCTGTGTCAAAATGATAATGATTCCTAAACATAATTTTACACTTATTATATATATCCTAATAAATATAAGGGACTATCCCTATTAGATTATATGGAATTGAGTTTTTAACACCTAGACCTTTCAAATTTCTTCTGATTGATGTGTTTAAATGGATCTGTATTGGTAATTATTAAGTACTGTTAAGGATTTATTTGTAGTCTGCTTTATAAACATAACATGGTTAAATATAAAGTACTGTACTATAACTGTAACCAAATAGTGGGCAAGTAGGTAAACATACACACAAAGAAACTCTCCTGGGAATACATATTTTAAAGTACCCTTTACATTCTTATTAAAAAAAAACATATGCTTAGAACTGCATTAGCCCAACCACCATTTATAAGGTTACTGTTTTTACATTTTATAGAAAGCTACAAGAATATAGTAAAGTAATTTTTTTGTTACTGTGACCTTTAAGGTTCGCTGAGACTAACCAGCTTTGATACTATACTATCGACCGCATTAATGCTGCAGCTATGGACTGTTATGTGACAATCACATATAACCGATAGTAGAATCAAACACTTATTTAATTGTAATTGATGACTGCCAGAGTCTGACTCTTCTTTCAGCAACCCCTCCTTCCCTGAGAATGATGTCAAAACACATAATCCGCAGACAAAAGATTAGCGAGGCAGGATTTACACCAAACAGGGACGCTGTGCTTGTGTACAGCTCAACGAATTCTGACATTTCTATTAGAACAACGTTGAAAACTGTAATTTTTTATATTGTTTTTAACAAATCTTGAGAAACGTGTGCATGGGCTTTTTTGCACATCAAACTTCAAATAATTTAAAAAGTTAACCGAGACCTGCATTGTCTAATATTATCACCAAATATAAAATAAGTAAAATGCAAGAACCGCACTTATCTCATACGATATGTCACTCACACAATAAGCTATTTAATGCTAGACTGCTTTACGTGATTTTGAAATAATATTCACAAACTTGGCAAGCCTGTGTCAACAAGTTAATATTTTTTAACGTAAATCTTTTTTAGAAACAAAATAAACCGTTCTTACTATCTCCAACAATGGCTTTCAGTCCAAGCGGTGCCATGATGAACCCTCTGCTGCACGACTACTTTGCCACACAAAACTCAGCTTGCTGACTCTACTGTCAAGCTGAAAGAATAAGGAACACGCTTCCGTTTCCATTAAATCCAAAATAAAAGTATATATGTATAATGTATATAAGTATATATATGTTTCATTAACCCTAAATATTATGCACATGTAGTGCATTGTTTAAATATACTTACTATATACTACATTGTTAAAATATATAAACTATGCACTAAATGTGCATTGTTTAGTTATTTTATCATCAGAAGACATTATATATATATATATATATATATATATATATATATATATATATATATATATATATATATATATATATATATTACATATATATTTGACCTTAACCTGAAACCTGAAATTTTAGAATGTACTTTTTCATTTTTTATTCACCACAGAAAAACTATACAAATCACACAATACAACAATATTTGGGGGAATAAGAATGTAGGAGGGTAGGAATATAAGGATAAGCATATATTGTGTAATAATTACTTATGATAACGTGAGAAATATGATAATACATTCCGATAAACTAACTAAAACAGAACTAAGACAAAAAAATATATATACAATTTAAATAATAATAATGTTAATAATAATAGTAGTAATAATGATGATAATGATAATAATATTAATATTAATGGACATTAACGAATATTAAAAGGATACAAAACAAGTTATAATATATATAATGATGAAATAATAGTGTAGTAATAATAATAATAATAATAATAATAATAATAACAAAGATCAGGGTTATGTATTCTGTGAGAACATTTGTCTAGTGACTGGTTCCTGGCTTCTACCTATCAGGCTTTAGATTTCCAGTTTTGAAAAATTATTTTCTTGGTGATTGTTAGAGAGGTGAGTATTGGGTTTGTATAATTAACTTAATTTGATCTTCTTTAAACCTTCAAATGCACATGTTTACCTGTTCATTGTTACAGTACTTATTGCATAACATGCTGTTCTCTAACAAGGTTATTAACCGCAAAAATCACAATGTGGTTCATGAATCATGTCTGATCAATGAATCAACCGCCAAATGTTCTGGTTCAATGACAGTTTGTATTTAAACAGTCCACACCTAACAATTGACAAGTTATTGAGACATTTAAATTTTTTGTTGCGGTTTACCCACCATTGTTGTTAGCTTTTCAACAAATTATTTTAGATAAATAATGGTTTTACTTTCAGAATGTAATATTACTGTAGCTGTAAACTTTTTATATTTTCCATAAATTTCACCTGAAAGTCAAATATCCCTAACTTTTTGTGAATAGAGTCATTTCAAGTAGTGTATAAAAATATTTATACTAAAATAATGTCAATTAGGATGATGAAAAGCATTGCCTGGGTGGGGGGCTGTGGCGCAGGAGATATAGCAGTTGTCCACCAATCCCAAGCATTGTTAGTTCGATCCTCTGCTCCTCCTTTCACATGTCAACATGTTCTTCAATAAGAAACTGAATTCCAACTTAATTGGGGTTCTTTCTATTAAAATCACAGAAATTGCCTGGCAAAGTTGCCATTTAATAGCTGTTAATAGTTCACAAAACAATAAGTTGTTTTAAAATACTTTTGGAACATGATATAAAAGAGTCCTTATCTTTTGTACAGTATATTCAATATATTCAAGAGAAAAGAAACAAAAGGAAATGTTTTTTAAAAAATGAAGAAATAACGAGATGGAAAGTATATGTTAGAGAGATATGGGAAAATATAAAATATTTTTAAAAATGGAAAAAAGTACAGCTTCTCAGGGAAATTAAGTGTGCCAGAATGTACAAAATTAGTACAAGAAATAGAAAAAGAATATGGAAAAAAGTATGAAAAGAAACAAGAACAAAATGGCCATGCAAGCAAGAACGTGTTTAAGAGAAGCATATAACATAAGGGAGGAGCAGAAAAAAATGACAAACTGAAAAGGAAGCCTTAGCCATGGTAGGTCAGAAAGATGAAAATGCATTTGCAAGAAGAAAAAGAGAAGCATTAGGACAAAGTCCTAATCCCCCTCCCTACCCAACTGAACCGTTGCTGTATAACGTTGCAGAGCTTAAATACACTAAATGATTTAATGGCCAGGGCAAGAGGCAGATATCAGGCCAGAGCAGACTGGACAGAAATGAATCACTGTATCCAAAAAGAAGAAAAAGACAAATATGTCTACTTTATCAGTCTGACATTATTGTTTGATATACACAGTGGCCATGCCACCAGATAATGCAATGACAGCCCATATGAGTAAAACTTAAATAATGTTTACCTGAAAGGTCCTCTACCTTAGATGAGTAGTTTAATCACAAAACATGATTGATCATCGCACTGCACGAACTGGCAAATCGGAGAGATTTATGCCAGACTTGCAGAACTACACTTCAAAGATAAAGATAAAAAAAAGTGACAAGTTTTTTTTACAGAAGGAGAAACAATTTATATAGTTACAAATAGTAAATATAGGGGAAGAGGAAGAGACAGAGGTAGAAGGAGAGGCAGACCTAATAGAATATGGGACTCAAACGAATGTCACAGATGTGGAAAACAAGGAAACTGGGCTAAAGACTGCAAACGCAGGAAGGCCCCACAAACAGAACGAGACACTTCTGCATGACTAGATATAACAAAAGAGTAAAAACAGGATGCTGTACATGTAAAAGGCGAGACAAAAGACTTGACAAACTCAGACGTGGATAGCATAGAAGTGATGACTTTTGACCATATAGATTATCATATATACATTAAACCCATCAATATTGTTGTCAGTCAAAACAGATGGAACACCACATGACTGTGAAGCAGAGATAACAGAAAGCGTTAACCTGACCTGACTGACAGACCATAGACACAAAAATGTTTGTAGTACGGTACATGTGTTTGCACAGCAGTGGAAAAACAGAGGAATGGTTACTTCCACATGAAAACCAATAAATCACAAGAATTTAATATTAGACTTATTGAGTGCAATACAACTTCCTAAAAAAATCTGTAAATGTGCAGCACACACGTGTGGCACTGACCCCATTTCAACAGGGAATCACAAAGCGGATGAGGAGCAAAAATGAGGGCATCATTATCAACTGAAATAATGTTGACAAAAATAGAACATACACACATTGATCAACAAATGTTAAAAGACATGCACCGCACCCGTAACAGAAAAGAAGAAATGAGAAAAGAAAGGATTACACACCTGTCTAGAAGGGAAACCTTTTCTACCATAAATCATGCAGCATATTTAAATAGTTAAATATGCTGCATTATTGAGCCATGGACTATGTTATGATTCAAGAGGAGGGTAGCAAACATTAGAAAAGTATTCACACCATATGTGTCTTCGCCATATGGGTTTTCAAATTATTTGAAAAAAAATTTGTTTAGCCTGTAAATGGCTGTTATAATTTGCATTTAGCAATAATTATTTGAGAATATTTTACAGCATCTGAACTCCTTTTGCTTCAGCATATTAAAACATATAACAATGCAAGAGGCACTGTGCATGCAGCATGCAGGACAGAAATGAAAGTCTGTCTGTAAGCACAGGCAGACATTGAAAATATCATAATTGATTCAATCACAAGATGCCAATCATGCACAGAAGAACACTTTTTGATAAAATAGCTTAACCTTTCCCACTTATCTTATTTTGATTTAGCTAATGAAATATATGGGGAGCAGCATTTGAAACATCATAGAAACAATTCTGTTCCTCATTCAGAGAGACAGACACATCTGAGATCAGACCAATACAAAAACACTTTAGTCAATTTCTTAGACTTCACTGAATCCCCTGTCTTATGCAAGTCACACATCTGTATGGGTTTCTGTGACACTCATTTAGGGCTTTTGTCCCCATAATTCTCATAATCTCAACATTTGGAGTAATGTATTATTTTCCTTGGTGTCTGTTTGCTCTCCATTCTCTTCCTCTCACTCAATTCTTAGGCCTAGTCCTAGTGTGTCCTGCTCCAACGTGCTTTACACTGCTTATCATTCACTCATTCGCACTCACAATCACACACTGATGTGGGAGTTGCTATGCAACTATTTTGCTAAAGAACACTTTGACATGTGACCAGAGGAGCTAGGGATTCAGTAACTGCGGGATTGGTGGATGACCACTCTATCTTCCTGCACCACAGTTGCAGGTGAATGGCATCAGGTGTAACACACCTGTTAAAGGCAAAACAATGAGTTGTTAAAATTACACCTTAAGAGTAATAAATAATTCTCAGAAGGTACCCAAAGAGGTTGAAGGAACTCATAAAGACAAAGGGAGTACCCATAAATGTAGATGCAAAGTTTTTTTCATTATTTCTAAATAACATTTTTTGTACACACTCCTTAATCATTTTTGTTACTTTTGATGATGAAAATATGTGTAGTAACTTAATATGCATTAGATATTATGTTAATGAAAACATTTTTACTGTTGTTGTTATTTCAAAGAAAGTGATGCAATGTTTCCTGGAACTATAATTATAAAATGATATGCCATACTTTAACCCATTCACACTCACATGCCAATTGGGGAGCTGCTATGCAGCCAGCCAACACTCACTGGGATTGAACCAACAACTAGAAGTGTCCTTGGGCAAGACATCCCAAGTTGCTTGCGGTGGGTCAGGTGAGCACCTTGCATGGCAGCCATCGCCTTGTGTGTGTGAATGGGTGAATGGGAATCAACATTGTAAAGCACTTTGGATAAAAGCGCTATATAAGCGATTATTTAAAAAGGTCATAAACTTCTCTGTACTTCATCAGCATCCTCAAAGCAAATACTGCATCTGTTGTACTCTTTTATAGGCATGAAACCATATTGCTGCTCACAAATGCTCACCTCTGCCCTTAGCCTAGCTTCCACTAGTCTTTCCCATAACTTCATTGTATGGCTCATCAGCTTTATTCCTCTGTAGTTGCCAAAGCCTTGCACATCTCCCTTGTTCTTAAAAATAGGCCACAGTACACTTCTCCATTCCTCTGGCATCCACTCACTCTCCAAGATCTTGTTAAACAAACTAGTCAGAAACTCTACTGCCACCTCTCCTAGACACTTCCATACCTCCACAGGTATGTCATCAGGACCAACGGCCTTTCAACTCTTCATCCTCTTCAATGTCCTCCTCACTTCACTCTTACTAATCTTTGCTACTTCCTGGTCCACACCAGTCACCTCTTCTACTCTTCATTCCCTTTCATTTTCCTCATTCATCAACTCTTCAAAGTTCTCCTTCCATCTTCCCATCACACTCCTGGCACCTCTCAATACATTTCATCCTTTAATCTTTAATCACACTAACCTGCTGCACATCCTTCCCATCTTTATCTCTTTGTCTCACCAACTCGTAAAAATCCACCTCTCCGTCTTTAGTGTCTAACCTAGCACACAAGTGCTCATATGCTCTTTGTTCTACCTTTACCTTACGCTGCATCTCCCTGTACTCCTGTCTACTCTCTCCAGTCCTCTCAGTGCTCCACTTCTTCTTAGCTAACCTCTCATCTCATATACATTCCTGATATTCCTCACTCCACCACCAAGTCTTCTTGTCCACTTTATTATTTCCATGATGACACATATCCTATCTTATATATTGCTCTTATATATCACCCTATGTTCCTGCCTCTTCTGGAAGAAAGTGTTCACTACAGCCATTTCCATCCTCTTTGCAAAGTCTACCACCATCTGTCCTTCTGCATTCCTGTCCTGAAGACCAAACCTGCCCATCACATCTCCTTCTTCGAACAACAGTATCCCAATTTTTCATTGGTACCCTGTAGGTCAACAGCACTGGTTGTCAAGGTTTTGGTTAAGGGAGGACCCAAGTAAGGAGACTGTGAGAGGGATTGCAAATAACAAGGGGCTTTTATTGACAGAGACTTAAATGGTGAACAGAAATTGCTCCTAACAGGAGGATACTAGAAACCGGATTCAGAACAGATACAGACTAAGACAACTAACCACAGGAACAGGTGCAAACCATGAGGGACAACGACGGGTAAAGCTGGGCAAAAGAACCAGGCCCAGGAAGTAGGGAGATGGGGCCACAAAATAAAAGTCCAAAAACAGGAACTGCACTGGGACAATGTCACAGGTGGCAGTCGTTGTAAACCTGGGCCCCGGCCGATCCGGTATGGAAGTCACTTTCAGTGTGAAAGTCATGATTTGCATGTTTAATTTGGCATGTGTTTGATGTCGGATGCCCTTCCTGACACAACCCTCTGCATTTATCCTGACTTGGAACTGGTAAAAGAACCGGCTTGTGTCCCCTTGCTGTTGCATTAAACCTTGAGATCTATCAATATCTGTAAAATCAGGCCTTGCAGGTTCTAGAAAAAGGGAGTACCATGCAATTTAGGATGATGACAAGAAGCAGCTGAATGAATTCTGTTTTATTGTATTATTGTCTGTTTCTCTCATTGTGTAGTAACACAAATAATTGTCATTCGAGGACAAAAGTTTTGATTGATTGATTCACTGATTCCAATCTGCACTACAGACCAATACACCAAAACAATCACACAAGACATTCTCATCTCTCAATTTTCTAGACATTTCATTATATTGGATGATATTTTCTACCTATTGGCACTCAAAGCGCTTTACACTCCTTTTTATTCACCCAGGGGAGCTGCTATGCAGCTGGCCAACACTCACTGGGAGCAACTAAGTTAGGGTTCAATGTCTTGCTCAAGGGGCACTTCGACATGTGACTGGAGGAGCTAGGGATTGAACCAACAACTGCGAGATTGGTGTACAACTGCTCTATCTTCCTGCACCACAGACACCCCAGTGCCTATAATGTTAGATATGTTTCTCAGTGAGTTTTGTGCTTTTATTATTATTGTTTTAACTTTGTCTCCCTCTGTGCAGAGTGGCCGCCCTCCCTCTCTCCTTGTCATTGCTTCATCCCGGATTGGTGCTGTGGAGGTAGGCAAAGCTGCCCGCACTTGTCACTGATTGTCACGGCTGTAGCCTTTTTAAGCCTGCCTAGGGGCTCACTCTATGTTGATTTGTCTTGGGAATTCTTCTGCCTGCTCTGGAGATTAAGCTACATGTCTGTCTATGTTGGCCCTCTGCAAGTACCTGGTCTGAACTGTCTATGCTCTAAATGTGGACCAACCTTGTTTTGCTCTGTATGTTTAGTTAACTTTTAGAAGGTATTGGCCTCTTGTGTTAGCTATCGTTACCCCTCACTCTCAGAGGTGCTTTAAGTTTGTGTGTCCAGCCTATGTTTCTCCCTGTACTTGCCAGCCTCTGGGCAGTTCTCATTAAAACATATTTACTCCCTACCTCAGCCAGTGTGTTTGTGTGTATTGGTTCTGCTTTTTAGGTCAAAGTCAGACTTACCGTAATACCAGGAGCATGTACATGGTAACAAAACCAAATTAGCATATATGACTTAACAATGTAATAGTATCCCTTTTATTTTTTCAGCCCCATTGCTGTCAATAAAGCTAAATAACAGAAATCCAAAATAATCACTAAATCAACACCTCATCACCTTCATAAAGGAGGATTTATTTTAGTTGTCTTAGATCGAGTTAGTATAGCTGATGAAATGTAGTGGAGTAAAAAGTGCAATATTTACCTGTGACATCTACTGAAGTATTACAACCACAAGTACTTCAAATCTTAGACCTACCTCTAATTGACAATTACTCAGCTAAACACCTACTCTACAACACAATCATCAAAACACCAAACTAGGTAATGTTTTTCATTTTAGTTCTGATGAAAAAATACAAGATATAACTCATTAATGGTATTAAAATAGTACAAATGTTTGAGCTGCGAGGGGAAGCTGTGCAAAATGATTTTCTGGTAGCAGAGGTACACTTCCCACAGTGTGCTGTGACTGGTTTCGTGTAGTATGCGTAGACAGCACATGTTGTCAGGTTCCATTGTATATAGATATACAAGCAAATATTCAGAGTTCGATATCATTGTCAAATTTAGACCAGCAATGGCTCTTAAAAACTTATGCTCAGTGCCTTAATTCCTCTGCTGATCAGTTCTCTTCTCTTATAAGAAGTTACTGTGACAAAAATCAATTAAAGTTTATCTTCTTCCTAAACAGAATTACTGTGGACATCTTCAGTGTTAAACGGGTCAATCTGCTCAAATTATTCTTTAAACTCCCACTGATGTCAGATAGGGCTGGGTATTGCCAATAACTTCACAACTGGTGACTGTGGGAAGGAAGAGCTAGGAAGTTAGAGTGGTTGTCCACCAATCTCGCAGCTGTTGGTTCAATCCCCAGCTCAATCCCTAGCTCCTGCGAAGCACGATACTGAACCCCAACTTAGTTGCTCCCAGCTTGGCCAGCTGCATAGCAGCTCCCCCATCGGTGTATGTGTGTGGTTTTGAGTGCAAAAGGGTGAATAAGAAGCAGTAGCCAATAGGTAGAAAAGTGCTATATAAGTGCAGACGATACAAAGTGCAATACAATGCGTTCTATTTAAAAAACTTTACATGAAAGATAATGGCGCCATCGTCCCAAAAAAAAAAACTCACTTGAGGTATTCTTGCTGCTTCTGGTATCCCAGTGGTAAATGTCTCCTGTCTGTCTTCCTCATCCATGATGGGCAGGTTATGATGATAATCATGTGGCTATTGTAAAACCTGATATACACACATTACTGAAATTCAATTCAATTCCATTCATTTTTTTTATATAGCGCCAATTCACAACAAAGTAATCTCAGGGCACTTTACAGAATAAAGTCAAGATTATAAAGATGTATAGAGAGAACCCAACATTTCCCCCTGGAGCAAGCCATAGGCAACAGTGGAGACGAAAAACTCTGTTTAACAGAAGAAACCTCCAGCAGAACCAGGCTCAGGGTGGACGGCCATCTGCCTTGACCGTTTGGGGTGAGTGGAAAGGGGAGAGAGAAAAGAACAGAGCAACAAAAAGCAACAACAAAACATCGGGCAGATTGGTGGGACCAGTAGCTGCACGCTGGAAGACACACAGCTTCAAAGCTGGGGACACCTGCAGAAAGGGACAGAGAGAGGACTTAAAAAGTAGAGAGGGTGCCTGCTTCCCGAATCTGAACTGGGAGCTGGTTCCACAGGAGAGGAGCTTGATAGCTAAAGGCTCTACCTCCCATTCTTGGAAATTCTGGGAACCACAAGTAGGCCTGCATTCTGAGAGCGAAGTGGTCTACTGGGATGATATGGTGCTATGAGATCTTCTATATATGATGGAGCCTGACCATTTAGAGCTTTATATGTAAGAAACAGGATAAGACCAGCTACTGGTCCTACCAACCTGCCCGATGTTTTGTTGTTGCTTTTTGTTGCTCTTTTCTTTTCTCTCTTCACTTGTTCTGCTGGAGGTTTCTTCCATCAAAGGGAGTTTTTCCTCTCCACTGTTGCCTATGGCTTGCTCCATTGTTGTTGGGTTTTCTCTATACATCTTTATATTCTTGACTTTATTCTGTAAAGTGCCCTGAGATGACTTTGTTGTGAATTGGAAAATAAATAAAGTTGAATTGAATTTAATTGAATTGATGATGATGATGAAGATATGCCTGCTACCATTGCAGAGTGGCACTGAGAGGCTGAGTTAAACGTTGCCTACTAGGCCGCCGAGTATTGACTCTGATATCGCGGGGGGGCGATGGAGTGGCCGTTCAATCAGAGCAGGGTTTATCAAGATTTGCTGACCAATGTTTTGCATGTTTATTCCACGGCAATGCAATGCAGTACGAGAGAGAAAACCCTGACGGAGCAAATACCGCCCAGTCAGGAGGTTCTGTGGAGGACAATGGCTTCTGTAGTCATAGCATGCATACAGGTAACAGGATAAACATTAGAGAGATACCAACATTTAATTCTGTGGAGTTGTGTCAGCATTTGGACATGCAGGATATTGCAACCTGCAGGATGTACCAAATAGGACTAGAAACATGTGATAAACAGCGCATTACAAAATTTGCCAGCAGATAGTTGTTTAAATGTGGTGTTGACAGATCCTGGCGAGTGATGTTCAAACTGTATTACGCGCCAGCGATCTGTACAATGCAGACATTTTTCTGGAACATATTGTTTTGTCTTCACACCCAGAGATTCTACCACTGAAAACAACTTGTGTGTTTCACAGTGTCTGGCATATTATCTATTTCCCACACAGAGCCCACCAGAAAGATGGGCGATTGCAAAAAAGATACATATCAATGTGGAGTTTGACAGCACACGCAACGTAACTCTAACAGATATTTGTTTGAAAAACGCCTGGGGTTTAAAACTATAGTGTTCCATCATAATCATGGCAAAAATACAGTCCATCTATGGTTGCTATAAATGCTTTCACTATTTTTTTGATGGTCTCGTAAAATCGAGAAAAAATGTTACATACCCTAGGAAACTCTACCTCAATAAGCCCCACCTCGTGAGGGTCCTTAAGAACCATGGATTTTGCAAGCTTTGTTCTGTAATTCCATATTTTATTGTTTCAACTCATCGTCACATATGTGACGATGAGTTGCTGGGGAGCTTAATGTAAAATCAATTTTTGTCCATGATGGTTAAACAAGTTCTGCTCCTCACAGTTGCACACTACGTAATGCTCACTTAACCAACGTATCCATCTGTTAAGCACCTAATGCAGCTCAATTATATCCTTTTCAGGTATTAAAGAGTTAAAATTTTCGGACCATCCTAAACACTTTACCAAAACATAATTTTCAAGTCCTACTTTTTTCTATCCAAAATTCTTTCAATTTTGAAGCCCTTATCTTTATAGACAATCACCCGCTGTAACTATTTTCACAAAAGGTCCCCTGGAAAATTTCACCAGCACAGTCCACTAATCTGTACACCGTGGGCTCTCAAGCTATACATTCAGATATTGTGAAATATTCATCACTGAATTTTTGTTCATATCCTTTCCTAAAAATACTGCAGTTTCGATAGTTGCTTACAGTGTCTTCCACATTGTACTGTACTTGAAACTGACAATACTCCGGGGCTTTGAGTTTTAAAGACCACAGATTCATTACTCTTATTAACATTTATGGGAGCCATTTTTATCGACCTGTGGTGAGAATTATTATAGGAACCAACAAGATCCTGTATGATTTCAATGTATCGCCTCGCTGAGAATGTCCCGAAATGCCTTTGTTACAGAGACCCCCGATTTATCTTTAAGACACCTCACTCATGAATACTTCAACATCAATACATGTCAGCAGGTACCTCACAATGTAATTTTCCTCAAAATAAGCAGACATGTCCACCAAATCAGCTTGAAACTGTTTGTCTATACTGCTAACCAAGATCCTGTTTCTTGGAAAATGTTTGGCTGCATTGGCGTGAAGATGTATCCTGTTTCAATAAATACTGTTTAACTTCTGAGAGCGCTGGCTGTAACCCTGTGTGTGATCTATTTACAACACACACACTAATATATAATTTTATTTTAACAAATACGGCTGTTATGCATTGCTGTTTTTTCAAACGACGCCAGAGATCATATGTCCCTTGAATGATTCGATCGTGTTTTTAACCTCTTAGAGTTCCACCTTCTTCTGCAACACATTCATACAAATCAAATATTTTAAAGTATTTAGAGAGAATACCCTCCGCTACCCCTCAAAGCTTAGCTTTGTCATACCTATAGTCATCAGTTATTTCAAAATACAAGTTCTAATACCTGGTCAAAAGAATCTCTGAATTCTTGACATTTTCCAGCGAGCCTTGTCATATTGATAGAATCATAGCAACATGTGTGGCGACCTGTTTGTGACCTGTTCATCTTCAGCTACGCATACACATTGTTCTTTTGGATGCCCATATCATCTCATAGATGCACCGGCTAAAAATTGCTCTCATAACATCCACAATTTCTGCAGTAAACGGCCGGTGTGGGTGTGTCAATTGATTGAATTGAATGGTAAATGGTCTGCACTTATATAGCACTTTTCTACTTACTACCACTCAAAGCTTATACACTGCTTCTTATTTACCCATTCACACTCACCGGGAGCAACTAAGTTGGGGTTCAGCGTCTTGCTCAAGGACACTTCGACATGTGACTGGAGGAGTCGGGGATTGAACCAACAACTGTGAGATTGTTGGACAACCGCTCTACCTTCCTGCGCCACAGACGCCCTAGATTAGCATATAAGCAGTAGGGGAGTTCCTCTTCCACACACCCCCATCTGTAACCTGAATAGGCCTTGTGCTGATCATCCTACTGGTGGTCAACAAACACATTATACACAGTTTGTGGAGCTGGTTGTGGTGGTGTGTTAGGATCTACTACTTCATCATCTGTAAAAGCACTTTGTGCCGTCTCCTCATCGTAGACGTGTTTATCTTCAAATGATATTACATAATAATAATAATATATTACTGGTAAAAGAGTACAGGCCTTTTGTTCAATACGCACACATCATGCAAAAATGAAACATATATAATTCTATAATAATATAATATAATTACCATATAATTACCATTTAATTTATTATTAGTCAAAGTGTCTGATGATTGTAGGCAAAGACAAACATTTGAGGAAAGACAACCCAGACTGCTCAGTGCTCGGATTAGGAGAGGGAAAAGACGTTTTCTAGCAGCTTCATAAGATGTGTAGAACATGTCTTTTTGGATCTTATCAATATAACCGAACAGAGTTTGCAGGGATTGCCAGTCACACGACCGAATAAAAAAAAACACATTCCTTGATGGTGAGGGGGTAGGGGTGTCGCAACCATTCTGAACGGCCTCACCATCCATATCCTCACATTTACAAAAAAAACAATAAATCTGTCATGTGGTTTGTTAAAACGATCTGCCTCGATCCTGTAAATCACATGGCCGGAGGCAGTGACCCATTACCCCCTTCATACATCGACTCTGGGAAGCCAGGCTGACTCAGCTCGGTACACACAACCTTATCCGTCAAAACAGTGTCCTACACTTAGCTCAACATCCCCCTATTTGTATTTAATATTATAAAAATATCCATACACTTCCTGATGTTCTAGCTTTAACTCCACGGGTGCCGTAACCTTCTCAATGCGTCTCTTTTTTTGAGGTGCACAACACTCCATCGCTACGTCCAAAACAGTTTCAATAGTAGACAGATCTCTGTGAGACATACCTGCAGATCTGGATGTCATCATGTGGGAAAAATGTCCCAAAAAATATCATCATCAGCAGCAGCAGCATAACCGGCTCGTTTTTTAAATGCAGCAACAGCAGCAATAGCTAGGATAATGACCGGCTACTTTTAAAAGCGGTCACGACACTGAACACTGAACATCACATGCATGCGTGTGCACACCCACATGCATTGTTACCATTCTTATACTTCAAACTCCCTTCCGGTTGGTAAGAAATTGGTTGTCCTCACTTAGTTCCACATTACTTACAACACAACGCAGGTTTTTTCACTAAAAGAAAAGGTGTCAGCTGTGGCACGGTTACACTCACTTGCAGAGATATTTCCCAAAACCTAATTATCCTAAAGTAGGGATGTCTGATTCCTTTGGTCTTGCCATATATTTTCCCCTGATGGGTAATTTACGGTCTACTGTTTGTGAAATTGAAGCTTTGCCTGATTCAAGGGAAAGGTCCCTTTAATCGCATTGCTTCCTCTCCTCATTTAATGTCTAAGTCTTGACTCTTTAAAGATCTTGAAGACAAAATACGTGAAAATCATCACCACCTACACCTGTTTACTCCAGCGATGCATGGTGCCGCGACGCTGTTGTGATGTACAAACACTGTTCACCAACCTCTCAACAATCTCAACCAACAATCTCTCTCTGAATGTGGAGAAGACGAAAGAGATTGTTGTTGACTTCAGTAGAGAGCTCACTCAGCACGCTCCTCTAACCATCAACGGTGCTACTGTGGAGAGGGTGAGCAGCACCAAGTTCCTGGGTGTGTACATCAAAGAGGACCTCTCCTGGACCAACAACACTCCAGCACTAGCCAAAAAATCACAGCAGCGTCTGTACTTCCTCCGCAAACTGAGAAGAACCAGAGCCCCGGCCCCCATCATGTACACCTTCTACAGAGGCACCATGGAGAGCATTCTAACGAGCTGCATCACTGTGTGGTATGGGACCTGCAACGCCTCCTGCCGGAAGACTCTACAACGCATAGTGAGAGCAGTTGAGAAGATCATTGGTGTCTCTCTCCCCTCCCTCCAGGACATTTATGGAACCCGTCTTACCTGCAAAGCCCTCTGCATTGCGGATGATCCCGCTTACCCGTCACACAGCTTCTTCAGCCTGCTGCCATCAGGGAGGAGACTGCGGAGCCTACAGGCCAGGACCAGCAGGTCGAAGGACAGCTTCATTCATCAGGCTCTCAGGAAGCTGAACTCGCTCCCGAACTTCCCCCCTTTCCCTCTTCTGCCTCAGGCACAGAACTATAACCCCCTACTACCTCAACTTAATTTAAAGAACTGCTCTTGAGCGCTCTGTCACTCTGCCACTTTAACCAGACTGAATAAGCTTTTTGCACTAATTTTGTTACCTGCACTGATGTATACTTTACTGGTTTGCACTCCATCTGCCATGGACTGCTTTTATTTTAGTTTACTCTTCAATGCCCTTATTGTATAGTTGTATTTTATGTTTTTATTTTTATATGTGATCTAGATCTTAGGCTCCACTGTTAGAACTACCTGTAAGCACCATGGATCCGAGAGACACACAATTTCACTTCCCTGTATGTATGTACTGTACTTGTGGAAAAACAAAGCTTAACTTGACTAACTTGGAAATGGGTTATAACGCTGTACTCACTTATTGATTGAATAATGCATCTGCTGTCTGCCACCTGTCCCTGACATTAGATGGCACCCAGACCTCTGTTTTTTGGAGCGGGACTTTCCCTAGGCTGGCAGTAACCTTCAGTCTGGAATCAGGCAATTATTAGCAGAATGACCATCGCCAATGTGATAGAAATTCACGTGTTACTAGATCTTGGAAGAATTGTAGACAGAACTAAGCTTGATGAACCATCTCAGTTTAATACATTGGAGAAGAATACATGAATGTTGGTGTCTTCTGACTTGTATCTCTCAGACCCCTTCTATTTATACTCAAACCTAAAAAAGGAAAGACCCTCACAAAACATGAACAAACATAAAGAAACGAGGTGCACGCAGTTGACAGTTACCATTCTTGTCCCTTTTTAGGTTATCTGTTAATGTCAGTTGTGAAGCAATAAAACCCTTTTTGCACCTTTTTGTAGATCTTGGGGCACTTAAGATCCACTAGATAGTGGATCTTAAGTGCCCCAAGATCTACATTGCTTTGGGCCTTATAACAACAAAGTGCCTATGGGGACTTAATCAGTCCTCTAAACATGACACACCCTGTGACTTCTTGTCCTCTCCCACTCTCCTTGGAGTCGGTGCAGATGGATGTCAAAGATTACATTAATGTTGCCGTGTCCTTTGTGCACCTACAAGATGGAGATCAGGTCTGCACAAATTAGCCAGCGAGAACTGATCTCGTACAGCACAATATTTGTGAGGCATTTGTGTTAGATTCTGTTTTAGTATTATTTGTTTGTCTTCATTTGTTTAGTCTTGTTCAGTGTTTAGGTTTAGTCATTTGTTAGTCCCCATTTGTTTGGTTCGGTTTCATATTAAGGTGTGGGTTTTCATTTATCCCAGTTTATTTATCCTCTTTCCATTGTGAATTTTGGTTACCTATGTATCTATGTTATTTATCTTTGTTCAGGCACAAGTGTGGTTTTCTGTTCACCCTTTTATTTGGTCTTTGTTTGCTGCTTACTTTGTATTTAGTTTTTCCCTATTTTATCCCTGCACCTTCCCCTACTTAGTTTATTATCACTAATAATTGATTATTTGTTGTAGCGTGTTGGAGTTTACTAGTTTGTTCTATGTCATCATTTGCCAAGCGATAGGGAAGGTAAGGATGGTTTTATTGAGAGTTGCTGCATAGGTAGGAACAGGGGGGCTGGTGACAAGCCAGCCTTGTCAGGATGAGATGGAATCCCCTGATGAGGTCCAGGTCCAGGATCAAGGCCCGTGGGACCCAGGAGCATTCCTCTGGGCCGTAACCCTGGCAATCGACCAGGTATTTGAGGGCCCGACCCTGGCAGCGAACAAAATGTACACCAAAATGCGGTGTACAGTATAGGTAGGATGATTGTCGATGAGCCGGGCAGGAGGTGGGTGGTTAGCCTAAGGGCACAGGGGACTAGAAGAGAATGGTTTCAACTGGGATACATGGAAAACAGGATGTACTGTCATACTTCTGGGGAGTTTGAGTTTTACAGCAGACTTGTTAATAATTTTCACAATAGGAAAGTGGCCGATATATCGGGGGGGCTAACGTCCTGGATTCAATGTGCAGGGGAATATTTTGGGTAGAGAGATAAACAGTCTGACCTGATTTTTAGGCGGGGGCCGGGGCTCTCCGGTGGTCGGCTAGCTGCTTGTTTCTTTGTGCTGTTCTGAAAAGCTCTGTCCGTGTCTCTCTCCACAGCATACGGCAGCGGCGGATTTGTGTGTTTCATGGCTTGGCAAAAATTGGAAAGGTCTTTATTGTGTAGTTCAACAATTTGGCATTGGAGCTATGATTTAAGATAAGCTAGTTTAACTACCATAGCCAGACCTAAGCTGGTATGCTTGTTAAGTGGCTTCTTTTCTCCACACTGCTGTGTTTATTAAATTGCTTGTTCAAAGCTAAGCTTAGACTCTACTGTAACACCAACAGACAGTGATAATCTACCAGTTCTTTCTTTCCAATCGTTACAGCAGAACAGCTTTAGCTAACTTTGCATTTAACTTTTACAGTCTTTCTCACTTTTGGCTGCTGAGATAATGTGTGGAGCTGACTGGTATATACATCATTTATATAACGAATCCATGACTGTTCAACTTAATTGCAACATCTCAAACTGGACTGCTCTTCTTTCTTGTACTTGTTTGAGCAAAGAGCTCCCAGTTCCTACACAAATGTGAAAACCTGCAATGTATCAAGTGAAGAAGTAATTGGCTGAGCCTCTGTGAGCTCCCGCTCTGTTTTTGTTCTTCTAAATAGATCATATTATTTAAAGCAGCTGAATTCAGATATATATTAAGGGGGGAAATTGCAAATAAAGAAAGAGATGGGTTTCCTCTTTTTAGAGCAGAATAAGTCAGTGAGTTCAGATTACTTTTCAGGTGTGTTACAGCTAAACGAACCTTACTTTATCCCAGCGGAATTGTCAGACAAAAAACAGGGGCCCCCTTACTCAAGTCACACTTGTTTTTCTTTGAAACTCTGCATGTATGAAATCTGCTATACGTACATTACCTTGATTAGCCCACGATGCCACGGTCATATTGCTGCAGTTGAAACCACTGGTAAAGGCATTTTTTGTACAAATACTGTACATTATGAACTTTCAAAGCATGTTTGTATGGTATAAGGCTCATGCTTTATACCATACTAATAAAAAATAAAAAACCTTTTAAACAGAAATAACATAAAAATAACATAAAACCTGATGCAAGTAAACTTGTACATTTGCAAGTAGAAATCTGCAGTCATGTCTGTCAGCACTATATATAAACTAAATAAATAAAGAACACCTTGCTGTTCTTTGTCTGTCTGTGCAGTGTGCTTTGCTGGATGTCATCTGTTGCTATCTTGCTAATGTACTTGTGTTATTATTGTCCCAAAGCGTTGTTCATTACACCATCCACCACAACAATATTAACACCTGTAAAATGTTAGAAAGTTAATTTCTATTATCTGTTTATTATTGAGGTCATGGTGGGTGATAGAGTTGTGGAGTCATATTAAGACCTGGTTGCTCTGGCCCTGCAGGATTGCATTTCTTCCTCTGTGTGAGAACAGGCCGTAAAATCATGATGAAACACTGCAAAAAGAATTTAAACTCTGAAAGGAATAAGTTGAATGTTTGCAAAACAAGTTTCAAAACTTTGAACACAAATTTGTAATGTAATGTTGTAACAGTCAAATAAAAATTTCACACGTTTCATTTTTTGATATTGTTTAGTTTTGAAACCATATGCTGTTTTTAAAGGTTTCAGATATTTTTTTCCAGTTAAAACAGGGTCAGTATGATCAAGTTTGAAACTCTGAAAACACAGTGTTGATTGTCTAAAAAACTGATGTGAATCTTTGAAAGAAGAGACAGATTGATAATATTGACAAAATTAAGTGTTTTTTCAGTTATTCAGATATTATTTTCAAATATTTGGTTCTTATTTTTATGTTTTAAAACCGTATGTTTCGCATTACAACCCATTTTAAGGCTTAGTTTTCAACGTTTTACATTGAGACCAACGTGCTTTTTAACATCATAAAAGCACGTTGGATTGTTGTTTGTTGCTTGAGCATATGGGGAAAAAAATCCAAAGTTTTTCTGTCCCTTTCTGCGTCTTGCATTCTGCTGCTGTACAAGCGGCTGTACAGTGGTGAGATTTGGCGTCCTCGCTCTGGCCACGCCCCATTTTTACTGTCACCTAGGAAACGGGGCGTGGGTAAAGTGCTCGTGTAAGAGGTGACTGAAGTGATTGGCTGAAGTGTCGGATGATGTAGTAGCGTCCCATCGTTCTATCGGTCCATGATGAGTCGCAGAAACCGCTTGGTGTGTTGGTGGAACACAGGTTTAGTCAGTCTCGTATGAGCTTCTGTTTATACAGCAACCTTCAGACACAACGTTAATTCTTAGTCGCTAAGGTAAGTCACGTTTATCTCAATGTTTCAGTGTTAATGTGCTGTCACGTGATAATAATTGGAGGCCCTTATGAGATACCTTTGTCTCACTGAATCCAACTTAAGACACCCGCCTGTCTGGCAGAAACAGACCTTGAGCGAAGCCGGGAGCGGTGGCATAAACCCCACCAAAGCTGGTCTGTTGGACATATAGCCTACATTATACGGCGGAGTCTATCGGGAAGAAACTCCAAGCGATTACAGTTGTGGATGGCTACCACAAAATTATGTTTTTGTTCTCCTAACCAGATCATACTATATAAAGCAACTGAATTCGGTAATATATTATGGTGGGAAATTGGAAATAAAGAAAGAGATGAGTTTCCTCTTTTGAGAGCAGAGTAAATTAGTAAGTTCAGACTACGTTTCTGTACTGTGTGCATGTACTGTACATTATGAACTTTTAAATCATGTTTGTATAGTATAAAGCTCATACCTTTTACACAAATAACATAAAAACTGATGCAAGTAAAGTTGTACATTTGCAAGTGCCTCTGCAGTCATGTCCGACAGCACTAAATATAAACTGTTGCTGTTGCTAATGTACTTGTGTCATTATTGTCCCAAAGCGTTGTTCATTACATCATCAGCCACAACATCAGTAACACCTGCAAAATGTAATGCAATCCATTAGAGCAGGTTTGCCATGAATTGTACTTTAAATTTTATTTTAAAATTTCCAAATTTTTTGGGTTGAAACTGTCCTAAAATGTTTATTATTGAGGTAATGGCAGGTGGTGGAGTTGTAGTGGAGTCATATTAAGAACTGGTTCTACTGCTTCTGTACCCCATCATGCCTTTTCTGACATTTTGCACTTAAAACTGAGTGTAACTTTAAATAAAAAAAATAGAATTCATAGTAGAGCTGCTCTATTGATTGCATTAAAGTGTACAAGTGTATGTCGCGGCTGATGGATGTATATTTCTTTGTTCTTGTCTTGTATGTTTTATTTACTCATGTTGTGTTTGTCAATTTTTAACATTTTATGCTGACAAAAATGTATTAGTGTTTTGTATGATGACATCTTCTAGTTAGGGCTTTATGTTCGTGTGTGTGTATAAGTGTGTCTCCATATATATATCTCCATACTCAATAGCATTTGACTGTACCGGGCCTTCTTAATAGGACCTCCATTTTGGGTTCCCAGTACTTTAAGAACTTATTATACAGCCTTGTTTCATTACCGCCCCTGAATAAAACATGAGCTTAATATATGCTCTTTAATGTAAACTCCATACCCAGACAGATAAAAGTAAAGCCAAGTAAAAGAGAGGAGCTGTGATGTCTATATAGCTGAGGAAATATAATTGGTTGTTCTTTAATTGTCCTAACCTGCTGTGACTCTCATTACTTCAGCTAGTTGATTATCAAAGCGCACAAGGGTCAAGGGTCAGTCAAGGGTTGCATAATTTAGTTTCACAGAGCCAAGTAAGGAGATGGCATGTGGCATGTTAGAAGTAAAAGGGCATTTATTATAAGGAATTTCGGGGGGGGGGGGGGTTGAAAATAACTAAAAATCACTTCTCAGGGAGGACAGGGATCTTGCAGGCAGAATAAGTGAATCAAGTAACAAAATAAATCCAAACGTAAACTTAAATACCACCCACACACACACCCACACGAATTGAACGTGTACACCCAGGGACCTAACAGAACCGCAACTAACATTAACACACAGGTAAATGGATAAATTAACAAGGATTAATAAACAGAACTCTGAACAGAAACTGACAGACAAGGATAAATAATAAACTAAATGTTAGGCAGAGGGAAATAAACAAGAGTAACCAAATCAGGGTGCAAGATATAAAATAACTGGTGAGGTTAAACTAAGGCAAACAACATAACAAGAGAGTAACTAAAAAACAGACATAAACCAGGCAAAAACAGGGAAAAGGCAGAGCAGGGAAACAAACAGGGGAGCGCCCTACTTCTAGCATTGTTTATGTCATGTATTTTCTCTATTAATGAATTAAAAAAAATCTAACTTTATATTCTGATGAGACTTTGTAACATCTCTCTAGGGATGAAAGATTTAAAATAGCCTCTGGGCTACGTCTGGCTCTTTAACACCAAAGTTTATCATTGTGCACTGATCCTGTCCACTAAACTAAAAAAATAAATTCTGTTCAACAATTTTGTTTAAACACTTTCAGATAAAAGAACATTACAATTATTTATGGGAGGTCTGGCTTTTTTCGAACATATGGCTCTATTGGCTCGGCTCCCTTAAAAGAGCCGGCTCTTACAGCTCCCAGATGGCTCCTTACTCTGAGCCTTATATTTTAGCCTAGTTTAGCAATAATGAATGGTTTGTGTGTTGGTAAGCAAGTTAAAATCCGTAGAAACGTTAATAAACATAGGCATTCAGGTTTAGCAGGGTTTGTATGTTCTTCCTTTGGTTACATGGGTTTCCTCTAGGTACTTGAGTTTCTTCGCACAATCCAAAAAAGTGTATTGGGGTTTATTGCTGACACTAAATTTCTCATAAGTGTGAATGTGAGTGTGAATTACTGTCTGTCTGTCTAACTCTCTTGGTGTTAGCCCTGTGATAAACTGCCAACCTGTCCAGGGATTATCCTGCTTCTTTCCCAATGACAGCTGGGAAAGGCTCTAGCAACACCACAGCACCAAACAGGATAATCAGTTGAGATAATTGTCATTGGGTTCATTTTATGGCAAATAAAAATGTATCAACTTTTTTATGTCACATGACAGTAACTTAGGAGATATAAGAAACAGTCTTGAGACAACGAAAGTATGTAAATCTAAATGCAATTATTGCGAATACTCAGTACTAAATGTTATTTATCTAGGAGAGTGAAGGTGAAACAGAACAGAGTAATTCAGAACAGGAAGAGGAGGTGCTGTAGATGTAGTAGCTTGTAATTGGTATTGTGTTCATCATCACCAATCTTTAACAAGTCCCTTGTAATTTGACACATTAATGAAAAAAAAAGCCAATTTTAAGAGCAGTCCTGAAACTCTTTCTCTGAATTTCTGCTGTTTAGTCTTGAAAAGCATAAAGTTAGCTGGAAATCTTTACTCTTTCATGAGTGCATCTTTTTACAAAGCCCAGCTAACAGTGTCAGTTTTTCTAGCCGGAGAAACAGAATTAGTTTAGTTTTCATGCCTGCAAGACAGAACTTCACTGCTGTCTCGGTAATGACATACAGTCCTTTTTACTGTTTATTTAAGTGAATTACAAAACTGAGAATTTATTTAACAAGTGTACAATGAGATCTTGAAGCCAGCTATATGCAAAGTTGACAACTAGTGCAGCTTCTATAGTGCACACAAGTATTTCATCACACATTACTATAAATCACAGACCCATATCAACATAAACGTGAATCAGAATCATAAATACTTTATTTTTAATCCCTGAGTGGAAATTGCTTTCATCCCAGAGGCTCCTTGCCAGAGTAAGAAATCGTGCATAAGAACATAACAACAATATACAATATTGTTGTAACAACAATATTGTGTAATGTAACAACAATATAAATGGTGTTACTTACCACTCTGTCTGACATACGTGGCTGCAGATGTACATACCATACTGCCAGTCAGATAGTCAACAATCTAGGACCAAATGGGGGGATCTACCTGCATCGCTGTCAGTTTCTCACCCAGAAGAGCTGGCCTGATGGTGTTGAAAGCATAGAGAAGTAAAAAACATGACCATCACAGTGGTCGCAAGCTTGTCAAAATAAGCTAGCTGCTGTACCTGCATCTACAGTACAGCAGGTAGATGATGGCATCCTGATGTCGTAGCTGGTGTTTGGAGGCAAACTGGAGAGGCTCCAGGTGGGGCCTGACTATGGGCTGGAGTTGCTCCAGGATGAGTCACTCAAGGGTCTTCTAATGTGATGCAAGCACGACCGGTCAGTAGTTTGAGGCACCCCGGATTTTTGCCTTTGAGGCACTGGCATAAGGCACGCCATATTTCAAAGCTTCGGAACCCAGTTGAGACAGGTTCATGCTGAAGACATGGTGAAACACTCCACAGAGCTTGGCATTACAGGGTTTTAGAACCCTTGCTGGTGGGGAATTTTCTCAGCTGTCTTTTCGCATGGACAGGTGTGAAAAGTGCAGTTTCGAGGAGGGGTGAGAAGAGTGTTGATGACATCACATGCAGACATTAGCAGCTGGCGGACTGCAAACAGCGACTATAATACGATGTTAGAATTCACGGGGTTAATAATTAGGTCTGAGACCAACAGCTAACAGTTCAATGACTGAGCTACAGTAATTTCCTTAATTGTAATGTGACCAGAGTTGCACTAGCTGTTGTTAACTAAAACAGCAAGCCCCCTCCATTGTGCAGTCTGTGTCCCTCAGTGATCAGGTATAGCCATGTGTAGCCATGGCTCTGAAAAAAAATCCTCAAAGTACATTTCGAGTATTAGCTTTGACTCCAGGCTAATGCAGTTACCTGGTCCATCTTCCACAGTGATCTCACATTGCTTATGATAACAGAAGTAACTGCTTAGACACTGAACTGTTAGCTGTTGGTCTCAGACCTTATTATTATTTATCCCATTAATTCTAACATTTTATTGTCCTCCTGCTGCTAACTAAACGTCATGCATGTGACGTCATCAACACTACACTGTTCTCTGACCATCTCCTCATTTACTTTGTGGTCACAGGTAGCCTTTTAATCAGATGCACATAGCAGGGAGTGAGAAACACCAAGTGGTGATCACATCTTCCCAGAGGGGGGAGTGGTGTAGAACTGCTTGTGTTTCTTCCTTTCCAAAAGTGTCTCTTCTTCCTTGGACTGTGCTCTTTTGTTCTGCTGTAGCGATCCTTTACCTCTGTGTGTTTTTCTCACTGGGTTCACCTGGAACATCCTTCATCTCCATAACCAAACCGGTCGGCTTTAGTGCTAACAGCTCATCCCTGATGTAAACAATGCGCTGTTGCTGAGTGACGACCGGGTGGCAGAATAAAAATAGCAAAAACAGTTAAAGATTCTCCAAGCAGGCATGTTGCAAGGCTGTTATTTAAGAAAGTACAAAAATCGTAATAAAAAGGCTAAAAGACAAAAAGTAGGAAAATAGGAAAAATACCAGCAGGAGCAACTGGAACAGGCTGCAAACACCTTGGTGCATGCGCACTACCAAGGCGAGTTGGGAATCACACGCCCCCCTGAACACTCAGCTTCAATATGTACATTATTACCCAGGCTTTCATTATAATTATAATACACAGGTCACTAACATGCGGACCGCGGTCCGGGTCCGGACCCAGAAGCCATCCTATACGGACGTATGGGATGGCCTACAGCCAAAACAGTTATGATTTAAAACCTGATGGGGCACTTCTATTTTCACTGGCGCACTGTTGTAGTCTTTACGGTAGTGATTTAGTGGATGAGGAGAGAGTGAGATCACAGAAAATAAGTAGTCTCAGAGCCCAATATGACCAGTCCACCAGGATCCTGAGCCACACATTAACTGCCCAATAACATGCTCATGAGTGTTCTCTCAGAGTTGCTTGGATTTTGGGTCAACACAAAAAGCCGTTTACTGATGTACGGGTTGTCAAAGAATGCATGAGTGCAGTAGCTGAAACACTACTTGAAGGAAAACAAAAACAAGAGCTTTGTGATAAAATAAAGCAAATAGCCATGTCAGCATCATATGCCAGAAAGAAAAGTGAAATATTAACTCATTTTTGATATGCAGCCCTACTTTTATTTAGTTAATGAGAGAACATTACACATATATACAGTCACACTTCGATAACAAAGTTATTTATTCTGTTGTTGTTGTTTCTTGTTTGTTATTCTAGTGCAGACTTGTTCATTACTGCCACCTAACCATAGGTAATCCATACCAGAACAAGGAGAAAAAGACATTGCATTTGAAGATGCACTTTGGCAGGCTATATAAAGAGTGACATTTCTGCAGGACTGGACAATTTGTCAAACATCCTGGTCTACTTATACTTCTACTTATAAGAGTTGTGACTTGTTGTTGTTTTTTTAAAAAGTGTTTAACAGTTGTAGACAAACAAACCAAAGTCAAGCAATAAGCCATTCATCCTTTTGTGGAAGATGGATCCGATACTGTCTCTTATCTAGTAAAAAGACCCAAATGCGGTAAGGAGGCCGCAGACACCCCTTTTTCAGTCATTTTTCAGTGCTCAGCAGCTAATTAGCTTCTCACATGGATTGCAATGTTTTTTGTTATTTTTAAAGCAAGGCCATACTTTTGAATTTACTGTGGTCATGCTGTGTTATGTTGTAATGTAAGCCATGCTTGCTAACTCAAATCTAAAGAAATTAACATGTTGCGTTCATGCAAAATGTTTTCATCTAGACTGGTCCTTGATGGCTACACATTTCAGATATGTAGCCTTTGTTTTGAAAAATGAGAAGTTACATCATGCTGTGTTTGATGTCGTCTGTACAATTTACCTATGCATCCATCAGTTAACACAGCATATTATCACTTTACATTCTCTATTCCCCTAAAAAGGAAATATTTCATTTTTTACATTGTAAACTTGTTTTGAAAATAGCTTCTTTAATAACATTCTTGTAAGCATGTACATTCACTTTCAGCTTTTCCAACTTACATATCTGTGTTATTTGTTAGCTCTGTTCCACAATGCTGACCCATCTGTTCCGTATGCACGGCCTTCTGGTGGCATCCCATCCCTGGGAGGTGATTGTTGGCACTGTCACCCTAACCATCTGTATGATGTCAACGAACATGTTCACTGGTAATGACCAGATCTGTGGCTGGAACTTTGATTGCCCCAAAACAGAAGAGGTTAGTCAATAAATATGTTGTCTCTACTAGTGTATTTAACATACAATGTAATTTAGGCAACTCATCATGTAACACATGTGTACTATTATTCTGAACATCTGGCATGAGTAAGTAAGCATATTGTAATTTGGTCCAATGGACCACACAAGTCCGAGCATCAAATTCTTTTTCAGATCTTGAAAAAAGCCTGAGGAGGGGTGGGATGGATGATGTATAACTTGCTTCCCAGACTTAAGTTAAATGCCACTTGAAGAATCACAGACTTTTGCCCATGGTCCTAAATGACAACAAACAGAAAACAGCAGTCAAGATGTCAAATGTTTAAATAAAATCTTGTATTGTAATTCATTTTCAATTGTATTCAACTTTACTTATATAGTGCCAATTCACAACAAAGGCACTTTACAGAAGAAAGTGAAAACTATAACGATGTATAGAGAAAACCCAACAACTCCCCCTTCAGCCTATCCCTAGGCAACAGTGGAGAGGAAAAACTCCCTTTAAGGGAAGAAACCTCCAGCAGAACCAAGCTCAGGGTGGGCGGCCATCTGCCTTGACCGGTTTGGATGAGTAGAAAATGCGGAGAGAGGAAAAAAAAAAAGAGCAGCAAAAAGCAACAACAAGTACTGGGCAGGTTGCTAGGACCAGTAGCTGTGCACTTGAAATCACCCAGCTCCAAAGCTGGGGACACCTGCAGAAAGGGACAGAGGGGAGACAGAGAGGGAGAAAGACAGCTAGGGGAGTAAGAAGATACAAAGTTAATGGGGGCGGTTACTTTGAAATGTAACCCCCTTTCTTGCAAATCCAAGGTACAACACAAAGGTGTTGCTTTGCTCACAAAAACGGATTCACACATAAAGGTTTATGTGTGAATCTGTTTTTAGGGGTCACTACTGTAGACAGCAGATTTTACATTTACATTTAATCATTTGGTAGATGCTTTTATCTAAAGGTATAAGGCAGCAACAATCTAAGTCAAAGAGAAAACATAATTGCAAAGCGCTGTGAGAAGTGTGTTTTCACATGCAAGAAAGAGCAGAAAGTAACTTTTTTTCTTTCAAGTGCATAGAAGGTGTTGAAGAGTTCTGTTTTGAGCAAGTTTTTGAATACTGGGAGTGAGGTTGCTGATCATGCAGAGTTTGTAGCTCGTTCCACCATCGTAGTATCACATTTATTTGTTTACGCAAAATTATTACAGTTGTTTTTTGTAAAGATGTCTGTACCACATTCAGTTCTCATTCACATAATTTACCAGTCAAAACCCTTGAAATAAATGTTACCTTGAATTTTTCAACTTAAGTAATTTATTTCTTAGTCATTTAAGTTAAGAATTCAAGGTAACATTTATTTGCCACATCTTGAAATACTGAGGCAGGAGTGCAGGCTGTTGTTGACTTACCGTTTAAAAAATGTAATTGCTTCAATTATGCATGTAGCAGAAATAGCTTAGCACAGGGGTCACCAACATGGTGCCCGT
This sequence comes from Channa argus, assembly GCF_033026475.1. Taxonomy (NCBI): domain Eukaryota; kingdom Metazoa; phylum Chordata; class Actinopteri; order Anabantiformes; family Channidae; genus Channa; species Channa argus. The sequence continues at coordinate 27,636,000 of NC_090207.1, forward strand.
GGGCACCAGGTAGCCCGCAAGGACCACATGAGTAGCCCGTGGGCCTGTTCTAAAAATAGCTCACTGTAGTGCCACTTACCAATGAGCTGTATCCATTTTTTTTGTTGCTATTCTTTTTAAAAATCACATTTGATAGTTATTGTGAGAAATCATTAACATGATCCGCGTCTTCACATAGATGAATATCCTTAATTTAATTATTATTATTTTTTTGTCCTTTCAGCTTATCCCGTGAGTTCAGGGTCGCCACAGGGGATCATTGTCCGCATGTTGATATGGCAGTTTTTTTTTTTTTACGCCGGATGCCCTTCCTGACGCAACCCCTCCCCAATTTCTACCGGGCTTGGACCAACATTGCACAGCTGGGGAGGGGAATGGGCTGTTAGGGGTTCAGTGTCTTGCCCAGGGACACTACGACTTATAGCCAGGGCCAGGGATCGAACCACTCACCCTGTGGTCCTTAATTTAATTAATTAGTAATAATAACATATAGTTGACGTTAAATTGAGCAAAGTTGTTGCAAAGTGCGTATTAAACTGGTAGCCCTTCACATTAATCCGTACCAAAGAAGTAGCTCTCAGTTTCAAAAAAGGTTGGTGACCCCTGGCTTAGCAGATAAGACATTCAGGACTGCAGGTCTTACTGTACAACTTTAGTCAAGTTTGACAGCAAGAAGAGAGTCTATTTTATTCTTTTTAGGCTTTTATTCACACCCTAGACCTTGTCCTTATATACGATATTGAAACTGATCAGTTAACAGTATATCCTCATAATTTTCTTTTGTCTGAACATTTTCCAATAACATTTCAATTTACCTTAATGGATGCCTTAATTGATGCTAACAGAAAAAATTCCACTACAGTAGGTGCTTAAAGCCAAAATGCCGTAAACAAATTTAAGGAAAAGATTCTTTCATCTTTTGACTCAACATTTGTCAATACAATGGAGAGTAGCAACCTTAACTTTACACCTGTACAAGTTGATTATCTTTCTGATAATTCTGCTGTCTCACTATGTACAATACTTGATACTGCTGCCACTCTGAGTAAGAATAAAGTAAACCAGAAGAGGCAATCTCCATTATATAGTTCACAAACTTGCAACTTAAAACCACATGAAAGTTAGAGAGGGAGTAGCGTTCCACCTATTTAGATAAATAGTAAATCGTCTGCACTTATATAGCGCTTTTCTACCTATCAGCACTCAAAGTACTTTACACTGCTTCTCATTCACATTCACACACCCTGATGAGGGAGCTGCTATGTCCAGCTGTGTCCAGCTGGCCAACACTCACCGGGAGCAACTTAAGTTGGGGTTCAGTGTCTTGCTCAAGGACACTTTGACATGTGAACGTAGCACCCAGGGATTGAACCAACAACTACGGGATTGGCAATTGCCCCAAGAATCATATTTAGATAGCTTTTTACCCATACATCTCGCTGAGCTAACTTCAACAATTACCCCACTAATTGCCTAACTAACAAGGATTGTTACCCTTAACTGACATTTTTGTAATAGATATCATTTATCTAGCTATCTAGCTATCTATCTATAAACAGTTTATGTACCAAATGCCTGCTACTTAAAACACCCAGGTGTTTTAGGCAATTACAGTCCAATATCCAATCTAGCCTTTATTTCTAAAATCCTTGAAAAAGTAGTGGCAAACCAATTATGCAACCAGCTGTACAGGAATAATTTGTATATTGACTTTCAGTCAGGATTTGGAGTTCACTATACTCTCAGAAACAGCACTGCTAAAAGTCGCCAACGATCTTGCCTTGGCTTCAAATACTGGACTCATCTCTATACTTGTTCTGTTACTTGTTCTGTCGTTGTCTTAGTGCTGCATTTGATACCTGTAATCAGAACATTTTATTACAGAGACTGGCAAATAAAATTTCACTAGGTTTGTTTAAATCTTATCTATCTGATAGATTCCAATTTGTTCATGTTAATGATCTTCCATGGATACAAAAGTTAGTTATGGAGTTCCACAAGCCTATGTGTATTAGAAAACACTCTGATGACACCAAGCTATAGCTCTCTATGGAACCAGATAAAAAAAATCAATTAATCAAACTCCAGTCATGGCTACAAGACATAAAGGCTTAGATGCCCTTCAGTTTCCTCCTTCTAAACTTATAAAAAACTTAAGTCGTAGTATTTGGTAAATGGTAAATGGTCTGCACTTATATAGCGCTTTTCTACCTATTGGCACTCAAAGCACTTTACACTGCTTCTTATTCACCCATTCGCACTCACAATCACACACACATTCATACACTGGTGGGGGAGCTGCTCTGCAGCTGGCCAACACTCACCAGGAGCAACTAAGTTGGGGTTCAGTGTCTTGCTCAAGGACACTTCGACATGTGACCGGAGGAGCCAGGGATTGAACCAACAACTGTGAGATTGGTGGACAACCGCTCTACCTTCCTGCGCCACAGTCGCCTTGGGCCTTTAAATCTCTGGTATAGGGTATATATATCACGGACAGCATTTTTCTTCTAGAACATTGCCGAAATTAGAAGCATCCTGTCTCAAAGTGATCCATGCATTAAAAAAAACTTATCCATGCATTTATTACTTCTAGGTTGGACTACTATAATTCTCTACGTTCGATACTCTAAATACTCTTATCTGTTCTCCTGTCCGTTTTCCAAACACGTGAAAGCCTGCTTGGAATTCAGATGTAGTGTAACGATCAAGAGAAATGGGAGGCTCTTTCACTAAATGTTAAGAGCTGTTGCTAAAGGTCTGAGTGCTTAGGCCAATGTGATATTTCAGTTTTTCTGTTAAAAAAATTGAACAAACATAACAAAACATAACGAAATTGAAAAAACTGAAGGGGTTCTAAAAACTTTCTGAATGTACAAAGACAAGCTGCATCATAAACATCAAAATTATAAATTCACATTTGCTAATCAGTGTATTGTTTCAGAGCTAGTAAAACGCTAAGAGTCAATCTGCAATGAGTAAATAGAAAATCATTGTTTTTTTTTGCATTAATGCAACATTTAATTTAAATAATCCCTTTCTGAACCATATGTTTAAAAAAACATTTTGAGAGCTCAACACCTGTCATGATTGTCTTTTTTTTAACAGCAAATTCTGAGCAGTGATATCATCATCCTGACCATCACACGTTGCATCGCCATTGTCTACATTTACTTCCAGTTCCAGAACTTGAGACAGCTCGGATCCAAATATATTTTAGGTAATTTACAATGTCAACTTTTCTTATGTGTTAGGACTGTAGTGGGACAGTATTTATATATTTATACAGAATATTATAAGTTTAACCTAACAGCTAGATATATTTCTACTCACATGCAGGCATTGCTGGTCTTTTTACCATATTCTCCAGCTTTGTATTCAGCACTGTGGTCATTCACTTCCTTGATAAAGAGCTCACAGGCCTCAAGTAAGGACACACTCTACATACTGTTCTTCTAGTATCTCCGTCCAACATGCCATCTAATTGTTCTGTTCACTTATTTAGTGAAGCGTTACCCTTCTTCCTGCTTCTCATCGACCTCTCCAAAGCATGTGCTCTTGCTAAGTTCGCATTAAGCTCCAGTTCCCAGGTATAAATACAATTTTACATAATCACATTCCACAAGAGGTTCGCAACAATCAAATGTTTTACTCCTTTTTCAGGATGAAGTAAGGGACAATATTGCTCGTGGCATGGCAGTACTGGGACCTACTTTTACTTTGGATGCCCTGGTGGAGTGCCTAGTGATTGGAGTAGGAACTCTGTCAGGTACTTGCTGAGCTTCACTTATTCTGCATTCTACAGTTTGCATAGTTAGAGCTTGTGTATTGTGGGGTTAGGGTTAAGGTTGACACCTTGCTATTTACCATTTACCTTTTGAAATGTTTCCCAAAAAGAAGCACCAAGAAAACACCAGTTAGCTATAAGGACAGGTTTAGTTCAACCTGAAAAAGCAAAGGTTTTAATTGTTGGGTGATGAGTTGGTATTTTACCACTCGACAATGGCAGTCTATGCTTGAATAAAACTGCAGGGAAATCGCATTGTGAAGATAAATTAACCAGCTGCCTTGATGAAGTAGCTGTTTGGGCAGCGGATATCTGTGTAGTCTTTGCTGATGAGACCATTGCAAAACAAAATACCCAGAAACTTCTAGCCATGCTGGTGGCTCTGGGTGATTTTATTCGTAGCAGTTTTTCATTAGGAGTTCAGATGATGTCATCTGAGAGAGCTGTGGAAAAAGAAGTTGACCATGATTACAAACTTTTTACTAAGATTAACAAGATGGCATAATGTAAACTGAATGTTATCAAGTAATGTCAACTGAAGGCATTTTTAGCTAGAAGTAGACAGATATTTTATATATAGGGAAGTCGATGCGAAGTTTAATAGTGAAGACGTAGTGCAAGAGAAAGGGGACACAGACACAGCAGTACACATTGAGTATTGTGTGAATTAAAGAAATCCATGGTGAAAAGCAAAGGCATAAGTTAGTTAAGCTTAAGTAGGCATTAAGTTTGGATGATCGGGATATATCCCTACCAGTAATTTGGGAGGCCTTACCAATATTTGAGCAAAGTCGTCCACATACTCTTGAGTGTGAAGTGGTCTCATCTATGGAAGCGATGGGACAGGCCCCCAGATTATACTGACCCAGCACACACCTTTTACAGATATGTAAAAGGTGTGACTGCCCATCACTGTGATGGGCAGTCTGTGGTAATAACCCTTGTTGAATCACTCTGATTAACTGACTGGACCTAATATGAAGAGACAGGATTATGGACAAGAACAGGGACTGGATTATGGGAAAGGAAAACAAACAAAGTCTGGCTTCTTTAAGTAACTCTCGTAAATGGATGCTACAGGTATGTCAACTTAGATTTCTACAGACCACTTAGTGTTTACTTAGGCTTTTGCTGGCTCTTTAGGTGGACATGATTTTAAAACGAGGCAGCATCACTGTGTAACCATCTATCTTTTCATTTATGCTTTCAGTCTGCTACTTGCCCTGTCTGTATCTGTTTGTCATGCACCTGCACTGTCATAGAAAGCTTATTAGAAACTTGTTTACATGGCAGATAAATTGGGAATTCTCCAGAACAAATAAACCTGGGGAAATCGGGTTAAACTAAGCTCCCACACCAATTATGGAAACAAAGTTTTCTGTTTACATTTAGGAAATTACCTTTCTTGAGCAATACAATGGCAAATTATTTACCTAAGTACAGCTAGTACATCTTATTTACTACTGCAACCTATTGCCAAAACTACCTAAGTAACATATAGGGAGCTGCATTGGGGTTCTGTGTCATCCATCCAATGGTCCAATGATTAAAGGTAATCCACATGTTGAAGCATTCAGAATCTTGAATTTGTCCAAGTGGAGAGAAGCTAACTAGATTAAAAGATGGATATTCATGAGCTGTGTGCAGATACAGCAAGGGGGGTCAGCTGAATTAAATAAGGAAGTTTGCTGAACACATTAAGGAAGTTAGGGTTACAGAAGTGCTTTTGTCTTCAGAAAGTGCCATTTCTTCCAAGTCATTCAAAGTATCATAAAAATAAACGCCTAAGCCCCAATGCTGTTAAAAAGTTTTATGGCATCTATGTCACATTTATGTAAATACAAATCTGTAACAAATCCCCTGATCAGTTACACAAGCACTGCCAACAAAACTGTATATATAACTGTGTATAAAACCGAAGTATAATTTAATTGTAACATCACCGACAACAGTCTAGGATGACTGCAACATTACTAGCCTTTACACCTCTATAATATTTGTTCTGTGGAACATGGAACTTATGTTAGAGTCTGTTTGCTATGCAAAGTTTGGCCACTAGATGTCAGTACTCTAAAATGAGCTTTTAAACAAGGCTTTGTGAGATTAACCTTTTAGTGAAACTATTGGACAAGAAGCTTGGACACCCACATGAGGTTTTATCTCAGCATCACTATCTCAGACCAAAAACAGCAGAAACAGTCCAAAAACAGGGGTCAGGCAGAACAGAGAAATCAAAAGTCCAAATGGGGAAACAATCAGTAGCTGTTTAGGAACATAAGACATCAAACCGGCAGGGAACTGTGTGGAGAGCTGGGTTTGAAAGGAGAGGGGCACAGGTGAAGGTAACCAGGGGTGGTGAATGTACATCTATGCAATAACTGTGGGATTGTACAAAATTATAATTCTGGAAGACTGTCTATGTCATATAGATTGGGAACAAAGGTGCCTATTATGGCTAAACTCTTTGTACTGTAGATCTTCTAGTAAAAGACCCAAAGGACAAAAGACAGTAAGTAGGACTGAGGGGCTACAGAATAAAAGCTGGGAACAGGTAGTCTGGAATTGGGATATCTCTACAGCAATGCAATTATCCTCCTAGCTTATAAAAGTCTAAAGTCAAAAAGAAGTGATTGTTGCACATTTGTGTCAAGATCTACAGTGCAAAGAGTTTAGCCAGAATAGGCACCTTTGTTCCCAATCTATATGAATTATACATTCTTCCAGATTCACAATTTTGTACAATCCCACAGTTATTGCATTGATGTACATTTTTCCTTTCTACCTACTACACAATTATTTAGTACATTGCGAGATATTTGGAGATTAGCCACTTGTACTGTAATTATTTAATAATTTGTGTGTTAATAAAGTCCAAGGACTGACAAGGCCAGTTTCATTTGCAGCTTTCCACTAGAAATATTCTTGATTAGAAGTAGCAACAAAACATCTCCAGTAAACAAGTGATGTAAAAATGGTAAGCAAACACTCCTCTGTTTACAGTTTATAGTTGTAGTTCTACATCTTCAGCTTTCCCTTTTTGAATGACAAATACAGATTACTTGTTTCTGCTAGCATGGAGAGTAATTTTCTCTCACACAGATTCAGAATGTACAACCTACTTTCTCATTGGCTATGGTCTTTGTGTTGTGTTAAGTCATAATATCTTCTCAGACTGCATGATACTAATAGTATTGACACAGCTTTAAATATCCTAAAATATTGTAATAAAACAACAACAAAGGCAATTTCCGAGGGTATTATGTGGGAGAGCTGTCAAGCTGCTCAGCAGATGCCGATCACTCTGAAGCTGCCAAGTGCAGACGGGTCCGCACCTTCAAAGCCGCAGGCATAGAGGCAAATGTGAAAACTTTGAAAAGATGCAGAGGACGAAGAGAGATAAATATGGATAAAGAAGAAAGAAACAAGATGAAAAAAGGAAGACAAAGAAAAGAAAAGTCCAGGAAAAGTAGAATTAAGAAAAGTTTTAAAAAGTAGAAAGAAACAAAGGAAAATGTTAATAAGTAAAAAATTGATATTAAAAGTGTAAAGAAAAAAGGAAAAAGTAAATAATTATAACAGAAGAAAACCCCGTTTGCTAGGCAACAAACTGTGGGAAGAGACCTAGTATTTCCAAACATTACTATGCCTCAACACAATTTTGATTGTTATACCCTAATATTTACCTAACTTACTTTAAGATGGGGACAAAGCTGAAGATTGGCTTTCATCCTAATCCTGTGCCAAAACAAAAATGGTGGCAACTAAGAACTTTTACTTTTTAACTTAACAATCTGCATGTAAAAAGAACGAAAGGCAAGAAGAGGCTAAGATGGATTATACAGCCTCTATGGGAAAATGAATGTTGAATGGTAAAGTGTTTTTTGATGATTTCTTCCTGGGCTTTCTTTATTTCTCCCCTGCTTACTAAATCTTGGTTGTTTTCTTTGGTCAGCATGTCCTTGTTTGTCTGTTATTGTTCCTGTTAACCTGCTAAACCAAGTCTGTGGAGATGCTGGGTACTCAATTCAAACTTTGATCTGCCTTTTGCCTGCTCAGCCTTGTCATCTCTGCCATTCACCTGATAATTTTAGCAAAGCTATGTTAAGGTAAAGCTGTAGTTGCTGTAGTCTACCTCTGTTGTTATGCCATTGGTTGCTGATATAAGTTGTAGAATGTAAACGTATTAAAAAAATCTTTGTGAGAATGGCAAGCAGAGACTGGATCTTAAGAATGAAGACTGGGATCTTTATATAGCACACAATTAATCTATTTTCTCTGTCAATTGTGACCACTGACTAGGCCTGACTGGCACCGTCCTGGCCAAACTGGATTCAACCAGTTGTCATGACAGAATCACATTCATAATTGGCTGTAGAGGTCTTAAATGTGCGCTGGGCTCTACTCAGCTGTCATGTTTGATGCTCAACATTTATATTTTTAAGATTAATGTATTTGCAACTTGCCAATTATGTTTACTTTGAGATTGAAGTTTAGTTGTCATTATCATATCAACACCTGGCTTGTACCAAATGAAATCCCTCCACTAAACAAATCCTTCCAAATTTTCACAGAAAAAAGTAAGGTGACAATATATGGGGGTTATTTTGTTTTTTATTTGTGCAATCAAATAAAAAACATTTGAGAGCAAAACTTTAGTAGTGCAATTGAACAAAAAAGATTTATTGCAAGAAAAAAAACTGTTTAATAATTAAATTTTTTTTAAAAATAATTTAAAAATAATTTAAAACATCTTAAAGAAGAACATAACAATACAAATGCTGCTTTATGCTGTATTGGCCTACGTATCTGTCTTGTATCTTTCAGGTGTGCGGCAATTAGAGATCATGTGTTGCTTTGGCTGCATGTCTGTCTTAGCCAACTACTTTGTGTTCCTGACCTTTTTCCCTGCGTGTGTCTCACTGGTGCTGGAGGTAAGTATTATAATATTATTTTACTGTATGTGTGTACATAGGTGTTTTATTGCAGAGTCGAGTCAGTTGTACAGCACTTTTCTTACACAATAGCCATCAGGATGATTAACATAAGGAAATGCAAATTTATCAGTATTATAAAATCATCCTATAAACAAAGTTAATACAACAAAAGTGAAAACCACAACTCGACCCCTAACCTAAACTCCCTACATATATTGTTATTTTTGGTTTCTGTAGCTCTCACGTGAAAGTCAGGAGGGCCATCCTATCTGGCAGCTGAGTCATTTTTCCAGAGTGATGGAGGAAGAGCAGGATAAAAAGCCCAATCCTGTAACCCAAAGAGTAAAAATGATCATGGTAATGTAACTCTTGTGCTGTATGTTTTACTTTACATACAGCATTACTACATTATACTACATTAAACATATTGTATCTTCCTTTAATGTAAATTATAATCTGCTTTGTGTGCAGTCGCTTGGCCTGGTGATGGTTCATGCTCACAGCCGCTGGATTGCAGAGCCCTTGTCCATCAACAAAACAGTGGGCATCCCACAGGTTGGCATGGAGCTAGATAATCTCTCTCCCAGGAGGATTGAGCCGGAGAAACCTCTATGGAACTTCTACCTCACCAGGTGGGGCTACTGATATGCCTGCTCAAGTTGTGAAAAAACTCCAGCAGCACTTGTGGTGTAACCCACAAACTTTATGGTCAGAGCATATTCAACATATGACAAATTTCTGCAAAGAGTTTTAACAGCAGTTTTCATAATACTGTAGAAATTATAGATAGATGTTGCATTGCTAGATGGATGTTTTTTTTTTTTTTAATTCCATCCCCTCTACAGGACCACCTGTTGACAATATGACTGTGCTGTTTCATTTTAAGTTGGGTCAGTAACAACTCCCGGCATTATATGATCAGTCACTTTGTTACAGAGTCTGATGAGGAGTCCTGGTTTAACACCATCCAAAACGTTTTTTTTCGCCCTTTGAAATCAACAGTGTCAATACTTTAAACAAACACTTTAAGAAAATGTTAACCCTGAGAAGTCTTACATAGTGACATAATTTCTTGATATTATGTTAGTCCAGTGTTTAAAGAATTTGCTAAATTGTATTTCAGTGATCCATGTGCACGTTTTTTTTTTTTGCCTAAAGGCCAGCACACACCTAATGACTGTACAGCCAGTTATTTGGTTTTGACAACTGATCAGACCCTGTTGGTCCAACATAAATTGGTCGGCACCTCTTGAAGTTCCTTATCCAATCCTAAAGGGAACACATGTATTTCAAAAGCAAACAATTAACTGCCAAGGCAAATGCTGGCAAATGAGTAATTAAAAATTATTGACTCTCTTCCCATACAGAATGATAACCATGGACATTGAGCAGGTGATCTGTCTGTCCTTAGCCATGCTGCTGGCCATCAAGTATATCTTCTTTGAGCAGGTTGAAAGGGAGTCTTCGCTTTCACTAAAGAGCCCAATCACTATGTCGATGCCTGGCTTGAAACCACAGCGGCCCACTAAAATCTGCTGCAGGAAAGAGCAACGTCCTCTGCATCCTCTTGCCTCTGGCCACAGGATAGGTGCCCTGGCACCTGCCAGCAAGGCAAAGAGCGGTAAGTTGTGCTCAATGATCTGATAATGTTGTAGTAATTGGAAATATGTAGCATTGTGGTATGAAACTCTACCTTGTTCACCTAGATGAGGTTATCCGTCCTGTGCCTGCCATGGTCACTGCTTCCCAGGCAAAGAGCTTCTTTGTTGTTGGGGAAGGGGAGGAAGATCTCAAGTCTGAAGCTGTTGAGCCACGTCTCCCCTCAGAACCTAGATGCCTTAATCAATGTGTGGACATTTTAAACAACCCTGAGGTAAGGGACAAAGCATTAATTACTAAACCCACACATCATACGGCTCAGGTGACTGAATGTTTACATAGGCCCACTTCCCATTATGCCAAGTTGCGTACTTGGGTGTCAAGTTACTTCTCTTAGGGGTGTTCACATTTTAATTAATATAGAGAATCGAGGGCTGGGGCATTTACTCTATAGTGCAGAATTATTCACTGTATAGAATTGTACCCACTGTTCGGTATAGTGAATGATCTCAAAAATCTCACAGTGGAACTAAAAATCATGGTATGTACACTACAAAATTAAAAATAACAATAATATAATTATATTGATAATATACTGATAACAATTTGCTTTGGCACCTTTTAAGTGAAATCTGCTGCTGAAATATACAACCAATATGAAATAAAATTTACTTAAGACATTTTATATTTATAATAAAGTAAGGTAGTGGATTATATGTTCACTGTGTTGTGTGTTACCACAACTGTTTGACACTTCACCAGCTCTGTCAATGAAATCTCTCAACACAAAATAGGAGATTGATTCAGGGTTTATGTCAATACCCTATATACCTGTACAACAAGTACAGTATTGTAGATGCCAAAGTAGTAATACAAATGTACATATCTGTGATGTCATTTTAGTGCTATTTAATTTGGAATACATTTCTTTCTAGTTAAATAGCATAACTATTGATGCTTAATTGACATTTTCTATTTACCAACTACCCTGTATTATTCAGGGGGAATTGTGTCAAATCTGCAATTTGACTGCAGTCCTCTGCAGCTGCCAATAAGTAACATACTGTATGTGGAATACAATTCAGAAACTGTACAAATTCACAGTTGACAAATCTATATGACAGTCTGACTTAGAGGTAGTTGAAAAAACAGTCTCAATAATTATTGTTTTCAATAATTGTATCAATAACAAGGATAAACAGACAAATCCTTTCTGATTGATAAATGTTCTGTCTCTGGGTTAACTTTAACGCACAATCCTGTGATTAGATTACAGTAACTCTGTGTCGGACCTACGACAAGTTAACATGAGCAGAGTGAAATGTCTACACAAGATGAGCAAATTATGGTGAAGGCAAGTCATGTCACAAACCTTCTGGAGTTGCAGCCCCTCTCCTTTGAGGCACGGAAATTGGCAAAATGCGCTTTACAGAGATGCTATTTATCATAAAATTACAGTGTACCCTATTAAACATCTAACAGCATGTTATCATTTTTATTTAGCACTAGCTGCTGCAGTACAAGTGGCCAGCCACAGGTCCTTTCAGCTATTACTAATGAACATACAGTATATTCGACTTTGTAATGCCCTTGCATAACTGCAATAATTCAAATGAATTCAACTAATTTGAGAGAAAATAAATGAGCAACAAAAAACAACAAAACATCAGGCAGGTTGTTAAGACCAGAAGCTGCACACTGGAAAACACACAGCTCCAAAGCCAGGGACACCTGCAGAAAGGACAGAGAGAGGGAGCCAGAGAGGGAGAAAGAAGACACAAAGTTAATGTCATACAGTGGTGACAATTGTGGGGTGAGAGGAGAAGAGAGAGGGACAAGAGATAGATATATATTTAATGAACGTTTACTGTAGATAAATATAATTATTTGGTAAGAGTCTTTATATTAAAATTAAAGGTCTCTGAACAGGGTTAAAAACTTGAATGTCATATCACTATTTAGAGAGGGAAGATTGTGGTGCAAAGGTAGAGCGGTTGTCCACCAAACCCACAGTTGTTGGTGTGATTCTCGGCTCCTCCACTCGCATGTTTATGTGTCCTTGAGCAAGACAATGAACCCCAACTTAGTTGCTCCCGCTGATTGTTGGCCAGCTTCATAGCAGGTCTCTCAACAGTGTGTGAGTATGTGATTGTAAATGCAAATGGGTGATTGAGAAGCAGTGTAAAGCTGTTTAAGTAGCAATAGGTAGAAAAGCGCTATATAAGTGAAGACCATTTACCATTATTCTCCAGCCAGTCTAGCGGTCTAAAGAATAAGCTTTTTTATTCTTTTCATTTAGCTCTTTTACTAGGCACTCTTAACCCAAATATAATGTAATGTATATATACTCATTATAATGTATATAGTCTGTTTTGTTTTTTATGAAATTTCTTCCAATCATGGAAAAAAATTTCCTAAAAAGGACTGACTACTGGTCTTAACAGACTGCAAACTATTAGATGTATGATTACATCTGTTCCAGCTGGGCCCTCGTTTCCTGAGTGATACTGAGGTGATTTTGTTGGTCAAGTCTAAACATATCCCTGCATACAAACTGGAGGCCCTGATGGAGAGACCCGAAAGAGGAGTGGCCATACGAAGACAGATGATATCTGAGACACTTCCCTTTCCTTTTGCACTTTCCTCCCTGCCATATACCCACTATGACTACTCCAAGGTGAAAAGACACACACAAACAAACACACATACACACAAAATAAAAGCCATGTTTTTTACAAATCATTTGTAATTTTCACAGCCAGAATTTTACAACAAGAAACATGGCATTAATGTTACAAAATAATCCACCAGGAAAGCACACTTGTAACCACAATTGGGCAAAGCAGTGCCTTGGATGACGTTATATTGCATTTCAGATAAAGTTTAACCATAACATTTTTCTCTGCATTAGTTTTACCACCTATGGAACAAGTCTCTGGTGTGTAATGCACCTAATGTACTTTCCTATTCAAATAAATGAGAATATGTAAGAAGAGTTGAAGCTGTTATAGCTGCAAAGGGTGGGCAGACATCATATTAAACCGTATGGATTAAGAATGGGATGTAGCTAAAGTTCATATGGGTCTAAAGGCAGGTGAGTGAATACTTTTGCCAATATAGTGTAGGTCTTCTGTATTTCTGGTTTTATAGGTTATGGGCACCTGCTGTGAGAATGTGATTGGTTACATGCCGATACCAGTTGGTGTAGCCGGACCACTGCACCTAGATGGGAAGCAGTTCCATGTCCCCATGGCAACTACAGAGGGCTGCTTGGTTGCCAGCACCAATCGCGGATGTCGAGCAATTATTGTAAGTATCAGATACTGACTAATTTTCATTTCAATTTTCAATTCAACTTTATTTATATAGCGCAACAAAGTCATCTAAAGGCACTTTACAGAATACTGTCAAGACTATAAGGATGTATAGAGGGAACCCAACAATTCCTCCTTGAGCAACCCCTAGGCAACAGTGGAGAGGAAAAACTCCGTTTAACGGAAGAAACCTCTAGCAGAACCAGGCTCAGGGTGGGCAGCCATCTGCCTTGACTGGTTGGGGTGAGTGGAAAGTGAAGAGAGAAAAGAAAAAGAGCAAGAAAAGCAATAACAAAATATCGGGCAGGTTGGTAGGATGGGTAGTGGCACACTGTAAAACACACAGCTTCAAAGCCCGGGGACACCTGCAAAGAGGGAAAGCGAGAGGGAAACAGAGAAGGAGAAGGACAACTACGGGAGAAAACACACAGAGTTAATCTCATACAGTAGTTACAATTTTGAAGTGAGAGGAGAAGAGAGAGGGTCAGGAGAAGGGGGGGTCCCCCAGCAGTCTAAGTATAAGCTTTATCAAAGAGGAAGGTTTTGAGCCTAGACTTATAAGTAGAGAGGGTGTCTGCTTATCGAATCAGAACTACACCCACAAATCCCTGATGCTACAGGGGGCTAGCAGGCCAGACCATACATCACCAAGATCGAAACTAAGCCTGCAGTATAAGCAGGGGAGGGGGACTTTGTGATTATGCGCTTGATGATTGGTGTATGAAAAGCAGAATAATAGAAAGCCATTGTTCTTCAGACCTAGAGGCCTTGTTTTTCTAGTGCAGACCATTTTATTTGCCAAAGGAACTAATGTAGTCATTGTTAATACTGTTTACGCTGGATGCGAACTTTAGAATGGCGCTCGGACATATCAAACACATACTAAACAAACAACCGAGGGCTCATCCTGATGGAGTTCATTTAATTACTGGGGATTTTAACCAAGCGTGCTTAAAGAGTGCGTTTCCCAATTTCCATCAAAATGTTGTGTCCAACGAGGGGGGAAAACACACTTAATCATGTATACTCAAAGTTTAAGCATGCTTACAAAGCAAAACCCCTCCCTCACCTAGGAAAATCCGATCGTCTATTCCTGCTCCTCATCCCAGCCTACACCCCCACCAGAAACAGATCAAAAACGCTGTCCTTCAGCTTAAGGACTATTTTACTTGTACAGATTGAAGCGTCTTCGAACAACAGGACTTCGAGACACATACATAGACTGTGCTTCTTTATATAAAGACCTGTGTGAAAAAATGCCACAGTGGACAAACAGGAAACCATGGATGACAAGTGAAGTCCAGGCTCTGATTAGGACTGGTAACTTGGTTTTTAGAGCAGGTGACAGCTCAATGTACAGCACCGCCAGAGCATCCAGTGCCCCAAGGAGACTTACAGGAGGAAGATGGAGGGCCACTTCACTGAAAATGACCCATGGCAGATGTGGAAAGCCAGGGCCCAACAAACATGGTCGCAAACAGCACGCTCGCTGAGGAGCTAGATAGCTACTTTGCACATTTTGATACCACCAGACACCCGCACACAGGGAATCCCAGGAAAACTGCAGGACCCAATGGTATCCCTAGTGCAGTGGTTAAAGGGTGTGCAGACCAGCTGGCAGGGATCCACACCAAGTTGCTCAATCTGTCCCTGACATATGCCACTGTCCAACATTGCCTGGAGGCTGCTACCATCATCCCCGTTGCCAAAAAACCCCAACATTGATAGTCTTAACGACTACAGACTAAAAGCTCTTACATCAGTTATTAAGAACAGTTTTGAGGGACTAGTTTTTCAGGACATTAGAGACTGCCTTCCGCCCTCTTTGTCCATCACCAGTTTGCATATAGAGCTAACCGATCCACACAGGATGCTGTTGCCATAACACTTCATGAGTCATCTGGAAAACCAGAAAAGCTATGTGAGGATGCTCTTTGTGGATTACAGCTCTGTGTTCAACACAATTTGCACCATGGAGGAGCTGCTATGCAGCAGGCCAATGCTCCCCGGGAGTAGTCATTCACCTATAGCATGTTCAGTGGTAAGATTTCATTATAACATGTGAATGTGCTCAATTATGACAATAAAGGTTCTATTCCTAGCTTCTCCTGTCAGAAGTTGTTTATGGGGCATTCAAGTCAAGTTAAGTGGCTTTTATTGTCATTTCTACTATACACAGTAGTACACAGTAGAAACGAGATAACTTTCCTTCAGAACCATGGTGCTACAAAACAACACAACCTATGTAAAGTGCAACCTAGTGCAAACAGTGCAGACGAAAAACAGTACAGACAACACAAGATAACACAGGACAGGACACAAAACCTAAGACGGTGCGACCAGTCAACCTTTTGTATACTTCAAATATACAGTGCAGTCCAGTCAAGTGTGCTAAAGGTGAAAGGAGCATGTAAACAGTATAGTGCAGTTAAATGTCCAGCATGTAAACAGTGCAGTGCAGTGGAATGTGCAAAAAACAGTGAAGTGCGGTTAAGTATAGAATAATAATAAATAAATATATAAATGATGGTGGAATGAATTGAGAATTGAGTAATGAGTAATGAGTGTGTTAAGTTCAGGTTGTACGAGTGTGTGTGTGAGTTCCATTTCAGTTTTGTGCATTGAGGAGCCTGATGAAGCCATTGTGACATGGCTTCGGAAACTCTTTCCTGATGGCAGGAGTGTGAAGAGTGTGTGTGATGGATGTGTGGGGTCGTCCACAATGCTGTTGGCTTTGCGGATGCAACGTGTGGTGTAAATGTGCATAATAGAGGGGAGAGAGACTCCAATGATCTTCTCAAATGTCCTCACTATCCTCTGTAGGGTCTTGCGATCCAAGACGGTGCAGTTCCCAAACCAGGCAGTGATGCAGCTGCTCATGATGCTCTCAATGGTCCTTCTGTAGAACATGGTCAGGATGGGGGGAGGGAGATGGGCTTTCCTCAGCCTTCTCTGGAAGTAGAGACACTGCTGGGATTTCTTGGTAATGGAGCTGGTGTTGACTGACCAGGTGAGGTTGTCCGCCAGATGAACACCAAGGAATCTGGTGCTCTTGACGATCTCCACTGAGGATCCATCGATAATCAGTGGAGAACGGTCGCTCTGTGCTCTCCTGAAGTCCACAACCATCTCTTTGGTTTTGTCAATGTTCAGAGACTGGTTGTTTGCTCCACACCAGGCTGTTAACCATTGTACATCCTCTCTGTAAGCTGACTCGTCGTTCTTGCTGATTAGACCCACCACCGTCGTGTCATCGACAAACTTGATTATGTGGTTCGAGGTGTGCATTGCTACACAGTCATCAGTCGGCAGAGTGAACAGCACAGGGCTCAGCACATAGCCCTGAGGGGCCCCAGTGCTCAGTGTGGTGGTCCTTGAGATGCTGTTCCCGATCTGGACTGACTGAGGTCTCCCAGTCAGGAAGTCTAGAATCCAGTTGCAGAGGTAGGTGTTCAGGCCCATTATGCTCAACTTCTCAATCACATGCTAAGGGATGATTGTGTTGAATGCTGAGCTGAAGTCAATGAACAGCATTCGTACGTATGAGTCCTTGTTGTCCAGGTGGGTGAGGGCCAAATGGAGGGTCATGGAGATGGCATTTGTCCGTGGAACGATTTTGACGATACGAAAACTGCATGGGGTCCAGGGAGGGTGGAAGTTGGGTCTTAGTGTGCCTCATGACGAGCCTCTCGAAGCACTTCATCACAATGGGTGTGAGTGCGACGATAGCCATTGAGGCAGGAGACAGTAGACTTCTTTGGCACA
The DNA here is from genome assembly GCF_033026475.1 of Channa argus. NCBI lineage: Eukaryota > Metazoa > Chordata > Actinopteri > Anabantiformes > Channidae > Channa > Channa argus. The sequence continues at coordinate 27,653,399 of NC_090207.1, forward strand.
GGAACAATGGCCGTTGTTTTGAGGCACGTAGGAACAACGTTGCTGCTCAGGGAGATGTTGAAGATGTCTGTAAAGACATCCACTAGCTGATCTGCACATTCCCTGAGCACTCTGCTCTTTGTGGCCGAGGTCGCAGCAAGCCGAGGTCGCGAAGGTTACCAATTACTTCATCATGCAGATTATTGGTTGCATGATTCTTGTGCTGCAACAGTGTCTGGCAGTCGTACACATGAACACAACTGACTCCGGTGTCCATGTACAACAGGTCGGGCTAAATATGGCAAAAGCACCACTTTTGGTGGAGGACGCTGCGAGCGACTGCCGTGTCACCATCTTGGATTTTACCCATCAATGTCAGACTGGCATCTTACATTGCAGCTTTGCTGTCATCTGTTTACCAGTGTTTGTGTGTATGAGAAACAAGATAGTTAAGCACTTTGTCAGGTAAGGTAAAAAAATGCTCATTGGGAGCAACTAAGTTGGTGTTCAGTGTCTTGCTCAAGGAGCTGGGAATTGAACCAACAATTGAGGGTTTGGTGGACGACCGCTATACCTTCTTGCACCACAGTCACCCCAAATAGACCAAAGTCTGTCAAAATCGGCCCACGTCTTTCCACCATGCTCCCACTCAGCACTGGTTCTCCAGGGATTTGTGCTGAGCCCCCTGCTGTACACCCTGTATACCTATGACTGCACTCCTTCATACCCAACAAACACTATTGTCAAGTTTGTCGAAGATAGCACAATGGTTGGTCTCATCTCTGGTGGATATAAGACGGCATACAGGGCTGAGGTTGAGAACCTTTTCGTCTGGTGCTCATGGAACAATCAGACATTGAATGTCCATAAAACTAAAGAACTAATTATGGACTTCAGGAGACATAGACAAAACCACGCCCCCCTTGTTATTAACAGGGAACATGTGGAAACTGAGTTTCCTGGGCACCCACATTTGACCTCTGATTTGACCTCTCCTGGTCTCCCCACATCAAGGCCTCGGTGAAGAAAGCTTAGCAGCGGCTGCATTTCCTGGCAGTCCTCAGAAAAAATTACTTGGACAAGAAGCTGCTGCCGGCTTTTTATCACACCTCATGACATATTGTCTTGGTATATGTAGGCCTTAATTTTATACAAGAGCACCCACAGCTTAATTGTACGCTGCCTACATTACTCGGACTATGTCCTATGTCCTGTTTCCAACAGCTTTATCATGTTATGGCTCCTGTGTGCCCCGATTCCACACTGAAATTAAGCGATTTCACGCGGTTCTTACTCTGGTGATCTCCTGTACTATGTTACTTGTCTTAACTGCCACTCTGGACAATGTCTAAGGCTGAATTTTCCTAACATTGTCTGGAGTTCATGAGTGAAACAGGCTTAAAGTCAGTTATGACTTTGCCAACTGGCCAGGAGGTTGGCGTTTTAATGGGCGTTGGTTTAAAAAAATGTAAATACAAAGAATGTATAAATAGAGGACCAAATCCATGCATAGCCTTTTTGTAAATGGCAAATGGCCACTTAAACAGCACTTTTATTCAAAGAGCTTTACAATGTTGATTTACCATTCAACCATAAACACACTGATAGCGGTGGCTACCATGCAAGGTGCTCAGCTGACCGACCGATAGCAACTTGGGGTTCAGTGTCTTGTTCAAGACACTTTGACATGTAGCCGGGCCCGGGGATTAAACTACTGACCCTGTGGTCTGTGGACAACTGCCTTACCAACTGAGCTACAGCCACCTTTTCAGCAGAGTCTGCTGAAAAGATGTACAGCTTTTCAGCATGGGAGAGTCAAGTAGTAGTCAAGTACTTTACTCAATACTGAGCAGTCAATGAACATTTCAGACAGCAAGTTTTACAGCTTTTTGAGTTGCTCAACTGTAATTTTACCAGAAAATGATTGTATTGTAAATATTTTAAAGGTATTTTGCTGTAACTACTAACACACGGTTGCACTGAAGTCTCAAAACATTTTGAAAATGTCTAGAAAAGGGTCTTAGAAGGTATTGAATTGAACTGTATAATTTCTACATTATCTCTGGATTAAATAATTCCTGAATTTTCAACAACACTCCTTAATCCTACAATAAATACCCACTAAGAATAGGTCGTAACTCCAATAACCAAAGTGTAGGTATGTATTTTAAATGTTGCTGTGAAATCTCATGTCAATAAATGATTTTGTTTATGAACTAGTATCAAATATATTATAATACTTAAAAGTATTGTTAAGAGTCCTAGTCTTTGTGAAGACTGCTTTACAATTGTAGTTGTAATGTACATAATGTAACGTTGCCATGTTGTTTGCTTGCTGTAGTTGGGAGGTGGAGCCAAGAGTTGTATCCTGGCCGACAGCATGACTAGAGGACCTGTAGTGAGGCTTCCCTCTGCTTGCCAGGCTGCTGAGGTCAAGGCATGGCTTGAAAGCACAGATGGGTTTCAGATCATAAAAGAGGCCTTTGACAACACTAGCAGGTAAAGTGCAGATATATAGTCCTTTCTACACATTGGCACTCAAAGCACTTTACAATGCTTCTTATTCATCCATTCACACACCAGGAGGGATGGGGGAGCTGCTTTGCAGCTGGCCAACACTCATTGAGAGCAACTAAGTTGGTTTTCAGTGTCTTGCTCAAGGACACTTCAGCACGTGACTGGAGGAGCCGGGGATCGAACCAACAACTGCAGGATTGGTGGCTCTACCTTCCTGCGCCACGGTCGCAGGAAGTGCCAGCTAGTTTGACTCCTTTTTCTTTTAGTTAAATTACTCCTCACTTTTATACACTTACATACACTTACAAGCATACTATTAATTCTAAGATAAAGCAAACCATTCAAACCAACAATAAACAATAAAGCCATCAATAGGATTTAATATTGTGGCTGATCGGTGTAATTTATGCGTGAGCAATTCACTTTTCTTTGCTTAGGAATGAGGCACAAAAAAATAACGATATACAACTTCAACTCACATGTAACATAACAGACCTATAATAAAACTAGGATTACAATAAAAATAAAAACTGTTTGACAATCTTTGGTTGCTTTTGGCAGATTTGCTCGTCTCCAGAAATTGCTGGTTGGTCTGGCTGGAAGAAATCTCTACATCCGCTTCCATTCTAAGACTGGAGATGCTATGGGGATGAATATGATCTCTAAGGTATCTTTTAGATTGGCATTTGTGTGTGGACTATGTGTTCCTCACATTGTGAGGACTAAAATCTTTTCTAATGCTCACACTATGGAGCAATCACCTTTAGAATCACTTTTTATTTTAGTGTGATGACTTTGTCTAAAGTTAGGATTAAATTACAGCTGTACCATGTCATACTCAGTATAGGTAAATGGTAATGTAATGTAATGTAATGCAATTATTTGCTAAGATGAACAGCTAATCAGAGTGGGGGCTTTTACTGAAAGGCAGATACGAAGTCACCTTTATTTCAACTGAGAAGTCGCTGCTGGATCTCCAATAGACCTTTTTCACAAAAACCAGAAGTACTTAGCAAACAAGCTCTTTCAACAAATAAAATTAGTCTTTTTGCTTAGTATAGGACATTTAGCCAGGTTGGTGTACAATAACTTGCCATAATTGTTTTCATGTGACATGGTTGATAAATGTAATTTTTATCACTTACATAATGGAATTGCTGTTATTAGCAATAGTGTGTGTATAAATATGTGAAGCTTACTACCTTTAACTAACAGGCTAAGTTGGTTAGATTTAAATTAGAGCCAACAAAACAGACTGAAAGGGAACTGTAAAAATATTCTATATATATTGATGTTACATTAATCAGATAGTTTTTATCGTCTCACAGGTAGGTACGAAGGTTAATGGGTCTAAATTTCACTGCCTGTCCTACATCCAGTCAACTCCTTTTTACTTGAAGAATGAGAAGCAGCTGTTGTAAAGATACAGAGGTTGTTGAATTATTAAAGGCAGTATGATTTGTTTGTTGCTGTCATTAACTGCACCATTTAATTGTCCCCTCCTCCCCAGCTCGGTGACAGCAAGGGGCAGCGGTAGAGTGTATTAGTGACTGAATGAACAGAGAGAGCGGCAATAGCAAGGACAAATGCAAAACTGAAAAACTGAAAAAACTGAAAAATGAAATAGTATTTTCTGATTGTTACATAGTGGTTACATTCTGTAACATAGAAAAACATGGTCACACTCCCAGACAAACCAGCAGGAAGGACTTTCAATGAACACAACTTAAGTGTATATTTCCCTTGTCTGCTCCTCCATGACCCATTTGCTCTGCAGGTGTGCTCGTGCGCGTGAACTGAAACTGAATGCATGTAATATTTACAATGCAGAGCTGTGGCATTAGGTGTGACAATATGATTTTGTGCTGTTAAACCTAGTCCACACATAAGTAAATATACATTGTATTGATGGGATTTTAGTTTTAATCATGATAAGTTTGTTGGCCTCATAAATTTAAAACCAAGTTTTAGATAGATTTAGAAGTATTAAACTTATTTTTATTATAATTCAGTTTTTTTAAAGCAATATTTATGTAAATAGCATAGTTGAACATTATCTTTTACAGCTGACCAGTTTGTCAGGAAATTTCAGTTGTATATTCTATTAGGATAAACAGCCTGTTAGAAGAGGAACTGTAAGGTACTAGTTTTAGGGTTGGACCCTATAAGGCGCTTGAAACAACTACTTAGTTTAAATAAGGTTTATTATAAAATATAATAGTTGGCAAAACAAGATGAAGATGTAGTAAGTTCTGACACGCTAGATGTAGCTGAACTTGTGTCTATGAGAAAGGACATGAAGATGGGTATCTTGACAGTCACTTATGGGATATGGTGTATGTATATGTGAACAAAACTTATTAGAGTCAGTGGGAAGATGAGCGGAGTCTAGAGGAGAAGCAAGCTTCTTATGTGGAAGAGTGGAGTATGATCCTGGTAGAGTAGATAAATCTTGAGATACGGCGAGGTTTAGTAACTTGAAGATAGGGTAGAGAAATAGTGGGAGGAGGGACCACTGGGGAAGATGCAATGGTCTGGATCCATAACACAGAGGCAGGCCAGGTAGTGAGCGTTTGGAACGTAGCTATGGTGAATCTGCAATCCCTGATTGCAATCCCTGAGTGAAGAGAACACCAAAATCCCATTAGTGACTCAGTGCCCTAGTGCAATAGTCTCATAGCTCTCGATTCCAGTATTCTCTTATTTGAAACAAACATGTTTCTTAACATTGGAATGAGAATTCTTACAGTGGATATTTAATTGGTGACATCCTTGATACAGGTAACTTGAACACATCATGGATACTCGTCTGAGTTCAGCATTAGAGTAGTAGATAATCACATAGCTTTGTAAAAACGTAACACGGTATGATCAGAACATAGACATGACGTGGTAAATCTTATCCTTATAATCACGTGGTTACAAGGGGTTGTGAAAAACTTGATCCCTCGTGGGCAGATAACAGTACTCATAATCCTAGTCATTCATTAGGTTAGCAACAGGGAGTCAATATGGAGTGGTTACTCACATAACCAAAGTAGCAGGCAGAGTCAGGTCAAAAAAACGTAGCGTGGTCTGAACTGTAGATAGCAAGGAAGAGACCTGAGGAGGTATATGAGCAGAGTGGTGAGAGGAGGTGAAACTGCTTACCAGTGATTAATTAAGCAGGAAAAATGTGACTGCACCAGGTACAGGAAGTGGCTGCAAAATAAAAGTCATGAAGGAGGAAGTGAAGTTGATGATCCTGACAGGAGGGCTTTATTTGATTCAAGATTCAAGATTCAAAGTGTTTATTGTCATATGCACAGATAGAATGCATGTTTCCCTGTACAATGAAGTTCTTACTTTGCCCTCCACTCTGAATGTCACACAGTTAGTAAAATGAGAATTGACAAAAAGTAGAAATAAAGTAAAATACAAATAAAATAAAAATAAGAGCAAACAAAATAAGAGCAATAAGGCAATAAAGGTGAGGTAGTGCAGTTCTTAAAAAGGCAATAAATTGAGGTAGTGCAGTTCTGAGTAAGGCAATAAAGTGAGGTAGTCCCGTTCTCAGTGCGGTAGTGCAATTCTGAAAAAAATTAGTGTGCAAATACAAAATGTGATTCGTAAGCAGTTGTGTCCATGTAAACAGTTGTGTCCATGTAAACAGTTGTGTCTATGTAAACAGTTGTGTCCGTGTAACAGTTATGTTATGGTATGTTCATTGTTGCAAACTCCTGTCAGCTGTTTAGGAGTCTGATGGCAGAGGGGAAGAAAGAGTTCTTCAGCCTTGAGGTTCTGCATTTCACACTTCTGTACCTCCGTCCTGAGGGTAGAAGTGTGAACAGTCCGTGCTGGGAGTGGGAAGGGTCTTTGAGTATGGACGCAGCTCTCCTGTGGACTGTGCGGCGGTAGATGCTCTGTAGAGAGGGCAGTGGAGTCCTGGTGATCTTCTGTGCAGTCTTCACCACTCTCTGCAGGCGTTTTCGGTCCATGGCAGTAGTGCTGCCGTACCACACCATGATGCAGGTGGTCAGGACACTCTCAATGACACAGCTGTAGAAGTTGCTGAGGATCTTAGGCGACATGCCAAACTTCCTCAGCCTCCTCAAAAAATACAGCCGCTGTTGGGCCTTCTTGACCAGCTGCGTGACGTGAGGTGTCCAAGTGAGATCCTCAGTGATGTGGACACCCAGGTATTTGAAGCTGCTCACCCTCTCCACTTCAAGCTCCCGGATGAACAGTGGCGGATGCGTTCTCCTCTCCTTTCGCATGTCCACTATCATTTCCTTCGTCTTGTCCGTGTTGACGGTGAGGTTGTTGTCTCCACACCATGACACCAGACTGGCCACCTCTCTCCTGTAGGCTGCCTCGTCACCGGCAGCAATGCGTCCTGTCACTACGGTGACGTCCGCAAACTTAAGGATGATGTTGTCCTTGTAGGAGGCGACTCAGTCATAGGTGAACAGGGTGTAGAGGATGGGGCTGAGTATACAACCCTGTGGAGTGCAGATGTTTGTGATGAGTCTGGCTAAAGTCCTGTTACCAATCCTGACAGACTGAGGCCTGCCAGTCAGGAAGTCTAGGAGCCAGTCACAGAGGGTGGGGTGTAGACCAAGTGTGGACAGTTTGTGGGTGAGTTTGTGGGGGATGACTGTGTTGAAGGCGGAGCTGTAGTCGATGAAAAGTATCCTCAGGTATGAGTCTTTATTTTCCAGATGAGAGAGGGAGTAGTGGATGCCAGCAGCAATGGCATCCGAGGTGGACCTCTTGGGCCGGTAGGCATACTGCAGGGGGTCAATAATGTCAGGTATGCTGCTCTGAATGTGGGCCAGCACCACTCTCTCGAAACACTTCATAATGATTGGAGTGAGTGCCACTGGCCTGTAGTCATTCAGGCCGGTGGGTGGGCTCTTCTTAAGCAGGGGGACGAAGGTCGTGGTCTTAAAGCACAAAGGAACGCTGCACTGGCTGAGGGAGAGGTTAAAGATGGAGGTGAGAACATCAGCCAGCTCGTTGGCACATGCTCTGAGGGCCCGCCCAGAAATGTTGTCAGGACCTGCTGCTTTGCGGGGGTTGATCTTCCTCAGAGCTTTGTGTACCTGGGTCGTTGAGACAGTTGGTGGAGGGGAGGGGGGTTGGGTGCTCGCTGTTTGGTGACAGGGTGTGTTTGTTTCAGTCTTTGTCTGTAAGCAGGGTACAGGAACAAAGAGATGTGGTCTGAGTGTCCGAAGTGGGGGCGGGGTGCAGCCCTGTATGCACCACGTATGTTACTGTAAACATGGTCCAGAGTGTTCTTATCACGGGTGGGAATGTTGGTGGCTGGTGGTATTTGGGGAATACAGTCCGTAAACTACACTGGTTGAAGTTGCCAGCAACAATAAAAAAAAGCATCAGGACTCTCTGATTTCCCGTTGGGTTGTAATCCTGGCTCGTAGCTCGTCCAGTTTATTTTCCAGGGACCGCACATTCGCTAGCAGGAGACTCGAGCTTTTAGCCTAGCATGGAGCCTTCCCCTCTTGCCTCGCTTGCGTCGCCGTCTCCGAAGCGCTCTCCTGGGGTCAGCTAACTCACTAGAGCCCGGTGCGTCATGGCCTCCGGGTTGGTTACGGTGGTGACTCTGGGAGCGAAGAATGACTTGTAGCTCCAGCGGAATAAAATTAGCAAAGTCAGTGTGTTGTGAGTTGGCGATGTCCAGTAATGCCTGTCGGTTGTATGTTAGCAGTGCATGGCATTTGTGCACTGCAGAAAAAACAAGAAACACACAAAAAAGAAGGAAAAGCCAACATTCGAGCGCGGAGCGAGCAAACACGTCTGCCACGGACGGCGCCATGTTGTACCCCCCAGTGAGACCCCCCAGTGAGACATTCAGGAGAAAGTATTTGCGTGCAGTAATATTCACTTTGTTTAACTTGACCCTAAGATACAATTAACCAACCAGAAAAGTAAATACCCCAATTATTTTTGTGTGTGTGCAAAATTTTTTATCCTTATACCACTGTACTCAAAACTTTTCTGGCAGAAACACTGGCCATGAACATTAGACCAACGTATGCTCCTCAAGAGCATGACACTGGTCAAGTGCCAGCAGTCTGTTTGGTCCTGGCACTTAGAGTCAACCATGTCTTAAAAAGTGATTTGAATATTTTATTAAGTTACTGAGCCACTTACAAATGCTTACACAAATTTGTTTCATCCCTCTCAGTTTAGTGGTGATCCTGCTGCTATTTAACAATATAAACAAAGAAAAGGAGCTATATTCATTGTGAAACAGTTTTAGTTCAGCTCCAATTCAAATTAATATGGTATCTGTTGTGAGTGTTGTCAGTTAATTATTAGACTATCAACCTTTAGGTCTGCTGTTTTGGTTTACTAATATAATTCAAATATTGAAATATGAAAAGTTATATCCTTTAAATCATCTGTGATTGATTAAGCTAAGCAATGTTCACTACGACTACTCAGCCTCAACAGCTGAACATAAAAATAAAAACCAATTGAAATCAAACTCTAACTAGAAATTACTGCCTTTGCCCTAGATTTAGGGACATGGTAACTTTTATTAAGTCAATAAACCAAAAAAAAAGTAATTTATGGCACTTATGGCAAATTGCTAATGCTTTGCTCCTTATCCAGTTTAATAATTTGCGGTAGTATAATTCTCCATTCTCATCATGAGAACATGAATTTCTTGTTGTTCCAGAAGCCCACTTCTCATCAGGTTGCCCTGGTTCCTAACACCTAAAATGGACCTTGTTATTTTATACAAATACATATAGTACAGGCATAGAACCACAAGACTATAACATGGTAATACAAATCCCCTTAATGCCAATAATGGAGGTTCTGTTCAGGACTCAAGTCCAAAGGGCTGTGTTAAAAAATTTATTTGATTGACAGCCCTGATATTATGCTAATGTACAATAAGCACCAATGTTTTTTGAAGAATGTTCCTGGGTACAAAGCTTCAATTGCCCACAGTTCCCTATAAGCACACACCTAGCAACAGAACATCTCTACAGTACTATGTGAGTTCAGTTTTCAGATCTGATGGAGTTGCATCATTAGGTCTGTTGAGTTGAATGGCCATATAAGTCCAACAAATACAGAAAGCTTCACAGCCAAATGCAAAGTGAACTGGCGTCATATATACAGTTTATATCTCGGTCCAGGCGATTCGTTATCTAAATAGACAGATTCACATTCTTTTTGCGTTTAATTTAAAGACCTTATAGCTGACATATTAACTAATAAAGAATGCCATCAACATAACTCAGAATCCAACTTTTATTATCTTTGAAAAAACGTCCATGTTATCTGCCTTGTTAATTGGCTTTTGCTGATCTCCCAGGTATTATTTGCCACGTTATCATGCATTCCACCAGCAAATGTCACACCTGGAGGTACGAGGTGGTAGCTTTTTTTCCCTTTTGCACTCCAATACCATTATAATATTTGTGGACAATGCCGGAATCATCGGCCCTATCAGTTGGAACGATGAGTCAGCTGACAGACAGGAGGTAATAGCCCCATGTAAGGACAACAACCTCCATTTCATTGTCTGCAAGACCTAAAAGATTGTGCTGGATGGCTCAAAAAACACAGCCTTGGGACTGTCCATGGGACACCTGGTAACAACTTCAAGTTCCTCAAGGCCCTATAACTAAAATTTGAAATGGACAACCCACATCAACTCTTTACTTTACTATGCACCGCAAATATTTTTCTATTTATACAATTTCTTTTGTTTAGTTTTTTCTTTTACTTAACTTTTTTGATACTGATCAGATTTATTTTTTATATATATTTTTTATTTTATTTTATTTTATTTTATTTTATTTATTTATTTATTTACTGACTGGAGTCAAATTTAATTACCTTGCAATTGTGTATTGCTGATAGTAAATGTCTTTGTTCTTTATAAAGTCCTAATATGTAGGAACATTTAAACATTTAGTCATGAAAGTTAAGGCATTTTGAGTCACCTCTCTAGTCTTTGTATGGTGTCAGGTGAAGATGACCAACTTAAAAATCAACAGAGACTTATCATTTTTATGAAGCAAGTCTCAAGTCTTAAAATTAGCAACTCGAGACTCTCACCTCTGTCTTGAAATGTGATTGGTGTCTTGTCAGGTCTAAAACAGCCTCAAAAATGCAGCTTTTTCTTTAATTCAATTCAATTCAACTTTATTTATATAGCGCCAATTCACAACAAAGTCATCTCAGGTCACTTTACAGAATAAAGTCAAGATTATAAAGATGTATAAAGAGAACCCAACAATTCCCCCTGGAGCAAGCCATAGGCAACAGTGGAGAGGAAAAACTCCCTTTAACGTAAGAAACCTCCAGCAGAACCAGGCTCAGGGTGGACGGCCATCTGCCTCGACCGGTTGGGGTGAGTGGAAAGGGGAGAGAGAAAAGAACAGAGAAACAAAAAGCAACAACAAAACATCGGGCAGATTGGTAGGACCAGTAGCTGCATGTTGGAAGACACACAGCTTCAAAGCTGGGGGACACCTGCAGAAAGGGCCAGAGAGAGGGGGACAGAGAAGGACAAACACAACTACGGGAGAGAACACACAGGACATACAGTGGTGACAATTGCGGGGTAAGAGGAGAGGAGAGATGGTCAAGAGGAGGAAAGGAGCTCAGTGCATTGGGGGGTGGGTCCCCCAGCAGTCTAAGCCTATGGCAGCATAACTATATGCTTTATTAAAGAGGAAGGTTTTAAGCCTAGACTTAAAAGTAGAGAGAGTGTCTGCTTCCCGAATCTGAACTGGGAGCTGGTTCCACAAGAGAGGAGCTTGATAGCTAAAGGCTCTTACCTCCCATTCTACCTTTGGGAATTCTGGGAACCACTTGGAGGCCTGCATTCTGATAGCGAAGTGGTCTACTGGGATGATATGGTGCTATAAGGTCTTCTATATATGATGGAGCCTGACCATTCAGAGCTTTATATGTAAGAAGCAGGGTTTTAAATTCTATTCTAAATTTAATGGGAAGCCAATGGAGAGAAGCTAGTGAAGGTGAAATATGATCTCTCTTGGTAGTTCCGGTCAGCACTCTTGCTGCAGCATTTTGGATTAATTAACTTTGAGAAAGGATGCTCCTAATTTTGGGAATGTTATGTCGGTGGAAGAAGGCTGTTCTAGAGATTTGTTTTATATGTGAGTTAAAGGACAAATCCTGATCAAAAATAACTCCAAGGTTCCTTGCAGTACTTCTGGAGGCCAGACTTATGCCATCTAGAGTAACAGTATGGTTGGACATCATATCTCTGAGATTTTTGGGCCCAAATACTATGACTTCAGTTTTGTCTGAGTTTAAAAGTAAAACATTGTGGGACATCCAGGCCTTTATGTCTTGTAGGCATGCTTGAAACTTTATTAACTGATTATTTTCATCTGGTTCCATAGATAAATATAGCTGGGTATCATCACCATAACAGTGGAAATTTATGGAGTGTTTTCTAATAATGTTGCCTAAAGGAGACATATATAAAGTAAAAAGTATTGGTCCTAACACAGAGCCTTCTGGAACTCCATAGCTAACCTTTGTGTGCATGGATGATTCATCATTAACATGAACAAATTGAAATCTATCAGACAGATAAGATTTAAACCAACCTAGTGCAGTTCCTTTAATCCCAATTTCATGTTCCAGTCTCTGTAATAAAATGTTATGATCAATGGTATCAAATGCAGCACTAAGATCTAACAGAACAAGTATAGAGATGAGCCCATTATCTGAGGCCATGAGAAGATCGTTGGTGACTTTTACCAGTGCTGTTTCTGTACTATGATGAACTCTAAATCCTGACTGAAAGTCTTCATACAAATTATTCCTATGAAGGTGATCACATAATTGTTTTGCAACTACTTTTTCAATTATTTTAGAAATAAAGGGGAGATTAGATATTGGTCTGTAATTGGCTAAAACACCTGGGTTAAGACAGGGTTTTTTATGTAGTGGTTTAATTACAGCTACCTTATAGGCCTGTGGTACATAGGCCTGTTTCTAAAGATAGATTGATGATAACTAATATGAACATATCTATTAAGGGTAAAGCTTCCTTGAGCAGCTTGGTTGGAATAGGGTTCAATCAAAAACTCTGAATAAGGGACTGGAGGACGGTACACGATAACAAATAATAGTGGTTTTTGAGTTTTCCAGTTTGGGTGTGTAAGGCTAAGAGTAAGGCTTTCAAATGAGTTATAACTATGTTTAGGTCTAGGAATTATTGTTAAGCTAGATAAGCTTTAGTGTACATTTTGGCCATATCAATCATTTACAACCCCAATTAAAAAAAAAGTGTAAAGTGTAAATAAAAACAGAAAGCAATGATTTGCAAATTTCTGGATTGTGTTCACATATGGCTTCTTTTTTGCATGATACAGCTTCAACTTACATCTGCGGATTGCACAGTGAACTGTGTTCACAGACAGTGATTTCTGGAAGTGGTTCTGAGCCCCAGTGTCCCCACTGTCCAGTTGAGAACTCTCTGTCTGTCTGTTTGTTTGTAATGCATTACCGACTGAGGGCCCAAAGATCATGCACATTCAGTTTTGAACTTTTGTCTTGGGTGCTTGGGCACAAAGTCCATCTTTACATTGGAGAGGCTCTGCCTATCTGAAATGCTCATTTTGTACCCAGTCATTTACTGACCTGAGAGCAGAGAGGAGGGGAGAGATGGTGATGCTCACCAGAACCACACTGATCGGAGTCACAGCCGTGACTTACCCCCCACCCCCCGCAAAGACTGTCACTAGAAATGACAGGTTTGACACGGGAGAGCAAGCGTCCGGCTCTCGGCGCGCAGGGGAATGTCAGCCGCGGAGAGCCACACTTGTTGACCCACCCGATACTGAGGGGCATGTCTGTGAATCCCTTATAGGAGTCAGATTTTCTGGTGAAATTGGGACCCCGGTCAGAGACATGTTGCGAGGGAGGCCATGGATCTTGAATATGTGGTTGATTAGTACTTTTGCTGTTTCTTTGCCAATGGGTAGTGTGGGAAGTGGGCCATCTTAGAAAACCTGTCAACGACTGTGAGGATGACTGTGTTGCCCTGGGATGGGGGAAGACCGGTAACAAAATCAATATATACATGGGATCAGGGGTGCCTGGGGATAGAAAGGGGATGTAGGAGCCTGTCAGGAGGGTGGCGACTATATTTTGGGCAAGCTAGGACAAATTCTCTAACATCTTTGGTGAGCTTGGGCCACCAGAACTGCTGATGCACCACAAACAGTGTTTGGGAGCTGACAGAAAAGGTGTGAAGCGTAACACCAATCCAGCACTTTGGATCTGAGTTGGCCAGATACAAACAACAGTCCTGGGGTACAAGTGGAGGGGGCTGATACATTGGCTTGGGCTCGGGAGACCTCCCCTTAAATCTCAAATATTGTGAGAGCTAAATGGACAGACGGAGGTAAAATGAAATCTTGTTCGGCACAAATGTGAGGGGGATAAAAAATACGGGACAGGACATCAGCCTTAATGTGAATGGGAAGCGATTGAAGAAGGCACACCGAGCCTGGCGAGGGTTGAGTCTCTTTGGCTGTTTTAATATACTCTAGATTCTTGTGGTCAGTAAGGACCACAAAGGGATGCTCAGCCCCCTTCAACCAATGCCTCCATTCCTCTAATGCCAATTTGACTGCAGACAACAGAGGGGAAGAAGATAAGGATGTCGTCTAGGTAGACGAAAACAAACTTGTTCAACATATCCGCCCACACATCATTGACCAGGTTCTGAAACACGGCAGGTGCGTTAGTCAGACCAAAAGGCACACCAGGTATTCGAAGTGCCCAGCAGGGGTGCTAAAGGTGGTCTTCCATTCGTCCCATTCCTAAATGCGGACCAGATGATGAGTGTTTCTAAGGTCTAGTTTAGTGAAAACAATGGCACCCTGCAGAAGTTCAAACACAGAAGAAATCAGTGGGAGAGGATAGTGGTTGCGCACAGTTATCTGATTCAACCCGCGATAGTCTATAAGGAGCCCACCATCCTTCTTATCTACAAAAAAAAACCTGCGTCCGCAAGGGAAGACGAGGGGTGGATGACACCAGCTGCTAATGACTTCTTTATCTGGCGTCCTGTTCGGGGCCGGAGAGAGATTATAATCTGCCCTTGGGTGGCATAGTGCCCCGACACCGGGACAGTTCGATGGTCATAAGAGCGTTGCAGGGGAAGAGAGGTGGCTCTGTTCTTGTTGAACACTGATTTGAGGTTGTGATAAACTTTCGGGATGTCGGTTAAATTTATGTTGTCAGAAGTGGGTTCAGGAGGGCTAGATGGAGAACTTGCTTGTCTAAGGCAAATAGATGGTGATGATCACCAGGACAACATGGAGCTGAGTCACAGCAGTGAAAGTTGATGAGATTTGCTAATCATCGCATTCTGTTTATATTTAAGTTTTACACATCTTCCCAATTTTTTGGGAATTTGCGGTTGTAAATATATGGTATAAGGAATTCTGAGTCTTCAAATTCCCAAGTGTTAAAGGAAACGTGCAGAAGACAATGAGAAGAAGTCCATTCCTGTTAATTTTGCCCCCTGAGCTTGATAGCAATTCACCAATTAACAGTTAAGTAGTTGGGAGGAAGTTTATGTAAACCAATTAAGTTATTTATCTATCCCATGGGCATGTTTACTATGAAATCTAGACATACAAGCACACAACCTAACAAGGGGGATAGCTGCAAGTTGGCTGGGGACTGGACTGCATTTCAGAGTTATTGTTGTTATTATTATAGTTATTCCTTTTTATTATGCATTATATTTTTAGGTTTTCCATACATTAAACTGTCCTATTTTTGTAAAAGCTATTTTTAAATAATGCCTTGAGCGAACTTCTTCAAATTTGGTACAAATGCATGTACTCTGCTACTAATTCAAAGAGGCATAAACTGCTGTGCCAGTGAGTGGTCCATTGGAGCAGACCATTTGAGTGTTCAGTAGGGCAGGTATTGTTCATGGATACCACTGTTAAATGGGATGATGACATTACATATAATGCCAAAATTAGTCATGTTATACGCACTAAATGCCTATAAACAAGTATCTAAATGGAGAAGGACACCTACATCTGCATTAACAGTGGTATCCATGAACAATACCTTTTGTCAAGCACATAAATGGGATGATGACATTACATATAATGCCAAAATTAGTCATGTTATACGCACTAAATGCCTATAAACAAGTATCTAAATGGAGAAGGACACCTACATCTGCATTATGTGCTTGACAAAACAATACATATCTCATTGTATAACTGCAGAAATGTGTAAAAGACATGAAATTCTCAGTGTATGCTGATAGAGATGTCTCTCCTGTAGGGCACAGAACAGGCTCTAAGCAGACTGCAGCAGCATTTCCCAGAACTGCAGGTGCTGGCTGTCAGTGGAAACTACTGCACCGACAAGAAACCAGCTGCCATCAACTGGATCGAGGGCAGGGGCAAGGCTGTTGTGTGTGAAGCCACCATTCCTGCTAACGTGGTGGGAGAGGTATAGAACCAGGGAGGAAAGTTTGGCTTTTATTGGAGTTCTTTCCAAGACTTTAAAAGGGCAAGCTGGGATGGTGATGATTTCTAACAGCAACAATGCACAACCCTGTCTGTGCAGGATTAAAAAAGATTTTTTTCTGTAGCACCTTTCAAATTTGGAAGTTCTTAACTCAAAGGTAGTGCTAAGTAATATTTGAGATCATATGAATTTTTTATATACCGTTGTAATATCATGTCACTCAAACCAGCTGTTATAATTCAGTATGAAAATATATTACATTATTTGCCACTAAAAGCATTGCAGAGCACTGTTCTTGTGTTGAGAGGGAGGATCCTCTAGACTGGCCTATCCATTTTACTGATGGGTTTGACACCAAGTTTGTAGTTAATCGAAACTTACTCTGTTTTAAAGAATTTGTAACACATAACTGAACAATATGCTGGGTAGCTGCTTCCTAATTAGCCAGCTAGAATAGCAGTCTATTAAATGCCCCCATTTAACTCCAAGTATTGCCAAAATCAGCGAACTCATGTTCAGTCATTTTCATGGCTGCAGCTTTTGAAAACAACGACAGGAGCTCTGGTGGAGTTGAACATCAATAAGAACCTGGTGGGCTCAGCAATGGCAGGCAGCATTGGTGGATTTAACGCTCATGCAGCCAACCTGGTTGCTGCCATCTACATAGCTTGTGGTCAGGTAAAGTACATCTGTTTATATTGTTATGCGTTGGTTTATATATTCTTGTGTTTTGTGTATTCGTGTGAATGGCTCTGTATGCGTATGTATCTCCAGGATCCAGCCCAGTCAGTAGGTAGCAGTAACTGTATTACTCTGATGGAGGCATCAGGGCCAACAGGAGAGGACCTATACATCAGCTGCACTATGCCTTCTATAGAGCTAGGCACTGTAGGAGGAGGTACCAATCTGCCGCCCCAGCAGGCCTGCCTCCAGGTACACACTCAGAAGGTGCACTCCAAAACTTGTCTGGCATAGTATCGGTTTTTTCTGGGTGGGTGGGGTGTCCATTCTCTTTAAAATTGGCAAATGAAACAGCACACGCACTAGCATCTTCCTGAATCCACACCGAATTGGGGCAATATAACAAAACAACATGTAGAGTCTGGTAGAATGTCAAACAGAAAATGATGATCATAATCTGCATTGATCTGAGCAATACATTAATTAATTAATTAATTAATTAATTAATTAGATAATTAGAATTTTAGTTTAATTAAGTAAAAAAAAAAATGCCTACCTACCGTCAAAATAAAAGACTTACATTTACATTTAGTCATTTACCAGATACAAGGTACTGGGTGAAAATTCCTGTGTTTTTTAAATAAATATGACAATATATATCATAGAAAAAATATCACTACTGTAAGTTTGTTTTTGTTTTTCAAAATTTTGCAGCCATAGTCAAAATAATTTCATCTGTCAAACATGGTGGAAGCATGTATGTATGTATGTCTGCCAGTTTTACCTGGTCACTGGTGTTTATTGATTACTTGAATGCTGATAAAAGTAGTAGGATGAAGTACATAGAATAGACTCTTCTTTAACACATTATTAAGTACTTGTTCAAGAATATACGTAGTAGGTAGGCTGGGAAATGAACTACTGCTTCCAAGCGTGATGTCAGCACTGTTTATGCAACTGATTTCAAAGCACCAAACACAGAAGCAGATGAGCACATTTATGAGCACAGATGAGCACAGTAATTTTTGGGTAAACAATTAAGTAGTTTAATACATAAATACAATTCACTATGAAAGTACTGTCAATTAAGTAACTTTTTTAGTCAAGTTTATAAATTCAGCATGCCAATGCTGAAACAATATTGTGCAGAAGATAAGACTGAAGGCAGAAAGTCACACAAATAAGCAGTAGCTGAACACACCAGCAGTAGGCCTGACCAATTCCTGACAATGCATCTTAAAGGAAAAACTCAGCATTTGTTTATGTCCATGAGTTCCAGATTCTAGACAGTTAATGTCTGCAAAGTATACTGCAAGTATTAAAGTAAGTCTTAAAGTGTGTAATTAGTTTGTTCCATTACTTATAAGCCATCAAAAATAGGGTGTATTTGTACGATACATATTTTTCAATTTGATGTACTTGAAGGCCAATATCAAAAGAATCCTGAATGCCTGGTCAGTTTGAACAGTCAAATGTATTAAAATAAACTTATAGCATATAAAACATAGCCAACCTCTGACATCCTGCCCAAATGACCTCCAAAAAAATTCCCCTATACAAGAATAAAAATGATAAAAGAAATATTAAAGTGCACACAATTATCTGCTCAAGTTAACCTGAGCTCAGGATTTCATTGTTCAGTAAGTTTTGAATTGTTAGGGCCCAACAAATGTAGAGATGTGACAGTGTGTTGAGAGGCAGAGAATCCATCTTCAGGAGATAAAGTCCTCCTACTAGTCCATCTTCATGTGGTTCACTTTGTAGTTCGTCTGTGTCTATATATCTTGGCTCAACTAGAGTCGACTGCAATATCTTATCTACAGCAGATGCAACCGCTTCATTCTTGACGTCTCTTACAATTACACAAAAAAAAAAGATATAAACAAATTAAACCATTGTTATATATCCATATTGTTTGAATATAATAGTTGCTATATAACTGTAGTCTCCTAAATGAACAACTGTATATTGCCACAAGTAACCTTAACAACAAAGCAGGCTTCTAATTAAGTTACAAAAGTTTTTAAGTGAAAAGTTTAATAGAGCAACATGTTGTCCCAGTATGAGAAGCAACAGTGACAGTTCACATATTATTGTACTACATACATTTAGCTGCTTTTCTAGCATGGGCTACACACACTTTTGTCAAATCCTTTGACTTAACCGCAAAGTCTTGACTTTCCTCACATGCCAAAAAACAAACAATTTCATCATCCCTGATAATACATTCAAACAAATATTTTTGTGTGGGCATGCGTGCAGATGCTGGGCGTGCAGGGGGCCAGTCTGGATTGTCCTGGGGAGAATGCACAGCAACTGGCCAAAGTTGTATGTGCCACTGTACTGGCTGGAGAGCTCTCACTCATGGCTGCTTTGGCTGCTGGACACCTGGTCAAGAGCCACATGACACACAACAGGTAATTGCAAGGAACCTTGAGTCTTTTTTTATCTGCCAACTACAAGTATTGGCACATTTCCCCTGCTCCTGAGCTGTAACTCACCCATTATACACATAGACTATTTGCACATAAAGACTCATTAAACTCACTTTACTGTAATCATTTACACCCTGTTGTATTTGCTGCTGTTACATGGTAAATGGTCTGCACTTATTTAGTGCTTTTTGGCACCTATTACTCAAAGCGCTTTACAATGCTTCTCGTTCACCCATTCACTCTCAATCACACACACTCCCACACCAATGGGGGAGCTGCTATGCAGCTGGCCAACACATACCGGGAGGTTGGGGTTCAGTATCTTGCTCAAAAATACTTCAACGTCTAACTGGACGAGCAGGGAATCAAACCAGTAACTGGCGCAATTGGTGGACAACCGCTCTACCTCCTACGCCACAGTTTCCCCGTATACAATGTATCTCATTATGTTTGTCAACGAATGTGTCAATTTAACCCTTTATAAAAACACCTATAACTATATTTCCTTTAACATACAAAGATCTGAACTATCTGTTCTGTTTGCAGATCCAAGGTGAACCTAAAGGAGTGAATGTGTGGCAGGAAATTTTTCTCTGAGACCCTAAGAGTACCTCAGCCTTCAAGTACTTCAGTGAGCCCAGGTCACTGGACAGACCATTAAGGGCTGGGAATATCTCAAATGGACTAAACCTTCATAATCAGCAAACTCAGGCATATAAGAAGTATTTTCAAAGAGACATGGGAGTGTCTTTTTACCAATCTGTGTACTGTTTATAAAAAGAAGCCATTAACCAGCCAGTTAAACCAAAACAGTTTGCTCTCCTATTGCCAAATGTGCCACGATGAACAAGAGAAACACCACTAACAAAAAGCTGTAAGTTGTCTAGCTGGATATTGGAATTTAAAAATTCTGATTTATTTGTTCATCAAGGACTCTTTAAAAAATTGAATAATAAACAATAGATGAATGACATTGATGTAATGTCTCTGTACTGCTAATGCAACAAATAGTACTATGCAACAAATTAGTTCTGTTAATGTTATAGTTACACTGTAACATAACCATAAAGCAACAAAACCCATGATTAAATATTTGATTGCAATATTTGGTTGCAATTCACAAAAACTGTATTGAAGACAAGGTTTTGTCATTGTGTGGTGATAAAATTAAAGAATTTTTCAAAAGGTAAAACTACATTTGCATAGCATCTATTTTGGAGTAAACAAAAGAGGACTTTACATTGACAGATTGGACTGGATTCATATGACTATGATTTGTTTCAAGGTTAAAAAATTAGTTATCACTAATGACACTGACAGATATTTTTGTCTGTAGGACAAAGCAGGCAACTTCTGGGGGCACCAGATCGATGTTCACTGCCTGGCCATTAGGAAGCTACATAAGTAAAATATTAAGATAAATCTATTTTATTAATCCTGGTACATTCAATATTATCCATTAACCTTCTTAATGCATTATCAACACAGTAGTACATAATAAAAAGTATTAAATGTGCGTTACTTCTAAATATTGTTACTGTATTAATAAAGTTTTATGAATAAATCTGTATGAGTAATTGAGTAAAAAGTGACTTAAGTGAAAGTTAGTAGACATCCACTCTTTTTAGATGTTCAGATATTCAATTTAGGAGACTTATGTATGTGATGTTTGATGATCTTTTCTGTGTGAGAGCTATGATATAGGTTAAAATCACAGATGTCTGGATAAAACTCTTTATGAGGACATGTTAGATTTGTATTTGGACATCTTGTATTCAATTCAATTCAACTTTATTTGTATTGCGCCAATTCACAACAAAGTAATCTCAAAGCACTTTACAGAAGAAAGTAAAAACTATAAAGATGTATAGAGAAACCTCAACAATTCACTCCTCAAGCAAGGCCTAGACAACAGTGGAGAGGAAAAACTCCCTTTAACGGAAGAAAACCTCCACCAGAACCAGACTCTGGGTGGGCAGCCATCTGCATCGACCGGTTTGGGTGAGTAGAAAAGGGGAGAGAGAAAATAAAAGAACAGAAAAAACCAACAACAAAACATCGGGCAGGTTGGTATGACCAGTGGCTGCACACTGGAAAACACACAGCTCCAAAATTGGGGAAACCTGCAGAAAGGGACAGTGAGAGGGAGAAAGAAAAGGAGGAAGAAACTATGAGAGAAAGAATACACAAAGTTAATCTCCTGCAGTGGTGACAATTGTGAGGTGAGCGGAGAGAAGGACAAGAGGAACAAAGGAGCCTAGTGCATTGGTGGTTGGGTCCCCAGGAGTCTAAGCCTGTGGCAGCATAAGCTTTATCAAAAACGAATGTTTTAAGCCTAGAGTTAAAAGTAGAGAGGGTTTGTAACATTTTTGTGTATGGACCCAAAAGTAACACAGAGAGAGGGATGTGAAATATAGCTGAACTTAATTTTTAAGAAGTAAGCGGCGTAAGAAGTGAGGAAAAACAAATAACGGAAAATAGGCTGACAGGCAGTAAATATAGAATACAAACTCAGTACATGAACTCATAGCAACTAAAGGAACTAAACTAACTTATTACAGAACACAGGATTTTAAAAAGAGTCAAATTAATATCAAAACGAGGACAAAACCGAATAAATATCAAAACAAGGAGGACAAAACTTGGACCTAAGAGATATTTACAAATTACTAAGGAAACACAAGAGGCGGATTACTATCAGGTGCATGATCAGAAGGGATGTCTGCTGAGCCAGGGACAGATACTGTTGTTGCGCTGGTCAGCTGGGGAACAGGAACTGGTGATGTGTTGACCGCCTCTGGGGCGGCAACCAGCTCAGGACAGGGTGAACTGTTGGCCACCTTGGTAACAGCAACAGGCGAGAAGACAGCCAACCCAAAGACAGGGACAGGCTGGGCGTAGGCCAACCCGGAGCCAGGATCAGAGTCAGGACCAGAGTCAGGACCAGACAAGTCGTTGGCTGACCTAAACCAGGATCAGGCTCAGGCAGGTTATCGGGTAACTTGGGGTCAAAAACCTGGACAGGTGAAACATTGGACAACCCTGTACCAGACAAGAGGTCCAGGACAGGAGGAGGTTCTGCCCATCTGAACTTTGCCCTGAAAGCAACCAAAGTGGCCAGTATTTGGGACACCCTATCAAGGTTCAACAACAACAAGGATCGGGACTTTATAAACTCTTCCACTGATGTACTCTAAACCCTGACTTGGTAGTGGTTAGTGGTCACTGGGCAGATAGGATGTGAGTTAGAAGAGAAGAAGAAAGATGAAGTGATCCAGATCATACCCAGAGGAGATACTTGTGATTAGTGCAGATTTCAATGGACGTATTGGTGAAGGGAACAGAGGTGATGAGAGTGCAAGTAGAAGAATAGAAATGTATTTGTTAAACAAGATATATTTGTTTAACAAGTAAATGCAGCTTATGTTTGGTTGAATAAAGCATTTTAAGTTAATAGGGAAACTGTAATTTACATAATTCACAGTTTTAAAATAAGTGTAAGAATATTCAGTAAGTTTGTTTAATTTTCTAGATGTGTTTGGTTGATTTCAAAATGCTTTATATCAGGAAGAGACTATGATTGTTTTTTTTTTTAACTAAATAAGAACTTTTATTATTCTGATAGGTTAAAGGGAGGGGAAGTCACGAAAATAAAGTTTTTAGATTAGAGGACAGTGGAGCCACACAGTTTTCTTACCTCTTTCTCTCTCCGTCTCTTTTTTCTCTTATGTTTTTTATTTTGTGTGTTTCATTCAAATGATGATCTGTTAAGAATCCTGGATCTTGATGACTGATATGTTCACATTTTACTTGTGTCTAAGTAAACATAAAACTTTATCGAGTTGTCCTTTGGATTTGTGGATGTGAAAAGAGTGACATAAGAGTGTTAATCAAACTTCAATTTTGGAAATGTACTTTGTTAGTCAAAAAACTTGCTTTTCACAGATAAATGGAATTTGGAAAAGCCTGACTCAAATCGGATGATGGAAGGAGACTTTGCACAGAACAAAGTGTAAGTTTTATTTGCCTTGCTTCTACACAAATTGCTATTAAGTAAATCTACGAAGACGGAGATGTTAACGTGCGCAGTGTCGATCTTGCAAGCAAAAGGGTGAACTAGGAGAGACAAAGTGGAAAATATTCATGTTCAAAGCTCCATTAAAGCTTTACACATGAGCTCCTTCACATTTTTTAGTAATTAAGTGTGGAAAACTTTGCTGGTCAGGAATGAACATGATTGTGGAAAACAGAAAGTAAGAATGACTGAGAAGGTTGTAGAAGAACGCAAGAATAAATAAGTCAATAAATGCAGAAAGAAGCTATCTCAGCTAACAAGAATGGTAGAGCAAATTGAGCAATTAATGGTGAATGACGTTGAAATTGTTAAAAAGAAGTGACGAGTTGACTTTAGTTCTTTGCAGCAAGAATTTTCTGACATGAACTCTTAGTTGCAACAATTTATGGTTGAAGATGAATATTTGGATGATCAAAATTATTGGTTCGGTCTATAAAATAAATTTGTTAATGATTTTTTTTTGGAAGGATGGATGAAAGATATGATGAAACACTTTGAGTTGGACAAAGAAGCTGAACGACAACTGAGACACACAAATAGATCTACATCATCAAAGTCAACAAGTAAATGCTCAAGTAGGTTTAGTTCACATCATGGAAGCATCTCATCTACATCTTCAGTCAGGTTTTTTTCAGCCACAGTTCATCAATGCATGTCCTGTATAATATCTTTTCTACCTACTGGCACTCAAAGTACTTTACACTGCTTCTTATTCAACCATTCACACTCACAATCACACATAAGGCCCCATCCCTCTTAGACTGCATTTTACCCATAGATCTCGCTGAGCTAACTTCGATTATTACCTCATCTAAACCAACAACCTGTCTTCTAGACCCTATTCCAACTAGACTGCTCAAGTAAGCTTTACCCTTAACAGATAAGTTCATATTAGATATCATTATCTTTAAAAAGATGCTATGTACAACACGCCGAATTAAACCACTACGTAAAAAACCCTGTCTTGACCCAGGTGTTTTAGACAATTACAGACCAATATCTAATCTATCCTTTATTTCTAAAATCTTTGAAAAAGTAGTTGCAAAACAACTATGTGACCACCTGTACAGTAATAATTTGTATGAAGAGGCTTAGTCAGGATTTAGAATTTATCATTCATCAAATTGGGCTTAAAGGAACTGCACTAGGTTGGTTTAAATCTTATCTGATAGATTTAAGTTTGTTCATGATGAATCCTCCATGCACACAAAGGTTAGCTATGAAGTTCCACAAGGCTCTGTGTTAGGACCAATAGTTTATATATGACTCCTTTATGCAACATTTTTAGAAAACACTCCATATATTTCCATTGCTATGCTGATGATACCCAGGTATATCTATCTATGGAACCTTATAAAAAAAAATCAGTTGCTTAAGCTTCAGGCATGCTTCAAGCAATGTTTTACTTTTAAACTCAAACAAAACTGAAGTCATAGTATTTTGGCCCAAAAATCTCAAAAATATGCTGTCCATATCGTTACTCTAGATGACATAGGTCTGGCCTCCAGTACTACTGCAAGAAACCTTGGAGTTATTTTTGACCAGGATTTGTCCTTTACCTCACATAAAAAACAAATCTCTAGAACAGCCTTCTTCCACCTACAGAACATTGCCAAAATTAGGAGCATCCTGTCTCAAAGTGATGCTGAAAAAATTGTCCATGCATTTGTTACTTCTAGGTTGTACTACTACAATTCCCCACTTTCAGGATGCCCCAGTAACTCCCTTGAAGACCCTGCTATTAATCCAAAATGCTGCAGCAAGAGTGCTGACTGGAATTAGCAAAAGAGATTATATTTCACCTTAACTAGCTTCTCTCCATTGGCTCTCTCAATAAATCTAGAATAGAATTTAAAACCCTGCCTCTTACAGCTCCATCATATATAGAAGACCTCATAGTACCATATCATCCCAGTAGACCACTTCGATCTCAGAATGCAGGCCTACTTGTGGTTCCTAGAATTTTCAAAAGGTAGAATGGGAGGTAGAGCCTTTAGCTATCAAGCTGTTCTCCTGCGGAACCAGCTACCACTTTAGATTCGGGATGCAGACACACTCTCTAAGTCTAGGCTTAAAACCTTCCTCTTTGATAAAGCTTGTAGTTAGTTATAGTCATGCTGCTATAGGCTACTGGGGTACCCATTCCTTGATGCACTGGGCTCCTTTCCTCCTCTTGTCCATGTCTCCTCTCCTCTTACCCCACAATTGTCACCACTTGATGACATTACCTATGTGTTTTCTTCCGTAGTTTCTTTTTCCTTCTCTCTCTCCCCCTCTCTGTCCCTTTCTGCAGGTGTCCCCAGCATTGTAGCTGTGTGTTTTCCAGTGTGCAGCTACTGGTCCTACCAACCTGCCCGATGTTTTGTTGTTGCCCTTTTTTTTCTCTCTTCACTTTACACTCACGTTAACCGGTCAAGGCAGACGCCCACCCGGAGCCTGGTTCTGCTGGATTAGGGGGAGTTTTTCCCTATCCACATATATATATATATATATATATATATATATATATATATGTGTGTGTGTGTATATATGTGTATATATATATATACGTATATTTGTATATGTGTGTATATATGTATATGTGTTTGTGGATTGGTGGACAACCGCTCTACCTTCCTGCCCCAAAGTTGCCCCAAGATGTGCTTGTTTCTGACAAATCCAGGAAAAATACTACAGGAAAAATGTCTTTACCTTTATATTTGGTCAAGAGCAACTTAGTTCACCAGAGTCACCAGATTTCCTTGTTTCTGACAAATCCAGAAAATTACTCAAAGAAAACTCTTTGCCTTGATATTTGTCCAAGAGCACCTCAGTTCAGCTTGGAAATATTATTGGAACAGCTTTTATTTAGCCACAGTTCATCACTGTAAGATATTATGCACTTAAAAGCATTTTCAGGCTGAGTGAGCTGATTTCTGCCAATTGCAGCAAAATACTGAAAGGAAAGTGGGTTTGCCTTCATATTTGACCCAGAACAACTCAGTTCAGCATGGAAATATCATTGCAACAGCTTTTATTTAGCCAGAAATCAAGAGTGTAAGTTTTTATGCGCTTAAAAGCATTTTCAGGCCGAATGAGCAAATATGCTTGTTTCTGCCAAATGCAGCAAAATACTGAAAGGAAAGTGGGTTTGCCTTCATATTTGACCCAGAACAACTCAGTTCAGCATGGAAATATCATTGCAACAGCTTTTATTTAGCCAGAAATCAAGAGTGTAAGTTTTTATGCGCTTAAAAGCATTTTCAGGCCGAATGAGCAAATATGCTTGTTTCTGCCAAATGCAGCAAAATACTGAAAGGAAAGTGGGTTTGCCTTCATATTTGACCCAGAACAACTCAGTTCAGCATGGAAATATCATTGCAACAGCTTTTATTTAGCCAGAAATCAAGAGTGTACGTGTTTATGCGCTTAAAAGCATTTTCAGGCCGAATGAGCTGATTTCTGCCAAATGCAGCAAAATAATGAAAGGAAAGTGGGTTTGCCTTCATATTTGACCCAGAACAACTCAGTTCAGCATGGAAATATCATTGCAACAGCTTTTATTTAGCCAGAAATCAAGAGTGTAAGTTTTTATGCGCTTAAAAGCATTTTCAGGCCGAATGAGCTGATTTCTGCCAAATGCAGTAAAATACTGAAAGGAAAGTGGGTTTGCCTTCATATTTGACCCAGAACAACTCAGTTCAGCATGGAAATATCATTGCAACAGCTTTTATTTAGCCAGAAATCAAGAGTGTAAGTTTTTATGCGCTTAAAAGCATTTTCAGGCCGAATGAGCAAATATGCTTGTTTCTGCCAAATGCAGCAAAATACTGAAAGGAAAGTGGGTTTGCCTTCATATTTGACCCAGAACAACTCAGTTCAGCATGGAAATATCATTGCAACAGCTTTTATTTAGCCAGAAATCAAGAGTGTACGTTTTTATGCGCTTAAAAGTATTTTCAGGTCGAATGAGCAAATATGCTTGGATCTGCCAAATGCAGCAAAATACTGAAAGGAAATTGGGTTTGCCTTCATATTTGACCCAGAACAACTCAGTTCAGCATGGAAATATCATTGCAACAGCTTTTATTTAGCCAGAAATCAAGAGTGTAAGTTTTTATGCGCTTAAAAGCATTTTCAGGCCGAATGAGCTGATTTCTGCCAAATGCAGCAAAATACTGAAAGGAAAGTGGGTTTGCCTTCATATTTGACCCAGAACAACTCAGTTCAGCATGGAAATATCATTGCAACAGCTTTTATTTAGCCAGAAATCAAGAGTGTAAGTTTTTATGCGCTTAAAAGCATTTTCAGGCCGAATGAGCAAATATGCTTGTTTCTGCCAAATGCAGCAAAATACTGAAAGGAAAGTGGGTTTGCCTTCATATTTGACCCAGAACAACTCAGTTCAGCATGGAAATATCATTGCAACAGCTTTTATTTAGCCAGAAATCAAGAGTGTACGTGTTTATGCGCTTAAAAGCATTTTCAGGCCGAATGAGCTGATTTCTGCCAAATGCAGCAAAATACTGAAAGGAAAGTGGGTTTGCCTTCATATTTGACCCAGAACAACTCAGTTCAGCATGGAAATATCATTGCAACAGCTTTTATTTAGCCAGAAATCAAGAGTGTAAGTTTTTATGCGCTTAAAAGCATTTTCAGGCCGAATGAGCAAATATGCTTGTTTCTGCCAAATGCAGCAAAATACTGAAAGGAAAGTGGGTTTGCCTTCATATTTGACCCAGAACAACTCAGTACAGCATGGAAATATCATTGCAACAGCTTTTATTTAGCCAGAAATCAAGAGTGTACGTTTTTATGCGCTTAAAAGCATTTTCAGGCCGAATGAGCAAATATGCTTGTTTCTGCCAAATGCAGCAAAATACTGAAAGGAAAGTGGGTTTGCCTTCATATTTGACCCAGAACAACTCAGTTCAGCATGGAAATATCATTGCAACAGCTTTTATTTAGCCAGAAATCAAGAGTGTAAGTTTTTATGTGCTTAAAAGTATTTTCAGGTCGAATGAGCAAATATGCTTGGTTCTGCCAAATGCCGCAAAATACTTAAGGAAATTGGGTTTGCCTTCATATTTGACCCAGAACAACTAAGTTCAGCATGGAAATATCATTGCAACAGCTTTTATTTAGCCAGAAATCAAGAGTGTAAGTTTTTATGCGCTTAAAAGCATTTTCAGGCCGAATGAGCAAATATGCTTGTTTCTGCCAAATGCAGCAAAATACTGAAAGGAAAGTGGGTTTGCCTTCATATTTGACCCAGAACAACTCAGTTCAGCATGGAAATATCATTGCAACAGCTTTTATTTAGCCAGAAATCAAGAGTGTAACTTTTTATGCGCTTAAAAGCATTTTCAGGCCGAATGAGCAAATATGCTTGTTTCTGCCAAATGCAGCAAAATACTGAAAGGAAAGTGGGTTTGCCTTCATATTTGACCCAGAACAACTCAGTTCAGCATGGAAATATCATTGCAACAGCTTTTATTTAGCCAGAAATCAAGAGTGTAAGTTTTTATGCGCTTAAAAGCATTTTCAGGCCGAATGAGCAAATATGCTTGTTTCTGCCAAATGCAGCAAAATACTGAAAGGAAAGTGGGTTTGGATTCATATTTGACCCAGAACAACTCAGTTCAGCATGGAAATATCATTGCAACAGCTTTTATTTAGCCAGAAATCAAGAGTGTAAGTTTTTATGCGCTTAAAAGCATTTTCAGTCCGAATGAGCAAATATGCTTGTTTCTGCCAAATGCAGCAAAATACTGAAAGGAAAGTGGGTTTGCTTTCATATTTGACCCAGAACAACTCAGTTCAGCATGGAAATATCATTGAACAGCTTTTATTTAGCCAGAAATCAAGACTGTACGTTTTTATGCGTTTAAAAGCATTTTCAGGCCGAATGAGCTGATTTCTGCCAAATGCAGCAAAATACTGAAAGGAAAGTGGGTTTGCCTTCATATTTGACCCAGAACAACTCAGTTCAGCATGGAAATATCATTGCAACAGCTTTTATTTAGCCAGAAATCAAGAGTGTAACTTTTTATGCGCTTAAAAGCATTTTCAGGCCGAATGAGCAAATATGCTTGTTTCTGCCAAATGCAGCAAAATACTGAAAGGAAAGTGGGTTTGGATTCATATTTGACCCAGAACAACTCAGTTCAGCATGGAAATATCATTGCAACAGCTTTTATTTAGCCAGAAATCAAGAGTGTAAGTTTTTATGCGCTTAAAAGCATTTTCAGTCCGAATGAGCAAATATGCTTGTTTCTGCCAAATGCAGCAAAATACTGAAAGGAAAGTGGGTTTGCTTTCATATTTGACCCAGAACAACTCAGTTCAGCATGGAAATATCATTGAACAGCTTTTATTTAGCCAGAAATCAAGAGTGTAAGTTTTTATGCGCTTAAAAGCATTTTCAGGCCGAATGAGCAAATATGCTTGTTTCTGCCAAATGCAGCAAAATACTGAAAGGAAAGTGGGTTTGCCTTCATATTTGACCCAGAACAACTCAGTTCAGCATGGAAATATCATTGCAACAGCTATTATTTAGCCAGAAATCAAGAGTGTAAGTTTTTATGCGCTTAAAAGTATTTTCAGGCCGAATGAGCTGACTTCTGCCAAATGCAGCAAAATACTGAAAGGAAAGTGGGTTTGCCTTCACATTTGACCCAGAACAACTCAGTTCAGCATGGAAATATCATTGCAACAGCTTTTATTTAGCCAGAAATCAAGAGTGTAAGTTTTTATGCGCTTAAAAGCATTTTCAGGCCGAATGAGCTGATTTCTGCCAATTGCAGCAAAATACTGAAAGGAAAGTGGGTTTGCCTTCATATTTGACCCAGAACAACTCAGTTCAGCATGGAAATATCATTGCAACAGCTTTTATTTAGCCAGAAATCAAGAGTGTAAGTTTTTATGCGCTTAAAAGCATTTTCAGGCCGAATGAGCAAATATGCTTGTTTCTGCCAAATGCAGCAAAATACTGAAAGGAAAGTGGGTTTGCCTTCATATTTGACCCAGAACAACTCAGTTCAGCATGGAAATATCATTGCAACAGCTTTTATTTAGCCAGAAATCAAGAGTGTAAGTTTTTATGCGCTTAAAAGCATTTTCAGGCCGAATGAGCAAATATGCTTGTTTCTGCCAAATGCAGCAAAATACTGAAAGGAAAGTGGGTTTGCCTTCATATTTGACCCAGAACAACTCAGTTCAGCATGGAAATATCATTGCAACAGCTATTATTTAGCCAGAAATCAAGAGTGTAAGTTTTTATGCGCTTAAAAGCATTTTCAGGCCGAATGAGCTGACTTCTGCCAAATGCAGCAAAATACTGAAAGGAAAGTGGGTTTGCCTTCACATTTGACCCAGAACAACTCAGTTCAGCATGGAAATATCATTGCAACAGCTTTTATTTAGCCAGAAATCAAGAGTGTAAGTTTTTATGCGCTTAAAAGCATTTTCAGGCCGAATGAGATGATTTCTGCCAATTGCAGCAAACTACTGAAAGGAAAGTGGGTTTGCCTTCATATTTGACCCAGAACAACTCAGTTCAGCATGGAAATATCATTGAACAGCTTTTATTTAGCCAGAAATCAAGAGTGTACGTTTTTATGCGTTTAAAAGCATTTTCAGGCCGAATGAGCTGATTTCTGCCAAATGCAGCAAAATACTGAAAGGAAAGTGGGTTTGCCTTCATATTTGACCCAGAACAACTCAGTTCAGCATGGAAATATCATTGCAACAGCTTTTATTTAGCCAGAAATCAAGAGTGTAAGTTTTTATGCGCTTAAAAGCATTTTCAGGCCGAATGAGCAAATATGCTTGTTTCTGCCAAATGCAGCAAAATACTGAAAGGAAAGTGGGTTTGCCTTCATATTTGACCCAGAACAACTCAGTTCAGCATGGAAATATCATTGCAACAGCTATTATTTAGCCAGAAATCAAGAGTGTAAGTTTTTATGCGCTTAAAAGTATTTTCAGGCCGAATGAGCTGACTTCTGCCAAATGCAGCAAAATACTGAAAGGAAAGTGGGTTTGCCTTCACATTTGACCCAGAACAACTCAGTTCAGCATGGAAATATCATTGCAACAGCTTTTATTTAGCCAGAAATCAAGAGTGTAAGTTTTTATGCGCTTAAAAGCATTTTCAGGCCGAATGAGCTGACTTCTGCCAAATGCAGCAAAATACTGAAAGGAAAGTGGGTTTGCCTTCACATTTGACCCAGAACAACTCAGTTCAGCATGGAAATATCATTGCAACAGCTTTTATTTAGCCAGAAATCAAGAGTGTAAGTTTTTATGCGCTTAAAAGCATTTTCAGGCCGAATGAGCTGATTTCTGCCAATTGCAGCAAAATACTGAAAGGAAAGTGGGTTTGCCTTCATATTTGACCCAGAACAACTCAGTTCAGCATGGAAATATCATTGCAACAGCTTTTATTTAGCCAGAAATCAAGAGTGTAAGTTTTTATGCGCTTAAAAGCATTTTCAGGCCGAATGAGCTGATTTCTGCCAAATGCAGCAAAATACTGAAACGAAAGTGGGTTTGCCTTCATATTTGACCCAGAACAACTCAGTTCAGCATGGAAATATCATTGCAACAGCTTTTATTTAGCCAGAAATCAAGAGTGTAAGTTTTTATGCGCTTAAAAGCATTTTCAGTCCGAATGAGCAAATATGCTTGTTTCTGCCAAATGCAGCAAAATACTGAAAGGAAAGTGGGTTTGCCTTCATATTTGACCCATAACAACTCGGTTCAGCATGGAAATATCATTGCAACAGCTTTTATTTAGCCAGAAATCAAGAGTGTAAGTTTTTAAGCGCTTAAAAGCATTTTCAGGCCGAATGAGCAAATATGCTTGTTTCTGCCAAATGCAGCAAAATACTGAAAGGAAAGTGGGTTTGCCTTCATATTTGACCCAGAACAACTCAGTTCAGCATGGAAATATCATTGCAACAGCTTTTATTTAGCCAGAAATCAAGAGTGTAAGTTTTTATGCGCTTAAAAGCATTTTCAGGCCGAATGAGCAAATATGCTTGTTTCTGCCAAATGCAGCAAAATACTGAAAGGAAAGTGGGTTTGCCTTCATATTTGACCCAGAACAACTCAGTTCAGCATGGAAATATCATTGCAACAGCTTTTATTTAGCCAGAAATCAAGAGTGTACGTGTTTTATGCGTTTAAAAGCATTTTCAGGCCGAATAAGCTGATTTCTGCCAAATGCAGCAAAATACTGAAAGGAAAGTGGGTTTGCCTTCATATTTGACCCAGAACAACTCAGTTCAGCATGGAAATATCATTGCAACAGCTTTTATTTAGCCAGAAATCAAGAGTGTAAGTTTTTATGCGCTTAAAAGCATTTTCAGGCCGAATGAGCAAATATGCTTGTTTCTGCCAAATGCAGCAAAATACTGAAAGGAAAGTGGGTTTGCCTTCATATTTGACCCAGAACAACTCAGTTCAGCATGGAAATATCATTGCAACAGCTATTATTTAGCCAGAAATCAAGAGTGTAAGTTTTTATGCGCTTAAAAGCATTTTCAGGCCGAATGAGCTGATTTCTGCCAATTGCAGCAAAATACTGAAAGGAAAGTGGGTTTGCCTTCATATTTGACCCAGAACAACTCAGTTCAGCATGGAAATATCATTGCAACAGCTTTTATTTAGCCAGAAATCAAGAGTGTAAGTTTTTATGCGCTTAAAAGCATTTTCACTCCGAATGAGCAAATATGCTTGTTTCTGCCAAATGCAGCAAAATACTGAAAGGAAAGTGGGTTTGCCTTCATATTTGACCCAGAACAACTAAGTTCAGCATGGAAATATCATTGCAACAGCTTTTATTTAGCCAGAAATCAAGAGTGTACGTTTTTATGCGCTTAAAAGCATTTTCAGGCCGAATGAGCAAATATGCTTGTTTCTGCCAAATGCAGCAAAATACTGAAAGGAAAGTGGGTTTGCCTTCATATTTGACCCAGAACAACTCAGTTCAGCATGGAAATATCATTGCAACAGCTTTTATTTAGCCAGAAATCAAGAGTGTAAGTTTTTATGCGCTTAAAAGCATTTTCAGGCCGAATGAGCAAATATGCTTGTTTCTGCCAAATGCAGCAAAATACTGAAACGAAAGTGGGTTTGCCTTCATATTTGACCCAGAACAACTCAGTTCAGCATGGAAATATCATTGCAACAGCTTTTATTTAGCCAGAAATCAAGAGTGTAAGTTTTTATGCGCTTAAAAGCATTTTCAGGCCGAATGAGCAAATATGCTTGTTTCTGCCAAATGCAGCAAAATACTGAAAGGAAAGTGGGTTTGCCTTCATATTTGACCCAGAACAACTCAGTTCAGCATGGAAATATTATTGCAACAGCTTTTATTTAGCCAGAAATCAAGAGTGTAAGTTTTTATGCGCTTAAAAGCATTTTCAGGCCGAATGAGCAAATATGCTTGTTTCTGCCAAATGCAGCAAAATACTGAAAGGAAAGTGGGTTTGCCTTCATATTTGACCCAGAACAACTCAGTTCAGCATGGAAATATCATTGCAACAGCTTTTATTTAGCCAGAAATCAAGAGTGTACGTTTTTATGCGTTTAAAAGCATTTTCAGGCCGAATGAGCTGATTTCTGCCAAATGCAGCAAAATACTGAAACGAAAGTGGGTTTGCCTTCATATTTGACCCAGAACAACTCAGTTCAGCATGGAAATATCATTGCAACAGCTTTTATTTAGCCAGAAATCAAGAGTGTAAGTTTTTATGCGCTTAAAAGCATTTTCAGGCCGAATGAGCAAATATGCTTGTTTCTGCCAAATGCAGCAAAATACTGAAAGGAAAGTGGGTTTGCCTTCATATTTGACCCAGAACAACTCAGTTCAGCATGGAAATATCATTGCAACAGCTTTTATTTAGCCAGAAATCAAGAGTGTAAGTTTTTATGCGCTTAAAAGCATTTTCAGGCCGAATGAGCTGATTTCTGCCAATTGCAGCAAAATACTGAAAGGAAAGTGGGTTTGCCTTCATATTTGACCCAGAACAACTCAGTTCAGCATGGAAATATCATTGCAACAGCTTTTATTTAGCCAGAAATCAAGAGTGTAAGTTTTTATGCGCTTAAAAGCATTTTCAGGCCGAATGAGCAAATATGCTTGTTTCTGCCAAATGCAGCAAAATACTGAAAGGAAAGTGGGTTTGCCTTCATATTTGACCCAGAACAACTCAGTTCAGCATGGAAATATCATTGCAACAGCTTTTATTTAGCCAGAAATCAAGAGTTTAAGTTTTTATGCGCTTAAAAGCATTTTCAGGCCGAATGAGCAAATATGCTTGTTTCTGCCAAATGCAGCAAAATACTGAAAGGAAAGTGGGTTTGCCTTCATATTTGACCCAGATCAACTCAGTTCAGCATGGAAATATCATTGCAACAGCTTTTATTTAGCCAGAAATCAAGAGTGTACGTTTTTATGCGCTTAAAAGCATTTTCAGGCCGAATGAGCTGATTTCTGCCAAATGCAGCAAAATACTGAAAGGAAAGTGGGTTTGCCTTCATATTTGACCCAGAAGAACTCAGTTCAGCATGGAAATATCATTACAACAGCTTTTATTTAGCCAGAAATCAAGAGTGTAAGTTTTTATGCGCTTAAAAGCATTTTCAGGCCGAATGAGCAAATATGCTTGTTTCTGCCAAATGCTGCAAAATACTGAAAGGAAAGTGGGTTTGCCTTCATATTTGACCCAGAACAACTCAGTTCAGCATGGAAATGTCATTGCAACAGCTTTTATTTAGCAAGAAATCAAGAGTGTACGTTTTTATGCGCTTAAAAGCATTTTCAGGTCGAATGAGCAAATATGCTTGTTTCTGCCAAATGCAGCAAAATACTGAAAGGAAATTGGGTTTGCCTTCATATTTGAGCCAGAACAACTCAGTTCAGCATGGAAATATCATTGCAACAGCTTTTATTTAGCCAGAAATCAAGAGTGTACGTTTTTATGCGCTTAAAAGCATTTTCAGGCGGAATGAGCTGATTTCTGCCAAATGCAGCAAAATACTGAAACGAAAGTGGGTTTGCCTTCATATTTGACCCAGAACAACTCAGTTCAGCATGGAAATATCATTGCAACAGCTTTTATTTAGCCAGAAATCAAGAGTGTAAGTTTTGATGCGCTTAAAAGCATTTTCAGGCCGAATGAGCAAATATGCTTGTTTCTGCCAAATGCAGCAAAATACTGAAAGGAAAGTGGGTTTGCCTTCATATTTGACTCAGAACAACTCAGTTCAGCATGGAAATATCATTGCAACAGCTTTTATTTAGCCAGAAATCAAGAGTGTAAGTTTTTATGCGCTTAAAAGCATTTTCAGGCCGAATGAGCAAATATGCTTGTTTCTGCCAAATGCAGCAAAATACTGAAAGGAAAGTGGGTTTGCCTTCATATTTGACCCAGAACAACTCAGTTCAGCATGGAAATATCATTGCAACAGCTTTTATTTAGCCAGAAATCAAGAGTGTACGTGTTTATGCGCTTAAAAGCATTTTCAGGCCGAATGAGCTGATTTCTGCCAAATGCAGCAAAATAATGAAAGGAAAGTGGGTTTGCCTTCATATTTGACCCAGAACAACTCAGTTCAGCATGGAAATATCATTGCAACAGCTTTTATTTAGCCAGAAATCAAGAGTGTAAGTTTTTATGCGCTTAAAAGCATTTTCAGGCCGAATGAGCAAATATGCTTGTTTCTGCCAAATGCAGCAAAATACTGAAAGGAAAGTGGGTTTGCCTTCATATTTGACCCAGAACAACTCAGTTCAGCATGGAAATATCATTGCAACAGCTTTTATTTAGCCAGAAATCAAGAGTGTAAGTTTTTATGCGCTTAAAAGCATTTTCAGGCCGAATGAGCTGATTTCTGCCAAATGCAGTAAAATACTGAAAGGAAAGTGGGTTTGCCTTCATATTTGACCCAGAACAACTCAGTTCAGCATGGAAATATCATTGCAACAGCTTTTATTTAGCCAGAAATCAAGAGTGTAAGTTTTTATGCGCTTAAAAGCATTTTCAGGCCGAATGAGCAAATATGCTTGTTTCTGCCAAATGCAGCAAAATACTGAAAGGAAAGTGGGTTTGCCTTCATATTTGACCCAGAACAACTCAGTTCAGCATGGAAATATCATTGCAACAGCTTTTATTTAGCCAGAAATCAAGAGTGTAAGTTTTTATGCGCTTAAAAGCATTTTCAGGCCGAATGAGCTGATTTCTGCCAAATGCAGCAAAATACTGAAAGGAAAGTGGGTTTGCCTTCATATTTGACCCATAACAACTCGGTTCAGCATGGAAATATCATTGCAACAGCTTTTATTTAGCCAGAAATCAAGAGTGTAAGTTTTTATGCGCTTAAAAGCATTTTCAGGCCGAATGAGCAAATATGCTTGTTTCTGCCAAATGCAGCAAAATACTGAAAGGAAAGTGGGTTTGCCTTCATATTTGACCCAGAACAACTCAGTTCAGCATGGAAATATCATTGCAACAGCTTTTATTTAGCCAGAAATCAAGAGTGTAAGTTTTTATGCGCTTAAAAGCATTTTCAGGCCGAATGAGCAAATATGCTTGTTTCTGCCAAATGCAGCAAAATACTGAAAGGAAAGTGGGTTTGCCTTCATATTTGACCCAGAACAACTCAGTTCAGCATGGAAATATCATTGCAACAGCTTTTATTTAGCCAGAAATCAAGAGTGTACGTTTTTATGCGCTTAAAAGTATTTTCAGGTCGAATGAGCAAATATGCTTGGATCTGCCAAATGCAGCAAAATACTGAAAGGAAATTGGGTTTGCCTTCATATTTGACCCAGAACAACTCAGTTCAGCATGGAAATATCATTGCAACAGCTTTTATTTAGCCAGAAATCAAGAGTGTAAGTTTTTATGCGCTTAAAAGCATTTTCAGGCCGAATGAGCTGATTTCTGCCAAATGCAGCAAAATACTGAAAGGAAAGTGGGTTTGCCTTCATATTTGACCCAGAACAACTCAGTTCAGCATGGAAATATCATTGCAACAGCTTTTATTTAGCCAGAAATCAAGAGTGTAAGTTTTTATGTGCTTAAAAGTATTTTCAGGTCGAATGAGCAAATATGCTTGGTTCTGCCAAATGCCGCAAAATACTTAAAGGAAATTGGGTTTGCCTTCATATTTGACCCAGAACAACTCAGTTCAGCATGGAAATATCATTGCAACAGCTTTTA
This sequence comes from Channa argus, assembly GCF_033026475.1. Lineage (NCBI taxonomy): Eukaryota > Metazoa > Chordata > Actinopteri > Anabantiformes > Channidae > Channa > Channa argus. The sequence continues at coordinate 27,690,814 of NC_090207.1, forward strand.
TTTAGCCAGAAATCAAGAGTGTAAGTTTTTATGCGCTTAAAAGCATTTTCAGGCCGAATGAGCAAATATGCTTGTTTCTGCCAAATGCAGCAAAATACTGAAAGGAAAGTGGGTTTGCCTTCATATTTGACCCAGAACAACTCAGTTCAGCATGGAAATATCATTGCAACAGCTTTTATTTAGCCAGAAATCAAGAGTGTAACTTTTTATGCGCTTAAAAGCATTTTCAGGCCGAATGAGCAAATATGCTTGTTTCTGCCAAATGCAGCAAAATACTGAAAGGAAAGTGGGTTTGCCTTCATATTTGACCCAGAACAACTCAGTTCAGCATGGAAATATCATTGCAACAGCTTTTATTTAGCCAGAAATCAAGAGTGTAAGTTTTTATGCGCTTAAAAGCATTTTCAGGCCGAATGAGCAAATATGCTTGTTTCTGCCAAATGCAGCAAAATACTGAAAGGAAAGTGGGTTTGGATTCATATTTGACCCAGAACAACTCAGTTCAGCATGGAAATATCATTGCAACAGCTTTTATTTAGCCAGAAATCAAGAGTGTAAGTTTTTATGCGCTTAAAAGCATTTTCAGTCCGAATGAGCAAATATGCTTGTTTCTGCCAAATGCAGCAAAATACTGAAAGGAAAGTGGGTTTGCTTTCATATTTGACCCAGAACAACTCAGTTCAGCATGGAAATATCATTGAACAGCTTTTATTTAGCCAGAAATCAAGAGTGTTCGTTTTTATGCGTTTAAAAGCATTTTCAGGCCGAATGAGCTGATTTCTGCCAAATGCAGCAAAATACTGAAAGGAAAGTGGGTTTGCCTTCATATTTGACCCAGAACAACTCAGTTCAGCATGGAAATATCATTGCAACAGCTTTTATTTAGCCAGAAATCAAGAGTGTAAGTTTTTATGCGCTTAAAAGCATTTTCAGGCCGAATGAGCAAATATGCTTGTTTCTGCCAAATGCAGCAAAATACTGAAAGGAAAGTGGGTTTGCCTTCATATTTGACCCAGAACAACTCAGTTCAGCATGGAAATATCATTGCAACAGCTATTATTTAGCCAGAAATCAAGAGTGTAAGTTTTTATGCGCTTAAAAGTATTTTCAGGCCGAATGAGCTGACTTCTGCCAAATGCAGCAAAATACTGAAAGGAAAGTGGGTTTGCCTTCACATTTGACCCAGAACAACTCAGTTCAGCATGGAAATATCATTGCAACAGCTTTTATTTAGCCAGAAATCAAGAGTGTAAGTTTTTATGCGCTTAAAAGCATTTTCAGGCCGAATGAGCTGATTTCTGCCAAATGCAGCAAAATACTGAAAGGAAAGTGGGTTTGCCTTCATATTTGACCCAGAACAACTCAGTTCAGCATGGAAATATCATTGCAACAGCTTTTATTTAGCCAGAAATCAAGAGTGTAAGTTTTTATGCGCTTAAAAGCATTTTCAGGCCGAATGAGCAAATATGCTTGTTTCTGCCAAATGCAGCAAAATACTGAAAGGAAAGTGGGTTTGCCTTCATATTTGACCCAGAACAACTCAGTTCAGCATGGAAATATCATTGCAACAGCTATTATTTAGCCAGAAATCAAGAGTGTAAGTTTTTATGCGCTTAAAAGCATTTTCAGGCCGAATGAGCTGACTTCTGCCAAATGCAGCAAAATACTGAAAGGAAAGTGGGTTTGCCTTCACATTTGACCCAGAACAACTCAGTTCAGCATGGAAATATCATTGCAACAGCTTTTATTTAGCCAGAAATCAAGAGTGTACGTTTTTATGCGTTTAAAAGCATTTTCAGGCCGAATGAGCTGATTTCTGCCAAATGCAGCAAAATACTGAAAGGAAAGTGGGTTTGCCTTCATATTTGACCCAGAACAACTCAGTTCAGCATGGAAATATCATTGCAACAGCTTTTATTTAGCCAGAAATCAAGAGTGTAAGTTTTTATGCGCTTAAAAGCATTTTCAGGCCGAATGAGCTGATTTCTGCCAAATGCAGCAAAATACTGAAAGGAAAGTGGGTTTGCCTTCATATTTGACCCAGAACAACTCGGTTCAGCATGGAAATATCATTGCAACAGCTTTTATTTAGCCAGAAATCAAGAGTGTAAGTTTTTATGCGCTTAAAAGCATTTTCAGGCCGAATGAGCAAATATGCTTGTTTCTGCCAAATGCAGCAAAATACTGAAAGGAAAGTGGGTTTGCCTTCATATTTGACCCAGAACAACTCAGTTCAGCATGGAAATATCATTGCAACAGCTTTTATTTAGCCAGAAATCAAGAGTGTAAGTTTTTATGCGCTCAAAAGCATTTTCAGGCCGAATGAGCAAATATGCTTGTTTCTGCCAAATGCAGCAAAATACTGAAAGGAAAGTGGGTTTGCCTTCATATTTGACCCAGAACAACTCAGTTCAGCATGGAAATATCATTGCAACAGCTTTTATTTAGCCAGAAATCAAGACTCTAAGTTTTTATGCGCTTAAAAGCATTTTCAGGCCGAATGAGCTGATTTCTGCCAAATGCAGCAAAATACTGAAAGGAAAGTGGGTTTGCCTTCATATTTGACCCAGAACAACTCGGTTCAGCATGGAAATATCATTGCAACAGCTTTTATATAGCCAGAAATCAAGAGTGTAAGTTTTTATGCGCTTAAAAGCATTTTCAGGCCGAATGAGCTGATTTCTGCCAAATGCAGCAAAATACTGAAAGGAAAGTGGGTTTGCCTTCATATTTGACCCAGAACAACTCAGTTCAGAATGGAAATATCATTGCAACAGCTTTTATTTAGCCAGAAATCAAGAGTGTAAGTTTTTATGCGCTTAAAAGCATTTTCAGGCCGAATGAGCAAATATGCTTGTTTCTGCCAAATGCAGCAAAATACTGAAAGGAAAGTGGGTTTGCCTTCATATTTGACCCAGAACAACTCAGTTCAGCATGGAAATATCATTGCAACAGCTTTTATTTAGCCAGAAATCAAGAGTGTAAGTTTTTATGCGCTTAAAAGCATTTTCAGGCCGAATGAGCTGATTTCTGCCAAATGCAGCAAAATACTGAAAGGAAAGTGGGTTTGCCTTCATATTTGACCCAGAACAACTCGGTTCAGCATGGAAATATCATTGCAACAGCTTTTATTTAGCCAGAAATCAAGAGTGTAAGTTTTTATGCGCTTAAAAGCATTTTCAGGCCGAATGAGCAAATATGCTTGTTTCTGCCAAATGCAACAAAATACTGAAAGGAAAGTGGGTTTGCCTTCATATTTGACCCAGAACAACTCAGTTCAGCATGGAAATATCATTGCAACAGCTTTTATTTAGCCAGAAATCAAGAGTGTAAGTTTTTATGCGCTTAAAAGCATTTTCAGGCCGAATGAGCAAATATGCTTGTTTCTGCCAAATGCAGCAAAATACTGAAAGGAAAGTGGGTTTGCCTTCATATTTGACCCATAACAACTCGGTTCAGCATGGAAATATCATTGCAACAGCTTTTATTTAGCCAGAAATCAAGAGTGTAAGTTTTTATGCGCTTAAAAGTATTTTCAGGCCGAATGAGCAAATATGCTTGTTTCTGCCAAATGCAGCAAAATACTGAAAGAAAAGTGGGTTTGCCTTCATATTTGACCCAGAACAACTCAGTTCAGCATGGAAATATCATTGCAACAGCTTTTATTTAGCCAGAAGTCGAGTGTAAGTTTTTATGCACTTAAAAGCATTTTCAGGCCGAATGAGCAAATATGCTTGTTTCTACCAAATGCAGCAAAATACTGAAACGAAAGTGGGTTTGCCTTCATATTTGACCCAGAACAACTCAGTTCAGCATGGAAATATCATTGCAACAGCTTTTATTTAGCCAGAAATCAAGAGTGTAAGTTTTTATGCGCTTAAAAGCATTTTCAGGCCGAATGAGCAAATATGCTTGTTTCTGCCAAATGCAGCAAAATACTGAAAGGAAAGTGGGTTTGCCTTCATATTTGACCCATAACAACTCGGTTCAGCATGGAAATATCATTGCAACAGCTTTTATTTAGCCAGAAATCAAGAGTGTAAGTTTTTATGCGCTTAAAAGTATTTTCAGGCCGAATGAGCAAATATGCTTGTTTCTGCCAAATGCAGCAAAATACTGAAAGAAAAGTGGGTTTGCCTTCATATTTGACCCAGAACAACTCAGTTCAGCATGGAAATATCATTGCAACAGCTTTTATTTAGCCAGAAGTCGAGTGTAAGTTTTTATGCACTTAAAAGCATTTTCAGGCCGAATGAGCAAATATGCTTGTTTCTACCAAATGCAGCAAAATACTGAAACGAAAGTGGGTTTGCCTTCATATTTGACCCAGAACAACTCAGTTCAGCATGGAAATATCATTGCAACAGCTTTTATTTAGCCAGAAATCAAGAGTGTAAGTTTTTATGCGCTTAAAAGCATTTTCAGGCCGAATGAGCAAATATGCTTGTTTCTGCCAAATGCAGCAAAATACTGAAAGGAAAGTGGGTTTGCCTTCATATTTGACCCAGAACAACTCAGTTCAGCATGGAAATATCATTGCAACAGCTTTTATTTAGCCAGAAATCAAGAGTGTAAGTTTTTATGCGCTTAAAAGCATTTTCAGGCCGAATGAGCAAATATGCTTGTTTCTGCCAAATGCAGCAAAATACTGAAACGAAAGTGGGTTTGCCTTCATATTTGACCCAGAACAACTCAGTTCAGCATGGAAATATCATTGCAACAGCTTTTATTTAGCCAGAAATCAAGAGTGTAAGTTTTTATGCGCTTAAAAGCATTTTCAGGCCGAATGAGCAAATATGCTTGTTTCTGCCAAATGCAGCAAAATACTGAAAGGAAAGTGGGTTTGCCTTCATATTTGACCCAGAACAACTCAGTTCAGCATGGAAATATCATTGCAACAGCTTTTATTTAGCCAGAAATCAAGAGTGTAAGTTTTTATGCGCTTAAAAGCATTTTCAGGCCGAATGAGCAAATAAGCTTGTTTCTGCCAAATGCAGCAAAATACTGAAAGGAAAGTGGGTTTGCCTTCATATTTGACCCAGAACAACTCAGTTCAGCATGGAAATATCATTGCAACAGCTTTTATTTAGCCAGAAATCAAGACTCTAAGTTTTTATGCGCTTAAAAGCATTTTTAGGCCGAATGAGCAAATATGCTTGTTTCTGCCAAATGCAGCAAAATACTGAAACGAAAGTGGGTTTGCCTTCATATTTGACCCAGAACAACTCAGTTCAGCATGGAAATATCATTGCAACAGCTTTTATTTAGCCAGAAATCAAGACTGTAAGTTTTTATGCGCTTAAAAGCATTTTTAGGCCGAATGAGCTGATTTCTGCCAAATGCAGCAAAATACTGAAAGGAAAGTGGGTTTGCCTTCATATTTGACCCATAACAACTCGGTTCAGCATGGAAATATCATTGCAACAGCTTTTATTTAGCCAGAAATCAAGAGTGTAAGTTTTTATGCGCTTAAAAGCATTTTCAGGCCGAATGAGCTGATTTCTGCCAAATGCAGCAAAATACTGAAAGGAAAGTGGGTTTGCCTTCATATTTGACCCATAACAACTCGGTTCAGCATGGAAATATCATTGCAACAGCTTTTATTTAGCCAGAAATCAAGAGTGTAAGTTTTTATACGCTTAAAAGTATTTTCAGGCCGAATGAGCAAATATGCTTGTTTCTGCCAAATGCAGCAAAATACTGAAAGAAAAGTGGGTTTGCCTTCATATTTGAACCAGAACAACTCAGTTCAGCATGGAAATATCATTGCAACAGCTTTTATTTAGCCAGAAATCGAGTGTAAGTTTTTATGCACTTAAAAGCATTTTCAGGCCGAATGAGCAAATATGCTTGTTTCTGCCAAATGCAGCAAAATACTGAAACGAAAGTGGGTTTGCCTTCATATTTGACCCAGAACAACTCAGTTCAGCATGGAAATATCATTGCAACAGCTTTTATTTAGCCAGAAATCAAGAGTGTAAGTTTTTATGCGCTTAAAAGCATTTTCAGGCCGAATGAGCAAATATGCTTGTTTCTGCCAAATGCAGCAAAATACTGCAAGGAAAGTGGGTTTGCCTTCATATTTGACCCAGAACAACTCAGTTCAGCATGGAAATATCATTGCAACAGCTTTTATTTAGCCAGAAATCGAGTGTAAGTTTTTATGCGCTTAAAAGCATTTTCAGGCCGAATGAGCTGATTTCTGCCAAATGCAGCAAAATACTGAAAGGAAAGTGGGTTTGCCTTCATATTTGACCCATAACAACTCGGTTCAGCATGGAAATATCATTGCAACAGCTTTTATTTAGCCAGAAATCAAGAGTGTAAGTTTTTATGCGCTTAAAAGCATTTTCAGGCCGAATGAGCAAATATGCTTGTTTCTGCCAAATGCAGCAAAATACTGAAAGGAAAGTGGGTTTGCCTTCATATTTGACCCAGAACAACTCAGTTCAGCATGGAAATATCATTGCAACAGCTTTTATTTAGCCAGAAATCAAGAGTGTAAGTTTTTATGCGCTTAAAAGCATTTTCAGGCCGAATGAGCAAATATGCTTGTTTCTGCCAAATGCAGCAAAATACTGAAAGGAAAGTGGGTTTGCCTTCATATTTGACCCAGAACAACTCAGTTCAGCATGGAAATATCATTGCAACAGCTTTTATTTAGCCAGAAATCAAGAGTGTAAGTTTTTATGCGCTTAAAAGCATTTTCAGGCCGAATGAGCAAATATGCTTGTTTCTGCCAAATGCAGCAAAATACTGAAAGGAAAGTGGGTTTGCCTTCATATTTGACCCAGAACAACTCAGTTCAGCATGGAAATATCATTGCAACAGCTTTTATTTAGCCAGAAATCAAGACTGTAAGTTTTTATGCGCTTAAAAGCATTTTCAGGCCGAATGAGCTGATTTCTGCCAAATGCAGCAAAATACTGAAAGGAAAGTGGGTTTGCCTTCATATTTGACCCATAACAACTCCGTTCAGCATGGAAATATCATTGCAACAGCTTTTATTTAGCCAGAAATCAAGAGTGTAAGTTTTTATGCGCTTAAAAGCATTTTCAGGCCGAATGAGCTGATTTCTGCCAAATGCAGCAAAATACTGAAAGGAAAGTGGGTTTGCCTTCATATTTGACCCATAACAACTCCGTTCAGCATGGAAATATCATTGCAACAGCTTTTATTTAGCCAGAAATCAAGACTGTAAGTTTTTATGCGCTTAAAAGCATTTTCAGGCCGAATGAGCTGATTTCTGCCAAATGCAGCAAAATACTGAAAGGAAAGTGGGTTTGCCTTCATATTTGACCCAGAACAACTCAGTTCAGCATGGAAATATCATTGCAACAGCTTTTATTTAGCCAGAAATCAAGAGTGTAAGTTTTTATGCGCTTAAAAGCATTTTCAGGCCGAATGAGCAAATATGCTTGTTTCTGCCAAATGCAGCAAAATACTGAAAGGAAAGTGGGTTTGCCTTCATATTTGACCCAGAACAACTCAGTTCAGCATGGAAATATCATTGCAACAGCTTTTATTTAGCCAGAAATCAAGAGTGTAAGTTTTTATGCGCTTAAAAGCATTTTCAGGCCGAATGAGCTGATTTCTGCCAAATGCAGCAAAATACTGAAAGGAAAGTGGGTTTGCCTTCATATTTGACCCATAACAACTCGGTTCAGCATGGAAATATCATTGCAACAGCTTTTATTTAGCCAGAAATCAAGAGTGTAAGTTTTTATACGCTTAAAAGTATTTTCAGGCCGAATGAGCAAATATGCTTGTTTCTGCCAAATGCAGCAAAATACTGAAAGAAAAGTGGGTTTGCCTTCATATTTGACACAGAACAACTCAGTTCAGCATGGAAATATCATTGCAACAGCTTTTATTTAGCCAGAAATCGAGTGTAAGTTTTTATGCACTTAAAAGCATTTTCAGGCCGAATGAGCAAATATGCTTGTTTCTACCAAATGCAGCAAAATACTGAAACGAAAGTGGGTTTGCCTTCATATTTGACCCAGAACAACTCAGTTCAGCATGGAAATATCATTGCAACAGCTTTTATTTAGCCAGAAATTAAGAGTGTAAGTTTTTATGCGCTTAAAAGCATTTTCAGGCCGAATGAGCTGATTTCTGCCAAATGCAGCAAAATACTGAAAGGAAAGTGGGTTTGCCTTCATATTTGACCCAGAACAACTCAGTTCAGCATGGAAATATCATTGCAACAGCTTTTATTTAGCCAGAAATCAAGAGTGTAAGTTTTTATGCGCTTAAAAGCATTTTCAGGCCGAATGAGCAAATATGCTTGTTTCTGCCAAATGCAGCAAAATACTGAAAGGAAAGTGGGTTTGCCTTCATATTTGACCCAGAACAACTCAGTTCAGCATGGAAATATCATTGCAACAGCTTTTATTTAGCCAGAAATCAAGACTGTAAGTTTTTATGCGCTTAAAAGCATTTTCAGGCCGAATGAGCTGATTTCTGCCAAATGCAGCAAAATACTGAAAGGAAAGTGGGTTTGCCTTCATATTTGACCCAGAACAACTCAGTTCAGCATGGAAATATCATTGCAACAGCTTTTATTTAGCCAGAAATCAAGACTGTAAGTTTTTATGCGCTTAAAAGTATTTTCAGGCCGAATGAGCAAATATGCTTGTTTCTGCCAAATGCAGCAAAATACTGAAAGAAAAGTGGGTTTGCCTTCATATTTGACACAGAACAACTCAGTTCAGCATGGAAATATCATTGCAACAGCTTTTATTTAGCCAGAAATCGAGTGTAAGTTTTTATGCACTTAAAAGCATTTTCAGGCCGAATGAGCAAATATGCTTGTTTCTGCCAAATGCAGCAAAATACTGAAAGGAAAGTGGGTTTGCCTTCATATTTGACCCAGAACAACTCAGTTCAGCATGGAAATATCATTGCAACAGCTTTTATTTAGCCAGAAATCAAGAGTGTAAGTTTTTATGCGCTTAAAAGCATTTTCAGGCCGAATGAGCAAATATGCTTGTTTCTGCCAAATGCAGCAAAATACTGAAAGGAAAGTGGGTTTGCCTTCATATTTGACCCAGAACAACTCAGTTCAGCATGGAAATATCATTGCAACAGCTTTTATTTAGCCAGAAATCAAGAGTGTAAGTTTTTATGCGCTTAAAAGCATTTTCAGGCCGAATGAGCAAATATGCTTGTTTCTGCCAAATGCAGCAAAATACTGAAAGGAAAGTGGTTTTGCCTTCATATTTGACCCAGAACAACTCAGTTCAGCATGGAAATATCATTGCAACAGCTTTTATTTAGCCAGAAATCAAGAGTGTAAGTTTTTATGCGCTTAAAAGCATTTTCATGCCGAATGAGCAAATATGCTTGTTTCTGCCAAATGCAGCAAAATACTGAAAGGAAAGTGGGTTTGCCTTCATATTTGACCCAGAACAACTCAGTTCAGCATGGAAATATCATTGCAACAGCTTTTATTTAGCCAGAAATCAAGAGTGTAAGTTTTTATGCGCTTAAAAGCATTTTCAGGCCGAATGAGCAAATATGCTTGTTTCTGCCAAATGCAGCAAAATACTGAAAGGAAAGTGGGTTTGCCTTCATATTTGACCCAGAACAACTCAGTTCAGCATGGAAATATCATTGCAACAGCTTTTATTTAGCCAGAAATCAAGACTGTAAGTTTTTATGCGCTTAAAAGCATTTTCAGGCCGAATGAGCAAATATGCTTGTTTCTGCCAAATGCAGCAAAATACTGAAAGGAAAGTGGGTTTGCCTTCATATTTGACCCAGAACAACTCAGTTCAGCATGGAAATATCATTGCAACAGCTTTTATTTAGCCAGAAATCAAGAGTGTAAGTTTTTATGCGCTTAAAAGCATTTTCAGGCCGAATGAGCTGATTTCTGCCAAATGCAGCAAAATACTGAAAGGAAAGTGGGTTTGCCTTCATATTTGACCCAGAACAACTCGGTTCAGCATGGAAATATCATTGCAACAGCTTTTATTTAGCCAGAAATCAAGAGTGTAAGTTTTTATGCGCTTAAAAGCATTTTCAGGCCGAATGAGCAAATATGCTTGTTTCTGCCAAATGCAGCAAAATACTGAAAGGAAAGTGGGTTTGCCTTCATATTTGACCCATAACAACTCGGTTCAGCATGGAAATATCATTGCAACAGCTTTTATTTAGCCAGAAATCAAGAGTGTAAGTTTTTATGCGCTTAAAAGCATTTTCAGGCCGAATGAGCTGATTTCTGCCAAATGCAGCAAAATACTGAAAGGAAAGTGGGTTTGCCTTCATATTTGACCCATAACAACTCGGTTCAGCATGGAAATATCATTGCAACAGCTTTTATTTAGCCAGAAATCAAGAGTGTAAGTTTTTATGCGCTTAAAAGTATTTTCAGGCCGAATGAGCAAATATGCTTGTTTCTGCCAAATGCAGCAAAATACTGAAAGAAAAGTGGGTTTGCCTTCATATTTGACCCAGAACAACTCAGTTCAGCATGGAAATATCATTGCAACAGCTTTTATTTAGCCAGAAGTCGAGTGTAAGTTTTTATGCACTTAAAAGCATTTTCAGGCCGAATGAGCAAATATGCTTGTTTCTGCCAAATGCAGCAAAATACTGAAAGGAAAGTGGGTTTGCCTTCATATTTGACCCAGAACAACTCAGTTCAGCATGGAAATATCATTGCAACAGCTTTTATTTAGCCAGAAATCAAGAGTGTAAGTTTTTATGCGCTTAAAAGCATTTTCAGGCCGAATGAGCAAATATGCTTGTTTCTGCCAAATGCAGCAAAATACTGAAACGAAAGTGGGTTTGCCTTCATATTTGACCCAGAACAACTCAGTTCAGTATGGAAATATCATTGCAACAGCTTTTATTTAGCCAGAAATCAAGAGTGTAAGTTTTTATGCGCTTAAAAGCATTTTCAGGCCGAATGAGCAAATATGCTTGTTTCTGCCAAATGCAGCAAAATACTGAAAGGAAAGTGGGTTTGCCTTCATATTTGACCCAGAAGAACTCAGTTCAGCATGGAAATATCATTGCAACAGCTTTTATTTAGCCAGAAATCAAGAGTGTAAGTTTTTATGCGCTTAAAAGCATTTTCAGGCCGAATGAGCAAATATGCTTGTTTCTGCCAAATGCAGCAAAATACTGAAAGGAAAGTGGGTTTGCCTTCATATTTGACCCAGAACAACTCAGTTCAGCATGGAAATATCATTGCAACAGCTTTTATTTAGCCAGAAATCAAGACTGTAAGTTTTTATGCGCTTAAAAGCATTTTCAGGCCGAATGAGCAAATAAGCTTGTTTCTGCCAAATGCAGCAAAATACTGAAAGGAAAGTGGGTTTGCCTTCATATTTGACCCAGAACAACTCAGTTCAGCATGGAAATATCATTGCAACAGCTTTTATTTAGCCAGAAATCAAGAGTGTAAGTTTTTATGCGCTTAAAAGCATTTTCAGGCCGAATGAGCAAATATGCTTGTTTCTGCCAAATGCAGCAAAATACTGAAAGGAAAGTGGGTTTGCCTTCATATTTGACCCAGAACAACTCAGTTCAGCATGGAAATATCATTGCAACAGCTTTTATTTAGCCAGAAATCAAGAGTGTAAGTTTTTATGCGCTTAAAAGCATTTTCAGGCCGAATGAGCAAATATGCTTGTTTCTGCCAAATGCAGCAAAATACTGAAAGGAAAGTGGGTTTGCCTTCATATTTGACCCAGAACAACTCAGTTCAGCATGGAAATATCATTGCAACAGCTTTTATTTAGCCAGAAATCAAGAGTGTAAGTTTTTATGCGCTTAAAAGCATTTTCAGGCCGAATGAGCAAATATGCTTGTTTCTGCCAAATGCAGCAAAATACTGAAAGGAAAGTGGGTTTGCCTTCATATTTGACCCAGAACAACTCAGTTCAGCATGGAAATATCATTGCAACAGCTTTTATTTAGCCAGAAATCAAGAGTGTAAGTTTTTATGCGCTTAAAAGCATTTTCAGGCCGAATGAGCTGATTTCTGCCAAATGCAGCAAAATACTGAAAGGAAAGTGGGTTTGCCTTCATATTTGACCCAGAACAACTCGGTTCAGCATGGAAATATCATTGCAACAGCTTTTATTTAGCCAGAAATCAAGAGTGTAAGTTTTTATGCGCTTAAAAGCATTTTCAGGCCGAATGAGCAAATATGCTTGTTTCTGCCAAATGCAGCAAAATACTGAAAGGAAAGTGGGTTTGCCTTCATATTTGACCCAGAACAACTCAGTTCAGCATGGAAATATCATTGCAACAGCTTTTATTTAGCCAGAAATCAAGAGTGTAAGTTTTTATGCGCTTAAAAGCATTTTCAGGCCGAATGAGCAAATATGCTTGTTTCTGCCAAATGCAGCAAAATACTGAAAGGAAAGTGGGTTTGCCTTCATATTTGACCCAGAACAACTCAGTTCAGCATGGAAATATCATTGCAACAGCTTTTATTTAGCCAGAAATCAAGACTCTAAGTTTTTATGCGCTTAAAAGCATTTTCAGGCCGAATGAGCTGATTTCTGCCAAATGCAGCAAAATACTGAAAGGAAAGTGGGTTTGCCTTCATATTTGACCCAGAACAACTCGGTTCAGCATGGAAATATCATTGCAACAGCTTTTATTTAGCCAGAAATCAAGAGTGTAAGTTTTTATGCGCTTAAAAGCATTTTCAGGCCGAATGAGCTGATTTCTGCCAAATGCAGCAAAATACTGAAAGGAAAGTGGGTTTGCCTTCATATTTGACCCAGAACAACTCAGTTCAGCATGGAAATATCATTGCAACAGCTTTTATTTAGCCAGAAATCAAGACTGTAAGTTTTTATGCGCTTAAAAGCATTTTCAGGCCGAATGAGCAAATATGCTTGTTTCTGCCAAATGCAGCAAAATACTGAAAGGAAAGTGGGTTTGCCTTCATATTTGACCCAGAACAACTCAGTTCAGCATGAAAATATCATTGCAACAGCTTTTATTTAGCCAGAAATCAAGAGTGTAAGTTTTTATGCGCTTAAAAGCATTTTCAGGCCGAATGAGCTGATTTCTGCCAAATGCAGCAAAATACTGAAAGGAAAGTGGGTTTGCCTTCATATTTGACCCAGAACAACTCAGTTCAGCATGGAAATATCATTGCAACAGCTTTTATTTAGCCAGAAATCAAGAGTGTAAGTTTTTATGCGCTTAAAAGCATTTTCAGGCCGAATGAGCAAATATGCTTGTTTCTGCCAAATGCAGCAAAATACTGAAAGGAAAGTGGGTTTGCCTTCATATTTGACCCATAACAACTCGGTTCAGCATGGAAATATCATTGCAACAGCTTTTATTTAGCCAGAAATCAAGACTGTAAGTTTTTATGCGCTTAAAAGCATTTTCAGGCCGAATGAGCTGATTTCTGCCAAATGCAGCAAAATACTGAAAGGAAAGTGGGTTTGCCTTCATATTTGACCCATAACAACTCGGTTCAGCATGGAAATATCATTGCAACAGCTTTTATTTAGCCAGAAATCAAGAGTGTAAGTTTTTATGCGCTTAAAAGTATTTTCAGGCCGAATGAGCAAATATGCTTGTTTCTGCCAAATGCAGCAAAATACTGAAAGAAAAGTGGGTTTGCCTTCATATTTGACCCAGAACAACTCAGTTCAGCATGGAAATATCATTGCAACAGCTTTTAGTTAGCCAGAAGTCGAGTGTAAGTTTTTATGCACTTAAAAGCATTTTCAGGCCGAATGAGCAAATATGCTTGTTTCTACCAAATGCAGCAAAATACTGAAAGGAAAGTGGGTTTGCCTTCATATTTGACCCAGAACAACTCAGTTCAGCATGGAAATATCATTGCAACAGCTTTTATTTAGCCAGAAATCAAGAGTGTAAGTTTTTATGCGCTTAAAAGCATTTTCAGGCCGAATGAGCAAATATGCTTGTTTCTGCCAAATGCAGCAAAATACTGAAAGGAAAGTGGGTTTGCCTTCATATTTGACCCATAACAACTCGGTTCAGCATGGAAATATCATTGCAACAGCTTTTATTTAGCCAGAAATCAAGAGTGTAAGTTTTTATGCGCTTAAAAGCATTTTCAGGCCGAATGAGCAAATATGCTTGTTTCTACCAAATGCAGCAAAATACTGAAACGAAAGTGGGTTTGCCTTCATATTTGACCCAGAACAACTCAGTTCAGCATGGAAATATCATTGCAACAGCTTTTATTTAGCCAGAAATCAAGAGTGTAAGTTTTTATGCGCTTAAAAGTATTTTCAGGCCGAATGAGCAAATATGCTTGTTTCTGCCAAATGCAGCAAAATACTGAAACGAAAGTGGGTTTGCCTTCATATTTGACCCAGAACAACTCAGTTCAGTATGGAAATATCATTGCAACAGCTTTTATTTAGCCAGAAATCAAGAGTGTAAGTTTTTATGCGCTTAAAAGCATTTTCAGGCCGAATGAGCAAATATGCTTGTTTCTGCCAAATGCAGCAAAATACTGAAAGGAAAGTGGGTTTGCCTTCATATTTGACCCAGAACAACTCAGTTCAGCATGGAAATATCATTGCAACAGCTTTTATTTAGCCAGAAATCAAGAGTGTAAGTTTTTATGCGCTTAAAAGCATTTTCAGGCCGAATGAGCAAATATGCTTGTTTCTGCCAAATGCAGCAAAATACTGAAAGGAAAGTGGGTTTGCCTTCATATTTGACCCAGAACAACTCAGTTCAGCATGGAAATATCATTGCAACAGCTTTTATTTAGCCAGAAATCAAGAGTGTAAGTTTTTATGCGCTTAAAAGCATTTTCAGGCCGAATGAGCAAATATGCTTGTTTCTGCCAAATGCAGCAAAATACTGAAAGGAAAGTGGGTTTGCCTTCATATTTGACCCAGAACAACTCAGTTCAGCATGGAAATATCATTGCAACAGCTTTTATTTAGCCAGAAATCAAGAGTGTAAGTTTTTATGCGCTTAAAAGCATTTTCAGGCCGAATGAGCAAATATGCTTGTTTCTGCCAAATGCAGCAAAATACTGAAAGGAAAGTGGGTTTGCCTTCATATTTGACCCAGAACAACTCAGTTCAGCATGGAAATATCATTGCAACAGCTTTTATTTAGCCAGAAATCAAGAGTGTAAGTTTTTATGCGCTTAAAAGCATTTTCAGGCCGAATGAGCTGATTTCTGCCAAATGCAGCAAAATACTGAAAGGAAAGTGGGTTTGCCTTCATATTTGACCCAGAACAACTCGGTTCAGCATGGAAATATCATTGCAACAGCTTTTATTTAGCCAGAAATCAAGAGTGTAAGTTTTTATGCGCTTAAAAGCATTTTCAGGCCGAATGAGCAAATATGCTTGTTTCTGCCAAATGCAGCAAAATACTGAAAGGAAAGTGGGTTTGCCTTCATATTTGACCCAGAACAACTCAGTTCAGCATGGAAATATCATTGCAACAGCTTTTATTTAGCCAGAAATCAAGAGTGTAAGTTTTTATGCGCTTAAAAGCATTTTCAGGCCGAATGAGCAAATATGCTTGTTTCTGCCAAATGCAGCAAAATACTGAAAGGAAAGTGGGTTTGCCTTCATATTTGACCCAGAACAACTCAGTTCAGCATGGAAATATCATTGCAACAGCTTTTATTTAGCCAGAAATCAAGACTCTAAGTTTTTATGCGCTTAAAAGCATTTTCAGGCCGAATGAGCTGATTTCTGCCAAATGCAGCAAAATACTGAAAGGAAAGTGGGTTTGCCTTCATATTTGACCCAGAACAACTCGGTTCAGCATGGAAATATCATTGCAACAGCTTTTATTTAGCCAGAAATCAAGAGTGTAAGTTTTTATGCGCTTAAAAGCATTTTCAGGCCGAATGAGCTGATTTCTGCCAAATGCAGCAAAATACTGAAAGGAAAGTGGGTTTGCCTTCATATTTGACCCAGAACAACTCAGTTCAGCATGGAAATATCATTGCAACAGCTTTTATTTAGCCAGAAATCAAGACTGTAAGTTTTTATGCGCTTAAAAGCATTTTCAGGCCGAATGAGCAAATATGCTTGTTTCTGCCAAATGCAGCAAAATACTGAAAGGAAAGTGGGTTTGCCTTCATATTTGACCCAGAACAACTCAGTTCAGCATGAAAATATCATTGCAACAGCTTTTATTTAGCCAGAAATCAAGAGTGTAAGTTTTTATGCGCTTAAAAGCATTTTCAGGCCGAATGAGCTGATTTCTGCCAAATGCAGCAAAATACTGAAAGGAAAGTGGGTTTGCCTTCATATTTGACCCAGAACAACTCAGTTCAGCATGGAAATATCATTGCAACAGCTTTTATTTAGCCAGAAATCAAGAGTGTAAGTTTTTATGCGCTTAAAAGCATTTTCAGGCCGAATGAGCAAATATGCTTGTTTCTGCCAAATGCAGCAAAATACTGAAAGGAAAGTGGGTTTGCCTTCATATTTGACCCATAACAACTCGGTTCAGCATGGAAATATCATTGCAACAGCTTTTATTTAGCCAGAAATCAAGACTGTAAGTTTTTATGCGCTTAAAAGCATTTTCAGGCCGAATGAGCTGATTTCTGCCAAATGCAGCAAAATACTGAAAGGAAAGTGGGTTTGCCTTCATATTTGACCCATAACAACTCGGTTCAGCATGGAAATATCATTGCAACAGCTTTTATTTAGCCAGAAATCAAGAGTGTAAGTTTTTATGCGCTTAAAAGTATTTTCAGGCGGAATGAGCAAATATGCTTGTTTCTGCCAAATGCAGCAAAATACTGAAAGAAAAGTGGGTTTGTCTTCATATTTGACCCAGAACAACTCAGTTCAGCATGGAAATATCATTGCAACAGCTTTTAGTTAGCCAGAAGTCGAGTGTAAGTTTTTATGCACTTAAAAGCATTTTCAGGCCGAATGAGCAAATATGCTTGTTTCTACCAAATGCAGCAAAATACTGAAAGGAAAGTGGGTTTGCCTTCATATTTGACCCAGAACAACTCAGTTCAGCATGGAAATATCATTGCAACAGCTTTTATTTAGCCAGAAATCAAGAGTGTAAGTTTTTATGCGCTTAAAAGCATTTTCAGGCCGAATGAGCAAATATGCTTGTTTCTGCCAAATGCAGCAAAATACTGAAAGGAAAGTGGGTTTGCCTTCATATTTGACCCATAACAACTCGGTTCAGCATGGAAATATCATTGCAACAGCTTTTATTTAGCCAGAAATCAAGAGTGTAAGTTTTTATGCGCTTAAAAGCATTTTCAGGCCGAATGAGCAAATATGCTTGTTTCTACCAAATGCAGCAAAATACTGAAACGAAAGTGGGTTTGCCTTCATATTTGACCCAGAACAACTCAGTTCAGCATGGAAATATCATTGCAACAGCTTTTATTTAGCCAGAAATCAAGAGTGTAAGTTTTTATGCGCTTAAAAGTATTTTCAGGCCGAATGAGCAAATATGCTTGTTTCTGCCAAATGCAGCAAAATACTGAAACGAAAGTGGGTTTGCCTTCATATTTGACCCAGAACAACTCAGTTCAGTATGGAAATATCATTGCAACAGCTTTTATTTAGCCAGAAATCAAGAGTGTAAGTTTTTATGCGCTTAAAAGCATTTTCAGGCCGAATGAGCAAATATGCTTGTTTCTGCCAAATGCAGCAAAATACTGAAAGGAAAGTGGGTTTGCCTTCATATTTGACCCAGAACAACTCAGTTCAGCATGGAAATATCATTGCAACAGCTTTTATTTAGCCAGAAATCAAGAGTGTAAGTTTTTATGCGCTTAAAAGCATTTTCAGGCCGAATGAGCAAATATGCTTGTTTCTGCCAAATGCAGCAAAATACTGAAAGGAAAGTGGGTTTGCCTTCATATTTGACCCAGAACAACTCAGTTCAGCATGGAAATATCATTGCAACAGCTTTTATTTAGCCAGAAATCAAGAGTGTAAGTTTTTATGCGCTTAAAAGCATTTTCAGGCCGAATGAGCAAATATGCTTGTTTCTGCCAAATGCAGCAAAATACTGAAAGGAAAGTGGGTTTGCCTTCATATTTGACCCAGAACAACTCAGTTCAGCATGGAAATATCATTGCAACAGCTTTTATTTAGCCAGAAATCAAGAGTGTAAGTTTTTATGCGCTTAAAAGCATTTTCAGGCCGAATGAGCAAATATGCTTGTTTCTGCCAAATGCAGCAAAATACTGAAAGGAAAGTGGGTTTGCCTTCATATTTGACCCAGAACAACTCAGTTCAGCATGGAAATATCATTGCAACAGCTTTTATTTAGCCAGAAATCAAGAGTGTAAGTTTTTATGCGCTTAAAAGCATTTTCAGGCCGAATGAGCAAATAAGCTTGTTTCTGCCAAATGCAGCAAAATACTGAAAGGAAAGTGGGTTTGCCTTCATATTTGACCCAGAACAACTCAGTTCAGCATGGAAATATCATTGCAACAGCTTTTATTTAGCCAGAAATCAAGAGTGTAAATTTTTATGCGCTTAAAAGCATTTTCAGGCCGAATGAGCAAATATGCTTGTTTCTGCCAAATGCAGCAAAATACTGAAACGAAAGTGGGTTTGCCTTCATATTTGACCCAGAACAACTCAGTTCAGCATGGAAATATCATTGCAACAGCTTTTATTTAGCCAGAAATCAAGACTGTAAGTTTTTATGCGCTTAAAAGCATTTTCAGGCCGAATGAGCTGATTTCTGCCAAATGCAGCAAAATACTGAAAGGAAAGTGGGTTTGCCTTCATATTTGACCCAGAACAACTCAGTTCAGCATGGAAATATCATTGCAACAGCTTTTATTTAGCCAGAAATCAAGAGTGTAAGTTTTTATGCGCTTAAAAGCATTTTCAGGCCGAATGAGCTGATTTCTGCCAAATGCAGCAAAATACTGAAAGGAAAGTGGGTTTGCCTTCATATTTGACCCATAACAACTCGGTTCAGCATGGAAATATCATTGCAACAGCTTTTATTTAGCCAGAAATCAAGAGTGTAAGTTTTTATACGCTTAAAAGTATTTTCAGGCCGAATGAGCAAATATGCTTGTTTCTGCCAAATGCAGCAAAATACTGAAAGAAAAGTGGGTTTGCCTTCATATTTGAACCAGAACAACTCAGTTCAGCATGGAAATATCATTGCAACAGCTTTTATTTAGCCAGAAATCGAGTGTAAGTTTTTATGCACTTAAAAGCATTTTCAGGCCGAATGAGCAAATATGCTTGTTTCTGCCAAATGCAGCAAAATACTGAAAGGAAAGTGGGTTTGCCTTCATATTTGACCCAGAACAACTCAGTTCAGCATGGAAATATCATTGCAACAGCTTTTATTTAGCCAGAAATCAAGAGTGTAAGTTTTTATGCGCTTAAAAGCATTTTCAGGCCGAATGAGCAAATATGCTTGTTTCTGCCAAATGCAGCAAAATACTGAAAGGAAAGTGGGTTTGCCTTCATATTTGACCCAGAACAACTCAGTTCAGCATGGAAATATCATTGCAACAGCTTTTATTTAGCCAGAAATCAAGAGTGTAAGTTTTTATGCGCTTAAAAGCATTTTCAGGCCGAATGAGCTGATTTCTGCCAAATGCAGCAAAATACTGAAAGGAAAGTGGGTTTGCCTTCATATTTGACCCAGAACAACTCGGTTCAGCATGGAAATATCATTGCAACAGCTTTTATTTAGCCAGAAATCAAGAGTGTAAGTTTTTATGCGCTTAAAAGCATTTTCAGGCCGAATGAGCAAATATGCTTGTTTCTGCCAAATGCAGCAAAATACTGAAAGGAAAGTGGGTTTGCCTTCATATTTGACCCAGAACAACTCAGTTCAGCATGGAAATATCATTGCAACAGCTTTTATTCAGCCAGAAATCAAGAGTGTAAGTTTTTATGCGCTTAAAAGCATTTTCAGGCCGAATGAGCAAATATGCTTGTTTCTGCCAAATGCAGCAAAATACTGAAAGGAAAGTGGGTTTGCCTTCATATTTGACCCAGAACAACTCAGTTCAGCATGGAAATATCATTGCAACAGCTTTTATTTAGCCAGAAATCAAGACTGTAAGTTTTTATGCGCTTAAAAGCATTTTCAGGCCGAATGAGCAAATATGCTTGTTTCTGCCAAATGCAGCAAAATACTGAAAGGAAAGTGGGTTTGCCTTCATATTTGACCCAGAACAACTCAGTTCAGCATGGAAATATCATTGCAACAGCTTTTATTTAGCCAGAAATCAAGACTGTAAGTTTTTATGCGCTTAAAAGCATTTTCAGGCCGAATGAGCTGATTTCTGCCAAATGCAGCAAAATACTGAAAGGAAAGTGGGTTTGCCTTCATATTTGACCCATAACAACTCGGTTCAGCATGGAAATATCATTGCAACAGCTTTTATTTAGCCAGAAATCAAGAGTGTAAGTTTTTATGCGCTTAAAAGCATTTTCAGGCCGAATGAGCAAATATGCTTGTTTCTGCCAAATGCAGCAAAATACTGAAAGAAAAGTGGGTTTGCCTTCATATTTGACCCAGAACAACTCAGTTCAGCATGGAAATATCATTGCAACAGCTTTTATTTAGCCAGAAATCGAGTGTAAGTTTTTATGCACTTAAAAGCATTTTCAGGCCGAATGAGCAAATATGCTTGTTTCTACCAAATGCAGCAAAATACTGAAACGAAAGTGGGTTTGCCTTCATATTTGACCCAGAACAACTCAGTTCAGCATGGAAATATCATTGCAACAGCTTTTATTTAGCCAGAAATCAAGAGTGTAAGTTTTTATGCGCTTAAAAGCATTTTCAGGCCGAATGAGCAAATATGCTTGTTTCTGCCAAATGCAGCAAAATACTGAAAGGAAAGTGGGTTTGCCTTCATATTTGACCCAGAACAACTCAGTTCAGCATGGAAATATCATTGCAACAGCTTTTATTTAGCCAGAAATCAAGAGTGTAAGTTTTTATGCGCTTAAAAGCATTTTCAGGCCGGATGAGCAAATATGCTTGTTTCTGCCAAATGCAGCAAAATACTGAAAGGAAAGTGGGTTTGCCTTCATATTTGACCCAGAACAACTCAGTTCAGCATGGAAATATCATTGCAACAGCTTTTATTTAGCCAGAAATCAAGAGTGTAAGTTTTTATGCGCTTAAAAGCATTTTCAGGCCGAATGAGCAAATATGCTTGTTTCTGCCAAATGCAGCAAAATACTGAAAGGAAAGTGGGTTTGCCTTCATATTTGACCCAGAACAACTCAGTTCAGCATGGAAATATCATTGCAACAGCTTTTATTTAGCCAGAAATCAAGAGTGTAAGTTTTTATGCGCTTAAAAGCATTTTCAGGCCGAATGAGCAAATATGCTTGTTTCTGCCAAATGCAGCAAAATACTGAAAGGAAAGTGGGTTTGCCTTCATATTTGACCCAGAACAACTCAGTTCAGCATGGAAATATCATTGCAACAGCTTTTATTTAGCCAGAAATCAAGAGTGTAAGTTTTTATGCGCTTAAAAGCATTTTCAGGCCGAATGAGCAAATATGCTTGTTTCTGCCAAATGCAGCAAAATACTGAAAGGAAAGTGGGTTTGCCTTCATATTTGACCCAGAACAACTCGGTTCAGCATGGAAATATCATTGCAACAGCTTTTATTTAGCCAGAAATCAAGAGTGTAAGTTTTTATGCGCTTAAAAGCATTTTCAGGCCGAATGAGCAAATATGCTTGTTTCTGCCAAATGCAGCAAAATACTGAATATTTGACCCAGAACAACTCAGTTCAGCATGGAAATATCATTGCAACAGCTTTTATTTAGCCAGAAATCAAGAGTGTAAGTTTTTATGCGCTTAAAAGCATTTTCAGGCCGAATGAGCAAATATGCTTGTTTCTGCCAAATGCAGCAAAATACTGAAACGAAAGTGGGTTTGCCTTCATATTTGACCCAGAACAACTCAGTTCAGTATGGAAATATCATTGCAACAGCTTTTATTTAGCCAGAAATCAAGAGTGTAAGTTTTTATGCGCTTAAAAGCATTTTCAGTCAAAATGAGCTGATTTCTGCCAAATGCAGCAAAATACTGAAAGGAAAGTGGGTTTGCCTTCATATTTGACCCAGAACAACTCAGTTCAGCATGGAAATATCATTGCAACAGCTTTTATTTAGCCAGAAATCAAGACTGTAAGTTTTTATGCGCTTAAAAGCATTTTCAGGCCGAATGAGCTGATTTCTGCCAAATGCAGCAAAATACTGAAAGGAAAGTGGGTTTGCCTTCATATTTGACCCAGAACAACTCAGTTCAGCATGGAAATATCATTGCAACAGCTTTTATTTAGCCAGAAATCAAGAGTGTAAGTTTTTATGCGCTTAAAAGCATTTTCAGGCCGAATGAGCAAATATGCTTGTTTCTACCAAATGCAGCAAAATACTGAAACGAAAGTGGGTTTGCCTTCATATTTGACCCAGAACAACTCAGTTCAGCATGGAAATATCATTGCAACAGCTTTTATTTAGCCAGAAATCAAGAGTGTAAGTTTTTATGCGCTTAAAAGCATTTTCAGGCCGAATGAGCAAATATGCTTGTTTCTGCCAAATGCAGCAAAATACTGAAAGGAAAGTGGGTTTGCCTTCATATTTGACCCAGAACAACTCAGTTCAGCATGGAAATATCATTGCAACAGCTTTTATTTAGCCAGAAATCAAGAGTGTAAGTTTTTATGCGCTTAAAAGCATTTTCAGGCCGAATGAGCAAATATGCTTGTTTCTGCCAAATGCAGCAAAATACTGAAAGGAAAGTGGGTTTGCCTTCATATTTGACCCAGAACAACTCAGTTCAGCATGGAAATATCATTGCAACAGCTTTTATTTAGCCAGAAATCAAGAGTGTAAGTTTTTATGCGCTTAAAAGCATTTTCAGGCCGAATGAGCAAATATGCTTGTTTCTGCCAAATGCAGCAAAATACTGAAACGAAAGTGGGTTTGCCTTCATATTTGACCCAGAACAACTCAGTTCAGCATGGAAATATCATTGCAACAGCTTTTATTTAGCCAGAAATCAAGAGTGTAAGTTTTTATGCGCTTAAAAGCATTTTCAGGCCGAATGAGCAAATATGCTTGTTTCTGCCAAATGCAGCAAAATACTGAAAGGAAAGTGGGTTTGCCTTCATATTTGACCCAGAACAACTCAGTTCAGCATGGAAATATCATTGCAACAGCTTTTATTTAGCCAGAAATCAAGAGTGTAAGTTTTTATGCGCTTAAAAGCATTTTCAGGCCGAATGATCTGATTTCTGTCAAATGCAGCAAAATACTGAAAGGAAAGTGGGTTTGCCTTCATATTTGACCCAGAACAACTCAGTTCAGCATGGAAATATCATTGCAACAGCTTTTATTTAGCCAGAAATCAAGACTGTAAGTTTTTATGCGCTTAAAAGCATTTTCAGGCCGAATGATCTGATTTCTGCCAAATGCAGCAAAATACTGAAAGGAAAGTGGGTTTGCCTTCATATTTGACCCAGAACAACTCAGTTCAGCATGGAAATATCATTGCAACAGCTTTTATTTAGCCAGAAATCAAGACTGTAAGTTTTTATGCGCTTAAAAGCATTTTCAGGCCGAATGAGCAAATATGCTTGTTTCTGCCAAATGCAGCAAAATACTGAAAGGAAAGTGGGTTTGCCTTCATATTTGACCCAGAACAACTCAGTTCAGCATGGAAATATCATTGCAACAGCTTTTATTTAGCCAGAAATCAAGAGTGTAAGTTTTTATGCGCTTAAAAGCATTTTCAGGCCGAATGAGCAAATATGCTTGTTTCTGCCAAATGCAGCAAAATACTGAAAGGAAAGTGGGTTTGCCTTCATATTTGACCCAGAACAACTCAGTTCAGCATGGAAATATCATTGCAACAGCTTTTATTTAGCCAGAAATCAAGAGTGTAAGTTTTTATGCGCTTAAAAGCATTTTCAGGCCGAATGAGCTGATTTCTGCCAAATGCAGCAAAATACTGAAAGGAAAGTGGGTTTGCCTTCATATTTGACCCATAACAACTCGGTTCAGCATGGAAATATCATTGCAACAGCTTTTATTTAGCCAGAAATCAAGAGTGTAAGTTTTTATGCGCTTAAAAGCATTTTCAGGCCGAATGAGCAAATATGCTTGTTTCTGCCAAATGCAGCAAAATACTGAAAGGAAAGTGGGTTTGCCTTCATATTTGACCCAGAACAACTCAGTTCAGCATGGAAATATCATTGCAACAGCTTTTATTTAGCCAGAAATCAAGAGTGTAAGTTTTTATGCGCTTAAAAGCATTTTCAGGCCGAATGAGCAAATATGCTTGTTTCTGCCAAATGCAGCAAAATACTGAAACGAAAGTGGGTTTGCCTTCATATTTGACCCAGAACAACTCAGTTCAGCATGGAAATATCATTGCAACAGCTTTTATTTAGCCAGAAATCAAGAGTGTAAGTTTTTATGCGCTTAAAAGCATTTTCAGGCCGAATGAGCAAATATGCTTGTTTCTGCCAAATGCAGCAAAATACTGAAAGGAAAGTGGGTTTGCCTTCATATTTGACCCAGAACAACTCAGTTCAGCATGGAAATATCATTGCAACAGCTTTTATTTAGCCAGAAATCAAGAGTGTAAGTTTTTATGCGCTTAAAAGCATTTTCAGGCCGAATGATCTGATTTCTGTCAAATGCAGCAAAATACTGAAAGGAAAGTGGGTTTGCCTTCATATTTGACCCAGAACAACTCAGTTCAGCATGGAAATATCATTGCAACAGCTTTTATTTAGCCAGAAATCAAGACTGTAAGTTTTTATGCGCTTAAAAGCATTTTCAGGCCGAATGATCTGATTTCTGCCAAATGCAGCAAAATACTGAAAGGAAAGTGGGTTTGCCTTCATATTTGACCCAGAACAACTCAGTTCAGCATGGAAATATCATTGCAACAGCTTTTATTTAGCCAGAAATCAAGACTGTAAGTTTTTATGCGCTTAAAAGCATTTTCAGGCCGAATGAGCAAATATGCTTGTTTCTGCCAAATGCAGCAAAATACTGAAAGGAAAGTGGGTTTGCCTTCATATTTGACCCAGAACAACTCAGTTCAGCATGGAAATATCATTGCAACAGCTTTTATTTAGCCAGAAATCAAAAGTGTAAGTTTTTATGCGCTTAAAAGCATTTTCAGGCCGAATGAGCAAATATGTTTGTTTCTGCCAAATGCAGCAAAATACTGAAAGGAAAGTGGGTTTGCCTTCATATTTGACCCAGAACAACTCAGTTCAGCATGGAAATATCATTGCAACAGCTTTTATTTAGCCAGAAATCAAGAGTGTAAGTTTTTATGCGCTTAAAAGCATTTTCAGGCCGAATGAGCAAATATGCTTGTTTCTGCCAAACGCAGCAAAATACTGAAAGGAAAGTGGGTTTGCCTTCATATTTGACCCAGAACAACTCAGTTCAGCATGGAAATATCATTGCAACAGCTTTTATTTAGCCAGAAATCAAGAGTGTAAGTTTTTATGCGCTTAAAAGCATTTTCAGGCCGAATGAGCAAATATGCTTGTTTATGCCAAATGCAGCAAAATACTGAAAGGAAAGTGGGTTTGCCTTCATATTTGACGCAGAACAACTCAGTTCAGCATGGAAATATCATTGCAACAGCTTTTATTTAGCCAGAAATCAAGAGTGTAAGTTTTTATGCGCTTAAAAGCATTTTCAGGCCGAATGAGCAAATATGCTTGTTTCTGCCAAATGCAGCAAAATACTGAAAGGAAAGTGGGTTTGCCTTCATATTTGACCCAGAACAACTCAGTTCAGCATGGAAATATCATTGCAACAGCTTTTATTTAGCCAGAAATCAAGAGTGTAAGTTTTTATGCGCTTAAAAGCATTTTCAGGCCGAATGAGCAAATATGCTTGTTTCTGCCAAATGCAGCAAAATACTGAAAGGAAAGTGGGTTTGCCTTCATATTTGACCCAGAACAACTCAGTTCAGCATGGAAATATCATTGCAACAGCTTTTATTTAGCCAGAAATCAAGAGTGTAAGTTTTTATGCGCTTAAAAGCATTTTCAGGCCGAATGAGCAAATATGCTTGTTTCTGCCAAATGCAGCAAAATACTGAATATTTGACCCAGAACAACTCAGTTCAGCATGGAAATATCATTGCAACAGCTTTTATTTAGCCAGAAATCAAGAGTGTAAGTTTTTATGCGCTTAAAAGCATTTTCAGGCCGAATGAGCAAATATGCTTGTTTCTGCCAAATGCAGCAAAATACTGAAACGAAAGTGGGTTTGCCTTCATATTTGACCCAGAACAACTCAGTTCAGCATGGAAATATCATTGCAACAGCTTTTATTTAGCCAGAAATCGAGTGTAAGTTTTTATGCACTTAAAAGCATTTTCAGGCCGAATGAGCAAATATGCTTGTTTCTACCAAATGCAGCAAAATACTGAAACGAAAGTGGGTTTGCCTTCATATTTGACCCAGAACAACTCAGTTCAGCATGGAAATATCATTGCAACAGCTTTTATTTAGCCAGAAATCAAGAGTGTAAGTTTTTATGCGCTTAAAAGCATTTTCAGGCCGAATGAGCAAATATGCTTGTTTCTGCCAAATGCAGCAAAATACTGAAAGGAAAGTGGGTTTGCCTTCATATTTGACCCAGAACAACTCAGTTCAGCATGGAAATATCATTGCAACAGCTTTTATTTAGCCAGAAATCAAGAGTGTAAGTTTTTATGCGCTTAAAAGCATTTTCAGGCCGAATGAGCAAATATGCTTGTTTCTGCCAAATGCAGCAAAATACTGAAAGGAAAGTGGGTTTGCCTTCATATTTGACCCAGAACAACTCAGTTCAGCATGGAAATATCATTGCAACAGCTTTTATTTAGCCAGAAATCAAGAGTGTAAGTTTTTATGCGCTTAAAAGCATTTTCAGGCCGAATGAGCAAATATGCTTGTTTCTGCCAAATGCAGCAAAATACTGAAAGGAAAGTGGGTTTGCCTTCATATTTGACCCAGAACAACTCAGTTCAGCATGGAAATATCATTGCAACAGCTTTTATTTAGCCAGAAATCAAGAGTGTAAGTTTTTATGCGCTTAAAAGCATTTTCAGGCCGAATGAGCAAATATGCTTGTTTCTGCCAAATGCAGCAAAATACTGAAAGGAAAGTGGGTTTGCCTTCATATTTGACCCAGAACAACTCAGTTCAGCATGGAAATATCATTGCAACAGCTTTTATTTAGCCAGAAATCAAGAGTGTAAGTTTTTATGCGCTTAAAAGCATTTTCAGGCCGAATGAGCAAATATGCTTGTTTCTGCCAAATGCAGCAAAATACTGAAACGAAAGTGGGTTTGCCTTCATATTTGACCCAGAACAACTCAGTTCAGCATGGAAATATCATTGCAACAGCTTTTATTTAGCCAGAAATCAAGAGTGTAAGTTTTTATGCGCTTAAAAGCATTTTCAGGCCGAATGAGCAAATATGCTTGTTTCTGCCAAATGCAGCAAAATACTGAAAGGAAAGTGGGTTTGCCTTCATATTTGACCCAGAACAACTCAGTTCAGCATGGAAATATCATTGCAACAGCTTTTATTTAGCCAGAAATCAAGAGTGTAAGTTTTTATGCACTTAAAAGCATTTTCAGGCCGAATGAGCAAATATGCTTGTTTCTGCCAAATGCAGCAAAATACTGAAAGGAAAGTGGGTTTGCCTTCATATTTGACCCAGAACAACTCAGTTCAGCATGGAAATATCATTGCAACAGCTTTTATTTAGCCAGAAATCAAGAGTGTAAGTTTTTATGCGCTTAAAAGCATTTTCAGGCCGAATGAGCAAATATGCTTGTTTCTGCCAAATGCAGCAAAATACTGAAAGGAAAGTGGGTTTGCCTTCATATTTGACCCAGAACAACTCAGTTCAGCATGGAAATATCATTGCAACAGCTTTTATTTAGCCAGAAATCAAGAGTGTAAGTTTTTATGCGCTTAAAAGCATTTTCAGGCCGAATGAGCTGATTTCTGCCAAATGCAGCAAAATACTGAAAGGAAAGTGGGTTTGCCTTCATATTTGACCCAGAACAACTCGGTTCAGCATGGAAATATCATTGCAACAGCTTTTATTTAGCCAGAAATCAAGAGTGTAAGTTTTTATGCGCTTAAAAGCATTTTCAGGCCGAATGAGCTGATTTCTGCCAAATGCAGCAAAATACTGAAAGGAAAGTGGGTTTGCCTTCATATTTGACCCAGAACAACTCGGTTCAGCATGGAAATATCATTGCAACAGCTTTTATTTAGCCAGAAATCAAGAGTGTAAGTTTTTATGCGCTTAAAAGCATTTTCAGGCCGAATGAGCAAATATGCTTGTTTCTGCCAAATGCAGCAAAATACTGAAAGGAAAGTGGGTTTGCCTTCATATTTGACCCAGAACAACTCAGTTCAGCATGGAAATATCATTGCAACAGCTTTTATTTAGCCAGAAATCAAGAGTGTAAGTTTTTATGCGCTTAAAAGCATTTTCAGGCCGAATGAGCAAATATGCTTGTTTCTGCCAAATGCAGCAAAATACTGATAGGAAAGTGGGTTTGCCTTCATATTTGACCCAGAAGAACTCAGTTCAGCATGGAAATATCATTGCAACAGCTTTTATTTAGCCAGAAATCAAGAGTGTAAGTTTTTATGCGCTTAAAAGCATTTTCAGGCCGAATGAGCAAATATGCTTGTTTCTGCCAAATGCAGCAAAATACTGAAAGGAAAGTGGTTTTGCCTTCATATTTGACCCAGAACAACTCAGTTCAGCATGGAAATATCATTGCAACAGCTTTTATTTAGCCAGAAATCAAGAGTGTAAGTTTTTATGCGCTTAAAAGCATTTTCAGGCCGAATGAGCAAATATGCTTGTTTCTGCCAAATGCAGCAAAATACTGAAAGGAAAGTGGGTTTGCCTTCATATTTGACCCAGAACAACTCAGTTCAGCATGGAAATATCATTGCAACAGCTTTTATTTAGCCAGAAATCAAGAGTGTAAGTTTTTATGCGCTTAAAAGCATTTTCAGGCCGAATGAGCAAATATGCTTATTTCTGCCAAATGCAGCAAAATACTGAAAGGAAAGTGGGTTTGCCTTCATATTTGACCCAGAACAACTCAGTTCAGCATGGAAATATCATTGCAACAGCTTTTATTTAGCCAGAAATCAAGACTGTAAGTTTTTATGCGTTTAAAAGCATTTTCAGGCCGAATGAGCTGATTTCTGCCAAATGCAGCAAAATACTGAAAGGAAAGTGGGTTTGCCTTCATATTTGACCCATAACAACTCGGTTCAGCATGGAAATATCATTGCAACAGCTTTTATTTAGCCAGAAATCAAGAGTGTAAGTTTTTATGCGCTTAAAAGCATTTTCAGGCCGAATGAGCAAATATGCTTGTTTCTGCCAAATGCAGCAAAATACTGAAAGGAAAGTGGGTTTGCCTTCATATTTGACCCAGAACAACTCAGTTGAGTATGGAAATATCATTGCAACAGCTTTTATTTAGCCAGAAATCAAGAGTGTAAGTTTTTATGCGCTTAAAAGAATTTTCAGGCCGAATGAGCAAATATGCTTGTTTCTGCCAAATGCAGCAAAATACTGAAAGGAAAGTGGGTTTGCCTTCATATTTGACCCAGAACAACTCAGTTCAGCATGGAAATATCATTGCAACAGCTTTTATTTAGCCAGAAATCAAGACTGTAAGTTTTGATGCGCTTAAAAGCATTTTCAGGCCGAATGAGCTGATTTCTGCCAAATGCAGCAAAATACTGAAAGGAAAGTGGGTTTGCCTTCATATTTGACCCAGAACAACTCGGTTCAGCATGGAAATATCATTGCAACAGCTTTTATTTAGCCAGAAATCAAGAGTGTAAGTTTTTATGCGCTTAAAAGCATTTTCAGGCCGAATGAGCAAATATGCTTGTTTCTGCCAAATGCAGCAAAATACTGAAAGGAAAGTGGGTTTGCCTTCATATTTGACCCAGAACAACTCAGTTCAGCATGGAAATATCATTGCAACAGCTTTTATTTAGCCAGAAATCAAGAGTGTAAGTTTTTATGCGCTTAAAAGCATTTTCAGGCCGAATGAGCAAATATGCTTGTTTCTGCCAAATGCAGCAAAATACTGAAAGGAAAGTGGGTTTGCCTTCATATTTGACCCAGAACAACTCAGTTCAGCATGGAAATATCATTGCAACAGCTTTTATTTAGCCAGAAATCAAGAGTGTAAGTTTTTATGCGCTTAAAAGCATTTTCAGGCCGAATGAGCTGATTTCTGCCAAATGCAGCAAAATACTGAAAGGAAAGTGGGTTTGCCTTCATATTTGACCCATAACAACTCGGTTCAGCATGGAAATATCATTGCAACAGCTTTTATTTAGCCAGAAATCAAGAGTGTAAGTTTTTATGCGCTTAAAAGCATTTTCAGGCCGAATGAGCAAATATGCTTGTTTCTGCCAAATGCAGCAAAATACTGAAAGGAAAGTGGGTTTGCCTTCATATTTGACCCAGAACAACTCAGTTCAGCATGGAAATATCATTGCAACAGCTTTTATTTAGCCAGAAATCAAGAGTGTAAGTTTTTATGCGCTTTAAAGCATTTTCAGGCCGAATGAGCAAATATGCTTGTTTCTGCCAAATGCAGCAAAATACTGAAAGGAAAGTGGTTTTGCCTTCATATTTGACCCAGAACAACTCAGTTCAGCATGGAAATATCATTGCAACAGCTTTTATTTAGCCAGAAATCAAGAGTGTAAGTTTTTATGCGCTTAAAAGCATTTTCAGGCCGAATGAGCAAATATGCTTGTTTCTGCCAAATGCAGCAAAATACTGAAAGGAAAGTGGGTTTGCCTTCATATTTGACCCAGAACAACTCAGTTCAGCATGGAAATATCATTGCAACAGCTTTTATTTAGCCAGAAATCAAGAGTGTAAGTTTTTATGCGCTTAAAAGCATTTTCAGGCCGAATGAGCAAATATGCTTGTTTCTGCCAAATGCAGCAAAATACTGAAACGAAAGTGGGTTTGCCTTCATATTTGACCCAGAACAACTCAGTTCAGCATGGAAATATCATTGCAACAGCTTTTATTTAGCCAGAAATCAAGAGTGTAAGTTTTTATGCGCTTAAAAGCATTTTCAGGCCGAATGAGGTGATTTCTGCCAAATGCAGCAAAATACTGAAAGGAAAGTGGGTTTGCCTTCATATTTGACCCAGAACAACTCGGTTCAGCATGGAAATATCATTGCAACAGCTTTTATTTAGCCAGAAATCAAGAGTGTAAGTTTTTATGCGCTTAAAAGCATTTTCAGGCCGAATGAGGTGATTTCTGCCAAATGCAGCAAAATACTGAAAGGAAAGTGGGTTTGCCTTCATATTTGACCCAGAACAACTCGGTTCAGCATGGAAATATCATTGCAACAGCTTTTATTTAGCCAGAAATCAAGAGTGTAAGTTTTTATGCGCTTAAAAGCATTTTCAGGCCGAATGAGCAAATATGCTTGTTTCTGCCAAATGCAGCAAAATACTGAAAGGAAAGTGGGTTTGCCTTCATATTTGACCCAGAACAACTCAGTTCAGCATGGAAATATCATTGCAACAGCTTTTATTTAGCCAGAAATCAAGAGTGTAAGTTTTTATGCGCTTAAAAGCATTTTCAGGCCGAATGAGCTGATTTCTGCCAAATGCAGCAAAATACTGAAAGGAAAGTGGGTTTGCCTTCATATTTGACCCAGAACAACTCGGTTCAGCATGGAAATATCATTGCAACAGCTTTTATTTAGCCAGAAATCAAGAGTGTAAGTTTTTATGCGCTTAAAAGCATTTTCAGGCCGAATGAGCAAATATGCTTGTTTCTGCCAAATGCAGCAAAATACTGAAAGGAAAGTGGGTTTGCCTTCATATTTGACCCAGAACAACTCAGTTGAGTATGGAAATATCATTGCAACAGCTTTTATTTAGCCAGAAATCAAGAGTGTAAGTTTTTATGCGCTTAAAAGAATTTTCAGGCCGAATGAGCAAATATGCTTGTTTCTGCCAAATGCAGCAAAATACTGAAAGGAAAGTGGGTTTGCCTTCATATTTGACCCAGAACAACTCAGTTCAGCATGGAAATATCATTGCAACAGCTTTTATTTAGCCAGAAATCAAGAGTGTAAGTTTTTATGCGCTTAAAAGCATTTTCAGGCCGAATGAGCAAATATGCTTGTTTCTGCAAAATGCAGCAAAATACTGAAAGGAAAGTGGGTTTGCCTTCATATTTGACCCAGAACAACTCAGTTCAGCATGGAAATATCATTGCAACAGCTTTTATTTAGCCAGAAATCAAGACTGTAAGTTTTGATGCGCTTAAAAGCATTTTCAGGCCGAATGAGCTGATTTCTGCCAAATGCAGCAAAATACTGAAAGGAAAGTGGGTTTGCCTTCATATTTGACCCAGAACAACTCGGTTCAGCATGGAAATATCATTGCAACAGCTTTTATTTAGCCAGAAATCAAGAGTGTAAGTTTTTATGCGCTTAAAAGCATTTTCAGGCCGAATGAGCAAATATGCTTGTTTCTGCCAAATGCAGCAAAATACTGAAAGGAAAGTGGGTTTGCCTTCATATTTGACCCAGAACAACTCAGTTCAGCATGGAAATATCATTGTAACAGCTTTTATTTAGCCAGAAATCAAGAGTGTAAGTTTTTATGCGCTTAAAAGCATTTTCAGGCCGAATGAGCAAATATGCTTGTTTCTGCCAAATGCAGCAAAATACTGAAAGGAAAGTGGGTTTGCCTTCATATTTGACCCAGAACAACTCAGTTCAGCATGGAAATATCATTGCAACAGCTTTTATTTAGCCAGAAATCAAGAGTGTAAGTTTTTATGCGCTTAAAAGCATTTTCAGGCCGAATGAGCTGATTTCTGCCAAATGCAGCAAAATACTGAAAGGAAAGTGGGTTTGCCTTCATATTTGACCCATAACAACTCGGTTCAGCATGGAAATATCATTGCAACAGCTTTTATTTAGCCAGAAATCAAGAGTGTAAGTTTTTATGCGCTTAAAAGCATTTTCAGGCCGAATGAGCAAATATGCTTGTTTCTGCCAAATGCAGCAAAATACTGAAAGGAAAGTGGGTTTGCCTTCATATTTGACCCAGAACAACTCAGTTCAGCATGGAAATATCATTGCAACAGCTTTTATTTAGCCAGAAATCAAGAGTGTAAGTTTTTATGCGCTTAAAAGCATTTTCAGGCCGAATGAGCAAATATGCTTGTTTCTGCCAAATGCAGCAAAATACTGAAAGGAAAGTGGGTTTGCTTTCATATTTGACCCAGAACAACTCAGTTCAGTATGGAAATATCATTGCAACAGCTTTTATTTAGCCAGAAATCAAGAGTGTAAGTTTTTATGCGCTTAAAAGCATTTTCAGGCCGAATGAGCAAATATGCTTGTTTCTGCCAAATGCAGCAAAATACTGAAAGGAAAGTGGGTTTGCCTTCATATTTGACCCAGAACAACTCAGTTCAGCATGGAAATATCATTGCAACAGCTTTTATTTAGCCAGAAATCAAGAGTGTAAGTTTTTATGCGCTTAAAAGCATTTTCAGGCCGAATGAGCAAATATGCTTGTTTCTGCCAAATGCAGCAAAATACTGAAAGGAAAGTGGGTTTGCCTTCATATTTGACCCATAACAACTCGGTTCAGCATGGAAATATCATTGCAACAGCTTTTATTTAGCCAGAAATCAAGAGTGTAAGTTTTTATGCGCTTAAAAGCATTTTCAGGCCGAATGAGCAAATATGCTTGTTTCTGCCAAATGCAGCAAAATACTGAAAGGAAAGTGGGTTTGCCTTCATATTTGACCCAGAACAACTCAGTTCAGCATGGAAATATCATTGCAACAGCTTTTATTTAGCCAGAAATCAAGAGTGTAAGTTTTTATGCGCTTAAAAGCATTTTCAGGCCGAATGAGCAAATATGCTTGTTTCTGCCAAATGCAGCAAAATACTGAAAGGAAAGTGGGTTTGCCTTCATATTTGACCCAGAACAACTCAGTTCAGCATGGAAATATCATTGCAACAGCTTTTATTTAGCCAGAAATCAAGAGTGTAAGTTTTTATGCGCTTAAAAGCATTTTCAGGCCGAATGAGCAAATATGCTTGTTTCTGCCAAATGCAGCAAAATACTGAAAGGAAAGTGGGTTTGCTTTCATATTTGACCCAGAACAACTCAGTTCAGTATGGAAATATCATTGCAACAGCTTTTATTTAGCCAGAAATCAAGAGTGTAAGTTTTTATGCGCTTAAAAGCATTTTCAGGCCGAATGAGCAAATATGCTTGTTTCTGCCAAATGCAGCAAAATACTGAAAGGAAAGTGGGTTTGCCTTCATATTTGACCCAGAACAACTCAGTTCAGCATGGAAATATCATTGCAACAGCTTTTATTTAGCCAGAAATCAAGAGTGTAAGTTTTTATGCGCTTAAAAGCATTTTCAGGCCGAATGAGCAAATATGCTTGTTTCTGCCAAATGCAGCAAAATACTGAAAGGAAAGTGGGTTTGCCTTCATATTTGACCCATAACAACTCGGTTCAGCATGGAAATATCATTGCAACAGCTTTTATTTAGCCAGAAATCAAGAGTGTAAGTTTTTATGCGCTTAAAAGCATTTTCAGGCCGAATGAGCAAATATGCTTGTTTCTGCCAAATGCAGCAAAATACTGAAAGGAAAGTGGGTTTGCCTTCATATTTGACCCAGAACAACTCAGTTCAGCATGGAAATATCATTGCAACAGCTTTTATTTAGCCAGAAATCAAGAGTGTAAGTTTTTATGCGCTTAAAAGCATTTTCAGGCCGAATGAGCAAATATGCTTGTTTCTGCCAAATGCAGCAAAATACTGAAAGGAAAGTGGGTTTGCCTTCATATTTGACCCAGAACAACTCAGTTCAGCATGGAAATATCATTGCAACAGCTTTTATTTAGCCAGAAATCAAGAGTGTAAGTTTTTATGCGCTTAAAAGCATTTTCAGGCCGAATGAGCAAATATGCTTGTTTCTGCCAAATGCAGCAAAATACTGAAAGGAAAGTGGGTTTGCCTTCATATTTGACCCAGAACAACTCAGTTCAGCATGGAAATATCATTGCAACAGCTTTTATTTAGCCAGAAATCAAGAGTGTAAGTTTTTATGCGCTTAAAAGCATTTTCAGGCCGAATGAGCAAATATGCTTGTTTCTGCCAAATGCAGCAAAATACTGAAAGGAAAGTGGGTTTGCCTTCATATTTGACCCAGAACAACTCAGTTCAGCATGGAAATATCATTGCAACAGCTTTTATTTAGCCAGAAATCAAGAGTGTAAGTTTTTATGCGCTTAAAAGCATTTTCAGGCCGAATGAGCAAATATGCTTGTTTCTGCCAAATGCAGCAAAATACTGAAACGAAAGTGGGTTTGCCTTCATATTTGACCCAGAACAACTCAGTTCAGTATGGAAATATCATTGCAACAGCTTTTATTTAGCCAGAAATCAAGAGTGTAAGTTTTTATGCGCTTAAAAGTATTTTCAGGCCGAATGAGCAAATATGCTTGTTTCTGCCAAATGCAGCAAAATACTGAAAGGAAAGTGGGTTTGCCTTCATATTTGACCTAGAACAACTCAGTTCAGCATGGAAATATCATTGCAACAGCTTTTATTTAGCCAGAAATCAAGAGTGTAAGTTTTTATGCGCTTAAAAGCATTTTCAGGCCGAATGAGCAAATATGCTTGTTTCTGCCAAATGCAGCAAAATACTGAAAGGAAAGTGGGTTTGCCTTCATATTTTACCCAGAACAACTCAGTTCAGCATGGAAATATCATTGCAACAGCTTTTATTTAGCCAGAAATCAAAAGTGTAAGTTTTTATGCACTTAAAAGCATTTTCAGGCCGAATGAGCAAATATGCTTGTTTCTGCCAAATGCAGCAAAATACTGAAAGGAAAGTGGGTTTGCCTTCATATTTGACCCAGAACAACTCAGTTCAGCATGGAAATATCATTGCAACAGCTTTTATTTAGCCAGAAATCAAGAGTGTAAGTTTTTATGCGCTTAAAAGCATTTTCAGGCCGAATGAGCAAATATGCTTGTTTCTGCCAAATGCAGCAAAATACTGAAAGGAAAGTGGGTTTGCCTTCATATTTGACCCAGAACAACTCAGTTCAGCATGGAAATATCATTGCAACAGCTTTTATTTAGCCAGAAATCAAGAGTGTAAGTTTTTATGCGCTTAAAAGCATTTTCAGGCCGAATGAGCAAATATGCTTGTTTCTGCCAAATGCAGCAAAATACTGAAACGAAAGTGGGTTTGCCTTCATATTTGACCCAGAACAACTCAGTTCAGTATGGAAATATCATTGCAACAGCTTTTATTTAGCCAGAAATCAAGAGTGTAAGTTTTTATGCGCTTAAAAGTATTTTCAGGCCGAATGAGCAAATATGCTTGTTTCTGCCAAATGCAGCAAAATACTGAAAGGAAAGTGGGTTTGCCTTCATATTTGACCCAGAACAACTCAGTTCAGCATGGAAATATCATTGCAACAGCTTTTATTTAGCCAGAAATCAAGAGTGTAAGTTTTTATGCGCTTAAAAGCATTTTCAGGCCGAATGAGCAAATATGCTTGTTTCTGCCAAATGCAGCAAAATACTGAAAGGAAAGTGGGTTTGCCTTCATATTTTACCCAGAACAACTCAGTTCAGCATGGAAATATCATTGCAACAGCTTTTATTTAGCCAGAAATCAAGAGTGTAAGTTTTTATGCACTTAAAAGCATTTTCAGGCCGAATGAGCAAATATGCTTGTTTCTGCCAAATGCAGCAAAATACTGAAAGGAAAGTGGGTTTGCCTTCATATTTGACCCAGAACAACTCAGTTCAGCATGGAAATATCATTGCAACAGCTTTTATTTAGCCAGAAATCAAGAGTGTAAGTTTTTATGCGCTTAAAAGCATTTTCAGGCCGAATGAGCAAATATGCTTGTTTCTGCCAAATGCAGCAAAATACTGAAAGGAAAGTGGGTTTGCCTTCATATTTGACCCAGAACAACTCAGTTCAGCATGGAAATATCATTGCAACAGCTTTTATTTAGCCAGAAATCAAGAGTGTAAGTTTTTATGCGCTTAAAAGCATTTTCAGGCCGAATGAGCTGATTTCTGCCAAATGCAGCAAAATACTGAAAGGAAAGTGGGTTTGCCTTCATATTTGACCCAGAACAACTCGGTTCAGCATGGAAATATCATTGCAACAGCTTTTATTTAGCCAGAAATCAAGAGTGTAAGTTTTTATGCGCTTAAAAGCATTTTCAGGCCGAATGAGCAAATATGCTTGTTTCTGCCAAATGCAGCAAAATACTGAAAGGAAAGTGGGTTTGCCTTCATATTTGACCCATAACAACTCGGTTCAGCATGGAAATATCATTGCAACAGCTTTTATTTAGCCAGAAATCAAGAGTGTAAGTTTTTATACGCTTAAAAGTATTTTCAGGCCGAATGAGCAAATATGCTTGTTTCTGCCAAATGCAGCAAAATACTGAAAGAAAAGTGGGTTTGCCTTCATATTTGACCCAGAACAACTCAGTTCAGCATGGAAATATCATTGCAACAGCTTTTATTTAGCCAGAAATCGAGTGTAAGTTTTTATGCACTTAAAAGCATTTTCAGGCCGAATGAGCAAATATGCTTGTTTCTACCAAATGCAGCAAAATACTGAAACGAAAGTGGGTTTGCCTTCATATTTGACCCAGAACAACTCAGTTCAGCATGGAAATATCATTGCAACAGCTTTTATTTAGCCAGAAATCAAGAGTGTAAGTTTTTATGCGCTTAAAAGCATTTTCAGGCCGAATGAGCAAATATGCTTGTTTCTGCCAAATGCAGCAAAATACTGAAAGGAAAGTGGGTTTGCCTTCATATTTGACCCAGAACAACTCAGTTCAGCATGGAAATATCATTGTAACAGCTTTTATTTAGCCAGAAATCAAGAGTGTAAGTTTTTATGCGCTTAAAAGCATTTTCAGGCCGAATGAGCAAATATGCTTGTTTCTGCCAAATGCAGCAAAATACTGAAAGGAAAGTGGGTTTGCCTTCATATTTGACCCAGAACAACTCAGTTCAGCATGGAAATATCATTGCAACAGCTTTTATTTAGCCAGAAATCAAGAGTGTAAGTTTTTATGCGCTTAAAAGCATTTTCAGGCCGAATGAGCAAATATGCTTGTTTCTGCCAAATGCAGCAAAATACTGAAAGGAAAGTGGGTTTGCCTTCATATTTGACCCAGAACAACTCAGTTCAGCATGGAAATATCATTGCAACAGCTTTTATTTAGCCAGAAATCAAGAGTGTAAGTTTTTATGCGCTTAAAAGCATTTTCAGGCCGAATGAGCAAATATGCTTGTTTCTGCCAAATGCAGCAAAATACTGAAAGGAAAGTGGGTTTGCCTTCATATTTGACCCAGAACAACTCAGTTCAGCATGGAAATATCATTGCAACAGCTTTTATTTAGCCAGAAATCAAGACTGTAAGTTTTTATGCGCTTAAAAGCATTTTCAGGCCGAATGAGCAAATATGCTTGTTTCTGCCAAATGCAGCAAAATACTGAAAGGAAAGTGGGTTTGCCTTCATATTTGACCCAGAACAACTCAGTTCAGCATGGAAATATCATTGCAACAGCTTTTATTTAGCCAGAAATCAAGAGTGTAAGTTTTTATGCGCTTAAAAGCATTTTCAGGCCGAATGAGCAAATATGCTTGTTTCTGCCAAATGCAGCAAAATACTGAAACGAAAGTGGGTTTGCCTTCATATTTGACCCAGAACAACTCAGTTCAGC
Source organism: Channa argus (assembly GCF_033026475.1). Classification (NCBI taxonomy): domain Eukaryota; kingdom Metazoa; phylum Chordata; class Actinopteri; order Anabantiformes; family Channidae; genus Channa; species Channa argus. Next base: position 27,729,640 of record NC_090207.1, read on the forward strand.
ATGGAAATATCATTGCAACAGCTTTTATTTAGCCAGAAATCAAGAGTGTAAGTTTTTATGCGCTTAAAAGCATTTTCAGGCCGAATGAGCAAATATGCTTGTTTCTGCCAAATGCAGCAAAATACTGAAAGGAAAGTGGGTTTGCCTTCATATTTGACCCAGAACAACTCAGTTCAGCATGGAAATATCATTGCAACAGCTTTTATTTAGCCAGAAATCAAGAGTGTAAGTTTTTATGCACTTAAAAGCATTTTCAGGCCGAATGAGCAAATATGCTTGTTTCTGCCAAATGCAGCAAAATACTGAAAGGAAAGTGGGTTTGCCTTCATATTTGACCCAGAACAACTCAGTTCAGCATGGAAATATCATTGCAACAGCTTTTATTTAGCCAGAAATCAAGAGTGTAAGTTTTTATGCGCTTAAAAGCATTTTCAGGCCGAATGAGCTGATTTCTGCCAAATGCAGCAAAATACTGAAAGGAAAGTGGGTTTGCCTTCATATTTGAACCAGAACAACTCGGTTCAGCATGGAAATATCATTGCAACAGCTTTTATTTAGCCAGAAATCAAGAGTGTAAGTTTTTATGCGCTTAAAAGCATTTTCAGGCCGAATGAGCAAATATGCTTGTTTCTGCCAAATGCAGCAAAATACTGAAAGGAAAGTGGGTTTGCCTTCATATTTGACCCAGAACAACTCAGTTCAGCATGGAAATATCATTGCAACAGCTTTTATTTAGCCAGAAATCAAGAGTGTAAGTTTTTATGCGCTTAAAAGCATTTTCAGGCCGAATGAGCAAATATGCTTGTTTCTGCCAAATGCAGCAAAATACTGAAAGGAAAGTGGGTTTGCCTTCATATTTGACCCAGAACAACTCAGTTCAGCATGGAAATATCATTGCAACAGCTTTTATTTAGCCAGAAATCAAGAGTGTAAGTTTTTATGCGCTTAAAAGCATTTTCAGGCCGAATGAGGTGATTTCTGCCAAATGCAGCAAAATACTGAAAGGAAAGTGGGTTTGCCTTCATATTTGACCCAGAACAACTCGGTTCAGCATGGAAATATCATTGCAACAGCTTTTATTTAGCCAGAAATCAAGAGTGTAAGTTTTTATGCGCTTAAAAGCATTTTCAGGCCGAATGAGCAAATATGCTTGTTTCTGCCAAATGCAGCAAAATACTGAAAGGAAAGTGGGTTTGCCTTCATATTTGACCCAGAACAACTCAGTTCAGCATGGAAATATCATTGCAACAGCTTTTATTTAGCCAGAAATCAAGAGTGTAAGTTTTTATGCGCTTAAAAGCATTTTCAGGCCGAATGAGCTGATTTCTGCCAAATGCAGCAAAATACTGAAAGGAAAGTGGGTTTGCCTTCATATTTGACCCATAACAACTCGGTTCAGCATGGAAATATCATTGCAACAGCTTTTATTTAGCCAGAAATCAAGAGTGTAAGTTTTTATGCGCTTAAAAGCATTTTCAGGCCGAATGAGCAAATATGCTTGTTTCTGCCAAATGCAGCAAAATACTGAAAGGAAAGTGGGTTTGCCTTCATATTTGACCCAGAACAACTCAGTTCAGCATGGAAATATCATTGCAACAGCTTTTATTTAGCCAGAAATCAAGAGTGTAAGTTTTTATGCGCTTAAAAGCATTTTCAGGCCGAATGAGCTGATTTCTGCCAAATGCAGCAAAATACTGAAAGGAAAGTGGGTTTGCCTTCATATTTGAACCAGAACAACTCGGTTCAGCATGGAAATATCATTGCAACAGCTTTTATTTAGCCAGAAATCAAGAGTGTAAGTTTTTATGCGCTTAAAAGCATTTTCAGGCCGAATGAGCAAATATGCTTGTTTCTGCCAAATGCAGCAAAATACTGAAAGGAAAGTGGGTTTGCCTTCATATTTGACCCAGAACAACTCAGTTCAGCATGGAAATATCATTGCAACAGCTTTTATTTAGCCAGAAATCAAGAGTGTAAGTTTTTATGCGCTTAAAAGCATTTTCAGGCCGAATGAGCAAATATGCTTGTTTCTGCCAAATGCAGCAAAATACTGAAAGGAAAGTGGGTTTGCCTTCATATTTGACCCAGAACAACTCAGTTCAGCATGGAAATATCATTGCAACAGCTTTTATTTAGCCAGAAATCAAGAGTGTAAGTTTTTATGCGCTTAAAAGCATTTTCAGGCCGAATGAGGTGATTTCTGCCAAATGCAGCAAAATACTGAAAGGAAAGTGGGTTTGCCTTCATATTTGACCCAGAACAACTCGGTTCAGCATGGAAATATCATTGCAACAGCTTTTATTTAGCCAGAAATCAAGAGTGTAAGTTTTTATGCGCTTAAAAGCATTTTCAGGCCGAATGAGCAAATATGCTTGTTTCTGCCAAATGCAGCAAAATACTGAAAGGAAAGTGGGTTTGCCTTCATATTTGACCCAGAACAACTCAGTTCAGCATGGAAATATCATTGCAACAGCTTTTATTTAGCCAGAAATCAAGAGTGTAAGTTTTTATGCGCTTAAAAGCATTTTCAGGCCGAATGAGCTGATTTCTGCCAAATGCAGCAAAATACTGAAAGGAAAGTGGGTTTGCCTTCATATTTGACCCATAACAACTCGGTTCAGCATGGAAATATCATTGCAACAGCTTTTATTTAGCCAGAAATCAAGAGTGTAAGTTTTTATGCGCTTAAAAGCATTTTCAGGCCGAATGAGCAAATATGCTTGTTTCTGCCAAATGCAGCAAAATACTGAAAGGAAAGTGGGTTTGCCTTCATATTTGACCCAGAACAACTCAGTTCAGCATGGAAATATCATTGCAACAGCTTTTATTTAGCCAGAAATCAAGACTGTAAGTTTTGATGCGCTTAAAAGCATTTTCAGGCCGAATGAGCTGATTTCTGCCAAATGCAGCAAAATACTGAAAGGAAAGTGGGTTTGCCTTCATATTTGACCCAGAAGAACTCAGTTCAGCATGGAAATATCATTGCAACAGCTTTTATTTAGCCAGAAATCAAGACTGTAACTTTTTATGCGCTTAAAAGCATTTTCAGGCCGAATGAGCAAATATGCTTGTTTCTGCCAAATGCAGCAAAATACTGAAAGGAAAGTGGGTTTGCCTTCATATTTGACCCAGAACAACTCAGTTCAGCATGGAAATATCATTGCAACAGCTTTTATTTAGCCAGAAATCAAGAGTGTAAGTTTTTATGCGCTTAAAAGCATTTTCAGGCCGAATGAGCAAATATGTTTGTTTCTGCCAAATGCAGCAAAATACTGAAAGGAAAGTGGGTTTGCCTTCATATTTGACCCAGAACAACTCAGTTCAGCATGGAAATATCATTGCAACAGCTTTTATTTAGCCAGAAATCAAGAGTGTAAGTTTTTATGCGCTTAAAAGCATTTTCAGGCCGAATGAGCAAATATGCTTGTTTCTGCCAAATGCAGCAAAATACTGAAAGGAAAGTGGGTTTGCCTTCATATTTGACCCAGAACAACTCAGTTCAGTATGGAAATATCATTGCAACAGCTTTTATTTAGCCAGAAATCAAGACTGTAAGTTTTGATGCGCTTAAAAGCATTTTCAGGCCGAATGAGCTGATTTCTGCCAAATGCAGCAAAATACTGAAAGGAAAGTGGGTTTGCCTTCATATTTGACCCAGAACAACTCGGTTCAGCATGGAAATATCATTGCAACAGCTTTTATTTAGCCAGAAATCAAGAGTGTAAGTTTTTATGCGCTTAAAAGCATTTTCAGGCCGAATGAGCAAATATGCTTGTTTCTGCAAAATGCAGCAAAATACTGAAAGGAAAGTGGGTTTGCCTTCATATTTGACCCAGAACAACTCAGTTCAGCATGGAAATATCATTGCAACAGCTTTTATTTAGCCAGAAATCAAGAGTGTAAGTTTTTATGCGCTTAAAAGCATTTTCAGGCCGAATGAGCAAATATGCTTGTTTCTGCAAAATGCAGCAAAATACTGAAAGGAAAGTGGGTTTGCCTTCATATTTGACCCAGAACAACTCAGTTCAGCATGGAAATATCATTGCAACAGCTTTTATTTAGCCAGAAATCAAGACTGTAAGTTTTTATGCGCTTAAAAGCATTTTCAGGCCGAATGAGCTGATTTCTGCCAAATGCAGCAAAATACTGAAAGGAAAGTGGGTTTGCCTTCATATTTGACCCAGAACAACTCGGTTCAGCATGGAAATATCATTGC